>NC_083714.1:91739951-94139951 GCF_033118175.1 Dama dama | reverse complement strand
ACAAAGTTTTGAAAGTGAGGAGTGTAGTGGCTGACCATCAGAAATTGACAACAACCAATGAGAGCCACCATCAAAACTGATCCTCTTACAACAACACGAGAAGTTGCTGGAGAACTCAGCATTAACTATTCTATGTTATTTGGCACTTGAAGCAAATTGAAAACGTGAAAAAGGTCAATAAGTGGATGCCACATGAACTGGGTGGAAATTTAAAAAAAAACTTGTTTTGAAGTGCTGTCTTCTTTTAATCTGTGCAACAACGAACCATTTCTTGATTGTATTGTGATGTACGACAAAAAGCGGATTTTATATGACAACTGGTGATGATGACCAGCTCAATGGTTGGACCAAGAAGATGGTCCAAAGCACTTCCCAAAGCCAAATGTGCACCCAGAAAAAGGTCATGGTCACTGTTTGGTGGTCTGCTGCTGGTCTGATCCACTACAGCTTTCTGAATCACGGTGAAACCATTACATCTGAGAAGTATGCTCAGCAAATCAATGAGATGAACCAAAAACGGCAACACCTGTAGCTAGTGTTGGTCAATAGAAAGAGCCCAGTTCTTCTCCATGGCAATGCCTGCCCAACTACACGTTGCACAACCAATGCTTCAAAAGTTGAAAAAACTGGGCTATGAAGTTTTACCTCATCCACTATATTCACCTGACCTCTCTACAATCGACTATCACTTCTTCAAGCACCTGTACAACTTTTTGCAGGGGAAAAGCACTTCCACAACTAACAGGATGCATAAAATGCTTTCCAAGAGTCCATTGAATCCCGAAGCATGGATTGTTTATGCTACACACAAACTTATTTCTCATTGGCAAAAATGTGTTGATTGTAATGGTTCCTATTTTGATTAATAAAGATGTGTTTGAGTCTAGTTGTAATGATTTGAAAGTCAACATCTGAAACCGCAATTACTTTTGCACTGCCTAATAACAGAGGGAGCCCATCCTTGTGCTCTGTGATGACCTAGAAGGCTGGGTTGAGGGGGAAAGAGAGGATAAGGAGGGAGGGGAGATACACACACACACACACACACACACATAATTATGACTGATTTGCATTTCTGTACTGTAGAAACAAACACAACACTGTAAAGCAAGTATCCTTTAAAAAATAAAAGAATAAAATAAAGAAAAGAAAAGAAAAAAAAATAATAACTGAGAATTTCACAGACCTGGGAAAGAACTTTTACATACAATCCATGAAGTTACTACAACACTCTATTATCTCAATGCCAGAAGACCTTCTCTAAGTCACATTATGCTTGTTTTTAATCTATTTTATTGAAGCATATTTGATTTATAATTTTGTGTTAATTTCTGACATACAGCAAAGTGATTCAGTTATACATATATATAATGATTTGCATTTGCTAATCTCAAACTTTCAATTCATCCATCTCATTCTCCCCTTCCCCTTGGCAACCGCAAAGTCTGTACTTTATGTCCGTGAGTCTGTTTCTGTTTAAGTTCATTTGTGTCATGTTTTAGATTCCACATACAAGTGATATCATATAATATGTCTTTCTCTTTCTGAATTAGTTCACTTAGTATGAAACTCTTTGGGTCCATCCATGTTGCTGCAAATGGCAGTATTTCATTTTTTTAATGACCAAGTAGTATTCCATTTCATACATGTGTACCATATCTTCTTTAGCCATTTATGTTGATGGACATTTATGTTGCTTCCATGTCTTGGATATTGTGAAGAGTGCTGCTATGAAGATGGAGCTGAATGTATCCTTTCGAATTATAGTTTTGTCCAAATATATACCAAAAAGTCAGATTACTGGATCATATAGCAATTCTATTTTTAGCTCTTTGAGGAACATCCATAATCTTTTCCATAGTGGTTGCACCAATTTACATCACCACCAACAGTGAAGGAGGTTTTCCTTTTCTCCACACCCTCTCTAGTATTTGTTAATTGTAGACATTTTTAAAAACAATAAACATGTTGACCAGTTTGAGGTGGTACCTCAAGCTTGCAAAACTTGCAGTTTTGGTTTGCATTTCTCTAACAATTAGCAATGTTTAGCAATTTTTCATGTGTCTGTTGGCCATTTGTTGTTTTCTTTAGAGATATGTCTATTGAGGACTTCTGCCCATTTTTAATTGGGTTGTATTTGTTGTTCTATTCTTGAATTATATGTGCTCTTTGGATATTTTGGAAATAAAACCCTTATTGGTTGCATCATTTGCAAGTATTTTCTCCCAGTTCATATGTGTTCCAATGAACATTATAATGAAAATGTCAGAAATCTATAAAAAGAAATATTAAAAGCAGCCAGGGGAAAAAAAGAAAGTAACCTACAAAAGAATCCTCATTAGGCTATCAGCAGATTTCTAAGGACAAATTTCAAGTCAGGAGAGAATTGTAGCTGTTCAGTTGCTCAGTTGTGTTTGACTCTTTCCAACGCCATGGACTGCAGCATGTAAGGCTTCCCTGTCCTTCACCATCTCCAGGAAATTGCTCAGACTCATGTCCATTGAGTCAGTGATGCCACCCAACCATCTCATACTCTGTCCTCCCCTACTCCTCCTGCTCTCAATCTTTCAAAGCATCAGGGTATTTTCTAAGGAATTTAGAAATTTAGGGTATTTGGCTCTTCACATCAGGTGGCCAAAGTATTGGAGTTTCAGCTGCAGTATCAGTCCTCCCAATGAATATTCAGGACTGACTGCCTTTAGGATTGACTGGTTTAATCTCGTTGCAGTCCAAGGGACTTTCAAGAGTGTTCTCTAACACCACAGTTCAAATGCATCAATTCTTCAGAGCTCAGCCTTCTTTATGGTCCCACTCTCACATCCATACATGACTAAAGGAAAAACCATAGCTTTGACTAGACAGACATTTGTTGGGAAAGTAATGTCTGTTTTTTAATTTAATATGCTGTCTAGGTTGATCATAGCTTTTCTTCCAAGGAGCAAGCGTCTTTTAATTTCTTGGCTGCAGTCACCATCCGCAGTGAATTTGGAGCTCAAGAAAATAAAGTTATGTCACTGTTTCGATTGTTTCCCCGTCTATGCGCCATATGTGATGGGACAAGTTGCCATGAACTTCATTTTCTGAATGTTGAGTTTAAGCCAGCTTTTTCACTCTCCTCTTTCACCTTCATCAAGAGGTTCTTTAGTTCTGCTTTGCTTTCTGCCATAAGGGTGGTGTCATCTGCATATCTGAGATTAATGATATTTCTCCCAGCATCTTGATTCCAGTTTGTACTTCATCCAGCATAGCATTTCCCATGATGTACTCTGCATATAAGTTAAATAAGCAGGGTGACAATATACATCCTTGACGTACTCCTTTACCAATTTTGAGCCAGTCCATGGCTCCATGTCTAGTTGTAACTGTTGCTTCTTCACCTGCATACAGGTTTCTCAGGAGGCAGATACGGTGGAATTCTGGTATTCTCACCTCCTTAAGTATTTTCCAATACTATTGTGATCCACACAACCTTTAATATGGCTTAAGTGCAGTCAATGAAGCAGAAGTACATTTTTTGTTTGTTTGTTTCTTTTTTTTTTTTTTTCTGGAATTCTCTTGCTTTTTTTTTGATCCAAAGGAGGCTGGCAATTTGATCTCTGATTCTTCTGTATTTTCTAAATCCAGTTTGAACATCAAAAGTTCTTGGTTCACGTACTATTCAAGCCTAGCTTAGAGAATTTTGAGCATTAGTTTGCTAGCATGTGAAATGAGTGCAACTGTGTGGTAGTTAGAACATATTTTGGCATTGCTTTTCTTTGGGATTAGAATGAAAACTGACCATTTTCAGTCATGTGTCCACTGTTGAATTTTGTAAATTTGCTGGCGTATTGAGGGCAGAAATTTAACAGCAACATCTTTTGGGATTTCAAATAGCTCAGCAGGAATTCCATCACCTCCACTAGCTTTGTTCATAGTGATGCTTCCTAAGGACCACTTGACTTCACATTCCAGGATTTCTGGCTCTAGGTGAGTGATCACACCATCGTGGTTATCTGGGTCATTAAGATTTCTTTTTTGGTATAGTTCTTCTGTTTATTCTTGCCATCTTTTCTTAATATTTTCTTCTTCTGTTAGGTACATATCATTTTAATTCTTTATTGGACATACTTTTGCATGAAATGTTCCCCTGGTATCTCTAATTTTCCTGAAGAGACTTCTAGTCTTTCCCATTCTATTGCCTTCCTCTATTTCTTTGCAGTTATCACTTAGGAAAGCTTTCTTTATCTCTCTTTGTTATTCTTTGAAACTGTTCATTTAGATGGATATATCTTTACTTTTCTCCTTTGCCTCTCACTTCTCTTATTTTCTCAGCTATTTGTAAGACCTCCTTAGGCAATTCTTTTGCCTTGTTGCATTTCTTATTCTTGGGGATGGTTTAGATCACTGCCTCTGGTACAATGTTATAAGTCTCCATCCATAGTTCTTCAGGCATTCTGTCTATCAGATCTAATCGCTTGAATCTATTTGACACTTACACTGTAAAATCATAAAGGCTTTGATTTACATCATACCTGGATGGCCTAGTTGTTTTCCCTACTTTCTTCAATTTAAGTCTGAATTTTGCAATAAGGAGTTCATAATCTGAGCCACAGTCAGTTCCCAGTCTTGTTTTGCTGACTGTACAGAGAGTCTCTATTTTTAGCTGCAAAGAATATAATCAATTTGATTTTGGTATTGACCATCTGGTGATGTCCATATGTAGAGTCATCTCTCGTGTTGTTGGAGGAGGGTTTTGCTATGGCCAATGCATTCTCTTCTCAAAACTCTGTTATTCTTCTCCCTGTTTCATTTTGTACTCCAAGGCCAAACTTGCCTGTTACTCCAAGTATCTCTTGACTTCCTATTTTTGCATTCCAGCCCACTATAACAAAAAAGACATCTTTTATCGGTATTGGTTCTAGAAGGTCTTGTACGTTTTCATAGAACCATTCAACTTCATCTTTTCCAGCATTGCTGATTGGGGCGTAGACTTGGATTACAGTGATGTTGTATGATTTGCCTTGGAAACAAACTGAGATCTTTCTGTTGTTTTTGAGATTGCACCAACGTACTGCATTTCAGGCACTTTTGTTGACTATAGGGCTACTCTTTTCTTAGGGTCTTGCCCACAGTAGTAGATATATTGATCATCCCAATTAAATTAGCCCATTTCTGTCCATTTTAGTTCACTGACTCCTAAAACATTGATTTTCACTCTTGCCATCTCCTGTTTGACCACTTCCAATTTACCATGATTCATGGACTTAACATTCCAGGTTCCTACACAATATTCTTCTTTACAGAATCAGACTTTACTTTCACCACAAGACAACATCCACAATGGGGTGTTGTTTCCACTTTGGCTCAAGATCTTCATTCCTTCTGGAGCTATTTCTCTGCTCTTCTCCAGTAGCATATTGGGGTCCTACTGATCTGTGGGGCTCATCTTTCAGTGTCATATGGTTTTGCTTTTTCATACTGTTCATGGGGTTCTCAAGGCAAGAATACTGATGTGGCTTGCAATTCCCTTCTCCAGTGGACCACCTTTTGTTAGAACTCTGCATCATGACCAGTCCTCTTTGGGAGACCCTACACAGCCTGGCTCATAGTTACACTGAGTTAGACAAGTCTGTGATCCATGTGATCAATTTATTTAGTTTTCTGTGATTGTGGTCTTCATTCTGTCTGCCCTCTGATGGATGAGGAAAAGAAGCTCATGGACACTTCCTGATGGGAGGGACTGGCTCTCAGGAAAACTGGTTCTTGTTCTGGTGGGCAGGGCCATGCTCACTAAGTCTTCAACCCAATTTTATCCTGATGGGTGGGGCTGTGAGAGTGGAATGGTATAACTTAAGTGTTGAGAGGCCTAAAAATTACCAACCAAGACTATTTTATCCAGAAAAATTATCCTTCATATATGAAAGAGAAATAAAAGTTTTCATAGACAAACAAAAGCTGAGAGAGCTCACCACCAAAATACTTACCTTGCAAACAACATTGAAAGTTCTTCAAGCTGAAATGAAAACATGTTAATCAATGACATAAAAAGACTCTAATAGATTGAAAAATAAACAATCAGAATTAGAAAACTGCCACTGTATTAGGATGATGTGGATTATGGATTATGATGATGTTAATCACTTAACTATTTTATAAAACTGGAAAGAAAAGAGTAGTGAGAATAATCATAGCTACTATAATTTTTAATAAATATGCAGAATGAAAAGTGGTAAATTGTGATATCAAAAATATAAAAGGGAAAAACATAAAAGGGGAGAAGTAAAGAAGGTAGATCATATATGGGCAATAAATGGATGTTGTTATCAGCATGAAATGTGTTTTTTTATCTACAAGAATTTTTATTTAAGCCATATGAAAATCACAAAGTAAAAATCTAGAGTTGAGTCACAAAACATATAAAATGGGAAGGCAGAACACACTGCAACAGAAAACCACCTATTTATACAAGTAAGTAGAAACAGGGAAAAAGAAATGATGGAGATATAAAATCAAAGAAGGCAAAAAATAAGATGGCAATAGTAAGACTTCAGATGTCAATAATTATTCTAAATGTAAATGAATTGAGTTAACCAATCAAAAGTCATACTGTAGCAGAACAGATACCAAAAAAATAAAAAGAGAGAGAGAGAAATAAGACCTAACCATATGCTACCAATAAGAAACTCATTTCAGCTCTAAAGATACTCATAGGCTTTACATAAAAGGAAAGAAGATATTCTAAACAAGTGGAAGCCAAAAGGAAAGGGGGTTAGCCATAGTTATATCAGACAAAATAGACTTTAAAGCAAATACAGCACTGAGACATAAAGTTCATTATATAATGATAAAAGGGTCAATATATCAAGAAGATATAACAAACATAAATACATAAGCACCCAACATCAAGGGTTTCCCTCCTGGCTGAGATGGTAAAGAATGAGCCTGCAATGCAGGAGAGCTGGGTTCAATCTCTGGGTTGGAAAGATCTCCTGAAGAAAAGAATGGTTAACCACCCCAGTATTTTTGCTTGGAAAATCCCATGGATACACAGGAGCCTGGCAGGCTACAGTCCATGGGATCACAAAGAGTCAGACATGACTTAACAATGAAGCATGCACACAACATCAAAGCGTATAAATGTATTAATCAAATACTAACAGATCTTAAGAGAGAAATAGAAAGTAATACAATAAGTTCAGTTCAGTTCAGTCACTCAGTCGTGTCCGACTCTTTGCGACCCCATGAATCACAGCATGCCAGGCTTCCCTGTCCATCACCAACTCCTGGAGTTTACTCAAACTAACGTCCATCGAGTCGGTGATGCCATCCAACCATCTCATCCTCTGTCGTCCCCTTCTCCTCCTGCCCCCAATCCCTCCCAGCATCACGGTCTTTTCCAATGAGTCAACACTTTGCATGAGGTGGCCAAAGTATTGGAGTTTCAGCTTCAGCATCAGTGCTTCCAGTGAACACCCAGGACTGATCTCCTTGGTTGGATCTCCTTGCAGTCTCTCCTCACGGTCTTTTCCAATGAGTCAATACTTTGCATGAGGTGGCCAAAGTATTGGAGTTTCAGCTTCAGCATCAGTGCTTCCAGTGAACACCCAGGACTGATCTCCTTGGTTGGATCTCCTTGCAGTCTCTCCTAACGGTCTTTTCCAATGAATCAACACTTTGCATGAGGTGGCCAAAGTATTGGAGTTTCAGCTTCAGCATCAGTGCTTCCAGTGAACACCCAGGACTAATCTCCTGGTTGGATCTCCTTGCAGTCCAAGGGACCCTAGAGTCTTCTCCTACACCATCGTTCAAAAGCATCAATTTTTCAGTGCTCAGCTTTCTTCACAGTCCAACTCTCACATCCATACATGACCACTGGAAAAATCATAGCCTTGACCAGACAGACTTTTGTTGGCAAAGTAATGTCTCTGCTTTTTAATATGCTATCTAGGTTGGTCATAAGCTTCCTTCCAAGGAGTAAGCATCTTTTAATTTCATGGCGTCAATCACCATCTGCAGTGATTTTGAAGCCCAGAAAAATAAAGTCTGCCACAGTTTCCACTGTTTCCCCATCTATTTGCCATGAAGTGATGGGACTGGATGCCATGATCTATGTTTTCTGAATGTTGAGCTTTAAGCCAACTTTTTCACTCTCCTCTTTCACTTTCATCAAGAGGCTTTTTAGTTCTTCTTCACTTTCTGCCATAAGGGTGGTGTCATCTGCATATCTGAGGTTATTGATGTTTCTTCCGGCAATCTTGTCTCCAGCTTGTGCATCTTCCAGCCCAGCGTTTCTCATGATGTACTCTGCATATAAGTTAAATAAACAAGGTGACAATATACAGCCTTGACATATTCCTTTCCCTAGTTGGAACCAGCGTGTTGTTCCATGTCCAGTTCTAACTTGCTTCCTGACCTGCATACAGATTTCTCAAGAGGCAAGTTAGGTGGTCTAGTATTCCCATCTCTTGAAGAATTTTCCACAGCTTATTCTGATCCACACAGTCAAAGGCTTTGGCATAGTCAATAAAGCAGAAATAGATACTTTTCTGGAACTCTCTTGCTTCTTCAATGATCCAGTGGATATCACCTCACACATCTCAAAATGGCCATCATCAAAATGTCCACAAGCAATAAATGTTGGAGAGGATGTGAAGAAAAGGGAATGCTTTTGCTCCATTGGTGGGAATGTAAATTTATACAGCCACTATGGAAGATGGTAAGGAGATTCCTTAAAAAAAAACTAGGAATAAAAGCACCATAAGACCCAGCAGTTATAATCTTAGACATATACACTGAGGAAACCAAAATTGTATGTATCCCATTATTCATTGCAGCATGAATAGCTAGAATATGAAAGCTAGAATATGGAAGCTTCATATACAATAGCTAGAACATGGAAGCAACCTAGAGGTCCATCAACAGATGAATTAATAAAGAAGTTGTGGTACATATACACAATGGAATATTACTCACCCATAAAAAGGAATGCATTTGAGCCCATTCTAATGAGGTGGATGAACCTAGAGCCTATTATGCAGAGTGAAATAAGTCAGAAAGAGAAAGAGAAATATCATATACTAATGCATATATAGGAAATCTACAAAAATGGTACTGAAGACTTTATTTTCAGGGCAGCAATGGAGAAACAGACATAGAGAATAGCCTTAACATGGGGAGAGGGGAGGAGAGCATGAGATGTATGGAAAGAGTAACATGGAAACTTACATTACCATAAGTAAAATAGATACCCAATAGGAATTTGCTTTATGTCTCAGGAAACCCAAACAGGGGTTCTGTATCAATCTAGAGGGGTGAGATGGGGAGGGAGATGGGAGGGAGGTTCAAAAGGGAGGGGATGTATATATATATATATATATATATATATTCCTATGGCTGATTCATGTTGAGGTTTGACAGAAAACAACAAAATTCTGTAAAACAATTGTCCTTCAATTAAAATATAAATAAATTTTTAGAACTAATGAAAGTGGAAACATAGCATATTCAATTCTATGGTATGATGGAAAAGCAGTTTCTAAGAGGAAATGTTATAGAAATAAATGCATATATTTTGAAACTTTAAGGATCCATAATAACTTGGAATGTAAATAAGTTCAGCCCCTATGGAAAACACCATAGAGGTTCCAAAAACATTAAAAAAATAATTAAAAAAAACTAAATGCACCACAATATTCATAGAAACATTATTTACAATAGTCAAGACATGAAAACAACCCAAGTGTCCATCAACAGATGTTTGATTTAAGATGTAGTGTCACAATGTAATACTATTCAGCCATAAAAAGTACTGGAATATTGCCATTTGTAGCAACCTGAATGGACCTAAAAAGTATCATACAAAGTGAAATTCAGAAAGAGAAAGAAAAATATTATATGATATCACTTATATGTAGAACCTAAAAAATTTTTAAATAAATCTATTAACAAAACAAAAACCCACTCATAGACATAGAAAAAAAACAAAAAAATTCATGGTTACCAAAAGGGAAAGGAAGAGGTGAAATAAATAGGAGTATGAGATTAACAGATACAAGCTACTATACATAAAATAGATAATCAAAAAGCATTCACTGTACAACACAGGGAACTATATATAATATCTTATAATAATTTATATAAAAGTAATCATACACACACACACACATATATATATACCCCCAATATGTCTCCTACATATGAAAGAGTTCCATTCTGAGAACAGGTTCATAAGTTCAATTTGTACATAAGTTCCACAAAGTTAGCCCAGGTACCCAACTAACACACTTGGATATATAGCACTGTACTATAATAGGTTTATGGAAAAGGCAATGGCACCCCACTCCAGTACTCTTGCCTGGAAAATCCCATGGATTGAGGAGCCTGGTAAACTGCAGTCCATGGGGTAGTGAAGAGTTGGACACGACTGAGCGACTTCACTTTCACTTTTCACTTTCATGCATTGGAGAAGGAAATGGCAACCCACTCCAGTGTTCTTGCCTCGAGAATTCCAGGAGCGGGGGAGCCTGGTGGGCTGCCATCTAGGGGGTTGCACAGAGTTGGGCACAACTGAAGTGACTTAGCAGCAGCCACATAATAGGTTTAAAATACTTTCACAAGGATAATATATATATATATATATATATATATATATATATATATATATAACAAACACACAAACATTTTTAATCTTATAATACAGTTTCTTAAAAGTATATTAGTACAGTACAAAAGCTGGCATACAGGTCCTGGCATCAAATGAGCAGGTAAGAAGAGTTACAAATGGGAGGAGGAAGATGAGGTGGGACATGTTAGAGTTGAAAGATCATCAGTAGTAAGAAACAGAGGGCAATCTGCAATTTCACCCATGCTTGATGTTGACGGAAAACACATTCACATCTTTGAAAGTCTGCAACTTTAAGGTTCATATGTAGGGGACTTGCTGTACATATATAGCTGAATCACTTTGTTGTACAACTGAAACAAACACAATAATATAAATCAATCATTCAGTAATAAATAAATAAATTCTATAATCCAACTTTAAAGCTCAAGGAAATAAAATAAATAAAATAAAGGTCAAGGAAATTTAAAAACTTAAGTCCATATTTAGCTGAGGAAAGGAAACTAAAAGAAGAGAGGGAGGTGGGAGGGGGGATCGGGATGGGGTATACGTGTAAATCTATGGCTGATTCATATCAATGTATAACAAAACCCACTGAAATGTTGTGAAGTAATTAGCCTCCAACTAATAATAAAAAAATAAATAAATAAATAAAAAGAAAAGAGCTGAAAGAAATTTAATTGAGAACAAAAGGAAAAAAAAACAGAATGGATCAACAAAACTAAGGGCTGGATTTTGAAAAAAGATAATCAAAACTTTAGGTATACAGAAGCAAAAGAGATAAAGAAGAGGTGGCAAGAATACAAATATCCAAAAAAGATCTTAATGACCCGGGTAACCATAATGGTGTCATTATTAACCTAGAGTCAGACATCCTGGAGTGTGAGGTCAAGTGTGCCTTAAGAAGTGTTGCTACAAAGAAATCTAGTGGAGTTGATGGAATTCCAGCTGAGCTATTTCAAATCCTGAAAGATGATGCTGTGAAAGTGCTGCACTCAATATGCCAGCAAATTTGGAAAATGCAGCAGTGGCCACAGAACTAGAAAAGATCAATTTTCATACCAATCCCAAAGAAGGGCAATGTCAAAGAATGTTCAAACTACCACACAATTGTGCTCATTTCCCATGCTACCAAGGTAATGCTAAAAATCCTTCAAGCTAGGCTTGAACAGTATGTGAACCAAGAACTTCCAGATGTACAAGCTGGATTTCGAAAAGGCAGAGGAACCAAATATCAAGTTTCCAACACCTGTTGGATCATGGAAAAAGCAAGAGAATTTCAGAAAAAAAATCTACTATTTCATTGACTATGTTAAAGCCTTTGATTGTGTGGGTCATAACAAACTATGAAAATTCTTAAAGAGATAGGAATACCAGACCACCTTATCTCAGATTTCCTGAGAAACCTGTATACATGTCAAGAAACAACTGTCAGAACCGGACATGGAACAATGGACTGGTTCAAAATTGGGAAAGGAGTACGTCAAAGTTGTTTACTGTCACCCTGCTTATTTAAATTACATGCAGAGCACATCAGGTGAAATGCCAGGCTTGATGAATCATTACCTGGAATCAAGACTGTTAGTAGAAATATCAACAGCCTCAGATATATAGATGATACCACTCTAATGGCAGAGAGTGAAGAAGAGCTAAAGAGCCTCTTGATGAGTTTGAAAGAGGAGAGTGAAAATGCTGACTTAAAACTCAGCATTCATAAATCTGTGATCATGACATCAGGATCCATCACTTCATGGCAAATGGAGAAAAAGAGGAGGCAGTGACAGATTTTATTTTTTTAGGGCTCTTACATCACTGAAGACAGTGACTACAGCCATGAAATTAAAGGATGTTTGCTTCTTGGAAGGAAAGCTATGACAAATTTAGACAGCAAATTAAAAAGCAGAAATATCACTTTGCCAACAAAGGTCTGTCTTGTCAAAGCTGTAGTTTTACCAGTACTCATTTACAGATTTGAGAGTTGGACAGTAAAGAAGGCTGAGCACCAAAGAATTGATGCTTTATAACTGTGGTGCTAGAGAAGACTCTTGAGAGTGTCTTGGACAGCAAGCAGATCAACCCAGTCACTCCTAAAGGAAAGCAACCTTGAATATTCATTGGAGGGACTGATACTGAAATTGATGCTCCCAACATTTTAGCCACCTGATGTGAAGAGCCAATTCATTGGAAAGGACCCTGATGCTAGGAAAGTTTGAAGGCGGGGGGAGAAAGGGACAACAGAGGTTGAGATGGTTGGATGGCAGCATCAACTCAATGGAGATGAGTTTGAGAAAACTCTGGGAGATAGTGAAGGACAGGGAAGCCTGGTGTGCTGTAATCCATGGGCTTGCAAATAACCAGTCACATCCTAGATACTGAACAGCAACAACTAAGAAAGAAAGAGAGAAGATTCAAATAACTAATATTAGATGAAAGAGAGCACATTAACACGATGCTACAGAAATACATAGGATCATAAGAATTTACTATAAACAATTATATGTCAACAAAACTAGTAATCTAGGAGGAATGGATGAAATCCTAGAAATACAAGACTAAATCTGAAAGAAATAAAAAATCTAAAGAGACAAATATAGTATATGGAGATTGAATCAGCAATCAAAATCTCCCCAATGCAAAAAAAATAAAAATTCAGCATAACATTGCTTCACTGATATGCTATTACCGAAAATTTAAAGGAAAAATAACAAACAACCCTTATCAAACTTTTCCAAAACTTTGAATAGGAGAGGTCAGCCCAAACTCATTCCACAAGGTTAACATTACCTGATATCAAAGCCATATAATGACACTATGAGAAAACTACTGGCCACTACCCTGATGAATACAAATACAAATATTATCAATAACATATAGAAAACTGAATTCAATAACTCATTTGAAAGCTTCCACCATGACCAAGTGGGACTTATTCATTAGATGCAGTGTTTAACTTATGAAATCAATAAATGTAATTAATGCATCACATTAACAGAATAAAAGAAAAAAATACATGAGGATTACAACAGATATAGGAAAAAAATTTGACAAAATTTAGCATCCACTCATGATAAGAAATAGTAGAGGACATACAGAACAAAAATCACAGGTAACATCATACTCCATGGTGAAAGTTTGAAAGTTTCAAACAGGAAAACAAAAAACAAAAGGATGCCAATTCTCACCCCTCATTATATATAGTATTAGAATTCTTAGCTAGAGCAATTAGGAAATAAAAAATAAAAAGCATTCAAATCAAGAAAGAGGTAGTAAAATTGTTACTATTTGAAGATGATATGATTTTGGAAATTCACAAAGACTCAACAGAAAAAGAGTTTGAACTAATCAACAAATTCCAGTAAATCTGATAGATATAAATCAAGGTGCAAACTATGGTTGCATGCATGTCTATGCACTAACAACAGAATATCTGAAAAGGTAATTTTAAAATTCTATCCTATATAAAAATATTGTAATTTATAGCATTAAAAACAATTTAAAAAGCTAAGAACAAAGTTATCCACAGAGATAAAATATCTATAAAATGCAAACTACAGACTTTATTGAAAGCAATTGAAAACACAAACAAATTAAAAGACATCCATGTTCATGGATTGGAAGAATTAATATTGTTAAAATGGGCATATGACAGAACCCATATATCAATTCAATTCAATTCCCATCAAAATGTCCATGGGATTACTCACAGAAATAAGAAAAAAAATCCTAAAATTTGTATAAAACCTGAAAAGACCAAGGATAGCTAAAGCAATTCCAAGGAAATAGAAGAAAATTAGATATGTCACACTTCCTGGTTTTAAACTGTATTATAAAGTTACAATAATAAAGATTGTATGGAGTTTGCATAAATATAGACTAATGGATGGCTTCCCAGGTGGCTCAGGGGTGAAAAAACAAAAAACCTCACTACTAAAGCAGGAGACCTGGGTTCTTTCCCTGGGTTGGGAAGATCCCCTGGAGAAGAGAAAGGCTACCCACTCCAGTATGCTGGCCTGGAGAATTCCATGGATCACTGGGTAAGGAAGATCCCCTAGAGGAGGGCATGGCAACCCACTCCAGGATTCTTGCCTGGAGAATCCAATGGACAGAGGAGCCTAGTAGGCTACAGTACATAAGATCATAAAGAGGTGGACACTACTGAAGCAACTTAGCATGCACACATGCAGACTAATGGAACAAGTTAGAGATTCTAGAATTAAAGCCCTACATATATGTCAACTAATATTCAAAATCAGGTTGGTTATATTCTTTGCAGCTGAAGAAAGGTGGAGAAGCTCTATACAGTCAGTTTAAAAAAAAAAAAAAGATTGAAAGCAGACTGTGTTTCAAGTCATCAGCTCCTTATTGAAAGATTCAGCCTTAAATTGAAATAGAGAAAACCACTAGGCCACTCAGGTATGACCCAAATCAAATTTCTTATGATTATACAGTGTGAAATGAAGTGAAAGTCACTCAGTCATGTCCAACTTTTTGCAACCCCATGGAATTCTCTAGGCCAGCATACTGGAGTGGGTAGTCTTTCTCTTCTCCAGGGGATCTTCCCAACCCAGGGAAAAAGCCCAGGTCTCCTGCATTGCAGGGGGATTCTTTACCAGCTGAGCTACAAGGGAAGTCCAAGAATACTGGAGTGGGTAGCCTATCCCTTCTCCAGCGGATCTTCCCAACCCAGGAACTGAGCCAGGGTCTCCTGCATTGCAGGTGAATTCTTTACCAACTGAGCTATCAGGGAAGCCCTGATTATACAGTGGAAGTCACAGATAGATTCAAGGGATTAGATCTGATAGAATGCCTGAAGAACTATGGTCAGAGGTTTATAACAGTGTACAGGAGGAAGTAACCAAAATCATCCCCAAGAAAAATATATGCAAAAAGGCAAGATGTTCTCTGATGAGGCCTTACAAATAGCCGAGAAAAGAAGATAAGCAAAAGGCAAAGGAGAAAGGCAAAGATATAACCAACTGAATGCAGAGTTCCAAATAAGAGTAAGGAGAGGTAAGAAAGCCTTCTGAAGTGAACAATGCAAAGAAATAGAGGAAAACAATAGAATTGGAAAGACTAGTGATCTCTTTAAGAAAATAAGAGATACCTAGGGAACATTAAAAAAAAAAAAAACCCACGAAAACAGAGATAAAGGATTTAGGGGTGGAGACCTTTTCTGGGGAGGGAGTCATGAAGGAGAAGTTTCCACACAGTAGGAAACCCTCTCACAGGTGTTTTAGTAGGGAGCTTTGGAATCTTAGAGGGCAACATAACCAGAAAGAAAAAAAAAAAGAAAGAAAGAAAGAAAGAAAAAAGAAACAGAATATGCACCTAACACAACGACTTGCAGAAAAGTGACTCAGACGCTTGTATCCATCAGCAGAGAGTGGGGGCTGGGCAGGGAGGCATGGGCTGCATCATTAGTCCTTAGGGTAAAGACCAGGTTTGAATGCCCTGAGGACAATCTGAGGGGGCTAATTTGACATAAGAACCCAAACCCTGGGATCAACAAAGAGACGAAGAAAAAAAAAAAGACCTTTCCCACAAAAGGCTCTAATACTGCATGGTGTCCCCTGGCATGCTCAGAGAACAAAGGACTGTGCCCTAGCAAATACCAAAGGAGACAAAACCAGCTGCCATTTATCACTCTCCCTCACCCCAGGCAGAGAAGCAGGTGTGTGACAGCCAGAGATGGAAGACAAGGAACTGCTGCACTCTCAGCCCCAGAGACCACATCTTCCACCAAACTGAGCAGGCTGCCAGTTGCTAACTACATCTTCCTGGGATCCTGGATGGTTCACATCTGCCAGGAGTGTCACAGTCTGAGATCAGCTCCCCAGAGGAGATACACAGCACACCTGGTACTGTGCCCTCAGGGCACACCCAGGAAACTGAGCGTCTGGGACCAGGGAGGTGCATAAGACCAATGATCCACCTGGGACAGTGTGCTCACCAAGCACCCGGTCACTTGAGCATCTTGGACCTGGGAAGGTCACAAAACTCACAGCCCATCTGGGTCTGTGCCCTTGCAGAGCACTTGAGAACCTGAGTAACTTAGACCTGAGAAGTGCACAAAACGCAGGGCTCACTTGGGACAGTGCTCTTGCAGAGCACTCTGGAGGCTGAACTGTGTGGACCTGGGAAGTACATGCCACCTTGGGCTGTGGCAAACCCAGTGTGGTCCATCCACTGTGAGCACTCCCCACATATGCCAGCAATATTTATTTTCAGTGTCCCTCCGTCTCCACAGCACAGATGAACAAGTGAGCCTAAATAAGTGGCCACCTTAGCTCTCTTGTGTCAGGGCAAAAAATAGACACTGAAGAAACTTGCAAACAGAGGAAGCCAAGATAAGCAAAGGAGGAACCATCCCGGAAGTGACAGGTGAAACAGATTAAAACCTTGCAGTTAAGGCTGAGGCTGTGCATTTGAGGGGCACCTATAGACCTGGAGAATAAGTACGAGCCAGAACAAGAGACTATTTGTCAATGAACTGATCACACACTGCCCACAACAGCTCCAGAGAAGTTCCTAAATATACTTTTACTATTATCACTTTTTAATTTGTTAAAAATTTTAGCTCTTTATTACTCCTTTCACTTTCATTTTTATTGCCTACTATTACCTTTCTTTTAAAAAAGCTATTTTTAAAACAAATTCTATAGATTTTTTTTCATTTATTTTTATTAGTTGGAGGCTAATTACTTTAAAATATTGGAGTGGGTTTTGTCATACATTGACATGAATCAGCCATGGATTTACATGTATTCCCCATCCCGATCCCCCCTCCCACCTCCCTCTCTACCCGATCCCTCTGTGTCTTCCCAGTGCACCAGGCCCAAGCACTTGTCTCATGCATCCAACCTGGGCTGGTGATCTGTTTCACCCTTGATAATATACATATTTCCATGCTGTTCTCTCTAAACATCCCACCCTCGGCTTCTCCCACAGAGTCCAAAAGTCTGTTCTGTACATCTGTGTCTCTTTTTCTGTTTTGCATATAGGGTTATCATTACCATCTTTCTAAATTCCATATATATGTGTTAGTATACTGTAATGGTCTTTATCTTTCTGGCTTACTTCACTGTGTATAATGGGCTCCAGTTTCATCCATTTCATTAGAACTGATTCAAATGAATTCTTTTTAATGGCTGAGTAATATTCCATGGTGTATATGTACCATGGCTTCCTTATCCATTCATCTGCTGATGGACATCTAGGTTGCTTCCGTGTCCTGGCTATTATAAACAATGCTGCGATGAACATTGGGGTGCACGTGTCTCTTTCAGATCTGGTTTCCTCGGTGTGTATGCCCAGAAGTGGGATTGCTGGGTCATATGGCAGTTCTATTTCCAGTTTTTTAAGACATCTCCACACTGTTCTCCATAGTGGCTGTACTAGTTTGCATTCCCACCAACAGTGTAAGAGGGTTCCCTTTTCTCCACACCCTCTCCAGCATTTATTGCTTGTAGACTTTTGGCTAGCAGCCATCCTGACTGGTGTGTAATGGTACCTCATTATGGTTTTGATTTGCGTTTCTCTGATAATGAGTGATGTTGAGCATCTTTTCATGTGTTTGTTAGCCATCTGTATGTCTTCTTTGGAGAAATCGCTGTGTAGATCTTTGGACCATTTTTTGATTGGGTCATTTATGTTTCTGGAATTGAGCTGCAGGTGTTGCTTGTATATTTTTGAGATGAATCCTTTGTCTGTTGCTTCGTTTGCTATTATTTTCTCCCAATCTGATGGCTATCTTTTCACCTTGCTTATAGTTTCCTTTGTTGTGCAAAAGCTTTTAAGTTTAATTAGGTCCCATTTGTTTAGTTTTGCTTTTATTTCCAATATTCTGGGAGGTGGGTCATAGAGGATCCTGCTGTGATTTATGTCGGAGAGGGTTTTGCCTATGTTCTCCTCTAGGAGTTTTATAGTTTCTGGTCTTACATTTAGATCTTTAATCCATTTTGAGTTTATTTTTGTGTATGGTGTTAGAAAGTGTTCTAGTTTCATTCTTTTATAAGTGGTTGACCAGTTTTCCCAGCACCACTTGTTAAAGAGATTGTCTTTTTTCCATTGTACATCCTTGCCTCCTTTGTCAAAGATAAGGTGTCCATAGGTTCGTGGATTTATCTCTGGGCTTTCTATTCTGTTCCATTGATCTATATTTCTGTCTTTGTGCCAGTACCATACTGTCTCACAACAACCTATGGGACACTGTAAAAGCAGTGCTAAGGGGAAGGTTCATACCATCACAGGCTTACATCAAGAAACAAGAAAAAAGTCAAATAAATACCCTAACTCTACACCTAAAGCAACTAGAGAAGGAAGAAATGAAGAACCCCAGGGTTAGTAGAAGGAAAGAAATCTTAAAAATTAGGACAGAAATAAATGCAAAAGAAACTAAAGAGACCATAGCAAAAATCAACAAAGCTCAAAGCTGGTTTTTTGAAAAAATAAACAAAATTGACAAACCATTAGCAAGATTCATTAAGAAGCAAAGGGAGAATAATCAAATTAACAAAATTAGAAATGAAAATGGAGAGATCACAACATACAACACTGAAATACAAAGGATCACAAGAGACTACTACCAGCAGCTCTATGCCAATAAAATGGACAACTTGGAAGAAATGGACAAATTCTTAGAAAAGTATAACTTTCCAAAACTGAACCAGAAAGAAATAGAAGATCTTAACAGACCCATCACAAGCAAGGAAATCAAAACTGTAATCAGAAATCTTCCAGCAAACAAAAGCCCAGGACCAGATATCTTCACAGCTGAATTCTATAGATTTAAAAAAAAAAAATCTGTGATCAGTTTTGTTTTGTATTTTTTATATTGTATTTTTGAGAGTCAAAATTCAATTTTAGGTTTTTAATCTTTGCTTTTTTATATTTGTTATCAATTTTGTACCTTAAACAATCTAATCTTCAGAATCATTTTCACTTAGGGATTTGATACCTGGCTCGATTGCTCTCTCCCCTTTTGACTCTATCTTTTCTCCTCCTGGTCACCTCTATCTCACTCCTCCCTCTTCTGTTCTCTATATAACTCTGTGAATCTCTCTGGTTATTCCTGGCTGTGGCGAGTTGTTTCACCATTAACCTAGGGATTTTATCTTCTGTGCTGTATGGATGGAGTAGTCTTGAGGCTACTCAAGTAAGAGAAAGACAGAAAGCCAGAGGCAGGAGGCTCAAATCCAGAACTTTAGAACATCAGAGAATTCTTGACTCCAGGGGACATTAATAGACAAGAGACCATCCAAAAGTCTCCATACCTACACTGAAGCCAAGCTCCACCCAAGAGCCAGCAAGTTCCAGTGCAAGACACATCATGCTAATTCTCTAGCAAAACAGAAATGCAACCCTGAAAATTAAAAGGTGGGCTGCCCAAAGTCATACTAAACTCACCACTGGACACTTCATTGCATTCCAGAGAGAAGAGATATAGTTCCACCCACCAGAACACAGACATAAGTTCCCCCAGACAGGAAACCTTGACAAGCCACTGATCCAAACCCACCCATAGGTAGCAGATTCCACAATTACGAGGAGCCATGAACTTCCAGCCTGCAGAAAGGGCACCCCAAACTCATCAATATAAACAGAATAAAAAGACTAAGAAATACTCAGCAGGTGAATGAATATGATAAAAATCCACTAAACCAAACAAAAGAGGAGGAGATAGGGAGTCTACCTGAAAAAGCATCCAGACTAATGATAGTAAAGATGATTCCAAAATCTTGAAATAAAATGGAGATACAGATAAATAGAGTAGAGACAAGGATTGAGAAGATGCAAGCAATATTTGACAAAAACCTAGAAGAAATAAAGCCAATCAATAACGAGCAATGAAATAACTGAGATTAGTAACACTCTGGAGGGAACCAATAGTAGGATAACTGAGACAGAAGAGAGGATAAACGAGGTGGAATATAGAATGGTGGAAATAAATGAAGCAGAGGGGAAAAAAGAATAAAAAAAAATGAGGACATCCTCAGAGACCTCTGAGACAATGTTAAATGCTGCAGCATTTGAACCACAGGTGTCCCAAAAGAATAAGACCAAAAGAAAGGGCATAAAAAAATACCTGAGGAGATAATAGTTGAAAACCTCCCAAATATGGGGAAAGAAATAGGCACCCAAGTCCAAGAAATCCAGAGAGTCCCAAACAGGATGAACCTAAGGACAAATATGCCAAGACGCTTATTAATCTAACTAACAAAAATTAAACACAAAGTACAAATATTAAAATCAGCAAGGGAAAAGAAACAAATAACACACAAGGGGATCCCCATAAGAATAACAGCTGATCTTTCAATAGAAGCTCTTCAGGCCAGAAGGGAATGGCAGGACATACTTAAAGTGATGAAAGAGAAACACCTACAACCCAGATTACTGTACCCAGCAAGGGTCTCATTCAAATATGAAGGAGAAATCAAAAGTTTTACAGATAAGCAAAAGTTGAGAGAATTCAGCACCACCAAACCACTTCTTCAACAAATGCTGAAGGATCTTCTCTAGACAGGAAACACAGAAAAGGTTTATAAAACAGAACTCAAAACAACAAAGTAAATGTCAATGGGATCATACTTATCAATAATTACCTTAAATATAAATGAGTTAAATGCTCCAACCAAAAGACAAAGACTGGCCAAATGGATAAAAAAAAACCAAGAACCCTATATATTCTTTATACAAGAGACTCACCTCAAATCTAGGGACACATACAGACTGAAAGTGACAGGCTTGAAAAAGTTATTTCATGAAAATGGAGACCAAAAGAAAGCAGGAGTTGCAATATTCATATCAGAGAATATAGATTTTGAAATAAAGACCATGATAAGAGACAAAGCAGGACACTACATAATGATCAAGGGATGACTCCAAGAAGATATAACAATTATTAACATACATGCACCCAACATAAAAGCACCCCAATGCATAAGGCAAATGCTAACAAGTATGAAAGGGGAAATTAGAAGTAACACAATAATAGTGGGGAACTTTAATACCACAGTCACCTATGGATAGATCAACCAAACAGAAAATTAGCAAGGAAACACAAGCTCTAAATAATACAATGGACCAGTTAGACCTAATTGACATCGACAGGGCATTTCATCTAAGAACAATGGATTTTGCCTTTTTCTAAATTGCACACACATTCTCCAGGATATATCACATCCTTTTCCACAAATTTAGCCTTGGTAAATTTTAAAAAATTGAAATCATTTCAAGCATCTTTTATGCTCACAATGAAGTAAGATTAGATATCAACTACAGGAAAAAAAAACTATAAAAAACACAAAAATGTGTAGACTAAACAACAGAGTTCTGAATAACCAACAGATCATGGTAGAAATCAAAAAGTATCAAAATATGCATAGAAACAAATGAAAATTAAAACACAATAACCCAAAATCTATGGGATTCAGTAAAAGCAGTGCTAAGAGGGAGATCCATAGCAACACAAGCCTACCTCAAGAAAAAAGAGAACCATAAAATAAACAACCTAACTTTGCACCTAAAATAACTATCAAAAAAGAACAGAAGGACCCCAAAGTTAGTAAAAGCAAAGAAATTATGAAAATCTAAGCAGAAATAAATTAAAAAGAAATGAAGGAGACTGTGACAAGCATCCCAAGTTAGTAAAAGGAAAGAAATTATGAAAATCTGAGCAGAAATAAATGAAAAAGAAACGAAGAAGACTGTGACAAGCATCAACAAAACTAAAAGTTTTTATCTTTTTTATTTTTTTTTTCTTTTTTAATTTTTATCATTATTATTTTTTTTTCCCAGTGGGTTTTGTCATACATTGATATGAATCAGCCATGGATTTACATGTATTCCCAATCCCGATCCCCCCTCCCACCTCCCTCTCCACCCGATTCCTCTGGGTCTTCCCAGTGCACCAGGCCCGAGCACTTGTCTTGTGCATCCCACCTGGGCTGGTGATCTGTTTCACCATAGATAGTATACATGCTGTTCTTTTGAAATATCCCACCCTCACATTCTCCCACAAAGTTCAAAAGTCTGTTCTGTGTTTCTGTGTCTCTTTTTCTGTTCTGCATATAGGGTTATCGTTATCACCTTTCTAAATTCCATATACATGTGTCAGTATGCTGTAATGTTCTTTATCTTTTTTAAAATATTTTTATCTTATAGACAAATCGTTAGCCAGACTCAAAAGAAAAAAAGGGAGAAAAATGCAATTAATAAAATTATAAATTAAAATGGAGAAATCACAACAGAAAACACAGAAATACAAAATAACATAAGAGACCTATATGAGCAATTGTATGCCAATAAAATGGTCAACTTGGAAGAAATGGGCAAATTCTTATAGAAGTGTAACATGGGGTTTATTCCCAAGAGGTAAGGATTCTTCAATATTTGTAAATCAAGCAATGTGATTCACCATATTAACAAATTGAAAGATCAAAACCATATGACTATTTCAATAGATGTAGAGAAAGCCTTTGGCAAATTTCAACACCCATGTATGATAAAAACTCTCCAGAAAGCATGCATAGAAGGAACATATCTCAACATAATAAAAGTCATATACAACAAACCCACAGCAAACATTAACCTCAATGTGCCCATTCTCACCAGTACTATTCAAGATAGTTTTGGAAGTCCTAGACACAGCCATTAGAGAAGAAAAAGAAATAAAAGGAACCCAGACTTGAAAATAAGAATTAAAACTCTGTTTGCAGATGACATGATCCACTACTTTGAAAACCCTAAAGATACCACCTGAAAATTTCTAGAGCTAGTCAGTGTATATAGTAAAATTGCAGGATATAAAATTAATACACAGAAATCCCTTGCATTCCTGTACACTAATAATGAAAAAAAATGAGAAATTAAGGAAACATTCTCATTCTCCATTGCAATGAAAAGAATGAAATACTTAGGAATAAATTAACCTATAGGAACAAAAGACCTATATAGAGAAAACTATAAAAGACTGATTAAATAAATCAAAGATGACACAAATAAATGGAGAAATATATCATGTTTGTGGATTGGAAAATCGATATAGTGAAAATGAGTATACTACCCCAAACAATCTATACATTCAAAGAGATCCCTATCAAGCTACCAATGGTATTTTTTCACAAAACTGGAACAAACAATTTCACAATTTGTACGCAAGCACAAATAACCTCGAATAGTGACAGAAATCTTGAGAAAAAAGACTGGAACAGGAGGAATCAACCTTCCTGACTTCAGATTATACTACAAAGCTACAATCATCAAAACAGTATGGTACTGGCACAAAGAAATATAGATCAATGGAACAAAATAGAAAGCCTAGAGATAAAAGCAAACACCTATGGACACCTCACCTTGACAAAGGAGGCAAAAGTATGCAATAGAGAAAAGACAATCTATTTAACAATTGCTGCTGGGAAAACTGGTCAACCACCTGTAAAAGAATGAAACTAGAACACTTTTTAACACTGTACACAAAAATAAACTCAAAATGGATTAAAGATCTAAACATAATACCAGAAACTATAAAACTGTTAGAGAAAAACATAGGCAGAACACTGTCTGACATAAATCACAGCAAGATCCTCTATGATCCATCTCCCAGAGTAATGGAAATAAAAACAAAAATAAACGGGACCTAATTAAGTTTAAAATATTTTGCACAGCAAAGGAAACTGTAAGCAAGGTGAAAAGGCAGCCTCATAATGGGAGAAAATAATAGCAAATGAAGCAACTGACAAAGAATTAATCTCCAAAATATACAAGCAACTCATGCAGCTCAATACCAGAAAAATGAACACCCAATCAAAAAGTAGGCCAAAGAACTGAATAGACATTTCTCCAAAGAAGGCATACAGATGGCTAATAAACACATGAAAAGATGCTCAACATCACTCATTATTAGAGAAATGGAAATCAAAACCATAATCTCATGCCAGTCAGAATAGCTGCCTTCAAAATCTACTAACAGAAAATGCTGGAGAGGGTGTGGAGAAGAGGGAACCCTCTTACACTGTTGAGGGAATGCAAACTGGTACAGCCACTATGGAGAACAGTGTGGAGATTCCTTAAAAAACTGGAAATAGAACTGCCATACGACCCAGCAATCCCACTGCTGGGCATACACACTGAGGAAACCAGAATTGAAAGAGGCACAAGTACACCAATGTTCATTGCAGCACTGTTTACAACAGCTAGCATATGGAAGCAACCTAGATGTCCATCAGCAGATGAATGAATAAGGAAGTCATGGCACATATGCACAATGGAATATTACTCGGCTATAAAAAAGAATGCATTTGAGTCAGTTCTAATGAGGTGGATGAAACTGGAGCTTATTTTACAGAGTGAAGTAAGTCAGAAAGAAAAACACCAATACAGTATATTAAGACATATAAATGGAATTTAGAAAGATAGTAAGGCAGAAAGAGACACAGCTGTAAAGAACAGACGTTGGGACTCTGTGAGAGACGATAAGGGTGGGATAAATTTAGAGAATAGCACTGAAACATAGATATTACCATATGTAAAATAGGTGACCAGTGCAAGTTCTATGCATGAAGCAGGGCACTCAAACCTGGTGTTCTGGGATAATCCAGAGGGATAGTTCAGAGAGGGAGGTGTGAGGGCATTTCAGGATGGAGGCGCACATGTGCACTTATGGTGGATTCATGTCAATGTATGACAAAATCCACCAAAACATTGCAAATAATTATCTTCCAATTAAAATAAGAAAATTAATTTTAAAAAAGAAAGGCAGAGGAAACAGATATCAAATTGCCAACATCCATTGGATTATAGAAAGAGCAAGAGAGCTCCAGAAAAACATGTGCTTCCACTTCATTGGCTACACTAAAGTCTCTGACTATGTGGATCACAACAAACTGTGGAAAATCTGAAAAGAGATAAGAATACTAGACCACCTTACCTGCCTCCCTAAGAAATCTGTATACATGTCAAGAAGCAGCAGTTAAAACTGGACATGGAACAGTGGACTGGTTAACAGTTGGGAAAGGAGTATGTCAAGGCTTTATTTTGTCACCCCACTTATTTAATGTATATGCAGAGTACATCATGTAAAATGCTGGGATGGATGAATCACAAGCTGGAATCAAAATTATCTGGATGAATAACCTCAGATATGCAGATGACAACACCCTAATGGCAGAAAGTGAAGAGGAACTAAAGAGCCTCTTGAGAAAGGTGAAAGAGGAGAGTGAAAAGTTGGCTTAACACTCAAAATTCAGAAAACTGAGATTATGGCATCTGGTCCCATCACTTCATGGCAAATAGATGGGGGAAAAATGGAAACCGTTACAGACTATTTTCTTGAACTCCAAAATCACTGCAGATGGTGACTGCGGCCATGAATTAAAAGATGCTTGCTTCTTGGAGTAAAGAGGCTGCATATTGTCATGCTGCTTATTTAGCATATATGCAAACTACATCATGCAAAATGCCAGGCTGGATGAAGCACAAGCTGCAATCAAGATTGCTGGGAGAAATATAAGTAACCTCAGATATTCAGATGACACCACCCTTATGTCAGAAAGCAAAGAGGAACCAAATAGCCACTTGATGAAAGTGAAAGAGGAGAGTGAAAAAGCTAGGTTAAAACTCAACATTCAAAAAATGAAGATCATGACAACCAGTACTATCACTTCATGGCAAATAGATGGGGAAATAGTGGAAACAGTGACAGACTTATTTTCTTGGGCTCTGAAATCAATGCAGATGGTGACTGCAGTCATGAAGTTAAAAGACACTTGCTCCTTGGAATAAAATCTATGACAAACCTAGACATCATATTAAAAAGTAGAGACATTACTTTGCTAACAAAGGTCCATCTAGTCAAAGCTATGATTTTCCAGTAGTCGTGTATGGATGTGACAGTTGGACCATAAACAATGCTGAGCACCGAAGAATTGATGCTTTTGAACTGTGGTATTGAAGAAGACTCTTGAGAGTCCCTTGGACTGTGAGGATATCAAATTAATCAATCCTAAAGGAAATCAGTCCTGAATATTCATTGAAAGGACTGATGCTGAAGCTGAAGCTCTAGTACTTTGGCCACCTGATGTGAGGAAATAACTCATTGAAAAGACCCTGATACTGTGAAAGATTGAAGGCAGGAGGAGGAGCAAATGACAGAGGATGAGTTGATTGGATGGCATCACTGACTCAATGGACATGAGTTTGAGCAAGCTCTGGGAGTTGGTGATGGACAGGGAAGCCTGGTGTGCTGCAGTCCATGGGGTCACAATGAATCAGACACAACTGAGCAACTGAACTGAAGTGAATTGCTTCTTGGAAGGAAAGTTATGATAAACCTACACAGTGTATTAAAAAACAGAGACATCACTTTGCTGACAAAGGTTCACATAGTCAAAACTATGGTTTTTCCAGTAGTCATGTACAGATGTGAGATTTGGACCATAAAGTAAGCTGAGTCCTGAAGAACTGATGTTTTTCATCTGTGGTGGCAACGATGTTTGCAAGTCCCTTGCACAGCAAGATCAAACCAGTCAATCTTAACGGAAATCAACCTTGAATATTCACTGGGGGTACTGATGTTGAAGTTGAAGCTCCAGTATTTTGACCACTTGATGTGAACTGTCAAATCTTTGGAAAAAAACTTTGATTTTGAAAAGATTGAAGGCATGAGGAAAAGTGGGCGACAGAGAATGAGATGTTTGGATGGCATCATTGACTCAATGGACATGAGTTTGGCCAAATCTTGGGAGATAGTGTTGGACAGGGAAGCCTGGCATGCTGCAGTCTATGGAGTCACAAAGAGGTGGACATGACTGAGCAACTTGACAACAACAATATTATACAAGGAAGCCAAGAACACTCAATTGAGATAAGATAATCTCTTCAACAAATGGTACTTGGAAAACTGGATAGACACATACAGAACAATGAAATTAGACCCCTATCTTACACCAATCACAAAAGTTAACTTTAATGGATTAAGACTTAACCTAATATATAATACCAAAAACTTCCATAGGAAAGCATTTGGAAAAATCTCTTTAACATAAATGTTGGTAATGATTTTTTGGATGAACATCAAAACCACAGACAACAAAAGCAAAAATCAACAAATGGGATATATAAAACTTAAAAGTTTCTGCACAGATAAATAAATTATTAACCAAAGAAAGTGTAACTTGTAAAATGGGAGAAAATTTTGCAAACTATATATTAGATAAGGGGTTAATATCCAAAATATATAAAGAATTATTACAACTCAATAACAAAAAGCAATATGATTATAAAATGAGCAGAGTGACTAAATAGACATTTTCCCAAAGACATCCAAAAGGCCAACAAGTGCATGAAAAAGTATTCAGCATCCCTATAATCTCCTGGAGAAGGGAATGGCTACCCACTCCAGTATTCTTGCCTGGAGAATCCCATGGAGAGAGGAACCTGGCAGGCTACAGTCCTTGTGGTCGCAAAGAGTTGGACACGACTGAACTAACACTTTGACTATCAATTACCAGAGAAATCCTAATCAAAATCACATTAAGCTGTCACCTCACACCTGTTAGAATGGCTGTTATCAGGAAGACAAGATCTAACAAGTGTTGGTAATTATGTGGATAAAAGGAACCTTTGTGAAATGTTGGTGGGAATTTAAGTTGGTTCAGCTCCTATGGAAAACAATATGGAGGTTCCTCAAACACTTAAAGATATATCTATAATATGATCCTGCAATCCCACTTCTGGGTATATACATGAGGGAAATGAAAATAGAATATTAAAGAGATATATTCTTTCCCAGGTTTACTGTTGCATTATTCACCATAGCCAATATCTGGAAATAACCTAGGTTCTCATTAGTGGGTGAACAGAATAAGATATGAGATTATATAGGTAGATAGATAAAGATATAATATATAAGAATAATCTATAGATAATATATATAGATGTGTATACATGCACACATATATATGTATGTGTAGAGAGACACAGACAGAATAGAATAGAATGATATTCAGATGTGAGAAAAAAGGACATTCTGCCATTTGCAACAATGTGGATGGACCTTGAGGGCATTAAACTAAATCAGATAATTCAGACAGTGAAAGCCAATGCTGTATCATATTATTTACATGTGGGATCTAAAAAAAGTCAAAATCACAAAAAAACAAAAGAAACAGGGGTGTAGGACAGATGTTTTTTAAGGGTACAAGCTTGAAAGAAGCAGCTAACAAGTCTTGGAGATCTAATTCACAGTATAGAGAATATAGACAACAGTACTGTATTAATACAATAATCATCAAAACTTGCTAAGAGATTAGAACTTAATTATTCCAGTCATTAAATAGAAATGATAATTATGTACTATGATAGAGATGCTAATTATCTGTATAATTACAATTATATAAATGTATCAAAATTAAAAAAAAAAATAAATCATTGAATGTGCTCAATATCATTATAGAGATGAAAGAGGATTGGGTCAGTAAAAATTATCCAATCTGCAGAAAAGAGAGAAAAAAATTTAAAGCAAACTGGGGTTCAGAAGCCTATGGAATAAAATCAGAAGGTATAACATTTAGGTTGCTGGAGTCCCAGAAGGGGAGGAAAAAGATACTGGTAAGAAAAAAAATTGAAGAAGTTATTTCCAAAGTTTGACTAAATTTGATAAAAGATAAAACTCTATAAATTCACGGGTGCACATGTATTAAATTGTATATTTTAAATATGCACAGTATTTTCTGTTTGAATTATACCTCAATAAAACTTTTCAAAAGACCTGCCAATGTTAAAGCTTACAGTTTTACACATGAATTACTTCACTGTTAAAAACAAGATATTAGTATTATTATTCATTAGAAAAATGCAATTAAAATCATAGTGAGGCAGCAAAATACAGCTAATAGAATAGTGAAAGATTTTTTTTTATATATAGCAGCAATACTATATGCTGAGGAGAGGTAGGAGAAACTGGAATTAACATATATAGCTGATCAGAATGAAAAATGCTAGAGCCACTTGGAGAAACAGTTGTTTCTTATAAAATTAAATGTCCTCTCACCATATGACTCAGTAATTCTATTCTTTTTTTTTTCATTTATTTTTATTAGTTGGAGGCTAACTACTTCACAATATTGTAGTGGGTTTTGTCATACATTGACATGAATTAGCCATGGATTTACATGTATTCCCCATCCCGATCCCCCCTCCCACCTCCCTCTCTACCCGATCCCTCTGGGTCTTCCCAGTGCACCAGGCCCAAGCACTTGTCTCATGCATCCAACCTGGGCTGGTGATCTGTTTCACCCTTGATAATATACATATTTCCATGCTGTTCTCTCTAAACATCCTACCCTCACCTTCTCCCACAGAGTCCAAAAGTCTGTTCTGTACATCTGTGTCTCTTTTTCTGTTTTGCATATAGGGTTATCATTACCATCTTTCTAAATTCCATATATATGTGTTAGTATACTGTAATGGTCTTTATCTTTCTGGCTTACTTCACTGTGTATAATGGGTTCCAGTTTCATCCATCTCATTAGAACTGATTCAAATGAATTCTTTTTAATGGCTGAGTAATATTCCATGGTGTATATGTACCACATCTTCCTTATCCATTCTTCTGCTGATGGGCATCTAGGTTGCTTCCATGTCCTGGCTATTATAAACAGTGCTGCAATGAACACTGGGGTGCACGTGTCTCTTTCAGATCTGGTTTCCTCAGTGTGTATGCCCAGAAGTGGGATTGCTGGGTCATATGGCAGTTCTATTTCCAGTATTTTAAGAAATCTCCACACTGTTCTCCATAGCGGCTGTACTAGTTTGCATTCCCACCAACAGTGAAAGAGGGTTCCCGTTTCTCCACACCCTCTCCAGCATTTATTGCTTGTAGACTTTTGGCTAGCAGCCATCCTGACTGGTGTGTAATGGTACCTCATTGTGGTTTTGATTTGCATTTCTCTGATAATGAGTGATGTTGAGCATCTTTTCATGTGTTTGTTAGCCATCTGTATGTCTTCTTTGGAGAAATGTCTGTTTAGTTATTTGGCCCATTTTTTGATTGGGTCATTTATGTTTCTGGAATTGAGCTGCAGGTGTTGCTTGTATATTTTTGAGATGAATCCTTTGTCTGTTGCTTCGTTTGCTATTATTTTCTCCCAATCTGAGGGCTGTCTTTTCACCTTGCTTATAGTTTCCTTTGTTGTGCAAAAGCTTTTAAGTTTCATTAGGTCCCATTTGTTTATTTGTGCTTTTATTTCCAATATTCTGGGAGGTGGGTCATAGAGGATCCTGCTGTGATTTATGTTGGAGAGGGTTTTGCCTATGTTCTCCTCTAGGAGTTTTATAGTTTCTGGTCTTACATTTAGATCAGTAATTCTATTCTTATGCATTTACCTAGGAGAAATGAAAATTTATATTCACAAACTAACTGTACAGTGGATTATTATGGTAATTTTATTTGTAATCACCAAGAGCTTGAAAAATCCAAATGCAATTTAATTGGTGATGGTGGATTAAAAAACTGGTACATTCATAAAATGTGGCACTACACAGCAATAAAACATGTGAAATATAGATTAATCTCAAATGTATTATGATAAACAAAAGCATATTTTATAGTATGACTGCATTTTTCATAATTTAATTTATATAACATTCTGGAAAATGTTTTAAACTTTCATTTATGTTATAAGTTTCACTTATATAACTACAGAAATGGTTTCCATGGTTTGGAAGTGAACTGAAGGCTCGAATATAAAGTGGCAACAGAAAATAATTTTTTTAAAGCATTTTTGCATCCTGATCATGCAGGTGATTGAAAGATTTGTAGAGCTACACACTAAAAAAGTAAATTTTAATGTATCAATTTTTAAAATAATAATTTAAAATATAAAATTAAGAAGGGCCACCACAGCCATGTCTTGTCACCATCCTTAATATTTACCCAAAATTATTCCTAGAAATATATTTACTTAAAAACCTTGCACACATTTTAAGATCTTCAGAAATATAGTGTATTCTATATTCAGAAATATAGTGTATCCCAATGAACCAAGTGGATTATCTTTCACCAGAGAGCTGTCCTGGGGGTAAAAAGGTGACAAGTATTTCACCTTAGGTTCTTGAGCAGACCTTGTTTCAATTTAATGAGCTGATGTTTTGATTAATAGTGTTTTCAGTAGAAGCTGTTATACCTATAATGATCATGGATTGTAGACATTTACACCTTAACAGGTAAGAGCCCTAGATCTAAACTCAGAAACTGCATACATTCAAATCGGAACTCAACTAATGCCTTAGCTATATGACTCTGAGTAAGTTATTTAACTTTTTCAAGCTTGAGTTTCCTTACACATACCATGAAAATCAATTAATGCCTGTCTCAGAGAGTGTCATTGTTTTTGTTCCATGGTAAATAATAAATAGTAATAAAAATGTTAGTTGTTGTGGATAATGATGATGATGATAAAGATTTATAATTTGAGAATTCAACAGTATCTGTTTAGCAAATGTATAGCATAGGAAGTTCTACATGCTTGCTTCTTACACTGACCCCTTCTCGAGAAGCAGCCTTAGGCAGTTGTTTCTGTATAGATTGTCATGTCATGTGATATGGGACCTTGATATTCTGGCCACAAGTAACTGAAACAGGGATCTATGCAAAATCCAAAATAATACAAAACAAGGTTTCTTAACCTATTTGGGATAATGAAAATTTTTCCTCCTGAAAAAGCTACACATTAATTATACTTTGCCACATATTTTAGGGAGTCTATGGCCCTCTTAAAGATCACTCTATATATATGTATTAGTATACTGTATTGGTCTTTATCTTTCTGGTTTACTTCACTCTGTATAATGGGCTCCAGTTTCATCCATCTCATTAGAACTGATTCAGATGAATTCTTTTTAATGGTTGAGTAATATTCCATAGTGTATATGTATCACAGCTTCCTTATCCATTCATCTGCTGATGGACATCTAGGTTGCTTCCATGTCCTGGCTATTATAAACAGTGCTGCGATGAACATTGGGGTACACGTGTCTCCTTCAGATCTGGTTTCCTTGGTGTGTATGCCCAGAATTAGCCTCCAACTAATAAAAATAAATGAAAAAAAAAAGATCACTCTAATCCAAATGCCATATGGCATATACTGACACAAAAACAAAAATATAGATCAATGGAAATGGATAGAAAGTCTAGAGATAAAACCATGCACCTAATCTATGACAAAGGAGGCAAGAATATACAAGGGAGAAAAGACAGTCTCTTCAATAAGTGGTGCTGGAGAAACTACACAACTGCATGTAAAAGAATGAAATTAGAATACTCCCTAACACCATGCACAAAAATAAACTCAAAATGGATTAAAGACCTAAATGCAAGAATGGATACTATAAAACTTTTAGAGGGAAACATAGGCATAACACACCTCTGACATAAATTGCAGCAGGATTTTGTTTTCATTCACCTAAAATAATGAAAATAAAAAATGGGACCAATTTAAACTTAAAAACTTTTGTACAGCAAAGGAAACCATATGCAAAATGAAAAGACAGTGCTCTAGGTTATTACTGAGCCCTGGTTTGAGTTCCCTGAGTCATCCAGCAAATTTCCATTGGATGTCTATTTTACCCATGATAACATATATTTTCATGGAAGGGTTGAATGGAGAGGGAGGTGGGAAGTATGTTCAAGTAGGAGAGGACATGAGTAAACCTATGGCTGATTCATGTTGATGCTTGGTAGAAACCAATGCAATACTGTGAAACAATTATCATCCCATTAAATTTTTTAAAAAAAGATATAGAAAAGAAAAGACAAACCTCAAAATGGAAGAAAATATTTGCAAACAGAACCACCAACAAGGGATTAACCTCCAAAATATACAAACAGCTCATGTAGCTCAATATTAAAACAAGATGAAAAAAACGAAGATCTAAATAGACATTTCTCCAAAGAAGACATATAGGCGATTAAAATGCATATGAAATATGCTGAACATCATTAACAATTAGAGAAATGCAAATCAAAAGTACAAAACTATCACCTCACACAGGTCAGAGTACCAGTCATCAAAAAGTCTACAAACAACAAATGCTGGAGAGGATGTGAAGAAAAAGGAAACCCCCTACACTGTTTTTGGAAATGTAAACTGCTACAGTCACTATAGATAACAATATGGGGGTTCCTTTAAAAAACTAAAAATAGAGCTACCATATGATTCACCAGTCCTATTCCTGGGTGTATATCTGAAGAAAGCCATAATTTGAAAAAGCCTCATCAAACCTCATTTCTTGGATTATTGAACTGCCTTGTGGCCAGCAGAGTGAGCTTGGAGTCAGTAACATATTGTTGGTTATAAATTCTGTGTTGTTCATTAAATCTTCAGAACTTACTCATCTTCTAATTGTAAGTTTGTACCTTTTGACCAACAGCTCATAATTCACTTGCTCTCCAGCCCTTGGTAATAACTATTGTACTCTCTGTTTTTATAAGTTTATTCTTTTAGATTTTACATGTAAGTAGTATTATACAGTATTTGTCTTTTTCTGACTTATCTCACTTATCATACCCCCTTTCAGTTCCATGAATATCATCACTATGGTAGGAACCCCTTATTTCTCATAGATGAATAATATTTCATTGTGTTGGATGGCAAGGAGATAAAACCAGTCAATCTTAAGGGAAATAAACCCTGAATACTCATTGGAAGAACTGATGTTGAAGCTGAAGCTCCAGTATTTAGATCATCAGATGTGAACAGCTTACTCATTGGAAAAGTCCCTGATGCTGGATGGTATCACTGATGTAATGGACCTGAACTTGGGCAAGCTTTGGGAGATGGTGAGGGACAGGAAGGTCTGGCGTGCTGCAGTCCATGGGGTCACAAAGAGTCGGACATGACTGGGCGACTGAACAAAAACAACATAAATAGGTACCACATCCTTTTTATCCATTCATCCATTAATGGAAATAGATTGTTTCCATATCTTGGTTATTGTGAGTAACAATGCAACAAACATTTAAATGCAGTTATCTTTTTGGTATTCTGTTTCTCTTCCTTTGGTTATATACTAAGAAGTAGGATTGCTGTGTGATATGGTAGCTGCATTTTTCTTTGAAGAACCTTCATGTTGTTTTCTGTAGTGGTTGAACCAATTTATATTCCCACCAATTGTGCTCAATGGTTCCCTTCTCTGCACATCCTTGTTAACACATGTTATCTTTTTTCTTAATTATAACCATTCCAACAGGTGTGAGGTGATATCTCCTCTTGGTTTTGATTTGCATTTCCTTGATTATTAGCAATGTTAAGCATCTTTTGATGCATCTGTTGACCATTTGAAGACATTCTTTGGAAAATTGTCTGGTCAGTTTGTCAATTTTTAAGTTGATTTGGTTTGTTGTTGTTGTTATGAAGTTGTATGAGTATTCTGCATGCATTTTTATATTGACCGTCATCTAATATATGGTTTGCAAATGTTTTCTCCCATTCTGCAGGTTGCCTTTTCATCTTGGTGATTATTTACTTTATTTGCAGAAGCTTTTTGATTTGATGTAGTCCCACTTGTTGATTTTTGCTTTTGTTAATAATGCTTTTGATGTTATATCCAAAATATCATTGCCAAGACAAATGTCAAGGAGCTTATTCCCAAAGTTTTCCTACGTAAGTTTTTGGTAACACATCTTATGGTTAAGTCCATAATCCATTTCAAGTTAATTTCTTGAGTGTTATAAGGGATCAATTTCACCTTGTGTGATTTCTAGGTTTTCCAGACACCATATATTGAGGAAACTATTCTTTGTCATTGAGTAAACTTGGCTCCATTCTCAAATATTAGTTGTTCTCATATGTGTGTGCAGGGATAATTTTTGGGCTCTATAGTCCAATCCACACTACAATGTGCCTATTTTTATGCCAAAACCATAATGTTTTATTAATAATTACTATGGATTTGCAATATAGTTTGAAATCAGGAATTGATATTAATATTAATTATTTTGATCCATGAGCAAGTATATCTTTCAACATTATTGTATTTTTCCATTTCTTTCACCAAATTATTATGGATTTTATTGTACAGATCTTTCAATTCCTTGACTAAGTTTATTCCTAAGTATATTGCTGTTTATGGTACTATTGCGAATGGTATAGCATTCTTTCTTTCTTTCCAGATATTTCTTTGTTAGTGCATAGAAATGCCACTAATTCCTTTGTGTTAACATTACATCCTGCAACTTTATTGAATTTGTTAATTAGTTATAACCACTTTTTTTGTTGTTGAGTCTTCAGGTTTTCCTGTTTATAAAACTTTGGTGCTGTTGCCGTTTAGTCACTAAGTCATGTCCAACTCTTCTGTGACCCCATAGACTGTAGCCCACCAGAGTCCTCTGTCTATGGGGTTTCCCAGGCAAGAATACCAGAGTGGGTTGTCATTTCCTTTTCCAGGGTACTCTCCCTACCCAAAGATCAAACCTACATCTCCTGTATTGGCAGGCATATTCTTTACTGCTGAACCACAAGGGAAGCCCCAAAAGATCATTTTCAAATAACAACAGCTTTGGACTTCTCCTGCAGTCTAGTTATTAAGACTCCATACTTCCAATGCAGGAGGCACAGGTTCAATCCCTGGTCAGGGAACAAAGATGCCACATGCCACAGATCATGACCCAAAAATCCAATTTTATGTCGTCTTTAAGATTTAGATGGCTTTTCCTGTGGGAGCTGCCGGGTTGAGAGGAGTGTGGCCTTCTCCTTTCCCCGCCATGGCGTGTGCTTGTCCACTGATATCAGTGTACTCTGAAAAGGGGGAGTCCTCTGGCAAAAATGTCACTTTGCCTGCTGTGTTCAAGGCTCCCATTTGACCCGATATTGTTAACTTTGTTCACACCAACTTGCGCAAAAGCAACAGACAGCCCTATGCTGTCAGTGAATTAGCAGGTCATCAAACCAGTGCTGAGTCTTGGGGTGCCTGTAGAGCTGTGGCTCGAATTCCCAGGGTTCGAGGTGGCGGGACTCACCATTCTGGTCAGGGTGCTTTTGGAAATATGTATCGTGGGGGCCGCATGTTTGCACCAAGCAAGACCTGGCGATGTTGTCACCGCAGAGTGAATACAACACAGAAGCAATATGCCATCTGCTCTGCACTGGCTGCCTCAGCCTTACCAGTGCTGGTCATGTCTAAAGGTAATCACATAGAGGAAGTTCCTGAACTTCCTTTGGTGGTTGAAGATAAAGTTGAAGGCTACAAGAAGACCAAGGAGGCTGTTTTGCTTCTGAAGAAACTTAAAGCCTGGAATGATATCAAAAAGGTTTACGCCTCTCAGCGAATGAGAGCTGGCAAAGGCAAAATGAGAAACCGTCGCCGTATCCAGCGCAGGGGACCCTGCATCATCTATAATGAAGACAATGGTATCATCAAGGCCTTCAGAAACAACCCTGGAATTACTCTGCTTAATGTAAGCAAGCTGAACATTTTGAAACTTGCTCCTGGTGGTCATGTGGGACGTTTCTGCATTTGGACTGAAAGTGCTTTCCCAAAGTTAGATGAGCTGTACAGCACTTGGCGTAAAGTAGTCTCCCTCAAGAGTAACTACAACTCCCCATGCACAAGATGCTCAATACAGACCTTAGCAGAATCTTGAAAAGCCCAGAAATCCAAAGAGCACTCCGAGCACCATGCAAGAAGATTCATTGCAGAGTCCTGAAGAAGAATCCACTGAAAAACCTGAGAATCATGTTGAAGCTTAACCCATACGCAAAGACCATGCGCCGGAACACCATTCTTCAACAGGCCAAGAACCACAAAATCCACATGGATAAGGCAGCAGCAGCACCAGAAGCCAAATCAGATCAGAAGCGGGTTCAGGGCAAGAAGACTGTGCTGGGAAACAAAGAAAAGAAGGCTGTTGGCGATAAGAAGCTGAAGAAGCCTGTGGTGGGAAAAAGGCTGCAGGGACCAAGAAACCAGCAGCTGAAAAGAAACCCACAGAAAAGAAACCCACCTCAGAGGAAAAGAAGGCTGCTGCATAAACTTAAATTTGTTTATTCCATAAATGCCAAATCATTTTGGACAGCTAATTTTGAATAAAGACCTGAACAAAGAGGCAATGAGAAACATGAAAAAAAAAAAAAAGATTTAGATGTATTTTGTTTCTTTATCTTGTCTAATTGCTCTAACTAGATCTTCCAGTACTGTGTTGAAAAATGATTGTAATAGTGGGCTTCCTTGTCTTGTTCCTAATATTAGAGGAAGAGGTTTCAATTTATCATCACGGATATAATATCAGCTGTGTATTTGGCACACCTGCTTTTATTATGGAAGGTGTGTTCCTAGAAGTAGCAAATTGCTGAAAAAAGTTTTTAATAAGAAAAATTGCTGAATTTTGTCAATGATTTTTATCTATTTAAGTGATCATATAACTTTTATTACTTATTCCATTAATAACTTTTATTCAGTTCAGTTCAGTTCTGTCGCTCAGTCATGTCTGACTCTTTGTAACAGCACACCAGGCATCCCTGTCCATCACCAAGTCCCGGAGTCCACCCAAACCCGTTTCCATCGAGTCAGTGATGCCATCCAACCATCTCCTTCCCTGTCATCCCCTTCTCCTCCTGCCCTTAATCTTTCCCAGCATCAGGGTCTTTTCAAATGAGTCAGCTCTTCACATCAGGGGGCCAAAGTACTGGAGTTTCAGCTTCAACATCAGTCCTTCCAATGAACACCTAGGACTGATCTCCTTTAGAATGGACTGGTTGGATTTCCTTGCAGTCCAAGTGACTCTAAAGAGTCTTCTCCAACACCACAGTTCAAAAGCATCAATTCCTCAGTACTCAGCTTTCGTTATAGTCCAACTCTCACATCCATACATGGCCACTGGAAAAACCATACCCTTGAATAGATGGAGCTTTGTTGACAAAGTCATGTTTCTGCTTTTTAATATGCTGTCTAGGTTGGTCATAACTTTCCTTCCAAGGAGTAAGTGTCTTAATTTCATGGCTGCAATCACCAACTGCAGTGATTCTGGAGACCAAAACAATAAAGTCAGCCACTGTTTCCACTGTTTCCCCATCTATTTGCCACGAAGTGATGAGACTGGATGTCATGATCTATGTTTTCTGAATGTTGAGCTTTAAGCTAACTTTTTCACGCTTCTCTTTCACTGTCATCAAGAGGCTCTTTAGTTCTTCTTCACTTTCTGTCATAAGGGTGGTGTCATCTGCATAACTGAGGTTATTGATATTTCTCCCAGCAATCTTGATTCTAGCTTGTGCTTCCTTGAGCCCAGAGTTTCTCATGATGTATTCTGCATATAATTTAAATAATCAGGGTGACAGTATACAGCCTTGAAGAACTCCTTTTCCTATTTGGAAACTCTACACGGGTTTCTCAAGATGCAGGTCGAGTGGTCTGGTATTCCCCTCTCTTTCAGAATTTTCCACAGTTTATTGTGATCCACATAGTCAAAGGCTTTGGCATAGTCAACAAAGCAGAAATAGATGTTTTCCTGGAACTCTCTTGCTTTTCCTATGATCCAGCAGATGTTGGCAATTTGATTTCTGATTCCTCTGCCTTTTCTAAAACTAGCTTGAACAGCTGGAAGTTCAAGGTTCACGTATTGCTGAAGCCTGGCTTGGAGAATTTTGAGCATTACTTTACTAGCGTGTGAGATGAATGCAATTGTGTGGTAGTTTGAGCATTCTTTGGCTTTGCCTTTCCTTGGGATTGGAATGAAAACGGAACTTTTCCAGTCCTGTGGCCACTGCTGAGTTTTCCAAATTTGCTGGCATATTTAGTGCAGCACTTTCACAGCATCATCTTTCAGGATTTGAAATAGCTCAACTGGAATTCCATCACCTCCAGTAGCTTTGTTCACAGTGATGCTTCCTAAGGCCCACTTGACTTCACATTCCAGGATGTCTGACTCTAGGTGAGTGTTCACACCGTCGTGATTTTCTGGGTCGTGAAGATCTTTTTTGTACAGTTCTTCTGTGTATTCTTGCCACCTCTTAATATCTTCTGCTTCTGTTAGGTCCCTACCATTTCTGTCCTTTATTGAGCCCGTCCTTGCATGAAATGTTCCCTCAGTATCTCTAATTTTCTTGAACAGGTCTCTAATCTTTGCCATTCTATTGTTTTCCTCTATTTCTTCGCCCTGATTGCTGAGGAAGGCTTTCTTATCTCTCCTTGCTATTCTTTGGAACTCTGCATTCAAATGCGTATGTCTTTCCTTTTCTCCTTTGCTTTTTGCTTCCCTTCTTTTCACATCTACTTGTAAGGCCTCCTCAGATAGCCATTTTGCTTTTTACCTTTCTTAATCTTGGGGATGGTTTTGGTTCCTGTCTCCTGTACAATGTCACGAACCTCCACTCTGTCTATCAGATCTAGTCCCTTAAATCTATTTCTCACTTCCTTTGTATACTAATAAGGGATTTGATTTAGGTCATACTTGAATGATCTAGTGGTTTTCTCCACTTTCTTCAATTTCAATCTGAATTTGGTAATAAGGATTTCATAATCCGAGCCACAGTCAGCTCCCGGTCTTGTTTTTGCTGACTGTATAGAGCTTCTCCAACTTTTATTGCTCATTCTATTAATATGATATATCACATTTATTTTATTTATTTTGGACCACAATCAGAGCCAAGAGTTCAATCCCACTTGATCATACTCAATTCTTTCAATGTGAATTTTGAAATTAAAAGATAGTTAATTTACAAAATTATATTTTCAGGTTTACAGCTTAATGATCCAGTACTTTTATGGATTATATTACATTATAGGTTATTACAAAGTAATGACTAAAATTACCTGTTGCTTCTCTATTTTATGCATAATGGTTATATCTGTTAATACTATACCTTTGATTTGCTTCTCTGTCTTTTCCTATTTCCTTTGTAACCACAAATTTGTTTTCTGTGTCTGTGAGTCTGTTTCTGTGTTGTAATGTGTTATTGAATTCAATTTGACAATATCTTGTTGAGAATTTTTGCATCTATATTTACCAGGGATAGTGTTCTCCAGTTTTCTTACAGTTCCCTTATGTGGCTTTGATATCAGGGTAATGCTGGCCTCATAAAATAAATTTGGGAGTATTCCCTCCTCTTCAATTTTTTGGAAGTGTTTGAAAAATATTGGAATTAATACATTTAAAGAGGAATTAACACATTCCTCTTTATTTATTTTTTGTTTGTATTTTGTTGTTTATTTTTCATTTACTTTTCTTAGTTGGAGGCTAATTACTTTACAATATTGTAATGGTTTTTGCCATACATTGACATGAATTAGCCATGGATTTACATGTGTTCCCCATCCCGATCCCCCCTCCTGCCTCCCTCTCCACCCATCCCATCCCTCTGGGTCTTCCCAGTGCACCAGCCCTGAGTCCTTGTCTCATGCATGCAACGTGGGCTGGTGATCTGTTTCACCCTTGATAGTATACTTGTTTCAATGCTATTCTCTCAGAATATCGCACCCTCGCCTTCTCCCACAGAGTCCGAAAGTCTGTTCTGTACATCTGTGTATCTTTTTCTGTTTTGCATATAGGGTTAGCGTTACCATCTTTTAAAATTCCATATATATGTGTTAGTATCCTGTATTGATGTTTAACTTTCTGGCTTACTTCACTCTGTGTAATGGGCTCCAGTTTCATCCATCTTATTAGGACTGATTCAAATGAATTCTTTTTAATGGCTGAGTAATATTCCATGGTGTATATGTACCACAGCTTCCCTATCGAATCATGTGCTGATGGGCATCTAGGTTGCTTCCATGTCCTGGCTATTATAAACAGTGCTGCAATGAACACTGGGGTGCACGTGTCTCTTTCAGATCTGGTTGCCTTGGTGTGTATGCCCAGGAGTGGGATTGCTGGGTCATATGGCAGTTCTATTTCCAGTTTTTTAAGAAATCTCCACACTGTTCTCCATAGTGGCTGTACTAGTTTGCATTCCCACCAACAGTGTAAGAGGGTTCCCTTTTCTCCACACCCTCTCCAGCATTTATTGCTTGTAGACTTTTGGATAGCAGCCATCCTGACTGGCGTGTAATGATACCTCATTGTGGTTTTGATTTGCATTTCTCTGATAATGAGTGATGTTGAGCATCTTTTCATGTGTTTGTTAGCCATCTGTATGTCTTCTTTGGAGAAATGTCTGTTTAGTTATTTGGCCCATTTTTTGATTGGGTCTATTATTTTTCTGGAATTGAGCTGCAGGTGTTGCTTGTATATTTTTGAGATGAATCCTTTGTCTGTTGCTTCGTTTGCTATTATTTTCTCCCATTCTGAAGACTGTCTTTTCACCTTGCTTATAGTTTCCTTTGTTGTGCAAAAGCTTTTAAGTTTCATTAGGTCCCATTTGTTTATTTGTGCTTTTATTTCCAATATTCTGGGAGGTGGGTCATAGAGGATCCTGCTGTGATTTATGTCAGAGAGTGTTTTGCCTATGTTCTCCTCTAGGAGTTTTATAGTTTCTGGTCTTACATTTAGAACTTTAATCCATTTTGAGTTTATTTTTGTGTATGGTGTTAGAAAGTGTTCTATTTTCATTCTTTTACAAGTGGTTGACCAGCTTTCCCAGCACCACTTGTAAAGAGGTTGTCTTTTTTCCATTGTATATTCTTGCCTCCTTTGTCAAAGATAAGGTGTCCATAGGTTCATGGATTTATCTCTGGGCTTTCTATTTTGTTCCATTGATCTATATTTCTGTCTTTGTGCCAGTACCATACTGTCTTGATGACTGTGGCTTTGTAGTAGAGCCTGAAGTCAGGCAGGTTGATTCCTCCTGTTCCCTTCTTCTTTCTCAAGACACACATTCCTCTTTAAATGTTTCCTAAAGTTCACCAGTAAAACCATCTACTCCTGGGCTTTTTCTTTGGTGGAAGTCGTCTGATTACCATATCTTTTTTTTTTTTAATTCACCTTACTCTTTATTGGTATATTTGGATTTTGTGTTTCTGATTCCATTTTGGTAGGTTGTATGTTTCTAGCAATTGATTAATTCCTTCTAGGTTATCAAATTTGTTGGCATATAATTGCTAATATTAGTCTCTTATGATTACATTTTTGTGATATCACTTGCAATGTCTCCCCTGTCATTTCAGATTTTATTTTTGTGCTTCTTTTTTAATTCTATATAAGACTAGCTAAATTTTTTTTTTAAGTTTTTTATCTTTCCAAAAAAGAAAGTTATTTTTCTTGGTCTTTTATGTTGTTTTTTGTTTGTTTGTTTCCATTTCATTTGTTTCCACTCCAAACTTTGTTATTTACTTCCCTCTGCTAATTCTGGGCTTATTATAATTATTATTATTTTACTTTTTTAGCTCCTTGAAATATAATGCTGGGTTTTTTATTTGATATCTTTCTTTTTAATGCACACCTTTATTGCTATAAATGGCCCCCTGAGAACTCCTTATTCATCAATTCATAAGTTTCTGTGTGTTCCATTTTAACTTTTCTCAAGATTTTTTTTTTATTAATCTTTTTTTTTTTTAATTTTTTTATTAGTTGGAGGCTAATTACTTCACAACATTTCAGTGGGTTTTGTCATACATTGATATGAATCAGCCATAGATTTACACGTATTCCCCATCCCGATCCCCCCTCCCACCTCCCTCTCCACCCGATTCCTCTGGGTCTTCCCAGTGCACCAGGCCCGAGCACTTGTCTCATGCATCCCACCTGGGCTGGCGATTTGTTTCACCATAGACAGTATACATGCTGTTCTTTTGAAATATCCCACCCTCACCTTCTCCCACAGAGTTCAAAAGTCTGTTCTGTATTTCTGTGTCTCTTTTTCTATTTTGCATATAGGGTTATCGTTACCATCTTTCTAAATTCCATATATATGTGTTAGTATGCTGTAATGTTCTTTATCTTTCTGGCTTACTTCACTCTGTATAATGGGCTCCAGTTTCATCCATCTCATTAGGACTGATTCAAATGAATTCTTTTTAATGGCTGAGTAATATTCCATGGTGTATATGTACCACAGCTTCCTTATCCATTCATCTGCTGATGGGCATCTAGGTTGTTTCCATGTCCTGGCTATTATAAACAATGCTGTGATAAACATTGGGGTGCACGTGTCTCTTTCAGATCTGGTTTCCTCAGTGTGTATGCCCAGAAGTGGGATTGCTGGGTCATATGGCAGTTCTATTTCCAGTTTTTTAAGGAATCTCCACACTGTTTTCCATAGTGGCTGTACTAGTTTGCATTCCCACCAACAGTGTAAGAGGGTTCCCTTTTCTCCACACCCTCTCTAGCATTTATTGCTTGTAGACTTTTGGCTAGCAGCCATCCTGACTGGCGTGTAATGGTACCTCATTGTGATTTTGATTTGCATTTCTCTGATAATGAGTGATGTTGAGCATCTTTTCATGTGTTTGTTAACCATCACACTCATTTATGATTAAAACTCTCCAAAAAGCAGGAATAGAAGGAACATAACTCAACATAATAAAAGCTATATATGACAAACCCACAGCAAGCATCACCCTCAATGGTGAAAAATTGAAAGCATTTCCCCTGAAATCAGGAACAAGACAAGGGTGCCCACTCTCACCACTACTATTTAACATAGTGTTGGAAGTTTTGGCCACAGCAATCAGAGCAGAAAAAGAAGTAAAAGGAATCCAGATAGGAAAAGAAGAAGTGAAACTCTCACTGTTTGCAGATGACATGATCCTCTACATAGAAAACCCTAAAGACTCTACTAGAAAATTACTAGAGCTAATCAATGAATATAGTAAAGTTGCAGGATATAAAATTAACACCCAGAAATCCCTTGCATTCCTATATACTAACAATGAAAAAACAGAAAGAGAAATTAAGGAAACAAGATATTTTTAACATCCATTTTTATTTCTTCAACCCATTGTTTATTCAATAATGCTTTTTGGTTTCCACATGTTTGTAAATTTTCCAGTTTTCCTCTTATTTCATTTTAAATCAGTTTATGCATTTATTTATTTATTTTGGGTGTGCTAGATGTTTTTTTACTGCATAGGCTTTTCTCTAGCTGTGGGGACCAGAGGTTACTCTCTAGTTGTGGTGTTTGGTCTCCTTATTGTGATTGCTTCTCTTGTTGTGGAGCATGGGCTCTAGGATGCATGGGCTTCAGTGGATGTGGTGCATGAACTCAGTAGTTGTGGTTTTGGGGGGATCTAGAGCACAGGCTCAATAGTGAGGTGCATGGGCATGGGATCCTCCTAGATCACGGATTGAACCTGTGTCTCCTGCATTCTCAGGTGGGCTCTTTATCACTGAGCTACCAGGGAAGCTTTCTTCTTGTTTTTGATTTCTAATTTCATATCACTGTATTCAGACAAGTTCCTTGGTATGATTTCAATCTTCCCTAAATTTGCTAAGACTTGCTTTATGGCCTATTATATAATCTATCCTATTGTATTTTGTGTGCACTTGAGAAACATGTAAATGAAATGTTGTATATGTGTTTGTTAGATCCATTTATTCTAATGTTTAGCCCAAATCCAATAGTTCATTGTAATGTTTTGTCTGGATGATCGGTTCATTGTTGAAAGTATTGTGGTACTCTAGTATTTTTGTGTTGTGATTTATTTCTTCCTTCAGATCTGTTAGTATTTACCTAGTATATTTAGGCCCTCTGATATTGAGTTCACATATATGATTGGTTTATCTTGTTTACGAAGTGACCACTTTATCATTATGTAACGATCTTTCTGTCTTTTGTTCCTGTTTGAAGTTTAACATCTATTTTGTCTAATAAGAGTATTAATTCTCATACTTTCTTTTGGTTTCACTTGCATGGAATATCCTTTTCCCTCCTTCCACTTTGTTGAACCTATGTGTGTCCTCAAAGGTAAAGTTCATAGCATATAATTGGATTTTGTACTTTATCCATTCAGCAACTATGTGCCTTTTGATCCATCCATTTAAAGTAATTATTGCTGTATAAACTATTACTGTCATCTTATTAATTGCTTTCTGCCTGTTTTGTAGTTCCATTGTTTCTTTTTTTTATTTTTAAGCACTTTAGCATGCATTTTTCAAAAGAAATTTATTTATTTTAATTGGAGGCTAATTACTTTACAATATTGTAGTGGTTTTTGCCACACATTGATATGAATTAGGCATGGGTGTACATGTGTTCCCCATCCTGAACACCACTCCCACCTCCCTTCCCTCAAGGTCATCCCAGTGCACCAGCCCTGAGCACCCTGTCTCATGCATCAAACCTGGACTGATGATCTCCTGTCTCTCTTCCTAAACTTGTGAATTGGTTAATAGCCATGGTCTTATGCACTGATCTGATTCCTCTCTTTTTACCTTTTGCAAATCTACTGTAGGTTTTGTTTTGTGTTTACCATGAGGTTTACATAAAATATTTCACTTAGGAAGTTCATTTTTAGCAAATAGCAAGTTAACTTCAATTGCATGAAAAACTATACTTTTCCTTCTTTTATGCTTCTAATGTTAAATTTATCTTTTATGCTCTGTACTCATTAACAAACTATAGTAGCTACAGTTATGTTTAGTACACTTTTAAAAAATCTTTATATACAAGTGCTTAAAACAGCGTAATATGTATGGTTATAGTTTTATAAGTATGACTTGATATTTACCTTCCCCACTATGTTGTATATTGTACTGTGTTTTCATGTTACAAGGCAGTGTTTTTATTCACCTTGAAGAACTACTTAAAGATAGCTGTAGTGGTGGTGAACTCTCTCAACTTTTCTTTTGCCTGATAAAGTATTTCTCCTTCATTTCTGAATATAACTTTGCCAGATAGGGTATTCTTGGATGGCAGTTTTTCCCCCAAATTTTGAATATATCATTCCACTCTCTCCTAGCTTGTCAGGATTCTGCTGAGAAATATAGCCTAATGAGGGTCCTTATGTAGGTTACAATATTTTTTTATTACTGCTTTTAGGGTACTCTCTTCATCTTTTCATTTTGATGGTTTCGTTATAATGTGTCTTAGAGAGGTTATTATGGGATTTGGAGGTGTTGGTTTTATGATTTAAAAAAAAATATTGGAGTATAGTTGATTTACAAGGTTGTGTTAATTTCAGATGTATAGCAAAGTGAATCAGTTATCTGTATACATATAGCCACTCCTTTTTATATTATGTTCCCATATAGGCCATTAGAGCGTATTGAGTAGAGTTCCTTGTGCTATACAGTAGGTTCTTATTAGTTATCTAATTTATATACAATAGTGTATATATGTCAATTCCAATCTCCCAAATTATCCCTCCCCTCTCATTCCTGGTAATCATAAGTTTGTTGTCTACCTCTGGAACTCTACTTGGATAATTTATTTTGAATTATGATAATGGGGTGATCTATTTGCTTCATAAACTGAGATGTCCAAGCCTCTCCCAAGGTTTGGGATTTTCTCATTACTATTTTTTCAATAAAAATTTTGCCTCCTTTCCCTCTGTTTTCTTTCTGGTGCTATAGTGACTGTGATATTTTTTTCATTTGCTGATGTCCATTAATAATATATAGTTCTTTTCTCTATTTTCATTCTTTTATTTTCTTTGTTCTCTCCTGACTGGGTTATTTTAAAGTTCCTATGCTTTAGATCATAGATTCTATCTTCTGTCAGGTCTATTCTGCTTCTAATGTTCTCCATTGCAGGGTTTTACCCATTCATTGAGTTCTTCAGCTCCCAAATTTACGTTTAGCTTTTTTACAAATGCTCTTGGTTAAATATTTCAGTTAATTTGTGATTTTTTTCTTTAGTTTATTGAATTGTCTTTATGTATTTTCTTATATCTTACTGAGTTTCCTCAAAACAACTATTTTGACTTCTTTATTGGGTAAAGTATAGGATTCTGTGTCTTTGAGTTCAGTTACTGGAAATTACGGGTACTTTTTATGTTTCCTTGATTCTACTTATTCCTTCATGTTTTGCATTTCTGTTTTTGCAATTGATGTTACACCCACCACTTTCACTCTTTTCTAGTTGCCTTCAGGATGGAGACATTTTTCATTGGTCCTGTTTATTTCTGAGACTTTCTCTGACTGTGTGGATACATCTGTTTCACACTTCTTATTCTACCTTGTAGCAGAATTTTTAAAATTGCATGACTTTGATCTTACACTTCACCAGGCTGGCTGCTTGAAACCTTTTTTTGTTTTGTTTTCAGCAGGTAGCCCTGCAGCTCAAGTTTGTGGTTTCACTCTTACCCACAGACCATGGCCTATTTTCTGCAAGCACTCTTTGTCTACCAGAGGCTGCACTTGGACAAAAAGCTCATTACAGAGTGGAAGGATGTGTTGATTTAACTCTCTGAGCATTAGGGTAACTGATGGCCAGGTGGGGAATCTTCAGATGAGGTTGAACCAATGGCTAATGTGTCGGCTACCTCCTCAAGTCCTAAACTCAGTCAATAGGAATAGACTCTCATTAATGCCCTCATACTTTTATCTTCCTTCTTCTGAATCTCCTCCATCCTACCAGTAATGGAGGTCTCACCTCAATACTCTGGGTGCTGTGGCAGAGAAATGTATTTCCCTCACAATGTCCCACACAGCTGGGGTATTTGGGCACTTACCCCCCATTCTTTTTTCCCCCAAAAGTATTATAGTTATTGACTTGTTCAGACTCACACTGTGCCACCTTGAGGCAAAGTTCCTCTTACCCTCCCCAATGCATCAAAATTCATATTTTTGTTCCATTGGAGTGTTTGAATTTCTCAGAATACCTGGACTTCTACAAAAGCTCTCCTGTAAGTGGGTATTAGTCCAAGTTATCACTCTATGGGTTTCCCCACACTGTGGTGAGAAGGGTGGAACTGGTTCACAATTACCTGCTTATTCCAAAACCCATACTGAGATCTGTCTGCATATCATCTGATTCAAATGTGAGAGTTATCCCATAACTTGTACAGAGTTTCAACTGTTCATAGAGAATGGCATATTTTATTGTTAAAAGGAAGGAGGCCAAATGAATAGGTCTTCTTTTAAATTAGAGGATAAATTACCTTAAAATATTGTGATGTTTTTGCCATACATCAACATGAATCAGCCATAGGTATACATATGTCCCCTACCTCTTGAACCCCCCTCTCACCTCCCTTCCCATCCCACAACTCTAGGTTGTTGGAGAACACCAGCTTTGGGTTCCCTGCATCATACATCAAATTAACACTGGATATCTATTTTACATGTGGCAATATATATGTTTCAATATCATTCTCTCAAATTATCCAACTGTCTCCTTCTCCCACTGTGTCCAAATGCCTGTTCTTTATATCTGTGCCTCCTTTGCTGCCCTGCAGGTAGGATCATCAGTACTACCTTTCTAGATTCCATATATATGCATTAACATATGGTATTTGTCATTCTCTTTCTGACTTACTTCACTCGGTATAATAGGCTCTAGGTTCATCCACCTCATTATAACTGACTCAAATGCCTTCTTTTTTATTCAGTTCAGTTCAGTTCAGTCGCTCAGTCATGTCTGACTCTTTGCGACCCCATGGACTGCAGCACGCCAGGCTTCCCTGTCCATCACCAACTCCCAGAGTTTACTCAAACTCATGTCCATTGAGTCGGTGATGCCATCCAACCATCTCCTTCCCTGTCATCCCCTTCTCCTCCTGCCCTTAATCTGTCCCAGCATCAGGGTATTTTCAAATGAGTCAGCTCTTCGCATCAGGTGGCCAAAGTATTGGAGTTTCAACTTCAACATCAGTCCTTCCAGTGAATACCCAGGACTGATCTCCATTGGGATGGACTGGGTGGATCTCCTTGCAGTCCAAGGGACTCTCAAGAGTCTTCTCCAGCACCACAGTTCAAAAGCATCAATTCTTCAGTGCTCAGCTTTCGTTATAGTCCAACTCTCACATCCATACATGACCACTGGAAAAACCATACCCTTGACTAGACGGACCTTTGTTGACAAAGTAATGTCTCTGCTTTTTAATATGTTGTCTAGGTTGGTCATAACCTTCCTTCCAAGGAGTAAGTGTCTTTTAATTTCATGGCTGCAGTCACCATCTGCAGTGACTTTGGTATCCAAAAAATAAAGTCAGCCACTGTTTCCACTGTTTCTCCATCTATTTGCCATGAAGTGATGGGACTGGATGCCGTAAGCTTTGTTTTCTTAATGTTGAGCTTTAAGCCGATGTTTTCACTCTCCTCTTTCACTTTCATCAAGAGGCTCTTTAGTTCTTTACTTTCTGCCATAAGGGTGGTGTCATCTTCATATCTGAGGTTACTGATATTTCTCCCAGAAGCTTGATTCCAGCTTGTGCTTCATCCAGCCCAGCATTTCTCATGGTGTACTCTGCATACAAGTTAAATAAGCGTGGTGACAATATACAGCCTTGATGTACTCCTTTTCCTATTTGGAACCAAATAAAGAACCAAGTTTTTTTTTATAGTTGAGTAATATTCCATTGTGTATATGTACCACAATTTCCTTATCCATTCATCTGTTGATGCCCATCTAGGTTGCTTCCATGCCCTAACTATTGTAAATAGTGTTGCAATGAATATTAGGATAAATTTGTCTTTTTCAGTTATGGTTTCCTCAAAGTATATGCCAAGTAGTAGAATTGCTGGGTAGTATGGTTGTTTTACTCCTAGTTTTTTAAGGAATCTCCATACTGTTCTCCGTAGTGACTGTATGGTGGGAAGGAGAGATGTCTTAGGCTGCTATGATAGACATGTCACATTCATTTTATTGATTTTTGTTATCATTTTATTAGTTCTTCTCATCTGCTAGTTTTGTTTTTATTTTTGTCTCTTTTTTTCAAGTTCCTTTAAGTAGGGACTTAAGCTATTGATTTGAAACTCTTTTTCTTTTCCAATGTAAACAGTTGGCATCAGATATTTACCTCTAAGCACTGCATTAACTGATTGACACAATTTTTTATATGTTGCATTTTCATTTTCACTCAGTTCTAAGTATTCATTTAAATTTCCTTTAAGACGTCCATTTGACTCATGGATCATTTATAAGTATGTGGTTAATTTACAAGTGTTTGATAATTTTTCTATCATCTTTCTATCATGATATCTAGTTTGATTTCATTATGGTCAGAGAACTCTTTGTATTTTCAATTTGAACTTCTTAAATTCCTTAACGACTTAGAAAATTGAACAGATTTAGTATGTTTATTAGCCATTGAGCTAATCTCTTTTCTAAAGTTCTTTAACTTTAGCCCATTTTTATTGGGTTGTTAATTTTTTTCCTTATTGATCTATAAATGTTTATATATTCTAAATATATAATTATCAATATTTATTGCTAACATTTTCCCCACTATGTATCTTTCTTTTTCCACCCTCTTCTTAAGGTACAAATTGCATTAATAATTGCAATGTAGTGCAATATACCAATTTTTATGCTTAGCATTTATGTCTTATAAAGAAACCATGATGACATTTTCTCATATTTTCATCTACAAACATTATTGCTTTATCTTTCATATTTTTCCATGACTACCTCACTGTGCTCTTCAGTTTGAGCTTGGCAATGTATCTAGAGAGGCCAGGACCTGGGGGGAAATGCCATCTAGAGATGCAGAGGTGACCTAGGGGCCCTGAGGCTTAGCCCAGGTGAGGCAACAGTTGTGGCCATTCTTGGTACTTATTCAAGCTATTCCCCAGAAGCAGTTCAGAATTTTGAACAGCAGCACTGCTGTTGAATTTCCTGTGATCATCTTGCTCTATGCCCCAGCCTAAGTAGAGCAAACAATTCAATCTCACTCACTTTGTGGCACAGCTTAACACTAGATCTGGAATAGCCACAAAAGTGAGAAAGATGCAATCATGGATTTCCTCTGAGCAGAGCCACAAGTGCTTATACAGACAGAGCACTGGACCTTAGTAAGTGCATGAACCCCACTTGCTTCAACACTCCCCTCCTTTAAGACAAAGGCCCCAGTGTGGGAAGAGGAAACACTTGGAGGGGAGCTGAACCCTGCCACTAACATAGTGGTCAGACACTGAGCAGAAAGGAAGCCTGCCTCACACCTTGTGCAGGCTCCAGCTCTCGCATTATAGCCACCTTGGTGAAAGCAGCCAACACACCTTGAGGAAAGATGTGACTGGTGACTACATCAAATTTAGCTGTCTCACCAAAAGTAACATGTGCATGCAGTCTATATGTAGGGAAGTTCCCACATAAAAACACACATTCAAGACCACAATAGGTAACAGTGGTTAACAGTTTCAGTTAAATTCAGGGATGGAGAATGTTAAGGAAAATCAAAAGCCTTTCAATTGAGATAACATGAGAAAAATCCTAAAAACAAATAATGAAACAGAATCAGACAATTTACCATATAAAACAATTTTTAAAATATTAATAAAAATGTTAACTGAGTTAGGGAAGAGAATTGATCTAAACACTGATCTTTTTAACAAAGAATTACCAAATATAAAGAAGACTTTATCAAAAATAAATTCAATATTTGACATCAAAAGCACTCTAAAAGCAATGAATAAGAGACTATATGACACAGAAGAACACATCAGAATAGCAGACATAAAGAAAGATTTTAAAAATGAGTACAACATAAGTGATCTCTCACATAACAACAAACTTGGAAACATTCACATTATAAGAGTTCCATGAGGACAGAAAGAGAGAAAACAGTATTGTAAATGCATTGGAAGTAATTATGGCTGAAAACTTCCCAAGCCTAAAGAAGGAAAAAGATGTCTAAGACATGTCATAATTTAACTGGCAAAAGTTTTAAAGAGATAAATCTAAAGACAGCAAGAGAAAAGAAGTCATATACAAGGGAATCCCCATGAGACTATCAGCTGAATTCTCTGCAGAAATTGTGCAGGTCATAAGGGAGTGGTGTGATATAGGCAACATGCTGAAAAGGAAAACCCTGCAGCCCTGGATACACCACCCAGCAAGATTATCATTCAGAAGAGAAGAGAAATAAAGAACTTCTTAGACTAGCAAAAACTAAAAGAATTAATCAATACTACATCTACCCTAAAATAAATATTAAAGTATCTTCTCTATATGGAAAAGAAGTAATATATATATAGGAAAGGGAAAATTCCAACAGGAAAGGCAAATATATAGTAAGAATTGAAGGTCACTCAAACCTGTACATAGGTTAAAAGACAAAAAATTATAAAAGCTACTATAACTACAATAAACATGAAATAAGCATGAAAATATGCTATCAAAACAACAAAATGTAGGGGAGCATAGTAAATAATGTAGATCTTTTAAAAATTTTCTTGAGTTTAAATGACTACCAGTTTAAATCAAGTAGATGTAATTATGGTTCAACATATTTGAACCCCATGGTAATGACAAATTAAAAAGCCTGAAATAGATATACGAAAACTAAAATAAAAGTAACCCAATCATACTATTAGGGACACCAATCAAACCACAATGGGAAAAAATAAATGAACAGAGAAGAACAACAAAAACAACTGCAAAACAAATAATAAATGACAATGATACATACTTTAAATGTCAATGGAATAAATGATTTGATCAAAAGACAGGGTGGGAATTCCCTGGTGTTCCAGTGGTTAATAATACAGGGTTGATCCCTGGTCCAGAAAGATTCCACATGCCGTAAGGCAACTGAACAATGTGCCTCAACTACTAAAGACTACATGCCCTAGAACCCATGCTCTGCAACAGAAGCCACCACAAAAAGAAGCCCATGCACTGCAACTAGAGAGTAGCCCTCAGTTACCACACTAGAGAAAGTCCATGCACAGCAAGAAAGACCCAGTGCAGCCAAAAATAAATAAATATAGAAAAACACAATATATTAAAAGAAAAGACATAGAGTAGCTGATTAGATAAAAATAAAAAGACCCTTCAATATGCTGACTTCAAGATACTCACTTCAGAGCTAAAGACACACAGAGACTAGAAATGAGAGGATAGAAAGAGATATGTCATTGAAATAGCAATGACAAGAAAGCAGGGGTAGCAATATTCATATCAGAAAGCAATAGGCCATAAAATAAAGGTTATCTCAAAAGCCAAACAAGGTCATTAATAATATAAATGAGAGCAGCATAAGAAGAGAATATTACACTTATTTTAATGCATACACATCCAATACAGGAGCACCTAAATATGTAAAACAAATACTAACAGACATAAAGGGAGAACCTGACAATAATACAATAATTGTAGGGAAATTTTGCACTCCTCTGACATTAATGGACAGAAAATCAATAAGGGCATTGAAACAGAAAATCATTCAGGCAATAGTGGTCTTAAATGAAACAAGAGACTATTTGCACTTAATTGGCATCTACAAGATATTATGTCCAATACAGCAGAATATGTGTTCTTTTTCAGTGCACGTGGAGTGTATTCTATGATAGATCACATAATATGTTACACAACAAGCTTCAACAAATTTAAGATAATAGAAATTATATCCAGCATTTTTTTTGACTGTAAGAGTATGAAACCATAAATCAAACAGAGAAAGAAAATAGGAAAGAACAGACACTTAGAAACAAACTTGCATGCTATTTTAAAAATCAATGAGTAAATGATGAAATCAAAAGGAAATTTAAAAAAAAAAAACCTTGAGAAAAATGAAAATGGAAACACAATTTTCTAAAATGTATGAGATGCAGCATAAACTGTTCTAAGAGTGAATTTTATAGTGACACAGGCCTACTCAAGAAATAACAAAACTCTCAAACAAACTAGCAAGCCTGCTATAAAAGAACAAAATCAGTAGAAGGTAGGAAATAATAAAGATCAGAGAGGCTTTAAGAAAGCAATAGTAAAGATCAATGAAACCAAGAGCTGATTTTTTGAAAAGAAAAACAGTATTGATAAACCTTTAGCCAGGCTCACCAAGAAGAAAAGTAAGTGGACCTAAATAAACAAAATAAGAAATTGCAGAAGATAAATAACAATCGATACAACAGAAATGCAAAAAAAAAAAAAGATTCATAAAAGAATATTATTAGCAGTTGCATGCCAATGAATTAGACAACCTAGAGGAAAAAGATATAGTTCTAGAAACATACAGACTGTCAAGTCTGAATTAAGAAAGAATCAGTTCAGTTCAGTTCAGTCGCTCAGTCGTGTCCGACTCTTTGCGACCCCATGAATCACAGCACACCAGGCCTCCCTGTCCATCACAAACTCCGGGAGTTTACTCAAACTCATGCCCATCGAGTCGGTGATGCCATCCAACCATCTCATCCTCTGTCGTCCCCTTCTCCTCCTGCCCCCAATCCCTCCCAGCATCAGGGTCTTTTCCAATGAGTCAACTCTTCACATGAGGTGGCCAAAGTATTGGAGTTTCAGCTTCAGCATCAGTCCTTCCAATGAACACCCAGGACTTATCTCCTTCAGGATAGACTGGTTGGATCTCCTTGTAGTCAAAGGAACTCTCAAGAGTCTTCTCCAATACCACAGTTCAAAAGCAAAGAATAGACACATTTAAAAAAAAAAATGTTGGATGAATCAGACAGGGAGATCACCTTCCTTCCCACAAACATGTCAAAGATTCATCAGCATACAGAACAAGGCCTGCAGAATAGCTTCTGAATGCTGGAAGAAGACCCTAGACTTCCAAAAAGGTAAACCAGTCTTCTTAGAACTATGTAGGGCAAAAGATAAAGATTTAAAAATAAACCAAGGATTTCAGGACAAGGACCTGCACCCAGGGAAGGGAGTTGTGGGGGAGGAAATTTCTCTGCACACTAGAATACCCCCTCACAGGTAGGGTCAGGAGGAGCTTCAGAACCTCAGAACCTTCAGAACCTCCTCTGACTGCAATAACGTGCACTCAGAAGGCAAAAGAGACAGAATTCACCACAGATGTCAGTGCCAAACAGCACTTCTTAGCCCAAAAGCAGCTCACATGCCTCCATCTGCAGCAAAGTGTGGGGGCGGAGTGCCAAGTAAAAGTGAAAGTGAAAGTCGCTCAGTGGTGTCCAACTTTTTGCGACCCCATAGACTATACAGTCCATGGAATTTTCCAGGCCAGAATACCGGAGTGGGTAGCCTTTCCCTTCTCCAGGGGAGCTTCCCAGGTCTCCCGAATTGCAGGTGGGTTCTTTACCAGCTGAGCCACAAAGGAAGCCCAAGAATATTGGAGTGGGTAGCCTATCCCTTCTTCAGCGGATCTTGCTGACACAGAAATCAAACCAGGGTCCCCTACATTGCAGGCAGATTCTTTACCAACTGACCTATCAGGGAAGCCCAGGCTTGGATGTCTGACACCAGGGGTTGCAAATGTCTGACAACCGGGAGAGGACCAGGGTTGGCTATCCTGAGGATATTCTGAAGGGGTTAGAAGGACACAGCAGATGGAGTTCAAGGGAAAGACTGGACATCCAAGAGTGGCAAGAGGTTGTTATCATCAGGATACTCTAAATCCATACTCAGAGACAGCAGCTGAGTGCCTGCTGGTGGCCACCAAAATAGGCAAAACAAGTCAGAGTGCCAGCAGTGGAATTAGATGCTAGTGCAGTTTAAGGTCCCAGAAGGAGAAATGTAAGCTACTAGCCACCACCAAAGCCAGGGTTAAGTGCCTAAGGAAGCAGAAAAAATGCTGCTGCAATGGTCCTAATCCCAAACGTAACAGCTGCCACATGGCTGTGAGCAGGCACAGGTTACTGCCAATACCTTTGTGGGAGCCTAAACAGCTTTGCTCTTCTTAGGTAACCACAACCTGGAGCCAATGGGAGAGTGCACAACTCAGATTGTAAAAATATCTGGCAGGTCTCAACCACCACAGGCACTTCCCAGTATATCCCAATCTTGACTGCCTAACCCCTTACTCTCCCCAGCCCAAGCGAGCAAGTGAGCCCTAATAAGCCTCAGCTTTCACCCTCTCATTTCTGGGTGGGGAAGAGTCACTGGAGGGTGGTCTACAAGCAGACCTGGGCCCCAAACCAAACCAAACACCAGGTACTATGTGATGAAAGAAAGTGAAAGTGAAAATATTAGTTGTTCAGATGTGTTCAGCTCTTTGTAACACCATGGACTGTAGCCTACCACACTCCGCTGTCCATGGGATTCTCCAGGCAAGAACACTGGAGTGGGTTGCCATTTCCTTTTCCAGGGGATCTTTCTGACACAGGGATCAAACGTTGTCCTCCTGCATTACGGGCAGATTGTTTATTGTCTGAGCCACCAGGAAAGGGAATTAGCTCCAGCAACCAAAGGTGAAGTGGATTAAATCCCCACAATTACCCTGAGACTATGAACTCTAGGGAAAGCTGTGGACTTTGGGAGCAAGTGCAAGCTAGAGTAAGCCATATCTGAGATTTAGTGGACCCCACACCGCCACAACAGGTCCAGAGACCTTCCTAGAAATATTGGAGGATTTTGGTGTGAGTTTCTCTGAGTGTTCAGGGCTGTTTAGTGCTGCTTTCACCAATAGTCTTGAGGTTTTGTCTTCTGTGCTGTGTGGCTTGTGAGGTGTTGGCACTATGTAAATGGTAGGGCCTAAATGCTTGAGATGGGAGACCCAAGTCCAGAACTTTGGACCACCAGAGAACTCCTGACTCCATGGAATATTAATCAATGAGAGCTCTCCCAAATGACTCCATCTCAACACTAAGACCAAGCCATACCTAAAGGTCAGCAAGCTCCAGTGCTGGATGTCTCACACCAGTCCTTCAGCAAAATAGGAGCACAGACCTGCACATTAGCAGGCTGCCCAAAGCCCTACCAAACCCATAGACATACCAAAATACACTACTGGACATGTCACTGCACCTCAGAAAGACAAGATTCAGCTCCATCCACAATAAAACAGGCACAAATTCCCCCCAAACAGGAAATCTTTCCAAGATACTGATTCAACCCCACCCACAGGGGCCACACTCCACAATTAAGAGAGAGTATGACCACTAGCCTGCAGAAAGGAGACCCCAAATACAGTAAATTAAACAAAATGAAAAGACAAAGAAACATGCAGCAGAGGAAGGAACATGGTAAAAACCCATGAGACAAAACAAATGAAGAGGAAATAATTGAGAGTAATGATACTAAAGATTATCTAAAATCTTAAAAATAAAATGGAAGCACAGATAAATAGATTGGAGGCATGGATTGATAAGATAAAAAAAATGTTTTTAAAAGACCTAGAAGAATTAAAGAACAAACAATCAGTAATGAACAATGCAAACACTGAGATTAAAAATACACTGGAGAGAACCAACAGTTTACGAACTGAAGCAGAAGAATAGATAAGTGAGCTGGAAAATAGAATGGTAGAAATAACTGAAGCAGAATGAAATAAAGAAAAATAATATAAAGAAATGAGGATGGTCTCAGAGACCTCTGTGAAAACGTTAAGTATAATAATATTCAAATCATAGGAGTCCCAGAAGAAGGCAAAAGGAAAATAAGTAAGAAAATATCTGAAGAGATTATAATAAAAAATTTCTCTAAAATGGGAAAGGAAATAGCCACCCAAGTCCAGGAAGCCCAGAGAGTCCCATACAAGATAAACCCAAGGAGAAACACACCAAGAAACATACTAATCAAACTAACAAAAATCAAACACAAAGACAAATATTAAAAGTAGCAAGTGAAAAGCAATAAATAATATACTAGGGGATTACCACAGGCTAACAGGTGATCTTTCAACAGAAACTCTGCAGAACAGAAGGGATGGGGCTGGATATACTTAAAGTGATGAAAGGAAGAAAAACTACAACCAAAATTACTCAATCCTGCAAGGATTTCACTCAGATTCAAAGGAGAAACCAAAGGCTTTACAGCCAAGCAAAGTTAATTCAGCACCACCAAACCAGATTTACAACAAATACTAAAGGAACATCTCTAGACAGAAGAAACAAGAGAAAGAAAAGGCCTACAAAAACAAAAACAAACCTAAAACAATAAATGGTAATAGGATCATACAATAATCAATGCAATCGATAATTACATTAAGTGTAAATGGGCTACGTGCTTCAGTGAAGACACAGATTGACTGAATGGATACAAAACAAGACATCTATATAGGTTGTCTGTAAGAGATCCACCTCAGATCAAGAGATGAAAGTGAGGGCCTAGGAAAAGATATTCCATGCAAATGGAAATCAAAAGAAAGCAGGAGTAGCAACACTCATATCAGAAAAAATAGACTTGAGAATGAAGACAAAGAGGGACACTAAACAATAATCAAAGAATCAATCCAAGAAGAATATATGCATCCAACATAGGAGCACCTAAACACATAAACCACATGCCAACAACTATTAAAGAGGAAATTGACAGTAACACAATAATAGTGGGGGACTATAATACACCGCCCATACCAATGGACAGATCATTCAGACAGAAAATTAATGAGAAAACACAAACTTAAAATGACACATTGCATCAGTTGGATCCAATTGATATCTACAGGGCATTTCTTTGATCTTCTTTCTAGCCAAAGATGGAGAAGATACAGTCACCAAAATTGACCAAGAGCTGACTGTGGCTCAAATCATGAACTCCGTATTGCAAAATTCAGACTTAAATTGAAGAAAGCAGGGAAAACCACTAGGCCATTCAAAAAAGTGAAAGTTGGTCAGTTGTGTCCAACTCTTTGTGACCCCATGGACTATAGTTAACCAGGCTTCTCTGTCCATGGAATTCACCAGGGCAGAATATTGGAGTGGGTAGCCATTCCCTTCTCCAGGGGATCTTCCCAACCCAGGACTGAACCCAGGTCTCTCACATTGCAGGCAGATTCTTTACCACCTAAACTATGAGGGAAAGCTCAAATCTATTCCTTTATGATTATACAGCAGAAGCAACAAATAGCTTCAAATAATTAAATCTCATAGGCAGAGTGCATGAAGAACAAGAGACATAGATTTGTAAAATTGTCCAGGAGGTGATGACCAAAACCATCCCCAAGAAAAAGAAACAAAAGAAGACAAAAATGTTGTCTGAGGAGGAGGTCTTACAAATAGCTGAAAAAAGAAGAGAAGAGAAAGGCAAAGGAGAAAAGGAAAGATATACCTATCTGAATGCAGAGTTCTAAAGAATATCGAGGAGAGATAAGAAAGCATTCTTAAGTGAACACTGCACAGAAACAGAGGAAAACAATAGAATTGGAAAGACCAGAGATCTCTTCAAAAAAATTAAAGATACCAAGGGAACATTTCATGAAAAGATATGCACAATAAAGGTCAGACAGTAAGGACCTAACAGAAGCAGAAGGTTTTAAGAGGTGGCAAGAATACACAGAAGAACTGTACAAAAAAAAAAAAAAAAAAGGTCTTAATGACCAGGAAAACCATGATGGTGTGATCACTCACCTAGAGCCAGACATCCTGGAGTGTGAAGTCAAGTGGACCTCAGGAAGAATTACTATGAACAAAGCTAGTGGAGCTGATGGAATTATAGCTGAGCTACTTCAAGTCCTTAAAGATGATGCTGTGAAAGTGCTGCACCCAGTAGGCCAGAAAATTTGGAAAATTCAGCAGTAGCCACAGGACTAGAAAAGATCAGTTTTCACTCCAACCCCAAAGAAGGGCAATGCCAAAGAATGTTCAAGCTACTTCTCAATTGCACTCCTTTCACATGCTAGCAATGTAATGCAAAAAATCCTTCAAGTTAGGCTTCAACAATATGTCAGCTGATAATGTCCAGGTGTGCAGGCTGGATTTAGAAAAGGTAGAGGAACCAGAGATCAAGTTGACAATATCCACTCGATTGTTTAAAAAAGCAAAAGAATTACAGAAAAACATCTGTTTTATTGACTATGCTAAAGCCTTGACTCTGTGGATGACAACAAAATGGAAAAATTTTAAAGAGATGGGAATACCAGGCCACGTTACCTGCCTCCTAAGAAACTTGTATACAGGTCAAGAAGCAAAAATAGATCTGGGCATGGACCAATGGACTGGTTCAACATTGGGAAAGGAGTACATCAAGGCAGTATATTGTCACCCTGCTTATTTAACTTCTATGCAGAGTACATCATGCCAAATGCCAGGCTGGGTGAAGCTCAAGCTGGAATCAAGATTGCTGGAAGAAATATCTATAATCTCAGATATGCAAATGACACCACCCTAATGACAGAAGTTGAAGACAAACTAAAAAGCCTCTGGATAAAGGTGAAAGAGGAGAATGAAAAAGTTGACTTACAACTCAACATTCAAAAAACTAAGACATCACTTCATGGCAAATGGAAGTGGGAAAATTGGAACCTATGCCAGACTTTATTTTCTTGGGCTCCAAAATATCTGTGGACAGAGACTGCAGTCATGAAATTAAAGGACACTTGCTTCTTGGAAGAAAAGCTGTGACAAACTAGACAGTGTGTTAAAAAGCAGAGACATCACTTTGCTGACAAAGGTGCATATAGTCAAAGGTATGGTTTTTCCAGTAGTCACATATGGATGTGAGAGTTGGACCATAAGGTAAGCTGAACATGAAAGAACTGATGTTTTTGAACTGTGGTCCCAGAGAAGACTCTTGAGAACCCCTTGGACAGCAAGGAGATCAAACCAGTTAATCTTAAAGGAAATCAACTCTGAATATTCATTGGAAGGACTGATGTTGAAGCTCTAATATTTTGGCCACCTGATGTGAAGAGCTAATGCATTGGAAAAGACTTAGATCTTGGGAAGGATTGAGGGCAGGAGGAGAAGCGGGCAACAGGGGATGAGATGTTTGGTTGGTATTAGCGACTCAATGGACATGAGTTTGATGAAACCCAGGGAAACAGTGAAACACAGGGAAGCCTGGCATGCTGCAGTCCATGGAGTCACAGTCACACACGAGTGAGCAAGTGAACAACAACAAAAGGGCACCTCATCCAAGATATAGTAGATTTCAGTTTTTTCTCAAGTGCCCATGGCACATTCTCCAAGAATTGTGACCCCACATCTTGGGTCACAAGTCAAGCCTTGGTAAATTTTTTAAAAAGATTAAAATCATGTCAACTCTCTTTTCTGACCATAATGCTATAAGATTAGATATCAGCTATAGGGGAAAAACTATTAAAAATGCAAATACATGGAGGCTAAACAATACAGTTCTGAATAATCAACAGATCACTGGAGGTATCAAAAAGGGAATCAAAACACACCTAAAACAAATGGCAATGAAAGCACAGAAACTAAAAATCTATGGGATGCACTAAAAGGAGTGCTAAGAGAGAAGTTAATGGCAATACAATCCTACCTCGAGAAATGAGAAAGATCGAATAAACAACCTAAACATATACCTAAAGCAACTAGAAAAGGAAGAACAACAGCAAAAAAAACTCCAAAGTTAATAGAAGGAAAGAAATCACAAAGATCAGAGCAGAGATAAATGATAAAAAATGAAGGAGAAAACAGCATAGATCAATAAAATTAAAAGCTGATTCTTGAGAAGAAAACAATATTGAAAAATCACTAGCCACACTAATAATAAAAATAGATAAGATTCAGTCAAAAAACTTTGAAATAAAAAAGTTACCACAGACAATGCAGAAATACAAAGGATCATAAGAGGCTACCATGAGCAACTATATTCCAATAAAATGGACAACCTGGAAGAAATGGACAGTTTCTTAGAAAAGTATAACCTTCCAAACCTGAACCAAGAAGAAATGGAAAATATGAACAGACCAATCACCAGTTGTAATTGAAACTGTAATAAAAATTCTTCCCACAAACAAAAGCCCATGCCCAGATGGCTTTGCAAGTGAATTCTACCAAGAGATTAGGGAAGAGATAATATCTATACTGCTCAAACTGTCCAGAAAATTTCAGAGGAAGGAAAACTATCAAGCTCATTCTACAAGGCTACCATCACCCTGATACCAAAACCAGACAAAGATGCCACAAAAAACAAAACTTTAGGCCAATATCACTGATGAGCATGGATGCAAAAATCCTGAACACAGTTCCAGCAAACAGAAGCCAAGAACACATAAAAAGGATCATGCATCATGATCAACTAGATTTTATCCCAGGGATGCAAGGATTCTTCAATATATGCAAAGAAATCAATGAGGTAGGGCATATTAAAAAATTGAAATCTCAGTAGATGAAAAGAAATCTTTTGACAAATTCAATACCCATTCATGATTTTTAAAAGTCTCTAAAAAGTGACATAGAAGGAACATGATGCAACATAATAAATATATGACAAAACATATATGACAAACCCACAGCAAACGTTATTATCAATGGAGAAAAACTGATGGCATTTCTACTAAAGTCAGGAATAAGACAATAATCACCACTATTATTCAACATAGTTTTGGAATACCTACCCACATCTCTCAGAGAAGAAAAATAAATAAAAGGAATCCAAATTGGAAAAGAAGTAAAACTCTCACTGTTTGCAGTTGACATGCTTCCATGCATAGAACAGCAAAGATGTCATCAAAAATTCCTAGAACTAATCAAGGAATATAGGACAGTCTCAGGAAATAAAGTTAATAAGCAGAAATCCCTTTCATTCTTATACACTAAGAATAAAAAATCAGAACGAGCAATTAAGGACAGAATTCGATTCACCATTGCCAAAAAGAAATAAAATACCTATGAATCAACCTATCTAAATGGAAAAAAAAGTATATGCAGAAAACTGTAAGACTCTGGTGAAAAAAATCAAAGATGACACAGAGCACAAATATCATGTTCGTGAGTTGGAAGAATCAATATTGTGAAAATGACTATACTACTTAAAACAATCTACAGATTCAATGCAATCCCTATCAAAGTACCTATGATATTTTTCATAGATGTTTAGCAAAAAAACAATTTCACAAATTGTATGGAAACACAAAGGACACCAAATAGCCAAAGTGATTTTGACAAAGACAAACGGAGCTGGAGGAATCAACCTTCCTGACTTGAGACTGTACTACAAAGTTGCAGCCATCAAGACAGTATAATATTGGCACAAAAACAGAAATATAGACCAAGGGAACAAGATAGAAAGCCAACGAATTTATAGGCACCTTATTTTTGACAAAGAAGGCAAGAATACACAATGGAGAAAAGACACCCACTGCAATATGTGGTGCTGAGTAAACTGGATCAGTTCAGTTCAGTGCAGTTGCTCAGTCGTGTCCAACTCTTTGTGACCCCATGAATCACAGCACGCCGGGCCTCCCTGTCCATCACCAACTCCTGGAGTTTACTCAAATTCATGCTCATCGAGTTGGTGATGCCATCCAGCCATCTCATCCTCTGTCGTCCCCTTCTCCTCCTGCCCCCAATCCCTCCCAGCATCACAGTCTTTCCCAATGAGTCAACTCTTTGCATGAGGTGCCCAAGTATTGGAGTTTCAGCTTCAACATCAGTCCATCCAATGAACACCCAGGACTTATCTCCTTCAGGGCGGACTGGTTGGATCTGCTTGCAGTCCAAGGGACTCTCAACAGTCATCTCCAAAACCACAGTTCAAAAGCATCAATTTTTCAGTGCTCAGCTTTCTTCACAGTCCAACTCTCGCATCCATACATGACCACTGGAAAAACCATAGCCTTGACCAGATGGATCTTTGTTGGCAAAGTAATGTCTTTGCTTTATAATATGCTATCTAGGTTGGTCATAACTTTCCTTTCAAGGAGTAAGCGTCTTTTAATTTCATAGCTGCAGTCACCATCTGCAGTGATTTTGTAGCCCCAAAAAATAAAGTCTGTCAGTGTTTCCACTGTCTCCCCATCTATTTCCCATGAGGTGATGGGACCAGATGCCATGATCTTAGTTTTCTGAATGTTAAGCTTTAAGCCAACATTTTCACTCTCTTCTTTCACTTTCATCAAGAGGCTTTTCAGTTCCTCTTCACTTTCTGCCATAAGGGTGGTGTCATCTGCATATCTGAGGTTATTGATATTTCTCCCGGCAATCTTGATTCCAGCTTGTGCTTCCTCCAGCCCAGCATTTCTCGTGATGTCCTCTGCATTTAAGTTAAATAAGCAGGGTGACAAAATACTGCCTTGATGTACTCCTTTTCCTATTTGGAACCAGTCTGTTGTTCCATGCCCAGTTCTAACTGTTGCTTCCTGACCTGCATATAGGTTTCTCAAGAGGCAGGTCAGGTGGTCTGGTATTCCCATCTCTTTCAGAATTTTCCAGTTTATTGTGATCCACACAGTCGAAGGCTTTGACATAGTCAATAGAGCAGAAATAGATGTTTTTCTGGAATTCTCTTGCTTTTTCAATGATCCAGCGGATATTGGCAATTTGATCTCTTGTTCCTCTGCCTTTTCTAAAACCAGCTTGAACATCTGGAAGTTCTCAGTTCATGTATTGCTGAAACCTGGCTTGGAGAATTTTGAGCATTACTTTACTAGTGTGTGAGACGAGTGCAATTGTGCGGCAGCTTGAGCATTCTTTGGGATTGCTTTTCTTAGGGAATGAAATGAAAACTGACCTTTTCCAGTCCTGTGGCCACTGCTGAGTTTTCTAAATTTTGATGAACTATGGACGGAGGTTCGTGACATTGTACAGGAGACAGAGATCAAGACCATCCCCATGGAAAAGAAATGCAAAAAGGCAAAATGATTGTCTGAAGAGGCCTTACAAATAGCTGTGAAAAGAAGAGAAATGAAAAGGAAAGGAGAAAAGGAAAGATATTCCCATTTGAATGCAGAGTTCCAAAGAATAGCCAGGAGAGATAAGAAAACCTTCCTCAGTGATCAATGCAAAGAAATAGAGGAAAACAACAGAATGGGAAAGACTAGAGATCTCTTCAAGAAAATTAGAGATATCAAGGGAACATTTCAGGCAAAGGTGGGTTCGATAAAGGACAGAAATGGTTGGACCTAACAGAAGCAGAAGATATTAAGAAGAGGTGGCAAGAATACAGAGAAGAACTGTACAAAAAAAAATCTTCATGAGCCATATAATCACAATGGTGTGATCACTCACCTAGAGCCAGACATCCAGGAATGTGAAGTCAAGTGGGCTTTAGAAAGCATCACTACGAACAAAGCTAGTGGAGGTGATGGAATTCCAGTTGAATAAACTGGATAGCTATATGTAAAAGAATGAAACTAAAATATTTCCTAACACCATGCATGTGTGCTCAGTCATATCTGACTCTTTGTGACCCCCTGGACTTTAGCCCGTCAGACTCTTCTGTCCATGTGATTTTCCAGGGAAGAATACTGGAACGGACTGCATTAGCTCTTCCAGCAGATATTCCTGACCCAGTGATCGAATCCACATCTCCTCTTCTCCTGAATTGGCAGGCAGAGTCTTTAATTTTGCAACATCTGGGAAACCCTAACACAATACACAATAATAAACCCAAAATGGATTAATGACTTAAATGTAAGGCCAGAAACTATAAAACCCCTGGAGGATAACATCCACTTCGTGGATCACAGCCTTACTGTGGTGAAGTGGCTTGCATAATTCAATGATGTTATGACAATGCTGTGCAGGGCCACCCAAGGTGAACAAGGCATAGTGGAGAGTTCTAACAAAACCTGGTCCACTGGAGGAGGGAATAGCAAATCACTCCAGTAGTCTTGCCTTGAGAACTCCATTAACAGTATGAAAAGGCAAAAAGATTTGACACTGAAAGATGAAATCCAACCCCCGCCCCAGGTGAGTAGGTTTTGAATGCGCTACTGGAGAAGAGTGGAGAAATAGTTACAGAAGAAAGACGCTGAGCCAAAGCAGAAACCATGGCCAATTGTGGATGTGTCCAGTGGTGAAAGTAAAGCCTGATACTGTAAAGAACAATAAGGCATAGGAATCTGGAATGTTAGGTCCATGAATCAAGGTAAATTGGAAGTGATCAAACAAGAGATGGCAAGACTAAACATCAACAATTTTGGAACCAGTGAACTAAAATGGATGGGAATAGGTGAATTTAATTCAGATGAACAGTATATCAACTCTTGTGGGCAAGAATGCCTTAGAAGAAATGGAGTAGCCCTCATAGTCAACAGAAGAGTCAAAAAATGCAGTGTATGTTAACTCACTTCAGTCATGTCCAACTCTTTGCAACCCCAAGGACTGTAGCCCACCAGGCACAGTGGCACCATAGCCCATCAGGCACCAGTCCATGGGATTCTCCAGGAAAGAATACTGGAGTGGGTTTCCATTTCCTTCTCCCCAAAATGCAGTACTTGTGTACAATCTCAAAAATGACAGAATGACATCAGTTCATTTTCAAAGCAAACCATTCAACATCACAATAATCCAAGTCTATGCCCCAATCACTGATGGCAAAGAAGATGTTGACCACTTTTGTAAAGATTTGCATAAAGCTTCTAGAACTAGCATCAAGAAAAGATGTCCTTTTCATCATAGTGGACAGGAATGCAAAATAAAAAGTTAAGAGATACCTGGAGTTACAGGCCAGTTTGGCTTTGGAATGAAGAATGAAGCAGGGCAAAGGCAAACAGTTTTGTCAAGAGAACACACTAGTCATAGCAAACACCCTCTTCCAACAGCACAAGAAACAACTCTATAAATGGAGATCACCAAATGGTCAATACTGAAGTAAGATTCATTATATCCTTTGCAGCCAAAGATAGAGAAGCTCTATACTGTCAGCAAAACAAGACCTGGAGGTGATTGTGGCTCAGATCATTGGCTCCCTATTGCAAAATTCAACCTTAAATTGAAGAAAGTAGGGGAAACTAATAGGCATTGAAGTATGATTAAATAAAATCTTTTATGATTATACAGTGGAGGTGATGAATAGATTCAAAGGATTATTTCTGGTAGATAGACTGTCTGACAAATTATGAACAGAGGCTTGTAACATTGTACAGAATGCAGTGACCAAAATCATCCCAAAGAAAAGGAATGCAAGGAGATAAAGTGGTTGTCTGAGGAGGCTTTACATATAGCTAAGGAAAGAAGAGAAGCAAAAAGCAAGGGAGAAAGGGAAAGATAAATGCAACTGAATGCAAAGTTACAAAGAGTAGCAAGGAGAGATAAGAAGGCCTTCTTAAGTGAACAATGCAAAGCAGTAGAGGAAAACAATAAAATGGGGAAGGCTAGAGATCTCAAGAAAATCGGAGATACCAAGGGAATATTTCATGCAAAGATGAGCATAATAAAAGACAGAAACAGTGAAGACCTAACAGAAGCAGAAGAGATTAAGAATACAAGGTGGCAAGAATACACAGGAGAACTATACAAAAAAGTCTTAATCACCCAGAAAACCATGATGGTGTGATCACTCACCTAGAGCCAGACACCCTGTAGTGTGAAGTCTCAAGTCAGCTAGTGGAGGTGTAATTCCAGCTGAAATATTCAAAATCCTAAAAGACGATGCTGTTAAAGTGCTGCACTCAATATGCCAACAAATTTGGAAAACTCAGCAGTGGCCACAGGACTTTAAAAGATCAGTTTGCATTCCAATCTGAAGGAAGGGCAATGCCAAAAAATGTTCAAACTACTGGAAAATTGCACTAGCTAGAAAACAAGGTAATGCTAAAAATCCTTCAAGCTACACTTCAACATTACTTGAACCATGAACTTCCTGATGTACAAGTTGAATTTAGAGAAGGCAGAGGAATCAGAGAATAAATTGCCAACATTTGCTGGGAAGAATATTCCAGAAAAACATCAATTTCTGCTTCATAGACTACGCTAAAGATTTTAACTATGTGGATCACAACAAACTGAAAAATTCTTCAAGAGATGGGGCTATTAGACCACCTTACCTGCCTTCTGAGAAACCTGTATGTAGGTCAAAAAACAACAGTTTGAGCCTTACGCAAAACATCTGACTGGTTTAAAATTGGGAAAGGAGTATGGCAAGAATGTACATTTTCACCTTGTTTATTTAACTTATATGCAGAGGACATCATGCAAAATGCTAGGTTGGATGAATCACAAGCTGCAATAAAGATTGCCTGAGAAATCTCAAAAACCTCAGATATACAGATAATACTACCTAATGGCAGAAAGTGAACAGGAACTAAACAGCCTCTTCATGAGTGTGAAAGAGGAGAGTGAAAAATCTGGCTTAAAACTCAACATTCAAGAAACTGAGATCATGGCGTCTGGTCCCATCAGTTCATGGAAAGAAAAAGAGTAAAAATTCAAAGCAGGTACAGATTTTATTTTCTTGGGCTCCAAAATCACTGTAGACATTGACTACACCTGTGAAATTAAAAGACACTTGCTCCTTGGAAGGAAAGCTATGACAAAATTAGAGAGCATATTGAAAATCAAAGACATCACTTTTCCAACAAAGGTCCGTAAGGTCAAAGTTATGATTTTTCCAGTAGTCATGTATGGATGTGTGAGTTGGACCATAAACAAGGCTGAGCACGGAAGAATTGATACTTTCGAACTGTGGTGTTGGAGAAGACCCTTGAGAGTCCCTTGAATTGCAAGGAGATCAAACCAGTCAATCCTAAACACAATCAGTTCTGAATATTCATTGGCAGGATTGATGCTAAAGCTGAAGCTCCAATAGTTTGGCCACCTGATGCAAAGAACTGACTCATTGGAAAGTACCCTGATGCTGGGAAAGCTTGAGGGTAGGAGGAGAATGAGACAATGGAGGACAAGATGGTTGGATGGCATCACTAACTCGATGAACATGAGTTTGAGCAAGCTCTGGGATTTGGTGATGGACAGGGGATCCTGGCATGCTGCAGTTCATGGGGTCACAAAAAGTCAGAAATAACTGAGAGACTGAACTGAACTGAACTAAGATTCGCACCTTAAGAATGGGTAAACAAACAAGGTCTTACTGTATAGCACAGGGAACTATATTCAATCTCCTAGTATAAATCATAATGGAAAATAATATAAAAATAGCAGGTATATACTGCTACATTTAAAATGAATAATCAACAAGGACCAATTGTACAGGACAAGGGACTCTGCTTAATGTTTTGTGGCAGCCTAGACAGGAGGGGAGTTTGGAAGAGAATGGATGCATTTATATATATGGCTGAGTTCCATTGCTCTTCACTTGAAGCTATCACAACACAGTCATACTACAATACAAAGTTAAATTTTTAAAAATGATGTGAAAATGCAGATGGAAAAATTTTAATGAGCAAAATAAAAACTATGGTGCTGAAAAGTACAATAAATGTAAAAACTACTGGAAGGACTTAGCAGCAGATTTTAATTGGCAGCAAAAGAATCAGCGAATTGAAAGGTATTTGACTTGATTGGAATTTATTCAGCCTAAGAAGCAAAAACAAAAGGGAATGTTGAAAAGTGAACAGAGCTTAAGGGACTTATTGAACATTATCAAATATACCAACATACATGTAAAGGGAATCCCAAAGGAGAGAAGAGATAAAGGAAAGGACACAGAAAGAGCATTTGAAAGAATACTGGCCAAAATTGCCCAAATTTGACTAAAAACATTAATCTACATATGTAGAAAACTCATTGAACTTTTATCAGTTCAGCTGAGTTGCTCAGTCATGTCCAACTCTTTGTGACCCCATGGGCTGCAGCACGCCAGGCTTTCCCGTCCATCACCAACTCCTGGAACTTGTTCAAACTCATGTTCATCGACTTGGTGATGCCATCCAACGATCTCATCCTCTGTCATCCCCTGCTCCTCCTGCCTTCAATCTTTCCCAGCAACAGGGTCTTTTCAAATGAGTCAGTTCTTTTCATCATGTGGCCAAAGTATTGGAGCTTCAGCTTCAGCATCAGTCCTTCCAATGAATATTCAGGAATGATTTCCTTCAGGATTGACTGCTTTGATCTCCTTGCAGTCCAAGGGACTTTCAAGCCTTCTCCACACCACAGTCCAAAAGCATCAATTCTTCAGCGCTCAGCCTTTTTTATAGTCCAACTCTTACCTCCATACACAACTACTGGGAAAACCATAGTTTTGACCAGATGGACCATCATCAGCAAAATAATGTCTCTGCTTTTTAATATTCTGTCTAGGTTGGTCATAACTTTACTTCCAAGGAGCAAGCATCTTTTAATTTTATGGCTACAGTCATCATCTGCAGTGATTTTGGAGCCCAAGAAAATGAAGTCTGCCACTGTTTCCACTGTTTCCCCATCTATTTGCCATGAAATGATGGGACCATGATGCCATGATCTTAGTTTTTTGAATGCTGAGTTTTAAGCCAACTTTTTCACTCTCCTCTTTCACTTTCATCAGGAGGCTCTTTAGTTTTTCTTCACTTTCTATCATAAGGATGGTGTCATCTGTGTATCTGAGCTTATTGATATGTCTCCCAGCAATCTTGATTTCAGCATGTGCTTCATCCAGCCTGGCATTTCTCATGATGTACTCTGCATAAAATTTAAATAAGCAGGGTGACAATATATAGACTTGACATACTCTTTTCCCAATCTGGAACCAATCTGTTGTTCCATGTCCAATTCTAACTGTTGTTTCTTGACCTGCATAAAAATTTCCCAGGAGGCAGGTAAGGTGGTCTGGTATTTCCATCTCTTTAACAATTTTCCACTGTTTGCCATGATACACACAGTCAAAGGCTTTGGCATAGTCAAAAAAGCAAAAGTAGATGTTTTTCTGGAACTCTATTGCTTTTTCAGTGATTCAACAGATGTTGGAAATTTGATCTCTGAACTTTTATAAGGCAAACTAAAAGATTTTCACCCATAGATAAATAAAAATCTATTAAAAGTCAAAGGCAAAGAATAAATTTTGATAACAGGAAAGAAGCAACTCATCACATAAAAGGAAACCTCAATAAGTCAACAATTCTTTTTTTTTTTTTTTTTTTTTTACCCCATGGAAACTATGGAGGCCAGAAGGATGTGGAATGATATGTTCAAAGAAAAAATGTTTCAATTCTTTATCAATTCTATATCCAGCATAGCTTCACTTCAAAAATCAAGGAGAAATAAGGACATTCCAAGATAAACAATGGTGAAAATTTATTGCTAGTAAACCTGACCTATTAGAAAAACTAGAAGAAGTCCTCCAGGCTGAAATTAAAAGACATAGTTATTCAAATCCATATGAAGAAATAAGTAGGAATAAGAAAACCACATTGGCAAATATCAGTTTACTGTAAGTATTTTTTGTAGCTCTTTTTTTTACCCTGTCTCATTGAAAAAACAAGTGCATAAACTATTATAAATCTGTGTTTATGGGCATGCAATGTATAAAGGTATAACTTTGTGACCATACCAGCACTAAGAGGAGGGAGGTAATAGTGATATAAATTTTTGAATGAATTGTATTGCAAAAGGATTCACATCCTGGCTTGCAAAAATCCATTATCATTTAACATCTGAATCAACTATGGACTCCATACCTGAGTCAAGGGGAATGAATGAACATTCAATGAACATTGAAGAACCAGGGGCTGTAGAGAAGGCTAGACCAAAGTGTCATTCTCAAGAAATAGCCAGGAACCTCCAGGGTTAAGCTATAAACTTACTTACACTTCTTTGGCATGGAAGTTTTACAGTTCCTGTCCATTGAGACTTGATAATTATTTTGTACCAGTGACTACTGTGTGTTTCTAACTATTACTTTTTCCATATGAAAGTATTTTTACATTTGTCTGTTCCTACTCTATCAATATATTTTGGATTTGGGGGATGAAGAGGTAGATAATATATCTCACAGTTTCTAGATCACTAGACTACATGAAGATACATTCAAATCTGATAGAACTGTGGAGCATCCAGAGATTCTGGCTTTAGGGCCAAATTTAGCAACTGGGAGAAAATTTGACTTGTCTTCCCTGGGAGTGGGTGATTGTGCCCCATGTCAAGAGAAGAACTTAGGTGTTCAAGTCAAAGGAAAGTATCAGTAAAGAATTTTAGTTTCTTCCCAATTATCCATCTCACCTTCATGATCTCCCATTTCCCCTGGTTGGAATGTAGATATGATGATACGGACTGGAGCAGTCATCTAGGACCATAAGAAGGAAGTCATGTTTTATTTTAAATGACAAATAGCAAGGTACCTTTCACTGTCAAATCCCTATACCTGTGATATCCTGGGATAAATATAAGCAGTCTATCATGTGAGAGAGAAATACATATCTATCTCACTTAAGTACATATACATATCTCACTTATGTACATATACATATCACTTAAGCCATTGTTTTTTAATTTCTTTATATTAGTCAATCATGCATCCTAAATAATACAAGATATGTGTGTTGAGAAGTGCAGTTTGAAATCAAGTGGTGAGGGAAATTATACAATGAGAACAAAACACAAAGTAATACCTCAGTCAGTCATTCTACCACAATTCTCCACAGAGGAAGAGGTGTGCTGAGTTCTGACAAGTCTCTAAGGAGGCTTCCTTTAATGGCTCTTTCCTTTTTCTGGAATCAAAATGGCTTAATTAACAGTTATTTATCCAGAGTAGGAATAGCACTATGGTTTTATTTTGTGCTGTGAGTTTGGGGAATTGGTCTTGGAGATTTTAAAGAGGAACCCCACTGTCATCTCCTTTCCTCTGCTCCTCATTTTGAGTGGGTCCTACAGGGCTAAAAGAGGTTAAGTTATTAGCTAAAATTGCACATCTAGGAAGACATAGAGGCAGAACTGGAACTCGGGTCTGCCTGATTCCAAATTCTTTTCTGTTAGCCTCTATGCTTTCCTAACTTGTGACTGCAATCTGCCTCTCACTGACAGACTTCCTGGTTAGTGGAACAGTGGGGTTCCTCCCTAAAATTTCCAAGACCAATTGCCCAAATTTACAGCACAAAATAAAACCATAATTATATTTCTACTCTGGATAAGCAACTTTAAGTAAGCCATTTTGATTCCAGAAAAAGAAAAGAGCCATTAGGGGCAGCTCTTTAGAAGTAGCAGGAACTGCCCTGATTGGCTGTCTGCCTGATTGAATCTCAACTGAACTATGACTATGTCTCATATCTCTACCACTGTGATTGGCCTGCCTGACTGCACATCTGGAATTGGCTTCTATTTTTCTTACCAGATAGGAATCATGCTGAGTACCTATGCCCTCTTCTGCATTGTTGCAAGAAGACATCATGCCTTGTATTCTGATACCAAGCAACCCTCACATTCTTCTATGCCTCATCTGTTTGGGCATAGAAGAACAAGCATTACTTACCTTATAGAAACATATGTAGACTGATAGAAAAGGTATGAGGAAGGTCTTCTACTTTGAGATACCAACTACCCCTTGTGCCTCAGAAGTTCAGTTCAGTCGCTCAGTCGTGTCTGACTCTTTGTGACCCCATGGACTACAGAATGCCAGGCTTCCTGCCCATCACCAACTCCCGGATGCCATCCAACCATCTCACCCTCTGTCATTCCCTTTTCTTCCTGCCTTCAATCTTTCCCAGCACCAGGGTCTTTTCCAATGAGTCAGTTCTTCACATCAGGTGGCCAAAGTATTGGAGTTTCAGTTTCAGCATCAGTCCTTCCAATGAATACTCAGAACTGATTTCCTTCAGGATTGACTGGTTTGATCTCCTGGTAGTCCAAGGAACTCTCAAGAGTCTTCTCCAACACCACAGTTCAAAAGCATCAATTCTTTGGCACTCAGTTTTCTTTATAGTCCTTATAGCATAGAAGTATTTCTTATAGTATAGAAGTATAGAAATCTTATATACTTCTATGGAAAGTATATAAGAATTTTGTATAGTATAGAAGTATGGAAATGGAAATTTCAACCGAATCATGACTGTGTCTCATACCTCTACCACTGTGATTGGCCTGCCTGACTGCACATCTGGAATTGGCTTCTATTTTTCTTACCAGATGGGAATCATGTTGAGTAAGTATGCCCTCTTCCGCATTGTTGCAGGAAGACAATAATCATTCCTTTAATTTAAAAATATTATTTTCTTACTTTGGGTTCTAAGTAAATAATTTTTATCTTTTTTATTTTTCAAATTATGAAAATATGATAACACATTTACAGGAGATTTGAAATACATAGAGCAAAGCTATATATAGTTCTACTATATATTACAATTGTTTGTTTTAGGTAGATAAATTAAGATTTTTAGTAGGGGTTTAAGTATCAAATTCTCATAAATTAATAGAATGAATGTACAGAGAAGTAGAAGAATGTAGTAGACCTGAAAAGCAATATGAACCAATTTGACATAATTAAGATTTTTACAATTTTCACACAATAGTAGGATAAAACTTCTATTCAAGTTCCCATAGACTATAAACTTGGAAACACTGGAAAATATCCAGAGACAGAAGTTCAGGTGCAGAAATTTCATGGTCTAAAGATATTGAAATCATACAGAGTCTATTCTCTTATTACTGCGGAATTATGTTAGAGATCAATATCAAAAGATATTTGAAAATAACCCATATGTTTTCAAGTGTGACATTTACAAAGAGAGATCTTTGACTTAGCCATTGAAATCCTCAATAAAGTTAGAAGACTGAAAAAAACACAGAGGGTGACTGCAGAGAGAAAAGCATTTAAGTGAGAAATTAATATCAAAATGAGAAACTAACATCAAAGATTTTATTTTTAAACCCCATGTATTTGGAAATTAAATGTGTGCTTCTAAGTGATGGGTATATCTAAGAAGCCATAACAAGGAAAATTAGAAAATACTTGTAATAGAATAAAAATGAAAAAAGAATTTACCAGAATTTGTTTCATGTAACAGAAGCTGCTTAATGCAGTTAAACATAATATGAAGCCTTGAATAAGATATGGAAACGAACAGGACACTAGCATAAAATTTTGTTAGATTTAAACAAAATTTATACTTTAGTTAATAATACTATATCACATGTTAATTTCCTGTTTTCTTACAACATAATATTTCTTTATATACTCAGAATTGGATTAGAAGCTTCAAGCCTCATTCAAATTTTGTTTTTAATCACTAAGATAATAAAATTTCTAGACTTTTAGCAGTAATGGGCAGTGCTGTGCTTAGTCATTCAGTCATGTCAAACTCTTTGCAACCCCATTGACTGTAACATGTCAGGCTCCTCTGTCCATGGGAATTTGCCAGGCAAGAATACTAGAGTGGGCAGCATATCCCTTCTCCAGGGGATCTTCCTGACCCAGGTATTGAACTGGGGTCTCCTGTATTGCAGGCAGATTCTTTACCAGCTGAGTTACCAGGGAAGCCATTAGCAGTAATACTAGATGCCAAAATACATGGAACTATATCAAAATTTTAAGTGACAGTAAATTAGAATTCTAGCATTCTATCCATACAAAGTCAAACAAGTGGAATCAAGATATCATAATTTTTTTTAGCTAGGCAAAAATTTGTAAGTTTTCTAAAATGTATGTATTATATTATACATCCATTTTTTTTAAATCAAGAACTTCTTTTATTTTAAAATAAACATTGAAGATTCCCCCCTTCCCCAACACCCCACAAACTTTTGAATGTGGAATGTTCAATAGCCTATCCATTTTAGAAGGTTACAAAACCAGCAAAAACTCCAGCTGTCTAATGATGAATGTTTTGAGAATAGTTTTATGGGTTTAAGTAGCTGAGCACCTACTGGAAAAAGTCCTTAGCTAAAGGCTGAAAACTAAATTCAATTTCTGCACAGAAAGTACCATTAGCTTAGTAGCCTTTGCTTAACATAAGGTGGGGTTAATTCCCCATGAAGTCAAAGTGGGATACAACAAGCAGCATTAAGTTCATAGGCACACAGAACAAGTACTCCATTTGCTAGCACAAATTTCAACATTGTACATAAATTACTAAACTGTCCATCATCATCAGACTTTGGACTCTCCCTATACATCTATGGGAAGGAATCACCACTTTGAAAATTAATACTTCCATGCGAAACAGATAATTCAGTTAGGGTTATACAAAAGATAAGGGCGAGTACTGTAGAAATAGCTGCTGCAGATAACCATAAAATTGGTAACACTAAACTGCATGGGGTGAATCACATAAGCTGCTAACTGTTGAACACCAGTGTTTCAAGATGCAACTTTTATAAACATGTTTTATTTGTTTGCTTATACCATCAGATGTGAAACTGTTGACTGTCATTTCCCTAAAATAGGGAAATTAATCTAAAACACATTCTGATGCTTTTCAAAAGATAGCAACTTAAAAGGGTGGCAGCAGCAGGCATTTGATACCTTTTCTTTTAAAAACTTTCAGGCTGCAGGAAAAACATGTGACCAAGAGTGTTATGATTATCCATTAGATTTTCATCAGTACCTGTAGCAATTTAGGTGACAATACAGCAAAATCCAAGGATTATATACTATCAATCCTTATAAAAGTTATTATCAAAGAAACTGTTAAGTGTTCGAAAGGTATCTAAATATTTCACATTAAGTACAGAAGTGGCCATCCAGATTATATCCCTTAATTGTTGCATATTTTTCAAAAAGTGCCAATCAAAACCTAATTTTGCATTTTGGCTTTGTCTTATACAGTATCAGCTGTTAAAAAGTATGTATCTTACACTTGTACTCCAATGTTAATCACAGCACTGTTTATAATAGCCAGGACATGGAAGCAACCGAGATGTCCATCAGCAGACGAACGGATAAGAAAGCTATGGTACATATACACAATGAAATATTACTCAGCCATTAAAAACAATATATTTGAATCAGTTCTAATGAGGTGGATGAAACTGGAGCCTTTTATGCAGAGTGAAGTAAGCCAGAAAGAAAAACATCAATACAGTATACTAACACATATATATGGAATTTAGAAAGATAGTAACAATAACCCTATATGCGAGACAGCAAAAGAGACACAAATATATGGAACAGTCTTTTGGACTCTGTGGGAGAGGGCGAGGGTGGGATGATTTGGGAGAATGGCATTGAAACATGTAAATTATCATATGTGAAACAGATCACCAGTCCAGGTTTGATGCATGAGACAGGGTGCTTGGGGCTGGTGCACTGGGATGACCCAGAGGAATAGGATGGGGAGGGAGGTGGGAGGGGGGGTTCAGAATGGGGAACACATGTACACCCGTGGCTGATTCATGTCAATGTATGGCAAAACCACTACAATATTGTAAAGTAATTAACCTCCAATTAAAATGAATAAATTTATAAAAAAAAAATAAAGACAAAGCAAAAACCTAAAAAAAAAAAAAAGTATGTGTCTTAAACCACAGTTGTCTGGTCAGAGGATGAATAGTTCCATGTCAAAGCCTAAGGTTGGTACCCAGACTTGTATATACATACATTTTTAATATATATGTATACAAAAGCTTTTTTACTATGCTTGGTAAAGGCTTGAGAAAGAACATTTTTTAAAAAGATGGATAAATTGGAAAATGTGAACATGAATGAAATAGGAGAAATGAATGTGAAATAGAAAAAGTGAAACCAACTATATAAAAATGAAATATCATCATAATCCAGTTTTTTTTAAACATGGCTGCTCATTAGAGAAAAATCTGTAGCTTTGGAGAAAAAAGAAAACAAGAATACCTGGGTGTTTGCATTTTTCAAAAAATTCCAAGATAATTCTGATATGCATCTGGATTTTTAAAAGGGATTACAGGTTTTTCTATCAAATGGTAGTTTTAGTGATATAGAATTCTATTATTTTCTATTGACCAGTCATGATACAATCATTGCATTAAGCAAAAATCACAATAGTAAAAGACGTTTATCAGTTTTCACAATCAATAGCCAGACAAAAAATAAAAGATCACTACAGTTGCAAGCTATGATGGAAACATGATTAACCTAACAATACAAAATAATTACATACAATTTGAGAGATTAGGTAGAGTGATGTGGTAAGTAGAAGTGGAAATATGCACAGGTTCTCATCTGCCCAGGCAGTCTATGTATTTTGGTCCATGCACTTGATCCATTTACACTTAAGGTAATTATCGCTATGCATGATCCTATTACCATTTTCTTAATTGTTTTGGGTTTATTTTCTGTATGTCTTTTCCTTCTCCTGTGTTTCCTGCCTAGAGAAGTTCCTTCAGCATTTGTTGTAAAGCTGACTTGGTGGTGCTAAATTTTCTTAACTTTTGCTTGTCTGGAAAGCTTTTGATTTCGCCATCAAATCTGAATGAGAGTCTTGCTGGGTAGAGTATTCTTGGTTGCAGGTTCTTCTTTTTCGTCACTTTAAGTATATCATGCCATTCCCTTCTAGCTTGCAGAGTTTCCATTGAGAAATCAGCTGATAACCTTATGGGAGTTCCCTTGAATATTATTTGTGGCTTTTCCATTGTTACTTTTAATATTTATTTTTGTCTTTAATTTTTGTCAGTTTGATTGCTACATGTCTCAGTGTGTTCCTCCTTGGGTATATCTTGCCTGGGATTTTGTTGCCTATTTCTTTTTCCATGTTAGGGAAGTTTTCAGCTATTATCTCTTCAAATATTTTCTCAGGTCTTATCTCTCTCTCTTCTCCTTCTGGGACCCATATAATATGAATGTTGGTGCATTGAATGTTGTGCCAGAGGTCTCTTAGGTGGTTCTCTTTCTTTTTCTATGATCTGTTCTGCATCAGTGATTTCCACTATTTTGCCCTCCAAGTCATTTATCTGGTCTTCTGTCTCAGTTATTCTGCTATTAATTCCTTCTAGCATATTGTTCATCTCTCTCTCTCTCTCTCTCTCTCTCTCTCTCTCTCTCTCTCTCTGTCTTTTAGCTCTTCTAGGTCTTTGGTAAACATTTTTTTTTTTTGCATATTCTCCTTTGTTTTCCTGAGGTCCTGGATTACCTTCACTATCACTATTCTGAGTTCTTTTTCTGTATATTAGCCTATCTCCACTTCATTTAGCTGTTTTACTAGGGTTTCATGTTGTCCCTTCTTCTGGGACATAACTTTCTGCTTTTTTATCCTGATTAACTTTATTTAATGTGGTTTTTGTTCTAGCTGCTGTGGGATTGTGGTTCTTCTTACTTTTGCCTCCATCTGGTAGAGAAGGCTAAGAGGTTTGTGTAAGCTTCCTGATGGGAGTGACTGGTGGTGGCAAAAACTGGATCTTGTCCTAGTGGGCAGGGCTGGACTCAGTAAAGTTTCAATTCAATTGTCTGCTGATGGGTGGGGTTGGCTCCTTCTCTGTTAGTTATTTAGCCTGAGGGAACCCAGCCCTGGGATCTATGGGCTCTATGGTAGGATTAGTGGTAACCTCCAAGAGGACTTATGCCAAGGGAGCCCTTCCAGGACTACTCCTGCCAGTGCCCCCATCCTCATGCTGAGGCACTGTTGACCAATGCCACCCCAGGAGACCCTCCAACACTAGCAGGTAGGCCTTGTTCAGTCTCTTGTGGGATCACTGCCCCTTTCCCCTGGGTCTTGGTGCACACAAGAGTTTCTTTGTGTCCTCCAAGGTGGAGTCTGTTCCCCCCAGTCCTGTGGAAGTCTTGTAATCAAATCATGAAGGCCTTCAAATTCAGATTCCCTGGGAATTCTCAGTCCCTTTGTTGGATCCCCAGGCTTGAGACCCTGACATGGCCCTCAGAATCTTCACAAGAGTGGGAGAATTTCTTTGGTATATTGCTGTCCAATTTGTAGGTCACCCACCCAAAAGGTACAGGATTTGATTTTATCATGATTGAGTACCTACTACCATCTCATTGTAGCTTCCTGTCTTTGGACATGTGGTATCATTTTTTGGTGGGTTTTTCAAAAGCTAGTTGCAATTTTGGTGTTCTTGCGGGAGGAGATGAACACACATCTTTCTACTCTGCCATCTTGAAACTAAAGTCTTAAGTAAATATTTTAAGAAATTAACATTGAATATTTTTTATGCACCAAGCTTTGTGCTTGGGACATAATATGTGTTATCCAAATAGCTATCCTCTTGTAGCTAGGATTAATGATCACTTCTATACTAGAAATTCTCTCCTCTTCTTTGCTGTTCCATCTCTAATGGGCTGAGTGTTAAATACTGATTTGTCTAAGTTTAAAATAGTGTTTCATTGTCCTTGTCAGTGAGTGTTTTAAAGATGGGCTAGCAACCCAAGTTTGAAACATGGAAAGTTTTCTCAGAAGCATAAGAGAAAGTATAACTCCTTTTCTTTTGCTGAATCAGGTTTATCAATAGCTGGATTACTCAGTGATATGTGAGACTAGATAATCCTTTGTTGTATGGAGCTTTCCTTTGTGTTAGAGGATAGTTAGCAGCATTCATGGTTTCTAACTTCAAGATGACTGTAGCAACCTTTCTGATTTGTGACAATTCAATGATGTCTCCAAACATTTTCAAATGTCCCTTGGGAGGCAGAGTTACCACTAGGTGAGAGCCAATCTGCTACGTGTCATTAGCTCTAAATGTGATGCCTGAAAGTGTGGCACCAACTTGGTTACTGAAGGGAGCTGACCCCGAGAAGAGCTGACATACTGAGAATATGATAGCAGAAAGGTGGAAAGAACATGGGATCTTGTATTTGTAGAGCCACTGAATTACCAACCTTTGAATTGCCTTACTTAAGACTTCTTCCTAAGGAAAATTATAGCATTGGTACTATTTGCATCAGTTGAGTTGAGATTTTATGGTTCCTTGCAGATATTCCTTTCATCTTCCTCTTTAAGCTCCCTCTTTCCAATAAAATCTTATTAAACAAAGGAATTGTTAAATAAAACAAATCTTGACTAAAAAAAATAGAGGAGATGAAGGGATGAATTTATATCACACACTCCTCAGCAAAGGAATTTAAAAGTTACTAATAATAACAATATTTAATATCCTAAATTCATCTTTTCTCTACTTAGTCATACATTGCTCCCATATCTTCCTCATTTTTTTCCTTTATGAACGTTGTGCTCAGTGTTCACATGCTCCTTCCTTATGAAATATGCAAAGAAATTCTGCTCTACTTGGAAACTATCCTCATCTTATTACTAAGAAAAAATACTCTTGAGATCAAATAGATCCATCATCCTCAGATGGATAGCTCATTTCTTTTCATGTCAGCATACAATCAGGGGCCTCAGATAATGAGTAGAACAGTTTGTAAGGAGAGTGTTGAAAGGAAAAGAAAATTCTCATGGGTACAGGAGCTGATACCCTGATACAGGCTTCCATTTTGTCTCAAAACTCTCATCTTCTGTTTCTTTCTCCACATGGTTTACTGGAAAATAGGAAAATAGATTGAGACTCAGGAAATGTTACAGTTCCAGGTCCATCAACAATTATTTACTTGCCTTTAGGAAAGTTACATGACTGCTCTAGAGTCTCGGTTTAACAACTTGTAGGCTTATCTGAGTAATTCATAAGGACTCTGGCACTGACATTCTTTAATCTTATTATGCAAGATATCTAGTTCCTAGTTGAACTATCAATTCAGTTCAGTCACTCAGTCGTGTCTGACTCTTTGTGACCCCATGGACTGCAGCAGGTCAGGATTCTCTGTCCAAAACCAACTCCCAGAGCTTGCACAAACTCATGGCCACCGTGTTGGTGATGCCATCCAACAATTTCTTCCTGTAGTCACCTTTTCCTCCTGACTTCAATCTTTCCCAGCCTCAGAATATTTTCCAATGATTCAGTTCTTCAAACCAGGTGGTCATAGTATTGGAGCTTCAGCTTCATCATCAGTGTTTCCAATTAATAATCAAGACTGATTTCCTTTAGGACTGGCTGGTTTGATCTCCTGGCAGTCCAAGGGACTCTTAAAAGTCTTCTCCAACATCATAGTCCAAAAGCAGCAATTCTTCAGTGCTCATCTTTCTTTATGGTCCACCTCTCACATCCATACATGACCACTGAAAAAACCAGAGCTATGACTATACAGACCTTTGTGTGCAAAGTAATGTCTCTGCTTTTTAATATGCTGTCTAGGTTGGTCATAGCATTTCTTACAAGGAGCAAGAGTGTTTTAGCTTTGTGGCTGCCTGCAGTGATTTTGGAGCTCAAGAAAATAAAATCTGTCACTGTTTCCACTGTTTCAACATTTATTTGACATGAAGTGATGGGACCAGATGCCATGATCTTCGTTTTTTGAATGTTGAATTTTAAGCCAACTTTTTCCCTCTCCTCTTTCACTTTCATCAAGAGGCTCTTTAGTTCCTCTTTGCTTTCTGCCATAAGGGTGGAGTTATCAACATATCTGAGATTATCGATATTTCTCCCGGCAATCCTGATTCCAGCTTGTGCTTCATCCAACCTGGCATTTTGCATGATGTACTCTGCACAAAAGTTAAATAATCAGGGTGACAATATACTGCCTTGCTGTACTCCTTTCCCAATTTGGAAACAGTCTGTTGTTCCATGTCCAGTTCTAACTGTGGTTTCTTGACCTGCATACAGATTTCTCAGGAAACAGGTAAGGTGGTCTGGTATTCCCTTTTCTTTAAGAATTTTCCAGTTTGTTGTGATCCACACAGTCAAATACTTTGGCACAGTCAATGAAGCAGAAATAGATGTTCTTCTGCAATTCTCTTCCTTTTTTCTATAATCCAATGGTTGTTTTCAATTTGATCAACAAAAGAGTCCGAAATGAAGTACTTGGATGCAATCTCAAAAACGACAGAATGATCTCTCTTCGTTTCCAAGGCAAACCATTCAATATCATGGTAATCCAAGTCTATTCCCCAACCAGTAATACTGAAGAAGCTGAAGTTGAACGGTTCTATGAAGATCTACAAGGTCTTCTAGAACTAACACCCAAAAAGATGTACTTTTCATTATAAGGGACTGGAATGCGAAAGTAGGAAGTCAAGAAACACCTGGAGTAACAGGCAAATTTGACCTTGGAATACAGAATGAAGCAGGGCAAAGGGTAATAGAGTTCTGCCAAGAGAATGCACTGGTCGTAGCAAACACCCAGTTCCAACAACACAAGAGAAGACTCTACACATGGGCATCAGCAGATGGTTGACACTGAAATCAGACTGATTATATCCTTTGCAGACAAAAGTGGAGAATCTCTATACAGTCAGCAAAAACAAGACTGGGAGCTGACTGTGGCTTGGATCATGAACTCCTTATTATCAAATTCAGACTGAAATTGAAGAAAGTGGAGAAAACCACTAGGCCATTCAGGTATGACCTAAATCAAATCCCTTATGACTAAAAAGTGGATGTGAGAAATAGATTTAAGAGACTAGAGCTGATAGACAGAGTGCCTGTTGAACTATGGATGGAGGTTCATGACATTGTACACGAGACAGGAATCAAGACCATCCCCACGAAAAAGAAATGCAAAAAAGCAAATTGGCTGTCTCCCATCTGAATGCAGAGTTCCAAACAATAGCAAGGAGAGATAAGAAAGCCTTCCTCAGCAATCGATGCAAAGAAATATAAGAAAACAACAGAATGGGAAAGACTAGAGATCTCTTCAAGAAAATTAGAGATACCAAGGGAACATTTCATGCAAAGATGGGCTCAATAAAGGACAGAAATAAGAGGGACCTAACCGAAGCAGAAGATATTAAGAAGAGGTAGCAAGGATACACAGAAGAACTGTACAAAAAAAGATCTTCACAACCCAGATAATCATGATGGTGTGATCATCTCACCTAGAGTCAGACATCCTGGAATGTGAAGTCAAGTGGGCCTTAGAAAGCATCACTACGAACAAAGCTAGTGGAGGTGATGGAATTCCAGTTGAGCTATTTCAAATCCTGAAAGACGAGGCTGTGAAAGTGCTGCACTCAATATACCAGCAAATTTGGAAAACTCAGCAGTGGCCACAGGACTGGAAAAGATCAGTTTTCATTCCAATCCCAAAGAAAGGCAATCCCAAAGAATGCTCAAACTACCACACAATTGCATTCATCTCACACGTTAGTAAAGTAATGCTTAAAATTCTCCAAGCAAGGCTTCAGCAATACGTGAACTGTGAATTTCCAGCTGTTCAAGCTGGTTTTAGAAAAGGCAGAGGAACCAGAGATCAAATTGCCAACATCCGCTGGATCATCAAAAAAGCAAGAGAGTTCCAGAAAAAACATCTATTTCTGCTTTATTGACTATGCCAGGCCTTTGACTGTATGGATCACATAAACTGGAAAAATCTGAAGGAGATGGGAATACCAGACTACCTCAAGAAACCTTTTGAGAAACCTGTATGCAGGTCAGGAAGCAAGAGTTAGAACTGGACATGGAACAACAGACTGGTTCCAAATAGGAAAAGGAGTACACCAAGGCTGCATATTGTCACCCTGCTCATTTAACTTATATGCAGAGTACCTCATGAGAGACGTTGGGCTGGATAAAGCACAAGTTGGAATCAAGATTGCTGGGAGAAATATCAATAACCTCAGATACTCAGATGATACTATCCTTATGGCAGAAAGTGAAAAAGAACTAAAGAGCCTCTTGATGACAGAAAGAGGAGAGTGAAAAAGTTGGCTCAACATTCAGTAAACTAAGATCATGGCATCCAGTCCCATCACTTCATGGCAAATAGATGGGAAAACAGTGGAAACAGCAGCTGACTTTATTTTTCTGGGCTCCAAAATCACTGCAGATGGTGATTGTCGCCATGAAATTAAAAGACACTTACTCCTTGGAAGGAAAGTTATGACCAACCTAGACAGCATATTAAAAAGCAGAGACATTACTTTGCCAACAAAGGTCCGTCTAGTCAAGGCTATGGTTTCCAGTGGTCATGTATGGATGTGAGAGTTGGACTATAAAGAAAGCTGAGCACCGAAGAATTGATGCTTTTGAACTGTGGTGTTGGAGAAGACTCTTGAGAGTCCCTTGGACTGCAAGGAGATCCAACCAGTCCATCGTAAAGGAGATCAGTCCTGGGTGTTCATTGGAGGGACTGGTGTTGAAGCTGAAACTCCAATTACTTTGGCCACCTGATGCGAAGAGCTGACTCATTTGAAAAGACCTTGTTGCTTGGAAAGATTGAGGGCAGGTGGAGAAGGGGACGACAGAGGATGAGAGTGTTGGATGGCATCACCGACTTGATGGAAATGGGTTTGGGTGGGCTCCCAGCATTGGTGATGGACAGCGAGGCTTGGTGTGCTGTGGTTCATGGGGTCACAAGGAGTCACACACGATTGAGCGACTGAACTGAACTGAACTGAACTGAACAACCATAAAAGAGGAAATCAACATCAACACAATGATATTGCAGAAATTTAACACGCCACTGACACCAATGGATTGATCACCCAGACAAAAAATTAGTAAGAAAACACAAGCCATAAGTGACATAGTAAACAAAATAGAATTAATTGATAGTTATAGAACATTCCATAAGAAAGTAGTAGAATACATTTTCTTCCCAAATGCACATGGAATAGTCTTCAGGATAAATCACATCTTGGGCCACAAATCAAGCTTCAGTATATTTAGGAAAATTGAAAACCTATCAAGCATCTTTTATGAACACAAGAGTACATGAAAACAAATTAGGTATAGGGCAAAAAAAGTAAAAGACACAAACACAGGGAGGCTAATCAATATGCTAATAAATATCCAATAAAGCACTGAACAAATCAATAGGAATCTACAAAAACAAACAAACAAACAAACAAAAAACAAGAAAAAAATCACAATGAAAAGACTGATGACCCAAAACCTATAGGATGCAACAAAAGCATTTCCAAGAGGCAAGTTTATAGCAATACAATCCTATCTCAGAACAAAAGAAACAAATAAATAAACAACCTAATCTTACACCTGAAGAAACTAGAGAAAGAAGAACAAAAAAAAAATCAAATGTTAGTAGAAGGAAAGAAATCATAAAGATTGGAGTAGTAATAAATGAAATAGAAATGAAGCAAACAACCACAAAGATCAATGAAACTAAAAGTCAGATTTTTCATAAGATAAACAAAACTGATAAACCTTTAGCCAGATTCATGGAGAAAAAAAAGAGAGGACTCACATCAATAAATTTAAAAATGAAAAAGAAGTTACAAGTATTGTCATATAAATACAAAGGATCACAAGAGACTAGTACAAGCAACAATATGACAATAAAATGGATAAACTGGAGGAAATAGACAAATTTTTTAAAAGTACAACCTTCCAAGGCTGAAACAGGAGGAAACAGAGAGTATGAACAGACTAATCACAAGTACTGAAATTGAAACTATGATGAAAAAATGTTCCAACATATAAACGTCCTGGAACAGATGCCTTTGATGGTTAATCCTATCAAACATTTAGAGAACATTTAACATCTATCTATCTCAAAATCTTCCAAAAAATAACAGAGTGAGGAACACGAACAAAGTAATTCTATGAGGAAACCATTACACTGATAACAAAGTCAGACAAAGATGTCACAATTAAAGAAAATTACAGGCCAATATGATTGATAAACATATATGCAAAAAATCCTCAACAAAATAGTAGCAAACGAAATCCAACAATGCATTAAAAGAATCAGACACTATGATCAAGTGGAATTTATCCTAGGGATGCAAGTTTTCTTCAACATATACAAGTCAATCAATGTGATACAGCACTTCAACAAATCAAACAAAAAAAGAGGTGATCATCTGAATATATGCAAAAAAAGCTTTTGATAATATTAAACATAAAAATTTTGATTAAAAATTCTCCAGAAAATGTGTGTAGAGGGCTTAACTCACCATAATAGAGGGCACACATGAGAAATTCACAGCAAACATCATTCTCAACAGTCAAAAAAGTGAAAGCATTTACTCTGAGATCAGGAAAAAGGCAAGGTTGTCCACTCTCACCACTATTATTGAACATCATTTTGGAAACCCTATACAAAATGGAGAAGAAAAAGAAATAATGGGAATCCAACTTGGAAATAATAAGTAAAACTGTCACAGTTTGCAGATAACATGATAGTTTACATAGAAAATCCTAAAGATGCCACCATAAAACAACTAGAGCTTATCTATAAACTTGGGGAAGTTGTAGGATCCAAAATTAATACACACAAAACTCTTGCATCCCCATACACTAACAATGAAAGATCCAGAAAGAGAAATCAAGGAAACAATCCCATTAAACACTGGATCAAAATGAATTAAATATCTAAGAATGAACCTATCTAAGGAGGCAAAATACCTGTACTCAGAAAACTACATGATCCTGATTAAAGAAATTAAAGATAAAACAAACAGGTGACCTTGGAAGAATCAGCAATGTGAAAATCAATATACTACCCAAAGAAACTGCTAATTTAATGCATACATATCAAATTCAGTTCAGTTCAGTCGCTCAGTCGTGTCCTACTCTTTGCGACCCCATGAATTGCAGCACGCCAGGCCTCTCTGTCCATCATCAACTCACGGAGTTTACTCAAACTCATAAAGGACCGATGCTGAAGCTGAAACTCCAATACTTTGGCCACCTCATGCGAAGAGTTGACTCATTGGGAAAGACCCTGATTATGGGAAGGATTGGGGGCAGGAGAAGAAGGGGACAACAGAGAATGAGATGGCTGGATGGCATCACCAACTCGATGGGCATGAGTTTGAGTAAACTCTGGGAGTTGGTGATGGGCAGGGAGGCCTGGCGTGCTGTGATTACCAATAAATTTTAATAGAATTTGAATAGAATATTTTATTATTTGTACTGAAGCACAGAAGACCCCAAATAGCCAAAGCAATTTTGAGAAAGAAAAAAGGAGTGGCCGAATCAGGCTCTCTGAATTCAGACTACACTACAAAGCTACAGTAATTAAGATAGCATGTTACTGGCACAAAACAGAAATATAGATCAAGGGAACAAGGTAGAAATCCCAGAGGTAAGTCCACCACCTATGGTCACCTAATGTATGATAAAGGAGGAAAGAACATACATTGAAGAAAGTCTTTTCAATAAGTGGTGCTGGAAAAACTGAGCAACTACATGTAAAATAATGAAATTAGAATACTCTCTAATATCATACACAAACACAAATTTAAAATGGATTAAAAAACTAAATGTAAAGCTAGACACTATACAAATATAGAGAAAAAAATAAGCATAACAGTCTTTGACATAAATCACAGGAATATCTTTTTTGATCCACCTCCTAGATTAATGAAAATAAAAACAAAAATAAGCAAATAAAACCTAATTAAACTCAAAACTTTTTGCACAGAAAAGGAAGACCATGCACAGAATGAAAACACAATCCTTAAAATGGGAGAAAATATTTGCAAATGAAACAACTAACAAAGGATTAACGTCCAAAATATACAAGTAGCTCATGCAGCTCAATATCAAAAAAGTGAACAACCCAATGTAAAAATGGGCAAAAGTGATAAATAGACATTCTCAAAAGAAGACATACAGATGGTTAAAAAGCACATGAAAAGATGCTTGACATCACTAATTATTAGAAAAATGAAAAAAGAACTGCAAGGAGTTATCACCTCACACCAATCAGAATGGTCATCATCAAAGAACAAAACAAAATACAAACAACAAATGCTGGGGAAAGAGTGGAGAAAAGGAAACCCTCTTACACTATTGGTAGCAATGTAAACTGATAAAGCCACTATAGAGACCAGTATGTAGGTTTCTTAAAAAATTAAAAATATGACCCAGTAATAAAATACCAGTAAAAAATACCATATGACCCAGCAATCCCACTACTGGGTATATATACTGAGAAAATCATAACTTTAACACATGCACTCCAAAGTTCACAGCAACACTATTTATAATAGCCAGGACTTGTAAGCAATATAATTGTTCATCAACAAAGGAATGGATAAAGAATATATGGTGTATATACATATATATATATATATATATATATATATATATATATATATATATATACAATGGAACATTTAGTTCAGTTCAGTCACTCAGTCGTGTCCGACTCTTTGCAACCCCATATATCGCAGCACGTCAGTCCACCCTGTCCATCACAAACTCCCAGAGTTTACTCAAACTCATGCCCATCAAGTCAGTGAGGCCATCCAGCCATCTCATCCTCTGTCGTCCCCTTCTCCTCCTGCCCCCAATCCCTCCCAGCATCAGGGTCTTTTCCAACCAGTGAACTCTTCGCATGAGGTGGCCAAAGAATTGGAATTTCAGCTTCAGCATCAGTCCTTCCAATGAACACCCAGGACTGATCTCCTTCAGGATGTACTGGTTGGATCTCCTTGCAGTCCACCCAGCAGATATTGGCAATTTGATCTCTGGTTCCTCTGCCTTTTCGAAAACCAGCCTGAACATCTGGAAGTTCTCAGTTCATGTGTTGCTGAAGTCTGGCTTGGAGAATTTTGAGCATTATTTTACTAGCGTGTGAGATGAGTGCAATTGTGTGGTAGTTTGAGCATTCTTTGGCATTGCCTTTCTTAGGGATTGGAATGAAAAGTGACCTTTTCCAGTCCTGTGGCCACTGCTGAGTTTTCCAAATTTGCTGGTATATTGAGTGCAGCACTTTCACAGTCTCGTCTTTCAGGATTTGAAATAGCTCAACTGGAATTCCATCACCTCCACTAGCTTTGTTCGTAGTGATGCTTTCTAAGGCCCACTTGACTTCACATTCCAGGATGTCTGACTCTAGGTGAGATGATCACACCATCGTGATTATCTGGGTTGTGAAGATCTTTTTTGTACAGTTCTTCTGTGTATTCTTGCTACCTCTTCTTAATATCTTCTGCTTCGGTTAGGTCCCTCTTATTTCTGTCCTTTATTGAGCCCATCTTTGCATGAAATGTTCCCTTGGTATCTCTAATTTTCTTGAAGAGATCTCTAGTCTTTCCCATTCTGTTGTTTTCCTCTATTTCTTTTCATTGATCACAGAGAAAGGCTTTCTTATCTCTCCTTGCTATTGTTTGGAACTCTGCATTCAAATGGGAATATCTTTCCTTTTCTCCTTTGCTTTTAGCTTCTCTTTGTATATTACACACACATAAAAAGGAACAAAATTGGGACATTTGTTGAGACGTGAATGGACTTAGAGTCTATCATCCAATGTTAAGTCAGGAAGAGAAAAACAAATAGTATATATTAATGTATATATCTGGAATCAAGGTAAATGGTACTGATGGATCTATTTGCAGGGCAGAAATAGAGATGCCCTGGACATGGACTTGTGGGCACAGTAGGACATGGGGGGAGTGAGATGAATTGGGAGATTGGGAGAGATACCTACACTACCATGTGTAAAATAGATAGCTAGTGGAAATCTGTTATATATCACTGGGGACCTAGCTCAGTGCTCTGTGACAACCCAGATGAGTGGGATGGGTGGCCATGGGAGGCAGGTCCAAGAAGGAGATGATATATATATATATATATCTTTATGTTCTACAGCAGAAACTAACACAACATTGTAGAGCAATTATACTCCAATTAAAAAAAAAAGACACATGTTTCCTAATGTTCACTGAAACACTATTTTTAATAGTCAGGACATAGATGCAACCTTAATGTCCATGAACAGAGGAATAGGTTAAAAAAAAGATGTGTTTTATATATGGAATATGTGACAGTTGGACAATAAAGAAGGCTGAGTTCAAAGAATTGATGCTTTTGAACTGTGGTGTTGGAGAAGACTCTTGATAGTCCCTTGGACTGCAAGAAGATCAAACCAGTCAATCCTAAATAAAATCAACTCTGAATATTCACTGGAAGGACTGATGCTGAAACTGAAGCTCCAATACTTTGGCACCTGATGCAAAGAACGACTCCCTAGAGAACACCCTGATGCTGGGAAAGACTGAAGGCAGACGGAGAAGGGGGTGACAAAGGACAGGATGGTTGGATGGCATCACTGATTCAACAGAAATTAATTTGAGCAAACTTCGGGAGACGGTGAAGGACAAGGAAGCCTGACGTTCTGTATTCCATGGGGTTGCGGAGTCAGACACGACTGAGCAACTGAACAACAAATTGCATGTGTGTGCTAGCTAAGTCATTCAGTCATGTTCAACTCTTTGAGACCCTATGAACTATAGCCCACCAGGCTTCTCTGTGCATGGGATTTCCCAGGCAAGAATACTGGAGTGGGTTACTATTTCCTCCTCCAGGGGATCTTCCTGACCCAGGGATTGAACCCACGTCTCTTACGTCTTCTGCATTGGTAGGTGGGTTCTTTACCACTGGTGCTATCTGGGAAGCCCACAATGGAATATTACTTAGCCAGGCTTCCCTAGAGGCTCAGATGGTAAAGAATCTGCCTGCAATACAAGAGATCTGGGTTTAATTCTTGGGTCAGAAAGATCTCCTAGAGAAGGAAATGGCAACCTATTCCAATATTCTAGCTTGGAAAATCCCATGGACAGAGGAGCCTGGTGGGCTACAGTTCATGGAGTAGCAAAGAGTTGTATATGACTGAGCAACTAACACACACACACACACACACACACACACACACACACACACACACACACACAAACACCTACCTTTGCATAATACTATTTTTTCATGATTGGTCAATAGAAAATAGAATATCACTAAACCTACCATTTACTATAAAGCCCTGTAATCACTTTTTAAAATCAAGAGGCATATCAGAATTATCTTGGAATTATTTGAAAAATATAAATGACCAGGTATTGTTTTTTTCCTCCAAAGCTTCAGATGTGTTTCTAATGAGCAAACATGTTTAAAAACTACTGGACTATGTGATGATCTTTCACTTTTATCATTTGTTTCACTTTTTCTTTTTCATATTCAGTGTTTTCATTTCATTTAGTATGTTTTACAGTTTCTCCTTTTCATTTTGTTGCTTTTGTTCTTTCTTAAGCATAGTAGAAAAACTTTTGTGTGTATACATATATATATATATATATAATGTATAATATATATTTTAGAAAATTTATGAATTTTTGCCTAGCTAAAATTTATATTTTGATTCCACTTGTTTGACTTTGTATGAATAGAATGCTATTAATAGATTTCTAATTTATATTCGATCAAAAATGTGATATAGTTTCATGTAGTTTGGCATCTAACATTACTGCTAAAAGTCTAGAAAGTGTATTATCTTAGTGATATAAAAAAAATTGAATGAGACTTGCCAACTCTAATCCAATTTTGGAAGTATGAAGAAATACTATTTTAAGAAAAACAGGAAATCAACTTGTGCTGCAATATTGCTAACTAACTTTGTTCAAATTTCATAAAATGTTATGCTAGTGTCTATTATTCGTTTTCATACCTTATTCAAAACTCCATGTTGTATTTAGTTGCATTGAGCAGCTTCAGCTGCATGCAACAAACCTGGTAAATTATCTTTTCATTTTTATTCCATTAAAAAATATTGTCTAATTTTCTTCATTATTGCTTCTTAGATACACCCATCATTTAAAAGTGAGGAGATGGAGAAATGTCTGTTTTGTTCTTTGTCCCATTTTTTGAATGGGTTGTTTATTTTTCTGGAATTGAGCTGCAGGAGTTGCTTGTATATTTTTGAGATTAATTTTTTGTCAATTGCTTCGTTTGCTATTATTTTCTCCCATTCTGAAGGCTGTCTTTTCACCTTGCTTTTAGTTTCCTTTGTTGTGCAAAAGCTTTTAAGTTTAATTAGGCCCCATTTGTTTATTTTTGCTGTTATTTCCATTACTCTGGGAGGTGGGTCATAGAGGATCCTGCTGTGATTTATGTCAGAGAGTGTTTTGCCTATGCTTTCCTCTAGGAGTTTTATAGTTTCTGGTCTTATTTGATCCATTTTGAGTTTATTTTTGTGTGTGGTGTTAGAAAGTGTTCTAGTTTCATTCTTTTACAAGTAGTTGACCAGGTTTCCCAGCACAACTTGTTAAAGAGATTGTCTTTTTTTCCATTGTATATTCTTGCCTCCTTTTTCAAAGATAAGGTGTCCATAGGTTCGTGGATTTATCTCTGGGCTTTCTATTTTGTCTCACTGATCTATATTTCTGTCTTTGTGCCAGTACCATACTGTGTTGATGACCTTAGCTTTGTAGTATAGCCTGAAGTCAGGCAGGTTGGTTCCTCCAGTTCCGTTCTTCTTTCTCAAGATTGCTTTGGCTATTCGAGGTTTTGTGTAAACCCATACAAATTGTGAAATTATTTGTTCTAGTTCTCTGAAAAATACCATTGGTAGCTTGATAGGGATTCCACTGAATCTATAGATTGATTTGGGTAGTATACTCATTTTCTCTATATTGGTTCTTCCAATCCATGCTCACGGTATACTTCTCCATCTATTTGTGTCCTCTTTGATTTCTTTCATCAGTGTTTTATAGTTCTCTCTATATATATGTCTTTTGTTTCTTTAGGTAGAGTTGTTCCTAAGTATTTTATTCTTTTTGTTGCAATGGTGAATGGTATTGTTTCCTTAATTTCTCTTTCTGTTTTCTCATTGTTAGTGTATAGGAATGCAAAGGATTTCTGTGTGTTAATTTTATATGCTGCAACTTTACTATATTCATTGATTAGCTCTAATAATTTTCTGGTGGAGTCTGGCTAACAAACACATGAAAAGATGCTCAGCATCACTCATTATCAGAGAAATGCAAATCAAAACCATAATAAGGAACCATCTCATGCCAGTCAGAATGGCCACTATCCAAAAGTCTTCAAATAATAAATTCTGGAGAGGGTGTGGAGAAAAGGGAACCCTCTTACACTATTGGTAGGAATGCAAACTAGTACAGCTGCTATGGAGAACAGTGTGGAGATTCCTTAAAAAAAACTGGAAATAGAACTTCCATATGACCCAGCAATCCCACTCCTGGGCATGCACACCGAGGAAACTAGATCTGAAAGAGACACGTGCACCCCAATGTTCATCTCAGCACTGTTTATAATAGCCAGGACATGGAAGCAACCTAGATGCCCATCAGCAGATGAATGGATAAGGAAGCTATGGTACATATACACCATGGAATATTACTCAGCCATTAAAAAGAATTCCTTTGAATCAGTTCTAATGAGATGGATGAAATTGGAGCCCCTTATACAGAGTGAAGTAAGCCAGAAAGATAAAGACCAATACAGTATATTAACGCATATATATGGTATTTAGAAAGATGGTAACAATAACCCTATATGAGAGACAGCAAAAGACACACAGATGTATAGAACAGTCTTTCAGACTCTGTGGGAGAAGGCAAGGGTGGGATGATTTGAGACGATAGCATTGAAACATGTTTATTACCATATGTGAAACAGATCGCCAGTCCAGGTTAAATGCATGAGACAGGTTGCTCAGGGCTGATGTACTGGGATGACCCTGAGCGATGGGATGTGGAGGGAAATGGGAAGGGTGTTCGGGATGAGGAACACATGTATACCCATGGCTGATTCATGCCAATGTATGAGAAAACCACTACAATACTGTAAAGTAACTCACCTCCAATTAAAATAAATAAATTAAAAAATAAAATAAACATGGTTCCACTCTCTACTAAAAAAAGTAATAAAATAAAAGTGATGAGATGGTTAGAGAGCATCACTGACTCAATGAATATGAATTTGAGCAAACTCTGGGAGATAGTGAAAGACAGGGAATCCTGGTGTGCTGCAGTCAATGGAGTTGTGAAGAGTGGGACATGACTTATCAACTGAATAACAATTTAATTGCCAAATACATGGGATTTTGTTTAAAGTATCTTTAATATTATTTTTGATATTAATTTCTCATTTTGATATTAATTTATCATTTAAATGTTCTCTTCTCTGCAATTACCCACTATGTTTTCTTCAGTCTTCAACTTTATTGAAGGTTTCCATGGCTAAGTCAAAGATTTCTCTTGGTAAGTGTCACATAGCACTTGAAAATATGTGGTTTATTTTCAAATATCTTTTGACAATGGTTTATAACATATTTCCACAGTGATGAGCAAACAGACTCTGTGTGATTTCAATACCTTTAGACCATGAAAATTTTGCACCTTGTTTATGTCCCTGGATATTCTCCAGTGTCTCCTAGTTTATAGTCTATGGTAACTTGAATAGCACTTGTATCCTACTGTTGTATTTTAAATGTGTTGAATTGGCTCATGGTACTTTCCAGGTCAACTGTGTCTTTCCTACTTTCTGTGTATATATTCTATTAATTTTTAGGAGTTTGATATTGAAATTTCAACTCACTTTTGTTCAGTCACTCAGTCATGTCCAACTCTGCAACACCATGGACTACAGTTTCGCTTGGACCCAAGGACATCATATACTGCAGCCATGGACTCCAGGCTTCCTTGTCCTTGACTAACTTCTGGAGTTTGCTCAAACTCATGTCCCTTGAGTCAATGATTCCATCCGACCATCTCATTCTCTGTTGGCCCCTTCTCTTCTTGCCCTCAGTCTCTGCCAGAATCAGGGTCTTATCCAATGAGTCAGCTCTTCAGGTGGCCAAACTTTGGAGCTTCACCTTCAGCATCAGTCCTTCCAATGAATATTCAGGGTTTATTTGCTTTAGGACTGACTGATTTGATCTCCTTTCTGTCCAAGGGACTCTCAAGAGTCTTCTTCACTACCACAGTACAAAAGCATCAATTCTTCAGCGCTCAGCCTTCTTACTGGTCCAACTGTCACATTCGTTCATGACTACTGAAAAAACCATTGCTTTGACTAGATGGACTTTTGCCATCCAATTGATGACTCTGCTTTTTAATATGCTGTCTAGGTTTGTCATGGAGAATGAAATGCCAACCTACTCCAGTATTCTTGCCTGGGAAATCCCATGGACTGAGTTATTTGGTGGGTGAGACCATGGGGTCTCAAGAGTCAGACACTACTTAGTGAGTAAACAAAGAAACAAACAAACAAAAGTTTCTCAAAGCTTTTCTTTCAAGGAGAGAGTGTCTTTTAATTTCATGGCTGCAGTCACCATCCACAGTGATTTTGGAGACCAAGAAAATTAAGTCTGCCACTGTTACCATTTTTTACCCATCTATTTGCCATGAAGTGATGGGGCTGGATGGCATGATCTTAGTTTTTTAAATACTTAATTTTAAGCCAGTCTTTCCACTCTCCTCTTTCACCTTCAGCAAGAGGCTCTGTATTTCCTCTTTGCTTTCTGTTCTTAGGGTGATGTCATCTTCATATCTGAAGTTATTGATATTTTCCCTGGCAACCTTGATTCCAGCAGTGCTTCATCCAGCCTGGCATTTCACATGATGTACTCTATATATAAGCTAAATAAGCTAGGTGACAATATACAACCTTGACATACTCCTTTTCCTATTTTGAACCAGTCCATTATTCCATGTCCAGTTCTAACTGTTGCTTCTTGACCTGCATACAGGTTTCTCAAGAGGCACTTAATGTGGTCTGGTATTCCCATCTCTTTAAGAATTTCCCACTGTTTGTTGTGATCCACACAGTCAAATGCTTTCATGTAGTCAATGAAGCAGAAGTAGATATTTTTCTGGAGTTCCCTTGTTTTTTCTACGATCAAACAGATGTTGGCAATTTTATCTCTGATTTCTCTGCCTTTTCTAAATCCAGCTTGTACATGTGGAAGTTATCAGTTCATGTACTGTTGAAGCCTTATTTGAAGGATTTTGAGCATTACCTTGCTACCATGTAAAATGAATGCAGTTGTGCTGTAGTTTCAACATTCTTTGGCGTTACCTTTCTTTGGGATTAGAAAGAAAACTGACCTTTTCCAGTCCTGTGGTCACTGCTGAGTTTTCCAAATTGGCTGGCATATTGAGTACAGCACTTTAACAGCATCATCTTTTAGGATTTGAAACAGCTCAGCTGGAATTCCATCACATCCACTAGTTTTGTTTGTTGTAATGCTTCCTAAGGCCCACTTGACTTCACATTCCAGGATGTCTGACTCTTGGTGAGAACCAGAAATTCCAACTAAAAACCTAAATTCATCTACTTAAAAAAAAATAATTGCAACATATAGTGGAAATACATGTAACTTTGATCTGTATTTTCCAAGTCTCCTTTAAATGTATTACCATACTTTCATAATCTAAAAAATAAAAAAGAAAGAGAATATATACATATATGTAAAAGAAAATAAATCAGCTGCATTTTTTACACTAACAATGAAATATCAGAAAGGGAATGTTTTTTTAAAAAAATCCCTTTTAAAATTGCATCAAAAAGTACCTAGGAATATACCTGACTAAAGAGGTGAAAGACTTATATACTTAGAACTGTGAAAACAAGAAAATTTAAAAAGATTTGGTCTTCCCAGGTGGCACTAGCGGTAAAGAACCCACCTGCCAGTGCAAGAGAGATGTAAGACATGTGAGTTCGATCCCTGGGTTAGGAAGATCCCCTGGAGGAGGGCATGGCAGCCCACTCCAGTATCCTTGCCTGGAGAATCCCATGAACAGAGAAGCGTGGCAGGCTACAGTCCATAGGGTCGCAAAGAGTTGGACATGACTGAGGCGACTTAGAGTGCAAAAAGATTTGAAGAAATTGAAAGATATCCCATTTTTTGGTTTGGAAGAATTAATTTTGTTAAAATTGCAATACTACCAAAGTATTCTATTAAATTAAAAATTTTCCATCAGTTCAAAAATTCTCTCTTTGGTGAGACATCACTCTTCAGACATATTTTTATTGGTTTAATATATTTAAAATAGATGATTAACAGTCTTCATCTAGTAAGTTCAATATCTGGGCCTTCACAGGGAAAGTTTGTACTGATTTCTCCTTATATAGATCATATTATCTTGTTTATCTTGCAATTTGTATTGTTGAAAACTGACATTTTGAATATATATTGACAACTCTGGAAATCAGATTTTCCATCTCATCCAGTATTTGTTCTTGTTGATGTCTATTGTGATGGGTATTTTTGCTTATTGACTTTTTGAACTAATTCTGCATTCTTTGTTCTTATGGTAATTGACATCTCTGCTTGGCTAGATTAGTAGTCAGGTAATCATTGAACAGAAATTCTCTTAAATATCTGGAATTAACGAGCCTTCAAATCCTTGCCAAGAAGATCTGTGTATATGTTGGGATATGACTTCAACACTCAGCCAGGTAGCTGACAGCTGTGCCTTAGCCTTCACTTCTTATTTGTGCAGAGCTTGAAGGTTAGCCAGAGGTGAGAAATTGGGGCCTTGTCATGTTTTTCCTAAGCATGCACATTGCTCCCTGTACATGCACACAGCCTTAGAGATGTATCTAGTTTTATAAATTCTTAGAACTATGTCATAGCTTTTCAAAGCCCTTATGGATATCTCATTGATCATCTTTTCCTTCAATAATTTTGTTTAACCTATTGTTTGCCCCAGTTGTTATCCATCTCCTCAGGCAGCAGTGAAGTTAGATTACCTCTAAATACTTTTGGCTGATGCCCCCAGTAAAAAATCTTTTCACACAGGGCAAGCTTGAGTCAATCCAAACAAAGATATCCTTGCAGGTAGCATCTTCAACCCATATACAGGTTAATAATGACAGTTCTTTGGAAATGAGGCTTTGAAGGAACACATACCCCATTCTGCCACCTCCAGTGGTTGCCAGCCTGAATTGGTTTTCACTGTCATTGTAGACTCAGTTTTCAAGGCTACCACAGAGCTGACAATAGAGGAATGGGAATAGGTCAACTTGAACTGCTGCAAATCTCACTGTTTACTGTTACTAAGATTCATCCATTTTTCTTAAATAAATACTGCCCAGACTGCTGTCTGTGTTTGTCAGTTGCTCAGTCATGTCAGACTCTTTGTGCTTCATGAAATTGTAGCCCACCAGTCTCCCCTGTCCATGGGATTTTTCAGGCAAGAATACTGGAGTGGTTTACCATGCCCTCCTCCAGGGGATCTTCCTGACCCACAGATTGAACCCAAGCCTCTTATGTCTGCTGCATTGACAGGTGGGTTCTTTACCACTGAACCACCTTTATAGTCCATCCCCAGACTATACAAGCGTTTAATATCCAGAATTCTGGAAAACATGAAGTTGAAATTTTTGACAGTTTTCTCATTGATTTTTTTTTTTTTGAGCAGAAAGTTTTTGGAGATACCTAATCTTTAACTTTTCTCAACATCCAAGAAATAGTTTTTACACTTTAAAACTTTATTTATTTATGTATTTGCATCTGTATTGTTTATGCCCCCTCTCTCTTATCTTAATGGCCGTTACCTTGAAGCTATCTGAAACAACCTGGTCTTTGGTGCTGGGCTGACTACCACTGTCTGACTGAAATTTTTCAAAAGGGCTGGCTTGAGAAAGTTTGAGGGCCACTTGGTTATTTCATGCTGAAGCTGCTTCTTCAAAGTTACCACTTAAATCAGCTTAAGTGTGTCTCTTTCACAAGACTTTTCTAAAAGTGGCAAGCAGCAGTCAACACATTATAACATGACATTTTGCAACCCGTACCACTACAGCTAGAGGCTCTGTTAGAATGTGATTTGTTTTACAAGAATCAGTTGTAATATAATTCATAAGTGTTTTGCCATGATATGACTAGGGTTATCAGCTTTCTAGCTTGCACTGTGTTTTCTATGTGTGCTACTCATGATTAATACTGTGATAGTATTTCAATTCTGGTAACAAATTCTGTTAGTGAGTATACATGGTAGGTTGATTTAACAGAAAGTCACCCTAAAATATAATACCTTGAAATAGAATCTTAATTCTTATAAATTCAGATCAGGAGTTCAGGGCTAGTATACTACCCTTATGGCAGAAAGTGAAGATGAACTAAAAAGCCTCTTGATGAAAGTGAAAGAGGAACTAAGATCATGGCATCTGGTCCCATCACTTCATGGCAAATAGATGAGGAATCAGTGGAAACAGTGTCAGACTTTATTTTTGGGGGCTCCAAAATCACTGCAGATGGTGATTGCAGACATCAAAATTAAAAGACCTTGCTCCTTGGAAGGAAAGATATAACCAACCTAGACAGCATATTAAAAAGCAGAGACATTACTTTGCCAACAAAAGTCCATCTAGTCAAGGCCTTGGTTTTTCCAGTGGTCATGTATGGGTGTGAGAGTTGGACTGTGAAGAAAGCTGAGCACCGAAAAATTGATGCTTTTGAACTGTGGTGTTGGAGAAGACTCTTGAGAGTCCCTTGGACTGCAAGGGGATCCAACCAGTCCATCCTAAAGGAGATCAGTCCTGGGTGTTCATTGGAAGGAGTGATGCTGAAGCTGAAACTCCAATACTTTGGCCACCTCATGTGAAGAGCTGACCCATTGGAAAAGACCCTGATGCTGGGAGGGATTGGGGGCAGGAGAAGGGGATGACAGAAGATTAGATGGCTGGATGGCCTCACCGACTCGATGGACATGAGTTTGAGTAAACTCCAGGAGTTGGTGATGGACAGGGAGGCCTGGTGTGCTGCGATTCATGGGGTCGCAAAGAGTCGGACACTACTGAGCGACTGAACTGAACTGAACCAATGGATACTTAATAGTGTTGAATTATGGACATTTGAAGACTGAGGCCCTGTCTATATAATTATTATGCTATTCTTAAAAGTGCCCAAATATTCAATGATTGTTCCAGCTTCCATTGTCACTCCTGCATTTCAACCACCAGGAAGGGGAAAGAGAAAGAAGGAGAATATTCTTTACCTTTAAGAGACAAACTGGAGGGGAGGAGCCAAGATGGCGGAGGAGTAGGACGGGGAGACCACTTTCTCTCCTACAAATTCATCAAAAGAATAACTGAATGCAGAGCAAACTTCACAAAACAACTTCTGATCGCTAGCTGAGGTCATCAGGCGCCCAGAAAAGCAGCCCATTGTCTTTGAAAGGAGGTAGGACAAAATATAAAAGATAAAAAGTGAGACAAAAGAGCTAAGGACGGAGATCCGTCCCGGGAAGGGAATCTTAGGCGGCATTGCTTGGGGTAGGGTCCAGGCCTGAATGCCCTGAGGACAATCGGAGGGAGCTTCTGTGAGTTGCCAACTTGAACTGTGGGAGAGCAAAAGAAAGAGAGAAAATTAACCGGCCCAAACACACTGCCGGCCGTTCGCAGAACAAAGGGACCAAGAAAGTCCAGAGAAGAGCTCGCAGGCTGTGGACCGGCCCAGCCCCGCCGGAGGCAGGAGGCAGGGGGGAGTGGAAGGTCGCGGCGAGACACAGGGCACAGACACCCGACCAGCGCGGGTGGGGACTGGGGCTGGGTCCGCGGAAGGCAGTGGGTGCGCCGCACCTGGGGAGAGTGCGCCCATCAAGCCCCTGGCTGCCTGGACCGCTCTGATGGGGAAGGCACAGAGAGCAGGCACAGCTTTTTGCTCCACGCTTTTGTGGAACACCCGAGGGCTGGAACCGCGCACAGCGCGGGGCGCGCTCCATATGGAGCGGCCAGGAGCCTGAGCAGCGCAGACGGAGAAAGCAGTGCCAGCCCCTCCCCGCAGCGCCAGCCCCTCCCTGCAGCGCCAGCCCATGCCTGCAGTGCCAGCCCCTCCCCGCAGAGTGACAGAACTAGCTACCTGAATGAGTCCACCTCCGCCCACCTGTGTCAGGGCGGAAATGAGGCTCTGAAGAGACCAGCAAACAGAAGCCAAGTAAACAAAGGGAACCACTTCAGAAGGCACCGGTGCAACAGATTAAAATCCCTGTAGAAAACACCGACTATACCGGAAGGGGCCTGTAGCTATCGAGAAGTGTAAGCTGGAAGGAGGAGCTATCTGAAGCTGAGCCGAACCCACACTGACCGCAACAGCTCCAGAGAAATTCCTAGATATATTTTTACTTTTTTTTTTTTTTTAAGTAAGAAAGAAAAAAAAATTTTTTTAATTTTTTTATTTTATTTTTTTTATTTTTTCTCTTTTATTTTCCTGTAAAATTCCCTATTATTCCCCCATTACTCCTTAACTTTCATTTTCATAGATTTTTACAATTTTTTTTAATTAGGGAAAAAATTTTTTTTTCTTTCTTTTTTTTTTCCTTCTTTTTTTTTTTCTTTCCTTTTTCTCTTCTAGTTTCTATTTTTCTTTTTCTCTTATTTCTTTTAAAGTCCTCTAGTACTGCTCTACTACTGCTTAATTTTCATTTTCAATACACTATAAACTTACCAAAAAAAAAGAAGAGAAGCCCTATTTTTAAACCGAAATTCAGTTCCCATTTTTATTCAGGAGTGTGTTGATTATTCTCTCCCAATCTTGAATTTCTGTTTTCTACCTCAGAACACCTCTATTTCCTCCTTTCCCCTTCTCTTCCCAATCCAGTTCTGTGAATCTTTGTAGGTGTCTGGGCTACGGAGAACACTCTGGGAACAGACAACTGCGTAGATCTGTCTCTCTCCTCTTGAGTCCCCCTTTTTCTCCTCCTGCTCATCTCTATGTCCCTCCTCCCTCTCCTCTTCTTCATGTAACTCTGTGAACCTCTCTGGGTGTCCCTACGGGGGAGAATCTTTTCGCCATTAACCTAGAAGTTTTATTATCAGTGCTGTATAGTTGGAGAAGTCCTGAGACTACAGAAAGAATAAAACTGAAATCCACAGGCAGGAGACTTAAGCCCAAAACCTGAGAACACCAGAAAACTCCTGACTACATGGAACTTTAAGTAATAAGTGACCGTCCAAAAGCCTCCATACCTACACTGAAACCAACCACCACCCAAGAGCCAATAAGTTTTAGAGCAAGACATACCACGCAAATTCTCCAGCAACGCAGGAACATAGCCCTGAACATCAACATACAGGCTGCCCAAGGTCACACCTAACACATAGACCCATCTCAAAACTCATTACTGGGCACTCCATTGCTCTCCAAAGAGAAGAAATCAAGTTCCATGCACCAGAACACTGACGCAAGCTTCCCTAACCAGGAAACCTTGACAAGCCAATTGTCTAACCCCACCCACTGGGTAAATCCTCCACAATAAAAAGGAACCACAGACCTCCAGAATACAGAAAGCCCACTCCAGACACAGCAATCTAAACAAGATGAAAAGGCAAAGAAATATCCAACAGGTAAAGGAACATGAAAAATGCCCACCAAGTCAAACAAAAGAGGAGGAGATGGGGAATCTACCTGAAAAAGAATTTAGAATAAAGATAATAAAAATGATCCAAAATCTTGAAAACAAAACGGAGTTACAGATAAATAGCCTGGAGACAAAGATTGAAAAGATGCAAGAAATGTTTAATAAAGACCTAGAAGAAATAAAAAATAGACAATTAAAAATGAATAATGCAATGAATGAGATAAAAAACACTTTGGAGGGAACCAAGAGTAGAATAACGGAGGAAGAAGATAGGATAAGTGAGGTAGAAGATAAAATGGTGGAAATAAATGAAGCAGAGAGGAAAAAAGAAAAAAGGATCAAAATAAATGAGGACAAACTCAGGGACCTCTGGGACAATGTGAAACGCCCCAACATTCTAATCATAGGAGTCCCAGAAGAAGACAAAAAGAAAGGCCATGAGAAAATACTCGAGGAGATAATAGCTGAAAACTTCTCTAAAATGGGGAAGGAAATAACCACCCAAGTCCAAGAAACCCAGAGAGTCCCAAACAGGATGAACCCAAGGCGAAACACCCCAAGACACATATTAATCAAATTAACAAAGATCAAACACAAAGAACAAATATTAAAAGCAGCAAGGGAGAAACAACAAATAACACACAAAGGGATTCCCATAAGGATAACAGCTGATCTATCAATAGAAACCCTCCAGGGCAGAAGGCAATGGCAGGACGTACTGAAAGTAATGAAAGAGAATAACCTACAACCTAGATTACTGTATCCAGCAAGGATCTCATTCATATATGAAGGAGAATTCAAAAGCTTTACAGATAAGCAAAAGCTGAGAGAATTCAGCACCAGCAAACCAGCTCTTCAACAAATGCTAAAGGATCTTCTCTAGACAGGAAATGCACAAAGGTTGTATAAACGTGAACCAAAACAACAAAGTAAATGGCAACGGGACCACACCTATCAATAATTACCTTAAATGTAAATGGGTTGAATGCCCCAACCAAAAGACAAAGATTGGCTGAATGGATACAAAAACAAGACCCCTATATATGCTGTCTACAAGAGACCCACCTCAAAACAAGAGACACATACAGACTAAAAGTGAAGGGCTGGAAAAAAATATTTCACGCAAACGGAGAACAAAAGAAAGCAGGAGTCGCAATACTCATATCAGATAAAATAGACTTTCAAATAAAGGATGTGAAAAGAGACAAAGAAGGACACTACATAATGATCAAAGGATCAATCCAAGAAGAAGATATAACAATTATAAATATATATGCACCCAACATAGGAGCACCGCAATATGTACGGCAAACATTAACGAGTATGAAAGAGGAAATTAATAGCAACACAATAATAGTTGGAGACTTTAATACCCCACTCACAACTATGGATAGATCAACTAAACAGAAAATTAACAAGGAAACACAAACCTTAAATGACACAATAGACCAGCTAGACCTAATTGATATCTATAGGACATTTCACCCCAAAACAATCAACTTCACCTTTTTCTCAAGTGCACACGGAACCTTCTCCAGAATAGATCACATCCTGGGCCATAAATCTGGTCTTGGAAAATTCAAAAAAATTGAAATCATTCCAGTCATCTTTTCTGACCACAGTGCAGTAAGATTAGATCTCAATTACAGGAAAAAAATTGTTAAAACTTCAAAGATATGGAGGCTAAATAACACGCTTCTGAATAACCAACAAATCATAGAAGAAATCAAAAAAGAAATCAAAATATGTATAGAAATGAATGAAAATGAAAACACAACAACCCAAAACCTATGGGACACTGTAAAAGCAGTGCTAAGGGGAAGGTTCATAGCATTACAGGCTTACATCAAGAAACAAGAAAAAAGCCAAATAAATAACCTAACTCTACACCTAAAGCAATTAGAGAAGGAAGAAATGAAGAACCCCAGGGTTAGCAGAAGGAAAGAAATCTTAAAAATCAGGGCAGAAATAAGTGCAATAGAAACTAAAGAGACCATAGCAAAAATCAACAAAGGTAAAAGCTGGTTTTTTGAAAAAATAAACAAAATTGACAAACCATTAGCAAGACTCATTAAGAAACAAAGAGAGAAGAACCAAATTAACAAAATTAGAAATGAAAATGGAGAGGTCACAACAGACAACACTGAAATACAAAGGATCATAAGAGACTACTACCAGCAGCTCTATGCCAATAAAATGGACAACTTGGATGAAATGGACAAATTCTTAGAAAAGTATAACTTTCCAAAACTGAACCAGGAAGAAATAGAAGATCTTAACAGACCCATCACAAGCAAGGAAATCGAAACTGTAATCAAAAATCTTCCAGCAAACAAAAGCCCAGGACCAGATGGCTTCACAGCTGAATTCTACCAAAAATTTAGAGAAGAGCTAACACCTATCTTACTCAAACTCTTCCAGAAAATTGCAGATGAAGGTAAGCTTCGAAACTCATTCTATGAGGCCACCATCACCCTAATTCCAAAACCAGACAAAGATGCCACAAAAAAAGAAAACTACAGGCTGATATCACTGATGAACATAGATGCAAAAATCCTTAACAAAATTCTAGCAAACAGAATCCAACAACATATTAAAAAAATCATACACCATGACCAAGTGGGCTTTATCCCAGGAATGCAAGGATTCTTTAATATCTGCAAATCAATCAATGTAATACACCACATTAACAAATTGAAAGATAAAAACCATATGATTATCTCAATAGATGCAGAGAAAGCCTTTAACAAAATTCAACACTCATTTATGATTAAAACTCTCCAGAAAGCAGGAATACAAGGAACATACCTCAACATAATAAAAGCTATATATGACAAACCTACAGCAAGCATCACCCTCAATGGTGAAAAACTGAAAGCATTTCCCCTGAAATCAGGAACAAGACAAGGGTGCCCACTCTCACCACTACTATTCAACATAGTGTTGGAAGTTCTGGCCACAGCAATCAGAGCAGAAAAAGAAGTAAAAGGAATCCAGATAGGAAAAGAAGAAGTGAAACTCTCACTGTTTGCAGATGACATGATCCTCTACATAGAAAACCCTAAAGACTCTACCAGAAAATTACTAGAGCTAATCAATGAATATAGTAAAGTTGCAGGATATAAAATTAACACACAGAAATCCCTTGCATTCCTATATACTAACAATGAAAAAACAGAAAGAGAAATTAAGGAAACAATACCATTCACCATTGCAACAAAAAGAATAAAATATTTAGGAGTATATCTACCTAAAGAAACGAAAGACCTATACATAGAAAACTATAAAACACTGATGAAAGAAATCAAAGAGGACACAAACAGATGGAGAAACATACCGTGTTCATGGATTGGAAGAATCAATATTGTCAAAATGGCTATTCTACCCAAAGCAATCTATAGATTCAATGCAATCCCTATCAAGCTACCAACAGTATTTTTCACAGAACTAGACCAGAGAATTTCACAATTTATATGGAAATACAAAAACCCTCAAATAGCCAAAGTAATCTTGAGAAAGAAGAATGGAACTGGAGGAATCAATCTGCCTGACTTCAGGCTCTACTACAAAGCCACAGTCATCAAGACAGTATGGTACTGGCACAAAGACTGAAATATAGATCAATGGAACAGAATAGAAAGCCCAGAGATAAATCCATGGACCTATGGACACCTTATCTTTGACAAAGGACGCAAGGATATACAATGGAAAAAAAGACAACCTCTTTAACAAGTGGTGCTGGGAAAACTGGTCAACCACTTGTAAAAGAATGAAACTAGAACACTTTCTAACACCATACACAAAAATAAACTCAAAATGGATTAAAGATCTAAATGTAAGACCAGAAACTATAAAACTCCTAGTGGAGAACATAGGCAAAACACTCTCCGATATAAATCACAGCAAGATCCTCTATGACCCACCTCCCAGAATATTGGAAATAAAAGCAAACCTAAACAAATGGGACCTAATGAAATTTAAAAGCTTTTGCACTACAAAGGAAACTATAAGCAAGGTGAAAAGACAGCCCTCAGAATGGGAGAAAATAATAGCAAATCAAGAAACAGACAAAGGATTAATCTCAAAAATATACAAGCAACTCCTGAAGCTCAATTCCAGAAAACTAAATGACCCAATCAAAAAATGGGCCAAAGAACTAAACAGACATTTCTCCAAAGAAGACAGACAGATGGCTAACAAACACATGAAAAGATGCTCAACATCACTCATTATCAGAAAAATGCAAATCAAAACCACAATGAGGTACCATTACATGCCAGTCAGGATGGCTGCTATCCAAAGGTCTACAAGCAATAAATGCTGGAGAGGGTGTGGAGAAAAGGGAACCCTCTTACACTGTTGGTGGGAATGCAAACTAGTACAGCCACTATGGAAAACAGTGTGGAGATGTCTTAAAAAACTGGAAATAGAACTGCCATATGACCCAGCAATCCCACTTCTGGGAATACACACTGAGGAAACCAGATCTGAAAGAGACACGTGCACCCCAATGTTCATTGCAGCACTGTTTATAATAGCCAGGACCTGGAAGCAACCTAGATGCCCATCAGCAGATAAATGGATAAGGAAGCTGTGGTACATATACACCATGGAATATTACTCAGCCATTAAAAAGAATTCATTTGAATCAGTCCTAATGAGATGGATGAAACTGGAGCCCATTATAGAGTGAAGTAAGCCAGAAAGATAAAGAACATTACAGAATACTAGCACATATATATGGAATCTAGAAAGATGGTAACGATAACCCTTTATGCAAAACAAAAAAAGAGACACAGAAGTACAGAACAGACTTTTGAACTCTGTGGGAGAAGGTGAGGGTGGGATATTTCAAAAGAACAGCATGTATACTATGTATGGTGAAACAGATCACCAGCCCAGGTGGGATGCATGAGACAAGTGCTCCGGCCTGGTGCACTGTGAAGACCCAGAGGAATCGGGTGGAGAGGGAGGTGGGATGGGGGATCAGGATGGGGAATACGTGTAAATCTATGGCTGATTCATATCAATGTATGACAAAACCCACTGAAATGTTGTGAAGTAATTAGCCTCCAACTAATAAAAAAAAAAAAAAAAGAAGAGACGAACTGGTGGTTGCACATATTGATTTGGATCACAGTCTGTTGGCCAGAGAGCTACACACAGCTGAAAAGAAACCTGGAAAAAGTATTATTTATATTGGGTGGCTGTTTGCCCAGCTGAAATTTGGGGATTCTATTAACAAAGGGAAAATTGAAGAACTGATATTGAAGATTAGCTACAGTCTGAATACCCTCCAAGAAGTATCATAAGCATGTGTTCCCTCGTGTCAAAGAAAGTTTGTGTTCCTGAACAAAAAGAAATTGCAGATAACTCACTTTACTGGTTTTCATCATCCTAAATGTTTTAAGGTGGGGAAGGATTTGGGTAAAGGAAGTGAGGTGTGAGTTAAGTGACTTCTGTGTGAGAGTAAAAGCACTAAGAAAGAGAAATTTTCATAGGTTAGAAAAGGGATTAAATCTGTTTTCCCATAGGTAGAGAGCTTCCATACCATGATAACTGGCTGACCCTTACAATTTTTGCAGAACATAAGTGAGTGGTGGCATGAAGCACTCTGGAAATATGAACCTTATATATAAGGATGCTCAGCCTCAGTAAGGTTTGACACAATCTATCTGGCACAGGAACTTTGTGAGCTTAGAGCAAGAAGATTTGCCAGCATTGATGGATTGAAGACTGTAATGTTTTCTCCCATTTTATAGATACCACCAAAACTTTCTGGATTTTTGTGAGACCTTTGGGAGGAGAAGGGGTCTTTCTAGCATTGAGGGTGAATTTCCCATCACCACAGAGAGGTTTCATTTCAAGTATATATAATAGTTCTTATACAGTCAAGTATGTGGTGTAAGATTCATACACTTCTGAATGAGGGGAAACTTTGGAGTACATGGGCCCAGCAGACATTTCCAAGGTATGGGATCATTTCTCTTTGGAAACTCAAACCACAACAGAACAGTTGATAGATCCAGTTACAAGGCCCAAATTAGGTCATAAAAAACAGAGTGGGAGTAGTGAAATTCTCATTTATTACCTCAACTAGGAGGGTCCTCCTGCATCCCACAGTACCTGGAGGAGCTGAAGGCTGGCTATACAGCTGAGGAGGACCAGTTGCTCTCCATTTCCAAAGAGCAAGACATAGAGGGAATAGACAGGAGCAACTGATGAAATGGAGGCCAGACACAGGGAAATATTGCTTTTTCATAAGCACCCAAAGGGGTAAATGAGAAAGTCCAGGAGGACTGCTAAAAGTTCTCTAGTGGATTTCCATTTTATTCAGAGGAAAAACCAAGTGACTTACTATGGTTGTTAAGGGTCTACATAATCTTGTTCCTCTCCTATTCTCTCTCCCTGCCCCCCTTTGCTTCAGTAACACTGATCTCCTTGCCATCTTTCAGACACATCAAGCATATTGTAGCTTTTAGACCTCAGCATGGACTATTCCCTGTGTCTGAAAGGCTCTTCCTTTAGAAAATGTCATATCCGCCTTCCAGACTTCCTTCTCATTCCTCAAATTTCATTTACTTAGTGAGGTCTATCTCAAACACCTTATTTAAATTACAATCTTCCTTCTCTCAGAACTCCTGATATCCCTTACCCTGTTCTATGTTTTTCATTGCATATAAGCATATGTGATTGTTTGACTGATTGATTCAGTTTATTATTTTCATTTCTCTTCATACACTAGAATGTAAGCTCCATAAAGGCAGAGATTGTTTTTTCTTGTACACTGATGAATTTGAGTTTTTGGAATAGTGAGTAGCACATACCATACAATAACTATTTGTTGAATGAATTATTAGTTTATTTTTATTTTTAAAAATTTATTTATTTTGGTTGGAGGCTAATTACAATATTGTAGTGATTTTTGCCATACATTGACATCAGTCAGCCATGGGTGTACATGTGTTCCCCATCCTGAACCCCTCTCCCCCTTCTCTCCCCATCCCATTCCTCAGGGTCATCCCAGTGCATCAGTGCTGAGCACCCTGTCTAATGCATCAAACCTGAACTGGAGACGTATTTCACATATGATAATATACATGTTTAAATTCTCTCAAATCATCCCACCCTCATCTTCTCCCACAGAGTCCAAAAGTGTCTCTTTTGCTGTCTCACATATAGGGTCAACATTACCGTATTTCTAAATTCCATATATATATACGTTAATATACTGTATTGGTGTTTTTCTTTCTGACTTACATCACTCTGTATAATAGGCTCCAGTTTCATTCACCTCATTAAAACTGATTCAAATACATTCTTTTTAATACTTCAATAATATTCCATTGAGTATATGTACCACAGCTTTCTTATCCATTAGTCTCTGACGAACATCTAGGTTGCTTCCATGTCTTGGCTACTGTTAACAGTGCTGCGATGAACATTGTACAAGTGTCTCTTTCAATTTTGGTTTCCTTGGTGTGTATGCCCAGCAGTGGGATTGCTGGGTCGTGTGAAAGTTCTGTTTGCAGTTTTTTTAAGGAATCTCTACACTGTTCTCCATAGTGGTTGTACAACTTTGCATTCTCACCAACAGTGTAAGAGGGTTCCCTTTTCTCCACACCCTCTCCAGCATTTATTATTTGTAAACTTTTGAACAGCAACAATTCTGACCAGTGTGAGATGGTACCTCATTGCAGTTTTGATTTGCATTTCTCTGATAATGAGTGATGTTGAGTATCTTTTCATGTGTTTGTTAGCCATCTGTATGTCTTCTTTGCAGAAATGTCTGTTTAGTTCTTTGGCCCATTTTTTTTATTGGGTCATTTATCTTTCTGGAATTGAGTTTCAGGAACTGCTTGTATATTTTTGAGATTAATTATTTGTCAATTGCTTCATTTGCTATTATTTTCTCTCCATTCTGAAGGCTGTCTTTTCACCTTGCTTATAGTTTCCTTCGTTGTGCAAAAGCTTTTAAGTTTAATTAGGTCACATTTCTTTACTTTTGCTTTTATTTCCATTACTCTGGGAGATGGGCCACAGAGGATCCTGCTATGATTTACGTCAGAGAGTGTTTTGCCTATGTTTTCCTCTAGGAGTTTTATAGTATCTTGTCTTACATTTAAAATCTTTAATCCATTTTGAGATTATTTTTCTGTATGGTGTTAGAAAGTGTTCTAGTTTCATTCTTTTAAAAGTGGTTGACCAGTTTTCCCAGCACAACTTGTTAAGGAGATTTTCTTTTCCCCATTATATAATTGTTGACTCCTTTGTCAAACATAAGTTGTACATAGAAGCATGAACTTATCTCTGGGCTTTCTGTTTTGTCCCACTGATCTATATTTCTGTCTTTGTGCCAGTACCATACTGTCTTGATTACTGTAGTTTTGTAGGATAGCCTAAAGTCAGGCAGGTTGATTCCTCCAGTTCCATTCTTCTTTCTCATGACTGCTTTGGCTATTCGAGGTTTTTTGTAAACCCACACAAATTGTGAAACTATTTGTTCTAGTTCTCTGAAAAATACTGTTGGTAGCTTGATAGGGATTGCATTGAATCTATACATTGCTTTGGGTAGGATACTAATTTGCACTCTATTGATTCTTCTGATCCATGAACACGGTATATTTTTCCATCTATTTGTGTCCTCTTTGATTTCTTTCATCAGTGTTTTATAGTTCTCTATATATAGGTCTTTTGTTTCTTTAGGTAGAGTTATCCCTAAATATTTTTTTCTTTTCGTTGCAATGGTGAATGGAATTGTTTCCTTAATTTCTCTTTCTGTTTTCTCATTGTTAGTGTATAGAAGTGCAAAGGAATTCTGTGTGTTAATTTTATATCCTGAAACTTTACTATATTCATTGATTAGCTCTAATAATTTTCTGGTGGTATCTTTAGGGTTTTCTATGTACAGGATCATGTCATCTGCAAACAGTGAGAGTTATACTTCTTTTCAAACCTGGATTCCTTTTATTTATTTATTTCTGTTCTGATTGCTGTGGCTAAAATTTCCAAAACTATGGTGAACAGTAGTGGTGAGAGTGGGTACCCTTGTCTTGTTCCTGACTTTAGGGGAAATGCTTTCAATTTTTCACCACTGAGGATAATGTTTGCTGTGGGTTTATCATATATGGCTTTTATTATGTTGAAGAATGTTTCTTCTAAGCCTGCTTTCTGGAGAGTTTTTTGTCATAAGTGGATGTTGAGTTTTGTCAAAGTCTTTCTCTGCATCTGTTGAGATACTCATATGGTTTTCATCTTTCAATTTGTTAATGTGGTGTATCACATTGATTGATTTGCAAATATTGAAGATACCTTGCATCCCTGGGATAAAGCCCACTTGGTCAAAATGTATGATATTTTTAATACGTTGTTGGATTCTGTTTGTTAGAATTTTGTTAAGAATTTTTGCATCTATGTTCATCAGTGATATCAGCCTGTAATTTTCTTTTTTTGTGTTGTCTTTGTCTGGTTTTGGTATTAGGGTTATGGTGGCCTCATAGAAAGAGTTTGGAAGTTTACCTTCCTCTGTAATTTTTTGGAAGAATTTGAGTAGGATACGTGTTCAGTTCAGTTCAGTTCAGTTCAGTCACTCAGTCGTGTCCGACTCTTCGCAACCTCATGAATCGCAGCACGCCAGGCCTCCCTGTCTATCACCAACTCCCAGAGTCTACCCAAACCCATGCCCATCGAGTCGGTGATACCATCCAGCCATCTCATCCTCTGTTGTCCCCTTCTCCTCCTGCCCCCAATCCCTCCCAGCATCAGGGTCTTTTCCAGTGAGTCAACTCTTCGCATGAGGTGGCCAAAGTATTGGAGTTTCAGCTTCAACATCAACCTTTCCAGTGAACACCCAGGACTGATCTCCTTTACGATGGACTGGTTGGATCTCCTTGCAGTCCAAGGGACTCTCAAGAGTCTTCTCCAACACCACAGTTCAAAAGCATCAATTTTTCGGTGCGCAACTTTCTTCACAGTCCAACGTTCACATCCATACATGACCACTGGAAAAAACATAGCCTTGACTAGATGGACCTTTGTTGGCAAAGTAATGTCTCTGTTTTTTAATATGCTGTCTAGGTTGGTCATAACTTTCCTTCCAAGGAGTAAGCGTCTTTTAATTTGATGTCTGCAATCACCATCTGCATTGATTTTGTAGCCCAAAAAATAAAGTCTGACACTGTTTCCACTATTTCCCCATCTTTTTGCTATGAAGTGATGGAACGAGATGTCATGATCTTAATTTGCTGAATGTTGAGCTTTAAGCCAACGTTTTCATTGTCCTCCTTCACTTTCATCAAGAGGTTTTTTAGTTCCTCTTCACTTTCTGCCATAAAGCTGGTGTCATCTGTGTATCTGAGGTTATTGATATTTCTCTGGCAATCTTGATTTTACTTGGGTTACATCTAGCCCAGCATTTCACATTACATACTCTGCATAGAATTTAAATTAGCAGGGTGACAATATAGAGCCTTGACAAGCTCCTTTCCCAGTTTTGAAGAAATCCATTGTTCCATGCCTGTTTCTAATTATTGCTTCTTTATCTACAGGTTTCACAAAAGGTAGGTGAGGTGGTCTGGTATCCCCACCTCTTTTAGAATTTTCCACAGTTTGCTGTGATCCATACTCTGGTCACACATTATCAACACCTTTTCTGACTCTTCTCCCCTGGGTTCCTTTGCACTTAATTTCCTACTCTAGCTTCTTCTGAAGAAAGCTGAGTGCCAAAAAATTGATGCTTTTGAACTATTGTGTTGGAGAAGTCTCTTGAGAGTCCCTTGGACTGCAAGGAGATCCAACCAGTCCATCCTAAAGGAGATCAGTCCTGGGTGTTCATTGGAAGGACTGATGCTGAAGCTGAAACTCCAGTACTTTGGCCACCTCATGTGAAGAGTTGACTCATTGGAAAAGGCCCTGATGCTGGGAGGGATTGGGGGCAGGAGGAGAAGGGGACGACAGATTATGAGAGATGGCTTGATGACATCACTGACTCGATGGGCATGGGTTTGCATAGACTCTGGGAGTCGGTGATGGACAGGGAGGCCTGGTGTGCTGCGATTCATGGGGTTGCAAAGAGTTGGACATGACTGAGCGACTGAACTGAACTGAACTGATGGCTTCTTCTATTTTATTTTCACATGATCTTCCCAGTTGCTCTCATTCATCCAATAGCTTTATAAACTCTACCTGTAGGTAGATGACTCCTGTGTTTAAATCTCTAGCCCGTACTTCTTTTCTGGCATTGTATATCCAATTGCCCATCTAACACCTCAAATTGAAAATTTTGCAACTGTTTTAATCTTAATATATTCCAAAAAGAATTTCTTGATTTCTACTACCCCTTCAAAACTCCATTATCTTATGAATCTCAGTAAATGATACAACTATCCATCAGTTACTCAAAGCAGCAATTTGGGAATACTCGTTGACTTCTCCCTCCCTGGGCTTTAAATTTTCTTGAGTAATTTTTTTTTTTATTCTACTTGCAAAATGTATTTTCTACCCATGCTCTTGTCTCCATATCCACCACCACTACCTTATTCCAAGCTGCCATCATGTCTTGCTGAACTTGTTGGTCCTATTTCCTTTACTGCTCTCTCCACTTAATTTCTACAAGATAGACAGTGTATACTTTTGCAAATTTAAATCGGATAGCACTCCTCTGCTTTAACCTCACAATTATTTCCCACTGCACTTGGAATAAAATCCAAATTCTATATCTTGGCTTACAAGGTCATTCATCATTTAACCAACTTAATTTTATACCTCACCCTAATTTTTTTCCTGCTCCACTGGTCTTTAGCTCTTGGAACACTTCCTAGCTTTAGCAGTTTTGAACATGCTGTTACCATTTTTTGATGCTCTTTCTCAGAAGGTTTTCTACTTTTTGTCCTTCAGGTCTCAGCTTAAAAGTTAAATCTTGTCTGAGGTTTCTCCTGAACAAACCATCTACCAACAAGGTTAATAAATTTCCTGTCTTCCACCACATGATTATTCTCTCAGTACTTGTTTATTTTTATAGCATTTCAAGTTGTGTGTATACGTTTTTATTTATTTATTTATTTACTTGTATGTTCTCTGTCCTCCCTACTGGGCTACTAAAATCCATAAAGGGAGAGATATTTTGTACTCACACATATATACCAAATTCTGGCACATTCCTGTCACATTTCAGGGATACAACAGATGCTTCTGGAGGAACTGAACTAAAAGATCAGTTCAAATATAACCATGGCTCATCTACCCAGATAAGAGATAGCATTTTCTAAATTTTTAGTCTAAGTGTCCTTCCTACTCTGACATGCTATACCTCTGTAATTTTATTATTCCATTAAATTAAAATTTTCAGACTCCCTGGTGTGAATCTCTGTAGTTATATTCATTCAAAAAAGAACTTATTCAAGAGCTGTGGTTTCATAAATATGTCTACTAGATACACAGCAAGAGACTCTCTGCTCTTAGATCTTATCATCCAAGATGGAATAACTGATGTTACTCTCCCTTCTCACCTAAAAAATGAGAAGGAAAGAAAAGAAATCATTATGTAGTATTTTTAAGCCATGTGCTGACTGTTCTCACATCCAAAATCTTGTTCACTCTCCTCAAGTTTTTGATTGTCTGAAAAGGGATTTATCTCCACCTTCCTCAAATCAGCATTTATATATATACAACTTCTTTATACATTCATCCATCCATGCACACTTAATTAGTTTCCATGTCTCAGCTATTACAAATAATGATTATATGCTTCTATGAATATGCTTCAATTCATAAAATAGCTCTCCAGTATTGTTTTTGTATCCATTAGATATATTCCCACAAGGGGAATTGGTGAATCATATGGTAGTTCTATTTTTAATTTTTTGAAGAACCACTATACAGATTTCTACAGTTGATGTGTCAATTTACAATCATCCACTTGTAAAAGAATGAAACTAGAACACTTTCTAACACCAAGATCTAAACATAAGACCAGAAACTATAAACTCCTAGAGGAAAACATAGGCAAATCACTCTTCAACATAAACCACAGCAGGATCCTCTATGACCCACCTCCCAGAATATTGGAAATAAAAGCAAAAATAAACAAATGAGACCTAATTAAACTTAAAGGCCTCTGCACAACAAAGGAAACTATAAACAAAGTGAAAAGACAGCCTTCAAAATGGGAGAAAATAATAGCAAACGAAGCAATTGACAAAGAGTTAATCTCAAAAATATACAAGCAACTCCTGCAGCTCAATTCCAGAAAAATAAACGACCCAATCAAAAAGTTGACCAAAGAATTAAACAGACATTTCTCCAAAGAAGACATACAGATGGCTAACAAACACATGAAAAGATGCTCAACATCACTCATTATCAGAGAATTACAAATCAAAATCACAATGAGGTACCATTACACGCCAGTCAGGATGGCTGCTATCCAAAAGTCTACAAGCAATAAATGCTGGAGAGGGTGTGGAGAAAAGGGAACCCTCTTACACTGTTGGTGGGAATGCAGACTAGTACAGCCACTATGGAGAACAGTGTGGAGATTCCTTAAAAAAATGGAAGTAAAACTGCCATATGACCCAGCAATCCCACTGCTGGGCATACACACTGAGGAAACCAGAATTGAAAGAGACAAGTGTACCCCAATGTCCATCGCAGCACTATTTATAATAGCCAGGATGGAAGCAACCTAGATGCCCATCAGCAGATGAATGGATAAGAAAGCTGTGGTACATATACACAGTGAAATATTACTCAGCCATTAAAAAGAATACATTTGAATCAGTTCTAATGAGGTGGATGAAACTGGAGCCTATTATACAGAATGAAGTAAGACAGAAAGAAAACACCAATACAGTATATTAATGCATATATATGGAATTTAGAAAGATGGTAACAATAACCCTGTATGTGGCACAGCAAAAGAGACACAGATGTATAGAACAGTCTTTTGGACTCTGTGGGAGAGGGCGAGGGCAGGATCATGGGAGAATGGCATTGAAACATGTAAATTACCATATGTGAAACGAATTGCCAGTCCAGGTTCAATGCATTATACAGGGTGCTCGGGGCTGGTGCACTTAAAGGGATGGGATGGGTAGGGAGGTGGGAGGGGGATTCAGGATGGAGAACACATGTATACCCATGGCGGATTCATGTCAATGTATGGCAAAACCAATACAACATTGTAAACTAGGAAAATAAATAAATAAATAAAACTGAAAAAAAATACAATCTTGCTAATATGTCAGAAGATTCCCTTTCCTTTAAAACCTTGCCAAATAAACAAAAAATAAAACCTTGCCTACATTATCTCTGGTCTTTTTGATTATAGCCATTCCAACAGACATGAGGTGATATCTCATTGTGTATTGGATTTGCATTTCCTTAATGATTAGTTGAACACTTTGCTTGTATATCTTCTTCAAAAAATGACTGGGTCCTTTGCACATTTTTAACTGTATTGTGTAGCTTTCTTTGCTATTGAGTTGTATGAGTTCTTTACATATTTTGCATATTAACTCCCATTAGATAAATGGCTTGCAAATAATTCTTTTCCATGTCATAATGTTTCTCCTTTCATTTTTTTCTTCATTTCTTTTACTGTGCAGAAGCCTTTTAGTTTGTTGAAATCCCTCTTGTTTGTCTTCTATTTTGTTTGCTGTACTATGAGTATCACTTCCAAAAAAGTAATTGCCAAGAACCATGTCAAGGAGTTTTTTCCCTGTGTTTTCTTTAGGAGTTCTAAGGTTTAATATATCACATTTATGTCTTTAAATGATTTTGAGTTAACTTATGTGAGTGGCATAAGATGGGGTCTAGTTTCATTCCTTTTCGTGTGAATATCCAATTTTCCCAGAACTATTTATTGAAGAGACTGTCTTTTCTCCATTGAGTATTATGGGTTCCCCCATCAATTATTGATTGACCAGATGTGAATAGATTTATTTCTGAGCTCTCTGTTCTGTTCCATGGGTCTATTTGTTTGCTTTTATGACAGTACCATACTGTTTCAATTACTATAGTTTTCTAACAAAGCTTGAAATTAGAAAGTATATGTAATCCCACTTTGCTCTTCCTTTTCAGGATTGTTTTGAATATATGGATTATTTTGTGGTTCAATCTAAATTTTAGAATTTTTTCTATTTCTGTAAAAAATACTGTTGGTATCTTTACAGAGATTGCATTGAACTGAATCTGTATGTTTCTTTTGTCAATGCTGGCTTTTTAAAAATATCAATTTTTCGACCCATGAACATAAGATACCTTTCCATTTGTTTGTCTTCTTGGATTTCTTTCATCAGTATCTTGTAGTTCTCTTTTGGTTAAATTTATCCCTAAATATTTTGTTGTTTTTGGTGATACTGCAAATGGATGTTTCCTTTATCTTTCAAATAATTTGTTATACACTACTGATTTTTGTCTGTTAATTTTTTTTTGCTGTGAATTCACTGAATTTGCTGATCAGATCTAACAGCTTTTTTTTGGTGGAGTCCTCAAGATTTTCTATACATAAAATTATATCATCCACAAATAGCTGATTTTACGTCCTCTTTTCTAATTGTGATGTCTTTTATGTCTTTTTCTTGCCTGATTGCTGTGACTAGATCTTCTAGAACTATGTTGAATAAGAGTAATGGAAGTGGGCACTCTTGTCTTATTCTTGATCTCAAAGGAAAAGCTTTCAACCTTTCATCATGAATATGATGTTAACTGTGGGTTTCTGATATATAGCCTTTATTACACTGAGTTATGTTTCTTCTCTAATTTTGTTTTATCATGAACTGATATTGAATTTCACCAAATGTTTTTTTTTCTCTATTGAAATGATGCATACAATGATCACATTTATTGATTTGCACATGCTGAACCATTCTTTTTTTTTTTTTTATTAGTTAGAGGCTAATTACTTCACAACATTTCAGTGGGTTTTGTCATACATTGATATGAATCAGCCATAGACTTACACGTATTCCCCATCCCGATCCCCCCTCCCACCTCCCTCTCCACCCGATTCCTCTGGGTCTTCCCAGTGCACCAGGCCTGAGCACTTGTCTCGTGCATCCCACCTGGGCTGGTGATCTGTTTCACCATAGATAATATACATGCTGTTCTTTTGAAACATCCCACCCTCACCTTCGTTATACAGAGTGAAGTAAGCCAGAAAGATAAAGAACATTACAGCATACTAACACATATATATGGAATTTAGAAAGATGGTAATGATAACCCTATATGCAAAACAGAAAAAGAGACACAGAAATACAGAACAGACTTTTGAACTCTGTGGGAGAAGGTGAGGGTGGGATGTTTCAAAAGAACAGCATCTATACTATCTATGGTGAAACAGATCACCAGCCCAGGTGGGATGCATGAGACAAGTGCTCGGGCCTGGTGCACTGGGAAGACCCAGAGGAATCTGGTGGAGAGGGAGGTTGGAGGGGGGATCGGGATGGGGAATACGTGTAAATCTATGGCTGATTCATATCAGTGTATGACAAAACCCACTGAAATGTTGTGAAGTAATTAGCCTCCAACTAATTAAAAAAAAAAAAAAAGAATGAACCATTCTTACATCCCAGTAATAAATCCCACTTGATGGTAGTGAATTATCCTTTTAATGTTCAGCTAAATTCATTTGCTAGTATTTTATACAGAATTTTTACATCTATATTAATCATGAATATTGTCCTGTAGATCTCTGTTCTTGTGCTCTTTTCTGGCTTTGGTATCAGGATAATGTCAGCCTTGTAAAATGAGTTGGGAAGTGTTACCCCGTATTCAACTTTTATGAAGAGTGTGAGAAGGATTGATATTGATTCTTTAAAAATTTGGTTAAAATTCACTGGTGAAACCATCTGGTCCAGGGTTTTTCTTCACTGGGAAATTCTTGATTACTGATTTACTCTCCTTACTAACATTTGGTCTGTTCAGACTTTTCTATTTCTTTCTAATTCAGTCTTGGTAGATTTTATGTTTCTAGGAGTGATTCAATTTCTTCTAGGCTGTCCAGGTTGTTACTGTATATATATATATGGACTTCCCTGGTGGCTCAGATGGTAAAGCATCTGCCTGCTGTACGGGAGACCCAGGTTTGATCCCTGGGTTGGGAAGATCCCCTGGAGAAGGAAATGGCAACCCACTCCAGTACTCTTGCCTGGAAAATTCCATGGACTGAGAAGCCTGGTGGGCTACAGTCAATGGGGTCGCAATGAGTCAGACATGACTTAGCAACTTCACTAAGATCACTAATATAGATATAGATAGACAGATAGTATCCTCATGGGCTCCCTTTTATTTCTGTGGTGTCAGGTATGATGCCTCCTTTTTCAATTATAATTTTGTTGATTTGAGTCATTTCTTTTTTCCTTGGTAAGTCTAGCTAAGAGTTGTCAAATTTGTTCATGTTTTTATCTTAGTTTTGTTCATCTTTTCTATTGTTTACTGTTTTCTTGTTGAGTAATTCTTCTCTTGTTGTTCAGTCACTCAGTCATGTCTGAGTGACTTCTAGACTCTGCAGAGAAGTTAAATAAACAGGGTGACAATATACTGCCTTGACGTACTCCTTTCCCAATTTGGAACCATGTTCCCGATTTGGAACCATGTTCCATCGACATTCTTCCATGTCTGGTTCTAACTATTGCTTCTTGACCTGCATACAGATTTCTCAGGAGAAATCTTTCAAACATTCCCACTCACTTGTAGCTAAGATAAAGGGAAAAGGATTTGGTCACACTTCAACACTAAAGAGATGGGTGAGATCAAATGTGGACAAAGTTTTCCAAGTTTAGCATCTTAAAAAAATTAGTGAACTTTGGCAGAGAAGGAGGTGAAAATCCAGAAGAGGTAAAGTTCGGCACAGCTATTAAAGTATGTTCCATTCTATCCAGTGTTTGCTCTCCAATTAGTTGTTAGGAGTTGGCTGTATAGCTCTCTCCTTGAGTCCTATGATCCTCAGACATCGTGTGTGTCCTTTTGTTGTGTGTGTATGTGTGTGTGTGTGTGTGTGTGTGTGTGTGTGTGTGTGTGTGTGTGTGTGTGTGTTTAGGGGAGGTTGTTGAACTGACAGAACCACTTCAATGTCAAGTCTTGGTCTCTCAAAGAATTGTGGAATCTCAACTATCAAACTTGGGAGGATCTGTCTGTAGAAGTTAGCTAGTTGAATGGCTCTCAATCATGGCTATTAACATTAGAATTTTCAATGACAGAGGTGAACCTTTACAAAAATATCAGTCCTTTCAGATTTATCCCTAGAAATTCATATTTAATTAGTCATGACTGGGGCCTCAGGCATCAGTGTTTTTAAAAATTCATAAATAATTCTAATGTGCAGTCAACGTTGAGAAGCACTGATATAGTCCAATCTTTTCATTGCATGTCAGCAAACTGAGGCTCACAAAGGTGAAAAGAAATGTCAAAGATGTCATAACAAGTGAGTGACATGAACTCGAGTATAAGTCTTCTTATTCCTAATCCTGTACTCTTTCTAGTGTTCCACACTGCTTCTCCATGTAGAAAGCGAGTACAGTTCTGAGTTCCCTCAAAGCATTACATTTATCTGGTACTATATGGCATGATGCCTACTACTACCACTTCACTTAAACTTCTCAACATACACCTCATGTAACCTTACACTCAAAGAATGAATGGTAAAGTGTGGAAGAATGGCTTCTTATGTGAAGTGAAATACCCTTGTGTTTGACCACTCCCAACCCCAAGGAGCCCTTAACACAGCAAATAGGAAAGTTTTTTTTTTTTTTTTTAATGAGATAATTTTGGACATTTTTATTATTTGTTTTTTTTAAATATTATTTATTTCTTAATTGAAGATAATTGCCTTACAGAATTTTGTTGTATTCTGTGAAACCTAAACATGAATCAGCCAGAGGTATACATATATCCCCTCCCTTTTGAACCTCCCTTCCATCTCCCTCCCCATCCCACCCCTCTAATTTGATACAGAGCCTATGTTTGGGTTTCCTGAGACATACAGCAAATTCCCATTGGCTATCTATTTTACATATGGTAATGTAAGTTTCCATGTTACTCTCTCCATACATTTCACCCTCTCATCCCCTCTCCCCATGTCCATAAGTCTATTCTCTATGCTTGTTTCTCCATTGCTGCCCTGCAGATAAATTCTTCAGTACCATTTTATTTGTTTTTATGAAGATTTCCCTCAGTAATTAAATACGGTTGCAAAGTCTATTTGAAGATCTGATTTAATTAACTAATCCCACATTATTGTTACACTTAGGTGCTTTTTAATTGCTTTGCTATTACAAACAGTGCTTCAATGAATTTCAAACTATAAAAATATAAGTAATAATATTTTTGATCTTCAAGCTGATCTTATGAAAGATTCTCTCTCTCTCTTCACCACTGTGTTGTGTCCAACTTTCTGTGGCCCTTTGGACTGTAGCATGCCAGGCTCCTGTGGCCATGGGGTTTCCCAGGCAAGAATACTGGAGTGGGTTGCCATATCCTTCTCCAGGGGATCTTCCTGGACCAGGGATTAAACCTGTGTCTCCTGCATTGCAGGTGGATTCTTTACCTGCTGAGCCATCAAGGATGTAAGCTGTCATGTCAGTAGGTAAAAATGGCAAATTCTTCACATCCTGCCCAATATTGAGCTATCAGTCTTTTTAACTCTTTACCAATATGACAAAGGGGACAATGGCAACATTTTAATCGCACTTATTTTATTACTATTATTTTTCAGGTCTTTAATGGCAATTTCTATTTCTTGTAGTTTCCCTAATCATGCCTTTTGCCCTTTATGATAGGAAAATTTCTAAAATGAAAACTCAAGATTCTCAGTACTTGGTGAGCATGTCCTTCACTAGAGTGTGGGTGGGACTTATGAATATGATGGGATAGTTGCTATTAGGTTACACTATTTTACAAAGGTGATGAGATAGTCAATGTCACAATTACGTATAAGCCCTTGAAATAGTATACTGAAAAAGGATTCTTTGCAGAAGTAAACTGTCATGTTATCAGAGGGCCACATGGTTTAGGCTTGAGAGTGGCATCTAGGAGTAGAGAAAAATCCTTCCCTCTCCAGTTAACAGCAAGAATATGGATACTCAGTTCTACAACCACAAGAAATAAATTTTGCCTATATCCTCCATGAGCTTGGAAGAAGTTCTTGAGCTCCAGTGGAAGTGGTATTATGAGACCTCAAAAGCTAAATTATAAGAAGCCTTTCAACTTTCATCTGGTTCTTTTGCAATGTTCTCTAAGAGCCAGGCTCTAAGCTGTGAGAAAGTCAAACCACATAGTTAGACAAAATGTAGGCATCCCCAAAGACAACCTCATCTGTAGCATCAACTGCCAGTCATACAAGTGAGCCATCTTGGACATTCCAGCCCCACTGAGCTCCCAGCTGATTGACACCTTAGTAATCCCAGATAATTACAAGACATAATAAGAATAATCATTGTCTTAAGCCACTATATTTGTTTATTTGTTATGTAACAGAAGAAAAGGAACAGAAATTGTCATTTGAAATGGATTTTAACCAATGCAGACAAATACTCAGTGCATCTTTTATACAGTAAGAGATAACTAGAGTGTATATTAATACATTTAATCATTTTAATAACCATAGAGAATAAATACAATTATTATCCCTATTTTACAAATGGTGAAAGGAAATAAGTAATTTGTCTAAGATCACAGGGCTAATAAATGATTAAGCCATAATTCAAATTCAGATATTTTCACTACAGGGTCCATATTTCTAATGAATATGCAATAATGCTGGTTATTAACACAAATGAAAAAATCTAAATAAAACATTGGCAAATTAAGTCCAGCAGCATATTAGGAAAATAATAAAGCATAGCCAAGTGAAGTTTGTCTCAGAAATGCAAGGACAGAAAATCGGGAATTCTATCTTTAACAAATTAAAGGACAAAATATTACATGGTCATCTCAACAGATGTGGAAAAAGTAGTTGGTAAAAATCTCACATCCATTATTTCACGGAAAAAACCTTGGCAAGCTAACATATAACAGAACTCCCATAAGTTGAAAACAAGTCCTTCAAGAAACTTGCAGGATATATGAAGCATAAAGTTGAAATAAAATCATTTTTATCAAAACCAGAAAAATATCCAGGTAAACCTACAACAAAAAAATAAAGATGTTTTCAAAGAGGAACAACTATCATATAAGGAAAATTGTTGTTCAGTTGCCAAGTTATGTTCAATTTATTGCAACCCCATGAACTGCAGCACACCAGGCTTCCCTGTCCTTCACTATCTCTCGGAGTTTGCTCAAACTCATGTGCATTGACTCAGTGATGACATCCAACCATCTCATCCCTGTCACCCCCTCCTCCTACTGCCCTCAATTTTTTCCAACATTAGAGTGTTTTCCAGTGAGTCAGCATTTTGCATCAGTTGGCCAAAGTATTGGAGTTTCAGTTTCAGCATCAGTCCTTCCAATGAATATTCAGAGTGATTTCTTTTAGGGTTGACTAGTTTGATCTCCTTGCAGTCCAAGGGACTCTCAAGAGTCTTTTCCAGCACCACAATTTGGAAGCATCACTTTTTCAGAACTCAGTCTTCTTTATGGTTCAACTCTCACATCCATACATGACTACTGGAAAAACCATACCTTTGACTATAGGGACATTTGTTGGCAAAATGTTATCTCTGCTTTTTAGTACACTGTCTAGTTTTGTCATAGCATTTCTTCAAAGGAGCAAGGATCTTTTAATTTTATATTACATATGTTAAGAAAATATGTAGCCACAAAATATAAAAAATAGCTTTCCTACAAATCATTTATTGTCAAAAATGTGAGAGTTATATAACTTATAATCACAATAACAACATAAATATAAAGAACTTAGAAATAAGCATAAGAAGAAATACTCATGGCCATTGTAGAGAAAAATATGAAATTTCACTGATCATCTAAAGATGACCTAAATAAACAGAGAGCTAGACCATGTTCATGAATGGTAACCTACTATATGGGAAAATAATCTTTAAAAAGTGCAATATGTACACATATAACTGATTCACTTTGCTGTACAGAAGGAATACAGCACTGTAAACCAATTATACACAAATAATTTTTTTAAGAAAATGAATGGCAAACTAGGTATTGTAAAGTTATTCTATATTTAAATTATATAATATTTGTTAGTTGTTGCAAACCATTTCATACATAGACTACTTGCTCTGAAAATTTTGAAACTTGATAACTGTACAAATTTTGTAAATGTTTAATGAACACTGGAAAGTAAGATTTAGTCTATGTTTTATAGGGTAAAAAGTTCAATATAGTTATTAATAATTACATGTTTCAAAAGCCTTGTAGCCTTAATAATATTTGGCTACTTGACCCTTCAAAAATTGTATTATATTAAAATTTCACACTACAGGTGTATTTCTGTAAGTTTGCACCTCTACAGAAATTCCATTTTATGTATTCAAGTACCTTATTAGCACGTAAATATGCCTTATAGTTGTCTATTAATTGGAAAATTAATTTAAAATGCCTTCACACTATATGGCAAAATACAATGCAATAGCTATCAAAACAACAAAGCCATTTTAATCCTCCTCCTAGAGTAATGAAAATAAAAATAAATAAATGAGACCTAATTAAATTTAAATAAAAAGCAAAGGAAACCATAGACAAAAAGAAAAGACAACCCACAGAATGAGAGAAAATATTTGCAAACAAAGCTACTGACAAGAAATTAGCGTCCAATGTATACAAAGACCTCAAGCAGCTCAATATTAAAATGAAAATCCAATCAAAAAGTGGGCAGATCTAGATATTTCTACAAAGAAGACATATAGATGGTCAGTAGGCATATGAAAAGATGCTCAATATCGCTAATTGTCAAAGAAATGCAAATCAAACTACAATGAGATATCATCTCACACTGGTCAGAATGGCCACCATAAAAAATCTACAAACAATACATACTGGAGAAGATGCAGAGAAAAGGGAAACTGTCCTACACTGTTGGTGGGAGTGAAAATTGGTTGAGCCATTATGGAAAACAAACAGTATGAAGGTTCCTTAAAAACTAAAATGGAGTTAATATATGATCCAGCAATCCCACCCTTAGGCATATATCAGGATAAAGACCATAATTCAAAAAGATTCATGTATCCAAATGCTCATTGCAGCACTATTCACAATAGCCAGGACATGGAAGCAACCTAAGTGCCCATTGATAGAGGAATGGATAAAGAAGATGTGGTACACATATACATGGCACATATATACTACTACATATATATGTGGTACATATATACTACTCAGACATAAGAAAGAAGGAAATAATACCATTTTCAGCAACATGGATGAATCTAAGAGATTGCTATACTCAGTGAGATGTCAGAGAAAGACAAATATCATATGATATTGCTTATATGTGAAATTTAAACAATGGTACAAATGAATCTATTTACAAAACAGAAACAGAAGCACAGATGTAAAAAACAAACTTATGGTTACCAAAGGTGGGAAAGTGGGATGGGATAAATTTGGAGATTGGGAAGGATGTATATACACTACTATATATGAAATGGATAACTAATAGGAAACTATTGTATAGCATAGGGAACTCTATTCAATACTCTGTGATGATCTATTTTGGAGCAGAATCTTAAAAAGGGTGGATATATGTATATGTATAACTGATTCACTTTGCTGTACAGCAGAAACTAACACAACATTTTAAATCAACTATAAAATAATGTGCATCCTCAATCATGTCTGACTCTCTGTGACCCCATGAACTGTAGCCTGCCAGGCTCCTCTGTCCATGGGAATTTTCAGCAACAATACTGGAGTGGGTTGCCATTTCCTTTTCCAGGGGATCTTCTCAACCCAAGGATTCAACCCATGTCTCTTGTGTCTCCTGCATTGGCAGACAGATTCTTTACCAAGTGCACCACCTGGGAAAACAACTACACTCCAACAAAAATTAATTTAAAAACATAAAATTAAATTTATAAAAGAACAAGTCAGCACTACATGGAAAGGGTTTCAACACATTAAGTTAAAGTTACAAGGTGTAACTTTAACAAATTAATATTTGTGAAGAAAAAATATTGTGTGTATGAATATATAGATCTCTGAAAAGATACACAAAATTGGGTAACAGTTGCATTAAGAAAGGGGAACTTGGTGACTGGGATCAGAGGAAGAAAGTCAGAATTAATTTTAATTGTATATCATTTTATGTCACATAATTTTGCTTTACTCTGTTCATCTACTTTTCAAAAAGTGAAGCAAATTAAAATTTTTAAATTATATCCAATAGTAAATAAAACAAAATATTTTAAGTAGGAAAGAAGTCACCAAAGGAAATGAATCACCAATTTACAGAAGAGAAATCTATATGTCTAATGAACATACGAGAAAGTACTCAACCTCATTAGCAGTCAGGAATATGCAAATTAAACAAGACAATAAGTTTTACTTCTCACCCATTAGATTGACAAATATTATGAAGGCTATCATTTTACGTCTTGGCAAGAAGGTGAGTAAATAGAAACCTTCTTACACTGCTGGTGGAGATGAGAATTGCTCTAATCACTTAAGAAATCTATTTGACTGTAAATGGAAAAATTGAAAGCTCACGTAACCTAGGATCCAGCAAATGTATTTCTTTAATCTCTAGTTAAACTCTTGTACATATAGGGACACATATAGAAGGATGTTTATTGCAGTAACATTTGTATTAGAAAACAGTTGGGGAAAACCTAAACATTCACTCTTTATCTGTGGTATATGTACAATATATACATGTACATATATATGTGTACATATATATATGATGTATATGCGCTTGATATATATGTACTCTTGAGAAACCTGTATGCAAGTCAAAAAGGAACAGTTAGAACTGGACATGGAACTACGTGGACTGGTTTCAAATACATCAAGGCTGTATATTGTCACCCTGTTTATTTGACTTCTATGCAGAGTATATCATGTGAAATGTCAGGCTGGATGAAGCAAAAGCTGGAATCAAGATTGCTGGGAGAGAGATCAATAACCTCAGATATGCAGATGACACCACCCTTATGGAAGAAAGCGAAGAACTAAAGAGCCTCTTGATGAAAGTGAAAGAGGAGAGTGAAAAAACTGGCTTAAAACTCAACATTCAAAAAACTAATGGCATCCAGTCCCATCACTTCATGGCATCACTTCATCTATTGATGGGGAAACGATGGAAACAGTTAGAAACTCTATTTTCTTTTTCTCCATAATCACTGGAGATGGTGACTGCGGTCACGAAATTAAAAGACACTTGCTCCTTGGAAGAAAAGCTATGACCAACCTAGACAGCTTATTAAAAAGCAGAGACATTACTTCGCCGACAAAGGTCCATATAGTCAAAGCTATGGTTTTTCCAGTAGTCATTTATGGATGTGAGATTTGGACCACAAAGAAGGCTGCGCTTTCTTTCCTCAATTGAAGAATTGGTGCTTTTGAAATGTGGTGTTGGAGAAGACTCTTGAGAGTCCCTTGGACTGCAAGTAGATCAAACCAGTCAATCCTAAAGGAAATCAGTCCTGAATCTTCATTGGAAGGACTGATGCTGAAGCTGAAGCACCAATACTTTGGCCACTTGATGCAAAGAACCAACTTATTAGAAAAAGACCCTGATGTTGGGAAAGATTGAAGGCAGGAAGAGAAAGGGACGACAGAGGACAAGATGGTTGGATGGCATCACCAACTCAATCGACATGAGTTTGAGCAAGCTCTGGGAGATGGTGAAGGACAGGGAAACCTGGCGTGCTGCAGACCATGGGGTCACAAAGAGTCAGACACTACCGAATGACTGAACAACAGCATATGTACATGATAGACTATATGGAAAAAGTAATGCATTATATGTTTGTAAAAACATATAACCAGTCAACATAGAAACTTACAAATATCAATTGATCCCTATAATATAATATTAAATAATACTACTGATGTGCATTTTTAAAGCACACACAGAACATTACTATATATTGTTCATGGATATAGGAATATGTAAAAAAGAGGAAAGCATACATTAAATTAATGATCACAACTGCTTAGAGGGAAAAAAAGAGTGAAATGGGAATGAGGATAGGAAAAAAAGGGAGATTTAGCTTTACCTATAATAATGTACTTAGATTAAAAATACTTGAAACAAATATGATAAAATGGAAAATAGCAGCATTATTTATTTAAATTTTAATTGCCAATTCTGCATGATTAATAGAGACGTTTGTTCTATTTTTCCTGCAATTTCTGTTCTTAAAAAATTTCCCATATAGTAAATATATCCCTAAATCATAAAATATGTATTTTTGAACTAACAGAACAAATAATTAAACTGAGGTCGATCTAACTCTCAGTCTATTCTTTTTTTTTTCTCCCTCTCTGTTTCAAGTACTAACAGAAAATCTAATTCTTCAGAGTACATGATACCCAGGAAATACAGAGAATAGCAACAGGTGATGACCCAAATGATCAATAGATTCCAAAATATCCTGCAGTTAGCAATGGAAGGGTTACTGGACATATGGAGTACAGTAATGGAGAGGCCTGGAATAGAATTTATTGAGAGATCCAGGCAACATCTTGAATGTCTGTCCATGGGCAGTGGAGAAACAAAGGTTAGAGCAAGTGTGAGGTTGGGAAACATATTATGAACTGGACTAGGATCTGAAGAACTGAGTTCTCGATATCTGTTACACTTTCCAAGCTACAGTGAACACATTTCACATTTCAGAACTTCAAGTTAAACACTAAAATAAAATGAATGTCTGCTCACATCTGCCAACAATTAGAAGAGATACTGGCTCTGACTCTAGTTGTGTCTCTTATGGGAAGAGATGTTGGCTAGGACCCTGAAACTCTGATTTACCAGCTGCAGACCATCATACTAAATCCACAAAGAACATAACGCTTAAATGACAAACTGACACTCTAAGCCAACATAGAGTTTTTTATTCCATGTCAGGGGTCTAGACCAAAACCCCAAGGTTGTTTCCTATCACTAAGATCAGGGTGAATCAGGTTGGGCTGTCAGGGACCAGATACAGGGCTAAGCAGCTTTCCCTATGCCCTCCTTCCTCAAAAAGCCCTCAGAATTTTACAGAGATCATGGTTTTCTGGATCTAATTGCCATAATTGCTAGTGGCGCCCCTGAACAGTGAGCCCAAAGAAAAAGCCTCTGTTTAATGCTTGATTTCATGAATCCAGTGACCTCATTTTTATACCTTAAATGAATCTGTTTTGTTGTTGTCTCTTTGGTTAAAAAAAGAGAGAGGAGAATAGGAGAAACTTTGGACTCCCCCAAGGGGTTAGAGAATCCCACTACTGCTCTTCACATAATGTAGAGGTCTGATAAGACAGGAAACTTGGGAATCTGCTTCATTTGGATATTTGAGTGTCCTTTAGGATTATATTTTACTTTATTTTTAGCATAAATAGAATTAACATTTCCAGAGCATCTATTTTGTGTCAAGAACTTTAGACATACAGCATGATGGAATGAGCTAAGAGTATTGCAGGTAAGGATGAGACAGAGAACCTAACACCATAGAAGCAGTGGCCATATCTACTTCCCAGAAAAAGACCAGTATTGAACAATCCAAGACAGTGAACTTCCATTAAATACAATAGGCATTGGGATCTAAAAGGATCCAGTGAAAGCAAAATGCTAAATGAATGAGGGTATAAAGAGGATATTATTGGCCATTGATCATTCTCAGAATAAACCAAAATTTAGTTTAATTTACACAAGAAAGAGAACTGAATTCAGCCAACAAAAGAAGAGGGCTAAAAGGAGCTCAGTCAGGATTTTGGCCTGCCAGTTGATAATAGAACATCACTCACCCAAGTATGTGAGGCGTATGTGAGGACATAAGAAATTGAGTAACATAGACCCGATCAGCCACTGTGTAATAACAGAGCTCAGACACAAAATAAATATACATTGGTAGTTATCAATTAGGAAATGTCACAGACAAAAATATAATGATTATCATTCCAACCAGAACTACAAAATATCTAGGAATAAAGTGAATGAGTGAGTGAATTCACTTGGTCATGTCTGACTCTTTGTGACCCCATGGACTGTAGCATACCAGGCTCCTCTGTCCATGGGATTTTCTAGGCAAGGGTACTGGAGTGGGTTGCCATTTCCTTCTCCAATCTAGGAATAAACATAACAAGAAATGTGTAAGACGTATATGAAATAAAAACCAATAAAACATTACTTAGCAATATAAAAATCACAAATAAGTAGAGAGACATGTCCATTTCAAAGACAGAAAGAAAATATTAAAGAGATGATGATTCTCTCAAAATTGTTCTGTACATTTAAAGAGATCTCAATAAAATCTAATATGTCTTATTTAAGTAGAAATTAATAATCTCCTTTTAAAATTTGTTCTGAAGAAGAAATGCCCCTATATATGTAAAATATTTTTGAAAATAAAAGTAACGTTAAAATTTTCCCCATCAGATATCAAAACATGTTATGAAGGTTTAATTATTGAAAAAGTATAATCAGCACAAGAACAGACAAATCAATAGAAGAAAATGGAGTCCAGGAACAGATTATAGATTTATAGCCATAAACATAGATAAAGATGTGAACTGATATGTGACAAAGATGGTATTTTACATTAGTGTTGAAAGAACGGTTGAATTTACTAAATAGATTGTAAACAATTGGTCATATTATTAGAAAAAAGAAAGAAATCCCCATCTGGTACTATTTACAAAAGTAAATGATTTCAAATTAATTAAAGAGTTAAATGTGGAAAACAGTTATTAATTTTAGCAACTATTTGTAAATTTGGAGTATTAAATTGTTATATAAGTTTAAAAATCCAAATTTTAAAGGAAGAGATTTATAAAGTTGACATCAAAATGCAAAAACTTTCTAAAACAAAATGCAAATATAAAATAAAACTAATAGAATTAGAAAATTATTTTCATGGAACTAATATCTGGAATATAAAAAGAACACTTACAAACCAAGACAGAAAAGAGAAACAATTCAATTCAAAATGGAGAAATAAGAAAAGCAATTCACATAATAGGGAATCCAAAAGGCTAAAAAACAAATTAAATGATGCTCAAAGATCACTTATAATATTGGCGATTCTAATCTAATTAAAATGAGATCTGTTCACCCATCAAACTGACAAGAATTTTATTTATTTTTTTTATTTATTTTTATTATTATTATTTTTTTTTCCCAGTGGGTTTTGTCATACATTGATATGAATCAGCCATGGATTTACATGTATTCCCCATCCCGATCCCTGCTCCCACCTCCCTCTCCACCCGATTCCTCTGGGTCTTCCCAGTGCACCAGGCCCGAGCACTTGTCTCGTGCATCCCACCTGGGCTGGTGATCTGTTTCACCATAGATAGTATACACGCTGTTCTTTTGAAATATCCCACCCTCACATTCTCCCACAGAGTTCAAAAGTCTGTTCTGTATTTCTGTGTCTCTTTTTCTGTTCTGCATATAGGGTTATCGTTATCACCTTTCTAAATTCCATATACATGTGTCAGTATGCTGTAATGTTCTTTATCTTTCTGGCTTACTTCACTCTGTATAATGGGCTCCAGCTTCATCCATCTCATTAGGACTGGTTCAAATGAATTCTTTTTAACGGCTGAGTAATATTCCATGGTGTATATGTACCACAGCTTCCTTATCCATTCATCTGCTGATGGGCATCTAGGTTGCTTCCAGGTCCTGGCTATTATAAACAGTGCTGTAATGAACATTGGGGTGCACGTGTCTCTTTCAGATCTGGTTTCCTCAGTGTGTATGCCCAGAAGTGGGATTGCTGGGTCATATGGCAGTTCTATTTCCAGTTTTTTAAGAAATCTCCACACTGTTTTCCATAGCGGCTGTACTAGTTTGCATTCCCACCAACAGTGTAAGAGGGTTCCCTTTTCTCCACACCCTCTCCAGCATTTATTGCTTGTAGACTTTTGGATAGCAGCCATCCTGACTGGTGTGTAATGGTACCTCATTGTGGTTTTGATTTGCATTTCTCTAATAATGAGTGATGTTGAGCATCTTTTCATGTGTTTGTTAGCCATCTGTCTGTCTTCTTTGGAGAAATGTCTGTTTAGCTCTTTGGCCCATTTTTTGATTGGGTCATTTATTTTTCTGGAATTGAGCTGCAGGAGTTGCTTGTATATTTTTGAGATTAATCCTTTGTCTGTTTCTTCATTTGCTATTATTTTCTCCCAATCTGAGGGCTGTCTTTTCACCTTACTTATAGTTTCCTTTGTAGTGCAAAAGCTTTTAAGTTTCATTAGGTCCCATTTGTTTAGTTTTGCTTTTATTTCCAATATTCTGGGAGGTGGGTCATAGAGGATCTTGCTGTGATTTATATCGGAGAGTGTTTTGCCTATGTTCTCCTCTAGGAGTTTTATAGTTTCTGGTCTTACATTTAGATCTTTAATCCATTTTGAGTTTATTTTTGTGTATGGTGTTAGAAAGTGTTCTAGTTTCATTCTTTTACAAGTGGTTGACCAGTTTTCCCAGCACCACTTGTTAAAGAGGTTGTCTTTTTTCCATTGTATATCCTTGCCTCCTTTGTCAAAGATAAGGTGTCCATAGGTTCGTGGATTTATCTCTGGGCTTTCTATTCTGTTCCATTGATCTATATTTCTGTCTTTGTGCCAGTACCATACTGTCTTGATGACTGTGGCTTTGTAGTAGAGCCTGAAGTCAGGCAGGTTGATTCCTCCAGTTCCATTCTTCTTTCTCAAGATTACTTTGGCCATTCGAGGTTTTTTGTATTTCCATACAAATTGTGAAATTCTTTGGTCTAGTTCTGTGAAAAATACCGTTGGTAGCTTGATAGGGATTGCATTGAATCTATAGACTGCTTTGGGTAGAATAGCCATTTTGACAATATTGATTCTTCCAATCCATGAACACGGTATGTTTCTCCATCTGTTTGTGTCCTCTTTGATTTCTTTCATCAGTGTTTTATAGTTTTCTATGTATAGGTCCTTTGTTTCTTTAAGTAGATATACTCCTAAGTATTTTATTCTTTTTGTTGCAATGGTGAATGGTATTGTTTCCTTAATTTCTCTGTCTGTTTTTTCATTGTTAGTATATAGGAATGCAAGGGATTTCTGTGTGTTAATTTTATATCCTGCAACTTTACTATATTCATTGATTAGTTCTAGTAATTTTCTGGTAGAGTCTTTAGGGTTTTCTATGTAGAGGATCATGTCATCTGCAAACAGTGAGAGTTTTACTTCTTCTTTTCCTTTCTGGATTCCCTTTACTTCTTTTTCTGCTCTGATTGCTGTGGCCAGAACTTCCAACACTATGTTGAATAGTAGTGGTGAGAGTGGGCACCCTTGTCTTGTTCCTGATTTCAGGGGAAATGCCTTCAATTTTTCACCATTGAGGGTGATGCTTGCTGTGGGTTTGTCATATATAGCTTTTATTATGTTGAGGTAAACTGACAAGAATTTTAAATGATGATAATATAAAATACTGATGAAGGTGAAGGGAAAAATATTCTCATATATTGTTGATGAAAATATAAATTCATACAGAGCTTTGTGGAAAGCAGGTAGTGTTCATTAAAATAAAAAAAATTGTATGTACCATTCAATGAAGTAATGCCACTTTTGAAAGACTAAAAGATAAATATTTGTATATAAAGAAGCATGTATAAGAAGCATTTTCAAAAATGTTTGATGTGAGGTTGCAATTCAAGCAGAGTAGAAGGATGTGTGTTCATCTCCTCCTGTAAGGATACCAAAATTGCAACTAGCTATTGAACAACCATTGCCAGGAGGACACTGGAACCCACTGAAAACAGATACCCCATGTCCAAAGACAAAGAAACTGCAGCAAGATGGTAGGAGGGGTGCAATCATGATAAAATCAAATCCTATACCCTTCTGGTGGGTGAGTCACAAGCTGGAGAATAATAATACTAAAGAGGCTCTCCCACTGTTGTGAAGGTTCTGAACACCATGTCAGTCTTCCCAGCCTGGGGATCTGACAAAGGGACTGGGAATACCCAGGGAATTTGACTCAATGGAATTTGATTACAGGACTTCCACAGGACTGTGGGAAACAGAGACTCCAGTATTGGAGGGACTGGAGGGACAAACAAAATATTGCACACAGTAAGACCCAGAGGAAAGCAGTAGTGACCCCACAGGAGACTGAACCAAAACTACCTGCTAGTGTCAGAGTGTCTCCTGTGGAGGTGCAGGTCATCAGGGCCTCACTGAGGTAGAAATTACTAGGCAGTCAGTGTAGAATTCTGAAACCTGGGTCTTGTTTGCAGTAAATATCCTGCTCCATTGTCCTGAATTCCTGGAATGTGTCTTTAGTCTGATAAATTATCAGCACTCAGATCCAGGGAAGAACAGTAATTAAATTATGTTCCATATGCTTGAGGGAAAAACAATTGGAGATCATTAATCTTAAGCCCATGCATCTGGTCCATGGTAAAATAGCCAGAGGGCATGAAAAAGGGTGGTAACTTAATCCAAGAATCAAGGGAAGCCAGAAAGATGTTAAGTATCTTGACCTTAAATTGATTGGTTAGAAATAATGTGATTTAAGGAAGGATATAAAAACTGCTTTAAGTGCCACCTTGAGGGCACTCTTTACCCCCTCCCATTGTCTATGCTGAGAACTTTGTACTTGCCTCATCTTTAATAAGTCATGTTTGTTTGCTAGAATGAGTTTTTGCACGTTCATGGATTCCATTCTTCAGCTCCATGGACAAGAGCTCAGATTCCTGTCTCATCTATTGTGGGCTCATCAAGGATTCCTCAATGCATACTCAAGATAAGCACAGACACTCACGCTCAACACTGTCATTCTCCTCTCATTACCTAATCTAACCGCATAGTCTCTTGAGCCACTCTTTGTTTCACAAGCCTGCATGAGTTCCAAAGGCAGACAGAGTTAGTAGACAGTGGCCTCAGGTCTCGGTATTGGCCAGCCAACTGATCTGGAGGTGTTGAGCAAAACCTCTGCTAGGCTGCTGCCTCAGTGAGAACTGCAGGACATCTACCATTTCTCTTTCCTAACATTTAGAGGTCATGAGATTTTTCACTTAATGTAGAATCATTTTAGATTGTGTGTAAATGCTACAAACCTTGTGCACTGCATAGTTTGCTTAAAGGAAACACCACTTCAGGCATACCCAATGTTCAAAAGCATAGGAAGACCACCAAGCTAGACTCTCACTCTACCTATCTCTAGGTGGAAGGGAAGATAGATACTGGAAGAGGACAAAGGCCCAGGGCACCTGGATAAGGGTAGTCAAGCCCGGGGGCACACCAAAGTTGTGGGAAGCATACATTATTGGTGCTTCTTTGCTCCCACTCCTCAAGTAGGGGATACCCTCTATCGGAGGAACCAGAGAAAAGACAAAGAGTGCTGGATGCTGGTCTTCTCTCTTTCAGATGGAAGCAACTTCTTTGAGTCCCCTACCTGGCCCAAAGCTGATGCCTTTGGCATGTATACTTAAGAACTGGAAGAAGTTTGACCATCAGACCCTGTTAAAGACGTGTATGATTTTTTTTCTGCACTGAGGCATGGCCTCAATATGATCTACCTGATGGTGAAAAATACCCCCTGAAAGCTCACTTAATTATAATACCATCCTCCAAATAGACCTCCTTTGTAGAGGAGACGGAAAATATTCAGAAGTCCCATATATATAGGTTTTCTTTGTCTTGAGAGAAAACACCCTCTTATGCAGGAGTTGTGGGCTTGTTCCTTCTATGTTGCCTATAACTTATCCCAAACCCTTGGGTTCAAACTCTCCCCCTTATCCAGGGCTGCCCAATCCTAGCCAAGAGGAGCCACCACAATCTCTAGCAATGCCTCTGGAACCAGCAGCAGCTCCTACACCAGTGGCTCCTAACCAATTCTGGTGATCTCTAGGCTATATCCTTCCCTCCTTCCATTACGGAAAGTTCCTAATGGGAACTTCGGATGCATGTGAATCCATGTCCTTTTCCCTCTCCAAGATTTAAGACAAATTAAATTAGACCTGGGAAGCTTTACTGAAGATCCTGACAATTATATGGGTTTTCCAGAGTCTAAGCTAATCTTTTGAAATGGCATGCAAAGATGTTATGCTAATCCTGACTAGTACCCTTACTGACAACGAAAGAAGTAGAGTAATTAAAAATGCCCAGAATGGGGAAATGAATGATATTCTGCTAACATGCAGGGGAGAGCTGACAGTGAATCATCCTGGTTACCTACAGGGCTCCAGGCAGTGCTCATAGCTGATCCTAATTGGGCACACGACAAAGACAGTGATGACTGGAGGAGAGTTCACTTCACTACTTGCATTAAGGCTTTTAAAAATTGTGAGCTAAGTCCTTAAACTACCTCAACCTATCTGGATTGACTCAGGTAAAGGAGGAAAATTGCACAGCTTTTCTGGAAAGGCTCAGGGAGTCATTGAGAAACCACACTTATTTGGACCCAGATTCCCCAGTTCAGTTCACTTCAGTTCAGTCACTCAGTCATGTCTGACTTTTTGTGACCCCATGTACTGCAGCACACCAGGCTTCTCTGTCCATCTACAATTCCTGGAGCTTGCTCAAACTCATGTCCATCGAGTCGGTGATGCCATCCAACCATCTCATCCTCCGTCATCCCCTTCTCTTCCTACCCTTAATCTTTCCCAGTATCAGGGTGTTTTCCAGTGAGTCAGTTCTTTGCATCAGATGGCAAAAGTATTGGAGCTTCAGCATCAGTCCTCCCAATGAATACTCAGGACTGATTTCCTTTAGGATTGACTGGTTTGCTCTCCTTGCAGTCCAAGGGACTCCCAAGAGTCTTCTCCAACACCACAGTTCAAAAGCATCAATTTTTCAATGCCCAATCTTTATGGACCAACTCTCACATCAATACATTACTACTGGGAAAAACCATAGTTTTGACTATATGGACCTTTTGTGGGCAAAGTAATGTCTCTGCTTTTTAATATGCTGCCGAGGTTGGTCGTAGCTTTTCTTCCAAGGAGCAAGCGTCTTTTAATTTCATGGCTGCAGTCACCATGTGCAGTGATTCTGGAGCCCAAGAAGATAAAGCCTGTCACTGTTCCAATTGCTTCCCCATCTATTTGCCATGAAGTGATGGGACTGGATGCCATGATCTTCATTTTTTGAATGTTGAGTTTTAAGCCAACTTTTCACTCTCTTCTTTCATCAAGAGGCTCTTTAGTTCTTCTTCACTTTCTGCTATAAGGGTGGTGTCATCTGCATATCTGAGGTTATTGATATTTTTCCTGGCAATCTTGATTGCAGCTTCTGTTTCCTCCAGCCCAGTGTTTCACCTGATGTATTCTGCATACAATATATGGCATTGACGTATTCCTTTCTCAATTTGGAACCAGTCCATTGTTCCATCTCTGGTTCTAACTTTTGCTTCTTGACCTGCATACAGATTTCTCCTGAGGCAGATAAGGCAGTCTGGTATCCCCATCTTTTTAAGAATTTTCCACTGTTTGTTGTGATCCATACAGTCAAGGCTTTGACATAGTCGATAAAGCAGAAGTAGATGCTTTTCTGGAACTCTCTTGCGTTTTCTATGATCCAATGGATGTTGGCAATTTGATCTCTGGTTCCTCTGCCTTTTCTAAATCCAGTTTGAACATCTGGAAGTTCTTGGTTCACATACTGTTGAAGCCTGGCTTGGAGAATTTTGAGCATTACTTTGCTAGTGTGTGAGATTCCCCATGGGGCCAACTTATTCTTAAAGACTAATTTATTACTCAATTGGCTCCAATTATTTGGAGGAAACTCCAAAAATTGGCCTTCGGTCCCAATATGGATTTAGAGTGCCTCCTAAGAGCTGCCACATCAATAGTCTTTAACAGATACCAAGAGGAGCATAGGGAAAAAGAGAGGAGATAAAACAGAAAATCCGAAGCTCTCTTTATGGCCCTACAGGGATTTAACTTTAAGACTCCAAAGGTGGGAGGACAAAAGCCAAACCCTAGAGCTTGTTTCCATTGTGGCAAGGATAAACACTTTAAGGCACAATGCCCCCAAGGCAAGCAGAGGCCACCACCATGGCCTTGCCCCACTTGCAAAGGAGATAACTGGAAGAGTAACTGTCCCCAGGGAGGTAGATTTCAGGGCTCAGAAACTCAGACCCAGGATCAAGACTGATGGAGCCCAGGGCTTCCCATTTTGGCTTCTGTCCTCATCACTGCTACAGGTGCCTCGGGTGACTCTAACTGTAAGAGGCCATCCTGTTAACTTCCTACTCAATACATGAGCCATTTTTTTCAGCCCTCCTCTCTAATCTGGGTCTTTCTTCTATTAAGTCAGCTGCTATAGGTGGCATTTCTGGAAAGCCATTTACAACACTCTTTACACAGCAGTTGAATTGTAACTGGGATGTCATTCTTTTTTCTTATGCCTTTCTAATAATACCAGAAAGCCCAACCCCCATCCTAGGAAGAGGTATTCTTTGTAAAATTCATGCTTCCATTCATATGGAAGTGGAATCTACAGAAAACTTATGCTTATCCCTGACAGAAGTAGAAATTAACCCTGAAGTCTGGGCAACCGGAGGAAAGATAGGAAGAGCCATCTCAGCTCAACCAGTACAGATAACTCTTAAAAATCCTAATAACTTTCCTCACCAGAAACAATACCCTCTAAAGTCAGAGGGAAAACAGGGACTCATTCCCTTGATTAAAAATCTCAAAGGGCAGGGGCTCTTAATCAAATGTAACAGCCCGTGTAATACACTTATTTTGGGAGTCCAAAAGCCTAATGGGGAATCCTGTCTAATTCAGGACCTCTGCCCCATTAAGGAAGCAGTAATTCCATTACTTCCTGTCATGCCTAATCCCTATACTCTACTCTCCCAAATCCCAGAAACAGCCACTTGTTTTATCATTTTAGATTAGAAGGATGCCTTCTTTTTTTGCATACCCTTAGCTCAAAGTTCACAAATTTTGCTTCCTTTTGAGGATCCAACTGATTCCTCTACTCAGTTAACTTGGGCAGTATTGTCTCAAGGATTTAGAGATAGCCCTCATTTATTCAGGCAGGCTTCAGCCAAAGACCTAGCTGATTTGGGGGCAACTGAATCTATCAAACTCATTCAATATATAGATGATAGTCTCCTTTGTGCTGACACAGAGAAAAAAATGTAACCAAGCCACTTGTGACCTTCTTAACTATCTAGCTGGATGTGGCTACAAGATATCAAAATCCAAAGCTCAAATGTGCCAACAAGAAATCAGATATTTAGGATTCAAACTCTCCCATGGAGCAAAGAAATAATGGAATCCATTTTAAAACATCCTCTCCCTAATACTCTTAGACAACTCCATGATTTCCTCAACATAACTGGCTACTGCTGGATTTGGATTCCCAGATATGAAGAGCTGGCTCAACCTTTATATAAGTTACTAAAAGAGATTCAACAATCAGGGCAAAAGATATTACAATGGGAAACTGGAGAATAACAGGCTTTTCTTCAGGCTCCTGCTCTCAGCCTGATTGGAGGAGATGTTTTTAATAGTTTTGTAAGAGAGATCAGGAATAGCACTGGGAGTTCTAACTCAGGCCAAAGGAAGCTCACAACAACCTGTTTCTTCTTTAAGAAAAGAGCTCGATTCCATAGCACAAGGATGGCCAGGTTGTCTATGAATAATGGCCTCAGTAACTCTATTAATTCCTGAAGCTGCTAAGTTAATTATAGGCCAATATCTGATAGTCTATATTTCACATGATATCTCTGGAATTTTAAACTCTAAGGTAGGGCTACGGTTATCTGACAATCGGCTTCTCAGATACCAATCTCTGCTCTTAGAAGGAACCATAATTCAGCTAAAAACTTGTTCAGCTTTAAACCCAGCAACATTCCTTCTTGAGTCATTAGATAAGAAGCCAGAACACAATTGCCATCAAGTCCTAGCTCTAAATTACTCAGCCAGGGAGGGCTTAAAAGATAAACTTTCAGAAAATCCTGATGAAACTATGTTTACAGATGGCAGCTCAAGGAGCGGCGGCTGCACAGGCAGAGGAGGGTCGAGAGGAGCTACTCCACATTCAAGGTCAGGAGCGGTGGCCATGAGGGGATATCCCTCATCCAAGGTAAGGAGCAGCAGCTTCACTTTGCTGGAGAAGCCGTGAAGAGATACCCCACGTCCAAGCTAAGAGAAACCTAAGTAAGATTGTAAGTATTGTGAGAGGGCATCAGAGGGCAGACACTGAAACCATAATCACAGAAAATAGCCAATCTGATCACATGGACCACAGCCTTGTCTAACTCAATAAAACTAAGCCATGCCATGTGGGGCCACCCAAGATGGATGGGTCATGGTGGAGAGGTCTGACAGAATGTGGTCCACTGGAGAATGGAATGGCAAACCACTTCAGTATTCTTGCCTTGAGAACCCCATGACCAGTATGAAAAGGTAAAATGATAGGATACTGAAAGAGGAACTCCCCAGGTCAATAGGTGCCCAATATGCTACTGGAGATCAGTGGAGAAATAACTCCAGAAAGAATGAAGGGATGGAGCCAAAGCAAAAACAATACGCAGTTGTGGATGTGACTGGTGATAGAAGCAAGGTCTGATGCTGTAAAGAGCAATACTGCATAGGAACCGGGAATGTTAGGTCCATGAATCAAGGCAAATTGAAAGTGGTTAAACAGGAGATGGCAAGAGTCAACATTGACATTCTAGGAATCAGTGAACTAAAATGGACTGGAATGGGTGAATTTAACTCAGGTGACCATTATATCTACTACTGTGGACAAGAATCCCTAAGAAGAAATGGAGTAGCCATCATGGTCAACAAAAGAGTCCGAAATGCAGTACTTGGATGCAATCTGAAAAATGACAGAATGATCTCTGTTCGTTTCCAAGGCAAGCCATTCAATATCATGGTAATCCAAGCCTATGCCCCAAACAGTAATGCTGAATAAGCTGAAGTTGAACGGTTCTATGAAGACCTACAAAACCTTTTAGAACTAACATCCAAAAAAGATGTCCTTTTCATTATAAGGGACTGGAATGCGAAAGTAGGAAGTCAAGAAACACCTGGAGTAACAGGCAAATTTGGCCTTGGAGTATGGAATGAAGCAGGGCAAAGGCTAATAGAGTTGGGCCAAGAAAATGCACTGGTCATAGCAAACACCCTCTTCCAACAACACAAGAGAAGACTCTACACAAGGACATCCCCAGATGGTCAACACTGAAATCAGATTGATGATATTCTTTGAAGCCAAAGATGGAGAAGCTCTATACAGTCAGCAAAAACAGGACTGGGAGCTTACTGTGGCTCAGATCATGAACTCTTTATTGCCAAATTCAGACTTAAATTGAAGAAAGTAGGGAAAACCACTAGACCATTCAGGTATGGCATAAATCAAATCCCTTATGACTATGCAGTGGAATTGAGAAATCTATTTAAGGGACTAGATATGTTAGACAGACTGCCTGCTGAACTATGGATGGAGGTTCATGACATTGTACAGGAGACAGGGATCAAGACCATCTCCATGGAAAAGAAATGGAAAAAACCAAAATCGCTGTCTGAGGAGGGCTTACAAATGGCTGTGAAAAGAAGAGAAGCAAAAAGGAAAGGAGAAAAGGAAAGTTATTCCCATTTGAATGCAGAGTTACACAGAATAGCAAGGAGAGATAAGAAAGCCTTCCTCAGCAACTAATGCAAAGAAATAGAGGAAAACAACAGAATGGGGAAGACTAGAGATCTCTTCAAGAAAATTAGATATACCAAGGGAACATTTCAAGCAAAGATGGGCTCGATAAAGGACAAAAATGTTATGGACCTAAAAGAAGCAGAAGATATTAAGAAGAGGAGGCAAGAATACACATAAAAACTGTTCAAAAAAAGATCTTCATGACCCAGACAATCACGATGGTGATCACTCACCTAGAGCCAGACATCCTGGAATGTGAAGCCAAGTGGGCCTTAGGAAGCATCACTATAAACAAAGCTAGTAGAGGTGATGGAATTCCAGTTGAGCTATTTCAAATCCTGAAAGCTGATGCTGTGAAAGTGCTGCACTCAATATGCCAGCAAATTTGGAAAACTCAGCAGTGGCCATAGGACTGGAAAAGTTCCATTTTCATTCCAATCCCAAAGAAAGACAATGCTAAAGAATGCTCAAACTACTGCACAATTGCACGCATCTCACACGATAGTAGAGTAATTCTTAAATTCTCCAAGCCAGGCTTCAGCAGTACGTGAACCGTGAACTTCCAGATATTCAAGCTGGCTTTAAAAAAGGCAGAGGAATCAGAGATCAAATTGCCAATATCCACTGGATCATTGAAAAAAGCAAGAAAGTTCCAGAAAAACATCTATTTCTGCTTTATTGACTATGCCAAAGTCTTTGACTATGTGGATTACAATAAACTGTGGAAAATTCTGAAAGAGATGGGAATACAAGACCACCTGATCTGTCTCTTGAGAAACCTATATGCAGGTCAGGAAGCAGCAGTTAGAACTGGACATGGAACAATAGCCTGGTTCCCAATAGGAAAAGGAGTACATCAAGGCTGTATATTGTCACCCTGTTTATTTAACTTATACGCAGAGTACATCATGAGAAACCCTGGGTTGGAAGAAGCACAAGCTAGAATCAAGATTGCCGGGATAAATATCAATGACCTCAGATATGTCGATGACACCACCCTTATGGCAGAAAGTGAAGAGGAACCAAAAAGACTCTTGATGAAAGTGAAAGAGGAGAGTGAAAAAGTTGGCTTAAAGCTCAACATTCAGAAAACTAAGATCATGGCATCTGGTCCCATCACTTCATGGCAAGTAGATGGGGAAACAGTGGAAACACTGACAGACTTTATTTTTTGGGCTCCAGAATCACTGCAGATGGTGATTGCTGCCATGAAATTAAAAGACACTTACTCCTTGGAAGGAAAGTTATGACCAACCTAGACAGCATATTTAAAAGCAGAGACATTACTTTGCCAACAAAAGTCTGTCTAGTCAAGGCTATAGTTTTCCCAATGGTCATGTATGGATGTGAGAGTTGGACTGTGAAGAAAGCTGAGTGCCGAAGAATTGACACTTTTGAACTGTGGTGTTGGAGAAGACTCTTGAGAGTCCCTTGGACTGCAAGGAGATCCAACCAGTCCATATTAAAGGAGATCAGTCCTGGGTGTTCATTGGAAAGACTGATGCTGAAGCTGAAACTCCAATACTTTGGCCACCTCATGCGAAGAGCTGACTGATTGGAAAAGACCCTGATGCTGGGAGGGATTGGGGGCAGGAGAAGAACGGTACGACAGAGGATGAGATGGCTGGATGGCATCACCGACTTGATGGGCATGAGTTTGAGTAAACTCCGGGAGTTGGTGATGGACAAGGAGGCCTGGCGTGCTGCGATTCATGAGGTCACAAAGAGTCTGACACGACTGAGTGACTGAACTGAACTGAACTGCACTGAAGGCAGGATTTGCAGTGGTCACATTACCTAAAATTTTAGAAAGTAATCCCTGACCCCCTGGAACTAGTGTTCAGTTAGTTCAATTGATTGCTTTAAGCCGAGCCTTAGAGCTGGGGACTGACAAGAGAGTGAACACCTATACTGACTCTAAATATGCTTACTTAATCCATCATGCTCATGCTGCCATCTGAAAGTAAAGAAACTTTACAACCTTAAATGTCAGCGCCATTAAATACTACCAAGAAATTATGCACCTCTTAGATGCACTTAAGCTACCTAAAGAAGTGGCAGTAATAAACTGCCGGGGCCATCAAAGGGATGATTCCGACATAATGGAGGGAAATAAGAGAGCCAACTGACAAGCAAAAAAGGCAGCCACCCACTCTTTTAATACTCAGGCTTCCCTCCTCTGTGATACGATCCCCACTGACATAAAACTCAAATATTCTCCTGAGGAACTTCAATACTCTTTTTCTTGTGAAGATTATCTACTCCCCTCTGAATGACTTCAAACAGAAGAGGACAAACTTGTGTTACCCTCTAGCACCCAATGGAAAATTCTTAAAACTCTACACCAAACTTTCCATTTGGTAATTGAAAATACTTACCAACTTCTAAGAGTCTTTTCAAGGGAAAAGGATTAATAAGTTTTGATTAGTCTTGTTTTTATAAGCCAGATTGTTAAAGGATGAAAAGGCTGTCAAAAGAATAATCCCCATAACAACCACTCAGTTCTCCCAGGCTTACAGTGTACAGGAAGATATCCTGGAGAGGACTGGCAGATAGACTTCACTCATATGCCAAAAGCTAAGGGACATCAAAAACTACTGGTTTGGGTTGACACCTTTACCAGGTGGATAGAGCCATAAAATTAAAAGATGCTTGCTCCTTGGAAGAAAAGCTATGACCAACCTAGACAGTATATTAAAATGCCCACAAAGGTCCATATAGCCAAAACTATGGTTTTCTCCAGTAGTCAGGTATGGGTGTGTGAGTTGGGCCATAAAGAAAGCTGACACTGAAGAATTGATGCTTTTGAACTCTGGCGCTGGAGAAGACTCTTGAGAGTCTCTTGGACTGCAAGGAGATCAAACCAATCAACCCTAAAGGAAATCAGTCTTGAATATTCATTGGAAGGACTGATGCTGAAGCTGACTCTCCAATACTTTGGTTATCTGATGCAAAGAGCCAACTCATTGGAGAAGACCCTGATGCTGGAAAAGATTGAAAGCAAAAGGAGAAGAGAGCAGCAGAAGATGAGATGCTTAGATAGCATCACCGACTCAATGAACAGAAATCTGAGCAAACTTCAGGAGATAGTGAAGGACAGAGGAGCCCAGCATGCTGGAGTCCATGGGGTCACAAAAAGTCGGACATGACCTAGCTACTGAACAATAACAACAAAACCTACTTAAGCAGATAGAAGACCTGTACTCAGAAAACTGTAAGACACTGATGAAAGAAATCAAAGATGACACAAAGATATGGAGAGATATACAATATTCTTGGATAGGAAGAATCAATATGGTAAAAATTACAATACTACCCGAAGCAGTCTACAAATTCAATGCAATCACTATCAAATTACCAATGGCATTTTTTCACAGACTTAGGACAAAAATTTTTACAATTTGTGCATGTGCGCTAAGTCGTTTCATTTGTATCTGACTCTTTGTGACCCTATGGACTTTAGCCCGCCAGGCTCTTCTGTCCATGGGATTCTCCAGGCAAGACTACTGGAGTGGGTTGCCATGCCCTCCTCCAGGGAATCTTCCTGACCCAGGGATTGAATCTCTGTCTCTTATGTTTTCTGAAATAGCAGGCGGGTTTTTTTGCTTGTTTGTTTGTTTTTACCACTATTGTCACCTGGGAAGCCACCAAGAAGCAATCTACAAATTCAGTGCAATTCCTGTCAAATTACCGATGGCAGGTTTCACAGATTAGAACAAAAAAACAACTGCAATTTGTATGGAAACACAAAAGACCCTGAATAACCAAAGAAATTTTTTTTTAGGTATACTGTTTTATTAACATTTAAAACCAATGTTATGATTATTGAAATTATAATAGGCAGAGCTTTTAATAAATGATTGTTGAAATAAAATTACAATAGGCAGAGCTTTTAATGGAGCAACGTATTGAACACTGCAGATTACACAGACAAAAGCCCTGGAATTGGAAGTAAAACCCATCATTGAACAGAAGGTCTTGGTTGCTGACAGAATCTCCGACTTAAGACAAACCTGAGCGAGTCAGTAATGAAGTCCAGGATCGGTAAACATGAACAGATATTGCAGATGCCAACCTTTAGATGGTTTTCCCACGCAGGGCAAAGAAATCTTAAGAGACATGGAAGTGAAGGAATCAGACTCCCTACTTCAGAATAAGCTACAAAGGTAATCATCAAGACAGTATTGTACTGGCACATAAACAGAAACATAGATCAACAGAACAGGATAGAAAGCCCAGGGATAAACCCATAAACCTATGGTCACCTAATTTACATCAAAGGGGGCTCTAATATACAGTGGAGAAAAGACAGTCTCTTCAATAAGTGGTGCTGGGAAAACTGGACAGCTACTGTAAAAGAATGAAATTATAATACTCTATAATACCATACCGGAGAAGGCAATAGCACCCCACTCCAGTACTCTTGCCTGGAAAATCCCATGGACGGAGGGGCCTGGTAGGCTGCAGTCTGTGGGGTCGCTACAAGTCGGACACGACTGAGTGACTTCACTTTCACTTTTCACTTTCATGCATTGGAGAAGGAAATGGCAACCCACTCCAGTGATCTTGCCTGGAGAATCCCAGGAATGGGGGAGCCTGGTGGGCTTCCGTCTATGGGGTCACACAGAGTTGGACACGACTGCAGCAACTAAGCAGCAGCAGCAGTATAACACCATACACAAAAATAAATTCAAAATGGATTAAAGACCTATATTTAAGGTCAGACACTATAAACTCAGAGGAAAACATAGGCAGATTACTCTTTGACATAAATCACAAGAATTTTTTTTTTACCCACCTCCCAGATTAATGAGTAGATATTCATATTTAATGAATATAAAAGAAAATATAAATAAATAAGACCTAATTAAATTTAAAATATTTTGCACAGAAAAGAAAACCATAAACATAAAATATAGACAACCCTCAGAATGGGATAAAATATTTGCAAATAAGGCATCTGATGAGGGATTAATCTCCAAAATATACAACAGCTCATGTAGCTTGAATCAAAAAAATAAGCAACCCAATAAAAAATTGGGTGGAAGACCTAAATAGACACATCTCCTAAGAAGATATATAAATATCCAACAAATACATGAAAAGATGCTCAGCATCACTCATTATTAAAGAAACTCAAATAACAGCTACAGTGAGATATCACCTCACAACGATCAGAGTGGCCATCATCAAATAATCTACAAACAATAAATGCTGGAGAGAGTATGGAGAAAAGGGAACCCTCTTGTAATATTGGTGGGAGTATAAATTGAAATAGCCAGCATGGAGAGCAGTATAGAGTTTAAAAAAAAAAAAAAAAGAAACAACTAAAAATAGAACTACCATATAACCCAGCAACCCCACTACTGAGAAAACCATAAATTTAAATGATACATACACCCCAATGTTCATAGCAGCACTATTTATAATAGCCAGGACAAGGAAACAACCTTAAATGTCCATCAACAGAGGAATAGATAAAGATATGGTACATATATAATGGAATATTGCTCGGACATAAAAAGGGACAAAATTGGGTCATATGTAGAGACGTGGATGGACCTAAAGTCTGTTGTACATTGTGAAATAAATCAAAAAGAGAAAAACAAATATCATATGTTAACACATATATATGGAATCTAGAAAAATGGTACAGATGAACCTATGTGCAGGGCAGGAAGAGAGACACTGGCATAAATGGACATGTGGACATGGTGGAGGAAGAGCGTGGGATGAATTGGGAGATTGGGACTGACATATGTGCACTGCTATGTGTAAAAGAGACAGCTAGAGCAAATGCTGTATAGTACAGAAAGCCTCAGTGCTCTGTATTGACCTAGATGGGTGGAACTGGGGTAGGGTGAGAGGGAAGTTCAAGAGGGAGAGGATATATGTACACATACAGCTGATTAATTTTGTTGTACAGCAGAAAGTAACACAACTTGTAAAGCAATTATATCCCATATTTTAAAAAAATCATTCTTGTATTTGCATTGCCATAGAAATTTTAGAATCATCTTGCCAATTATTTCAAAAATGTGCTAAAATTCCTATTTAAATTATGTTGAATCTGTAAAACAGTTTAGCAAGACGACATATTAATAATATTGAGGCCTTCAGTTCATAAGTATAATGTATCTACACATTTATTTAGTCCTTCATTTATTAATCTCAGCAACATAGCACAGTTTTAGTAAGTGTTTAATCCTAAGTGTACTGTGGTTTTAGTGCTATTTTGTTTTTTTCAATAATTCATTTTCAAAATGTTTAACATGATTATATAAAAATGTGAGATTTACTTGTTCCTTTCTAAAGTTTATGCCTTTTTGTCCACTTCACTATTATGATGAGTAGGATCGCCAGTACAATCTTGAATAGAAGTGGTGAGGGTAGGAATTGTTTTATTTTTCTGATATTAAGAGGGAAGTCCTCAATATTTAATCATTATAAATAATTTAAGCTGTAGTTTTACTCACTGTTTCCTCATATTGGAGAAGTTATACCTATTCTTATTTTCTTGAGGGATTTTAATCATGAATTGTTTTTCACTTGCTAAGTCATGTCTGACTCTTTGTGACCTCATGAACTGCAGCACGCCAGGCTTCCTTGTCCTTCACTATCTTCTGGTGTTTGCTGAAACTCGTGTCCATTGAGTTGATGATGCCATCCAATCATCTCATCCTCTGTTGCCCCTTTTCTTTCTGCCCTCAATTTTTCCCCACATCAGGGTCTTTACCAATGTGTCAGCTCTTTGCATCAGGTGGCCAAAGTATGAGTTTCAGCTTCAGACGGATTTTAATCATGAAACAGCCTTGAATTCTGTCAAATAGTATTTCTGCACGTATTAAAATGATATTTGTTCATTTCTCATTAATCTGCCAATATGGTGAATTACACTTAATTTTCAAATGCAAAACCAACCTTGCATTTCTGGAATAAGTCCCACATGGTCACTGTGTATTGCTTTTATGTATATTGTTTGACTTGACTTGCTAATATTTTCTTAAGGATGTTTGGATCTATATTCATGAATTTTACTGATCTGTAATCTTATTTTCCCAACCCATTTTTTCTACCCCTCCTCCTTCTCCTCCTCTTTTTTCTTTTATATTTATTTATTTTAAATGAAATAAAGATAAATATCTTTAATGACAAAAGTTACAATTCACAAAGAATATAGACATCACAAAACATTAGACGCCTAACAACAAAGATATATAAAGCAAAAATCAGAAGATATATAAGGGAAAATAAAAAATATATAATAATAGTGAGACATATTAATATTTATCTGAATATTTTATCAAGTGCAGAAAAAATAAGAAGAGGAGTATATTAAATGTTGTCATATTAATAGTTTAAAAATAATAGGTTTATATTTAACTTTATTAATTGTATATCCTACACAACTATATTTAAAATTTTGTATCTCATACATTGTTAGATGTCCATAGGACATTTAGAAAAACTGGCAAAAAGATAAACTTAATGAAATTTCAAAAAGTAGAATTCTTTTTCTGTGTGATTCAGTTATAATTAGATACATATATTATTTTTGAAATTATTTTCCATTATAGGTTATTATAAGATATTGAGTATAATTCCTGTGCTATACAATAAACTTTTGTTGGTTATTGCACATCTATCTTATTAAATTAGAAATCTAGCATTCTATTTACATTAACTCAAACAAATAGAATCAAAATGTCACAAATTTCAGTTAGGCAAAAATTCATAAGTTTTGGAGAGAACAAGATGGAAGAGGAGTAGGTGGACGTGGAGTACATCTCTCTCCATGGATACATCAGGAATACAGCTTCAGACACAGAAGAGCATGCAGAACACCTGAGAGCTAACAGGAGTACCTGACCAGTGGGAAAAAATATATAGAACCACCCAAAACTCCATAGGACAAAGGAACTAGGGGGGAAAAAACAGGCGTGTTAGTAGGACTGGACCTGCCCTCAGCTGGTGGGGGAACTGCAACAGGCGTCCAATCCCCACATTTGGGCAATTGTCTGAGTCAGAGGAGAAACATTTAAAGCTAAGAGTGAAACAGCTGATTTGTGGCAGCCTAAATGGAGTGAGAATCAGACAGTCCTTGAGCAGTCATACATACCCTGGATAGGGATGCAGGTCCCCTGGAAGGCACAGCAGCTGAGAGCTGGAGTTTAGGAATTGTGGAGCAATCCCAGGGTGAGGGCTGCTGTTGACTGTGGAGAGATGGATTGAGGGGCTGTGAGGGAGGAGATTGTGGTGGGAAATGACTGTGGAGGGAAGCCAGACAGCCATGAAAGCAAAGGGATACTGCTGAGTCATGCATAGGGGTGGATCCTTCACCATAGCCTCTCTCTCCCCACAGGCCACCATCTGCAGCTGAACAATAGAGAGGACTGGCCCATCAAATGCCTGATGCACTGAACTACAGAGTAGGACCCCACCCAACGTGCCCCTTTAAGTGTCTGATGAGCCAATCTACAGTGTAGGACCCCAGCCAGGGGGGCCCCTCTATGTGCCTGACACACCAAATTACAGAGAAGGACCCCAGGCAAGGGGGCCCTCTAAGTACCTGAATGGAGGGAGTTACAGAGAAAGATTGATCAAAGAGGCCTCTGCTCACCAGCTACAAGAGGCTTGAAAAAAAGACTCTGATAGGGCCATAACTGCTGCCACAGAGGCAATCTGTGTCCCTGCACACTTGGTGCAACCAGGGTTCCAGCAAGCCAAGCAACTGCACCACCTTCATGCTCAACTCTTACTGGGGCAGAGCTGCCTCAGGCAAAAAATGTCTTGTGTCTATGCGTACAAGGTTGCTTTAGTAGTGTCTGACTCTTTGCGACCCTGTAGACTGTGGCCTACCAGCCTTCTCTGTCAGTGAGGGGAGTTCTCAAGGCAAGAATATTGGAGCATAATGGCCAATACTTGTTGCCCTACCCTTTTAGAGTCTTCTCCAATACCATAATTCAAAAGCATCAATTTTTCAGTGCTCAACTTTCCTCACAGTCCAACTCCCACATCCATACATGACCACTGGAAAAACAATAGCCTTGACTACACGGACCTTTGTTGGCAAAGTCAAGTCTCTGCTTTTTAATATGCTATCTAGGTTGGTCATAACTTTCCTTCCAAGGAGTAAGCATCTTTTAGTTTCATGGCTGCAATCACCATCTGCAGTGATTTTAGAGCCCAAAAAAATAAAGTCTGTCACTGTTTTCACTGTCTCCCCATCTATTTCCCATGAAGTGATGGGACCAGATGCCATGATCTTAGTTTTCTGAATGTTGAGCTTTAAGCCAACTTTTTCACTCTCCTCTTTCACTTTCATCAAGAGGCTTTTTAGTTCCTCTTCACTTTCTGCCATAAGGTGGTGTCATCTGCATATCTGAGGTTATTGATATTTCTCCCAGCAATCTTGATTCCAGCTTGTGCTTCTTCCAGCCCAGCGTTTCTCATGATGTACTCTGCATATAAGTTAAATAAGCAGGGTGACAATATACAGCCTTGACGTACTCCTTTTCCTATTTGGAAACAGTCTGTTGTTCCGTGTTCAGTTCTAACTATTGCTTCCTGACCTGCATACAGGTTTCTCAAGAGGCAGCTCTTGAGAGTCCCTTGGACTGCAAGGAGATCCAACCAGTCTATCCTAAAGGAGATTAGTCCTGGGTGTTCATTGGAAGGACTGATGCTGAAGCTGAAACTCCAATACTTTGGCCACCTCATGCGAAGAGTTGACTGATTGGAAAAGACCCTGATGCCGGGAGGGATTGGGGGCAGGAGGAGAACGGTACGACAGAGGATGAGATGGCTGGACAGCATCACCGACTCAATGGGCATGTGTTTGAGTAAACTCTGGGAATTGGTGATGGACAGGGAGGCCTGACGTGCTGTGATTCATGGGGTCGCAAAGAGTTGGACACAACTGAGAGACTGAACTGAACTGAACTGAACCCTTTTAGAGCACTATATTTCCTGCTTCCCTAGCCACCAACCCCCCTGAATACCTGGTGCTCCCAGAACCCCTGCAACCCAAGCAACTGCACCACCTCCACACCTGGCCCTCACAGGGGCAAACCCAAGTCCTCCAGGGCAGCCTCAGGAGCAAATCCCAGTGGACGATGCACATGAAGAGGTTGAAATAAAACCATAATTGGAAACCCAGGGGCAGTGTGGCTAAGGAAGAAGACCCAAAACCTTCTCGCCAGCTGTACAAGGTGAAGATTAAATCCACATGATCAACTAGGCAGACTCTGCGTCTATGGAATATATAAAAGGTCCTTGAGAGCTCCCACAAAAGAAAACACACTAGTTCTGATAACTGTGGACATTGGAGGCAAGAACACACAGGAGTAGGACCAGGTTAGAATCTGAGTTTCCCACACAGCAGGTCCAGAAGTCAGCACAGTGTTGGAGAGCATCCTAGGGAGGTGAGGTGGACTGTGACTCCCAGCGAGGGAAAGGATAGCAGCGACTCAAGAAAAACTTATTACTCTTATGTTTTAACTTTTTTGTTAGATTATTTTGAATATTTTTCTTTTTTTCTTTTCCCTCACTCTGTTGTAGTTGTTGATTTTATTGGCACTATGAAATCCAATTAAGTTTTTTTTTTCCTCAGTCACATTTTTTGCTGTTGTTATAAACCTCTGCCTCTCCATTGAGCTTTTGCAGTTCTGTGGAGTTTTCCTCCCACCCCCCTTTTTCTTCCTTCCTCCATTTTTTTATTTTCTTTTTTTATAATTTTAATTTTTTAAACCTATTATATTTTTTCTACATTTATTCCTTTGTATAGCTTTCCTACTCTTCTTTTCACCTTGCAGTTAATCTTAATGTATATAAGTCTTCTTCATCTACCTCTATTTAACTTTGCATATCTATTTATTCTTTCTTTCCTTTCCCCTCAACATATTTGTTAGTTTTGTTTTCATTGCTTTATTCCCCACTTGGCACCTTGCTTTAATTTTTTTTCCAGTTTGTGCTTTAGTTAGTTTTGTTCTTAACTTATAAATATAATTTTTTATTTCCTTTATTCGCCAGGTCAATCTTTATTTCTGTTGGACTGTTTTGACTTTACTCATAGGTGTATATGTATATGTATATGTGTATATTCCATGATTTTAACTATTATTTGCCTAGTTTTGTAACCACTATTTGTCTGGGGTTAATCTTTGGTTTCTTGTTTTCTGGATATTTGTTTTAATCTCACTTAATGCCATAACAAACCACTTGTGGAATCTTTGTTCCTGACTAGAGATCAAGCTCTAAGCCTTTGGAGTTGGAGCACTGACTCTAAACCCCTAGACTACTAGAGAACTGGCCCTAGGGAGTATCAAATAATGAGAACTCACACAAAGGAAACCACTTGAATTCAAGACCCAGCATCACCCAACCACCAGTAGCACCCTGTGCAGGATGCTTCATCTAAACAACAAACAAAACAAAAATACAAACCAAATCATCAGCAGACAGGAGTACCACCTCACTCAGCCTTGCCCATCAGAGGAAAAATGAACAAACAAACAAAAGCTCAGCACAAATCTCACCCTATATGAAGCTCACACAAACCACTGGACTAACCTTAGGAGGGAAGAAACAAAAAGGAAGAGACAATTCAATGTTCTTCAAGGAAAGAACTCAACTTTCCTTGAAGCCTGTGGAAAGCAGCCCTCAAATGCAATAAGTTTAAAAAATAATGAAAAGGCAGAGAAATACTACACAAGTATAGAAGGAACAAACTAGAAACACAGAAGTCCAAATAAATGAAGAGCAAACAGGAAAACTACCTGAAAAAGAATTCAGAAAAATGATAGTAAAGATGATCAAAAACCTTGAAAACAAAATGGAGAAGATGCAAAAATCAATTAACAGAGACCTAGAAGAATTAAAGAATAAACATACAGAGATAAACAGCACAATTACTGAAATTAAAAATACTCTAGAAGGAATCAATAGCAGAATATCTGAAGCAGAAGAACGAATCAGTGAGTTGGAAGATAAAATGGTGGAAATAACTTCTGAAGAGCAGAATAAAATAAAAATAATGAAAAGAACTTAGGATAGTCTCAGGGACCTCTGGGACAACATCAAATGCACCAATATTCAAATTATAGGTGTCTCAGAAGAAGAAGAGAAAAAGAAAGGGTATGAGAAAATTTTTGAAGAGATAATAGTTGAAAATTTCCCAAACATGGAAAAAGAAGTAGTCAATGAAGTCCAAGAGGCACAAAGAGTCCCATACAGGATAAACCCAAGGAGAAACACGCCAAGACACGTACTAATCAAACTAACAAAGACTAAACACAAAGAATATTAATAGCAGCAAGGGAGAAGCAACAGGTAACATACAATGGAAACTCCATAGGCTTCACAGCTTATCTTTCAGCAGAAACTCTGCAGGCCAGAAGGGAATGGCATGATATATTTAAAGTACTGAAAGGGAAAAATCTACAATGAAGATTAGTGTACCCAGCAAGGGTCTCATTCAAAATTGATGGAGAAATAAAAAGCTTTTCAGATAAGCAAAAGTTGAGAGTTCAGTACCACCAAACAAGTTTTATATCAAATGTTAAAGGGACTTATATAGTCAAGAAATACAAGAGAAGAAAAAAGATCAACAAAATCAACCACAAACAATTAAGAAAATGGAAATAGGAACATATATATCAATAAGTACTTTAAATGTAGGTGGATTAAATGCTATAACCAAAACACACAGATTGGCTGAATGGACACAAAAACAAGACCCATATATATGCTGTCTACAAAAATCCCATTTCAGACCTAAAGACATTTATAGACTGAAAGTGAGAGGATGGAAAAATATATTCCATGCAAATGGGAAGCAAAAGAAAGCTGAAGTCGCAATCCTCATATCAGACAAAATAGACCTTAAAATAAAGAAGATTACAAGAGATAAGGAAGGATGCTACATAATAATCAATGGATCAATCCAAGAGGAAGACATAAAAATTGTAAATATCTATGCACCAAAAATAGGAGCACCTCACTATATAAGACAACATGAACAGACATAAAAGAAGAAATTGACAGTAACACAATAATAGTAGGAGATTTTAATACCACACTCACACCAATGGACAGATCATCAAAACAGAAAATTAATAGTGAAACACAAGTCTTAAATGATACATTAGATGAGAGGGATCTCATTGATATCTTCAGAACATTCCATCCAAATGCAGAAGTGTATACCTTCTTTTCAAGTGAACATGGAACATTCTCCAGGATAGACCACATCTTGGGTCACAAATCAAACCTCAGTAAATTTAAGAAAACTGAAATCATATCAAGCATCTTCTCTGACCACAATGCTTTGAGACTAGATATCAATTACAGGAAAAAAAAAAAAAACTGTAAGAAACACAAACATATGGAGATTAAACAATACGTTTCTAAATAGCCAACAGGTTACTGAAGAAATCAAAAGGGAAATAAAAAAATTTCTAGAAACAAATGACTATGAAAACACAAAAACTCAAAACCTATGGGATGCAGTTCTAAGTTCTAAGAGGGAAGTTTATAGCAATACAATCGTACCTCAAGAAACAAGAAAAACATTGAATATACAACCTAACATTACACCTAAAACAACTGGAAAAAGAAGAACAAAAAACACCAAAATTAGTAGAAGGAAAGAAATCATAAAGATCCAAGCAAAAATGAATGAAAAAGAAATGAAAGAAACAATAGTAAAGATTAATAGAACTAAAAACTGTTTCTTTGCAAAGATAAAATTGACAAACATTTGCCCAGACTCATCAAGAAAAAAAAGAGAGAAGAATCAAATTTAAAAATTAGAAATGTAATGAGACAAGTGCTCAGGTCTGGTGCACTGGGAAGGCCCAGAGGAATCGGGTGGAGAGGGAGGTGGGAGGGGGGATCGGGATGGGGAATACGTGTAAATCTATGGCTGATTCATATCAATGTATGACAAAACCCACAAAAAAAAAAAAATAAAGAAAGAAAGAAATGTAAAAGGAAAGGTTACAATAGGCAATGCAGAAATACAAAGGATAATAAGAGACTATTATGAACAAGTATATGGCAATAAAATGAATAACCTGGAAGAAATGGACAGATTCTTGAAAAGTTCAATCTTCCAAGACTGAACCAGGAAGAAATAGAAATTATGAACAACCCAATTACAAGCACTGAAATTGAAGCTGTGATTAAAAAAATCTCCACAAAATCAAAAGTCCAAGACCAGATGGCTTCACAGAAGAATTCTAACAAACATTTAGAGAAGAGCTAATGGCTGTCCTTCTAAAACTCTTTCAAAAAAATTGTAGAGAAAGGAACACTTCCAAACTCATTCTATGAGGCTACCATCACCCTGATACCAAAATCAGACAAAGACAACACAAACAAGAAAACTACAGGCCAATATCACTGATGAACATAGATGCAAAAATCCTCTAGAAAATTTTAGCAAACAGAATTCAGCAACACATCAAAAAGCTCATACACCATGATCAAGTTGGTTTTATTCCAGGAATGCAGGGATTCTTAAATACATACAAATCAATTAATGGGGTACACCTTATTAACAAATTGAAAGATAAAAATCATATGATAATCTAAATAGATGCAGCAAAAGCCTTTGAGAAATTTCAGCACCCATTTATGATTATAACTCTTCAAAAATGGGCATAGAAGGAACCTACCTCAACATAGTAAAGGCCATATATGACCAGCCTACAGCAAACTTTATTCTTAATGGTGAAAAACTGAAAGCATTCCCCCTAAGATCAGGAACAAAACAATGGTGTTCACTTTCACCACTATTATTCAACATAGTTCTGGAAGTCCTAGTTATAGCAATCAGAGAAGAAAAGGAAATAAAAGGTATTCAGATCAGAAAAAAAAGAAGTAAAGCTCTAACTGTTTGAAGATGACACGATATTGTAAGTAGAAAACCCTAAAGATAGTATCAGAAAATTACTAGAGTTAATCAGTGAATTTAGCAAAGTTGTAGGATACAAAATCAATACACAGAAATGACTTGCATTTTTGTATACTAACAATGAAAAATCAGAAAGAGCAATTAAAGAATCAATCCCATTCACCATTGCAACAAAAAGAATTAAATATCTAGGAATAAACTTACCTAAGGAGACAAAAGAATTGTACAAGGAAAATTATAAGACACTAATGAAAGAAATCAAAGATGACATAAACAGGTGGAAAGATATTCCATGTTCCCGGGTAGGAAGAATCAATATTGTGAAAATGGCTATACAACCAAATGCAATCTACAGATTCAATGTGATCCCTATCAAGATACCAAAGGCATTTTTCGCAGAACTATAACAACAACAAAAAAAAATGCACAATTCATATGGAAACACAAAAGACCCAGAATAGTCAAAGCAGTCTTGAGAATGAAGAATGAAGCTGGAGGACTCAAATTTCCTGACTTAGATTATACTACAAAGCTACAGTCATCAAGACAGTATGGTACTGGCACAAAAACGGAAATATAGACCAACTAAACAAGATAGAACCCCAGAAATAAACCCATGCACCTATAGGTACCTTATTTTTTACAAAGGAGGCAAGAATATGCAATGGGGCAAAGACAGCGTCTTCAATAAGAGGTTCTGTGAAAACTGAACAGCTACCTATAAACGAATGAAATTAGAATACTTTCTAACACCATACACAAAGATAAACTCAAAATGGATTAAAGACCTACATGTAAGGCCAGAAACTATAAAACTCTTAGAGGAAAACATAGGTAGAGAACACTTGATGATATAAATCAAAGCAAGATCCTCTATGACCCACCTCCTAGAGTAATGGAAATAAAAACAAATGTAAACAAGTGGGACCTGACTAACTTAAAAGCTTTTCCACAGCAAAGGAAACTGTAAGCAAGATGAAAAGACAACCCTAAGAATAGGAGAAAATAATAGCAAATGAAACAACTGAGAAAGGATTAATTTCCTAGATATACAAGCAGCTCATACAACTCAATACTAGAAAAACAAACAACCCAATCAAAAAGTAGGAAAAAGACCCAAACAGACATCTCTCCAAAGAAGACATACAGATGACTAACAAACACATGAAAAGATGCTCAACACTGCACATTATTAAAGAAATGCAAATCAAACCTACAATGAGATATCACCTCACACAGGTCAGAATGGCCATCATTAAAAAGTCTACAAATGATAAATGCTGGAGAGGATGTGGAAAAAAGGGAAAGCTTTTGCACTGCTGGTGGGAATTTAAATTGATATAGCCACTATGGAAGATGGTATGGAAATTCCTTAAAAAACTAGGAATAAAAGCACCATATGACCCAGCTATCCCACTGCCAGGCATGTACCCTGAGGAAACCAAAATTTAAAAAGACACATGTATCCCATTGTTCATTGCAGCACCATTTACAATAGCTAGGACATGGAAGCAACCTAGATGTCCATCAACAGATGAATGGATAAAGAGGTTGTGATACATATACATGATGGAATATTACTTGGCCATAAAAAGGAATACATTTGAGTCAGTTCTGATGAGGTGAATGAACCTAGAACCTATTATACAGAGTAAAATGTGTCAGAAAGAGAAAGATAAATATCATATTCTAACACATATATTCGGAATCTAGAAGAATGGTACTGAAGAAGCTATTTAAAGGGCAGCAGTGGAGAAACAGACATAGAGAATACACTTAAGGACATGGGGAAAGGGGAGGAGAGAAAAGGGTGAGATGGATGGAAAGAGTAACATGGAAACTTACATTACCATATGTAAAATAGATAGCCAGCGGGAATTTGTTGTATGGCTCAGGAAACTCAAACAGGGGCTCTGTATAAACCTAGAGGGGTGGGATGGGGAGGGAGATGGGAGGGATGTTCAAAAGGTAGGGTATATATGTATACCTATGGCTTTTTCATATTGAGGTTTGACAGAAAACAGCAAAATTCTATAAAGCAATTGTCCTTCAATTAAAAAAATAAATCAAAAAGGAAAAAAAAAAAACCCATTGGTCTTCAAGGTCAGATTCTCTGGGAATTTCCTGTCCCTTTGTTGAGTCCTCAGGCTGGGAAGCCTTATGTGGGGTTCAGAACCTTCACAACAGTGGGAGAACTTCATGGTATTATTGTTCTCCAGTTTGTGGGTCACCCACCTGGCAGGTATGGGATTTTATTTTACTGTGATTGTGCCCCTCCTACTACTGTCTTACTGTGGCTTGTCTTTTGGCTTGAGATATCTTTTTTTTTTTTTTTTGTAAGTTCCAGTGTCCTCTTTTCAATAGTTGTTCTACAGCTGGTGGTCTGGCAGGAGGAGATGAGTGTATATCCTTCTTTCTCACCATCTTGAACTGGAAGCCTTTTTTGTTTGTTTGTTTGTTTTTCTTTTTTAATGCCTTTATCAGCTTTTGGTATTGAGGTTATGTTGGTCTATTAAAATGAATTGGGAAATCTTCCTTCAGCTCCTATTCTCTGAAAAATTTTTGTGTTATAAATTAGTATTATTCATTCTTGTAATGTTTGATAGAATTCAACAGTAAAAATATATGAATGGCCTTGCAATTTTTCTTTATGAAAGAGGTATTACGGGCTTGGTGCACAGAGAAGACCCAGAGGAATCGGGTGGAGAGGGAGGTGGGAGGGGGGATCGGGATGGGGAATACATGTAAATCCATGGCTGATTCATGTCAATGTATGACAAAAAACACTACAGTATTGTAAAGTAATTAGCCTCCAACTAATAAAAATAAATAGAAAAAAAAGAAAGAGCTATTAATGATAACTGCAATTTCTTTAATAGACATAAAACTATTCAGATTTTCTGTTTAATGCTGAGTGAATTTTGGTAAATTTTTTTAAAAAATAAATTTCTTCATTTCATCTAAATTGCTGAAATTTTGGAATAGAGTTGTCCATATTATTGTATACTAGTGTTTGTAAGAAATGTAGTGGTTCCCCATCCTGAACAGGGTGGGAAACATATTAAATCCACGGCTGCTTCATGTCAATGTATGGCAAAAACCACTACAATATTGTAAAGTAATTAGCCTCCAACTAATAAAAATAATTGGAAAAAATTTTAAAAAAAGAAAAGAAATGTGATGGTAATGCTGCTTTCATTGTTGATTTGTTCTCCTTGTTTAGTCTTGCTAGGGTATTATCAGTTTGTTGAATTTTTTTATTTGTTGAGCTTTTTAAAAATATTTATTTATTTGGCTGTGCTGGGTCTTAGTCATGGCTTGCAGGATCTTCTACCTTCATTGCTGCATGTGGGAGCTTTACTTGTAGCACGTGGAATCTTTAGTTGTGCAGTGCAAACACTTAGTTGTGACATGTGGGAACTAGTTCTCTGACCAGGTTTCAAGCCTGGCCTCCCTGCATTGGGAACTTGGAGTCTTAGACACTGGACCACCAAGGAAGTCACTATTTATTGAACTTTTTAAAGGAACTAACTTGTGGCCTTCTTAATTTGTTCTATCATTTGCCTTTTTTATATTTCATTTATTTCTGCCTCTATCTTTATTTTTTTAATATCTTTTTCTTAGTTTAAGCATACTTTGTTTATTTTTCCTAGATTCTCAAAATTAAGCTTTACTTCATTAACTTAAAACATTTCTTATTTTCCAATTTAAGCATATAAAGTTATAAATTGCCATACAAGCACTGCTTTTAGCTGGATCCCACACATTTTGATATGTTGTATTTTCATTGTTCCATTCAAACTATGTTCTAATTTCCTTTGTGATTTCTTCTTTATTTAGAAGTTTGTTGATTGATGTCTAACTACTTATTGTTTTTCTAGTTATCTTGCAACATTTGTAGTTTAACACTATTAGGGTTGTAGAACATTCTCAACATGATTTCATTCTCTATATGATTTAAATTTCTCAATTTATTGTGACTTGTTTTATGAACCAGTCTCTTGGGGAACTTGTTTTATGATCTCTCTGTGAATGTATAATGAGCACTTGAAAAGAGTATGCAGTCAGAAGATTTTGCATGGTCTTTTCTATAAATGTAAATGTCAAGGTGTTTGATTGTATTGTTTAGATCCTCTATATCTTTACTGACTTTTTGTTGTCTTTTTCTATAAATTTCTGAGAGAAAGGTGTTAAAACCTCTTACTACAATGGCTCAATTGCCTATTTGTCCCATTAGCTCTGCTAGTTTCTGTTTTATGTACTTTGAGGCTTTTTTATTAATCATATTCATGTTTATGATTTTTATTCCTAATGAATATGTCATTTTGCATTTATGAAATAGCAATATTTTGGGGTAATATTTCTTATAATGGAGTCTATTTTATGTTATTAATATAGCCATTTCAGACTTCATATGATTATTTGCCAGGCATAGCCATTTGAATCCATTTTCTTTCAACCTCTCTGAGTCGTTACATTTATAGTGTGCTTCTTGTAGATAACATATAGTTTGGTTTGCTTTTTTAGTGCATTTTGATAATCCCTACTTTTCTGTTAGAGCACTTAGTCTATTAACATTTAATGCAATTCATTGAAATGGTTGAACTTAAGAATATTATTTTATTCTTTTTTTTTTCCTATTTGTCTCTTCTAGCTTTTGTCCTACTATTTCCTTTTCCTGTCTTCTTTTGGATTTGCTAATTTTTTTCATTGTAAACATCTTTTAGATATTCATTTTATCTATTGGCTTTTTAGCTAATCTTCTTTGCATTTTAAGTGGTTATCCTACAGATTGTAGTATACATACCTAACTTTTCACCTTGTGTTTGGAGTTAATAGTTTTCCACTTCATAGAAAATATAAATCTGGCAACATATACATTTATTATTACAGCAATCCTCAATCTTTTATACAATGTTTAATACATATAACTATGTATACTAATCCACATACATTATAAACTTAAGTCAATCTTACTCACACACATATACAGTAAGTCATGTTTTAAAGAAAGTAAGAGAAAAAAATACTTTTTTATATTCACCCAGATATTTATATTTTTGATGCTTTTCATTTAGTCCCAAAGATCTGGGTTTCCCTCTAGCACGTCTACAACCTAAAGAATCCTATTTAGTTTTTGTATAGTCTAGATCTAGTGGCAATGAGTTATTTCAGAATTCCTTTATCTGAGAATATCTTAATTTTACCTCCATTCTTGAAGGTTATTTTTACTAGATGTAGAACTCTAAACTGATAGTTTTTCTTTCAGCACTTTAATGATACTCCTCCACTCTCCTCTGGACTTTATGAATTCTAGATATTATGATTTGAATTGTTTCATATATTTAAATTGTTCCATATATAATTGTTCCATATATAAGGTATTATTTGGAATTGGCTATTTTCTAGATTTCTTTTTATCTTTCATTTCTAGAAGATTGCCTCTTATGTATTCAAGTGTAGTTTCTTCATATTTATCTTCTTTGGGTTCTGATGTGGTGAATGAATCTGTAACGTGATTTCCTTTGCCAAATTGTGTGAGTTGTCAGCCATTTGTTCTTCACATAAGGGCTTTCTGAGTAGCTCAGCTGATAAAGAATCTGCCTGCAATGCGGGAGACCTGGGTTCGATTCCTGGCTTGGGAAGATCCCCTGGAGGAGAGCATGGCAACCCACTCCAGTATTCTGGTTTGGAGAATTCCCATGGACAGAGGAGCCTCGCAGACTACATTCCATGGGGTTGCAAAGAGTCAGACAGGACTGAGCAACTAAGCACACACGGGGTTGGTAATGCAGGAAAGTTTGTTAGTGGCTGCTGCTGCTGCTAAGTCGCTTCAGTCGTGTCCGACTCTGTGCGACCCCACAGATGGCAGCCCACCAGGCTCTGCCGTCCCTGGGATTCTCCAGGCAAGAACACTGGAGTGGGTTGCCATTTCCTTCTCCAATGAATGAAAGTGAAAGTGAAGTTGCTCAGTTGTGTCCGACTCTTCATGACCCCATGAACTGCAGCCTACCAGGCTCCTCCGTCCATGGGATTTTCCAGGCAAGAGCACTGGAGTAGGTTGCCATTGCCTTCTGACAGTGGCTACTAGGCTTCAAATAACTTTTCTGTTCCATATTCTCTTCCTTCTCTTTGTAGTCCTCCCATTAGCCATATGTTAAGAATTTTGTATTGTTCTGCCAGTCAAGCCATGGCTGAACTGACCCTAAGCTACTTCACATTTGAATAGCTCATTCTATTCTGAGAGATCCCATTTAAAACTTACAGACTGGTATGTATACACAATGGAACAGTACTCAGCTATTAAAAAGAATACATTTGAATCAGTTCTAATGAAGTGGATGAAACTGGAGCCTATTATACAGAGTGAAATAAGCCAGAAAGAAAAACACCAAAACAGTATAATAATGCATATATATGAAATTTAGAAAGATGGTAAGGATAACCCTCTATGTGAGATAGCAAAAGAGACACAGATGTATAGAACAGTCTTTTGGACTCTGTGGGAGAGGACAAGGGTAGGATGATTTGGGAGAATGGCATTGAAACATGTAAATTATCATATGTGAAACGTATTGCCAGTCCAGGTTCAATGCATGATACAGGGTGCTCAGGGCTGGTGCACGGGGATGACCCAGAGGGATGGGATGGGGAGGGAGGTGGGAGGGGGTTTCAGGATGGGGAACACATGTATACCCATGGCAGATTCATGTTAATGTATGGCAAAACCAATACAATATCATAAAGTAAAAATTAATAATAAAATTTTAAAAATAAAAAACTAAAACTTACAGATTAATAAGCACCATTACAACAGTTTTCCTGAGGATGAATTGGACCCCAAGAAACTGACTTATACTCACTGAGCCACAAAAGACTAATTCATAAATCAGATTCTATTTATTAATTTTCAGTGAGTAATATCAGTCCTGAACAAGTTGAGTATTCATGTCAGCTTATTCACTTCTCAGTGGAAAAACACACTTGGCAAAACAATCAAGATCAAAGTCCTAGAGTAAATGCAGTCAGAGTATACAGCATGAATGCTTTGAGGGAGAACATCAAATTCTGGTAGCTGTGAGCTTCTGCCCTCCCCCAGCCTCTTCTAGCTGAAGTCATGAATTCCTTCTGCCTACTCACCTAATTCTGGAACTGGGGTGGAAAGTTCAATAAGCAGTTGGAGTGTGGGATTACTCTTCCTTCCTGCTTTGGTTTTGACAGTTTTTAATCCAGTTACTTGTTGAATCTGAAACTGCTCTGATTCACGTGAAAGTGATGTTCTCTCCAAATGTGATAGGTATTTCAACTGACTAGTTCTATCATCCAAGGCCTTGGTTTCATTGCTAATCTAGAGAAATTTCTATTGTCCCCACAGAATCAAAAATGTGAGAGACTTAAAGCACATGTCATCATTTTAAGGAGAATCTGCAGATCAGCTGTTGAGAAATACTGCTTGAAATGCCCATCAAGCTTCACTCTTTCAGCTTTGCAGCTTCCTGTTTCAAAAAACATATAGCAGTTTACTTTGAGGATTGGTTGCTCTTCCTATCTTTTAGAAAGCCAGATGGGAACTAGCAAAGAGGCCTTAGATTTGCCTACTAGGGAAATAAAATAGAGCCCTCCTGGCTCTATGAGATCTAGCCTATCTCAACAGGACTAGAGCTCCACAGTAAGATTTGGTCATCAAGTCTTCCTTTTTTCACACTGCTCCCTCTGCAATTTACTTCTGGACCTCATAGACTGATTGAGGACAGGATTTTAGAGTCTTGTGTCTGGACTCTCTCCTCCTTTTGTCCTGTCTCCTTTCCTTTCCTCTCTTGTCTCTCACTCACATTCTCTCTCTCTCACAATAGAAACATGTTAAGAAAAAAAAAAAAAAACTCCTATCTTGAATAGGGATTTCTGCCTTTCTGGGACCATCCCAAGGATTAGAACAAATGCTAAGATTCTATTTCTCCCTTCCTACTTAGTGCCTTAGCCTCCATATCTTTCCTTACCCCTAAAAGTCAGTCCTCTAGTGGCAGATATCTGCTTTCTGGGGCTCAGAGTGGAAGCTGGCTAAACTAAGGGCCAAGCTAAGTTTTATGTTAATGAGAAATAGTAGCTGGTAGAGGAGTAAATTAATAGATTTTACTATATCGCTTTCTAGATCTATGATCTTAGCTAATTAAGTCACTTATCTTCTCTGGAACTTACCTTCCTTAAATGATAAATAGAGAAGAGTGATTTATTAATAGTAACAAGTTCTGATTAAATGGTTTTCTAATTGTGATCTATAGTTGTTTGGGCCTATCACACTTCACTTGAACCAGAGCAATTCTGCTGTTTTTTTCCTGTCTATAGTATAAGGAGACTCCAAACTAAAGCTTCATTGGGGAAAAAAAGGGATTAACTAGTAAAAAAAAAAAAAGTTTTAAACAACTTGCTTAAAGATTTTTGAGGGCCAGTCTAATCCTAACATGTTTTTATTAGGTAGCAGAAGCTCTCTATAACCACCTCTCTATGAGCACACCTGTGGTTGGCTTATCCAAAGGATAAATATACTAGGTAAGGATTTCAGTCTGCAAGTCCCAATCAAGCAACATCATGAAAGATTGGTAAGGGACATATATGAGGGACAGCTCATAGTCATTAAATAATTGTCCCAAATTCATGACCTGCCCCTCCCCTTGTGTTATGTATCCCATAGATGCTGAGCTCCTCATAAGTTGTCTGCATAAGCCTGCCTCACAATGGATAGACATTTATGAGTGCCTGCTATGTATGAGGCTCATAGTTGGGGGATAAAGGGGGCGTTACAAAAGATTTTTCAACTATATGTTGCCTACAAGAGGCTCACTTTATTTTTTTTTTTTCAGTTCATAAATAAATTTAATTCTCATAACAACAGATTGATGTAGCACATCCTTACTTTACAGGTAGAAAACTAAGGCAAGAGAGGTAAAGTTTTCCTGAAATCATAATTATTCCTTCATCATTTATTCAACACATAGATTCACACACTGGTAATTGGTGGATCTGGAACTCAAACCCTTTTCTTCCTTACTCAGCAACCCTTTATCATTGCGTGCTAAGTTGCTTCAGTTGTGTCTGACTCTATGAGACCCTATGGACTGTAGCCCACCAGGCTCCTCTGTCCATGGGATTCTCAAGGCAAGAATACTGGAGTGGATTGTCATACCCTCCTCCACGGGATCTTCCTGACACAGAGATCAAACCCACATCTCTTATGTCTCCTGCATTGGCAGGCAGATTCTTTACCACTAGTGCCACCTGAGAAGCCCCCTATCACTAGTCTTCTGGTTTCCACTTGGCTAGGAGATATCCAGTCAATCCCTTTCTCTATTTCCATAGCCACTGTCTTAATTCAGATTCATAATTTATCTTCTGGACTATTGCAATTGCCTATTGCATATGCCAGAAAAGAGTTCTTGGCTTCTAGTCTCTTGCCTCTTCAATCCATTCTTCACTTAGTTGTAATAGCTGTTCTATAACACAAATTTGACTGTATTGTTTCCTTTCTTTAACATCAAAACTCCTACTGTCTTTAGAATGAAGTTCAAACTCAACATGGAACATGGGGTACTTCATTATACCACCCAGTTGCTTAGGCCAAAGCCTTATGGTCATCCTTGCTTTCTCTCTTTCCTTTATTCTTTGTCCATTAGCAACTTCTGTCTACATGGACCTCTAAAACACATCTTGAATCTGTACACTTTACTCTACATTTTCACTACATTTATAGCTATCACACTTGGCTGATCCACCATAACCTCTGTCATTTAGAGAATCCCTGTTACAATAACCTTCTAACTGCTTCACTCTTGCTTCCCTACAGCCTACTCTCCACGTGACAGCCATGTGTGCATGCACGCTCAGTCGCTTCAGTCATGTTCAACTCTTTCTGACCTTATCGACTGTAGCCCATCAAGCTCCATTGTCCATGGGATTCTCTAGGCAAGAGTACTGGAATAAGTTGCCATGCCTTCCTCCAGGGAATCTTCCTGACCCAAGGATTGAACCTATATCTCCTGCATTAGCAGGCAGAATCTTTACCCACTAAGCGACCTGGGACAGCAATAGTAGTCCTTTATAAATCCAAATTAAACCATGGTGTTCATCTGCTCAGGATCTCCAATGAGATACTATCTCATTCAAAGAAAATGACATATTAGACTCTAAATAATATGCTCCTATCCCCTGCTAAACCTTCACCTCTGATTTCTGTTCTTCAAACATATCAAGTTCATTCCCATCTTAGGATATTCCTGAAGCAATTTCCACTGCCCCAAATGCTCTTCTTTCCTAATGTCTCATGCCTAGTTTCTTCTCATCATTTAGATCTCAACTTAAATGCCATCTTCTTAGAGGGGCCTTCATGGACCACTCAAATCAAGATCCACCCAGTGAGTCTATCATACTACCTTATTTTGTTTTTTGCACAGCACTTATAACTATCTGGTATTTTCTTGTTTGTTGATTGCTTGTCTTCTTATACTAGACAGTAAGCTCCATAACATTAGGACTTTGCCTAATGGACTATTTGCCTATGGACTTTGCCTACGGACTCACTAATGCCTAGTGAGTAGTCTTGCTCACTACTCTATTCCTAGTACTCACAATAGTGTATGGAACACAATAAATATTCTATAAATATGTGTAGGGTGGATAAATTATTCTTTTCTACATCTCCAATTTCTTATCACTCCCTTTCCCATCCTGCTCTCAATTTTGTTAAAATCCCAGAAATGTCCATGCTCTTTTTTTGTCTTTGCTTAGACAAAATTGCCTTCGTGATAAGTTCCTAGTTATCATTCAAGACTCACTTCAAATATCACTTCCTCTGAGAAGCCTTTTTCTGATCCCTCCAGGAAGAATACAGACTTTGGCTCTGTGTTGCTAGAGTGCCTGGTTCATATAGTCATTATACTCTCCACTGAACCCATTTTTCAGTTTGTCTGTGCCCTGAAGCCATTCCCAGCACTTTTCATAATGATTGACATTTAATGAATGTTTACTAAATGAATAGATGATATCAAAGCTAAAGCCTTCCGAACTACCAGACCACCTCAGCCCTCTTGAGCTGCTGGAGAGACAGCATAGATATAGCATTGTGAAACTGAAAGATTTGGCTGTTGGAGTTTGTTGTCATTTCTATGTTTGTTGTCATTTCTATGTTTCTTGCCTTTTCTATGTTTCTTGCTAATTTCAGGGCACTGAATGAGTTATTCACCTTTATAAGACTCATGGTCGGAAGATTCCCAGCTTGCGGGTCAGAGCACAGTCCTAATGGCGCGGCGGGAGCTAGTGCTCTGTGTCCAGTCCACGTCCTTCCTTGGGCAGGGCTGCCAATCTTGCCTGTCCGTTTCCTCATGGCGCTGCTCCGACACCTGACGGTGTCCACCGATTTAGAGAATAATGACACAGGAGTTAATTCTAAACCTAAAAGTCATGTGACTATCAGGCGGGCATTTTTAGAAGAAATTGGAAATCGGGTTACAACCTGAGTCATACAAGTAGCTAAGAAAGCGCAGAACACTAAAGTACCTGTTCCACCCACCAAAACAACAAATGTCAACAAGCACTGGAAACCGACTGCTTCTGTGAAACCAGTGCATATGGATGTGTTGGCTCCAAAAGGTCCTTCTCCCACACCTCAGGACATCTCCATGAAGGAAGAGAACCTCTGCCAAGCTTTTTCTCATGCCTTGCTCTGCAAAATTGAGGATATTGATACTGAGGACTGGGAGAACTCTCAGCTCTGCAGCGACTATGTGAAGGATATCTACCAGTATCTAAGGCAGCTTGAGGTGTTGCAGTCCATAAACACATTTCCTAGATGGGAGAGATATAAACAGCCGCATGCGTGCCACCCTGGTGGACTGGCTGGTGCAAGTGCACTCCAAGTTCAGGCTGCTGCAGGAAATGCTGTACATGTGTGTTGCAATCATGGACCGATATTTACAGGTTCAGCCAGTCTCTCGTAAGAAGCTTCAGCTGGTTGGCATTATGGCACTGCTCTTGGCTTCCAAGTATGAGGAAATGTTTTCTCCAAACATCGAAGACTTTGTTTACATCACTGACAATGCTTATACCAGTTCTCAAATTCGAGAAATGGAAACTCTGGTTTTGAAGGAACTGAAATTTGAGCTGGGTCGACCGTACCACTACATTTCTTAAGGCGGGTATCGAAAGCTGGGGAGGTCGATGTTGAACAGCACATTTTAGCCAAATACTTGATGGAGCTGACTCTCGTTGACTATGACATGGTGTACTATCACCCTTGCAAGGTGGCAGCAGCCGCTTTCTGCCTGTCCCAGAAGGTTCTAGGCCAAGGAAAATGGAACTTAAAGCAGCAGTATTACACCGGCTACACAGAGAGAGGTGCCGGAGGTCATACGGCATATGGCCAAAAACGTCGTGCATGTCAATGAGAACATGACCAAGTTCACCACCATCAAGAACAAGTATGCAAGCAGCAAACTCCTGAAGATCAGCACGATTCCTCAGTTGAACTCAAAAGCCATCCAGGAGCTTGCCTCACCTCTGCTGGGACGGTCCTAGGCTTCAGGGCCCTGGGGAAGAGTGTGTCGTCTGTGCACTTTGTCTTGCTGATCTGGAATTCCTGAGTTTGTATATAGTCGTCTGGTCTATCTCATGAAACCTCTTAGACCAGTTTTCTAAATGTATATTGGGGAAAAATAAAGCTATTGATTTTCTTAAGGTAAAAAAAAAAAAAAAAAAAAAAGACTCATGGTCTTCATTTGTAAAGCGAGCTAACAAAATGACAGTCTAAGTTTGCCTGAGGCCGAGGGGTTTCTTGGACATAGGAATTTTAGCACTAAAAACAGATAAATCCTAGGCACATCAGAAGAGCTAGTTATCCTAGCTAACAACTACCTTGTTGTCTTGCAACAAAACTTAAAAATAACATAGGCAACCCCCTTAGTACCTCTTAGACTGTTTTCTGGTCTAATAATCTCTTCCCCTCCCCTTACTGATCTAACTGCAAATCTTGGCTGTCCACTGGATTTCTCAGCACTTGCCTTTTTTATCTGACACCCTCAGACCCATTAAAAGAAATATAGCATTGCATTAAAGACTGGTCTAGAATAACACAGACCTATGTTTGACAACTAACTATGCCTACAAACTGTTCTTAGAAACTTATATAATCTCTCTGAACACTGGTATGCTTAAGCATTGAATAGTGACAAGAGTACATATGTAGAGGAAAAGTTTCTTCCACCCTTGTCTTACCCCTCTGCTCCCTCTCTTCCTCTAAGAGGAGGCAATACTAATAACAATGAAAGAAGCCTATGACATCGATTGTCATATTCACTAGTGGGAGTTGTTGCTATACATACAAAGGTCATATGCATCTCTATGTAGTCTCCTCAAAATTAGCCTCAAGTGTGCATATATCTTTATTGTCATCATTGTGATTATCTCTCTGTTATTGTGGTCCCTGTTCTACTCAAGCCCTCTTCTTGAAATACATGCAAAACACACACTTTCATCTCCCTTGCAACTGAATGAGCCAGAGCACTCAGGACAAGCCCTTGGCAGATGCATTTACTTCCTCTTAACTTTCTGATTTCATGCAAATGGTCAGAGGAATAAAGTCCCAAAATTCTTATTTTGAGCCCCAAATGCTCTCAAATAGGCTCCTAATTGTCCCAGGATTCCAAAAAATATATGCAGAAGGTCCTGCGTTTAAGATCCCAGCCTCCTGGAGTATCTGCTTTCCAGAATAATAAGCTCAGGATACTCCTCACTCATTTGAGAAACTCACTCATAGTTTGTGTTGGATGGGTTCCCAGGAAGTGCGATGGTAAAGAATCCATCTGCCAAAACAGGAGACAAAAGAGATGTGGGTTCAATCCCTGGGTTTAGAAGATCCCCTGGAGTAAGAAATGGCAACCTGTTTCAGTATTCTTGCCTGGAAAATTGCATGGACAGAGGAGCCTAGCAGGCTACAGTTCATGGGGGTCACAAAGAATTGGACACGACTGAGCAACTAAGCATACACACAGTCTGTATTGGGTTTACAAATATCCACCTTTTGGAGGTATAGAAAGGAGCACTGGGTTAACTTCACAACTGACTTTATTATCCCTGCATAAAGGCAGACTTTTCCAGATTCCTAACTTCTGGGCCCACTGATCTTTCCTACCCAGTTTCCCAAGCTCCCCCCTGAGACTGGGATATTTTTGCACAATGGTGGGCACCAGGCTCCTACATAGTCCCCAAATACTAACCTCCAGCTAGACCTGGAGCTCCTAGGATATTTCCCAAAGCCAGTCATGGGTGCCTACATTAGCCTCTTCCTTTTTTCTCTTTGGGCTCTGTGCTTCCCTGGTGGCTCAGCAGCAAAGAATCTGCCTGCAATGCAGGAGCGGCAGGAGCCGTGGGTTTGATCCCTGGGTAGGGAAGATCCCCTGGAGGAGGGCATGACAACCCACTCCAGTATTCTTACCTGGAGAACCCCATGGACAGAGGAGCCTGGCAGGCTATAGTCCATAGGTTCACAGAGTCGGACACAACTGAAGAGACTTGGCATGTACATGGCCTCTGGCTTCTGCTTTTACACTTACAATGTATTTCTGCCTATTCAACTTAACTTTTTCAATCTGTTCCCTAAATTAGTACAACTTAGTGACTATTGTAGTTTAGAAATTAATTAGGTCAAATAACCCAGTTGCTAAGTCTCAGTCGATCAATAAAAAATATTGATGGGCATTGTTCCCGCCTCCTTTGTGCATAATTACATCATACTAGTCCTGGTTTCCCAGTTCCAAACTTTGCCTCTCATGTATACTTTCAGTTTGAGAACACTCCTGGCTTTCTGGACTTTGGTTTTCCCACACAAATTTTTATTCTGCCTTTGCCTTTGTTTTGGCATCCCTGTTACCTCAAAAGAAAACACAAATTAATTGGGAAATTCGGACAGCCTAGAATTTAACATATATTCTACTTTGGTCTTAGCAGGGCACAGGGCACAGAACCATCTTCTCCTTGGCTCTAGATTTTATTTTTCTACTAATGCAGGTTAGGTTGGCAGTGACCTTTTGACAAACTTTCCCACAGAACAGTCAATGAGCTTATAAGTTAAAGAAACTATAACTATAGTCAAAGAAAGCTCAAAGTCTTTCACATCTGCTACTACTAAACCAGGTCTCTTACACATCCTGGTCCTTGAGCAACTGATTATTTGAATTTAAGTGTTGTCATTTACATTTCTATAAAATTTAATTTAGTTGAATCTCATTGTTCTGCTTTATTAACAAAGTTGGGAGATTAAAATGTCTAGCCCACTCCTTCAAAGCCCTAACTATAGTTCAAAGGAGACTATTGGAGTCTCATTCACTTAGCACTGGCAACATCTGACAAACTCAAAAGTTTATTACTCTGGCCCTTGAAACTCAAACTTTTGAAAGCCTTGAGACTAACTTAAATATGAATTTACAACCTGCCTAAAGTCATGATGGACTTCCCAGGTGGTGTTAGTGGTAAAGAACCTGCCTGTGGATGCAGAAAACATAAGAGACACAGGTTTGATCCTTGGGTTGGGAAGATCCCTTGGAGAAGGAAATGAAAACCCACCCTAGTATTCTTGCATGGAGAATTCCATGGAGAGAGGAGTCTGGCAGGCTACAGTCCATGGGGTCACAAAGAGTCGGACATGACTGAAGAAACTCAGCACACACAAAGGTCATGATGCCATCCTGATGGTGGTGGACATCTTATCCTAATTCATTTTAGCTCCTGCATTAGACTCCCATTTGCTTGTGCCAGCACCATTCTCTTCTAAAAATTTATTTACTTCTCAATATATATCCTAGTGTTTGTGATTTCTCTTCACTTACACTCATCCTCACCACTTCTTGTTCTACATGTCCAGAGCTCACCATGCAGAAATTGACAGCTAGCTGCATGGAAATTAATATCTGCTACACCTCCTACAGACATAATCTTGAACTCATCTACTTTTCCACTGAAAAGTTTACCTAGGATAGTTGGCTATTCTCCTTTAACCAAAATTCTTTCTCAAGGCAACCATGGAGACTCACTATTTAGTGTTGTGTAAAGTTTTCAAAGGGCTTCCCAAGTGGTTCAGTGTTAAGTAAAGAATTTGCCTGCCAAACAGGAGATGTGAGTTCAATCCCTGGGTCAGGAAGATCTCCTATTGCTGAGGTTGAAGCTCCAATACTTAAGCCATGTGATGCAAAGAGCTGAATTGTTGGAAAATACCTTAATGTTGGGAAAGGTTGAAAACAAAAGGACAAAGGAGGGCAGAGGATAAGATGGTTAGATAGCATCACTGACTCAATGGACATGAATTTGAGCAAACTCCAGGAGATAGTGGAGAACAGAAGAGCTTGGTGTGCTACAGTCTATGAGGTCACAAACTGTCAGGCATGACTTAGTGACTGAACAATAGCAAAAAAATTTTCAGAAGTCCTCAAACATGTAGTTCTCAGATCTAGATATCCAACTAATTCATCCCATCTTCCATCACTTTCTCCTTTGCTTAACCCAACAAGGGCTTGACTTTTACTCCACATTGCCACACACAGCCCCATAAACATAATGTCAGACTCTGGATCATGTTGTGGAAGGATTTAATTTCCTTGAGCATCATGGTCTGCACCAATCTCCAGTTCCATGGATATGGGTAGGAGAGAGAACTGCCAATTCCCAACTCAGTAACTCCCATAAAAATGTTAAAACTTCCTACTAAGCAAATTTAGTGATACCCCAAATATGATCTCCAGAAGAATGGAGTGAGAGTGAAGGGTAGGATGGGAATATGTCTTTTCTTCTCTGAGCCCTTTAATCTGAGCCATCCTACCTACACATCATATATCCCTACAAGGTCATAAAGCAAAGAATCACCTTAATTTGGTTCTAAGGAATAACTCAATTCCTAGTAGTGCCTCCTCTCCATTACTTTTTACTTTGTTCCATATTTTGATGACTCCAGCACCTGCTCTGGACCTTTTCACCACTGGCGATCAATTTCTGCAAGTTAAGAAACCATACTTCTTGTCAGATTCATTTCCTTTTACTTTTCAGATGAATTGTGTTATAAGGGTTTAACTTTAGATAAGTTTGCCTGGGGCCTGGTCCACTTATAAAGTGACCAATGATCTGTAGAACTGACTTAGACTTCTGAATCTTTCCTACCTCACATTCCCTGGTACAGTATAGCAGTGTCTGTATACCCTTAGAGTCAGAAAGAGCTGAGTTAAAAATCTGGCTATGCCATTAACAAGTTGTATGCCTATGAGCAAGTGATTTAACTACTCTGAGCCTCAGTTTACTCATATAAAAATATAAATATAATGGAAAAGCAAAGTTGAACAAGCATCATTGATATGTATTTCAGTCTTCCTTCCTGTAACCACTTGACAGCACCTCTATGCCTAATAGCTACGACTGGGTCCAACAATACTTGTTCTATCCCCAGGAGGCTGGTTTTTAACAGATTCTGACTCAATGCACTGCATCCACCTACTCTCCACCAATCAGGTTTGTGAATGCTGAGTTCTAAAGACAATAGCCCTGAAGGGGAAAAACTGAAAGCAGCAATAGATTTTATTTTCTTGAGCTCCAAAATCTCTGTGGATGGTGACTGCAGCCATTAAAAGATGCTTGCTCCTGGAGAGAAAGCTATGACAAACCTAGACAGCATATTAAAAAGCAGAGATATCACTTTGCTGACAAAAGTCCATATAGTCAAAGTTATGATTTGGCAAAAGGCAAGGGAGAAAAGGAAAGATACACCCATCTGAACACAGAGTTCCAAAGAATAGCAAGGAGAGATAAGAAAGCCTTCCTTAAAAAAAGAAAAGAAAAGAAAGACTTCCTAAGTGAACAATGCAAAGAAATAGGGGACAACAATAGAATGGGAGATCTAGAGATCTCTTCAAGAAAATTAGATCTCTTCAAGACTAGAGATTTCTTAAAGAAAATTAGACATTCCCAGGGAACATTTCACGTAAAGATGTAAATCCGTGGCTGATTCATGCCAATGTATGGCAAAAAACCACTACAATATTGTAAAGTAATTAGCCTCCAACTAACAAAAATAAATGAAAAAATAATAATAATAAAAAAAGCAAAAACAGAAAAAACAAGCAAAAAAAAAAAAAAAAAAAGATGGGCACAATAAAGGACAGATCCATATGGACCTAACAGAAGCAGAAAATATTAAGAAGAGGTGGCAAGAATACATAGAAGATGTTTTTTAAAAAGATCCTAATGACCCAGATAATCGCGATGTTCTGATCACTCATCTATAACCAGACATTTCAGAATGTGAAGTCAAGTGGACCTTAGGAAGCATCACTAATAACGAAGCTAACGGAGGTGATGGAATCCCAGTTGAGCTATTTCAAATCTTAAATGATGATGCTGTTAAAGTGCTGCACTCAATATGCCAGGAAATTTGGAAAACTCAGCAGTGGCCACAGGACTGGAATAAGTCAATTTTCATTCCAATCGCAAAGAAAGGCAATCCCAAAGAATGTTCAAACTGTCGCACAATTGCACTCATCTCACACCCTAGCAAAGTATGATCAAAATTCCCCAGGCAAAGCTCCAAAAGTATGAGAACTGAGATCGTACAGGTGTTCAAGCTGGATTTAGTAAAGGCAGTGGAACCAGAGATCAAATGCCAACATCTGTTGGATCATAGAAAAAACAAGAGAATTCCAGAAAAATATCTACTTCTGCTTCACTGACTATGCCAAAGCCTTTGACTGTGTGGATCACAACAAGCTGGAAAATTCTGAAGAGATGGGAATACCAGACACCTTATCTGCCTCCTGTGAAACTTATATGCAGGTCAAGAAGCAACAGTTAGAACTGGACATGCAACAACAGACTGGTTCCAAATTGTTCCCAATTTGGAGTATGTCAAGGCTGTATATTGCCACCTTGCTTATTTAAAGTATATGCAGAGTACATCATGCTAAGTGCCAGGATGGATGAAGCATCGGTTGGAATACAGATTGCTTACAGAAATATCAACAAACTCAGAAATGCAGATGACACCACTTTTATGGCAGAAAGCAAAGGGGAGCTAAAGAGCCACTTGATGAAGGTGAAAGAGGAGAGTGAAAAAACTGGCTTAAAACTCAGCTTTCAAAAAATGAAGATCATGGCATCTTGTCTCATCACTTCACAGCAAATAGATGGGGGAAACAATGGGAAGAGTGACAGACTTTATTTTCTTGGGCTCCAAAATCACTGCCGATGGCAACTGCAGCCATGACATTAAAAGACACTTGCTCCTTGGAAGAAAAGCTATGAGAAACCTAGAACAGCTCATTAAAAGCAGAGATATTACTTTGCCAACAAAGGTCCATATAGGCAAAGCTATGGTTTTTCTAGTAGTCATGTATGCATATGAGATTTGGACCATAAAGAAGGCTGAACACCAAAGCATTATTGCTTTTGAACTGTGGTGTTGGAGAAGACTCTTGAGAGTCCCTTGGACTGCAAGGAGATGTAACCAGTCAATCCTAAAGGAAATCATCCTGAATATACATTGGAAGGACTGATGCTGAAGCTGAAACTCCAATACTTTGGCCACCTGATGTAAAGAGCCAACTCATTAAAAAGGACCCTGATACTGGGAAAGATTGAGGGCAGGAGGAGAAGAGGATGACAGAAAATGAGACGGTTGGATGGCGTCATCATTTCAATGAACATAAGTTTGAGTAAGCTCCGGGAGATGGTGAAGGACAGGGGCTCCTGGCGTGCTGCAGTTCACGGGGCCACAAAGAGTCAGACATGACTAAGTGACTGAACAGCAACATGATTTTTCTAGTAGTCATGTATGGATGTGAGAGTTGGACCATAAAGAGGCTGAGTGCCAAAGAACTGATGCTTTCAAATTGTGGTGCTGGAGAAGACTCCTGAGAGTCCCTCGGACAGCAAGGAGATCAAACCAGTCAATCCTAAAGAAAATCAATCCTGAATATTCATTTGAAAGACTGATGCTGAAGCTCCAGTACTTTGGCTACCTGACGCAAAGACCTGACTCATTCGAAAAGACCCTAATGCTGGGAGTGATTGAAAACAAAAGTAGAAGTATCAGAGGATGAGATGATTAGATAGCATCCTTGATGCAATAGACATGAATTTGAACAAACTCCAGGAGATAGTGGAGGATAGAGGAACCTGGTGTGTTGCAGCCTATGGGGTCACAAAGATTCAGGCACAACTTAGTGACTGAACAACAGCAAAAACAACACATATAGGGACCAGAAGTTTGTCTCCTCACTCTGCCAATAAGACCAGTGAGATCACTCACATCTCACACAAGGTGTGAGAAATTTTTGTAAGGTGGCTATTTCTATCATCTAGTTGACAATCTTCCTTCTATTCTGTATGTATTTGGAGGTCTAAATGCTGAGACTTGAGCACATGAGAGGACTTGTGGCACTCTAGGAAGACAGTCGAGACTTTAGAGTAAGAAAGTCCTGGATCAAAATCCTGACTATATCACTTACTAGCTATAGGATATTAGGAAAGTTTAATTCTTTGAGCTTTAATTTCCTCTAATAGAATCAAATGACTGAGCACATGATATAATCTTAATAAATACTGGTTCTCTTTCATCCATTCTCCTTTTTTCATGGAGAAAGAGGTTGACATTAACCTAAATTTTGGAAGATGGAAGGGATGGGGTGGTGAACTAGCCCTCAGAGACACTTTTTTAAAAATAAAAGGGCTTGAATGCAAAGAAGCACCCATGAGTATTGCAAAGGGGTCAAGGAGAGTAAAGCAGAGCTCCCAGTTAAAATAAGGTAATTAGATTCTTGAAGCTGTGGCCCTCTTTACATTTCCCTTCTGATTTCCTTGCAGTGTTCTTTCTTTCCTCACCTCAGGATGTCCTCCAATTCTGAGCCTCTATTTCCCAACCACACACACGCGCGCGCGCACACACACACACACACACACACACACACTTGAGATGAATTACTGTAAAATTCTACAACCACAAAGGGTTTTTCTAAGGGAGAGCAGCAAAGGAGGGGAAAGCTCACTTTAATCCCAACTCTGTGGAGAGTGGGGTCTTGAGGAACAGAATAGTAGGGGCAGTTTAGAGGAGAGAAAAGCAAGCCGAGTCCCTAGGGCCTGTAGGAAGGAAATGAAAGGGAACTTGTGGCTGAGAGCAGTCAGTGTGATTCAGAATACTTTGTGCCCCCCCTACCTACATCCTGTGGACATAGAGAAACAGACCAAAAGATCCTCCTTTTGTTGGCCTATAAATATGGCTTAAGCACATCTGTGTATATTCATGATGTGAAACCACTCTACAACACATCGCATCCTTTTTGTTTTCAGAATAATTAGCACATATCCTTTTCCCACCTGTCCTCTTGATAAACTCAACCAATTCCAATACATGCTTCAATTCAGTTTAGAAAGTTTTAATTTCCAGTGTCTCTCAGGTAAAATGACAGCTATAGAAGGTAGCACTGTTTAGTGAAAAGAGGAAGGTTGGCTTTTGAATAATAGGATTTCAGCTCAAATCTAAATTCTGTTCCTTACTAGCTGCGTGATCTTGGGCCAGACATTAAGCCTTCATTTCTAGTTTTATACAATTAGAATTATAGTACATTCCTTGGGGTTGTAGGAGCCAAATGAAATGGGGCTTATAAACATTTGGCAAATAATGACTGAAAAAATAAATACATATTATTTACCTCTCCATCATAGACAAGAGTTGGGGAACTTCTAGATACAGGCTTTTCTAGTTTATTATTCAGCCAGTTGAGCCTTGTGCTTAAGGAAGAGCATCTGTAGCCACCACATCTGAGTGCCAATTCTAATCCTGCTGCTTACTGCTTTTTTTCAACTATAAAATTGGAATAATAATTATGATGGTAATACTAGTAGCTACCCAATGAGAGACTTAAATGAATTAATATGTGTACATATTTATGATAACAAATACATAATAAGTGCTCAATAATTGTTACTGTTCTCATTCTCCATATGTACTTTTAAAGTTTATAATGGAATATAAATTCTATAAGTATAGAAAAATTTGATCTGCTTTATTCACTGTTGTTTCCCAGCACCTGAACAGTTCTTGGAACACAGTAGGTGCTTAATATGTGTTTGTTGAATGAATAAATTAATCATGTTTATCTTCTTTCCTCACCCACACAAGTCTGGTGACTGAGCATTAGTATTTGACAAGACCAGTAATCTGACAGTCAAGAGCAACGGAAGACAGCTTAGTCTCTAGCCTTTCTCCCACATCTAGCCCAGCCTACACAGCGTTGTTAACACCCCTGCAACTAGATCCTCTTGTTGACATGGCAGCTGCCCTGTAGTCTTGCTATCAGGATACTTCAAAAGGAAAATTATGGTGTTTCCTTTTCTCTGGATATTGGTATCTAGAATGACTTGGCAAGCTAGGGCTCTGTCCTAGATGTGTCAACTGTGATATCTTTCACATATGTACAGTGTTTTCTAAGGGAAGATGCCCTTCCAAAGCCCTATTAGGGCCATCCTTAGGTAGCCATGCTTTGGGTCACTTGATGTGCCCCCTCCCCAACTTAGCCATTACTAACTGAACCAAGGTAACCACCTAACTAAGGGGGAAAAAAAAAAAACTATACATAGGTTACCCAATTATAGGTGTAATCTGACGTCAAACGTTGACATAAGCCAATTAAGTTCTCTCACAGAAATTTGAATTAGGATGTTCCAAGAAAAGAAATCAGTTAACAGCAGGCACAAAAGCTGAAAGATCATGATGAAGAAATACTGGAAGAATCATGAAGTGTTATTACAGGCTAGCTGTGCTAGTCATTCAGTCGTGTCCAACTCTTTGCAACCCCATGGGTTGTAGCCCATCAGGCTCCTCTGTCCATGGAATTTTCTTGGCAAGAATAATGGAGTGGGTTGCCATTCCCTTCTCCAGGGGATCGTTCTAACCCAAGGGTTGAATTTGGGTCTCCTGTATTGCAGTCAGCTTCTTTAGTGTCTGAGCCACCAGGGAAGCCCATTATAAGGTAACTGCAAGCCATAGTTAGGAGAGAGTAGAGTATATTAGGGAGCAAAGGTTAGCAGTGAAGAAAAGATACAGAGAAAAGAATGGAGCAGATACTGGGTCATGTTCATAACTGCATACAACAGATGATAGAATCTAGTACTTCTATCTAGAATGACCAGAAAAGCTGGATAAAACAAAATATCCTATTTGAATGTAATAGAGAACTATTGAGACAACAGGAAATAGAGAAGATAACAATACAGAGATAATATTACCTTAAAGAGGTGAGCAAAATTTTGTAGCCACTTCTACCTCGGTAGAATTTACCTGTTCTAGGTATGGGTAGGGACTTGGTAATCCAGTATTGTCAGTAGTGTGGGCTGCTGCTGTGGGTCATAGAACCAGCAGAGCTTTTGGTGGAGGTGGAGATACCTCAAACGTGTGGCTTGTATCCTCTCATATAATTGGTAGATACTAGGAATATTTGGAGTAGGAGACAAATCCCTATGAGACCCTGAAAATTAGAGTACTTAAGTTATGACACTAACATTAATCAAAAATTAGTTAAAGATCCACTAGAAGACTGGCCACACAAATTACACCAGGGCTGAGTTGAACACCTTGAAAGTCCTACAGCAAACCAAATAAATATTGAGCCTTACCAGGAGAAGTGCAACCCAGAGGTAACTTAGCACAGTTCTTGATTGGAATAAGGTCATCACCCACGATGCTATCTACCTACTGTCTACCTAATAGAGTGAAGACTGAAGCTTTTCTGAAGGAAGATAATCCTAATTTGACTTAGCAAAATTGTTATACCATATCTGACATTCACTGAAAAAGAATTGTGTTGAGCTAAAACAAGGACCACTTGATGAAAAGTGGAGAGAATAGGCATTAAAGATATGCCCAAAGATGGTCTAAATATTAGGGTTAATTGACAAGAAGCCTAAAATGATTATAATCGTTAAGTTCAAAACAAGTAATAGGTAAATAAAATAGATAAAAGATAAAGAATTTCTTCAGATATTTGAAATTCACAAAAGAGTCATAAGAAAATGTTAAAACTGCAAAATATAATACCTAAATTTAAGAATGAATTTGATGAGTTTAACTGAGGGTCCTTTGAACATGATGTCAAAGATAGATATCCATATGTAAAAGAAGAGTTCATTACAAAATACAGTTTTCTCTTACTGCTCTTAAGATTATCTTCTTGGTTCTTACTTTCAGCATTTTTACTATGGCGTGTCTATTTGTGGGTATCTTTATGTTTATCCTACTTGAGTTGTTGAGTTTCCCAAATATGTAGAGAATCTCAGTAAGATTAGCAGCTGATTTCCCAGCAGAAACAATAGAAGCCAAAATGCAGTGGCATAACACATTCAAAGTAGAAAAGGGAAATAAAAAACTGGTCAATCAAGAAATCTACCCAGGCAAAACTACCCTCTGAAACTGAAGGCAAAATAAAGACACTCCCAGATAAACAAAAAGCTGATAATTTTTTGCTAATAATCAGCTTTTCAAAAATTACTGAATCAAATTGTTTAGGCTAAAAATGAGTGATCCCAGATAGTAGTTGAAATTCACAAACAAAAAATGAAAAGCACTGGTAAAGGAAACTTTGTAATTATAAAAGATAATATAAATTAACATAATGTCTCTTTTCTTTACTGATTTAAGAAACAGCTGTGTAAAATAGTATGTATATATTGTATTTGGGGGGCCTATAACATAACAAAATGTAACATATTTGCCAATTGCAGCACAAAGAAGGTTGGGTGTGAAGAAAAAGGTACATTTTGCTAACTAAATGAAGCTATATGACAACTCAAACACAAGAATAAGTGAAGGGAACCAAAAATAGCAAATAAGAGTATTAATATAAGACAGATAAAAATATATCCTTGTTCTCTGTTCTTCTTTCAATTTCTTAAAAGACATAAAATTATATAAAGTAATAATTGTTGCAATGTATTATTGAATTTGAAACATTGATACATGTAATATATATAATAATAATACCATAAAAGAAGGAGAATGGGGAATATGTGTGTGTGTGTGTGTGTGTGTGTGTGTGTGTGTGTATTTCTATATCACACTGTAATGGAGATATTAATAACATAAAGCTGAAGCTGATTCTGATCAGTATGTACATGGTAAGCTCTAGTGCAACCACTAGGGAAATAATTAAAAAATATAAACATCATTAAAGAAATTAAAATGATATATTAGGAAATATTCACTTAATTCAAAAGAAAGCAGTAAAGGAGGAAAAGAGGAAGAAAAAAGATATGTGACATAGAAACAACAAGTAGGGAGATGGGCTAAGATGGCGGAGGAATAGGACGGGGAGACCACTTTCTCTCCCACAAATTCATCAAAGGAACATTTGAATGCCGAGCATATTCCACAGAACAATTTCTGAATGCTGGCAGAGGACATCAGGCACCCAGAAATGCAGCCCATTGTCTTCGAAAGGAGGTAGGACAAAAGATAAAAAGAGAGACAAAAGAGGTAGGGACAGAGGTCTGTCCTGGGAAGGGAGTCTTAAAAAGAAGTAAGTTTCCAAACACCAGGAAACATTCTCTCCGGCGGGTCTGTGGCAAGCCTTGGAATCTCAGAGGGCAAAATAACCGGGAGGAAAAATAAATAAATAATTAAAACTCACAGATTACATGTCCAACAGCAACTCCCAGCAGAGCAGCAGCCCAGATGCTCGCATCCCCCACTAGCAAGTGGGGAGGGACAGGGAGGAGCGGGCTGCATTGCTCAGGGTTAGGACCCAGCCTGAATACCCTGAGGGCAATCTGAGGGAACTAGCTTGGGATAGCAACACAGACTGTGGGATAGGTATCCAAGGCAAAAAGCCCTAACCTAAGACACCGTCAGGCACTCTCACAGAACAAAGGACTGAGCAGAGCTAGCTGGATGCGGACCAGCCCATCCCCTGTGGGAGACGGGCAGGTGAGGGCAGTCAGAGCCAGAGGGGGCAATCACTCCAAAGAGGCACCCTATACCAAACTGCAAGCAGACTTCTTTGCTAACCATGACTTCTTGGGGTTCTGGACAATCAACATCTGCTGGGAGGGTCTCAGCCAGAGACCAGCCCCCCAGAATAGACACACGGCACACCTAAGAAGGCGTGCCTGTTGTACACCCAGAAAACCGAGCGGCTGGGATGCGGGAGGGGATAAGCCACAGCCTTCAAATGGGGGCGACTACACATGCCAAGCACCTGGTCACCTGAGCTGCTCGGACTTGGGATGGGCACAAAACGCAGGCCCAACCAAGTCTGTGCCTCTGTGGAGTACCCAAGAACCTGAACCTGAGCGGCTTAGACTGGGAAGTGCATATAAACCAGGGCCCGCATCAGACAGTTCCCGGCAGAGCAACCTAGAGTCTGAGCAGTGTAGACTGAGAAAGCACACACGCCGTGAGTGGGGGAAAACCCAGTGTGGCTGAAACACTGTGAGCACATGCCAGTGATATTTGTTCGCAGTGTTCCTCCCTCCCCAAAGCATGACTGAACAAGCGAACTTAAAAAAAGAAAAAAAAAAAAAGTAACCACCACCGCCCCCCTTGTGGCAGGGTGGAAATTAGACACTGAAGAGACAAGCAAACAGAAGCTAAGATAAACAGAGGGAACTGTTTTGGAAGTGACAGGTGCAATAGATTAAAACCCTGTAGTTAGCATCGACTGCATAGGAAGGGGCCTATAGACCTTGAGAAGTACAAGCCAGACCAAGGAACTATCTGAAGATGAACCGACCCCACACTGTCCATAACAGCTCCTGAGAAAGTCTTAGATATATCTTTACTATTATCAGTTTTTAACTTTAAAAAAATAAAAAAAAATTTTATCTTTTTTAATTTTTAATTTTTTTATTTTTAAGTCCCCATTACTCTTATAATTTTAATTTTAATAACCTACTATTACCTTGCAAAAAAAAAAGAAAGACCCTATTTTTTAAAGCAAACTGTGACTTTGCTTTTTTTTTATTTGTTTTTTTGTTTTCTTTTTTTTTTAATATTGTATTTTTGGGAATCTAACTTCTACTCAAGATTTTTAATCTTTGATTTTTGTCATTTTTTTAATCAACTTTGTACCTTTAAGAATCCAATCTTCAGTACCCATTTTTACTTGGGAGTGAGATCACTGGCCACCTGGTGAAGAAAAAGGAGAGTCAAAAGGGGGAGAGATAAATCAGGCCAGTGAGACTTAAGTCCAAGTCCTGAGAACACCAGAGAACTCTTGAATTCAGGGAACATTAAATGATAGGAGCTCATCAAACGCCTGCATACCTACACTGAAACCAAGCACTACCCAAGGGCCAACAAGCTCTGGAGCAAGACATACTACGCAAATTATCAAGCAACATAGGAACATAACCCTGAGTTTCAATATACAGGCTGACCAAAGTCACACCAAACCCAGTGACATCTCAAAACTCATTACTGGACACTTCATTGCACTTCAGAGAAAAGAAACCCAGCTCCCCCCACCAGAATACTGACACAGCTTCCCTAACCAGAAAACCTTAACAAGCCACTGATCCAACCCCACCTGCAGCGAGAAACCTCCACAATAAAGAGGAACCACCAACTGCTAAAATACAGAAAGGCCACACCAAACACAGCAATATAAACAAGATGAAAACGCAGAGAAATACCCAGCAGGTAAAGGAACAGGATAAATGCCCACCAAACCAAAGAGGAAGAGATAGGGAATCTACCTGATAAAGAATTCTGAATAATGATAGTGAAAATGATACAAAATCTTGAAAACAAATTGGAGTTACAGGTAAATAGCCTGGAGATGAGGATCGAGAAGATGCAAGAAAGGTTTAACAAAAACCTAGAAGAAGTAAAAAGAGAGTCAATATATAATGAATAATGCAATTAATGAGATCAAAAACACTCTGGAGGGAAACAAGAGCAGAATAAACAAGGCTGAAGACAGGATAAGTGAGGTAGAAGATAGAAGAGTAGAAATAAATGAAACAGAGAAGAAAAGAGAAAAAAAATTAAAAGAAATGAGGACAACCTCAGAGACCTCTGGGACAATGTTAAATGCCCCAACATTCGAATCAAAGGAGTCCCAGAAGAAGAGGACAAAAAGAAAGACCTTGAGAAAATACTTGAGGAGATAATAGTTGAAAACTCCCCTAAAATGGGGAAGGAAATAATCACCCAAGGCCAAGAAACCCAGAGAGTCCCACACAAGATAAACCCAAGGTGAAACACCCAAAGACACATATTAATCAAATTAACAAAGATCAAACAAAAAGAACAAATATTAAAAGCAGCAAGGCAGAAACAACAAATAACACACAAGGGGATTGCCATAAGGATAACAGCTGATCTTTCAATAGAAACTCTTCAGGCCAGAAGGGAATGGCAGGACATACTTAAAGTGATGAAATAAAGTAACCTAAAGCCCAGATTACTGTACCCAGCAAGGATCTCATTCAAATATGAAGGAGAAGTCAAACGCTTTATAGACAAGCAAAGGCTGAGAGAATTTAGCACCAGCAAACCAAATCTCCAACAAATGCTAAAGGATATAATCTAGACAGGAAACACAGAAAGGGTGTATAAACATAATCCAAAACAATAAAGTAAATGGCAATGGGATCATCAGTTCAGATCAGTTCAGTTCAGTTCAGTCCTCAGTCGTGTCCAACTCTCTGTGACCCCATGAATCGCAGCACACCACGCCAGGCCTCCCTGTCCATCACCAACTCCCGGAGATTACTCAAACTCATGTCCATCGAGTCGGTGATGTCATCCAACCATTTCATTCTCTGTCATCCTCTTCTCTTCCTGCCCCCAATTGGTGCCAGCATCAGGGTATTTTCCAATGAATCAACTCTTCGCATGAGGTGGCCAAAGTACAGCAGTTTCAGCTTCAGCATCAGTCCTTCCAATGAATACCCAAGACTGATCTCCTTTAGGATGGACTGGTTGGATCTCCTTGAATTGCAAGGGACTCTCAAGAGTCTTCTCCAACACCATAGTTCAAAAGCATCAATTTTTTGGTGCCCAGGTTTCTGCACAGTCCAACTCTCACATCCATACATGAACACTGGAAAAACCATAGCCTCGACCAGATGGAACTTTGTTGGCAAAGTAATGTATCTGCTTTTTAATATGCTATCTAGGTTGATCATAACTTTCCTTCCAAGGAGTAAGCGTCTTTTAATTTCATGGCTGCAATCACCATCTGATGTGATATTGGAGCCCCCAAAATTAAAGTCTGACACAGTTTCCACTATTTCCCCATCTATTTCCCATGAAGTGATGGGACCAGATACCATGATCTTAGTTTTCTGAATATTAAGTCTGAACGAACTTTTTCACTCTCCTCTTTTACTTTCATCAAGAGGTTTTGTAGTTCCTCTTCACTTTCTGCCATATGGGTGGAGTCATCTGCATATCTGAAGTTATTGGTATTTCATCTGGCAATCTTGATTCCAGTTTGTGCTTCTTCCAGCCCAGCTTTTCTCATGGTGTACTCTGCATATAAGTTAAATAAGCAGGGTGACAATATACAGCCTTGACGTACTCCTTTTCCTATTTGGAATCAGTCTGTTGTTCCACGTCCAGTTCTAACTGTTGCTTCCTGACCTGCATACAGGTTTCTCAAGAGGCAGGTCAGGTGGTCTGGTATTCTCATCTCTTTCAGAATTTCTCACAGTTTATTGTGATCCACATAGTCAAACGCTTTGGTATAATCAATAAAGCAGAAATAGATGTTTTTTCTGGAACTCTCTTGCTTTCTCGATGATCCAGCAGATGTTGGCAATTTGATCTCTGGTTCCTCTGACTTTTCTAAAATCAGCTAGAACACCTGGAAGTTCTCGGTTCATGTATTGCTGAAGCCTGGCCTGGAGAATTTTCAACATTACTTCACTAGCATGTGAGATGTGTGCAATTGTGTGGTAGTTTGAGCTTTCTTTGGGATTGGAATGAAAAGTGACCTTTTCCAGTCCTGTGGCCACTGCTGAGTTTTCCAAATTTGCTGGCATATTGAGTACAGCACTTTCACAGCATCATCTTTCAGGATTTGAAATAGCTCTACTGGAATTCCATTCCTTCCACTAGCTTTGTTCGTAGTGATGCTTCCTAAGGCCCACTTGACTTCACATTCCAGGATGTCTGGCTCTAGGTGAGTGATCACACCATTGTGATTATCTGTGTCATGAAGATCTTTTTTGTACAGTTCTTCTGTGTATTCTTACCACGTCTTCTTAATATCTTCTGCTTCTGTTAGGTCCATGCCATTTCTGTCTTTTATCAATCCCATCTTCACATGAAATGTTCCCTTGGTATCTCTAATTTTTTTGAAGAGATCTCTAGTCTTCCCCATTCTGTTTTTTTTTTTCCTCTATTTCTTTGCATTGATCACTGAGGAAGCCTTTTTTATCTATCCTGGCTATTCTTTGGAACACTGCATTCAAATGGGTTTATTTTTCCTTTTCTCCTTTGCTTTACACTTCTCTTCTTTTCACAGCTACTTTTAAGGCCTCCTCAGACAACCATTTTGCCTTTTTGCATTTCTTTTCCATGGGGATGGTCTTGATCCCTATCTTCTGTATAATGTCACGAACCTCCATCCATAGTTCATCAGGTCTCTGTCTATCAGATCTAGTCCCTTAAATCTATTTCTCACTTGCACTGTATAGTCATAAGGGATTTGATTTAGGTCATACCTGAATGGTCTAGTGGTTTTCCCTACTTTCTTCAATTTAAGTCTGAATTTGGCAATAAGGAGTTCATCATCTGAGCCACAGTCAGCTCGGTCTTGCCTTTGCTGACTGTATAGAGCTTCTCCATCTTTGGCTTCAAAGAATATCATCAATCTGATTTCGGTGTTGACCGTCTGGTGATGTCCATGTGTAGTCTTTCTTGTGTTGTTGGAAGAGGGTGTTTGCTATGACCAGTGCGTTCTCTTGGTCAAACTCTATTAGCCTTTGCCCTGCTTCATTCCGTACTCCAAGGCCAAATTTGACTGTTACTCCAGGTGTTTCTTGACTTCCTACCTTTGCATTCCAGTCCCCTATAATGAAAAGGACATCTTTTTTGGGGGGTGTTAGTTCTATAAAGTCTTGTAGGTCTTCATAGATCCGTTCAACTTCAGCTTCTTCAGCATTACTGGTTGGGGCATAGGCTTGGATTGCTGTGATATTGAATGGTTTGCCTTGGAAACGAACAGAGATCATTCTGTCATTTTTGAGATTGCATACAAGTATGTATTTTGGACTCTTTTGTTGACCATGATGGCTACTCCATTTCTTCTAAGGGATTCCTGCCCACAGTAGTAGATATAATGGTCACCTGAGTTAAATTCACCCATTCCAGTCCGTTTTAGTTCGCTGATTCCTAGAATGTCAACATTCGCTCTTGCTGTCTCCTGTTTGACCACTTTCAATTTGCCTTGATTCATGGACCTAACAGTCACTTATCAATAATTACCTTAAATGTAAATGTGTTGAATGCCCCCAACCAAAAGACAAAGACTGGCTGAATGGATACAAAAACAAGACCCCTATATATGTTGTCTACAAGAGACCCATCTCGAAACAAGGGACTCATACAGACTGAAAGTGAAGGGCTGGAAAAAGTCATTCCATGCAAATAGAGACCAAAAAAAAGCAGGAGCAGCAATACACATATCAGATAAAATAGACTTTAAAACAAAGGCTGTGAAAAGAGACAAAGATGGACACTACATATAGATCAAAGGATCAATCCAAGAAGAAGATATAACAATCATAAATAAATATGCACCCAACATAGGAACACCACAATATGTAAGATAAATGCTAACAAGTATGAAAGGGGAAATTAACTGTAAAACAATAATAGTGGGAGACTTTAATATTCTACTCACACCTATGGATAGATCAACTAAACAGAAAATTAACAAGGAAACACAAACTTTCAATGATACAATAGGCCAGTAGACCTAATTGATATCTATAAGACACTTCACCACAAAACAATGAATTTCACCTTTTTCTCAAAGACACACAGAACCTTCTCCAGGATAGATCACTTCCTGGGCCATAAATTTAGCCTTGGTAAATTCAAAAAAATTGGAATCATTCCAAGCATCTTTTCTGTCCACAATGCAGTAAGATTAGATATCAATTACAGGAGAAAAACTATTAAAAATTTCAACATATGGAGGCTGAACACACGCTGCTGAAAAACAAATCACAGAAGAAATCAAAAAAGAAAAATATGCATAGAAATGAATGAAAATGAAAACACAACAACCCAAAACCTATGGGACAATGTAAAAGCAGTGATAAGGGGAAGGTTCATAGCAATAGAGGTTTATCTCAAGAAACAAGAAAAAAGTCAAATAAATAACCTAACTCTATACCTAAGGCAATGTGAAAAGGAAGAATTTATGAACCCCAGAGTTAGTAGAAGGAAAGAAATTGTAAAATTAGGGCAGAAATAATGCAAAAGAAGCAAAAGAGACCATACCTAAAGTTAACAAAACCAAAACCTGGTTCTTTGAGGAGGTAAATGAAATGGACAAGCCATTAGCCAAACTCATCAAGAAACAAAGGGAGAAAAATCAAATCAACAAAATTAGAAATGAAAATGGAGAGATCAGAACAGACAACACAGAAATACAAAGGATCATAAGAGACTATTATCAGCAACTATAGGCCAATAAAATGGACAACTTGGAGGAAATGGACAAATTCTTAGAACAGTATAACTTTCCAAAATTGAACCAGGAAGAAATAGAAAATCTTAACAGACCCATCACAAGCATGGAAATTGGAACTATAATCAGAAATCTTCCAAAAAACAAAAGCCCAGGACCAGACGGCTTCACAGCTAAATTCTCCCAAAAATTTAGAGAAGAACTAACACATATCCTACTCAAACTCTTCCAGAATACTGCAGAGGAAGGTAAACCTCCAAACTCATTCTATGAGTTCACCATCACCTTAATACCAAAACCTGACAAAGATGCCACAAAAAAAGAAAATTATAGGCCAATATCACTGGTGAACATAGATGCAAAAATCCTTAACAAAATTCTAGCAAACAGAATCCAGTGACATATTAAAAAGATCATACATCATGACCAAGTGGGCTTTATCCCAGGGATGCAAGGATTCTTCAATATCAGCAAATCAATCAACATAATACACCACATTAAGAAATTGAAAAATAAAACCATATGATTATCTAAATAGATGCAGAGAAAGCCTTTCACAAAATTCAACATCAATTTATGATAAAAAAAAAAGAAACCTCCAGAAAGCAGGAATAGAAGGAACATACCCCCAACATAATAAAAGCTATATATGACAAACCCTCAGCAAACATTATCCTCAATGGTGAAAAATTTAAAGAATTTTCCCTAAAGTCAGGAACAAGACAAGGGTACCCACTCTCACTACTACTATTCAGTATAGTTTTGGAAGTGTTGGGCATAGCGATCAGAACAGAAAAAAAAAAAAAAAGGAATCCAGATTGGAAAAGAAGAAGTAAAATGCTCACTGTTTGCAGATGACATGATCCTCTACATAGAAAACCCTAAGGACTCCACCAGAAAATTACTAGAGCTAATCAATGAATATAGCAAAGTTGCAGGATATAGAATTAACACACAGAAATCCCTTGCATTCCTATACAGTAACAATGAGAAAACAGAAATAGAAATTAAAGAAACAATTCCATTCACCATTGCAACGAAAATAATAAAATACTTAGGAGTAAATCTACCTAAAGAAACAAAAGACTTATACATAGAAAACTATAAAACACTGTTGAGAGAAATAAAAAATGAAAGAAATAGATGGACAAATATACCATGTTTATGGATTGGTAGAATCAATATAGTGAAAATGAGTATACTACCCAAAGCAATGTATAGATTCAATGAAATCCCTATCAAGCTACCAATGCTATTTTTCAGAGAACTAGAAAAAATAATTTCATAATTTGTATGGAAATACAAAAAACCTCGAATAGCCAAAGCAATCTTGAGAAAGAAGAATGGCACTGGAGGAATCAACCTGCCTGACTTCAGGCTCTACTACAAAGCCACAGTCATCAAGACAGTGTGATACTGGCACAAAGACAGAAATATAGAGCAATGGAACAAAACAGAAAGCCCAGAGATAAATCCACGAACCTATGGACACTTTATCTTCAACAAAAGAGGCAAGAATATACAATAAAGAGAAGACAACCTCTTTAACAAGTGGTGCTGTGAAAACTGGTCAACCACTTCTAAAAGAATGAAACTAGAACACTTTCTAACATCATACACAAAAATAAACTCAAAATGGATTAAAGATCTAAATGTAAGACCAGAAACTATAAAACTCCTAGAGGAGAACATAGGCAAAACACTCTCCGACATAAACCACAGCAAGATCCTCTATGACCCACCTCTCAGAATATTGGTAATAAAAGCAAAAATAAACAAATGGGACCTAATTAAAATTAAAAGTTTCTGCACAACAAAGGAAACTCTAAGCAAGGTGAAAAGACAGCCTTCACAATGGGAGAAAATAATAGCAAATGAAACAACTAACAAGGGCTTGATCTGAAGAATATACAAGCAACCCCTGCAGCTCAGACATACAGATGGCTAACAAACACATGAAAAGATGCTCAACATCACTCATTATTAGAGAAATGCAAATCAAAACCACAATGAGGTACCATTACACGCCAGTCAGGATGGCTGCTATCCAAAAGTCTACAAGCAATAAATGTTGGAGAGGGTGTGGAGAAAAGGGAACCCTCTTACACTGTTGGTGGGAATGCAAACTAGTACAGCTGCTATGGAAAACAGTGTGGAGATTTCTTAAAAAACTGGAAATAGAACTGCCATATGACCCAGCAATCCCACTTCTGGGCATACACACTGAGGAAACCAGATCTGAAAGAGACACGTGCACCCCAATGTTCATTGCAGCACTGTTTATAATAGCCAGGACATGGAAGCAACCTAGATGCCCATCAGCAGATGAATGGATAAGGAAGCTGTGGTACATATACACCATGGAATATTACTCAGCCATTAAAAAAAATTCATTTGAACCAGTCCTAATGAGATGGATGAAGCTGGAGCCCCTTATACAGAGTGAAGTAAGCCAGAAAGATGAAGATCATTACAGCATACTAACACATATATATGGAATTTAGAAAGATGGCAATGATAACCCTATATGCAAAACAGAAAAAGAGACACAGAAATACAGAACAGACTTTTGAACTCTGTGGGAGAATGTGAGGGTGGGATATTTCAAAAGAACAGCATGTATACTATCTATGGTGAAACAGATCACCAGCCCAGGTGGGATGCATGAGACAAGTGCTCCGGCCTGGTGCACTGGGAAGACCCAGAGGAATCGGATGGAGGGGGAGGTGGGAGCAGGGATCGGGATGGGGAATACGTGTAAATCCATGGCTGATTCATATCAATGTATGACAAAACCCACTGAAATGTTGTGAATGATTGGCCTCCAACTAATAAAAAAATAAATAAATAAAAGACCCAATCAAAAAGTGGGCCAAAGAACTAAACAGACATTTCTCCAAAGAAGACATACAGATGGCTAACAAACACATAAAAAGATGTTCAACATCACTCATTATTAGAGAAATACAAATCAAAACCACAATGAGGTACCATTACACGCCAGTCAGAATGGCTGCTATCCAAAAGTCTACAAGCAATAAATGCTGGAGAGGGTATGGAGAAAAGGGAACCCTCTTACATTGTTGGTGGGAATGCAAACTAGTACAGTCGCTATGGAGAACAGTGTAGAGATTTCTTAAAAAACTGGAAATAGAACTGCCATATGATCCAACAGTCCCACTGCTGGGCATACACACCTAGGAAACCAGAACTGAAAGAGACACGTGTACCCCAATGTTCATCACAGCACTGTTTATAATAGCCAGGACATGGAAACAACCTAGATGTCCATCAGCAGATGAATGGATAAGAAAGGTGTGGTACATATACACAATGGAATATTACTCAGCCATTAAAAAGAATACATTTGAATCAGTTCTAATGAGGTAGATGAAACTGGAGCCTATTATACAGAGTGAAGTAAGCCAGAAAGAAAAACACCAATACAGTATACTAATGCTTATATATGGAATTTACAAAGATGGTAATGATAACCCTGTATGGGAGACAGCAAAAGAGACACAGATGTATTGAACAGTCTTTTGGACTCTGTGGGAGAGTGCGAGGGTGGGATGATATGGGAGAATGTCACCGAAACATGTAAATTATCATATGTGAAATGAATTGCCAGTCCAGGTTCGATGCATGATACAGGATGCTCGGGGCTGGTGCACTTGGATGACCCAGAGGGATGGGATGGGGAGGGAGGTGGGAGGGCTATTCTGGATGGGGAACACCCGTGGCAGATTCAAGTCAATGTATGGACAAACCAATACAATGATGTAAAGTGAAATAAATTAATTAATTAATTAAAAATGAAAAAAAGTACTACTCTTTTATTTCTCAATTTTTTCCAAATCCAAGTTGAAAACCCTGTCTAATTATCACGCCCTCACAGATAATACTGAAGATCATGAAAGATAACAAGATATACCATGATCATGGCTGAGAATACACTATCATAAATATTTTTTTAATATCAGTTCTTCCCTCTTCTGTTACTTAAACATGTGTATTGATTTATATTTTCTAACATCACAATAGAATTTGCAGGGAACTTGACAGGTTGATATAACATCTACATGGAAGAACAAAGGACCAAGAAAAACCAAAACAATATTTAAAAGTCACAAGGTTAAGGAACTTACTCTTTCAACATGAAGATTGACAATAAAGTAAGAATAACTACGAGTATATGGTATTAGCCTATTGTAGAGATATAAAACAAAGGAATAGAAGAGGGAGCCCTCAAACTCACTATGTGTATATGAAAACTTGATAAGTGATGAAGGGGATATTATTGCAAATCAATGGAAGAAAGCATAAGCTATTTAATAAATAGGACTAGGATAATAAGTTAATCATTGTTGGTCCTTTAATAGACTGGAACCTGGTGGTCCGGAGTCGACGATGAGAAAGTGAAAGAGGGAAAGAGACTAATATTCCCTGGGTTATGCAGCCAGCTTTTGCACTCCAGGGAATCAGCCAGAAATAAAGAGATAAAGAGAAAGAGAGGAAGAGAAAGAAAGAAAGACATGGGGACCAAAGCTCTGATGGAGCAAAGGTGTTTTAATCAACAGGGCGTGGGCATATATACTGTCTTACAAGGTAGTTATTCTCAGCAAAGATAAAGATTAAAATTCCAGACTTACAAAACACAAGGTGATCCCTATTAAAGAGAGAAGAGGGTACTTATCACCATAATGAGAAACTAACAAAGGAAATGCCTGAATTCCTCAGCCCTGGGAAAGGCATGCCTTTCATATTCAGGCGTGCCTTGAATATTCAGGAATTAATAAGGGCCAAAGGTTTCCTGACAGATCCATAACAGCATAAGGGAAGCCTCCTGTTGAATGCTTCCTGACAAATCATATTTTTTTAATAATATAATTTCTTTCTCCAAAACAAAAAAAATTATCATTAAGGACCTATATTAAAAATGTTAAACAAAAAAGAAACAACAAGTAAAATGACAGATGTAAATCCACATATATTTATAATATCAGTAAATGGGAATGGATTAAATAATCAACTCAAAACACTAAAATTATTAGAATGGATTAAGAAAAGATCCAACTTATGCTGTTTACAAAAAAAAAAAACAATAGAGGTTTATAAAAATGAAATATAGTGAAAGTCAAAGACTAGAGAAAGAAATATCACACAAATGGCAATCATAAGAAAACTGATGTGACTACAGTAATATCAGACCAACACAGTATACTAAGGCATATATATGGAATTTAGAAAGATGGTAATGATAATCCTATATGCAAAACAGAAAAAGAGACACAGATGTACAGAACAGAATTTTGGACTCCGTGGGATAAGGCGAGGGTGGGATGTTTCAAGAGAACAACATCAAAACATGTATATTATCTAGGGTGAAACAGATCACCAGCCCAGGCTGGATGCACGAGACAAGTGCTCGGGCCTGGTGCACTGGGAAGACCCAGAGGAATCGGGTGGAGAAGGAGGTGGGAGCGGGAATCGGAACGGGGAATACATGTAAATCCATGGCTGATTCACGTCAATGTATGACAAAAACCACTACAGTATTGTAAAGTAATTAGCCTTCAAGTAATAAAAATAAATGGGAAAAAAAAGAAATAAAGTTTATTTCAAATCAAGATCTCATTTTCCACTATAAGACACTGGAAAAATAATGGTAAAAATTAAGCTAAAGGCAGAGTGATGGACAAAATAATACAGATTAAAGAAGAAATTAATGAAATAGAACATATGAAAATATAGAGAAAAATAATGAAATAAAACTGTTTCTTTGAAAAAAAATTTTAAAAATGACAAACTTTTAGTTAAATTGATAAAGAAAATAGTGAGAAGACTCAAATTACTGGAACCAGAAATTAAAGAAAGGAGGTTACTAATGGCCTTACAGAAATTAAAGGTAGGAATGCTATGAAAAAAATGTGTGCCAATAAATTAGAAAATAAATGAAATAGATAAATTCCTAAAAAGACACAAACTAGCAACATTCATTCAAGAAGAAATGAAAATTATGAATAGATCTATAACAAGTAAAGAGACTGAATTGGTAATAATCAAAAATTACCTACAAAGGAAAGCCTGGGCCTGGATTAATTCACCATTCAGTTCTATCAAAAGTTTTAAAATAATATATATAAATTTCCAGAAAATAGACATGGCAGGAAAACTTTCCGATTTCTATGAGCCCAGCATCACCTGATATCAAAGCAAAGACATCACAAGATAAGAAAACTAAGATCAATATATCCTTCAAATATAAATGAAAAAATACTAATAATCCCAATTGAGAAACATTAAAAAACCTATACAAAATGACCAAATGGGATTTATCTCAGGAATGCAAGGTTGTTTCAACATCCCCCCAAAATCAATTAATGTTATATATATATACATATACACACACCATATCAGTAGAATAATAAACAAAAACCACACTATCACCTCCATACATGCAGATAAAACATTTGACAAAGTCTGTCAGGTTATTATGGCAGAAACATTTAATACACTAGGAATATAAAGAAACAGCCTCACCTGGAAAAAAAAAAGGATCTATGAAAATTCCACAACCTCTCACTTTTTCTCTCTCCCATTCTCTCCATCTCTTCTTTATCCCCAACCTTTCTCTCCATTTATTCCTTTCCCTCACTCTATAAAAAAAATCAAGTGCCTTCCATTCTTTTACACACAAAAGTCATGCCACTCCTCTGCTCAGAAACATGAATGGCTTCCAAACTCAATGAGAAAAGTCAGTCATTTAAATGTCCATAAAAACTCCTTGACCTCATCTCTTACTATTTCCCCTCTCACTGTGCTCCAATCACATTGGCATGTTTTCTCTTCCTCACCAAGCATGTGTCCTTCTCAGAACCTTTGCCTCGATCATTCCAGTTTCCTTCTGCCTGGAATCATCTTTAATATATATGTCTCATTCTTTCAACTACTTGACATCTCTGCTCAAATGTAGCCTTGTTAAATAGTCCATTCTTAACTACCTTGTTTAACATAGTATACCAACCTTATCATTCTCTCTTCCCTTTACCCAGCATTATTTTTCTCCCTATCCCCACAACTGGAATTAGGGCTCCAAGAAAATAGAACTTTGGAGTTTGTTTGTTTTTAACCTCTGTACACCAGCGCATTGAATAATATTTGGCACTGATCAAGACAAAAATCGCCCCTGATGTCCACAACTGATCTTGTATTTATGATTCAAACTCCGTGTTATTACACGCTGGTCAGACACTCACAGCCAGGCTATTTTCTTCTCCTGTTGGACAGAAAATATCTCATAGAATACCACCCCAGGCAATATTACTCTGAAACCAAGTCAAAGTGAAGCAAAACAAGGTTTATTCATAATTTTGTCTAAGCAGACACAAAAGCCAGTTCATTGGAAAAGACTGATACTGGGAAAGATAGAGGGCAGGAGAAGGGGGTGACGGAGGATGAGATGGTTAGATAGCATTACCAACTAAATGGACATGAGTTTGAGCAAACTCCAGGAGATAGTGGAGGACAGGGAAGCCTGGTGTGCTGCAGTCCATGGGGTTGCAGAGTTGGAGATGACTTGTAGACTAAACAGCAACAACAGAGACAAAATCAACGTGACTGTGTCACCTATAGCATATCCAATCTTAAAATTGCCCCCCCCCCCAAATTTTCAACAGCTCCTAAAGCAAACCTCCACTCTCTTAGACCCTCTCTAAAATCACACAAAAGCCCAAATCTTATAACAGTTTCTTTCTAATTAACATTTTTTTAATGAGATACCCCATGGTTCTACATGATATGTGTTCTCTCTTGCTGCAATGAGTAATAAACTCAACTTGTTTAATTACAAGATGTCCCTGGTGGTCTTTGGTTGACGTGTATTGACAGAACTTGAGGTAACAATAAAGATTTCCCAGAGAAACTCATTCCCTTGGACTGAGAACTTTAGTATATAACACTGTGCACATTTGAGATCCTTGTGTCTCTATATGAACAAAGTTTCACATGCTATTGACTGAGCAATAAATCCATGCTGAATTGGCTCCACAATTTCACAGAAGCCTTTTAACATTGAGTTAAATTTTTGCTTTCCTAAGAATAAATCCCTCTTTGAGATTTTGGTTATTGATCAGATTTGCATTGTTGTTTGATGAAATATTTTCTAGCATCTAACACCCACTCTCTAATGCCTTTTCTGTCTATATTCTTGTATAATGTCTTGATTGTTGCTTGTTTATCAGAGGAAAAGTCTATAGAGAGAGGAGGAGCACTTGTTCAATAAGTCTGTCCTCACAGTAACCTTAGGAGCTGCGAAATTCAGAAAAAAATTTTTTTCTAGAAATCTTTTTTTTTCCTTAGGACAAACTTTGTCCGTAGGTCTCCATAACAAAATCTAATAAGGACTTTTTCGGTCTTGTTTTGTGTTCTTGAGAATTTCTGATATTTAGTTCAGTCTTCCCAGAATTGGGAGGTTTTATCCACCTCTTGATCAATGACTACTGGTCATTGACCAAGCTCTGGATACATACGTCATAGAAATACCTTTTTATGGACATGGTGCAGTTTTATAGAGTCTTTTCCATCTAAATCTGCTTCCTTCAGGTCAAACACCTGCTTCATTTGCTTTCTAACTAGAATGTTAATATGCATAGCTTTCAAACCGTCACAGTCTCACCAAGGAAAGTTTGGAATTACAGTGGTAACTTTGGGGAAACTTTGATATGGACAGATAGTTTTTAAAAATGTCTTAAAACAAAAGGAGATAAACCTCGTCAAATAATCTACTTTCTTTAATTGGTATGAAGATGCTTCTAAATACAATTCAGACTTAAAAATTGCTTACTTAAAATATTATTTAGCTAAAGCTGTTGAAAAATAGGAGAAGCTGTCTCCTAAACAGTATTTAGGATTAGTTTCTGATGTTGACATTTCTATTGTTCTTTATATTTTTGTTAATTATTTAAAGCTTGAAATTGCAGATCCAATATGTAAGAAATAAAAGCTTGACAGTAAAGTCATTCTGTTGCATGAATGTCAACAATTGGCTAAATATTTTAAAGAAAATTTACATATCAGAAAGGAAAAAGCCTATAAGAAAAGTGTTTGTCTAAAAGATCATTTTGCTTAACAGGAGAAGTATCTCATTTGTTTCCATTCACTGGGGATTAATAAGTGCAGCCTTTTTAATTATACAACTTGATAAAATTCTCAAGAATCCAAATTATCTAAAAATTGCATGATATTCTATTATGTGTACATGTAAAAATATCTTTTCTATACATTTAAACTTCCTTTTCTTTACAGAGAAATCATAGCTATTTGTCTAAATCTGGCTCCTGTTCATTTTTCCTGGGCCATTTCCTCTCTTCTTTCACTCTATTATGAGACTTTAAGATTAACTGATTAAAAATTATTTCCCTGTTATATACACACTCTCAGAATACTTAGTTCAGATAAGCACTCAAACTTGTCAAAAAATTAACAAAATGATTATACGTTTTTGTGGACACTAAAAAGATAGTTTTATATAATAACCACTTTAACTATAGTTATGGAATAATATGAAAAATCTTGCATTTCAAGATAAAAGATAAGCTTTCACATGATTCAATTATTATCAATTAGTTTACCAAAAATAAGATGTTACTATAATATTTTGATTTGTTCAGAACCAACGGTAAATTTCTCATGATTTAAATGTCCAAAAAGCCTAAAACTACTTGTATGAATTTAATATTTCACTGTTTCCATAACTTTTATAATTTAAAAATTATATTTAATTAAAAATAATTATAGTGAATGTCTTTTTAAGGGTTTAGTTTTTAAATGCTACAATTTAGAAAGATTTAGTGTGATAACTAAATTAAAATTTCTAGATTAATTAACCTTACTAAGTTAGTAAATTGTAAGGCTTTGAATTAAGGCATACCTGAATGATCTAGTGGATTTCCCTATGCTCTTCAATTTAAGTCTGAATTTTGCAATGAGTTCATGATCTGAGCCACAGTCAGCTCCTGGTCTTGTTTTTGCTGACTGTATAGAGCATCTCCATCTTTGGCTGAAAAGAATATAATCAATCTGATTATGGTGTTAATCACCTGGTGATTTCCATGTGTATAGTCGTCTCTTGTGTTGTTGAAAGCAAGTGTTTGCTATGACCAGTGCATTCTCTTGGCAAAACTCTGTTAGCCTTTTACTTCCTTCATTCAAATAGATTCAAAGATTTATATTTGATAGAGTGCCTGAAGAACTATGGATGGAGGTTCGTGACATTGTTCAGGAGGCAGTGATCAAAACCATCCCCAAGAAAAAGAAATGCAAAAAGACAAAATGGTTGTCTGTGGAGGCCTTACAAATAACTGAGAAAAGAAGAAACATGAAAGGCAACGGAGAAAAGGAAAAAATATATCCATGTGAATGCAACATCAAAAGAATAACAAGGAGAGATAACAAAGACTTCCTACATGAATAATGCAAAGAAATAGAGGAAAATAATAGAATGGGAAAGACTAGAGATCTCTTCAATAAAATTAGATTTCAAAGGAACATTTCATGCAAAGATGGGCACAATAAAGGACAGAAATGGTATGGACCTAACAGAAGCAGAAGAAATTAAGAAGAGTTGGCAAGAATGCACTGAAGAACTGTACAAAAAAGATCTTCATGACCCAAATAGTCATGATAGAGCTAGACATTCTGGAATGTGAAGTCAAGTGGGCCTTAGGAAACACCACTATGAACAAAGCTAGCGGAAATGATGGAATTTCAGCTGAGCTATTTCAAATCCTAAATGATGATGCTGTTAAGGTGCTGCACTCAACATGCCAGCAAATTTGGAAAACTCAGCAGTAACCACAGGACTGGAAAAAGTCAGTTTTCAACTCAATCCCAAAGAAAGGCAATGCCAAAGAATGTTCACACTATGGCACAATTGTGCTCATCTCACATGCTAGCAAAGTAATGCTCAAAATTCTCCAAGCTAAGCTTCAACAGTATGTGAACCCAGAACTTGCAGATGTTCAAACTGGATTTAGAAAAGGCAGAGGAACCAGAGATCACATTGCCAACATCCATGGGATCAAAGAAAAAGCAAGAGAATTCCAGAAAAACATTTACTTCTGCTTTATTGACTATGCCAAAGCCTTTGACTGTGTGGATCACAGCAAACTGGAAAATTCTTAAAGATATGGAAATAACAGGCCACATTATCTGCCTTCTGAGAAATCAGTATGCAAGTTAAGAAGCAATAGTTAGAACCAGACATAGAACAACAGATTTCCAAATTGGGAAAGGAGTATGTCAAGTCTCTATATTGTCACCCTGCTTATTTAACTTGTATGCATCAGGCAAAATGCAGGACTGGATGAAACACAAGCTACAATCTGTTTTGCCAGGAGGTGGGGCAGTACCAAGATGACAGAGGAATACAACAGGGAGACCACTTTCTCCCCCAACAGTTTCACCAAAAGATCATTTGAATGTTGAACAACTTCAACAAAACAACTTCTAAAGCCTGGTTGAAGACAACAGGCACCCAGAAAGACGGCCCAATCTCGCCAAAAGGATGTAGGACAAAATATAAAAGACAAAAGCAGGGACAAAAGATTTAGGGATGGAGACCCATCCTAAGGATGGAGTTGTGAAGGAGGAGAAGTTTATAAACAGTAGGAAACACTCTCACAGGCATATCTGTGGGGAGGTTTGGAATCTCAGTGGGCAACATAGCTGGGAGAAAAAAATAAATAAATAAGCACAGAATAAGCCCCTAACTGCAACTGCCAGTGAAGAAGTGACCCAGATGCTCCCATCTGCCACCAGCAAGTGCGGGCTTGGCAGGGAGACGTGGGCTGCATCATCAGTCCATAAGGTAAGAACTAGGCCTGAGTGTCTTGAGGACAATCTGAGGGAGCTAATGTGAGATAGCTAATGTGGGATTGCCAGAGAGACAAAAAGAGAGAGGGAGAGAGACTTTTCCTGCAAAAGGCTCTAATGCCTCGCTGTGACCCCTGGCATGCTCACACAACAATGGACTGAGCAAATAGCAAAGGAGAGCAAGCTTGCTGCCAAATAGGGCCTTCTCTCTCTGGAGGCAGAGATGCAGGCATGTTACAGCCAGAGCCTGAAGGCAAGGGGCTGCTACACTCTTGGCCCCAGAGACTGCATCTTCCACCAAACTGTGAGCATGTTCCCTGTTGCTAACCCCATCTTCCTGGCATCCTGGATAGTTGACATCTGCCAGGTGTGTCACAGCCTGAGATCAGCTCCCCAGAGGAGACACATGGCACACCTGGGACTGTACATTCATGGCACACCTGGGAAATCCAGCGGCTGGGACTGGGGAGGTGAATAAGACACATGGCCCACCTGGGACAGTGTACTTGCCAGGCACCTGGTAACCTGAGTGGCTTGGACCTGGGAAGAGCACAAAATACACAGCTCATATGAGTCTGTGCACCTGCAGAGCACCTGAGAACCTGAGTGCCCTAGTCCTAGGAACCCCATAAAACACAGGGCCCACTTGGGACAGTGCCCCTGCAGAGTACCCTGAAGCCTGAGCAGTGTAAACGTGGGAAGTACATGCCACCTTGTGTTGTTGCAAACCCAGTGTGGTCCATCCACTGTGAGCACTCCCCACACATTCCAGTGGCATTTGTTTGCAGTGTCCCTCCCTCCCAACAACTCAACTGAACAAGTGAGCCTAAATAAGTGGCCACCTTCACCCCCTTGTGTCAGGGCAGAAAGTAGACACTGAAGAGATCTTGAAACAGAGGAAGACAAACTAAACAAGGAAAGGGGAAACTGCACCTGTTGACAAGTGTAACAGATTAAAACCTGCATTTAATACTGGAGACTGTGCATTTGAGTGGCACCTATAGACCTTGAGAACAAGTACGAGCCAGAACAAGGGACTATCTGACACTGAACTGACCCCACACTGCCCACAACAGCTCCAGAGAAATTCCTAGATACATTTTTACTACTATGACTTAAATATATATATATATATATATATATATATAAATTTTGTGATTATGTTTTGTATTTTTTATATTGTATTTTTGAGAGTCTAGTCTCTATTCCAGGTTTTTAATCTTTGTTTTTTTGATATTTGTTGTCAATTTTGTACCTCTAAGAATCAACTTTTCAGTATCCATTTTCACTCAGGGATTTGATTATTGGCTTGATTGCTCTTTCCCTTTTTGACACCCCCCTTTTCTCCTCCTGGTCACCTCTGTCTCCCACCTCCCTCTTCTCTTCTCTATATGCCTCTGTGAATCTCTTTGGGTGTTCCTGGCTGTGGAGGATTGTTTCACCAATAACCTAGGGGTTTTATCTTCTATGCTGTGTGGATGGAGAAGTTGTGAAGCTATTATAAAAGAAGGACTGAGAGCCAGAAGCAGGAGGTTTAACGTTAACATGTTAGAACATCAGAGAACTCCTGACTCCAGGGAATATTAATAAACAAGAGCTCACCCAAAAGTCTCCACACCTACATTGAAACAAACTCCACCCAAGAGCCAACAAGTTCCAGTGCAAGACACACAATGCTAATTCTCCAACAAAACAGGAACACAACACTGAACATTAAAAGATGGGGTGCCCAAACCATGCTAAACCCACAGACACCCCCAAAACTCACTGCTGGACACTTCATTGTATTCCAGAAAGAAAAGATCCAGTTCCACCCACCAGAACACAGACACAAGCTCCCCCAAACAGGAAATTTTGACAAGACATTACTCCAACCCAACCCACAGGGAGAAGACTCCACAGTTAAGAGGAATCACAAACTTCCAGCCTGCAGAAAAGGCACCCCAAACACAGCAATTTAAACAAAATGAAAAGGCAGAGAAATATTCATCAGGTGAAGAAGCGTGATAAAAACCCACCAAACCAAACAAAAAAGGAGGAGATATAGAACCTGCCTGAAAAGGAATTCAGAATAATGATAGTAAAGATAATACCAAAATTTGAAAACAAAATGGAATTACAGATAAATAGTCTGGAGACAAGGATTGAGAAGATGCAAGAAATGTTTAACAAGGACCTAGAAGAAATGAAAAAGATTCAATCAATAATGAATAATGCAATAACTGAGATAAAAATCACTCTGGAAGGAACCAACAGTAGAATAACTGAGGCAGAAAAGAGGATACATAAGGTGGAAGATAGAAGGGTGGAAATAAATGAAGCAGAGAGGAGAAAAGAAAAAGGACTTAAGAGAAATGAAGACAACCTCAGAGACCTCTGTGACAATGTTAACATTGTCATTCAAATCATAGGTGTCTCAGAAGAAGAAGACAAAAAGAAAGGCCATGAGAAAATACTTGAGGAGATAATACTCAAAACCTCCCCCAATATGGGGAAGGAAATATCCACCCAAGTCCAAGAAACCCAGAAAGTCCCAAACAGGATAAACCCAAGGTGAAACACCCCAAGACACACATTAATCAAACAAAGATCAAACACAAGGAGCAAATATGAAAAGTAGCAAAGGAAAAGCAACAAATAACACATAAAGGTATTCCTATAAGGATAACAGCTGACCTTTCAATAGAAACTCTTCAGGCCAGAAGGGAATGGCAGGACATACTTAAAGTGATGAAAGAGAAGAACCTACAGTGAAGATTACTCTATACAGCAAGGATCTCATTCAGATATGAAGGCGAAATCAAAAGATTTACAGACAAGCAAAAGCTGAGAGAATTCGGCACCAACAAACCAACTTTACAGAAAATGCTAAAAGATCTTCTCTAGATAGGAAACACAGTAAAGGTTTATAAAAATGAACCCAAAATAACAAAGAAAATGGTAACGAGGTCATACTTATCAATAATTACCTTAAATGTGAATGGTTTAAATGCTCTAACCAAAAGACAAAAACTGGGTGAATGGATACAAAAACAAGACCCCTCTATATGTTGTCTACAAGACACTGATCTCAAACCTTGGGACATACACAGACCTAAAGTGAAGCGCTGGGGAAAAAAAAATTCATGCAAATAGGGATCAAAATAAAGCAGGAGTAGCAATACTCATATCTGATAAAATAGACTTTGAAATAAAGACCATGATAAGAGACAAAGAAGAACACTAAATAATGATCAAAGGATCACCCCCAAGAAGATATAACAATTATAAACAAATATGCACCCAACATAGGACACCTCAATACATAAGTCAAATGCTAACAAATATGAAAGGGGAAATCAACAGTAACACAACAGTAGTGGGGGATTTAACACCCTACCTTCACGTATGGCTAGATCAGCCAAACAGAACATTAGCAAGGAAACACAAGCTCTAAATGATACAGTGGACCTGTTAGAGTTAATTGATATCTATAGGGCACTTAACCCCAAAGCAATGGAATTCACCTTTTTCTCAAGTGCATATGGAACATTCTCCAAGATAGATCACATCGTGGGCCATAAATCTAGCCTTGGTAAATTTTTAAAAAATTAAATAATTTCCAGCATCTTTCCCAATAACAGTGTGGTAAGATTAGATGTTAACTACAGAGGAAAAGGTATTAAAAACACAAACATATGGAGGCTAAATAGCATGCTTCTGAATAATCAACAGATCACAGAAGAAATTTTTTAAATGCATAGAAATAAATGAAAATGAAAACACGACAACCCAAAGCCTATGGGATTCAGTAAAACCTGTGCTAAGAGGGAGGATTCATAGCAATACAAACCTACTTAAAGAACCTAAAGAAACATAAAATAAACAACCTAACTTTACACCTAAAGCAATTAAATAAGAAAAGAAGAACCCCAAAGTTAGTAGAAGGAAAGAAATAAAGAGTAGAAGTAAATAAAAAGAAACAAAGGATAATATATCAAAAATCAACAAAACTAAAAGCTTGTTCTTTGAGAATATAAATACAATAGATAAACCATTAGCCAGATCCATCAAGAAAAAAGGAAGAAGAAGGAAATCAATAAAATTAAAAATAAAAATGGAGAAATCACAACAGACAACACAGAAATACAGAAAATCAGAAGAGACTATTATAAGCAATTAAATGCCAATAAAATGGGTGACTTGTGAGAAATGGACAAATCCTTAGAAAAGTAGAAACTTCCAAAACTGAACAAGGAAGAAATAGAAAATCTTAACAGACCCCTCACAAGTACAGAAATCAAAGTTGTAATAAAAAAAATCTTCCAAGAAACAAAAACCCAGGACCAGAGGGCTTCACAGTTGAATTCCACCAAAAATTTAGAGAAGGGCTAACACCTATCCTACTCAAACTCTTCCAGAAAATTGCAGAGGAAAGTAAACTCCCAAACTCATTCTATGAGACCACCAACACCCTGATACCAAAACCAAAGAAAGATGTCACCAAAAAAGAAAACTAAAGTCTAATATCACTGATGAACATAGATATAATAATCCTCAACAAAATCCTGGCAAATAGAACCCAACAACATATTAAAAAGATCATAAACCATGAACAAGTGGGCTTTATCCTCAGGATGCAAGGAGTTTTCAAAAATATTCACAAATCAATCAACATGATACACCATATCAACAAACTGAAAGATAAAAAACATCTCTCAATAGATGCAGAGACAGCCTTTGACAAAATTCAACATCCATTTATGATAAAAAAAAAAAAAAACTCTCCAGAAAGCAGGCATATAAGGAACATACCTCAACATAATAAAAGGCATACATGACAAACCCACAACAAACACTATCCTCAATGGTGAAAAACTGAAAGCATTTCCCCTGAAATCAGGAACAAGAGAAGGGTGCCCATTCTCACCGCTACTATTCAACATGGCTTCAGAAGTCCTAGCCACAGCAATTAGAGAAGAAAAAGAAATAAGAGGAATCCAGTTTGGAAAAGAAGAAGTAAAACTCTGTTTGCAGATGACATGATCCTCTAATAGAAAACCTTAAAGATGCCACCAGAAAATTACTAGGGCTAATCAATTAATATAGCAAATTTGCAGGACATAAAATTAATACCATTTTATGCAGGACATAAAATTAATACCATAAGAAATCCATACCATAAGAATAATACCATACCATAAGAAATCCCTTGCATTCCTATACAATAACAATAATAAACAGAAAGAGAAATTAAGGAACAATTCCATTCACCATTGCATCAAAAAGAATAAAATACTTAGGAATATATTTACCTAAAGAAACAAAATACCTATATATAGAAAACTATAAAACACTGATGAAAAAAATAAAAAATGACACAAATAGATGGACAAATATGCCATGTTCTTGATTGGGAGAATCAATACAGTGAAAATGAGTATACTACCCAAAGCAAATTATACATTCATAGAAATCCCTATAAAGCTGCTGCTGCTGCTGCTGCTAAGTCGCTTCAGTCGTGTCCAACTCTGTGCAACCTCATAGATGGCAGCCCACCAGTCTTCCCTGTCCCTGGGATTCTCCAGGCAAGAACACTGGAGTGGGTTGCCATTTCCTTCTCCAATTTATGAAACTGAAAAGTGAAAGTGAAGTCGCTCAGTCGTGTCCAACTCTTAGCAACCCCATGGACTGCACCCTACCAGGCTCCTCCATCCATGGGATTTCCCAGGCAAGAATACCAGAGTGGGTTGCCATTGCCTTCTCTGCCTATCAAGCTACCAATGGTATTTTTCACAAAACTGGAACAAATAATTTCACAATTTGTATGGAAGCACAAAAAAACCTCGAATAGCCAAAGCAATATTGAGAAAGAAGAATGGAGGAGGAGGAATCAACCTGCCTGACTTCAGACTATACTCCAAAATACAGTCATCAAGACAGTATGGTACTAGCACATGACAGATATACAGATCAATGGAACAAAGTAGAAAGCCCAGCGATAAATCCATGCTCCTATAGACACCTTATCTTTGACAAAGAAGACAAAAATATACAATGGAAAAAAGACAATCTCTTTAACAAGTGGTGCTGGGAAAACTTGTCAACCACCTGTAAAAGAATGAAACTACAACACTTTCTAACACAATACACAAAAATAAACTCAAAATGGATTAATGATCTAAAATGTAAGACCAGAAACTTTAGAACTCTTAGAGGAAATCATGGGCAGAACACTCTCAGACATAAATCACAGCAAGATCCTCTATGACCCACCTCCCAGAGTAATGGAAATAAAATTTTAAAAATAACCAAATGGGACCTAATTAAGCTTAAAATCTTCTGCACAATGAAGGAAACTATAAGCAAGGTGAAAGACAGCCTTCAGAAAGAGAGAAAATAATAGCCAATGAAACAACTGACAAAGAATCAATCTCCAAAATATACAACTAGCTCATGCAGCCCAATACCAGAAAAATAAAAGACCCAATCAAAAAATTGGCCAAAGAATTAACATGCATTTCCAAAAAAAAAGACCCATAGATGGCTAACAAACAAATGAAAAGATGCTCAACATCACTCATTATCAGAGAAATGCAAATCAAAACCACAATGAGGTACCATCTCACGCTAGTCAGAATGGCTGCCATCAAAATGTCTACAAACAGTAAATGCTGGAGAGGGTGTGGAGAAAAGGGAACCCTCTTACACTGTTGGTGGGAATGCAAACTAGTACAGCCACTATGGAGAACAGTGTGGAGATTCCTTTAAAAACTGGAAATAGGATTGCCACATGATCCAGCAATCCCACTGCTGGGCATACACACCAAGGAAACCAAATTTGAGAAAGACACATGTACCCAAAAGTTCATTGCAGCACTATTTACAAAAGCTAGGACATGGAAGCCACCTAGATGTCCATCGGCAGACAAATGAGTAATTAATTATGGTACATATACACAATGGAATATTGCTAAGCTATAAAAAAGAATACATTTCAGTTGGTTTTAATGAGGTGGATGAGACCGGAGTCTATTTTACATAGTGAAGTGAGTCAGAAAGAGAAACAGCAATACAGTATATTAACACATATATTTGGAATTTAGAAAGATGGTAACAATGATCCTGTATGTAAGACAGAAAAAAAGAGATAAAGATGTAAACAATAGAGTTTTGGGCTATGTGGGAGAAGATGAGGGTGGGACAATTTGACAGAATAGCATTGAGACATGTATATTAACATATGCAATATATATGACCAGTGTAAGTTTAATGGATGAAGCAGGGCACTCAAAGCTGGTGCTCTGGACAACCCAGAGGGATGAGGTGTGAAGGGAGGTGGGAGGGGTGTTCAAGATGGGGGGACACATGTGCACCCATGCCTGATTAATGTCAATATATGGCAAAAGCTACTACAAAAATATTGTAAAGTAATTAGCCTCCAATTAAAATAAATCAATTAATTTAAAAAAAGATTGCCAGGAGAAGTATCAATAACCTGATTTGCAGATGACACCACCCTTATGGCAGAAAGTGAAGAGGAACTAAAGAGCATCTTGAAAGTGAAAGAGGAGAGTGAAAAACATGGCTTAAAACTCAACATTCAAAAAACAAAGATCATGGCATCAGGTCCCATCACTTCATGGCAAATCAATGGGGAAACAATACAAACAGTGACAGACTTTATTTTCCTGGGCTCCAAAATCTCTGCAGATGGTGACTGCAGTCATGAAATTAAAAGACGCTTGCTCCTTGGAAGAAAAGCTATGACCACCATAGACAGCATATTAAAAAGCAGAGACATTACTTTGCTGACAAAAGGTCCATCTAGTCAAAGCTATGGTTTTTCCAGTAGTCGTGTATGGATGTGAATGTTGGACCATAAAGAAGGCTGAGAACCGAAGAATTGATGCTTTTGAACTGTGGTGTTGGGGAAGACTCTTGCGAGTCCCTTGGACTGTAAGGCATTCAAACCAGTAATTCTAAAGGAAATCAGTCCTGAATATTCTTTGGAAGGACTGATGCTGAAGCTGAAGCTCCAATACTTTGGCCACCTGATGTGAAGTACTGACTCATCAGAACAGACCCTGAGGCTTGGACAAATTGAAGATAGGAGGAGAAAGGGTTGACAGAGGATGAGATTGTTGGATGGCATCACTGACTTGATCGACATGAGTCTGAGCAAGCTCCAGGTGTTGGTGATGGACAGGGATGCCTGGCATGCTGCAGTCCATGCAATTGCAAAGAGTTGGATATGACTGAGTGACTGAAATGAACTGAAATGAACTGAAGTTCATAAATAAATAGTCTCTGAATGTTTGAACAGTTTCTAAAAAGAAAATCATTACAAAATACTGGTTACTAAGCTTAAATTTTATTTTTTCTCATTTCTTATTATGTCAGGTAAACAATATGCAAATAGTTTAGATTAATAATTTGTCTATGTCTGTTTTTGACCTTCAAATTGTTTAAATGATATAAATGAAGCTGAAAAACAAATAACTAAATGGCTTTTAACTTTCCTTAGGAAGTTTTGTGTCTTGAGCAAAAAAGAGCAAATTGTTTACCTTAATTAAAGATATTAGTGAAAGTAGACAATTCTGCCAGGTACAGTAATTGCAAAGTCAGAGGTATGTGAACAGAAAAATAAATTTGATTTTATGTTTGTTTATTTTAAAAGTTACTAAAGTTCATGCAGGAGCAGCAAAGATAGTGTAGGAGTATGTGGACATGGAGTACATCTCTCTCCATGGATGCATAAAGAGTTTATCTACAGATGCCTCAGCTCTGACAGAACACTTATTGAAAACTAGCAGGAGTCCCTGACCACTGGAAAGGATTATAAGGAGACACACATAACTAGGTAAAGCAAAAGAAAGAGGGGGAAAGTGGGGAGGAGAACTAGCAGAACTGGACCTAACCCTGGGTTGCAGGAGAGCCAAAAAAGAGGAGAGATCCCACAACTGGGGAAATCCGTTGGGACATAGGGGGAGAATTTGAGTCTGTCAGATCGTATGGCAATCTGAAAAGAGTGAGAACCACACTGACAATCAATGCCATGGTTATACATACCTCAGACAGGGACCCATCTCCATTGGTGTGGATGGAGCTAGAAGCAGGAGCATGGAGATTAGAGAGCAACCCTGGGGTGATGACTATTGTTGACTGTCAGGAGATGGCCAGAGGGAATGGGGGATAGGAAATGTGCAGCAGGGAATGCTTTTGAAGGAAAACTGGGTTGGCAATGAAGTGGGACACTACTACTGATTCACACACAGTGGGTACCACTTTAATTTCTCTCTCCCTACACACCTGCTGCTGGCAGCTAAACAGTAATAAGGACCTCAGCAAGGATGCCCCTTGGACTGCCTGCTGTGCCTAGAAATAGAGGAGCACCAGGCAGAGCAGCTCTTTGATTGCCAGCTGCCAGAGGCTTGAAAAGACTCCTAATAGAGCCATATCTCTGGCACCCAAGGTCACTGGCTTCCCTGCATATCTGGTACTGCCAGGGTCCCCGAAATCCAAGTAGCCATGCCACCTCCATGCCCTGTCCTCACTGGAACAGACCCAAGTCCTACAGGGCAGCCTTGAGGTCAGGCTCCTGTGAATGGTCCGTATGTAGAGGTGGGGATAAAATCACAATTGAGCTCCAGGGGCAGAGCAAGTAAGGAAGAGGAACAAAAACCTTTCCATCCATTGCAAATGTTGCAAATTAAATCCACAAAATCAAATAGGTAGAATCTATATCTATGGAATGGGCTTCCCCAGTGGTTTAGTGGTAAAGTATCCGCCTGTGATGCAGGAGATGCAGTAGACTCAGTTTTGATCCCTGGGTTGGGAAGATCCCTTGAAGAAGGGAATGACAACCCACTCCAGTATTTTTGCCTGGAGAATCCCATGGACAGAGAAGCCTGGTGGGCTACAGCCCATGGGGTCACAAAGAGTCAGACATGAATGAAGCATATTAGCACACATGCATGTATCTATGGAATATATTAAAGGACAATGAGTGTTTCCACAAAAGAAAATGCTCTACCTCTGACAGCTGTGGGCATTGGAAGCAAGCACACACAAGCATATGGTCAAACTAGAGTCTGAGCTCTCTCCTGACAACAGGTTCAGAGACAAGCCCTCCCTGACATTGGAGAGCCTACTAGGGAGGCAGAGGTTGTGGCTCAGCAGGGGCAAAGATGCTGACAGTTAAGATCCTAAAAAAACATTTATTATGATTTTATACTTTGATTGGTTCTGTTGTTGGTTCAGTTTTTGTTTGTTTGTTTGTTTTGGTTTTTTTTCTCTACTGTTGTGATTTTTATTATTATTATTACTTCTATTTTTATATTTATTTTATTACTTCTATTATTACTTCTAGACTTTTGGGATTTTTAAAAATAATGCATTTTAATTCATTTAAATATTTATAATTCTACTTGGCTTTTTGCTGTTCTGTTTTTGTTTTTTGTAAATCTGTTTAGTGTTTTGGTTGTCTTACTTTGTTTTTTAATATACATAGATAATTTTTATATACTTCTATTTAAATTTTATTTTCTATTTTTTCACCATTTTTGTTTCTTTTGTGTTTCTGTGCTTTATTTCTCAGTTGGCACTCTGCTTTGGTTTTGTTTTTTGTTTTAGGTGATTTTGTTTTTAATTAGTTGATTTCATTTTTGGTTTCTTTTGTGCACCAGGTCACTCTCTTGTACTTTGCTTTCTTTGCTCTCTTTGGGTTTCTTGTGTGTGTGCATTTGTGTGTATGTGTGTGTTCCTTTGTTTTTGTTTCTGTTTGTCTGATTTTGCTTTTATCATTTGTCTGTTTTTCATTTTTTGCTTTTTAGTGGTTTTTGTTTTGTTTTGTTAAATCCATTTTATTGTCATGACACATGGCTTGTGAGGTCTTGGTTCCCTGAAGAAGAGATGGATCTGAGCCTCTGGGGTGGGAGCATAGAGTCCAAGGCACTTGTCTGTGACAGAACCCCTCATTCCAGGGAGTGTTAATCAGTAAATACCCCCAAGAAGGCCTCTACCTGAACCCAGGACCTGGCACCACCAAACAACATACAGGACCATAGCACTGGACACTTCAACCAAACAACAAACAAGACAGGAACACAAGTACAGCCATCAGCAGACAGACAGCCCACAGATACCCCAAAATACATCACCTCACACAGTTCTGTCCATCAGAAAGAAAAAAGCTCACCTCCTCCCACCAGAACACAGGCAAAAGTCCCTTCCACCATGAAGCCTACACAAGCCATTGAACCAACCTTGCTCACGGAGGACAGAGACCAGACTCAAGTAGAACTATGACCCAATAGGCTGGGGAAAGGAGAACTCAAACACAGTAAGTTATACAAAATGAAAAGATAGAGAAACATCATGCAGATAAATGAATAATATTAAAACCCATAAGACCAAATAAACAAAGAGGAAATAGGAAATTACCTGAAAAAGAACTTGGAGTAATGATAGTAAAGATTATCCAAAAGCTCAAAAATATAATGGAGATAATGCAACAATCATTTAATACATTTAGCAAGGACATAGAATAAATGGATAAACAGTGACAAACTACGCAATTACTGAAATTAAAATACTCTAGGAGGAATCAATAGCAGAATAACTGAGGCTGAAAGACACATATATATGGAATTTGGTATCGACAATCCTACATGCAGGGCAGTAAAGGAGACACAAATATAAAGAACAGACTTTTGGACTCAGTGAGAGAAGGCAAGGGTGGGATGATTTGAGAGAATAGCTTTGAAAATATGTATATTACCATATGTAAAATAGATGACCAGTACAAGTGTGATGCATGAAGCAGGGCACTCAAGCCAGTGCTCTGGGACAACGCAGAGGGATAGTGTGGGGAGGGAGGGAGGAGGAGGGTTCAGGAAGCGGGGGACACATGTATACCTGTGGTTGATTCATATTGATGTGTGGCAAAACCATCATAACATTGTAAATTAACTATTCTCTAATTAAAATATATTAAAAAGAATGGATAAGTGAGATGGAAGATAGAATATTGGAAATAACTGCTGAAGAGAAGAAAAAAGAAAAAATAATGAAAAGAATTAAGGACAGTCTCAGAGACATCTAAGACAATGTCAAATACACAAACATTCAAGTTTTTTAGGAGTCCCAGAAGAAGAAGAGAAAGAGAAAGGTTCTGAGAAAATATCTGAAAAGATTATAATTGAAAACTTCCATAAGATGAGAAAGGAAACAGTCATCAACTCTAGAAAGAGCAGGGAGTCCCATACAGGATAAACTCAAGGCAAAACATGCTGAGATATATATTAATCAAATGAAAAAAAATTAAATGCAAAGAAGAGTACTAAAAGCAGCAAGGGAAAAGTAACAGGTAACATAGAAGTGATTTTCCATAACATTAACAGCTGATCTTTCAGGAGAAACTCTACAGGCCCTTCTGCAGAGGGACAGGATATAAAGTAATGAAGAGGAAAAGCCTACAACCAAGATTACTCTGATCTAGGATCTTATTGAAAATCAATGGAGAAATCAAAAGCTCTACAGACAAGTAAAAGTTAAGAGATCTGTAATATTCTTTAATTTTTCAAAAATATTTAAACTTTTTTTAAAGTTTACAACTTTCTCTGCTCCTTTATTTTTTAATTTATCTTTAAATTGGCAGAAAATTGCTTTACAATGTTGTGTTGGTTACTACCATGCAACAATGCAAGCTAACCATAATTGTGCATATATCACCTCCCTCTCCTCCCCCTATCCCACTCCTCTAGGTCATCACAGAACATCAGTGCAAAAACCAAACTGGTAATCATTGGAATATCCTGAAAAGATGTTGAGACACCAAATAAAACCATTTATAACAGGAAAAAAAAGTTAGGCATTTTATATGGAATAAAATTATTCCAACAAATGAATAAATGAACATCAGTATGGTGATGGCAGCAATGTTTCATTGAGAAAGAGAGACATACTGCAGAAAACTTGAGAGTGCTCTGGTATTCATTCATTTTATTCAACATAACAATCTAGCATCAACCATGGAGCAATAGTGTATATAATGGTGAGAAATAGAAACCCATTCATACTTTCCTAGAGCTTACAATCTAGTTAAAGAAACAGTGTACAGCCAGTCAGAATGGCTGCTATCCAAAAGAGTACAAGCAATAAATGCTGGAGAGGGTGTGGAGAAAAGGGAACCCTCTTACACTGTTGGTGGGAATGTAAACTAGTACAGCCGCTATGGAGAACAGTGTGGAGATTTCTTAAAAAACTGGAAATAAAACTGCCATATGACCCAGCAATTCCACTCCTGGGCACCAGATTTGAAAGAGACACGTGCACCCCGATGTTCATCGCAGCACTGTTTATAATAGCCAGGACATGGAAGCAACCTAGATGCCCATCAGCAGAAGAATGGATAAGGAAGCTGTGGTACATATACACCATGGAATATTACTCAGCCGTTAAAAAGAATTCATTTGAATCAGTTCTAATGAGATGGATGAAACTGGAGCCTATTATACAGAGTGAAGTAAGCCAGAAAGATAAAGACCAATACAGTATACTAACACATATATATGGAATTTAGAAAGATGGTAATGATAACCCTATATGCAAAACAGAAAAAGAGACACAGATGTACAGAACAGACTTTTGGACTCTGTGGGAGAAGGCGAGGGTGGGATGTTTTGAGAGAACAGCATCGAAACATGTATATTATCAAGGGTGAAACAGATCACCAGCCCAGGTTGGATGCATGAGACAAGTGCTCGGGCCTGGTGCACTGGGAAGACCCAGAGGGATCAGGTGGGGAGGGAGGTAGGAGGGGGGATCAGGATGGGGAATACATGTAAATCCATGGCTGATTCATGTCAATGTATGGCAAAAACCACTACAATATTGTAAAGTTATTAGCCTCCAGCTAATAAAAATAAATGGAAAAAGAAAGAAACAGTGTAAATGATTAAGGTGGTCATGAAAGGTCACTCTGGTAGCAACTAGAAATTATCTTGCTCCATTTCTTATAAGAAACAACTGTTAAACTACGAATAAAGTATACACACAGACAAAAAATAATAACCAGTTAGTATATATCCAAAATTTCTCCACATTTTTGCTGCCACTGGAATAAAAAAAATCACTGCCTCCAATCCCACTTTTATATGTCCTTTAATACCTTAGTTTCTGGATGGCAAAACAATCAGCTGAATGCATTCTTGTCCAGGTGTTCAAGATATTGGTAAAAAAAAAATCATGAATCTACAATACATGCACATTCAAAGTCCTTAACTACTAAATCCCTAGATATCTGTACTATTAAACTGAATATTTTTAAAAATGTGAAATATATCCCAAGGGGATATCAAAAAATGCTGAAGACACAGGTGCTGGTATAGAAATTAAGCTAACCCCTATTGGGGAAGAAAGAGTTGAAGCTTCCATTCTCACTGACTATAAGATAACTCATGGACAATAAATTTATCTACATGAATGTAATCTGTGTGTTTTAATGTGAGTAATATATATGGGGGGGTGAAAATTAACACAATTTTAAAGAGTATTCGACATTTTACTGCTAAAAAAGAAAGAGTTAAGAGAATTTAGCACCACCAAAGCGGCTTTACAACAAATGCTACAAGGACTATTCTAGGTGGGAAATACATGAGAATAAAAAGAACCACAAAAATGAATCCAAAACTATTGAGGGAATGCCAGCAGGAACACACACAAATAACACACACACACACATGTGTACACACACATACACACACACACGTGTATGTGTGTGTATATAATTACTTTAAGTGTAAATGGATTAAATGCTCCAACCAAAAGGCATAGACTGGCTGAATGGATACAAAAATAAGACTCCTATATATGTCATCTACAAGAGACCCACTGCAGGCCTAGGGACATATACAGACCGAAACAATGGAAATGGAAAGCCAAAGAAAGCCAGAGTAGCAATTCTCCTGTCAGACAAAATAGACTTTCAAATAAAGAATATTACAAGACACAAGGAAGGACAACACACAATACATAATGATCAAGGGTTCAATGTAAGAAGATATGACAAATAAATATATATACACCCAACATAGGAACACTTCAATATGTAAAGCAAATATTAACAACCATAAAGGGAGAAATCAACAGTAATACAATAATAGTGGAGGAATTTAATACTCCACTTTCATCAATGGACAGATCATCTGGACAGAAAATTAATAAGGAAACACAGGCCTTAAATGACATTTTAAACCTGTTGGACTTAATTGATACTTATAGAATATTCCACTCCAAAGCAGCAGATTATGCATTCTTCTCAAGTGCAGACAGAACATTATCCAGGATTGACCACATGCTGGGCCACAAGGTGAGCCTTGGTAAATTAAGATCAAGATTATATCAAACATCTTTTCTGATCACAACGCTATGCAATTAGAAATAAACTAGATGAAAAAAAAAAAAAAAAACCTTTAAAAACCACAAACACGTGGCCGTAAAACAAAATGCTACTCAACAACCATTCAATCACTGAGGAAATCAAAGGGGAAATTAAAAAAATACCTAGAGACAAATGGCAGAGAAGGCAATGGCACCCCACTCCAGTACTCTTTCCTGGAAAACCCCATGGATGGAACAGCCTGGTAGGCTGCAGTCCATGGGGTCACTAAGAGTCAGACACGACTGAGCAACTTCACTTTCACTTTTCACTTTCATGCATTGGAGAAGGAAATGGCAACCTACTCCAGTGTTCTTGCCTGGAGAATCCCAGGGATGGGGGAGCTTGGTGGGCTGCCGTCTATGGGGTCACACAGAGTTGGACATGACTGAAGCGACTTAGCAGCAGCAGAGGCAAATGAAAATGAAAGCACAATGATCCAGAACATATGGGATGCAACAAAAGCATTTCTAAGAGAGAATACAATCATACTTTAAGAAACACGATAAATGGCTTCCCTGGTGGCTCAGTCAGTAAAGAATCTGCCTGCAATGAAGGGAACCACCTTCAATTCAGGAGACACAGGTTTGGTCCCTGGGTTGGGAAGATCCACTGGGAAAGGAAACAACCTAACCTTACACCTAAAGCAACTAGAGAAAGAAAAACAAACAAAACCTAAAGTTAGTAGAAAGCAGGAAATCATAAAATAAAGACAAGGAAGACAATTGCAAAGATCAAGGAAACTAAAAGCTGATTCTTTGAAAAGATTAAAAAAATGATAAACCTTTAGCCAAACTCACCAAGAAAGAAAACTTAAATGAATAAAATTAAAAATGAAAAAGAAGCTACAACTGACTCCACAGAAATGCCAAGGATCATAAGAAACTACTATGAACAACTGTATGCCAATAAAATGAACAACCTGGAAGATGTGGACAAATTCTGTTTTTTTTTTTAAAGGTAAAGTCTCCCCAGACACAACCAGGAAGAAATAGAGTACTGAAGTTGAATCTGTGATTAAAACCTCCAGCAAACAAAAGTCCAGGACCTGACAGCTTCAAAGGTGAATTTTAGCAAACATTTAGAGAACAGTTAACACCTATCCTTCTGAAACTGTTCTAAAAAATTGTAGAGGAAGGAAATCTTCCAAACTTGTTTTATAAGGTCACCATCACCCCGATAACAAAAAGATACCACAAAAAAAGAAAATTACAGGCTAATATCACTGATGAACATAGATGCAAAAATTCTCAACAAAATGCTAGTAATCTCTATCAAACAGCACATTAAAAAGATCATACACCATGATCAAGTGGGATTCATCCCAGGGATACAAGTATTTTTCAACATACACAAATCAATCAATGTGATACATCACATCAACAAGTTGAAGAGTAAAAACCATATGATCTCAATAGATGCAGAACAAGCTTTTGACAAAATTCAGTACCCATTTATGATAAAAAAAAAAAAAAAAAAAAAAAAAAAAACCTCTCTGTAAAGTGGGAATAGAGGGTACATACCTCAACATAACAAGGGCTGTATATGACAAACCTATAGCTAGCATCATACTCAATGGTGAAAAGCTGAAAGCATTCCCTCTATGAGCAGGAACAACACAAGTATGTCCACTCTCACCACTTTTACTCAACATAGTTTTAGAAGTCCTAAATACAGCAATCAGAGAAGAAAAAGAAGTAAAGAGAATTCAAATTGGAAAAAAAAAAAAAAACTAAACTGTCACTGTTTGCAGATGACATGATACTATACATAGAGAACCCTAAAGATGCCACAAGAAAACTACTAGGGTGAATCAATGAATTTGGTAAAGTTGAAAATTATGAAATTAATATATGGAAACCTGTTGCATTTCTATACAATAATAACAGAAGATCAGAAAAATAAATTCAAGAAATTCACTATGGAGAACAGTATGAAGGTGCCTTTAAAAATTAAAAATAGAGTTACCATAAAAGTGAAAGTGGCTCAGTCATGTCTGACTATTTGCAACCCCATGGACCTATACAGGTCCATGGAATTCTCCAGGCCAGAATACTGGAGTGGGTAGCTGTTCCCTTCTCCAGGGGATCTGCCTGATCCAGGAACTGAACTGGGGTCTCCTGCATTGCAGGCGGATTCTTTACCAACTGAGCTATCAGGGAAGCCCAGAGCTACCATATGGCCCTGAAATCCCACACCTGGGCATATATCCAGAGAAAAACATGATCCAAAAGTATTACATGCACCCCAATATTCATTTCAGCACTGTTCACAATAGACAAGACATGGAAGCAACCTAAACGTCCATCAACAGAGGAATGGATAAAGAAGATGTGTTACACATATACAATGGAATATTACTCAACCATTAAAAAGAATGAAATAATGCCATCTGCAGCAATATGGATGTGTCCAACCCTTGTGATGCCATGGACTGTAGCCCTCCAGGCTCCTCTGTCCATGGGATTTTCCAGGCAATAATGCTGGAGTGGATTGCAATTTCCTTCTCCAGGGGATCTTCCTGACCCAGGAATCAAAACCATGTCTCCTGCATTGCAGGCAGATTCTTTACTGACTGAGTTATGAGGGAAACCCAAAAGGGTGTGTTGCCTTCCCGTCAGAGAATCAAACCCTGGTTTCCCACGTGACAGGCGGGGATACTCACCACTATACTAACAAGGACAGCATACTCTGAGAAAAGCATAATTCAAAAAGATACATGTACCCCAGTGTTTATTGGAGCAGTATCTACAATAGCCTGGACATGGAAGCAAACTAGGTGTCTATCAACAGATGAATAGATAAAGAAACTATGGTACATATATACAATGGAATATCACTCAGCCATACAAAAGAAAAAAATGTGAGTCAGTTGAATTGATGTGGGTGAACCTGGAGCCTGTTTTACAGGATGAAGTAAATCAAAATGAGAAAAACAAATACCGTGGGTAAACACATATATATGTTATCTAGAAAAATGGTACTGATTAATCTATTTACAGGGCAGAAATAGAGACACAGAATGATCTCTCTTTGTTTCCAGAGCAAACCTTTCAATACCACAGTAATACAAGTCTACGTGCCAAACACTAATGCTGAAGAATCTGAAGTTGAACAGTTCTATGAAGACCTTCTAGACTGTCTAGAGCTAAAACCAAAAGAAAAAGTCCTTTTCATGATAGGGGACTGGAATGCAAAAGTAGGACGTCAAGAGATACCTGGAGTAACAGGCACATGGGACCTTGGAGTACAAAATGAAGCAGAACAAAGGCTAACAGAGTCTTGCCAAGAGAATACACTAGCCATAGCAAACACCCTCTTTCTACAATACATGAGAGGACTCTACACATGGACCTCACCAGATGGTCAATATTGAAATCAGATTGATTATATTCTTTGCATTCACAGATAGTGAAGCTCTATATAGTCAGCCAAAAAAAAAAAAAAAAAAAGACTGGGGGCAAACTGTGGCTCAGATCATGAACTCCATATTGCAAAATTCAGGCTTAAATTGAAGAAAGTAGGGAAAACCACTAGACAATCCAGGTATAACCTAGATCAAATCCTTTATGATTATACAGTGAAGTGACAACTAGATTCAAGGGATTAGATCTGATTGGTAGAGTGCCTGAAGAACCATGGACAGAGGTTCATGACATTGTTCAGGAGGCAGTGATCAAAACCATCCCCAAGAAAGAGAAATGCAAAAAGGCAAAATAGTTGTCTGATAAGGCCTTACAAATAGCTGAGAAAAGAAGAGAAGAAAAAAAAAACAAGGGGGAGAAGGAAAGATATATCCATCTGAATGCAGAGTTCAAAAGGATACAAAGGAGAGAGAGAGAAACAAGCCTTCTTAAGTGATCAATGCAAAGAAATAGATAAAAACAATAGAATGCAAAAGACTAGAGATCTCTTCAAGAAAATTAGAGATACCAAGGGAATATTTCATGCAGAGATGGGCACAATAAAGGATAGAAATGATATGGACCTAACAGAAGCACAAGATTTTAAGAAGAGGTGTCAAGAATACACAGAGTATATCATATGAAATGCTGGGTTGGATAAAGAACAAGCTGGAGTCAAGATTTCAGGGAGAAATATCAATAACCTCAGATATGCAGATGACACCACCATTATGGCAGAAAGCTAAGAGGAACTAAAGAGTTTCTTGATGAAAGTGAAAGAGGAGAGTGAAAAAGCTGGCTGAGAACTCAACATTCAAAAAATGAAGATCATGGCCATAAGTTCATTGCAAATAGATGGGGTAACAATGGAAAGAATGACAGATTTTATTTTGGGGGGCTTCAAAATCACTGCAGATGGTGACTGCAGCCATGAAATTAAAAGATGATTTACTCCTTGGAAGAAAATCTAAGGCAAATCTAGACAGCATATTGAAAAGGAGGGACGTTACTTTACCGACAAATGTCTGTATAGTCAAAGTTATGATTTTTCCAGTAGTTATGTATGGATGTCAGAGTTGAACCATAAAGAAAGCTGAGTGCTGAGGAATTGATGCTTTTGAACTGTGGTTTTGCAGAAGACTATGGACTGCAAGGAGATCAAACCAGTCAATCCTAAATGAAATCAGTCCTGAATATTCATTGGAAGGATGGATGCTGAAGCTGAAGCTCCAATACTTTGGCCATCTGATGCTAAGAATTGACTCACTGGAAAAGACCCTCATGCTGGGAAAGATTGAAGGCAGGAGGAGAAGGGGATGACAGAGGATGAGATGTTTGGATAGTATCACCAACTCAATGGACCTGAGTTTGAGCAAGTTCCAGGAGTTGATGATGGACAGGGATACCTGGCGTGCTGCAGTCCATGGGGTAACAAAGAATTGAATGAGGATGATGGACTGAACTGAACTGAACTGAATAATTGGCACTCTCTGGGTTGCCAACTGATAGCATCAAACAATTTAAAATGGAATTTAATAAAAGTGTTTCATGTCATTATTCACAATTGCAGAGATAAACTGGCAACAATATTAAGCCATCATTGGTGGGGTAATTTTAGAGGTATTGCAGAGGATGACCCAAAACGTGTCCTACTTGCCAACAAATCACTCCTGGCAAAACTGGGAAGGTAGGACGTGGGCAGAAACCAAAGCCTTAAAAGCCCTTTAAGCGCCTCCAAATGAATTTCATGCAAATGCTTTATGCTACAGGCTATGATATTTTCCAGTTAATTTTTGTTTATTCTTAAAGTGGGTTAAAGCTTTCCTTACTGGAGAGCTACAACACTGTAAACAGTCCCCAATCTCAATGATTCCTTTATCCAACCCAGGGAATTCCTATTTATCTCTCTATCAACATAGATTCTCATTTTACCAGTATATTATCAGGGAAATATGTAAAATTTAAACTTTTAGCCAAAATAGTCAAGGGCATTTTTTTCCCACAGTCATTAGGGAGAAAAGAAAACGAACAGAATTCTAAAACTAAAATTAAAGACATTCTCAGAAATTCTTGAACTTTCATATACTAAAGCAATGCCATTACCTTTAATTTATAGAAGATCAACTCTCTTTGGGATCTGAAGTTTATCTCCTTATAAAATAACAATAGACCACGCCAAGAATTTTATATTGCAAGCAGATATGATTAATTACCTCAAGAGATTCATGTGACACTCAAGACACTCCATTTCTAAAACATACACAAAAATAAATCTTTATATGATCTTCAAACCTGAGATTTAATCTTTTGGAAAAAACACTGCCCTTTAGGCTTGATGAAAAGGACCTTATCAGATACTGCTAACAACTGACAGAGAAATAAAACTTGAAGTTATACATGCATATTTCCCAGCTTAGAATAGCTACATTCCTCCTTCCTGACTAGTGAATATCTATTCTAACTAAAACCTAAACAGGATTCTTACAAATCCCCTGGAGCCTATCACATCCAATAGGGACAGCTTCCCTCTGTTCCTTGGTTCAAGACAGTGGAACAGTTTAGTTTTCTGATTCTTCAACACTGTGCCTGTCCCTTTACTCTACTACTAATCTGCCTATTAATCCACTTTGAGGGATTGATTAACTAAACCACTAAGATGATCTCCTGATCTCCCTTATCATTATCCTATTATTTCTGACCCTTATGGTTTCCTATCATTGAAGAAGACTCAAAATTCTCTTATACGTTTTCCCCAGATGATAACTACTAAACACCTCTCACCTGAATTCTATATCAAACATTTAATAGCTGTTCCTTTAAATCTTTCAAGAGACAACTTCCTTTTAAAAGTCCCTTTATTATTTTTTTCATTTATTTTTATTAGTTGGAAGCTAATCACTTTATCCAAACCTTCAGTCTTATAAAAATTAAACTGACTTCATGTCAGCAAAATGTGAAGGTCATTATAATCCTATCAGCAAGGCCCAATCAATCAGAAATAGGCTTATATATTAGGGGGGTATCTTGGCTATGATAGTCATTTTGTTCTCTTCAGAGGCACTTCAGTCCACTTTAAATAAATGATTTGATTCCACTCAAAGTATCTGTGCATTTAAAGGAAGAAAAATTCATCACCCCTATGATAATAAATTATATTTATGCTCTCAATACAAACTGTGCTCTACTAGGATACTATTCCTTATATGGATAGCAGGCTTATACCTGTCTATGGCACTCTAACATAACTCTTGTTAGAAATTTCCAGATATTTCAGAATATCAGCCCTCCTACTCATACTGTTCATACTGGGGTTATCGAGCCAAGAATACTGTAGTGGTTTGTCATTCCATTCTTCAGTGGACGACGTTTTGTCAGAACTCTCCACCACGATCCATCTGTCTTGCATGGCCCTGCATGACATGGCTCAAAGCTTCATTGAATTACACAAGATTGTGGTCCATGTGTTAATTTTATTTAGCTTTCTGTGATAGTGTTTTTCATTCTGGAGGCTATGGGAAAAAGCAAAGGGATTCCAGGAAAACATCTACTTCTACTTTATTGACTGTGCTAAAGCCTTTCACTGTGTGGATTGCAATAAACTGTGGAAGATTCTTAAAGAGATGGGAACACAAGACCACCTTACCTGTCTGCTGAGAAACCTGTATGTGGGTCAATAAGCGACAGTTAGAACTGGACATAGAACAATGGACTGGTTCAAAATTGGGAAAGAATTATGTTAAGGTTGTACATCATCACCCTGGTTATTTAACGTATATGCAGAGTACATCATGTGAAATGCCAGGCTGAATGAATCACAAACTGGAATCAAGATTTCCAGAAGAAATATCAACAAACCCAGATATGTAGAAGATACCACTCTAATGGCAGAAAGCAAAAAAAAAAAAAAAAAAAGCCTCTTGATGAGGTTGAAAGAGGAGAATGAAGAAGCTGGCTTAAAACTCAACTTTCAAAAAACTAAGGTAATGGAATCTGGTCCCATCACTTCATGACAAATAGATGGGGAAAAGGTGGAAATAGTGGCAGATTTTATTTTCTTGGCCTCCAAAATTACTGCAGACAGTGACTGCAGCCATGAAATTGAAAGATTCTTGCTCCTTGGAAGAAAAGCTATGACAAACCTAGACGGAAAATTTTAAAATAGAGACATAACTTTACTTCGACTAAAGTTTCATATAGTCAAAGCTATGGTTTTTCCAGTAGTCATATATGGATGTGAGAGTTGGACCATAAAAAAGGTTGAGTACCAAAGCATTGATGCTTTTTAAATGTGGTGCTGGAGAAGACTCTTGAGAGGCCCTTGGAATGCAAGGAGATCAAACCAGTCAATCCTTTAGGAATCAACCCGGAATATTCATTGAAAGGATTGATGCTGAAGTTGAAGCTCCAGTACTTTGGCCACCTCCTGTGTAGAGCTGACTCATTGGAAAATACTCTGATGCTGGGAAAGATTGTGGGCAGGAGGAGAAGGGGGTGACAGAGGATGAGATGCTTAAATGGCATCATCAACTCAATGTATATGAGTTTGAGCAAATTCTGGGATATAGTGAAGGACAGAGGAGCCTGGTGTGCTTCATCTAAGGGGCTCCAATGAGTCAGACATGACTTAGCAACTGAACAACAACAACTGATGCACTTGGGTGGTGAGTGAGAGAAAGGATCTTTGACATGAGCAATTGTATTAATAGATGGAGCTAATATTTATTAATAGAAGGAAGAACATATTTAGACTGAGATAGGAAATAAATCAAGTGCTTGGTTTTAAACATGTTTATTTTGAAATGCCAGAGTCTTTCAGAGATGTTAAATGGGTAGTTGGGTTAGTAAATCTGGAGCTCAGAATATATGTATGGGCTGAAGAGAGAGATTTGAAATTTTTTGACAAAAAGATGCTGTTTAAAGCCATGAGCATGTATGAATCTCCAGGGAAGAACATGTACAGAAGAGACGGAAAAGGCTTAAGACTGATCTCTAAGGAAAGTCCACTAATAACCAAAAGAGGAGATGAAGAACAAAGAGCCAAGAGGCAGAAGGAGAACTAAAATATTATCCTGGGAAGAATTTCAATGAGTTAAGAAGACTGGACACTGGCATCAAATGTAACAGAAAGGAAAAATAGAATCAGCACTGAAAAGTGTTATTGGTTTTACCATCACTGAGTTATTTGGTGACCTTGGCAAGAACAATTTTTGTTAAGTGGTAGGAAGGGAAGCCAGATAGTAGCGGGTTGAGATGTGAGAGAAGGTAAGGAATTTGAGACTTTGAGAATAATCAAGTCTCTCAAAAGCCCTCCCTTGTGGCTCAGACGGTAAAAGCGTCTGCCTACAATGCAGGAGACCCAGGTTTGATCTCTGGGTCAGGAAGATCTCCTGGAGAAAGAAATGGCAACCCACTCCAGTATTCTTGCCTGGAAAATCCCATGGACGGAGGAGCCTGGTAGGCTACAGTCCATGGGGTAGCAAAGAGGCAGACAAGACTGAGTGACTTCAATTTCTTTCACTTTCTTTCAAAAGCCTTGGTTGGCTATGTACAGAAGAAAAATAGAGCAGGAACTAGAAGTAGCTAAAGAGAGAAGAGGATGAGAAGGAAATATTGGTTGAGGGAGAATTCTTATTAAGATAGAAGATATTTGAGTATGTTTATAGGACTTCAGTGAGGAGATACCCCTTGTCCAAGGTAAGGAGCAGCAGCTGCACTTTGCTGGAGCAGCTATAAAGAGATACACAACGGCTAAGGTAAGAGAAACCCAAGTAAGATGGTAGGTGTTGCAAGAGGGCATCAGAGGGCAGACACACTAAAACAATAAAAACAGAAAACTAGCCAATCTGATCACATGGACCACAGTCTTGTCTAACTCAATGAAACTAAGCCATGCCATGTGGGGCCACCCAAGACAGACGGGTCCTGGTGGAGAGGTCTGACAGAATGTGGTCCACTGGAGAAGGGAATGACAAACCACTTCAGTATTCTTGCCATGAGAACCCCATGAACAGTATGAAAAGGCAAAATGATAGGATACTGAAAGAGGAACTCCCCAGGTTAGTAGGTGTCCAATATGCTACTGGAGATCAGTGGAGAATTAACTCCAGAAAGAATGAAGGGATGGAGCCAAAGCAAAAACAACACCCAGTTGTGGATATGACTGGTGATAGAAGCAAGGTCTGACGCTGTAAAGAGCAATACTGCATAGGAAGCTGGAATGTTAGGTCCATGAATCAAGGCAAATTGAAAGTGGTCAAAGAGGAGATGGCAAGAGTCAACGTCAACATTCTAGGAATCAGCGAACTAAAATGGACTGGAACGTGAGAATTTAACTCAGATGACCATTATATCTACTACTGTGGACAAGAATCCCTTAGAAGAAATGGAATAGCAACCATGGTCAACAAAAGAGTCCAAAATGGAGTACTTGGATGCAATCTCAAAAATGACAGAATGATCTCTGTTTGTTTCCAAGGCAAACCATGCAATATCACGATAATCCAAGCCTATGCCCCAATCAGTAACTCTGAAGAAGCTGAAGTTGAACGGATCTATGAAGACCTACAAGATCTTTTAGAATTAACACCCAAAAAAGATGTCCTTTTCATTATAGGGGACTGGAATTGAAAAGTAGGAAGTCAAGAAACACCTGGAGTAACAGGCAAATTTGGCCTTGGAGTACGGAATGAAGCAGGACAAAGGTTAATAGAGTTTGGCCAAGAGAAAGCACTGGTCATAGCAAACACCCTCTTCCAACAACACAAGAGAAGACTCTACACATGGACATCCTCAGATGGTCAACACCAAAATCAGATTGATTATATTCCTTACAGCCAAAGAGAGAGAAGCTCTATACAGTCAGGAAAAACAATACCGGGAGCTGACTGTGGCTCAGATCATGAACTCCTTATTGCCAAATTCAGACTTAAATTGAAGAAAGTAGGGAAAACCACTAGACTATTGAGGTATGACCTAAATCAAATCCCTTATGACTATACAGTGGAAGTGAGAAATAGATTTAAGGGACTAGATCTGATAGACAGAGTGCTTGATGAACTATGGACGGAGGTTTGTGATATTGTACAGGAGACAGGGATCAAGACCATCCCCATGGAAAAGAAATGCAAAATGGCAAAATGGTTTTCTGAGGAGGCCTTACAAATAGCTGTGAAAAGAAGAGATGTGAAAAGCAAAGGAGAAAAGGAAACATATTCCGATTTGAATGCAGAGTTCCAAAGAATAGCCAGGAGAGATAAGAAAGCCTTCCTCAGCGATCAATGCAAGAGGAAAACAACAGAATGGGAAAGATCTCTTCAAGAAAATTAGAGATACCAAGGGAACATTTCATGCAAAGATGGGTTCGAAAAAGGACAGAAATGGTATGGACCTAAAAGAAGCAGAAGATATTAAGAAGAGGTGACAAGAATACACAGAAGAACTGTACAAGAAAGATCTTCACGACCCAGAAAATCACGATGATGTGATCACTCACCTAGAGCCAGACATCCTGGAATGTGAAGTCAAGTGGGCCTTAGAAAGCATCACTACGAACAAAGCTAGTGGAGGTGATAGAATTCCAGTTGAGCTATTTCAAATACTGAAAGATGACACTGTGAAAGTGCTGCACTCAGTATGCCAGCAAATTTGGAAAACTCAGCAATGGCCACAGAATGGGAAAATTTCCACTTTCATTCCAATCCCAAAGAATGCTCAAACTACCGCACAGTTGCACGCATCTCACACGCTAGTAAAGTAATGCTTAAATTCTCCAAGCCAGGCTTCAGCAATATGTGAACCATGAACTTCCAGATGTTCAAGCTGGCTTTAGAAAAGGAATAGGAACAGGAGATCAAATTGCCAACATCCACTGGATCATCAAAAAAGCAAGAGTTCCAGAAAAACATCTATTTCTGTTTTATTGATAATGCCAAAGCCTTCAACTGTGTGGATCACAATAAACTGTGGAACATTCTGAAGGAGATGGGAATACCAGACCACCTGACCTGCCTCTTGAGAAACCTGTATGCAGGTCAGGAAGCAACAGTTAGAACTGGACATGGAATAACAGACTGGTTCCAAATAGGAAAAGGACTACGTCAAGGCTGTATATTGTCACCCTGCTTATTTAACTTATATGCAGAGTACATCATGAGAAATGCTGGGCTGGAAGAAGCACAAGCTGGAATCAAGATTGCCAGGAGAAATATCAATAACCTCAGATATGCAGATGACACCACCATTATGGCAGAAAGTGAACAGGAACTGAAAAGCCTCTTGATGAAAGTCAAAGAGGAGAGTGGAAAAGTTGGCTTAAAGCTCAACATTCAGAAAACTAAGATCATGGCATCCGGTCCCAATACTTCATGGGAAATAGATGGGGAGGCAGTAGAAACAGTGTCAGACTTTATTTTTTGGGGGGCTCCAAATCACTGCAGATGGTGACTGCAGCCATGAAATTAAAAGACACTTACTCCTTGGAAGGAAAGTTATGACCAATCTAGATAGCATATTAAAAAGCAGAGACATTACTTTGCCAACAAAGGTCCACCTAGTCAAAGCTATATTTTTTCCAGTGGTCATGTATGGATGTGAGAGTTGCACTGTGAAGAAAGCTGAGCACCGAAAATTTGACGCTTTTGAACCATGATGTTGGAGAAGACTCTTTAGAGTCCGTTGGACTGCAGGGAGATCCAACCAGTCCATCCTAAAGGAGATCAGTCCTGGGTGTTCATTGGAAGGACTGATGCTGAAACTCAAACTCCAATACTTTGGCCACCTCATGCGAACAGTTGACTCATTGGAAAAGACCCTGATGCTGGGAGGGATTGGGGTCAGGAGGAAAAGGGGACGACAGTGGATGAGATAGCTGGATGGCATCAACGACTCGATGGGCACGGGTTTGAATAAACTGCGGGAGTTGGTGATGGAGAGAGAGACCCGGCGTGCTGCGATTCATGGGGTTACAAAGAGTCGGACACGACTGAGTGACTGAACTGAACTGAACTGATAGGACTTCAGTAAGTGGTCAGTTTAGAGGAAGCTACTGAAAATATAACAGAAGGAACACAGTCACACTGATTGAATATTTTAATTTTTTTTGCATTAATACTTGCCACACCATTCATATTGAGATTGCCTTAGTTGAAGTTCTTATAATTTCTCACTTGTATTATCTGCAACCATCTCCTAACTGGTCTTCTTGTTTCCAATAATCCATTCGCTCAAAACACCTCTCTATAAGGAGTTCTCAGAGAAGAGAATTATGGTCTCATGGAGGTTCCTGAGGTAATTTTAGGGTGTCTATTCTTCCCTGGTGTCTCAGTTGATGAAGGATCTGCCTGAAATGCAGGAGACCCAGGTTCAGTCTTTGGGTTGAGAAGAAGGGAATGGCAACCCACTCCAGTATTCTTGCCTAGAGACTTCCATAGACAGAGGAGCCTGGCAGGCTACTGTCCATGGGTCAAAAAGAGTAGGACATGACTGAGCGATTAACACTTTCACTTTCACTTTGAGGTCAAAACTATTTTCATAATGATACTAAGTTTTTAGTATTTTGTATGAAAGTCATTTACCTTTTTCATTGTGTGGATATTTGCATGGCTGGCACCTTAGCATGCATAAAAATTTCATAAAATTAAATGGTCACTAGATTCTTCACAACCACTAACTCCCAGAAAAAATAAGACATTTTCACTTTTAAAATGTCCTTGATTAAGCAGCAAAAATATTAATTTTTTAAAACCTCAGTCCTAGAATATGTAACTTTCTAATATTGTATGTGATAAAATGGAAATTAAAAATAAAACAAATACAACAAAATATGATGGTTGTCTCAGGGAAAGCACTTGTGAATGGTGGGCTGAACTAGCTGCTTTTTTCATAGAACATAATTTTTGATTGACAGAGCAGCTGAGAGATAAACTATGCTTAGTTAGACTTGGGTATTTGGCAAATATTTTCTTTAAAATGAATGATGTGAACTTGTCACTTTAAGGAAAACAAGTGACAATATTTGTTGTCAATGATGATATTTGAGTTTTCAAGTAAAAATTGGAATTTTAGAAAAAATTTTATCTTCCACCATAAGCTTGAGAGTTTCCCACAACATTTTTTATAAGATCAATGGTATTATTAACACAGTTTTTTAAATTAGTGTATAATTAAATGTACATGCAGGATTTGTGTTACTAAGTGTACTAAAAGTTTTCCAAATGACCAAGACGTGGTGCTACAAAATCATTCCTGGGTAAATGATTCATTCAAAGTACAATACAGATCAATGGATTGCAATGTCATAGAATATGCAAAATTCATTAAGATAGTTTTTGGATCCACATTGTAACTAAAGTTTGAAAAACTATACTTGTGGAGTTTTGGTGTAGCATTTTGACAGTCTACAGTCCATAGGGTCGCAAAGAGTTGGACACGACTGACCATGCATGCACAAAGATTATCCACATACCTGAGTGAGGCCAAATTTTCTTTATTTCCTTCCAATAAAATCACATCATAATAGATTGAATGCAGAAACAGCCACTAGAATCTGGCTGTCTTCTACTAAACCATAGAAAAAGAGTTTTAGGAAAAATCTGAAATGATACCATTCTTCTCACTGTGTTTTATTTTTGGAAAATATATGAAGCTTTTGCACAGAAAAGGAAGCCATAAACAAAACAAAAAGACAACCCTCAGAATGGGAGAAAATATTTGCATATGAAGCAACTGACAAGAGATTAATCTCTAAAATATAAAAATAGCTCATGCAGCTCAATATGAAAAACAACAACAACAACAAATAACCCAATCAAAAATGGGCAGAAGATTTAAATAGACATTTCTCCAAAGAAGACATACAGATGACCAAAAAGCACATGAAAAGATGCTCAACATCATTAATTATTAGAGAAACGCAAGTCAAAACTATAACGAGGTATCATCTCACACCTGGCAGAGTGGCTATCATAAAAAAATCTAGCAACTATAAAAGTTTGAGAGGGGGTGGAGAAAAGGAAATCTTCCTATTAATATATTGTTGGTAGGAATGAAGAGAATATTATGGAGGTTCCTTAAAAAGGTAACAATACAGCATTCATATGAGCCAGCAATCTCACTCCTGGGCATAAACTGGAGAAAACCATAATTCAAAAAGATACATACTCTGAAATTTATCAGAAATGTATACTTGTCTAATAGTCCTTTCTATGAATCCTTTTTTATCATTATGGCTTACAACAATTTAGTAAATTATATTTTTAAGTAGATTAAAAAAAAAGATATATAAACCCCAGTGTTCATTGAATCACTATTTACACAATAGCCAAGACATGGAAGCAACCTAAATGTACATTAAACAGAGGAATGGATAAAGAAGATGTGGTACATATATACAGTGGAATATTACTCAGTCATTTAAAATAATGAAATAATACCATTTACAGCAACATGGGTGGACTTAGAGATTGTCATACTGAGTGAAGTAAAACAAAAACAAATATCATAGGATATCACTTACATGCAGAAGCTAAAAAATTGGTACAAATCAACTTATTTATAAAATAGAAATAGAGTTACAGATGTAGAAAACAAACTTATAGTTACCAGGAGGTAAGAGAAGGAAGGATAAATTGGGATGTGGGGATTGACATATACACACTACTATACATAAAATACTAATAAGAACCTGCTGTATAGCACAGAGAACTCTACTCAATACTCAGTAATGGCCTATATGGGAAAAGAATCTGTAGAAGAGTGGATATATGTATCTGCATAACAGAGTCACTTTGCTGTACACATGAAACTAACACAACATTGTCAATCAACTATATTACAATAAAGTTTTTTAAAATGAAACAAGAAAAAATATTTTTAAATAAAAATATGTTAATATATATTGGTTTAATATTGTTTTTATTGGAGTATAATTGTATTATTATTTTTTCAAGGAAGCAATAAAAATTTTTAAATTTTCCAGTTTTAATTTGCAATATGGTAAACATTAATAGATATCACCCACAACATCAAAGCTTCTTTGAAGTCCTCAGTAATTTTTAAGATTATAAATGATACTGAGATCAAAACATTTGAGAACAATTCCCCTATACTACCCATGTCATCTACCTGGTTCTTAAGCTTTAATGGCCTTCAAGAATTCAAGACCCTTTATAAACAGGCCTAAAGCTTCCTTTTATGTCTCATTTTGTGTCACTCCCCTCCATGCACTGCTTTCCACACATCAGCTGCATCTGTATCAGGTAACTTGCTAGTCCTTCCATTTGCCATTCTCATTCTTACCTCCATGCCTAGGACATCTATCCAATTCGAACATCATATTTCTCTGGGTCTCCCTTCCCTATTTGGCAGATTTATTGATCTCTTCTTACTTTCTCCAATGTACATAACTGTCTTTTTCCTCATTTTTGCAAATAACAAAACTGAAATCCATAGAAAAGAGGGAGACATCTAAGTTCCACAGCAAGTGAGTGGCAGAGCTAAAGCCTAAATTCCCATCATTCTTTTCATACTTTTCTTCATGGAAGCTGTTACAGAGAGCAGAAAGTATTGAAGGCTCTGGGAGAGAAGGATAATTAAGTTCAGTTGAGCTTTAAAAAATTCTGTGTTGGAACATTCTTAAAGGAAGTAGCCCTTGACTTTGGCCTGGTCTAAGAGCAATCAATCTTTAACCATGTTGACACAGATGAAAAGCAACTCATAGGACATATTCTTATCCTTTTTAGCTTCTTCAGTTCTATCCACACCGTCCAGTCATTATCCTTAAATGAAATGTCTGAGGGGCTTGCAGGCACTCAGGAGGCCATCTGAAAAGTACTGCTCCCATCTGAAGAAGACTAATTGAACTGATGTTCTATTACCACTGCCTGTTACACACACTGCCCTTATTTGGCTCCCTAGGCTTGGATAAAAAACACTAGGAGAGGCCTACGTGTGTGCATGCTCAGTAGCTTCAGTCATGTCCAACTCTTTGAGACCCTATGGACTGTAGCCTGCTAAGACTCCTCTGTCTGTAGGATTCTCCAGAATACTGGAGTGGGTTGCCATGTCCTTCTCCAGGAGGTGAAGCCTAAAGCAACATTTGGGATTTGGTGAAAAATGTAATTGCCTGTTTCAGAGAACTTTGCTTTTCCCATAATATTTCCAAATGGCATATACTGAGAATATTCTCTTTGGATAAAATTTGTTTTAAAAGCTTTTGTTAACTGTCAAGAGATAGTTTCTGTGAGGCCTCCAAATGAAACTAACTCTAAAGAATGCTGCTTGTTCTATAGCACCTGGCTAGTTAGGAAAGGCTACCCCAGGGAAAGGAGTCTAAAGGATGTTAATGAAAATTAATTTGGTGTCTGGATGTCTTGAAGACACTGTCCTGTGATAAAGCTTCTAGGGTGGAGTTGATTCGGTCAGTTTAACCCATTTAATTGGGGTACATTTGGGCCATACCTTGTGCAAAGAGCTTGAAATACAGAGTTGAATAAAACTAAGCTCATACCCCTGAAAAGTTTATATTCTCTTCAGGAAATCAGGCAAAAATACATAGTATACATAGTATAATACATAGTATTATCAGCACTAAAATCAGTATGATTGGAGAAGGAGTGACTATAATGAAATGGAAAAGGCTTTTTTTCAATACTGAAATGAAAGTGAAAGTGGCTCAGTCATGTCCAACTCTTTGTGACCCCACAGACCATACAATCCATGGAATTCTTCAGGCCAGAATACTGGAGTGGGTAATCTTTCCCTTCTCCAGGGGATCTTCCCACCCCAGGGTTCAAACCCAGGTCTCCCATATTGCAGGTGGTTTCTTTACCAGCTGAGCAACAAGGGAAGCCCAAGAATACTGGAGTGGGTAGCCTATCCCTTCTCCAGGGGATCTTCCTGACCCAGGAATAGAACCGGGGTCTCCTGCATTGCAGGCAGATTCTTTACCAACTGAGCTATCAGGGAAAGACTCATAAAATAAAGCCCATTATATTTTTATAATGAAATGGAGAAGGAGTGACTATAATGAAATGAAGAAGGTGAGCAGGACCTTAAGATGAACAGGAATTCATTGGTTCACAAAATATCATCACAGTTTTAGGGAACCAAATATGAAAGGCATGGAGGTAGGAAAGCTGAGCTTACTTAGTAGTTATTCTTTGGCTGTCATCTGCCACCTCCAGATCCATTCTCTGTCATTATTTTCCCTCCTCTGTGTTCCAAGAGGCTAATTTTATGATTGTATTAACTTGTCTGATGGCTTCTGGCTGGGTTTGGCTAACAAGAGGCACTGACAGGTCAAGAGTGGGAGGAGAAGAGGTCTTGCTATTTCTTCCTCACTACTTTACTGCTCTAGTTCTCATTTCTGACAATGTCTGGAATTTTTCCTGATTATAGTTCCTACTAGGAATTTCTTCACAGCTCCAGCTCTCTCTAGGTGCTGGTAATACTTTCCCATTTATTTACTCCTTCAATTCAAAGGTGTAATGGCATCCTGTCATTCTTAGACCTTGAATGCTTCACCATGTCTTGTTGATACCACTAACCCTGCCCACAGTTTTGAAAGTTATCAATTTAATTCCTGCAGGACCATTGCAAATGTAACCGAGAACATTCACAGGTCCAGTTTTCACAGAATTTAAAGTGTGTGACTGGGTAGAACAAGAAGAAGATGAGGCAGAGTCTACATGGCAGAGTCTTGTATGACTCTTTTCATGAAAGACTTTGTGAGTAGGTCATGAAGAGCCTTTATGAACCAACTTTGTTCTCAATTGGGAACTCCTGAGGTTTGTTGATTTGTTACACAGATGAGGCCAGAATTAAGATCTACAATTTACTGAATATTTTACGTGTGCCAGACATTTTATCTTTATTATCTCATTGAATCTTCACAACTCTTAAAGGTGAGCACTTATTGATCTCAATTTTACAAGTGAAAAAACTAAGTCTCAGAAGAGAGAAATAACTTGCCTACTAGATTGCTAATGAGTAGAAAAGGAAGATTTGAACCTGTGCCTGCTTAAGTCTAGCATTTGGGTGCTTCACTAGACCAAGTTGGATGATAAAGTAGTCTACATGACCTTTAGAGTGTCTTTCAGCCCTATAACTTCATACTCTATGGGATAAGAAAGGTATCTCCACCTAGGTTCATTGGTCCATCCATTAACTAAAGGCGCTGGTGGTACCTTGTGGGGTACATGCAAGGGTGTGAATGAGACTTCTTGGTTGGGCACAATGCCTTCATTTCCTGCAAATGTCCCTCTGCTGGCCATGTCTTCCCCATGTCTGTGCAGAAACAACCATATAGCTAAATAATTCTGATAGAATTCTGTCTTTAGAAATGCCAGTTATATCAGCTCTTCTGGTGGAAATATAGCACTCCAGCAGAAGTGAATGCCACCTATAGTGCCAACCAGTGTTTGCTTAGTTTAACTCTGGCACAGTCTAAGTTGATGTGGCTATTGAGTTTGGATATTAAATCAATTTAGTGTCAAGTCTTAGGAAAATGAAAAGAAGAATCAACTTGGAATACCTACTCTGGGCTGAACACTTTCCATTTTTTCCTTACTACAAGCCTGAAAGGCATGTGCCATCATCCTCATGTTACAGGTGAGGAAACTAAGGCTTAGGGGAAATGATTTGTCAGGGTGTAAAGTAGCTAACAAGTGTCAGAATAAGCATTGGAATTCAGACGCTACTTGACTTTTAAAGCCAATATTTTTCCTACTGTATTACATGAGCAGTACAATATGCTGGTTAAAACAGATCACCAGCCCGGGTTGGATGCATGAGACAAGTGCTCTGGCCTGGTGCACCGGGAAGACCCAGAGGGATCAGGTGGGGGAGGTGGGAGGGGGGATCGGGATGGGGAATACATGTTAATCCATGGCTGATTCATGTCAATGTATGACAAAAACAACTACAGTATTGTAAAGTAATTAGCCTCCAACTAATAAAAAAATAAATGGGAAAAAAAAAAAAACACCTCAGAATTGAAATCTTGGTTTTGAATCCTGGTTCCTTCACTTCTTAGCTATATGACCATGAGCAAGTCATGTATAACCTTTCTGTGTCTCAATAGTATCTGCCTCATAGTATTGTTGTAGGATTAAATGCATTAATATTTGTAAAGCACTGAGAATGTCTGACACAGAGTCAATGTCATATATATTTAAAATATAGAGCCATTTCTATTCCTTTAAAATCTCTTGATTCTTCCATTCTTGGGCCTGAAGAAGAAAAGAAAAGAAAGGAACTAGATCAGGAAGCAGACTCTCCCAGAAGGAAATCAGCTTTTCTCCTAAACCTGGAGAAAGACTAAGGCTAATAGCTGAACTAGAGAGACCCAATCTGTAAAGCTTGAGATAAAGTATGTGGTTTCTTTGTCTTGTGAATTTTTGTGCCCACCCTCCCTTGTTCCCTCACTGCAGCTTGATATTGCTTAGCTAGCTCTCTCTGACCTCCATTTTCCCTTCATATCTGGAAATGGCTGCTGAGATGACAGCAAGAATAGAGATAGTCATCTGGAGGATTGGAACTTTGACTGTAGATTATGAAAGCAGGGCTTGAGAATCATAACACTATCTGGCTCAAAAAAAAAAAAAAAAAAAAACAGAAACTTACATATGTTTCAGATTCCTTCACACTAGAGTCAAATTAGCAAGGGAAGAAGACATTTCCATGGCCATACCTTCTTGACCCAGAACTGATAAAGGTATATATCATTCATAGATGTGTATATGTCTATGGATACCTTGGGGTTTCCTGGAAATCTGGGGTGGGAAGGGAGGAAAGTATGATCTCTACTTACCACTGAAAACCCTTCTGTGAGTAGGGTAAAGCTGACGATCACTAGGGAGACACTCACTGCCTTGTACAGGTATGATTTCCATCATTATAGTCTGGGTATTGGTTATTACCCTTTGCTCAGTCAAGGATCATGCACTTCTGAATATGATTTGTGGAGCTTCTTTATTCTCTAAGGCTGCCACCAACCTAATGCTTCTGACTGATTGAATGCACACCTAAATGCCCAATAGTTTCATTGCAAAGGGAGAAAAATACTATTTCTTGTGTTTTCTTGTGTTAGACACACCTGGGGGCAAATCCTAGGACCACCAATTAATATCTGTGTGATCTAAGGTAAGTTTTTAAACTTAGAGCTTCAGTTTTCTCACATCTAAAATTACGATAATACTATCTTTCCCATGACTGTTGTGAGGAGTATATAAAAAAGTGTAAAAGTTTTAGCAGAGGGCCTTTCCCTCCCCCATTGCCCAATTCTTTCTCTCAGCTCCCAATCAGCATCCTAAAACTTTCAGGGCTTTGAAAATGTAAGTTAATTCTATAAATTCAAAGCCCATCCTTCCCACTAACCAAGCTCCATAATCTCTTCTCATTTAGAATTGCTAAGGCTATAATCTGTAGAATGACCATCTAGTCCTTACATGGATCTGAGGCACACTCATTAATGCTTCAGTTAGCCCCATGATTATTTCACCTCCTTGGGGCTATTAAATGTAGTTGATATGGCCACATCTAGTGGTGTCTCTCACATCTTAATCAGAGATTTATGTATTTGTTACAATTTTCTGGCAGATGGTTATAAAGTATCTTGAGCAAGGGGTGCTTTGTCTAATTCACACACAGTCTCCATATAAGCTATAAGTGGTCCTTCACCTTTCCTATCACAACTTGCTTCAGGTACTGGCCACAACCTTATTTACTCTTCCTTGCTCCACCTCCAGCATCACAGCAAAAGCAATGAAAAGTTCTTTCTCGAAAACACGTTCAACAATAGGTACTGGAGTCTTCTGTGTTAGAGAATGTTTTAGTAATGAAAATGTTTTGTATAGGCTTAGGAGTCCATTCCTATCTAGACTTTTACCTTTTGCTCTCTATGAAACTTTGAGCAAGTAACAATCTTTCTGTATTTCAAGTCTTTATAGGTAAAATGGAACTAAAATGAGGTGGTTAAAAGGTTCAAATGAGACAATGTATAGAAAATATATGCAAAGTGCCTGTCCAATTGTAGTACATTTTTAAACCCAATTACCACCCTAACTCTTTTGCCAGATCTACTGGGAAGGCTTAAGGATTCAGGCCTCTCCCAGCTATGTTTGACACAATAAATGTTGAACAAGTTTATTTCCTTCCCTTGGTCCCAGGGGACACCCAGTTCCATTATGGGGCTTGTTTCAACTCCTCAGGCTCTGAATTCTAGAAGGACACTTTATGCAAAGGTTTTGGATCAGATTCTTATAAACTATTTACCTGTGGTCAGGACTAAGTCCGTTTTCTGCTTTGTCACAGTGGAACCAGTTTGGCTACTTAGCTGCCTGTTTCTTTCCCAGAGCTCTTCAAATTCACTGAAAGAATCTTTACACCCATATCCAAAGGTATTTTGTGATGTCTTATTCACTTCAGGGGAAATAATGTGATTTTTTGCTGGATATGAATGTACCCTGGACAGCCAAGAGGCAAGATTAATTTCTAATTAAGTGTGAAATCAGCCAGCAGCAGGATAATGCTTTTCTTCTATATCTCCTTCAAGATCTACCCACTTGCTCACTGAAGACATTTGAGGAAACACAATAAGCACTATTGTAATGACAATAAGAGTAAAAAATGTAGAGGAACAGAGAGTAAGGAGTGTGGGAGAAACAGCTGCTCCCCAGAAGAGTATAAGGGGTCTTCATGAGGGTGAAGGTAGCTAAGCCACATAACCAGGAGTTTAATGGCCATAGGAGGAAGGAGTCTCTGTTCCTCAAGTCATAGGAATGCTTCAGGAATGCTTCATAGACCTGACTGTTGGAAACTGCACAGGCCAGAGTAGTGGGCCTGGATTATTGACATGAAACTCTGGCATAAGATGCCAGATGGGGGAAACTGAGCCATGCATGAGGACAGTTTCCACAGGGTGATGGTAATCAGGGTGGCTAGGTATAGGGCCAATGAACATGACTGTTTCCAGACAATCATTTCACTATACTGAAGAATTCAAGAATCAAGTGATAGATAGTTAACATTTGGGAAGATTTTGAATGGCAGAGCATGGTCCACTAGCCCTGAATAGGTATAGAGAAGAATCCATTCTTATATAGCAACTGAGGCAGCCACTGCTATTGTTGTTGTTGCTGCTGCTACTACTACCACCATTGGTTAATATTAATTGAGCATTATTTAAGGGCCAACCATGGTTATTTTGGTAAAGTAACTTGCCAATGGTGATTGAGGCATGAATACGGATAATGGTATTTGAGTTCCTTTCAGGGGGTTTAGAGGCCAAGGCTAGCAAAGGAGACATGGAGAATAGAGGATCTCAACTTCTACCGAGTTCCTCTAGATCTCAAGCTCAGAAAGGAGACAGAATTCTGAGTATTAAGGGATGGTAGCAGGGGTGGAGAAGAGGTGAGTGACAAGACTGAGGTTGTCCATACCCTACCTACCTCACATCATGATAGCTCTGGAAATTACAGTAGAGTGGCACCTGCCAGCATCATGGTACCTAGATGGAAATAACTGAGGAAGTAGAAAGAAGAGGAATAAATCCAGGGCTGACAATATGAGTGGAAACTTAGTTCCCACAGTCTTGTCAAATGCTGGGAAATGTAAGGTATAGTGAAAGTCATTGTGTAGCCCTGTTTTCCAGAATCAGGAAATCTCTTTGTTGCAGCCTTAATTCAGGCACTTTTTGGGGACATGCTCAGGGCCTGGGTCTTCAAGAAATGGGCCTCATAGAGTTTCAGAGGAAATGATACAACTTGAATGCACACCACAACAGGGAGGCCCACCTGTCTCATGGGGAATCAGTGGAAATATTATTCTGCAGAGGGTATTCCTGGGGCTGCCCCATCTTTTTAAAAAAATAATTTATTTTAATTGGAGAATAATTACAATATTGTGATGGTTTTTGCTATACATCGACATGAATCAGCCATAGGTGCACATGTGTACCCCCATCCTGAAGCCTGCTCCCACCTCCCTCCCCACCCCATCCCTCTGGGTTATCCCGGAGCACTGGTTTTGAGTGCCCTACTTCATGAATGGAACTTGGAACTGGTCATCTATTTTACATATGGTAATATATATGTTGCAATGCTATTCTCTCAAATCATCCTACCATTGCTTTCTCCCACAGAATTCAAAAGTCTATTCTTTATATCTTTGTCTCTTTTGCTGCCTTGCATGTAGTAATGGTCCATCTTAAAAAAAACAAAGACAAAAACAAAAAAAAAAACAAACATTATTTTTGCTGTACTGGGTATTCGTTGCTGCAAATGTTTTTCCCTAGTTGTGGTGAGCAGAGACAACTCTCTAGTTGCAGTACACAGGCCTCTCATTGTGGTGGCTGCTCTTGTGAAGCACAGGCTATAATGAGTGCAGCCTTTAGTAGCTGTGGTGCATGGGCTCAGTAGTTGCGGCTCCCAGGCTCTAGAGCACAGGCTCAGTAGTTGTGGTGCACAGGCTTAGTTGATCTGTGGCATGTAGGATCTTCCCAGATCAGGGGTTGAACCCATGTCTCCTGCATTTGCAGGTGAATTCCCTGAGCTATCAGGGAAGTCCCTGGACCAACCCATCTAGACCCCACCTACCTGGACTGACACGCTCCTTTCCTTCCAGGCTCTGAGAAAATGTTGGGCACCTTCACTTTGCACTCCATTGGCCCCATGTGTGTGTGCATGCTCATTTGCTTCAGTTGTGTCCAATTCTTTGTGACTCTATGGACTGTAGCCTGCCAGGCTCCTCTGTCCATGGGATTCTCCAGGCAAGAATACTGGAGTGGGTTGCCATGCCCTCCTCCAGGGATCTTCCTGGCCCGGGGATTGAACCTGCATCTACTGCACTGCAGGAAGATTCTTTACTGCTGGGCCAATGGGAAAGCCCCCCACTGACCCCATAAAACACAGCAAGTCTCTGACTCCTTCAGGATATTCAGCTGTGCTGACTTGGGTTATCAGAATGCCAGGGCTCTGAGGGCAAGCTTAGAGCATCAGAGGTGCAAGGGACATTAATTTGACTTTTATGTCTTCTCTAGGAGAATTTTCCCAGTCTTGTAGAAGACACAAGGAATTAGTTAAGGAAATGGTCTCAGTTTGTGGGCTTCCCAGGTGGCGCTAGTGGTAAAGAAACCACCTGCCACTGCAGGAGACGTAAGTGATGTGGGTTTGATCCCTGGGTTGGGAAGATTCCCTGGAGGAGAGCATGGCAACCTGTTCCAGTATTCTTGCCTGGAGAATCCCATGGACAGAGGAGCCTGACAGGCTACAGTCCATAGGGTTGCATAGAGTCGGACTTGAGTGAAGCAACTTAGCACGCATGCACAAAATCTGAATTTGAATCCTGAATTCACCCTTTTCTGGCTGGGGAATGTGGGGAAATTATGGAACTATTCTGTTCCTCAGTTTTCTCACCTGTAAAATGAGGCTAATGCCAGTACTTACCTCATAGGAATATTATCTGGACAAATTTAGTAAACTCATGCAAAGCACTAAGATTCACATTTGGCATATAGCAGATGGTGGCTCACACACTAATGAATCTGCCTGCAATGCAGAAGACCTGCATTGGGTTAGGAAGATCCCTTGGAGAAGTGAATGACTCACCACTTCAGTATTCTTGCTTGAGGAATTCCATGGACAAAGGAGCCTGATGGGCTACTAAGTTTGTCATCATTTGTTACAGCAGCAATAGAAAATTAATACAGTGGTTTTGTGCCTCACTTTGTACGTGTCAAATGAGGGCTTAATACCTTGTCTTACCTACTTTATGGGTCTGAGAACAAAATGATGGACATAAGTGTGCTCTGCAGAGTTACAAGTTATAAAGTTGTTAGGATATTCTCCAGTAGGGAAAAAATTGATCTGTTTTGAAACAACTGTATTAAAGCAATTAAAAGCTTAGAGCTCCTGACATTTCCCAGGAGAAGTGCTGAGGGTTTGGAGGACTGCTTCTCTCCTAGAGAAGTAGTGCAGCATAGGTGAAATCAGAAAACCTAGGTACGAGTCTATTTCCTATCTGTGTGACCTTGGTTAAGTAAGTTACATTATCTCTCTGAGCCTCAATAAAGAAATGAGTGTGAACATGTGATGGAAGCAAAGTATTCAGATGGAAGGCATATTCATCCTTCCCAGTGTGTGCCTTACTGCTGGAAGCAGAGATCTTGATTCTGGTAAACTAGTCACCCAAAGAAAGCAGAGTTGAAAGACCCTTGGGGTGGTACACTGAGCACCTGTTTTCTGCCATTGGCTTTGGCATGTGACCTTAGATCAGTTCCTTCTCCTCTCTGAGTCTGTTTCTCCATTTTAAGAGGTTAGATTATAACTAGTTGTTTTCAGCTAACGAGCATCAGAATCACCTGGAGAGATGCCAGCTGGAGGATGAGCAAGAGTCTTCTCTTTTTTACAAGTCTCTCCTACCCCCAATAAACTACCCCCCAAATCCCAAATTAGAGGAGGTTTATTAAATTTTGTTAAGTATGCCCTATTCAGGATATAAGAGTTGATTTCTAAGTATGTGGTTTGAAGCAGCTGGTTCCCAAAGAAATATGGATGCCTTGCTTATATATTAATTAAAACACTTGCCAATTTCAAATCAGTTAACTAGAGTCATGCTCCTCCCACTTTCTTGCAATTTCCATTAATGTAGCTTTGTCATGACTGTGGTATTTCCTCTCAGAATACTCCTCCTCATGTGAACTAAGATACTAATCTCTAGGCAGACAAAACCCAGTAGAATTGTCCATGCTTTCATTACAAGGTTGACTGTAGTTAAAATCCACAGCTGAGAATAACCGAATGTCAAAACTGAAAATACCTTTTGAGACTACCTGGTTTAAAGGCAGACAATTTAGGGGAGACTTGCTCAGCATTACAGACAGGAAGCGAGGAGTGAGTCTGGACCCCCATCACTCCTGAATGAACTCTTTACAATACTCCATGTTGCCTTTCTACTGCTTTTAATGCTCAGAGATTTGAAACTCAGATAACTTTCAGTCTTAAGGTGGTTTCACTATTCTTTGAAGTAGAAAAATTTCATTTATATTTCATCAAAGTATAAGACCATGTACAAAGCAATGTAAGAAGCATGCAGCTATGGACACAAACTTTGTAAACATTTCCAACATACCAGATTAGTTTTCTCTACCATTTTTGGTCTTTACCTCACCAAGATATCTACTTCCTCAACCTATTTTGGCTTACAATCTGTGCTTCTCAAATTTCAATGTGCATAGTTATCTCCTGGATATCTTATTAAAATACAAATTTTGATTTCAGATGTCTGGGATGGGGCCCAGGAATCTGTATTTCTCATAAGTTCCCAGGTAATACTGATGCTGAGGCTGATTATGGACCATATTTTGAGTAGCAAGACTTGCAGATGTTGTTAGTCTCATTTCTAAACATCATCTCCACTTACTGTCAGAATTCCTTTACCACTTGGAGTAGTGTGCTATATTAGAAACAGGAATGCTCCTGTGGCTTCTAGTGCTGGGTTTTTAATCAATCCCTAACTGTATGACATTGGGCAAATTATTTCTCATCTTCCTGAGTCTCAAGTTTTCTTATCTGTAGAATGGGGCTGTCATTTTCACACAGTGATGTTGTGAGGCCTTAAGGAATAACTGGACTTGGTGCAAAATAGACTGTAGATGGAGATCCCTGGGTACAAACAGATTCTGGGCCCTATATTTCCTTAGAAATACAGAAGACAATAGGAACAATGATTGGATCATGCATAATATGCTCAAAGATTGTTTCCATGACAAAACTGCAGATAGAGGCCATTAATACTGGACAGTCTGTATACTTTATTAAAAGTCATGTGAATGTACTCCAGGATTTAATTCTTTTTCTTCTGATGTTACATATGTATTTCATAAAGGCATCTTTCTAGGATCTATTAATGTCCTTGGTATCAAATGATTCTTTTCCTTATGAAAATGGAGGCTTTTCTTCATCAAAAACATCTCTTCAAGGTATCTTGCTTTTCTCGGCATTTTTTAAATGCTTCTGAAGCTTTCTCTGGGCTTGTAATGTGTCAAGGCCATTAGAGGCAGCTACATTAAACATAGTATTATTGATCTACATTCTCTCAAAAGCAATTTTTTCTAGTCACAGAAGCACTTTTTCATTACTTTATTTATTCTAGTTATTACAGAATTGAAGAACTTCTTGAAAAGGGAAGGATTGTTTCATACAATAGCAACTTATTTTAGAAATAGTCTACATGACATCACTTATTACTCAACTTGGATGCTGAATTTTGCCCCTCAGTGGCTGGACAATATCCCTCATATTTTTTAAACAAAAAATTCAATAATATTTTTTATTCTAAATCATTTCTTAACTTTTGCTGTCATCACAGAAAACCCTTAATAGGGATTTGATCCCAAGGCATCAAGTATTGCAGCAGCACCAAGATCGTTTCATCTTCTCAAACTACATGTGTGGATGCTATACCAGTCTCAGGGTGACACTGCACATGCTAGAACTTTGGGGAAGTAACAGACAGACAGAAGGGCCTTTTTTTCTTTGAAAGGCAGCTAAGCCAAGGATTTGACAACTACCAACAAAAAAGAAATCCTTCGTGTCACAAGGTAAAAGTAAATGATCCTTTTTAAAACCTTAACAAATGGTCATACTGAATGGGAGGAGGAAACATAACAGAAATCGCTTTCAGCCCAGTTTTTTCTTCCCCAGTAAATTGGACCTGCATTCCCTCCTTCCCCTCAAATGCTTGCCTTTTAATATTTTGTTAATCAGGCAAGAGTCAGAGAGTCATGTCAGCTCCAGTAATATGGCCTTTATATTACAAAAGGAAAACAACATGGGATGCAAAATCAGAGAGACCTGGATTAGAATGACAGTTCTGTCTACTTGTGTGAGCTTGTGCCAGTTATTTTAGCCTGCTGGGCCATAAATCCTTTATCTGTAAGATGAGGATAGCACCCACTTGTATGATTGTTGTAGGGACTAAAGGATTTAATATATATGAAGCACCTAGCACTTAGTAGGTGCTTAATAAATGCTATCACTGTCAGTTCAAGATTTACAGTTCATCCATTGCCAGTTTCTCTAGCCTGCTGACTAAGGTATGCAGATAATCTCCTATAGTTGAAACACTTCAATTATCAACCCCTTGCCATAGCCTCTTCTGAATGACTATCCATCAACCCCAAGTCAAGTCAATCTCATTTCACAGAAGCTTTTTCTCTTTAAATCAAAGAACAAAAGGGTAGATGCTGAGGTTCATTCTTTGTAATTCTTTGAGTATAGCCCAGGGCAGGAACAGAGGTTCATTCTTTGTAATTCCTTGAGTATAGCCCAGGGCAGGAACAGTCACTGCTCTTGGCTTCCAGCCAGACTGGTGGTCCCAACTCTTTAGACCAGGTTCTTGATCTGTGTCCCAGGAAACACATAGCAATCTCACAGCCACATTTTTGGGACACATATTCCACTGGAATTGTGGTATCTTTCTCTGGTTCTCGGGCTTCCCTTGTGGCTCAGCTGGTAAAGAATCTGCTTGCAATGCAGGAGACCTGGGTTCAATCCCTGGGTTGGGAAGATCCCCTGGAGAAGGGAAAGGCTACCCATTCTAGTATTCTGGCCTGGAGAATTCCATGGACTGTACAGTCCACGGGGTCGCAAAGAGTTGGACACAACTGAGTGACTTTCACTTTCTCTGGTTCTCAATAATCTCTCAATATTTGTGGTGGAATACAAATTGATTGTGGAATTTCCCCCCAAGGAAACCACAGTGAAACCATGTCTCTAATATCTTCAAAAGTACCAAGGCTCGAATGGACACTGCTTCTGTGGCTAAAATCTGCATACCTGCTTGGTTTAGTTAGTCATCCAATGGGACAGAGCAGAGAGTCCGCAGCTCTGAGATTAGGGCTCAATGAGTATTTCCTGACTGAGTCCACCAGGCCTCACAGAGATTCTGTTTGGGGGTGAGCAGCAGGTAGAATGGTGGCCACTTGGCTTACTTGCTTCTGGTTTCTTAGCAACTTGGCCTTTGAGACTAGGTAGAGCTGAGAGTTCAACATGGCCAGTTGGTTACACCTTCATTAAGAATGTTGTCAGATTTCTACTAAATCACTTCCACAAAGGCTCTCAGTGTGTTTATGTCAGATAACATGTCACTAACTCATCAATAAGCCATATTTACAGTTAAATCTTGAAAGTAGCAATTGCCTTTCAGTAACACTGTTCTAAAGGCATCTCAGAGTTGGTTACTGCATGCATGCATTCTCTTCTCATCATCTCCTCTCGCCTCCTCTTTTCCCCATGTCTATGCTTCTTCTTGGTACTATAGTAAGTGCACTAGCAGGGCCTTGCTAGAAGAGCCAATAGGAAAGTCCTTTCTCTCACACTGGACCACATTATATTGGGTTGGTCAAAAAGTTCATTTGGTTTTTCATATGGAAAAACTTGAATGAATTTTTGGCCAACCCAATAATTACACAGATCCTAAAGACAGGCTATCTTAAAACCAACCCTTAAATCAAGGCACCTGTGTGGAAACAAGTGGTGACACTTTTTCCGGCAGCTTCTCTTCAACAAATAGGAATCAGAAATGTCTACTTGTCAGATTTCTGACTCAACTCACTAATTAATTGTGTTTTAGTTCCTTTCCAATGATTGAAACATCAAATGAGGAAGACCAGGAGCTTAGTTCTGGAAGTCCCACTTGGTGGCAAGTATATGTGGCTCAAGAAAGAGGGTAAGAGTCAAACTCTCAAAATGGTGACCCCTAAAGCTACCAGTCATGAGGCCCTTTGCTTGATAAGCATGGTATAATTGAAAGAACCTTGAGTAGGGATATTGGATCTTGTTTAGGCACAGCTGCTAACTTGCTCTGCCTCAGTTTCCCCAATAGTAAACTAAGCAGTTTGACTAAATAATACTGAAAGCCCTTTCTAATTAATTATTTTAGGAATTGTAAAAAGAGTCAAAATTTTGTCTCAGGGGCTGTGGTTCTTAATCTTTATTATGTCACAGGTCCAATTTGAAATTCACTAAAATGTTATGGACCATTTCCTCAGAAAAGGCACATTGTTGTGGAAGTCTGCATACCATTTCAGAGGCTTTATGAAGTTCCTGAGTCCACAGATACTGGGTTAAGAACTGTTTCTTTCAGACGATAAAAGAGCTTATCTTCAAAAAGCAAACATGAAACAACAGTGACAACTACCTGGCCTTTTTATCCATTTTAACAATTTTCCCCAGCATTTGATCCCAAAATGGAACTCCTACAGAACACACACAGTCTGCCTTTAAAAAAAAAAAAAAGAACTGTTTTAAGCTTTTGTTTCTTTCTGATTGCTTGGAAAGGAAGCTGTTAGGACAAAGCAGGAAGAAGAATAATTCAAACAGACATAGGCTTTGACATGCAAAACATGCTTTGCAGATTTGTCCTAAGTGGCTGTATGCAAAAGCAGGAAGGCCACCTTCCTGAGTCCACATTGGAGGGATTGTAGAGGCGTCACTCATTCTGTCTGGCCCATAGGAGCAGATGCATTCTTGGCAATGTAGTACCATGCCAGAGCTCCAAACTGGCACTAGGGTCCATATCTTCAGTAAGAGACATGGTAAGAGCCTCCGAAGTTCAGCAAATATTCCTACTCCCCTACTTCCAAGGTAAGCAATGGCCCCAACTCAAGTAACTTTTAGTTCAGGGTAAGACTTCTAAGATCAATCTTTAGCCCCAAATCTTTCAGAGATAGATGGCCTTTTGAGGAGGCAGGAAGTTCAGAGAACAGTTGAAAACTGAGCTCCTTTCTTCAACTCAGGTCAGTGGATAGCTTGGTTTCTGCAGTCTGGCTTGAGGGAGTTCAGCCATTCACAGTCTTATAGGAGCTCAAGATAGACCTTCTAGGGGAATGAAGACAGAATACAAAGGAGAAATAAACTTGTGTATAGGACATGTGCCCCTTATTTTATAGCCTCCCAGAGCCTGAAGGTGCAGGGACAGGAAGAATCTGCTCTTCAGCACACAAGGATTTGAAGAAGACCCTTCTAGAACCTGGAAAGGGTCCCCTGAGGCCAAGGATTTTACAACCTGAAAGGGAAAGAAGAGAGTAAGGAATTAGCTATGATTGGTTAAGCACTTAATAGCCACTGGGCAGTAGGGCCTCTCGTGGTAGGTAGCAAATCTGCTCAGCAACAGCAGCTGGCTAGGAAAAAGCCCTTATAACTCAGATTCCATAGACCAGTCCCAATATGGTGCTATAATCAGGGCTGGAAACCCTGTGCCTTTAGCTTGAACTCTAATCCTCAAAAAGTCTACAGGGGATATAGAAGCCTGATATCTCTGAGATTACCCCCCCCCCCGACCCTTGCAGAATGGTCACTGCCTCTATGGCCCTACAATAACTCCAGATTTCCTTTTACTGGGACTTTACCTTCATGAGAGCTGATAAGAAAAAGCTTATCTACCCACAGACCTCTGAGGACTGGCAGTGATAGGAAGAAAAGGAAGGAAGGGGAGTACATGGAAAGCTCTGCTCCAGATACCTGGATCTTGTTTATGCATGTACTGGTTTATAGCATGCCAACAATCTGATTGTCAATCAGAACTTCTAGGCAGAGAAAGAAATTTCCATGATCTCCATGGCTCTGGTGATCTTAGTAAGTTACGTATCCCCTGTGAACCTCAGTTTCTTTATATGTTTAGTGAAAGTACATATTATCTTCCTTATTTCTGACATTTGATATGGACTAAATGAGTTAATGGATGTGAAATTGCTTTGCATTTGACATATATAAAGAACTATGGACGAAGATTCAAGGAGTATGAAATAGTGATTTGGGCTGAAGGAATGAAATCCCTCTACAAATACTAAGGTAGACTCTTGGGACCTACCAAAATATCAAATGAGACTTTACTGATATTCTTACAGACCCAAAGGATGTCAGAATTAAAAGATTCCAAACATTTCATTTTACATATTAGGAAATTGAGGCCCAGGAAAGGAAATGTAATTGCCCCAAATGTCACAATCTAGGCTTCCTAATGACTTTGATTCAAAGGCAATTCATAAAATTATACTGTAGTTTGGCTGAGAGAGAAAGAAAGGAAAGAGAAAGGAAACTTAAAAACATAGAGAACCTCAGTATTAAACAACAGTAAGTATAAGGGTCATGTAATTACAAAGTAGTAAACTGAGCCACGGAGGTGAATTCCCACCCTCTGGACCTACATGGCATTCCAGTTCTCAAAAACTCAGATCTCATAAAGAAGGCATGTGTGTAACAAGGTTTTGTAATCAGAAGAGGATACTACATACCTGAGGCCTCAACTCTCATCTCCAGGAAGTCTGCCTTGAGAACTGCGGGTAAAGGATGAAAGACATTTCACTAAGACTCTAGAAATCAGAACTGGAAAGGCAAACAAGTGGGTGGGTAACCTTTCTGAGACAGTGCCAATTAGGCCATTTGAAAAATTAGGAAGTGATTCCATCCAAATATTTCAAAACATCTCACTCCATGCTTATAGGTTAGGCTATCTCTCTAGCAGATTTAGAGAGCCCAGTGTCCCAGACCCAAAAACATCTTTCAGGTGCTACCACGATCCTTTGAGTGTCATACAATGGGAGGCTAGGGGAGACCAGAGAAATTGGCCTAAGACCAAAGACTACATTCTATGATTATCTCCAATGACAGAAGGGCAATGAGGGAAGGCAAATGCCTTCTATGAAACATGAATCTTCCTTTGCCTCAGAGACCAAACAAGCTTTGCCTGGCCTCTTGATGTCTTTAGATCAGTCCTACGGTCACCTTGTCTAGAGATGGTTGGAGGAAAGAGAAAACCCTGGAGAATTAAGGTCCATATAATGTGGGCAGAAAATCCCAGACAACAGCTGGTCCCAGGGCTATGTTCTCAACATTGTTTTTCTATTCTCTCTTGAGTCTATTTATACCTACTCCCTGAGTGATCTTATTCCCATTCATGATTTCAATCCCCATCAAGCACTGAGACACCCCCCACCCCAAAGTCTACTATTCATATTGCAGTATATGTGAATAAATTTGTACAGTGGCTCTACTCAATAATACTACCCCTAAATGTATGTAGGTCCAGTACCAATTACTAGTCTAAGTTGTAGTTACCCATCCGACATTACTATCTGGATGTCCCACAGAATCTTCATACACACTGTGTCCAAAATTGAGCAGAGAAAGTTTTCCACAAAACCTGTTTCACCATGATTAAGTATTGCTACCATCTACCCAGCTGTCCAAGTTAGACTTTTTCTCTCTTAATCTTCCTCCAATGTTCCATATTTGAAAAGTAATTAAGGTCTTACTGAGTCTACCTCAAATCTATCCTTTCATTCTATTCCTGCTAACAATGCCATATATCAGGACCTCATCAACTCATGCTAGGATGATTAGCCTCCTAATTGGTCTCACTGCCTTCAGGTTTTACTCTCCTATCTTCCTCATTACCAACACAATGTGTGTGTATTTCAAAATACTTCATGAAGATTAGAATATGCATTGTCATGTTTTTAAGCTTTTAAGCTCTCCATAATGACTAAAGAATAAAGACTGAACTCCTTGGTATGTTATATAAGGCCTTTACAATCTGGCCCCAATCCATCTTCCTGGCCTCAGTTCCAGCTGAGTTTCCTTCCCCTCACCCCCACATTCCAGCCAAAGTGGAACACTAATCACTTTGTGAACCTGCATTGCACAAGCAGTTCTGCCTTACTGAAATACTTTCCCCTCTTTTCTCTTCTTTTGAGTTTTTAATCTTTAAATTGTTATATAAGGGAGATAAATGAGAAGTGAGGTCATTCAAATATCAGGTTACATATAGTCAGGTGTACAAATTGGAGGCAAAAAGGGGCACAGCAAAGGTTAAATAGATTATCATTTTCATTAGAGATGAGATGAGATTGACTGTGGCTAGTCTAAGAATTTTGACCAGCAGCCAGCATGTAGATGTACTGATGAAAATGGTGGTTACAAAACTGGGGTCAGAAAGAAAAACACCAATACAGTATATTAACACATATATATGGAATTTAGAAAGATGGTAATGATGGCCCTATATGCAAGACAGCAAGAGAGACACAGATATAAAGAAGAGACTTTTGGACTCTGTAGGAGAAGACAAGGGTGAGATGATTTGAGAGAATAGTATTGAAACATGTATATTACCATATGTGAAATAGATGACCAGTACAAGTTAAATGCATGAAACAGGGCACTCAAAGCTGGTGCACTGGGAAAACCCAGAGGGATGGGATGGGGAAGGAGAAGGGAGGGGGGTTTCAGGATGGGGGGGACATATGTACATCCGTGACTGATTCATGTCAGTGTATGGCAAAACCCACCACAATATTGTAAAGTAATTAGCCTACAATTAAAATAAATAAATTAATTTAAAAAAACGGGTCTAGATGGAAGGAGTGCTTTTGTCATGTGGATGCTGAGTGGGAGGAATCTGTAGGTACCTAGGAAGGTGACTCATGACATATTGGAGAACTGGTTTACCCACATTGGTCTTACACACACTCCTGCCAAGATAGAATCTGGAGATAAGGAAGAGGATTAAATTTAGGTTCCAGAGGCTTGAACATAGGACTGGTAGGGTCATCCTCCATCCTGAAGTGCCTGCTTTTGCCATAGTACCCTATGTTGCAGTTGGTCCAAGACTTCTCTGAGCACTATGACAAATATGGCAACCTAGGCAATGGTTACCAATCTTTCCACATTTTCAACACCAGTTTGGCTATAGTTTCCCTATTAGAAATCAAGCTGCCTTAAAGATTCTACTGGACTTTGTTCATGCCTAGTACATATACAGCTTAATGCCTTGGGTCCCTGTTCAAGGCTACAGAACAATCCTTCTCATTTTCAGTGTATTCTACCCATCTTTCAAGCTCCATCTCCATACCACTACCTCTAAAAAGCTTTCCTTTAGATATGCCCAGTTCACTCTGTTAATTCAAGATTGTTTTATTCTATTTTCCTTGTATTTATTTATCATATGGCTTATCCTAGGGAGGGAGGAAGGACTACCCAGAGGTAGTAAATAGTCCTGCTTATAGGCAGATGCTTTAAGAATATTAAGGTGTCTCATTCTGTTTTTCCTTCCCCGCCCCCCACCCCCCACCAAGCCTATCTGATTAAGCCTGCTTCAAAAAGTATTCTAGGTAAAAACTTTATCTTCATTATATCAATAAGAGAAATCTAGGGCTTTGATCTCACTTTCACCTGTTATGGTAGAATAAATGGTAAATTATTGTCTAAGGAGAATTTGGTCTAGACTAGAGTTCCGTGTGACTGACTGCTAAGCAGAATTTGAGTGCCCTGCTATTCAGAATCATGTCCTGGTGAGTCAGGGCCCACAGTTTTAACTAAAATGATGTCTAACCTATCCCAGCTCCAGTGCTGGTAAAGGCATATTACTCTGCTTTTAACTGAACACCCGGAAGAGTTACACTCCTATCACCCACCAGGAAACACAATTTTGAACTCTCTGATAAGCAACACTAAGTAAACTCACAGAAGAGTCGAGTCCCTGAAGGATAAGCAATCATTTCTCCATGTGTTCCAATCTAAAAGGTCCCAAATGATAGGCCTTGAAAAGTCTACACCAGCACTTGAAGAATTTAAAAACAAATTAATTGGAAGGAAGAAAGGAAAGAAATGTAAAAACCTAGATTCCCAGGCCCTACTCCTGGAGATTCTATTTTAATGAGTCTAGAGTGGAAGGCAGGAATCTGGGTTCATTTTCTTTTCCCTCAAAATTTTCCAGGTGATTTATATGTGCAGCCAGTTTGAAAACAACCACTTAAGTCTAATGCTTACCTCTGAAATCAGGACTATGTTTATTCTAAGGCTGTTTATGTTAGAATATTGCACTCTATATATTTCTATCAGCTGTCCTTTTAGAATAAAATAGGATCTAAATAAGCAAATTAACAAAAAAAGACCTACAATGAGCATAAAATTTTTGCAATACCACTTGGCATGTGAGTACTCTGTGTGTGTGTGTGTGTGTGTGAGAGAGAGAGAGAGAGAGAGAGAGATTGAAAAACAGAGAGGCAAAGACAACAAATACAGAGATAGACAAAGAAAGAGACATGGAGAGAGAGAGACAGAAAAAGAGTCAAAGAGATAGGGAAACTAAGAGATAAAGAAACAGAGACATTAGCAGAAAAGCACAAAAAGAGAGAAAGAGACTGAGAATTACAGAGACAGAGAAAGAAATAGTGTAAAAGAAGCAAATAGGTAAAAAAAAAAGAAGCAAATAGGTAAGAGTGACAAAGGCAGAGAGACACACAGGTATAGGGAAAAGACAGAAACACAAGTTAAGATTGGGGAGACAGAAAGACAGTGTTGGGGGAGGGAAAGGAACAAACACAGTCAGACAGAGACAGAGCTACAGATAAACAGAAAAAGGGAATGTTAAGAGAGTAAATGACACAGTCATGATGCATTTATTAAAAAGTGATTTGGTTTCAGTTCTGTCACCTGCATCTCTTACCTTCCTGTTTTCCGGGAAGCTGTTTCAAAGAATCTGGTCCTGGAAGCCACTCTGCAAACAGAAGCCAACCAAGTCCCATGAACTGCTCTGAAATATGTGTGAGAACCAATGGCCAATGGAAAGGAGAATAAAATATGAACCAGACAGGCCACCAATACCACACTCTGCCTTAGCTTGCAAAGGATTTGTGTCTGAGGGAAAATCTGCATATCAGAATGTGAAATGGATTAGACACCAGAGACACCCCCAAGGCTATGGCTGAGACCCTCTGCTTCCCCTTGGTTCAGAATGGTCTAAGTATGATATGCATTCAGGCTACTCTTGGGAGAAATAAGTGAAACAAGTTCTTGGTTTCAGAGTATAGCTTTTGGCATTTTGTAAATACACTTAGCTAATCAGTCCAAGTGGTAGAGGCTTTTATTTTCTTACTTCCTCAATTTTACAATTATGAGACAATAAATACAAGAAAAAGGAAAACCAGGAGGCAGTAGACTGAGAGGGGTCCCAGGCACTGGCTAAGGAGAGGCCAGCCAGGCTAGTTTTGTGGCCAAGCAAGGCTGGTCCCTGAGAGGTGCTGTGGCCCCATCTTAGCTGCTTTATCCCTGGTTTCTTGGCTTGCAAACCAGCCTCAGGAAGGCCTGCTGGATATCAGTTCTGTTCTTACCCTGTAAGATGCTCTCTGGAGAATGAGAGTCATTTTGGAAAAATTTTAAAATCATACTTTCTCTTTTTTTTTTTTAAAAAAAAAAGCCTTAAAGTACAAGTAAAATGAACAAACCTTTTCATTAAATTACTTTTAAAACAAGTAGTAATAATAAGATAAAAAATTTCTAGAGCCAAGGAAGCATGGAAGCAGCAGATAATCTTATTACCCTACAGAGATCAGGGTGACTAAGAAAAATGGGTCTCCTATCATGCATTAAGTTTTAAATACTTCAGCTTAGGAAAACTCTCCCAGCCTTAAGTGTTGAGTAGAAAACTCTGAACAGAGCTGGTCTATGACAGTTCCCTTCACTATTAAGTGAATGATGCCCCAGGGCTGTGCATTGTACACCCTTTACAACCATAATGATAATCTTAAAAGCATTCTTAGTGATCTAAGGTGGGCCCGAGGTCAAGGTTGAAAAACAGCCCTACTTACACAGATGATGGGATTTCCCCTGCATTGCCAGCCATAACATCTGGCTTTGGTTCTGGTTTCTGTGTAGTAGTTGCCCGGCAGGGAGGGTCTGGAGGCCTCACTGGGGGTCGGATGATGGTTGGCTTTTCTCCTGGAGGCCGCACTTTGCTGAAATTGTCAGAGTCTCCTAGAAGAGAGAACAACAAGAACTTGGACAGTTAGCCAAATGGAACACTACTCCTTAAGAGATACCCAATATTGCAGTGATATTGGCCATCTCTCTTGGTCCCCATTTCTTTTTGGTCACTAACAACTCTGGATTAAAAAAAAATTATTCTAGCAGCTATCCCTTCAGATAGTCTATGTTTGAACTCCAGCTCTGGAACTTCATATTTGTGTCACCTAGGGTATCAGTTTGCTCAGTCTCAGTTTCTTCAACTATATAAAGACCAATAATACACATAGCAGGTGCTTAGTCAATAGCTGATCACTGACTGGATGGATATGAGTTTGAGTAAGCTCCAGGAGTTGGTGATAGACAGGGAAGCCTGGCATGCTGCAGTCCATGGGGTCGCAGAGTTGGACACGACTGAGTGACTGAACTGAACTGAACTGAGGGTATCAATTTGCTCTGTCTCAGTTTCTTCAACTATATAATTAAGACCAATACATTATCTTACAGAGGCATTGAGAGAATTTACTTAGGAACTAACATGTTTGGTATCATGACTGACACATAGCATGTGCTTAGTCAATATCTGATGGTGAATTTGCTATAGTCATCATCACCAAAAAATCAGGTTCTTTTCACTTAAACCTTGACTATTGTAGCAGTCTCCTAACTGAACTTTCTACCTCTATGTCTCTAGTCTCCATGTGACTCAGCACAAAATAAATACACATAATTTTTTTAATAAAACAGTTCTGGCAGGAGTATATTGAAACAGATGCATACACACATTGCTCGTGGCACTATACAGTGGGCTTCCTCTATCTAGATTGTCTGACATCAGGAATTCTGGAACAATGTGGATGTAATGCAAAATAATATATATGAGACAGTTCATGCTCATTAATCCAGTTGATCCACTTTGAAGACCTGACCCAAAGAAATTAACCCAAGAGGAAAATATAAGCAATCAGCACAAAACATGCTTCTTAATAGCAAAAAGACAGACTCAAGCACAAAGGCAAATAATTAAATTCTTACAAGCATTTAACCAATACATATTATGCATGAACTAACAAGGATTTGGGCTAGGTGAAGAATGTATTCATATAAAATAATATTATCTGAAGAAAAGGCCACAGAAATATTCATGGCCTGATGAACAGCATCTGGAAATAGGCACATGTGCAACTATGCAAGGGTATTAGCAGATTTTGATATTCACTCAATTTTTGTCAGTAAACCTTGATAATCATTTTTTTCTTCTACAAAACTTTTTAAGGTAAATGTAAAAAATATCAACTTTCATCCATAATCCTTAAGTATTTGCAAATTGTTTTTCTTCTCCTTAAAGGTTTTCTCAGTGGCTATAAAATGTACAGGATAAAATTCAAACTTCCTAGCAAAAATTCAAGGCCCTCTATGAGTTGGTCCCAAATTATTATCCCAGGCACTAACACTGGACTTTAACTCCAGCTCTACTTTTTGTTAAACCAGTCTCCTCAATGGCCCTATCAAAGCAATCCCCTGGTTCTTACTTCTAGATGAGATAGTATGATACAGTGTAGAAAGTACAGAGTCTTGAGTTTTCTCAAGACAGATCTGGTTTTCAGGCCTTGTTCTGCTACTTCTAAGCTGTGAGACCCTGGACAGTTATTTCAACTCTTTGACTACCAAGGTATTCATCTGAGAAATGGGTATAATAACCCCTCCTCACATGGTAGTTGTAAGAACTAAATTAGATGGTTGACAGAGAGCACCTAGCTGACAGCTGGGATAAGTAACCGTTAGACTCTGCCCTGCTTCTTGTCTGATATATACCCCTGTTTTCATGTTTGATCTGTATTGAAAGAAAAAGAAAAGAAAGAAAGTGAAGTCGCTTAGTCATGTCCGACTCTTTGTGACCCCGTGGACTGTAGCCTACTGTGGACTGTAGGCTCCTCTGTCCATGGGATTCTCCGGGCAAGAATACTGGAGTGGGTTGCCATTTCCTTCTCCAGGAGATCTTGCTGATCCAGGTATCAAACCTGGGTGTCCCGTGTTGCAGGCAGACGCTTTACCCTCTGAGCCACCAGGGAAGCCTGATCTGTACTAAAACCACCCCTAAACACTCAACTCAAATCTCAATCCTCTGAACACTCCACCTGGCATAGGTAATTTCCATCCATGTAAATACTCATAAAGTACATATATTGCTCTGTAGGGTTTTTTCATTCCTCTGGCTAGTCATTCTGTTGAGGGAGACAGATATGAAAAAAATGATAATGATAATATAGTATGATTGGTGCTCTAATGGTGATATGAGCCAAGTACTATTCAGTCACACACAGAGAAATTCTGTCTCCCCATCTAGGCTGTATCTTACATTTCTGGACACACCATTCCCCTTAGCACCAGGTCATGTACACAGAATTGTAGCTAAATAATGACCAAAATAATAATAACAATAATAATCTAATTTTTCTAAAATGTTATACCATTCAAAGTACTCTTCCAGATAACTGTTGATGTTCACAATAAGCTTGTGAGGAAAGAATAGTAGATGGGCCTTATCTTCTCCACTTTACAGAGAAGTAAACTAAGGTTTGGAAAGGTGAACTCACTCATCCACAATCACATAATTAGGTAAGTGGTAGAGAGAGAACTAAGACTTATAACTTCTATTTCTGCATCCACTGTTCTTCCCAGTGTTTGCTGTTTTGTTGTTAGTAGTAGTAGTAAAAGTGAAGTGAGTCAGAAAGAGAAAGATAAATATCGTATTTTAATGCACATACATGGAATCTAGAAAAATGGTACTGAAGAATTTATTTACAGGGCAGCAATGGAGAAACAGACATAGAGAATAGACTATGGACATGGGGAGAGGGGAGAAGAGGGTGAGATGTATGGAAAGAATAACATGGAAACTTACATTACCATATGTAAAATAGATATCCAACGGGAATTTGCTGTATGGCTCAGGAGACTCAAACAGGGGCTCTGTATCAATCTATAGGGGTGGGATGGGGAGGGAGGTGGGGGGAAGGTTCAAATGGGAGGGGGTATATGTATACCTATGGCTGATTCATGCTGAGGTTTGATAGAAAACAACAAAATTCTTTAAAGCAATTATCCTTCAATAAAAATAAATTTAAAAGGAAAATGTTATAAATGATAACAATAATGATAATGATAATAAAATAAGTGGTAAAAATTTAGCTAACTTTTTTTATTGAACACTTGCTCTGTTCTAGATGCTATCATACTATACTCAGTGCTTTATGCACATATTCTCATTTAACACTAGCCATAACCCTGAAAGATAAAAAGTATTATACCTGTTCTACAGCTGAAGAAACAGAGAGATGAGAAGTAACCTCATAGTTAATTGGCAATAGATTCTGGCCTATCTACTTTCCAAAGCCCAAGTACTCACAAGTACCAGTGGTTTTCAACCCTGGCTAAACATAGAGAACATTGAAATTATATAGTACTGGGGACCCAATCACCAGAGATACCAGTTTAATTGATTAGGGTAGGACCTGGGTATGGATATTATCTAAAAGTTCCCCAAGTGATGCTATGTATAGACATAGTTAAGAACCTCTAGCCACATGATGGTGCTTGCTCACCTGCAGATCAGATTATAACAGCTGACAACACTGTTCCATTTCTACTGGTTGCTGGAGTGAGTACTGGATAGGAAGCATACACTTCAGTCAGAGTCAGAAAACATTTCTACCTGAAGCTGTATCCACCCTAAGGCTATCATTTCCTTTCATGAGAGAACTGGATGACACTCCCTGAAACATGAAACCCATTCATTTACCAGTTGCAGGCACATGCAAATAGACATCAACCCAAGGCCTTGGAAAACAAATGTCATTAGACTTGCATCTTCCTAGGCTCTTTATGAAAGTGAAAGTCACTAATTCATGTCCGACTCTTTGTGACCCCATTGACTGTAGCCTGCCAGGCTCTTCTGTCCATGGAATTCTCCAGGCCAGAATAAGGGAGTGAGTAGCCACTCCCTTCTCCAGGGGATTTTCCCAATTCTGGGATCAAAGCCAGGTCTCCCACATTGCAGGTGGATTCTTTACCATCTGAGCCACCAGGGAAGCCTGAGAATACTGGAGTGGGTAGCCTATCCCTTCTCAAGGGGATATCCCCCACCCAGGAATTGAACCATGGTGTCCTGCATTGCAGGCGGATTCTTTACCAGCTCAGCTGCCAGACTCTTTATTGGGAGCTACAAATTGATGTTTCATTATAAGTCGAACTTTGAAGTAGTAGCAAAGGGCTTTCTTGGTTGAAAGACCCCAGTGATGTTCTCTCCTACCTCTAAAGTGCCACAGCAAAGCCACAAGTCAAACTGAGGCAGGGATGGAAGAGTAATAATACCCGGGAGTCAAGAGACCTAGATTCCAGTATTAACATTAAAACTAACTTGCTGTGTGACCTTGAATGGATCATTTCCCTACCTTTACAATGTGGACTTGGACTGCTTTCCAGATCAATGGGTCCATGATATAAGTCTATAAGCCTATATCTTTCCCTGCTGACCTTCATATGCTACTCTAAAAGCCTGTTCTGATCATGTACCTAACAAGTTTGAAAAAAAAAAATCTCCAGATAGCTGGATAGGTAGATAATAGTTAGATTTCACAGCTCCCTGTTATCTGCAGTTTAAGCGCAAGCATTTTTTAAATTAATTAATTTATTTTACTTTACAACATTGTATTGGTTTTGTCATACATTGACTTGAATCCATAGCACAAACATTTTTAAACCTGGAATTCATTACCTTCTTCAGTCTCAATTCAGCTGATCATTCTGGTCTACCTTTCCACCATTCCTCTTCACATATCCTATAGTCCACACAAATAGCATTACTTCTTGCTCCATGTATATATCCTACAATTAATAATCTCTTTCTCAGATGCCCTCTACCCGTTCTTATATACTGCAATTTGCATCATCCATCAAGATTCAACTTAAGTTTCATATCTTTTGGAAGCCTAATATGCTGCAAATTCCTCTCTCTCACTCTTACAGCACTAATCACCTTGTACTTTGATTCAGGGCTCTTTGTTTTGTTGGCTCTACCTCCCCAATTAAGATGGAGCAACCTCAGAGCTAGATCTAGGTGAGATTCCTCTCTGTATTCAGCAAGGGCCCAAGTACACTGCCTTGCATGTAGATGTTATTTAATACTCATTGAGAAAAGAAAAAAATGTATCTCACTCCATTAGAAGGACAACGGGAAAAGCTTTTCTTTTTGAAGTCCCCATTTGTGTCATCTGTGACACACAAACATGATATATCCAAATTTGAGGGTTATTCTAAAATATAAACTGAAAGGTATTCAGTGTATTGAGTGTTTCTTGAGCAGTTTTGTGCCCAGCCTTATGCTATCACAAGAGATGCAAACAAATTATTTGACATAGACTTTGCCATCCAGGGACTTCCCTGGTGGCTCAGACGGTAAAAAGCGTCTGCCTACAATGTGGGAGACCCGGGTTCAATCCCTGGGTTAGGAAGATCTCCTGGAGAAGGAAATGGCAACCCACTCCAGTATTCTTGCCTGGAAAATCCCATGGATGGAGAAGCTTGATAGGCCCCAGTCCATGGGATCGCAAAGAGTCAGACTCGACTGAGCAACTTCACTCACTTTGCCATCCAGGGGCTTAAAACTGAGTTGAAGAATGAGTCATCCCATGGAAAATAAGCATGAATATTGTAACTCAGCATCCACACACAAGAGTCAAAGTTGGGTGCCAAAAGAAATGAGTTAAGGGAGAGTTCCCTGGGGCAGGATTGTGAAAAGGCTGGACTTTGAGGAAGATCGCTAAGAGGCCTTCCTTGCCCCTTCCCCTTATCAATGGTCCTCCTATTTCTGAGTGTTTGGCATGGTCACAGATAGGCTGAGGGTGGAAAAAGTAGCTCTGAGCTCTTTTATAACCTCTACATTTAGAGCTTGAGGCTTCTCATCAGCTCTAGAATATAGAAGAGTAAACATCTACCATCTTCCATAGCCTGCCATTTCCTAAGAGGCTGTTACCCAATCAGTAGCACTATCGTTTTTTGAACTTCTCTTATATTACCAGATGTTCTGTATACCTAATCTTACTTAAACACACACACACACAATCTTGCTTGCAATATAGGCATTGTCTTCACTTACAGTTGAGAAAACTGGCTCAGAGAAGTGAAGTTTACCTAATTAAGATAATGTAGTTAGTAACTGGATTCCTGTAAAATCAAAACAAATGCTACCTTAAACTGAGTACTCCTTATGTGCTAACTATATAGTATCTCATTTCATCATTATAGCAATCCTATACACATAATATCTTAATTTTACAAGTTAGAAAACTGGGCTCAGAGAGGCTGTGACTTCTCCAAGGTCCCACAACTAGGATGAAGCAGGACCAGGATTCAAACTCACGTCTCAGAGACTCTGGAGCCTAAGTCACACCTCAGACTTCACTAAGCCTTTTCAGCTTAGTGGTATTTATACCAAATCATACTTCCTTATAATTTATGTTTAACCTTGGACTTTAACATGACTTTTACTATAAATTTGATCTGCCTCTCCAGCTCAACTTGTTCCTTCCCTCCCCATTCTCTATCAAATGACCATAACTAAAGAATCATCACATTTATAGATTTCTTAGGACTTGAGTAGCCCTCATTGTCAACAAAAGAGTCTGAAACGCAGTACATGGGTGCAATGTCAAAAATGACAGAATGAGCTTGGTTCATTGTCAAGGTAAACCATTCAACATCACAGTTGCTGTTGTACAGTCACTCAGGTGTGTCTGAACTTTGTGACCCCATGGACTGCAGCACTCCAGGCTTCTCTGCCCTTCACCATCTCCCAGAGTTTGCTTAAACTCATGTCCATTGTGTCAGTGATGCCATCCAGCCATCTCATCCTTTGTGGTCAACATCACAATAATCCAAGTCTATGTCCCAACCACTAATGATGGAGAAGCTGAAGTCGAACAGTTCTATTAAGACCTTCAAGACCTTCTGAAACTAACACCAAAAAGTGATGTCCCTTTCATCAGAGGGAACTGGAATGCAAAAGGAGAATGTCAAGAGATACCTGGAGTAACAAGCAAATTTGGCTTTAGAGTACAAAATGAAGCAGGGCAAAGGCTAACAGAGTTTTGCCAAGAGAACACACTGGTCACAGCAAACACCCTCTTCCAATAGCACAAGAGAAGACACTACACATTGACATCACCAGATGGTCAATACATAAATCAGATTGATTATATTCTTTGCATCTGAAGATGGAGAGGCTCTATATACCCAGCAAAAACAAGACCTGGAGCTGACTGTGGCTCAGATCATGAGCTCCTTATTGAAAAATTCAGGCTTAAATTGAAAGAGGTAACTGGTTGGATGGTATCACTGACTCAATGGACATGAGTTTGAGCAAACTCCAGGAAATAGTGAAGGACAGGGAAGGCTGGCATGCTGCAGTCCATGGTGTTGCAGAAGGTTGGACATGACTTAGTGACTGAACAACAACAACAAAGTGAGAAATTGATAGCAACACAGTAATTGTAAGGGACTTTAACTCCTCACTTACATCAATGAATAGATCATCCATACAGAAAGTCAACAAGGAAATAGAAGTCTTAAATGAAACAGATTGACTTAATAGGTTCGTACACAACATTCCATCTAAATGTAGCAGAATATATTTTCCTCTCAAGTTCACATGGAACATTCTCAAGGAAAGACTATATGTTGGGACAAAAAACAAGTCTCAATAAATTTAAGAAAATTGAAATCTTATCAGGCACCTTTTCCAATCATAGTGGAATGAAACTAGTAATCAACTACAAGAATCTTTAAGAATTATAAATATGTGGAGAATGAACAACATACTGCTGAACAACTATTGAGATTACAAAGAAATCAAAGTAGAAGTTGAAAAATCACCTGAAGACAAGTACAAGTGAAAACGTGGCATACTTAAATATATTAGCTGCATCAAAAGTGGTACTAGAGAGAAGTTTATAGCAATAGAGGCTACCCCAAGATATAAATTTAGGGCTTCCCTTGTGGTTCAGTGGTAAAGAATCTGCCTGCCAATGCAGGGACACAGGTTTGATCTCTGGTCTAGGAAGATCCCACATGCCGCAGAGCAACTAAGCCCATTCATCACAACTATTGCACCTGTGCTCTAAAGCCCAGGAACCACAACTACTGAGCTCAAGTGCTGCAACTACTGAAGCTTCAATGCCCTAGAGCCCATGTCAGCAACAAGCGAAGCCACTGCAATGAGAGTAGTCTCTGTACACTGCAACTGGAGAGTAGTCCCCTCTTGCTGCAACTAGAGAAATGTCCACACAGCAATGAAGACTGAGCACAACCAAAAATAAATAATAAATAAAGAAGGAAACTTTTAAAAACAGAAATAATAAATCTCAAAGAAACTATCTAACCTTACACATAAATGAACTAGAAAAAAAAAAAAGGAAAAAATGAAGCCCAAAATCAGTACAAGAAAATAAATAATAAAGATCAGAGTGGAAGTAAATTGAAACAGAGACCGAAAAGGTCAATGAGACTAACAGCTGGTTCTTTGAAATAATAAAAAAAAAAATATATTAACAAACCTTTAGCTGGACACTAAGAAAAAAACAAAAGCCTCCGATAAATAAAATTAGAAATGAAAGAACAGAAATAAAAACAGATACCACGGAAGTACAAATAATTGTAAGGCAATGATATGAACAGCGAAATGTATATGTCAACAAATTGCCCAACCTAGAAGAAATGGACAAATTCTTTGAATTCCAATCTTCCAAGACTAAGTCATGAATAAATAGAAAAATCTGAATAGACTGATCACTAATACAGAGATTAAAACAGTAAACAACACCTCTAATAATCAAGGATGCATGAGACAAGTGCTCGGGCCTGGTGCACTGGGAAGACCCAGAGGGATCGGGTGGAGAAGGAGGTGGGAGGGGGGATCGGGATGGGGATTACATGTAAATCCATGGTTGATTCATGTCAATGTATGACAAAAACAACTACAATATTGTAAAGTAATTAGCCTCCAACTAATAAAAATAAATGGAAAAAAAAAAGTTCATGACCAGACAGCTTCCTAGGTGGTTTATACCAAACATTCAAAAGCAATGTAATATGTATTTTCCTCAAGTTTTTCTAAAAAATTAAAGAGGAGGAAACACTTCCTAACTTATTTCACAAGGCAAACATTATCCTGATACCAAAACCAAACAAGGACAACACACACACACACACTCTTACAGGCCATTATCCCTTATAAACATGGATGTAAAAATTCTCAATAAAATATTAGCAAATCAAATACAATACATTAAAAATATCAAACAACATGATCCAGTGAGATTTACTCCAGGGATGCAAGGATAGTTCATTATGTGTAAATCAATCAATGTTTACATCACATTAACAAAATGAAAAATAAAAAATATCATCTCAGTAGAGGCAGAAAAAGTATTTGACAAGATTCAATACTCACAGATGATAAAAATTCTCAACAAAATGGGTATAGAAGGAAGTACTTCAACATAGTGAAGGTCATCCCAGTGCACCAGCTCCGAGCACTTGTCTCATGCATCCAACCTGGACTGGCGATCTGTTTCACACTTGATAATATATATGTTTCGATGCTGTTCTCTCAGATCATCCCACCCTCGCCTTCTCGCATAGAGTCCAAAAGTCTGTTCTATACATGTGTCTCTTTTTCTGAGGTGGGAGGGGGATTCAGGATAGGGAACACATGTAAATCCATGGCTGAATCATGTCAATGTATGGCAAAAACCACTACAATATTGTAAAGTAATTAGCCTCCAACTAATAAAAATAAATGGGGAAAAAAAACATAGTGAAGGTCATAGACTACATATTATATATATATAGCTAACATCATACTCAATGGTGAAAAAACTGAAAGCTATCCCTTCAAAAAAAGGAGTAAGACAAGGATGCACACTCTCATCACTGCTATTAAACATAAAATTGGAAGTCTTAGCCAGAGCAATTAGGCAAGAAAAATAAATAAAATGCATCTAAATTTGAAAAGTAAAACTACCACTATTTGAGGATGATATTGTTTTATCTAAAGAAAATTCTAAAGATTCCATCAAAGAGATATTTTCATTGATAAACAAAATGCAATAAAATGAAAATAAACAAAGATGAGCTTTGGCAAATTAAAAAAAACTTGATATCAAGCGTCTTTCTAGATCAAAACGCTAGGAGATTAGAAATAAACTGCAAGGAAAAATTATAAAAAACACAAACACATGGCAGTTAAACAACAACAAATGAGTCACTGAAGGAATCAAAGAGGAAATTAAAAATACATAGAGACATATGAAAATGAAAGTGCAACTGCCCAAAACCTATGGGGTGCAGCAAAAGCAGTTCTTACCTCAAGAAACAAAAAAAAATTTCAAACAACCTAACCTCACACCTAAAACAACTAGAGAAAAAAGAACAGAAAACCCTACAGTTAATAGAAGGAAAGAAATCATAAAGATCAGAGCAGAAATAAATGAAGTAGAGACAAAGAAAACAACTGAAAAGATCAATGAAACTAAAATCTTGTTCCTTGAAAAGATAAACAAAATTGATAAACTTTTAGTCAGACTCATCAAGAAAAAAAGGGAGAGTACTCAAATCAACAAAATTTGAAATGAAAATGGAGCAGTTACAATTGATCCATAGAAATATCAAGGATCATAAGAGACTACTATGAGAAACTGTATGCCTATAAAATGGACAACCTTGAAGAAATGGACACATTTTTAGAAAGGTACAATCTCCCAAGATTGAACCAAGAAGAGATAGAAAATATGGACAGATGAATCACAAGTACTGAAATTGAAACTATGATTGAAAAACTCTCAACAAAAGTCCAGGACCTAAGGGCTTCACATCAGGTGAATTATATCAAACATCTAGAGAAGGGTTAAAGCCTATCCTTCTCAAACTTTTTTTTTAAAAAAAGAATGCAGAAGGTAGGAAACTTCCAAATTCATTCTATGAGGCCATCATCACCCTGATATCAAAATGAAAAACATATACCAAAAAAATAAAATTACAGGCCAATATCACTGATAGCTCTAGTGGAAAAGAACCCATCTGCCAATGCAGGAGACCTAAGAGATGTGGGTTTGACCCCTGGTTCAGGAAGATCCCTGGGAGGAGGGCATGGCAACCTTCCAGCATTCTTGCCTGCAGAATCCCATGGACAGAGGAGCCTGGTGGGCTATGGTCCATAGGATCAAAAACAATTGGACACAACTGAAGCAACTTAGCATGCACACATGCATCACTGATAAACATAGATGCAAAAATCCTAAACTAGCAATACTAGCAATCTGAATTCAACAATACATTAAAAAGATCATACAACATGATCAAGTGGGTTTCATCCCAGGGGTGCAGAGTTTTCAATATCTGCAAATCAATAAATGTGATAAACCACATCAACAAATTGAGGAATAAAAACCATATGATCATCTCAATAAATGCAGGAAAAGCTTTTGACAAATTACAGCACCTATTTATGATAAAAATCGTTGCAGAAAGTTGGCACAGAAAGAACACACCTCAACATAATAAAGGCTATATATGACAAACCTACAGCTAACATCATACTTAAAGGTGAAATGCTGCAGGCATTTCCTCTAAGCAGGGCCAAGACAAGGAAGTTCACTCTCACCACTTTTATTCAACTGTTTTGGAAAAAAAGAAGTAAAGGGAATTCAAATTGGAAAAGAAGTTAAATCACCACTCTTTGCAGATGACATGATACTATAAATAGAATACCCTAAAGATGACACCAGAAAACTACTAGCGCTAATCAATGAATTTGGTAAAGTTGCAGGTTACACAGAAATCTTTCGCATTTCTATACACTAACAAGGAAAGATCAGAAAGAGAAATTCAAGAAACAATTCCATTTACCATCACATCAAAAAGATCAAAATAACTAGAAATAAATCTACCTAAGGAGTAAAAAGACCTGTACTCCAAAAATTGTAAGATGCTGATGAAAGAAATTGAAGAAGACACACACAGATGGAAAGATATTCCATGCTCATGGATTGGAAAACTCACTTTGTCAAAATGACTGTACTACTCAAGGCAATCTACAGACTCAACACAATCCCTATCAAATTACCAATGATATTTTTTCACAGAGCTAGAACAGAAAATCTCAAGATATTTATGTAGACACAAAAGACCCTGAATAGCCAAAGCAATCTTGAGAAAGAGCTGGAGGAATCAGGTTCCCTGACTTCAGACTATACTATAAAGTTACTGTTATCAAAACAGCATGGTACTGGCACAAAAATAGAAGTATAGTCCAAGGAACAGGATAGAAAACCCAGAAATAAACCCTTGCATCTATGGTCAATAATTTATGACAAAGGAAGCAGGACTACACAATGCTTGAAAGAAACTCTCTTCAACAAATGGTGCTGGGAAAACTGGAAAGGTACATGCAAAAATGAAATTAGATCATTCTTTAACACCATACACAAAGAAGGCTCAAAATTTATTAAAGATATGAATGTGAAATCAGACACTATAAAACTCCTAGGGGAAAACATAGGCAGAACACTCTCTGACATAAATTGCAGCAATATCTTTTTTTATCCAACTCCCAAAATAATGGAAATTAAAACAAAAATAAACAAATGGGACCTACTTAAAAGATTTTGCATGGCAATGGAAACAATAAAAAATGAAAAGACAATCCACAGGTTGGGAGAAAATATTTGCAAATGATGTGACTGACAAGGGATTAGACTCCAACATTTACAAACAGCTCATGACACTTAACAGCATCAAAACAAACAATCCAATCAACAAATGGGTAGAAGACCTAAGTAGACATTTCTTCACAGAATACATACAAATGGTCAAGAGGCACATGAAAAGATGTTCAACACTGCTGTTTATTAGAGTAATGCAAATCAAAACTACCATGAGTTATCACCTCATATCAGCTAGAATGGCTGTCATCAAAAAATCCACAAACAATAAATGCTAGAGAGGGTGTGGAGAGACGGGAACCCTCTTGCACTGTTGGAGTGAATGCAAATTGGAAAAGCCACTATGGAGAATGGTATGGAGGTTCTTTAAAAAACTAAAAATTGAGCTACCATATGACCCTGCAATCCAACTCCTGGGCATACATCCAGAGAAAAATATGATCCAAAAGGATACATGCACCCTAACATTGCAGCACTGTTTACAATAGCCAAAACATGAAAGCAACCTAAATGTCCACCCATAGAGAAAGGGATAAAGATATGGTACATATATTAAATGGAATATTACTCAGCCATTAAAAAGAATGAAAGTGCCATTTGCAGCAACATGAATGGATCTAGAGATAGTTATACTGAGTGAAGTAAGTCAGAGAGAGAAGGAGAAATACCATATGACATCCATTATATGTGGATTCTAAGAAGAAATGATACAGATGAACTTACAACACAGAAAGAGACTCATAGACTGAGAGAATTAATTTATGGTTGCTGGTGGGAGGGATGGGGAGAACTTTGTGATGGACATGTACACTCTGCTATATTTAAAGTGGATAACCAGCAAGAACCAACTGTATAGCACATGAAACTCTTATCAATGCTATGTGGCAACCTGGATGGGAGAGGAATTTGGGGAAGAATAGATACATGTATATGTATGGCTGAGTCCCTTTGTTGTTCACTTGAAATGATCATAACATTGCTAACCATCTATACCACAATTCAAAATAAAAGTTTAAAAAATACATCAAAAAATAATAAGATGATTGTATTACTAAAAGCAATCTACAGGTTTAGTGCAATCCTTATCAAAATCCCAATGACAGCTTTAACAGAAATAGAACAAATAATTCTAAAATATATGGAACGATAAAAGAAGCCGAAAAGTCAAAGCAATTTTGAGGAAAACAAAACAAGGCTGTAGGTATTATAATCCCTGATTTTAATCTATATTATAAAATTCTTGTAATCAAACAGCATGGCGTTGATAGAAAAACAGACACATATATCAATAAAACACAATTGATTCATATCAATGTATGACAAAACCCACTGAAATGTTGTGAAGTAATTAGCCTCCAACTAATAATAAAAAAAAAAACACAATTGAGACCCCTGAAATAAATCCACAAATATATGGAAAATTAATTTATGGTAAAGGATCAATCAAAGATCTTAGAATGGACAAAGATATTTTCTTCAATAAATGGTGCTAGGAAAACTGCACAGCCACAAAAAAAGAAACAAACAAACTAGACTACTATCTCACAACATACAAAAAAATCATCTCAAAATAAAGACTTGAATGTAATGTCTGAAACCATAACACTCCTAGAAGAAAACATGCAGTACACTCTTTGACATTGATCTTAGCAATATCTTTTTGAATATTTTCCTCAGGCAAGGGAAACAAAAGCAACAATAAGCTAAGAAGATTATATCAAACTAAATAGGACTATATCAAACTTCTGCACAGCAAAGGAAACCTTCCACAAAATGAAAAGACAATCTATTGAATGAGAGAAAATATTTTTGAACCATATGTCTTATAAGGGGTTAATGTCCAAACCATTTAAAGAACTCATGTAACTCAACAACAAAAAACCCTAAACAACTTACTTTAAAAATGGAGAGAAGAACTATATGGATGTTTTTCCAAAAAAGACATAACGATGGCCAACAGGAATAGTAAAATGTATCCAAGATCATTAATTATTAGGGCAATCCAAATCAAAGCCCCAGTGAGATATCACATCATGCCCATCAGAATGGCTATTTCTTAAAAGACAATAACAAATTTTGGAAAGGAGTGTGGAGGAAAGTGAACCCTCTTATACTGTTGGTGGGAATGTAACTTGGTATAGCCACTATAGAACACAGTATGGAGATTCCTCAAAAATTAAGAATAGAACTACCATATTATACAGCTATCCCACTTCTGGATATTATACAAATAACATGAAAATACTAATTCAAAAAAATATATGCAACTCTATGTTCATCACACCATTATTTATAATAGCTAAGATATGGGGAAAAACCTAAGTGCCCAACAATGGATGAATAAGTAAAGATGTGATATATAGAAAGGAATACTACTGTGCCACAAAAAGATGAAATACTGTCATTCACAACAACATGGGTGAACCTTAACCATATTATGCTAAGTGAAAGAAGAGAAAAACAAATATTGTATGATTTCATTTATGTGGAAAAAAGACAAAAAATAATCAATGAACAAAAAAAACAAAATAAATGAACAAATGAAACTAAAACAAAACAAACATGCAGATACAAAGAACAGAGCAATGGTTACCAGAGGGGAGGGAGGGGGCGAAATGAGTAAAAGGAATAAACGGTATAGTGATGGATAGAAAGTAAATTCTTGGTGGTGAGCATGCCATAATGCATACAGAAGTAGAAATAAATAAATGGCAATAACAGCAAAAATTATATTAATAAATAATATCAATTCAAAAAGATACATACATGCCACTGTTCACAGCAGCATTATTTATTTTGCCAAGACATACGCAAGCAATCTACATGTCCATCGAGAGATGAATGGATAAAGAAGATGCAGTATGTGTGTGTGTGTGTGTGTGTGTGTGTGTGTGTGCATGCTCAGTTACTCAGTTGTGTCTGACTCTTTGAGACCCCATGGACTGTAGCTTGCCAGGCTCTTCTGTTCATGGAATTTTTCAGATAAGAATACTGGAATGGGTTGCTATTACCTATTCCCGGGAATCTTCCCAACCCAGGGATCAAACTTGAGTCTCTTGCATCTCCTGCATTGGCACGCAGATTCTTTACCACTAGGGCCACCTGGGAATCTTCTCTCACTCTGTGTGTGTGTGTGTGTGTGTGTGTGTGTGTGTGTGTGTATGTATATATATATATATATATATATATATATACATACACATATATATATATGGATACATTGTATGGAATACTACTCAAACATAAAAATAGAATGAACTAATGTCATTTAAAGAAACATGGATAGATCTAGAGATTATCATACTAAGTAAAGTAAGTCAGAAAGAGAAAGACAAATATGGTATCACTAATATTCATGGAATCTAAAACATGACACAAATGAACTTATTTTATGAAACCTTAAAGAGTCATAGACATAGAGAACAGCCTTGTGGCTGCCAAGGGGGAGTCATGTGGAGGATGGATGGATTAGGAATCTGGGATTAGCAGATACATACTATTATATATCGAATGGATGAACAAGGTCATACTATATAGCACAAGGAACTATATTCAATATCCTGTAATAACCTATAAAGGAAAAAATAATATAATTATTATTAATTTATTCCACAAATAATGAGTACCTACTATGTGACAGTCAGGCATTGTTCTAAGTACTTGGGATATAGAAGTATTTATTTACAGCCCAAAATCCCTCCCTTATAAAGCTTACATTCTAGTGATTATTGTGAATGGTTTTTATATTCTTGGGCTTCCCTGGTAGCTCAGCTGGTAAAGAATCCACCTGCAGTGCAGTAGACCCTGGTTCGATTCCTGGGTCAGGAAGATCCCCTAGAGAAGGAATAGGTTACCTACTGTAGTACTCTTGGGCTTCCCGGATGGCTCAGCTGGTAAAGAATCTGCCCGCAGTGTGGGAGACCTGGGTTCAATCCCTGGGTTGGGAAGATCCCTTGGAGGAGGGCATGGCAACCCACTCCAGTATTCTTGCTTGGAAAATCCCCATGGATAGAGGAGCCTGGCAGGCTACAGTCCATAGGGTCGCAAAGAGGATTTCAACATTAGTAGTAATAAACCAGGACAGATTTCTACTTAAATACCTACAACCTCATAAGTGTTTCAAGGTGCAAAGTAGTTGAGGTCATTTCTCTTCCTCATGGAATTCCCAAGCACTTACCCTCCTTGTGGTGAGCCAGGGGCCGAGGTGCTGATCTCTTTATGTGGAAAGAGGGGGCCTTTGTGGTCCCAGGGCCTGGCACAGGTCCATTGCTGGCCTTTGGTATGGCCTTGGTCCCTCCATCCTGCAGCCTAGACACCAACTTCCCCACATCCACCTCGAGGCAGGACTCCAGCTTGACATCTGAAACAAGCCTGCTTGGGGACTTCCTCTCAGGATCTGCTTCCACACTTTTTTGCATAGGCATTTTGGGGTATTGTGGTGGCTTGGGGGATTCTATGCTGCTGATGATAGTACCATTGGGTGTTCTATGTTGAATTTCATCTGGGAAAAGTTGGTGTAGAGGAAAGATTAATGACAGCCTTTATCACCTTTTCATTTTAGACATGTAGACATAAGATTGTAAAATTATATACATATTCAAAGGAGCTATTGTTATGGAACAAATCAATGATATCCCACAAAAATCAATCTCTACTTACCCCACTTCATGTGGAGACACAGGTCTCATAACACAAGGAATTCAATTCAAGATCTGATTATTTTCATAAGCACAATTCAGCAAAACCACAATATGCCAAGATTATATTACTTTCAAATACAGACATCAGTTAATCCTTAACTATTTCTACTTATCTCAAAAGTTATTTATAAATATCTCTAATATTTCAGTGTAATGTGCTAAACAGAATTTAACTTCTTTTTCCATCCTCAACTAGCCACTATATGGTCTTCCCCTAGCTATTGTTTACAATTTCCTGTGACAAAAGCATATGCTTTTCAGTTGTCTTATGTCTTAATTAAAGCTTTGAGACTAATGAGAGCCAAGGATATTCTCCCTAGAAAAATTAACCTACACAAATACATGTAAAATTTTGAAAACCAATTTTAAGAGATTCATAGATCCCCCTGAATCAGTTAATGAACCCCTAATTGAGAACTCCTGCTATATGGAAATTGTCACCTTTCTTGGTAATAGAAAACCTAGATCCGAGTGTAGTGGTTAAGAACAGAGGTTCTAGTCAGCTAAATGAGACCTGAGAGAGATGTCAAGCAATTAAAACACATGGGTCCTATTTGGATCCTGATTAATTTTTTTTAATGTAAGAAGGAAAATTAGGACACTGACCAGATAGTTACTGCTTTTAAGGAATTACTATTTTGTTTAGTTTTTTTTTTTCTTTTACTTATGATAATGGTATTGAGATTTTGGTTAAAAAAAGAGTTTTCATCTTTTACAGGTACATACTGAAGCATTTATGGATGAAATGACATGATGTCTGTTTTAGGGAAATGGGTAAGGGTATAAATGAAACAAGATTGGGCATGTAGTTGTAAATGTTGAAGCTGGGCAATACGAACATATGGAATATGTTATGCTGTATGTTATCCTGTATATTTTTTTTTATCAAATATACAATTTCCTTTTACATTTGAAACTCTCTGCAATAAAATTTTAAAAGGACTGCAAGTTCTGGAGCCAGTTGTCCTACTTACCAACTGTGAGATCTTGGGCAAGTTCATAATCTCTCTACTAAAATTTTCTCCTCAGTAAAATAGAAATAATAATAGTACCTACCTCATGAGGTTGTGGTGATGATTACATGAGGTAGTATACTTATTTCAGTGCCTGGTACATAATAAACATTCAATAATTGTTAGTTATTATTTATACTATTATGTTCTCAGTAGGCAGTGGGGCAAGAGTTTCCATGCGGAAAGAAACAGTAAGTCTTGTTTCAAAGAATTTTTCCCCAAGAGTTTTCTTTTTCTTGGGAGCTATTTATTGATCACTGCACTGCTGCTACCACCATAAGGGTTAGAGCCAAGGAGTTCCTCTATAGTTCCCCTACTTTGGTCCCAGGATAGATATATAGCCCTGCTTTTATTAACCCTAGTACAACTGCCATCAGACTAGTCAAACAAAAAATATCAAAGACTCATTAATAATAATACTATTGACATAGCTCAAAAGTGCCATGTAATTAGATCACATGCTTCCAGAAGATGCCTTGTGGCAGAGGCCATCTAACTGCCAGCACTTAGGATTAACTTCAAGCACATGTACCTTCTATAAAGTATGAAGTAAATTCTTATGTCACACATGAAGTGATATAAATTCATTCTCCCACATGCTTTGAGTCTAACGTCTCAGTTACATGTTTCTATCTGAATGCTTTCTTTTGGTGAAGAGACTCTAGGAAATTCCATCCCTGCTCTCATTTAGGGAAAATAACAGGGATTGGTCATGCTCTATGGTATCATCACTATCTCAGTACAGTAAAAGAAGGTCCAATCTCATAAAGATGATCCACAAACACAGTCTCAGGCCACTACCTTCCACATTGGAAAGGATCTTTTCCTGGCTTGGAAATAGGACATATGATGATAGCAGCAATAGGGATTTGGAACTAGGCCATTCTGCCAGGAAAAACATTTCAAGGCTCTGGGATATACTGAATAATAATGATAAAATGGTAATAATTATAATAATGACAATGATAATAATAATGATAACAGATACCACTATGTAAACACTTTCTTTGTGTCAGGGCCTGTTCTAAGTGCTTTACGAGGATTATCTCTTATAATCTTCAAAACTACTCTGTAAACTGTTATTAGCCCCATTTTACAGATAAGAAATCGAAGGCCCTAAAAGTCTCAGTGTCACAAAACTAATATGGTAGAGCCAGTTTTCATAGCTTGAAATCTGTTTTCAGAGTACATACTCTTTCTGAAGACAGCATTCATTGCTCCTGTTGGGTAATAAAGCTCAGCATCATCCCCTTTCTCTAACCAGCCATCTATTTCCATGGGAAAACACAAAAGCTAGCTTCAGAAATTGCAGAGAACTAGGAGTGAGTAAGTATCAGGAAAGGAGGCCTCATAAATAGGCAAGTGGCCAACTAGAGGCCTCTCTTCTAAGTGTAGGCAAGTGATGGGGAATAGCTTTAAGAGGTTGCACACTAGTCCAGCAGGAGAAATAGATCAATTATTATAATACAGGTAGAATCATGCAAATAAGCACTATGAGAATGACAGTGCTAGTTCTTTCTGGTGGTGTTGAAGAAAACTTTGTGAAAGAGGTAATTTTGAGCTAGGCCTTGAAGGATTGCAAAAGATGGAAAAAGAGGGAAAGGAAATTTCAAAGAGAGAGCAGCTTGAAAGAATGAAAGTTCATGGTTTGTTTAAGAAAATATAAAAGAAAATATTTAGCATGGTTTGAGTATAGGAACCAATTTTAGATAAAAAGTGTGAGTAAGTTGGAGAAGAGTTATTAAGGTAGGGTGGGGCTATATCATGAATGCCATGTTCAGGAATATGAATTTTATCATTGGGCTGCAGAGGACCATGACTTTTTTTCACAGGAATGTGGCACTATCACATGTGTTTTTTGAATATGCCCTTAGGTTCATGATGAAGAGTAGACTGAACCAGAGAGACTGGAGGAGACTGGAGGTAGGAAGACCAAATGGGGGCTGCTGGATCTAAACTGGAGCAGCAGCAGCAGCAAACAGAGACAGATTCAAGGGATATTAACAGAGTGGAATGCACAGGGCTTAGATATGGAGGTGTGAGGGAGTCCATGATGATAGTGAAAGGAGTCATTATAATACTATATATGAGGGGAATAACAAGTTTAGAGGTAAGATAATGAAATGCTACTGGCAAAGAACAGTGGTGAGTAGAGGGATTTGTTCTTTCTCAGAACAGTGTTCAAAGAGGTTATAGGAAGTACAATATTACAGTAAATGAATGAGCTCTGGAATAAGACTAATGCAAGTTGCTTCTCTATCATTCATTAGCTGTGTGAATTAGGCAAACTACACACCCTCTCTAAGCCTCCAATGCTTTCTCTATGAGAAGTGATGAGGATTAAATGAATATGAATTCACACCCATTTAGGATGGCTAGAATTAAAAGATAACAAGATATGGAAACAATCTAAGTATCCATCAGTAGTGAATAAAGACTTTGTTTGTTTCAGCCTTAAAAAAGAAAGATCTCTTGCCATTCATTTGCTATAATATGAATGAATCTAGAAGATATTATGCTAAGTGAAATAAGTCAGACAAATAAAGAAAAAAATTACATAATTTCATTTATATGTGGAATGCTTAAAAGTCAAATACTTAGAAGCAGAGAGCATAGTGGTTACCAGGAGCAAGAGGATAGAGAAAATGGGGAGATGTTGGCCAAAGGATACAGAGTTGCGGTTATATAGGATGAATAAGTCTAGAAATCTAATGTTTACCATAACGAGTTTAGCTAACAATACTGCATTGAATAATGGAAACTTGCGAAGAGAGTGGATTTCAGGTACTGTCATCCCCCCAAAAAAATGTCTATTAGTTTGACTGTAATAATCAATTCACTATGTATATGTGTATTAAATCATCACTTTGTGTAACTTGAACATATACAATTTTACTAAATCAAGACACAAAAGACAATGCTGGCGAAAATGCAGAGAAATTGGAACTGTCATACCTTATTGGTGGGAAAGTAAAATGGTGCACCTGATTTTAAAAATAGCTTCAAAATGATTCCTCGAAGATAAAATATACAGTGATTGTATGACCCAGAAATTCCACTCCTATATATACACCAAAAATCACTGAAAACATACATCCACATAAAGATCTGTGCATAAATGTTCATAGCAGTATTATAGCAAAAAGTGGAAACAATCCAAGTATCCAGCAAATGATGAATGATAAACAAAATGTGTTATATCCATATAATACAATATTGCTCATTCATAAAAGGGAATGAAGTACTGATATATGCTTCATAGTGGATTAACCTTGAAATCATTATCCTAAGAAGCCAGCCACAGAAAGACCACAGATTGTATGATTCCATTTATATGAAATTTTCTCAGAATAGGCAATCCATAGAGACAGAAAGTAAATTAGTGATTATCAGGAATGAGGGAGGAGGGGAGTATTGAGAGGTACAAGGCTCTTTTTGGATGATGAAGATGTTCTGGAATTAGACTGTTGCACAAGCTTATGAATATTCTAAACGCACTGACCTACCCTTGAAAAGGGTGAATTTTATGTCATATGAATTATAGCTCAGTTAAAAAAAAAGTATGGCTAAGGTAGGTGATCCCATTGGTGAACTTATGGCATGAAGACCTCATCACACAGAGGGGCAAATTAAGACCCAGAATAAGGAAATGACTAGACCAAGTTATTCAGCAAGCTAGGAGCCAAGATGAAGTTTACCTCAGGTCTATCAACACCTAGTTCATTCATTAATTACACATATTTATTGAGGACATATGATATGCCGTATACTATGGGATACAGAGTGAAAATTTTCTGCTAGCATAGAAATTATATTTTCTGATGTGTATTTGGGGAGATTGTGAATAGACAAATAAGTGAGTTCATCCAATTAAAATGAGATTATGGAACAACAGGGTAAGCATTGAATGTTCCCTTTCACTTTTCCCTAAATGCTATATCATCTCCTAAGGAGGTGATCCCTTAAGCTGGGTGATCTTTTTCTCTTCATTATTCCCTCTACACTCACTCATTTATTCTACAAGTATTTACTGAACACACGCAATATATAGGAACTGTTCTAGAGGCTGGTGATGAAAGTGGATCTGACATTCTATTGAGAAAGACAGACAATAAACATGTGATTAAATATTAATGGCAGCAAGTGATATGAATAAAATAAAGCAGTTTAAAGGACAGAGAGTAATGGAGGAGGAGAAAGATCTATTTAAATAAAGTACTCAGAGAAGGTCTCTATGAAGAGATGTCATTTAGCAGAGATCTGAATGAATGAGTGAAATTGCATAATTCTGGAGGAAGACTGTTTAGGACCAAGAAAACAGCAAATGAAAAGGCCCTTGGGTAAGTTTGACATCTATAAGAAACAGCAAAACCAGTGAGATCAGAGCAGAGAACAAAGGATACAGAGAGATAGTGAAGTTCAGAAATGAGATAAAAAACGTATGTGCAGACCATATAATGCAAAATAAAATGTAAATTTTCTTCTAAAAATTAAGAGAAGTCACTGGAAATTTAGATCAGAGGGAATGATATATGATTTAAAATTTTAAAAGATTGCATATCTTACTGGCTGCCTCAGAGAACAAACTGTTGTCAGGCAAGAAGAAAAGTAAAGATAATAGTTTGGAAGCTTCTGTAGCCACTCAAGTAAAAGATGATGCTGGCTCAACTAGTAAGGTAGCAGTAGGAATCAGTAGGTTCAGCATATAATGTGCACATAGAGCTAACAGGAATTGCTGATGAATTAGGTATGAGGGAAAAAGCAAAGAGAATATTCAAAGATGATCTGAAAGTTTTTGACCTTACCAACTAGGTGACTGGTATTGTCAATTCATCTGGGCTGAGTGAATCACAATCTGGAATCAAGGTTGCTGGGAGAAATATCAACAACCTCATATATGCAAATGATACCACTTTAATGGGAGAAAATGAAGAGGAAATAAAGAGCCTATTGATGCAGGTGAAAAAGGAGAGTGGAAAAGCTGGCTTAAAACTCAACATTCAAAAAACTAAGATCATGGTATCTTGTCCCATCATTTCGTGGCAAATAGATGGAGAAAAATGGAAACAGTGGCGGATTTTATTTTGGGGGGCTCCAAAATCACTGCAGATGGTGATGACTGCAGCCATGAAATTGAAAGATGTTTGCTCCTTGGAAGGAAAGCTATGACCAAACTAGACAGCATATTAAAAAGCAGAGACATCACTTTGCTGACAAAGGTCCATGTAGGCAAAGCTATGGCTTTTCCAGTAGTCATGTATGGATGTGAGAGTTGGGCCATAAAGAAGGTTGAGCGTCAAAGGCCTGATATTTTCAAGTTGTGGTGCTGGAGAAGAAGTCTTGAGAGTCCCTTGGACTGCAAAGAGATCAAACCAGTCAGTCCTAAAGGAAATCAACCCTGATTATCCATTGGAAGGACTATTGTTGAAGCTGAAGCTCCAGTATTTTGGCCACCTGATGTGAAGAGCTGACTCATTGGAAAAGACCCTGATGCTGGGAAAGACTGAAGGCAAAAGGAGAATGGGGTGGCAGAGGATTAGATAGTTAAGATAGTGTCACCGACTCAATGGACATGAATTTGAGCATACTCCAGAGACAGTGGAGGACACGGGAACCTGGCATACCACAGTCCATGGGGTCACGAAGAATTGGGCATGACTTAGTGACTGAACAACAACAAAAATGTTACCAATTACTTAGACGAGGGAGACCAGAGGAAAGCCATATTGAGGAGGAATAGGGAATCTAGGGTATTTGTACATTTTAAATTTGAGATTTCCTTGAGTCATCTAAGGAGAACTGTTGTGCAGTGAGTTTAAGATGGGAAGAAGGAAGCTAATACTCCCAGATATGCAAATTTGGAAATCATCCTCATATTTAAAAGATATTTAAAGCTGTGAGACAATGCAATCATGCAGGAAACAAATATAGACAGAAAGGCAGACTGAGAAATACAAAACAAAACTCTGGGACCTTCCAACATGCGGAAATTGAGAAGAGAAGGAAAACCAAGAGGAGACTGAGATGGAATGTCTAGTGAGGTAGAAGGAGAGTTTGGTGTCCTGAAAGCAAAATGTTTCAAGAAGGAAGAATTTCAAGAAGGAAGAAGTAAACTGAAATGCTGCTCACAAGCTGAGTATGGTAAGAATAGTGGAGTAGCACATGGAGATTGCTGGTTATCTTGACAAAAAAAATGGTCTCCAAAGAGTACTGAGGAGAAAGACCCATTTAGAATTGGTGCAGGTTCCATACTAACAATTATTCTACTCAATGGCATTTATTTATCTATCTGTCATCTATTTCCATTTAGCCTATAAAATCCTTGAGGCCAGGGATGATGTCTTAATTCCACCTAACACAGTACTTACTCAATCCATGTGAGCTGATTTTCTCTCCAACGTTTTGGGATAAAATTGACAAACATTGTATATGTTTATGGTATCCAATATGATATTTTGATATATGAATATATTGTTAAATGAGTACCACACTCAATCTAATTAACATATCAATTACCTCACATAGTTTCCATTTTTTTATGTGTGATAAGAACAGTGAAGATCTACTCTTTTCATAAACTTCAAGTATACAATATAGTATTATTAATGACAAACACAGTGTTGTATCATATTTCCAGAATGTATCCATCCTGCACAACTGAACCTTTGTACTGTTTGATCAACACCTCCCCATTTCACTCTTCTCCAAGTCTCTGGCAACCACCATTCTATTTTCTGCTTCTATGAGTTTGACATTTTTAGATTTCACATATAAGTGAGATCATGCAGCATTTGTCTTTCTGTCCTTTGTTCATTTCATTTAGCATAAAGTCCTTCAGGTTCATCCATGTTGTCACAAATTACACACTTTCCTTCTTTTTATCTAAGCTGAATAATATTCCATTGTGTGTGTGTGAGTCTGTGTATTTCTGGGTAAGTATCTGTGTACCTCTCACATTTTCTTTATCCATTCACCTGTTGATAATTCACTTGGATATTTCCATATCTTGGCTATTGTAAATAATGCTGCAATGAACATGACAGGGCAGATATCTTTTTGATATACTAATTTCATTTCCTTTGAATATATATTCAGAAATAGAATTACTGGTAGTGGTTTATTTTAATTGACACAGTTGGTAAATATTATTCTATAGGCAACCAAAAAGAAGTAGCATGATCACAAAATATGAAGAATTATTAGTAAGTGGCATGAGTGAAACAAACTAAGGGCAGAGACAAACAACCAAGGACAGCCACTTTGGGTGTGGCTAAGGGGGTTCTTTTGGGGAGGTAGCATTTATCTGAACAAGGTCTCAGGACCTGAAGCATGAGAAATACCCAGTCATGTGAAGGCACAGGGGAAAGTGTCCAGCAAAGGGAATAGCAAGTGCAGAGGCCTGGGTTATGAGGGCATGCTAGAGGTCTTGAAAGAACCTGATATACCTGGAGGATAGGGATGATTTATGTATCAGTGGTTCATTCCTGTGTGTTATTGCTGAGTAGTATTCCACTGTATGTATATACCACAATCTGTTTGTTCATTTGTCAGTTAACAAACATTTAGGTTGTTTACAGCTTTTGGCTGGTATGTACAAAGCTGCTACAAATATTCAAATGTTAGTCTTTGTGAAACCATGTTCTGACTGTTTTTTGTTTTTCTTCTTGTGTATGGGTCATGCTTTCTTGTTTCTTTACATATCTCATATTTTTTATTGAAAACTGGATAGTTTAAGTAATATAGCATCTCTGGAATCAGATTCTCTCTCCTCCCCAATTTGTTGTTGTTACTATTTGTTTTAGTTATTGTTGTTAGTTTGTTTACTGACTTTTTCCACTCATTTCTGTTAAATCTTTATCATTTGTCGAGTGTGGCCACCAAAGACACTGCTTAGTTAGCTTTTTGGTTAGCTAATGATTAGGCAGAGATTACTTTAAAACACCAAGCACAAATATGACTCCAAGTCTTTGAAAAGGGGTTTTGTATGAATGTTTGAGCATACTTTGGACACTCAACCAGGCATTTGACAAATTTATATGGTAGTTTATTTTTAATTTTTTGAGAAATCTACATACTGTTTTCCATAATAGCTGCACTAATTTGCATTACTACCAACAATGTAAAGGAGTTCCCTTTTCTCCAAGTTCTTCTCAACACTTATGATGTTTTGTCATCCTAAGAGGTGTGAGGTGATATCTCATTATTGTTTTGATTTGCATTTCCCTGGTGATCAGTGATGTTAAGCAACTTTCCATGTATCTGTTGACCATTTATATGTCATATTCTAAGAAATGTCTGTTTAGGTAATTTGCCCTTTAAAATTTGGGTTAATTCTTGAGTAGTATGAGTTCCTTATTTATTTTGGATGTTAATCCCTTATTAGATATATGGTTTGCAAATATCTTCATATAGTTCTGTAGGTTGTCTCTTCACTTTCTTGATTGTTTCCTTTGCTGTGAAGAAGCTGTTTAGCATTCTGCAATCATATTTGTCTATTCTGCTTTCGTTGCTTGTACTTTTTGAATTATATCCAAACAAATCACTGCGCAGATGAGACAATTCCAAGTAGCTTTCCCCCTACACTTTCTTCTTGTAGTTTTACATCTATAGGTCTTACATCTGTGTCTCTAATCCATTTTGAGTTGATCTTTGTACATTGTGTGAGATAAGGATCCAGTTTCTCTACATGTGGATATCCATTTTCCCCAATAACATGTATTGAAAAGACTATACTTTCCCATTGTGTAATCTTGACCCCATTGTCAAAGGTTAACTGACCATACAATGTGTGTACTTTTTCTAGGCTCATTATTCTATTTCATTGGTCTATATGTCTTCTTTTATGCCAGAACTATACTGTGTAGGTTACTATAGTTTCATATTATATTTTAAAATCAGAAAGTGTGATATCTTCAAATTTGCTCTTCTTTCTCAACATTGCTTTGCATATTTGGGGTCTTTTTATTGAAGTTTATATAAAACATAACAGTCTGTTTGAAACTAGCAAAGTAACATTGACTATATACAATAACTGTACATTTTACTTTTTCTTACCCCTCCATTTTATGTTATTGATGCCATAATTTATAGATTTTTAGATTGTGTATCCATTAATAAATTATTATACATAAAGTAATTTTAAATACTTTTGTATTTTCACTTTCATACTAGAGTTAAAAGTGATTTACACATCACTATTAAAGTAGAATATTGTGAATTGGGTTATATTCTCATCTTTAAAAATTTGGATTATAATTTCAGGTTTTCATATTGTTTATGTCCACTAATTTCAACTTGAATACCCATCATAGTCAACAAAAGAGTCTGAAATACAGTACTTGGATGCAATCTCAAAAATGACAGAATGATCTCTGTTTGTTTCTAAGGCAAACCATTCAATATCACAGTAATCCAAGTCTTCCCTGACCAGTAATGCTGAAGAAGCTGAAGTTGATGGTTCTATGAAGATCTACAAGACCTTCTAGAACTAACACCCCAAAAAGAAGTCCTTTTCATTATAGGGGACTGGAATGCAAAAGTAGGAAGTCAAGAAATACCTGGAGTAACAGGTAAATTTGGCCTTGGAGTACAGAATGAAGCAGGACAAAGGTTAATAAGTTTTGCCAAGAGAATGTAATGGTCATAGCAAACACCCTCTTCCAACAACAGAAAAGAAGACTCTACACGTTGACATAACCAGAATCAGATTGATCATATTCTTTGCAGGCAAAAATGGAGAAGCTCTATATAATCAGCAAAACCAAGACTGGGAGCTGACTGTGGCTCAGATCATGAACCCCTTATTGCCAAATTCAGACTTAAATTGAAGAAAGAAAGGGAAAACCACTAGATCATTCAGGTATGACCTAAATCAAATCGCTTAGGGTTATACAGTGAAAGTGAGAAATAGATTCAGGGGATTGGATCTGACAGACAGGGTGCCTGAAGAACTATGGACAGAGGTTTGTGACATTGTACAGGAGGCAGGGATCAAGACCATTCCCAAGAAAAAGAAATGTAAAAAGGCAAAATGGCTGTCTGAGGAGGCCTTAAAAATAGCTGTGAAAAGAAGAGAAGTGAAAGGCAAAGGAGGAAAGGAAAGATATACCCATTTGAATGCAATGTTCCAAAGAATACCAAGGTGAGATAAGAAAGCCTTCCTCAGCGTTCAATGCAAAGAAATAGAGGAAAACAACAGAATGGGAAAGACTAAAGATCTCTTCAGGAAAATTAGAGATACCAAGGGAACATTTCATGCAAAGATGGGCACAATAAAGGACAGAAATGGTATGGACCTAACAGAAGCAGAAGATATTAAGAAGAGGTGGCAAGTTTACACAGAATTATATAAAAAAGATCTTCATGACCCAGATAATCACGATGGTGTGATCACTCACCTAGAGCCAGATATCATGGAATGTGAAGTCAAGTGGGCCTTAGAAAGCATCACTACAAACAAAGCTAGTGGAGGTGTTTGAATTCCAGTTGAGCTATTTCAAATCCTAAAAGATGATGCTGTGAAAGTGCTACACTCAATATGCCAGCAAATTTGGAAAACTCAGCAGTGGCCACAGGACTGGAAAAGGTCAGTTTTCATTCCAATCTCAAAGAAAGGCAATGCCAAAGAATGCTAAAACTAGTGCACAGTTGCACTCAATTCACACGCTTGCAAAGTAATGCTCAAACTTCTCCAAACCAGCCTTCAACAGTACATAAGCCATGAACTTCCAGCTCTTCAAGCTGGATTTAGAAAAGGCAGAAGAACCAGAGAATAAATTGCCAATATCCGTTGGATCACTGAGAAAGTGAGAGAGTTCCAGAAAAATATCTACTTCTGCTTTATTGACTATGCCAACGCCTTTGACTGTGTGGATCACAACAAACTGTGGAACAGTCTGAAAGAGATGGGAATGCCAGGCCACCTGACCTGCCTCTTGAGAAATCTGTATGCAGGTCAGGAAGCAACAGTTAGAACTGGACATGGAAAAACAGACTCGTTCCAAATCAGGAAAGTAGTACATGAAGGCTGTATATTGTTATCATGCTTATTTAACTTATATGCAGAGTATATCATGAGAAACACTGGGCTGGATGAAGCACAAGCTGGAATCAAGATTGCCTGAAGATCAATAACCTCAGATACGCAGATGACACGACCCTTATGGCAGAAAGCAAAGAAGAATTAAAGAGCCTCTTGATGATAGTGAAAGAGGAGAGTGAAAAAGTTGGCTTAAAACTCAAAATTCAGAAGACTAATATCATGGCATCTGGTTCCATTACTTCACAGCAAATAGATGGGGAAGCAATGGAAACAGTGACAGACTTTATTTTGGGGGGCTCCAAAATCACTGCAGATGGTGACTGCAGCCATAAAATTAAAAGACACTTGCTCCTTGATAGAAAAGTTATGACCAACCTAGACAGCATGTTAAAAAGCAGAGGAATTACTTTCCCAACAAAGTTCTGTCTAGTCAAAGCAATGGCTTTTCCAGTAGTCATGTATGATATGAGAGTTGGACTATAAAGAAAGCTGAACATCGAAGAATTGATGCTTTTTTTTTTTAACTGATGCCTTGGAACTGTGGTGCTGGAGAAGACTCTGGAGAGTCCCTGGGACTGCAAAGAGATCCAACCGGTCCATCCGAAAGGAAATTAGTCCTGAATATTTATTGGAAGGTCTGATGTTGAAGCTGAAACTCCAATACTTTGGCCACCTGATGCGGAGAACTTACTCATCTGAAAAGACCCTGATGCTGGGAAAAATTGAAGGCAGGAGGAGAAGGGGACGACAGAGGATGAGATGGTAGATGGCATCACCCACTCAATGGACATGAGTTTGAATAAGCTCCAGGAGTTGGTGATGGACAGGGAGGCCGGGTGTGCTGCAGTCCATGGGGTCGCAAAGATTTGGACACAAATGAATGACTGAACTGGACTGACCCTCTTTTAGCATGTCTTACTTATTTATTTACTTATTTTATTGAAGTACAGTTGATTTACAATGTCGTGTTAGTTTCAGATGTACAGCACTGTGATTCAGTTACATATATTCTTTTTTATTGGAGTACAGTTCCTTTACACTGCTGCATCAGTTTCTGCTGTACAGCAAAGTGAATCTGCCAAATGTTTACACATATCCCCTCTTTGTTAAAATGTCCTTCCTAGTTAGGTTACCACAGAGCAATGAGTGGAGTTCCCTGTGCTATACAGCAGATTTTCATTAGTTATCTGTTTTACACATAGCAGTGTATGTATGTCAATCCCAGTCTCCCAATTCACCCTACTTCCCTTTTCCTCCTCCCATACATTTGTTCTATAAGTTAGTGTCTTTATTTCTGTTCTGCAAAAAGATCAACTATACCATATTTCTGGATTCTGTGTATATGCATTAATATATGGTATTTGCTTTTCCTTTTTGGCTTACTCTCCTCACCTTCAGATTACTGCCAGAGTTACTGGTCCCTTTTTGATTCCTCTTTTCTTTTTTCACTTCTTTCAATCTATCCAGTTGCAAGGACAGTTTTCTTTTCTTTTAGTTGTCCACAGTCTTCTATTAGTGTTTAGCAGGTGCTCTGTGATAATTTTTACATTTGTATATGTATTCCTGATGTACTTCTGAAGAGACATGAATTCTACATCCTTTTATTCCACCATCTTGACTCTTCTCTCTCTCTCTATACACACACACACACACACACACACACACACACACACCTCTATTAGATTCTTTTCCCTTATAGGTTATTAAAAAGACTGAGTGCACTTTCTTGTGTTATACAGTAGGTCTTCACTGGCTATCTATTTTTTTTTATTTTAATTAAAGGATAATTACAACATCGTGATTTTTTTGGCCATACATCAACACATTTATCTATTTTATATATAGTAATGTGTATGTGTTCTGGTATTTCCATCTCTTTCAGAATTTTCTAGTTTATTGTGACCCACACAGTCAAAGGCTGTGGAGTAGTCAATAAAGCAGAAATAGATATTTTTCTGGAACTCTCTTGCTTTTTTGATGATCCAGCAGATATTGGCAATTTGATCTCTGGTTCCTCTGCCTTTTCTAAAACCACCTCATTTAAAGAGCTGACTCATTGGAAAAGACCCTGATGCTGGGAGGGATTGGGGGGCAGGAGGAGAAGGGGACGACAGAGGATGAGATGGCTGGATGGCATCGCCGACTCGATGGGCATGAGTTTGAGTAAACTCTGGGAGTTGGTGATGGACAGGGAGGCCTGGCATGCTGCGATTAATGGGGTCGCAAAGAGTCGGACACGACTGAGTGACTGAACTGAACTGAACTGAACTGAATGTGTATGTGTTAATCCCAACTTCCTAATTTATCCCTCCCCCACTTTCCCTTTTGGTTATCATAGGTTTGCTTTCTATGTCTGTGGGTCTATTTCTGTTTTGTAATTATGTTCATTTGCATCTGTTTCTTTTTTGAGATTTTACATATAAACAAATTTCATATGACATTTGTCTTTCCCTGTCTGGCTTACTTCACTTAGTATGCTACCTTTTAATATTTCTTTTGAACCAAGTCTATTGGTGATCAATTCCTTCAAGTTTGTTTGTCTGGAAAAGTTTTCTCTCTCCTCATTTCTGAAGGATTACTTTGTCTAATATGGTATTCCTGATTGGAAGTTATTTCCTTTTAGTACCTTAAAGATATCATCCCACTTTCTTCTGGACTGCAAGGTTTTAGATGAGGAAACTGCTCATAGTATTATCAGAGTTTCCTTTTATTTGATTATTTGCTTTTCTCATGGTATGTTCAAAATTCTCTTTGTCTTGGAATTTTGAGAATTTTATAAAAATGTGTCTTGGCTAAAATCTCTTTATGTTTAGGTTATTTGCATTTCTTTGGGCTTCAAGGATCCAGGTTTTCAGTTCCTCCTCCAAATTTAGGAATTTTTTTGTCATTATTTCTTTAAATAAGCTTTGTGACCCTTTTACTTTCTGTGCTCCTTCTGTGACTCCCTCTCATATGTGTATATTGGTTTGTGTATGGTGTCCCATAAGTCTCTTTTATAATCTTTTTTCCTTTTGTTCCTCTGACTGGATAATTTTAAGTGACCTGTCTTTGAATGCAGTGATTCTTTCTTCTCCTCAGTTCCAGAATTTCTTTTTGGTTCTTTTTTTATGATTTCCATGACTTTCTTGAACTTCTCATGCATCATTTTCCTGATTTTGTTTAGTTGTCTGAGTTCTCTTGTAGCTCACTGGGCTTCTTTAAATGGTTATTTGGAATTCCTTTTCAGACAGTTCATAGATATCCATTTCATTAGGACCAGTTCATGGTGCCTTATTTTGTTCTTTTGGTGGTGTCATGTTTCCCTGATTAATCCTCAGCCTAGTGGCCTTTAGTTGGTGTTTCCCTATTTGAAGAACTAGGCACATCTTCCCATCTTTATAGATTGACTTTGGCGAGGAAAGCCTTTTATCCATCAGCACAACCATAGATTCTGTGTAGGACACCTGGCAGGCTCCACAGGTGAGCTTGCTGCTGGAGTCCTTGAGTAGGCTGATCTGGTGCCTGGGTCAGTGAATGGGCAAGCTTTCAGCCTGGATCTGCAGGGGATCAGCCTGGATCTTGAAGCCTAGGCCCAAGGGGTAGCCTGGCACTGAGACAGACCTGGAGGCTTGGTCCACAGAAGACTGGACTGGAAGCTGAGCTGTGGTTACATCCTGGTGATTAGAGCCACAGGGCCAGCTTGGCATGTATTGGCCCTGGATTCTGGGTCTTTAGGGGCAGGCTTAGAGCCTGAGACTGCACAGAATGGCCTAGTACTGGGGCAGGTCTAAAGCCTCGCTTGGGAGAGGCTGGCCTGGAGTCTAGGAAAACAGGGGATGAGTTGGTGCTTTGGGTTTACTGGGGTGGGCCTGGTGCTGCAGTCCAAGGTAAAGTTGATTGCTCCCCTCACTCTCCTTTCTCCATGTGGAGGGGATCTCTCCCTGGACTACATAGTGTGAGCTTTGGGGAAGGGTGACATGGGTAATATGAAAGTGTCCTTTCTAGCGTCTGCAATGCACTTTTTTCTTATTTCTGTACTCCACCCAGGTATTCTTATCTCTCATATGGATTCCATAGCTCTCATTGAAGGACTTTTCTTGCATATATAGTTGTTTGAATTCATTCATGTTACTGTGAAGGGACAAGCACTAGAAACTCCTATTAAGCCATCAGTCCCCTGTGTTCACAGAATTTTATTTAAAATCTCAGAATATTCAGAAAACACATTGCTCACCTATTTCAATGTATTGAGGTACAGATTTAAGAACACCTTGTATCTCCCACTGACCTGCTAAGGGAAAATGATTTTACAGATTCTTCTGTAAGTTCATTAGGATGGGTTCATCTCTGTCCTATCCATTGCCAAAAGACTAATTCACTCTTTGGGCACAAATTTTACAAACCTTGCCTTGCCTGGCTCAGGACCCAGAAAAAATCTACCTTTACATGGAAAAAAATTATTGTGCCTCCACTTCTGCTTTTCAATATACTTTTTATCTCCAGTCACAATTAAGAAGATAAGGGTAAACTTTAGTACTGACCTTCACTTTCATCCAGGGAAGAAGTATAGACAATTGTCCTTTCCCTCAGCAAGCGCTTTGAAATTGTAATTGGTTTGTGTCTTCTTGCTGTTACTCGAGGTGGAGGCACTGGGGGTGCAGTACTTTCCTCAGGTGGACCTGAATAGATCTGCAGAAGGGGAGTATTTCCAGAAAACAATTAGATCAACTTTTTGTATTCCTAATGCTAACTACCAGTTGATGCCCATCAGCATTACATCTAGTGTCTGCCAGAGAAATTCTAATATTACTAAAGGAATTGGGAATATTTTTCCTAAACACTCTAACCACCAGCAAGTAGAGATTTCCCACCATGTTTGAGGTGCAGGACCTGGGATTTCTCAGTGTGGAGGAAAGAATGCAGACAAAAATGGCAACATCAGGAGTGTACTCTTCTATATGTTAGATGAGATTGCCGGGTGACACATATTCACTGAACAAAACCAATTAAGTTATTATTTAAAGAATTGTGCAACATCAGTCCTGAATTTTTCACTTACTGCCTGGGAAACTGTAAAAAAGCTTTTCCCAACAAAAACTGTAAAAAAGGTTTCCAAGCAAAACTCATTAAATATTCACCTCCCATCTCTGAGCCTTAGCTTCTTCATCTGTAAATTGCAGGAAGCACAACCTATCACAGGATGTGGTGAGAACCAACTGCGAAGTTAGTTAAAGGACATTGTATGGGTAGAGGTGGGGTGTGAAGAATGATTAAAAACACCCACATGCATTCAATATTTCTGAAAAGATACCAAGAAACGGATTACATTGTTTGCACAAGACAGGAATAATGAGTGGCTCAGGGAAGGATGGAGGAAACTTATTTTTCACTTCTATATCATTTTGATTTAAAAAATTTTCAAGCCATGTATGCATTACTTATTCAAAAGAGAAAGGACAAAAACAAAGTTCTTTGGAAGTTATGATAATTGCTGGATAAGTGAGGGAGGAGCTGTGATTAGAATTTGTATATAGTGTCTCATATGTACTTAAGGATCTTCCTATCCCTGGGGAGAATGACCTTTTGGCCAGAGTGAACACAGTTTGGAAAGACACACATATGTGATAATGGAGGAAGGGAACTGGTTCCATTACAATAATGAAATCAATCCCAATGATTTGTGCAAAATAATGTCATAGCCCAACATTCTATCAGGCAAGAATCAACATAGTTTGCATAGACACAGAACTTACATGATTGGGAACACAAGGCAAGCCTGTGTGAAAGCTGCACAATGATAGAGAACAAAGTAATAAGAATCATAAGGCAGTACATGTTTCAGTATCTCATGGAATAGGGAAAAAAGAATATGACATAGTAGCAAGCAGATGAGCTTTGAGGCCATATACGTTTAGGTCATATTTCTGGGGTCATCATTAGTAATAATATTCTAAATAGCTACCATTTTGTGAGCATCTTAAGCAGATGTAGTAGTTGTTATAAATATTCCTTGTTATTTTTTTTTCCATTTATTTTTATTAGTTGGAGGCTAATTACTTTATAATATTGTAGTGGTTTTTGCCATACATTGACATGAATCAGCTATGGATTTACATGTATTCCCCATCCCAATCCCTTCTCCCACCTCCCTCCCCACCCCATCCCTCTGGGTCTTCCCAGTGCACCAGCCCCGAGCCCTTGTCTCATGCATCCAACCTGGGCTGGTGATCTGTTTCACCCTTGATAATATATATATACATGTTTCAATGCTGTTCTCTCAAAACATCCCACCCTCGCCTTCTCCCACAGAGTCCAAAAGTCTGTTCTGTACATCTGTGTCTCTTTTTCTGTTTTGCATATAGGGTTATCATTACCATCTTTCTAAATTCCATATATATGCGTTAGTATACTGTATTGGTTTTTGTCTTTCTGGCTTACTTCACTCTGTATAATGGGCTCCAGTTTCATCCATCTCATTAGAACTGATTCAAACGAATTCTTTTTTAATGGCTGAATAATATTCCATGGTGTATATGTACCACAGCTTCCTTATCCATTCATCTGCTGATGGGCATCTAGGTTGCTTCCATGTCCTGGTTATTATAAACAGTGCTGCAATGAACATTGGGGTGCACGTGTCTCTTTCAGATCTAGTTTCCTCAGTGTGTATGCCCAGAAGTGGGATTGCTGGGTCATATGGCAGTTTCATTTCCAGTTTTTTAAGAACTCTCCACACTGTTCTCCATAGCGGCTGTACTAGTTTGCATTCCCACCAACAGTGTAAGACATACAGATGGCTAACAAACACATGAAAAGATGTTCCTTGTTATTTATCAAATGCGCCAGGGACTTTGCACTGAATGCTTCATCTACCTGGAGTGAGCTTCTTCCAGGAAACCATATCCATAGCTCGTGCTATTGATTTCAGTAGGATTAATGATCAAGTACACTCCTCTCAGTGAGTCTTTGCAGATAAATGTATCAAAATTTTGACATGCTTCCCTCTGTTGTGCTTACTATCCCCCATCTCTATTTAACTTATTTTCTTATCACTTTCTAACACTGCTATTGTTGTTGTTCAGTTGCTAAGTCATGTCCGCCTCTTTGCAACCCCATGGACTACAGCACGCCAGGCTTCCTTGTCCTCCACTATCTCCCGGAGTTTACTCAAGTTCATGTGCATTGAGTTGGTGATGCTATCTAACCATCTCATCATCTGCCTCCCTCTTCTCCTTTTGCCTTCAATCTTTTCCAGCATGAGGGTCTTTTAACACCATATATTGTACTTATTTAGCTTTTGGTTATCTGTCTCTCTACTTGATTGTATACTATACTAAAGTATATCATCATATTCACTGTTATATCTCCAGCAGTTAGAAGAGTGACTAGAATTTCTGGGCCAAAAAACTAACAAATTTAAAATTCTGATATAAAAGGCCAAATTGTCCTCTGAAAATAACATGACAGCCACTTTCCCTTCCAGCCAAAATAGGGTAAAAGGGCCTAGATTTATATCATCAGCATGGAACAATTAAAAAGCTAGAAAAAATGTAATAATGATTCTGATCATTATTAGGGCATTTGAAATCTGGCAATGAAGGACAGTGATCCATGAGAGAGGAAAAATAAATGAAGTGAACTCCATGATTGTTCCAGCATAAAGCCTAGAAAGATTCTTCAGGCCATACTCCAGGACAAGGAACCCAGAAGAGCCCAAGAGGCTCCATAAGCTGAAGACACTGAGTTGTAAGTATGAGAAGAGCAAGGAAGTGAGAGTTTTCAGGGCAGAGTACCAGACAGAAGATCTGCACAGAGAACTCTGAAGATCTTCAGGCGTCCTCTTTAAGAATTTAGCTGCATACTGAGCAATACATATGTGTAAGGCAAGAACCACAGGACAAAATTAGAGGGAAACACAGTGGCTGGAAGAGTTCCTGTTCTCACCAGCCACAGTGAACTATTAAATAATTCACAGAGCACTGAATAGAGTACACAGACAAGTTTTGCCTCATTCACGAAGAAAAATTAACATGACTAAATACTATTCTTTTTCTGCTTAAGTTTAAAATAAATACTTGTAAATATCAAGCTGTATTTGGGTAACAGCTGCACCCCAGAAAAAGCTCAAGAATATTACCTATAGTAATTAAAAAATAGCCAGAATTCAAGAAGGTAAAATTAATGTCTTATGTCTGATAAAAAATTATCAGAAATAAATTATTCATAGCTATTTCTTTTTAAACTTTTTATATTTGTATTTAAGTATAGCTGATTAACAATGCTGTGATAGTTTCAGCTGGACATCAAAGGCACTCAACCAGACATATACATGTATCCATTCTCCCTCAAATTCCCCAATAGCCCATTCTAATTTTGGTGTATTTTATTTCTTTTTCTTGCTCAATTGCTCTGGCTAGGACTGCAATACTGTATTGAATAGGAGTGGTTACAATGAACATTCTTATCTTGTTCCTGATCTTAGCAACAGTTGTCTACCTTGCCAGTCAATCCTAAAGAAAATCAGTCCTGAATATTCATTGGAAGGACTGATGCTGAAGCTGAAGCTCCAATACTTTGGCCACCTGATGGGAAGAACTGACTCATTGGAAAAGACCCTGATGTTGTGAAAGATTGAAGTCAGGAGGAGAAGGGGACGACAGAGGATGAGATGGTTGGATGGCATCACCGACACAATGGACATGAGTTTGAGCAATCTCCAGGAGTTGATGATGAACAGGGAAGCCTGGCATGCTGCAGTTCATGGGGTCACAAAGAGTTAGACATGACTGAGAAACTGAACTGAACTGATGATGTTAGCCATGGGCTTTTCCTAGATGGTCTTAGTTATGTTGAGGTCTGTTCTTTCCATACCAAATTTGTTGAGTATTTATCATGAAAGGATATTGAATTTTGGCAAATGTATTTTATGTATCTATTGAGTTTTTTTTCATTCTATTAATGTGGTATATCACATTTATTGATTTGCATATGTTGAAGCATCCTTGCATCCCAGGGATGAATTCCACTTGATAATAGTCTATGAATCTTTTAAAGTGCTGCTCAATTAAGTATGCTAGTATTTTGTAGAGAATTTGTGCTTTCTGTATTCATCAGGTATGTTGGCCTGTGGCCTATATCTTTCTTTTCCTCCTTCCTCTTTCCCCCTCCTCCTTCTTCCTTCTTTTTTTTTTTTTAATAGAGTCCTAAACTGGCTTTGGCATCATGGTAATGTTGGCCTCATAAAATGAGTTTGGGAGTGTTCTCTCTCTTTCGACATTATTAATTGAGGATAATTGACATCAATTCTTCCTTTAATGTTTGGTAGAATTCACCAATGAAACAATCTGAACCTGAGCTTTTCTTCTTTGGAAGATTTCTGAATACTGATTCAAGCTCCTCACTCAGTATTTGTTCAGATTTTCTATTTCTTCATGATTCAGTTTCACTAGGTTATGTATTTCTAGGAACTTACCAATTTTTCTAGGTTATCCAATTTGTTGGCATATGTTTATTTATAGTAGTCTCTTGTTATCCTTTTTATTTCTGTAGTGTATCCTTGTTTATTTCTGGTTTTATATATTCAGGTCTTAGCTCTTTATTTCTTAGTCTAGTTAAAGGTTTTCAGTTTTATTTATCTTTTTAAAAACTCAACGTAATTTCATTTATCTTTTCTATTGGTTTCCTGTTCTCTACTTCATTGATTTCTCTCTCTTTTTTGCTCTGATCTTTGTTATTTCCTTCCTTCTGCAAACTTTGGGCTGAGTTTGTTCTTTTACCAATTGTTTGAGATATTAATTTAGGTTATTTGTGATCTTTCTTTTGTCTTAATGTAATGTAGTGTAAATGTACTGTAATGTAATGTAATGTAAATGTAGTGTAATGTAAATATAGTGTTTTATTTGTGTAAAAGTCCCCTCTTAGAATTGCCTTTTCTCCATTTCATAAGTTTTGATTGGCTGTTTTTCTATTGTCATGTATTTCAAGATATTTTTTGATTTCTTGCTTTCTATATTTTGATTTCTTGCTTGACCCTTTGGTTGTTCAAAAGTGCATTGTCTACCACATATTTGAAAATTTTTTTTCTTCCAGTTATTGATTTCTAGTTTCATACAGTTGTGACCAGAAAGTACTTGACAAAATTTCAATCTTCATACATTTGCTTATTTTATGACCTGACGTTATCTATCCTAGAGAAAGTTCCATGTCCACTTGAGAAGAACGAGTATTCTGTTGTTGGTGGGTAAAATGTTCTGTATATGTCATTCAAGTTCATTTGGTCTAAGGTATAGTTCAGGTACAATGTTTCTTTAATTGAATTTCTGTCTGAATGATCTATGCATTCTTGAAAGTAGAATATTAAAGTCTTTTGTTATTATGTTATTGTTTATTTCTCCCTTCAGCACTGTATTTGCTTAATATATTTAGGTGCTGCAATGCTAAGTGCACATATATGTACAACTGTTATATACTCTTGATGACTAGACCACATTATCATTAGTTTATGGCCTTCTTCATCCCCTTAAATCAGTTTTTGATTTAAAGTTTATTTTTTCTGATATAAGTATCCCTGCTTTGGGATCCATCTGGAACCATTGGGTTGGGTTCCATCTGCAGGAAATAACTTCTCCAACTCTTAACTTTGAGCCTATGTGTGTCTTTAAATTTTAAGTGTTTCTTTTAGGCAGCATACTGTAGGGTCCTATTTTTAATCCATTCAGCCCCTCTGCTTTTTGATTAGATAATTTAATTCATTTACATTCAAAGTAATTATTAATAGGCAAGGATTTATTAATTTCATCTTAATTATTTTCTGGCCATTTTGAAATTCCCTTATTTCTTTCCTCATTACTTGTTGTCTTTATTCTTGTGAATTTATCATTTTCTGTAATGTCATGTTTTGATTTCCTTCTCTCTATCTTTTGTTTATCTACTACAGGTTTTTGCATTTGTGGTTACTAAGAGGCTTATATAAACAAAACTATAGATATAAAAGACTATTTAAAGCTGATAACAGCTTATCATTGATCATATACCAAGACCCTATAATTTTACAACTCCCTCTATATTTTATGTTTTTGACATCACAACTTACCCAATTTTATATTGTATATCCATTAACAAATTACTGTAGCTAAGTTATGATTAATATATTTGTCCTTTAACCTTTATATTAGAGTTACATAATTAACACACTATCATATTGCAGTATGAGAGTATTCTGAATTTGACAATATATTTATTTTATCAGTAGGTTTTATACTTTCATATATTTTTGCATTACTAACTAGTATCCTTTTATTTCAGCTTGAAGAACTCCTTTCAGTATTCTTGAAAGGCAGGGCTAGTGTGGACAAATTCCCTCAGCTTTTATTTGTTTGGTAAAGTCTTTATCTTTCCTTCATTTCTGAATGATGACTTTGCTGGGTAAAATATTCATGGTTGGAAGTTTGTTTTTTTTTCAGCATTTTGCATATACCATCCAACTCTCTTCTGGTCTGCAAGGGGTCTGCTGAGAAATCTGATAGCTGTATATGTGAGGGTATTTTTTTTTTCTCTTGCTGCTTTTAACACTCTTTCTTTGATTTTTTAAACTGTTTCATTATAATGTGTCTTGGAAAAGACTGTTTTGGCTTGACATTTTGAGATAACTGTTGGCTTCATAAATTTATCCCTAGATTTAAATTCTCAGGCATTACTTCTTTAAAAACTTTTCTCTCATTCTTCTCCTTCTGGGACTTCTGAGACTCCAACAATTCATAAATTGTTTCTTTTAATGGACCCCATGATTCACATAGACTATACTCATTCTTTTTCATTCTTTCTTCTTTTTGCTACCCTGAATATTGTTATTGTTGTTCAGTCCCTCAGTCATGTCCAACTCTTTGTGACCCCATGGACTGCAGCATGCCAGGCTTCCCTGTCCTTCACTATCTCCCTGAGTTTGCCCAAACTCATGTCCATTGAGTTGATGATGCCATCCAACTATCTCATCCTCTCTCGCTCCTTTCTCCTCCTGCCCTCAGCCTTTCCCAACATCAGGAATTTTTCCCAGTGATTTGGCTCTTTGCATCAGGTGGCCAAAATATTGGAGCTTCAACTTCAGCCTCAGTCCTTCCAGGGAATATTCAGGGTTTATTTTGTTTAGGATTGACTGGTTTTACCTTCTTGCTGTCCAAAGGATTTGCAAGAGTCTTCTTCAGCACAGCTCAAAAGCATCAATTCTTCAGCGCTCAGCCTTCTTTATGATCCAGCTCTCAGACTCGCACATAACTATTGGAACAGCCATAGCTTTGACTATACAGACCTTTGTTGGAAAAGTGATATATCTACTTTTTAATATGCTATCCAGGTTTGTCATAGCTTTTCTTCAAAGGAGCAAGCATTTTTAAATTTAATTCCGTGGCTGCAATCACTATCTGCAGTGATTTTGGATCCAAAGAAAATAAAGTCTGTCACCATTTCCACTTTTTCCCCATCTAGGCTCCCATGGATAGATGATCTCAAATAACCTGTTTTCTAATTCACTAACTCTTTCTTCTTTTGGATAGAGTGTAATATTGAAGCTCTCTATTGTATTCTTCAGTCCAGTCATTGTTCTTTGTACTCTAGGATTTCTGTTTTGTTTTTTAATGATTTATGTTTATTTGTTGAGGTTATTTTGTTCATGCATTGTGTCCCTAATTTCATTTAATTGTTTATCTTTGTTTTCTTATAGTTCACTGAATATCATTTTTAATTAAAGCATAGTTGATTTACAATATTATATTAGTTTCAAGTATACAACATAGTGATTCAATATTTTTATAGATTATACTCTAAAGTAATTATAAGATATTGACTATATTCTCTGTGCTATACAATATATCCTTATAGCTTATTTATTTAATATAAAGTATATATACATATATCTTAATCCCCTACCCCATACTGCTCTTCCTTCTTTCCCTCATCACATTGGTAACCATTTTTTGTTCTCTATATCTGAGTTTGTTTCTGTTCTATTTTATTCAATTGTTTTAGCTTTTAGATTCCACATGTAAGTGGTAACATACATTATCTGTTTTTTTCTGATGTTTCATTTAGGATAATACTTTCTAAATTATTCATGATGCTGCAAATGGCAAAATTTTCATTCTTTTTTATGGCTAATAGTGCACACACAGCTGTTTTATTCATCAGCGATGGACATTTAGGTTGCTTTCATATCTTGGCTATTGTAAATAATGCGATGATAAATATTGGGGTATATATATCTTTTCAAATTAATGTTTTCATTTCTTTCAGATATATACCCAGGAGTGGACTTGCTGAATCACATGGTAATCTTATTTTTAGTTTTTTAGGTAACATCCACACTACCTTCCATATTGGCTGCACCACCTTGCATTCCCACCAGCAATGTACTAGGGTTCATCCCTTTTCTTCACATTCTCATCCTGAGATTCTAGGTGGGCCCTCTGGTGGTGTCTGGGGGAGACTTGCTGCTTGAGTTCTTTGGACAAATTTGGTGCCTTGGTCATCAGGTGGGCAAGCTTGGTGTTTGGATCCACTAGGGAAAGCCTAGTGCCTGGGTCCAAGTGTATTGACTGGGGCTTGGATTCACTGGTGAATCCAAGCTAACACTTGAACTAACACTTGAGTTTGCAGTGATAGGCCTATGATTGGGGTTCATGTGAATGAATCTGGATCTGGGTCCATGGGGGCTGACCAAGATAAGGAATCACTGGGATGGGCCTACATTCTGGGTCCACAGGGACTATTCTGGTACTGGATGGGCCAGGAACATGATTTCATAGGAACTGGGCTAGGACCTAGTGCAATGGAGTTGGTCTGTTCTGCTTTACTGACTATGCCAAAGCCTTCGACTGTGTGGATCACAATAAACTGTGGAAAATTCTGAAGGAGATGGGAATACCAGACCACCTGACCTGCCTCTTAAGAAACCTATATGCAGGTCAGGAAGCAACAGTTAGAACTGGACACGGAACAACAGACTGGTTCCAAATAGGAAAAGGAGTACATCAAGGCTGTATATTGTCACCCTGCTTATTTACCTTGTATGCAGAGTACATCATGAGAAACGCTGGGCTGGAAGAAGCACAAGCTGGAATCAAGATTGCCAGGAGAAATATCAATAACCTCAGATATGCAGATGACAGTACCCTTATGGCAGAAAGTGAAGAGGAACTAAAAAGCCTCTTGATGAAAGTGAAAGAGGAGAGTGAAAAAGTTGGCTTAAAGCTCAACATTCAGAAAACTAAGATCATGGCATCTGGTCCCATCACCTCATGGGAAATAAATGGAGAGACAGTGGAAACAGTGTCAGACTTTATTTTTTTGGGCTCCAAAATCACTGCAGATGGTGACTGCAGCCATGAAATTAAAAGATGCTTACTCCTTGGAAGGAAAGTTATGACCAACCTAGACAGCATATTAAAAAGCAGAGACATTACTTTGCCAACAAAGGTCCATCTGGTCAAGGCTATCGTTTATCCAGTGGTCATGTGTGGATGTGAGAGTTGGACTGTGAAGAAAGCTGAGCACTGAAAAATTGATGCTTTTGAACTGTGGTATTGGAGAAGACTCTTGAGAGTCCCCTGGACTGCAAGGAGATCCAACCAGTCCATCCTGAAGGAGATAAGTCCTGGGTGTTCATTGGAAGGAATGATGCAGAAGCTGAAACTCCAGTACTTTGGCCACCTCATGCGAAGAGTTGACTGATTGGAAAATACCCTGATGCTGGGAGGGATTGGGGGCAGGAGGGGATGACAGAGGATGAGATGGCTGGATGCCATCACCAACTCGATGGGCATGAGTTTGAGGAAACTCCAAGAGTTGGTGATGGACAGGGAGGCCTGGCGTGCTGCGATTCATGGGATCACAATGAGTCAGACACGACTGAGCGACTGAACTGAACTGAACTGGAGCACACTGGGAGCCTAGGGCCATGGAAGACAGCCTGTAATCTGGGGCCTCAAGGTCCAACCTAGATATTAAGTCTATGTGGTTGAGCTTGTTACTGGTGCCGGCCAGGAGTCTGGTTCTCTGGAAGCCAGCCTATAAGCTGAGGCCACAAGTGCTTGTCTGGCACTGAGGTTGGCCAGAAGCTTGGGTTCACAGGAACCTGTCTGGACCCTGAGCCATAGGCGCAATCCTGGCATTGAGGTAGGCTGGGTGCCTCAGTCTATGTGAGCTGGTCTAGAGGTTAGGTCTGTGGGAGGTCACCCATTCTGAAATGGGCCAGGAATCTGCATTCACAGGAATCCACTAGAAGCCTGGTGACAGAGCTGGCTGACAGTGGGGTCAGCCAGGAACCTGGGTTTGTGGGAGCACACATATGCCTTGGGAGCTGCCTGAGGATATAGGTGCTGGGCAATGTTGAGTGTTTTGAGAGCTTGGGTTTGCAGGAATCTTCTGGTAGCATGGTGCTACAGGAGCTATCTTGGACTTTGGGAAATGCCTGGGGCCACAGAAGCTGGTGGATAACAGCATGGGGCAAGGGCCTAGGTTTGTGTGACACCACTGGGAGCCTGGGGCCATGAAAGACATCTGTCTGCAGGAGTTGGTCTGATGTTGAGGTGGGCTGATACTGGGGTTTAACAGTGAAATCAAGTGCTCATTTCATTCTCCTCTCCCAAGAAGACTGTCATTCTCCACACTGGGCTGAAACTTGGGAGAGGGATGAAACACAGGTGACTCTATCTTTCTTCCTCATTGTGTCTTTTCTTATTTCTTTGCTTCACCAGGTGTTATAATCTTTCACCTGGATTCCATATATATATATATATATATATAATTGCTTACTCAATACTGACATCTGGATATCCCAGAGGCATCTCAACTTCAACATTTCTAAAATTAAATGATTTAATTATTTTCTTTCATTTATTTATTAAAACAATGCTAATGCCCAAGCCAGAAATCTGGGCATTGTTATCCTAGCATCTTCCCTCTGTCTCACATCCCATATCCATTTAGTCACCGAGTTCCATCAGTTATACTTCCTTAATATCTCTCTAATCTATTCTCTCTATTCAATACCACTGCCTCAGTTCAGAGTTTCATCATGTCTCTCTAATATTACTACAGTGGTCTTCTAACTATTCTCTGTGCCTCATGTCACTCTTGTATTTAATCTGTCTGTGAAAGTATGAATAGAGGGACCTTCCTAAACTCAAAACATAATTGTCTTACCCCTCTGCTTATATTTTAATGACTCCTCACTATCTTTGAGACAAAGTCCAAACTCTGTAGTTAGTACACAAGGTGCTCTATAATCTGGCCCCTGACTACAATCTCCAGTCTCATGTTCCTCTATTCTTACCTTCACTTTATACTATGATATCCATCCACCCTTCTTCCTTTTACAATATTGAAAAGGAATATGACTAATATTCATAGAAGTCATTGAATTTTAGCTTACATGTCCCAGCTTCCCTTAAAGCTAGGTAAGGCCATGCACTTAAGTTTTAAACAATAAAATACAAGTGGAAGTGATTTATACAAATTTCTGGATCAAGTTTTTATAAAGAATTTGTCTGCATTCCATTCTCTTTCCCCCTTATCTTTCATGAAGACCAGTGGAACAGGTAAGTTGGACCCAAAGATTAAGGCCAAGCAGTAAGGATAGCAGAGCTACTCCACCAATTTTGGACTGTTTACCTATGGACTTTTACACGAAAGCAAAATGAACTTGTCTATTATTTAAGTCACTGAATTTGCTCTTCTTTGTATTACAGGAAGTTAGACTGTACCTTAATTCATTCATTCCCTTTTAACTTTTGTGTCTCAACTCATGTACTAACACTATGGGAAGCCTTAGCTGATTCCGATGCCAGAGATATGTTCTACTTCCACTTGCTCCCATTACATCTGATGTACCTCTTCATATTAGTTATTACACTGTATCCTGAGTACTGATTACCCCCCCCCCCAATTCCCTCTTAGTATCATGAGCTTCCTGACAGTAGAGACTTTTATCTCATTCAAGCTAGAGCCTTATTAGGACACCAGATAAAAGAAAACAGTTCAGTGACAGTTTTTATAATGAATGGATGGGTTTTGGCTGCCAGGCCCCTCAAGGCCTTTTAAATAATAGAGACTTTTCTCACTTGTTTCTTCTCCAACTGGAAATGGGGAAAGAGACTATAAGACAGAGATTAAAGAACTAACTTTGAGCAAGAATCAGCTGTGTAGACACTTTACCACTTGCTAACTATGCAACCTCAGGAAACGTACTTAAACTATATGTGCCTCAAACGTGAAGTCCAGTTTGCACTTTGCAAACCTCAATTTCCTAAATAGTGATAATAATCACTATAACCACCTACCTCATATGGTTGTTGTGATGACTGAATGAGAAAATATATGTAAAGAGCCTAGTCTGGAACATATTAAGCACACTATAAATGCTAACTACCGCAACCCTAAAAATGACTTAAACTCATGTTTCCTTGGAGAGAAGCAGGGAAAGAGGGATGGAGAGGTGAGATGGAGGGGGGAAGGAATAGGGGACAGATGGAGGTTGAGACTAAAGCAATAAAGGGTGAAGTGGTTATGTGCTATGCAAACCAGAAGTTGTGGACTTGATGGCTCTTTGAGGTCTCTGCCAGATTAAGTTATTTTATTTATTTCCTCTAGTTATAGCAGTTATTCATTTCTCATTGGCAAAACTCTTTCCTCACAGCCTGCTCATCTTCAAAGAGCTACCCAGAACCCAAGAAGGATATGGGATCACTACTTTTTAGGGTTTGCAATGAAAGTCAGCAAATCCACCTGGACAAGCTGCTATCTATATGCTCTGTCTCCCCCAGGTAGACTGAGACATTGGTTGGGAACGTTTTGAGACAAGTTCTGCCAATGTGCCCATGGGCTGGGCTCAGAGAAGTTGCTCAGTAGGCTTAAAACCTGTCTTTCTAAATGAAAAAAGTCTAGAAAAGCCGAGGGGATACTTCCTGTTGTGTGTCCTTTCTAAAATTAAAACATGGCCTGAATAAACCTAGAGTCAACATGGATTGCAACATTCTTCCCAAAGCTGTCCTACAGATGTAAACCTTGAAGCCAAGCTTTAATGTGGAAATACTGGCAATTACTGTGGTAGGAAGAATCCATTTACCTCTCTCTCTGTTCTGTGGGCCCTCGAAAAGCCCTACATGAGATCTATTTTTAAATGATGTGTCACTGCTATTCCCTTTGGTAAAAGAAATGGAGTAAACTTGCCCTCCTTGCTCATTCAAACTTAGCCAGTTTGGTCTCACTGCTGTTCAACATGCCAAGGACAATTCTGCCTCATGAACTTTGCATTCACTGTTTACTATTCTTGGGATTGATCTTCCCCAGGCTAGCCACCATGGCTAATACTCTTACTTTATTCAGTTTTCTGCCTAAGAATCATAGTAATATCACTTTCTACATGATAACCATCCTTTACTTTGTTATTCAGAGCACTTATCACCACCTGACAAATATATTTGTTAGGTTATATTTGGTTATCATCTGTCCCTTCCCAATAGAATACAAGACCCATGAAATAAAGGTGTTTGTTTTGTTCACAAGTATATCTATCTTCACTGCTGAGAACTTTGCCTGGTATGTGTAAGAATTTAGTATTTATGAAATTTAACTTGTATCATTAGTTATTTGAAGGAGGACTACAAACTACAGATATAACTAGTGTCTTGGGAATGAAAACCTGGCAAATATCCATAGTTTCTCTTAAGAGAGGAAGAAGAAGAGATGATGGGCCCAAGATCTCTGAACTTAATTTTGACAACTCAATTTTAATGTTAAGAAAGGCCCAAGAAAAGAAACTCTGTTTTACTCAATTCCCTATTGACTTCTTGAGTATCCATGAAAAGTATGTTCTAAGAGAGGAATCACAATGTACCCTCTGAAGATAGAAAAAATAAATTCTAAAAGAATGGGAAAATCATAATGTGTGGGACTTTCTTATAGGAGTGAATGGAGTGAAATACCAGGTGGCACAGGATGCAAAACTAGCTCCTCCGTATCTCATGCAATCTTTGAAAAGGGGAAGTGATAGCAGTAGCAGGAGAAGGTCTAAGTGGCAGGGCTATGATATGAACTTAGATTTGTCTGACATCAAGGTTAATATTCTTTCCGCTATATAACATAAAAGAAAACTCTTTAAGTTTAAAAATAATTCTTTTGATGGGAAGAGTATCAGGCCAAACTTATTTTCCCACCATGCAAAACTCCTGAAAGATGGTGAACTGATTTGGCTTTCTGCAAACTGGTTAAGAACACCTAGAATTTTGTGGTCTTTAATAGTGACTTTGGGAAAAGTCTCAGAGAATAACCAGTACAGAATCTGGGAGCAAGCCAGTGATATTTGTTTTCTGGGCACATGGCTGGTCCTGAATGTTAGCTGAGTTGAATTCTAAAGACTAAATCTAAGAGAAATCAATATATAAGGGATATTATTTCACTCTGTTGGGCCTTGGTTATTGTCTGGGGTGGTCATGAGTCCAACTCCTGGAAATCCTTTTTTCTGAAGGCTCCTGAGGACTAAAACTGGATGATAACATTTGTTGGGCTTTGAGGCACAAACAGGAGAAGTATCACGTTCATTGGGGAGGGAGTTAATGAAACCCTTGCCTGAATTTGATGACATTAATCCCCTCCAAGTTTCTTCTCTGTCATGTCTTTAGGCATGAAAGATAGAAGAAATTTAACATAAGATAATCATTTTTCAACTGCCAAAAGCAACAAGATCCACAGTCATCTGAACTCTTGGAAATTTTGACAGAACTCAGTAACTATCCAGATTCTCCCCAGATGCTGCTTCAGGGTTGCAAATATCAGATTGTACAAAAAACATCTTGTCTTTCTATAAATCAAAGATATAAGACTTGGCCCTGATGAAGCTCAGCTTTCTACTGAGCCTCCATTTACACTCTGGCTGAGGCTGTGTTGCACTTTCTGAGGTCTGGTTACACTAGCAAAAACTGCACTCTGAAGTTCATTAGAAACAAAGGTGGTGATTGGCTAAAAAATAATGAGCTCTTAGCATTTGGCAGAGACCACTTTAAACATCAAGTGTGTCACCAAGTTCTCTCAGAGTTTGGACAGAACTTTGAAAATATCATGTCTGTTGTTACTAAGAGCCAAAATTTTTTAAAGAAGGCTGTCACCAGGCTTGTCTTTGGTCTCTGCAACATATAGACTTTAAGGTTCTTCTACATGACACATGACCCATACAACATACTTAAGGTAAAACTGATGTCCAAAGAGAGGAAGCACTTTGTTCATGTCTCCAAAGGTAGTAGGTGGTAAAACTTTGATTAGTGAAAAAGTGAAGTCGCTCAGTCGTGTCCAACTCTTTGCGACCCTGTGGACTGTATGTAGCCCACCAGGCTCCTCCGTCCATGGGATTCTCCAGGCAAGAATACTGGAGAGGGTTGCCATTTCCTTCTCCAAACTTTGACTAGAACCCCAAAATTCTAATCCTCAATCTAGTGCCCTATCCCCTTAAAACAAAGTACCTCCTTTGTGAAACTATTTTATACTCCTGCTGATTGTATCTAACATGTCTATAATCCACACTCTGTCAGTCCATTCGCCTCCCAGTTGCCTTGGGAAGAGGATACTTAGGAAAGAATGAAGTCAGAATCTGCTAATGACACCTCCATCCACTTGGCAAGGATTTATGTGTTCTACTGAGAATGCGATTGCAGATTTCAAGTGGAGTTTTCTCTTAAGACCTACTTACAATACTTTCAGACTCAGGAAGTGAAGAGTTCTGCATCATTAAACAACTACGAATTAACAATGATCTCAGTTCAGTTCAGTTCAGTCACCCAGTTGTGTCCAACTCTTTGCGACCCCATGGACTGCAGCATGTCAGGTCTCCCTGTCCATCACCAACTCCTGGAGTTTACTCAAACTCAGGTCCACTGAGTTGGTGACGCCATTCAACCATCTCATCCTCTGTCGTCTCCTTCTCCTGCCTTAAATCTTTCCCAGCATCAGGGACTTTACAAATGAGTCAGTTCTTCACATCAGGTGACCAAAGTTTTGGAGTTTCAACTTCAGCATCAGCCCTTCCAATGAATATTTAAGACGGATTTCCTTTAGGATGGACTGGTTGGATCTCCTTGCAGTCCAAGGGACTCTCAAGAGTCTTCTCCAACACGACAGTTCAAAAGCATCAATTCTTAGGCACTCAACTTTCTTTACAGTCCAACTGTCACATCCATACATGACTACTGGAAAAACCATAGCTTTGACTAGATGGACCTTTGTTAGCAAAGTAATGTCTCTGCTTTTTAATATGCTGTCTAGGCTTCAACAGTACATGAACCATGAACTTCCAGATGTACAAGCTGGATTTAGAAAAGGCAGAGGAACCAAAGATCAAATTGCCAACATCCATTGGATCATCGAAAAAGCAAGAGAGTTTCAGAAAAAAAATCTATTTCTGCTTTATTGACTATGCCAAAGCCTTTGACTGTGTGGATCACAACAAACTGTGGAAGATTCTTAAAGAGATGGGAATACCAGGCCACCTGACCTGCCTCTTGAGAAATCTGCATGCAGGTCAGGAAGCAAGAGCCAGAAATGGACATGGAATAACAGACTGGTTCCAAATAGGAAAAGGAGTATGTCAAGGCTGTGTATTGTCACCCTGCTTATTTAATTTATATTCAGAGTACATCATGAGAAATGCTGGGCTGGATGAAGCACAAGCTGGAATCAAGATTGCTGAGAGAAATATCAATAACCTCAGATATGCAGATGATAGCACCCTTATGGCAGAAAGTGAATAACTAAAGAGCCTCTTGGTGAAAGTGAAAGAGGTGAGTGAAAAAGTTGGCTTAAAATTCAACATTCAGAAAGCTAAGATCATGGCATCTGGTCCCATCATTCCTTGGCAAATAGATGGGGAAACAGTGGAAACAGTGACGGACTTTATTTTTTTGGCTCCAAAATCACTGGAAATGGTGACTACAGCCATGAAATTAAAAGATGCTTGCCCCTTGGAAGAAAAGTTATGACCAACCTAGACAACTTAGACAATGATCTAAGGACTTCTAAAATGTACCACTTTGACTACAAAGACTTAGTATACACCATAGATTATGGAAGAATGTCATCACTGAGATAAAGTTAATTTCCTATCAATATAGTAAAAGGATGGGAAAGTATTATTGGGTTGGCTATAAAGTTCATTTGAGCTTTTCTGTTAGATATGAGGGAAAAACCCAAAGAAACTTTTTGGCTAACCCATTAACATTTGGTGGGCAACACTATGTACAAAATACTTGATATATTTATCTCATTGAACCCTCCCAACATCTGAGTGAGATAAGTTTAATTATTAGTCCCAATTTTAAAATGAAGGAAAGAAGTTTCAGGGAGGTAGACTGGCTTGTTGAAGACTACCTGGCTAGCAAATAATGGAGCTGGGATTCAGCCTCAGGGTCATCTGCTTCCAAAGTTATTTTCCATTATTTCCATAATATTCTCACCTCTAGGGTTATTTGGAAAACCTATAGACGTGGGCTAGGCATTTTCAGTTTTCAGTCTTAATCCCAAAATAGCAGTGACAGCCATTAGTCCCAAAATCTCAGAGCAAAGAAAAAGTTCACCCAATCTCAAAGCTCTTTCACTGATACCTGATTTATGAAATTCTTACAGGTAGTGTCACCAGACTGAGGAACCTTGGTCTGCTTCATGTCTAGCTGCCAAAGTATACCTATCTGATCCTCTAGCACAGTGGCCCCAGTCTTATTCAGACTCTGATGTTCAAACCTGAGATTCAGACTACCCAAAGGAGAATAGCAAAGACAAAAGTATATGATATGGGAAAATCATTGGCCACTGAGGGGAATGGGCTATCTGATTTTGGGAGATCTTATTAAATTCTCAAAAATCTCTGATTATATATTAATTCTCTCATTATCTCTCTCTCTCTCTCTCTCTCTCACACACACAAGCAAATCAGAAGCCACTAAAAATACAATAAAAACAGATAATTGACTTTGAAATCCGTAACAAATTTAATCCCTCCAGGTCTCAGTTACCTATAAGCAAAATAAGGAAATACCTCATAAAAGTTATGAGAATTCAATGAGACACTGAAGATGTTGAACGCCAAATTTTCAGCACATCCAGTGGCACAAGTACTAGTGGCACTAGTAGCAAAATCTAGATAAATGCCACTATTATTTGTACTATTGTAACTTTTGTTTTAGTGCCAGCTGGAGACAGGAAAAGGAAGGGAGAGGGTATCCCCGCCTTTTACTGAATCTTGATAATAATTCTTAGGACAACAAGAATCAAAAGGATGACTCATGATGAAGGTTTCAACTCTCTGAACACTGAGGGGTAAGCCCCAGCTTACACCTGTATCCTACACTTATCACACTATCTCATCAGGCTTGGACATGCTTATTCACTTCAAACAGGTCCTGACCTCACTTCAAAGCTAAGAGAATTAGGCTTTTGGGAAATGTGTGAAGATCTTCTTGATTTAGTAAGAATTGAAAAAACTTAAAGCTGTGTTTTCAAAGATTCACTATGACTGATAAACATATTTGAAATTTCTCAATCTAATAATTCTTTGCTCAAAGATATTTTTCTTCAAGTTATACTTTGCTTTAAATATTCACTACTTAAAGTATTTTTTTTTCTGAAGATTCATTTGAAAATGTTCGCCAAATCCCTAGTTAAGTACATTTTAACTCTCATATACTGTCTCTTTTTATACTCTTTATACTGTCCTCATATGTACAGAATAATACAAATGTTATTTTTAATAACTTTTAGCTTACCTCTATCATTTCAGAATTTAAAGGTAATGACGTATAAACCTGGCTTAATTAGATTCTCTCTCTCAAATGTGTGTACATGTGTGTGTTTTGTATCTATATGTATATGTGTAGATAGATACAAAAAGACATATTTTAAGATATATAAAATACAAATCTATATTTATATTTACACATATCTTAAAACAACTATCTCCCTACCAATCTACTTACCTATCATTCCAGAAAGCAGAAGTAGAAGGAAATATTCATCTATTCCTTTGCTGCCCTCTGGTGGCAGAACAAAATTGACAGAAGCCATATTTCAGAGAGACAGGAGGCATAGGCTAGGACTAGAAGAATCTGTTTCCTCTAGGTTGCTAGACTGGGTGTCTGAAGAATAACATAAATCAGTTCAGTTCAGTTCAGTCGCTCAGTCGTGTCTGACTCTTTGCGACCCCATGAACCGCAGCACGCCAGGCTTCCCTGTCCATTACCAACTCCCGGAGTTCACCCAAACCCATGTCCATCGAGTCGGTGATGCCATCCAACCATCTTATCCTCTGTCGTCCCCTTCTCCTCCTGCCCTCAATCTTTCCCAGCATCAGGATCTTTTCAAATGAATCAGCCCTTCGCATCAGGTCCTTAAAAGGGACTCTTGTTTGCCTCCCTAAATCCATTACATTGCTATAATGTTGGGTTTTTTTCTGGACAAGATCCCGTTTGGCCATTTGGGAACATAGGCAGCAATTGAGTTCCTACAAACTCTGCGTTGAGAACAGTCCAACTTCTTGTGGCCAATTTATAGGAATAATTTTTCTTAACCATCTATATCTTCAGCAAAGATTGTACCATTCAGTTCCCTCAACCATGGTTTCTAACCATACATTTTTAGACATAAAAATAAAATCAATTTTCACAGACATTGATAATAGATTTTCTAATTACTTTGAAAATTTATTCATCCAGAAAACTGTACATAAGGCAGTAAAGAAGGAACTTGTTGGATTAAAAAGCAGCTTGATAAGTGAAAGTAAAAGTGTTAGTCGTTCAGTCTTGTGTGACTCTTTGCAACCCCATGGACTGTATAACCTGCCAGGCTTCTCTGTCCATGAAATTATCCAGGCAAGAATACTGGAATGGGTAGCCATTCCCTTCTCCAGGGGATCTTCCTGACCCAAGAATTGAACCCAGGTCTCCTGCATTGCAGGCGTATTCTTTACCATCTGAGCTACTAGAAAAGCCCAGAAGAGCAGTTTACCACCCAGTAAAAGAGAAAAATTGGCAATTAGAAAGGAATTCAAGAGAAGAGTTAAGGTTAGAGGAGCTAAGTCAACTTCAGTGATGAAAAGAGAAGTACAAGTCGCTGTTGTCTTTAACATCTCATGTTAAACATGTCCCCATTCCCTGAGGTTCAGCCTTAACCCAACAGACCTAGAGTTAAGTCTCAACTTGGCCACTTACAACATTCTGTGCCTCTGTTTTCTAATCAATAAAAAAAAGAAATAATAATATCCATCATTCACGGAGTTAGAATAATGACTGAATGAGATAAAAGTACATTGCCCCATATATGGCACATGGCCTGATTTCATGTTCCCTGAATACAAGTCTAAATTTAAAAGGTTCCTAGCCCCAGTACAATGATCCCAGTAATAATAAAGGAAGGAAATGCCCAGTGCCAGACTGTAAAGTAAGAAGATGAGTCTGCAAAGCACAAGTGAGACAAGAAGAACTGTGGGGCTAGGTTAGTGAGGGTGAACTAAAGTTCCAAAGAGTAGATGAGTAGGAATGGAGTTAGAGAAATAAAAATTTGCTACCACTACTGCAGCATGCACAAAAGGACTTTTATAAAATGAAGAGCCTGTACCAGAAGGTTTTCAAGGTCCCTTTATAGTTCTAATATTCAAATGGTTCTATTCCACATTTTGTCCCCATAAGTTTAAAATAAATAATTGTCCTCAAAAAAAATTGCTAAGAACTGCCTTCAGGACTGACCTCTCTATTCCCCTGTAATTCACCACATTTCCCAAAAACAAAATTTTCAGAGAACAGAAGTCAGCATTCTTCTGTCCATCTAAATGGCTTCTGTGTCTCAAAAGCATCAGCATTAGGTTTGGGCACTCTGATAGATACTGTTCAGTGAGATTGGAAGTGAAAGAATTTAAGAATCATTGACACCATTGAGGGATCAGTGTAGAGGTGGATTTTCTTGCCCTGTAACTTACCTACCTACCAACTCAGAAAATAAGTAATTTAAAGATGATGATTCAAATTGTCTTCAAATACTCTTTTTAAAAGACTTAAGAATGCACTCCTTTAAGTATCAATACTTCTGATACACTTAAACTTTATTTACAGAACATAGATATTCTTTTTTTTTTTTTCTTGGTACTCGTGGATTTTTTTTTTCATTTATTTTTATTAGTTGGAGGCTAATTACTTTACAATATTGTAGTGGGTTTTGTCATACATTGACATGAATCATAGATATTCTTAAAAGAGAGGCAAAAGGAAGAGAATGACAAAGAAACGTAAAACCAATGTTTTTAAGCCTTTTTCTATTAAAGATCAAGTGTAAATGGAAAAAAACCACATTACTGAAATTATAATATATGTCAACTGAAAAGTCATATCCCATTAACAGAGCAATGTGGCAGGAACATATAATCCCTGATATTTGTAAAGAAGCATAACTCTTCTCTTTTAATCTCCACAACCATCCTATGAGGCTACACATACATAAGGTCCAGAATTTCTGAAACAATCTCACCCACATTTCATTTTGCTCTTTTTCAAAAAATGGAATTTGATAAATGTTTGTTAAATTGGTACTTTTTATATCTCCATATATCTTCATATTTATATCTTCATATGAATAAATTCATAAATCAGAAAAATCTTTGATTACCATGTCTTCATTTGGAAAATATGATCAGAGTTCATCTCTAGTATCATATGAAGGTCAGAACTTCATTCATTCAATACATATTTATAGGTTACAAGGGTGTAGCAACTTCACTTAAAAGCTGACCCCTGGTTAACAGAAATAATCTCCTATTAGGTCAGAGCAATTGCTCTGCAAATCACCCAACAGAATACACTTTTGATATCTTGGTCAAAATCATAGAAAAATAACACTTTCAAAACTCAATAGGGATGAGCTCATTCATTGAAAACTAGATTTTCTGGAAAAAACTGAAGTTGGAAATTCACCTAAAAAATTGTAAAGAATAACAACAAAGATGTTTTAGAGTGCATAAGCCAACCATCTCTTTGCATGGCTTTGCAATAAGCCTTTCTCAGCTCCAAACTGTGACATTTAGGTATTGTTTGGCTGGGGCTGTTGTCACAGAGGGTGGCCTCACCCCTATGCCTGGAATGCCCCTCCAGGATGCCCCTTGAGGCAAGGCACTGCACTGTGCTCTCAGGGGCTTCCTCCCAGGTGCTCCCACGTCCCTTCCTGAATGACTAAGGGCCAAGTGGCCCCACCCCTGCTGCCAGGCTTGGAGCCCTGGTCCCTGCAGGGCTGAAAATCCTGGCTCAGTGTCTTTTCCCTCTGCTGTCACTAAGCTGTCCAAGAACCTGAGAGGAGAGCAGTATAACCCCTAATGCTGCCCACAGCCACAAGGCCACCATTCTTGGGAGGGACCTCCCCAGCTAAAGCCCTATTTGCACCCAGGAACGTCTGTCAGTTTGAAGACGGAGCAGTCAAGATGGTGGAATAGGAAAACCTAGGGTTAAGTTCTTCTCATAAGTACATCAAGGATACACCTACAGGTGTAACAATTCACTCAGAGGACCTATTGAACACTAGCAGAGGACCACAGACACCTAAAAAGACAAAAGGATCCTCCTATAATTAGTTTTCATTGTTTCGGGTTTTGGGTATTTTTGTTTGATTGGTTGTTTTCTTCTTTTTTTGTTTTCTTTGTGTTTTTTGTTCTCTGGATTTTTTTATTTTGTTTTTGTTTTTGTATGTTTGGATTTTTTATTGTTTGTCTTGCTTTTTATTTGCTTTCTTTCCCCTTTTTAGTTTTTGTTTTGTTGTCATTTCATGAGTTTATTTTTATGTTCTTTGCTTTGTTTGTTTTCTTTGCTTTTTTGTTCTAGTTTGGGTTTTTGTTTTTATTCTTTTGGTTTTGAAGTGTTTTGATTTTTTTCTATTTTCTTTGTGTTTTTTTGTTTGTTTCTTTATGTCCCTGTTTGATTATATTTATGCTCTTTGTTTTGGTTTTTTGCCTCTTTTCCTTATTTTGGTTTTGGTTTTTGTTTTGAAGTAACTTTGTGAATTAATTTTTATTTTCTATGCTTTTTTGTTTTAGTTTTGCTTTTCTTTTTTACTGTGTTAATTTTGTTTCTATTGCTTATTTTGGTTTTGGGGTTAATTGTTTGGATGCTTTCTTTTTTTGTTGTTGTTTTCTCTGTTGTTTTTTTCTTCCTTTGTTTTGTTTAGTTATGTTTGTGTTGTTTGTCTTCATTTTTGCTTCTCTATCCTTACTCTTTTCCCTGTTTTTGTTGACTACACCACATGGTTTATGGAGTCAAAGTTCCCCAGCCAGGGGTCAAAACTGAGCCCCTGTGGTAACAGCACCGAGTCTTCAATGCTGGATGGTCAGAGAATTCTTGGCTGAGGGAATATTAACTGGCATGAGCTCTCCCCAGGTGCCCATTTCAGCACCAAAATAGGGCTCCACCCAACTGTACAACTGTACAAACTCCATTGGTGGGTACCTCAGGCCAAACAGTCATCAAGATAAGAATACAGCTGCATGCATCAGCAGACAGGCTACATACTAAGTTCACAAAAAAAGATTTTGTAGTCCAAGGTGGCAGAGTAGAAAGACATACACTCTTCTTCTCTTGTGAAAACACCAAAATTTCAACTAGCTTTTCAACAACTATCGACAGGAAGATGCAGAACCCACCAAAAAAGATCCCACATATAAGGACAAAGGGGAAGCCACAGTGAGCAGGAGGGGAGCAATCATCATAAAATCAAATCCCATACCCACTAGGTGGGTGACACACAAATTGGAGAACAATGATACCAAAGAGGTTCTTGCAGTGTTGTGAAGGTTCAAGGCCCCATATCAGATTTCCCAACCTTGAGATTCAGCAAAAGGATTGGGACTCCCTAGGGCATCTGACTTTTAAGGACAGCAGGATTTGATTGCAGAAATTTAACAGGAATGGAAGAAACAGAGACTATTGGAGGGCACAAACAAAACCTAGTCACACCAGGACCCAGGGGAAAGGAGCAGTGACCCCATAAGAGACGGAGCCAGGCTTGTCTGTGAGTGTTTCAGGGTCTCCTGCAGAGACGTGGGACAGCAGAGGCCTGTCATGGGGACAGACGGACTAGCAGCAGCAGTCCTGGGAGTCTCATGTTGGCATAAGTCCTTTAAGAGATAGCCAATAGGCCTAACTCTCAGATGGAAAAGGGTCTGCCTACAATGCAGGAGACCTGGGTTCAAGCCCTGGGTCGAGAAGATCCCCTGGAGAAAGAAATGACAACCCACTCCAGTATTCATGCCTGGAGAATCCCATGAACAGAGAAACCTGGCAGGCTACAGTCCATGGGGTCACAAAGAGTCAGACATAACTGAGTGACTTCACTTTCACTTTCAATAGACCTAACAAAGCCTGCAGACTCCAGGATTGTGTTGTCTCATGCCAAATGATGAACAGGGAGAGAACACAACCTCAACCATCAACAGGCAATTGGATGAAAAATTTGCTGTGCATGCTCCTGCCCACCAGAACAAGACACAGTTTTCTCCAAAGCCAGTCCCTCCCATCAGGAAGCTTGCACAAGCCTCATCCTTGTCCATCAGAGGGCAGGCAGAATGAAAACCACAATCAAAGAAAACTAACCAGAATTATCACATAGATCACAGCCTTGTGTAACTCAATGAAGTTATGAGCAATGCTGTGCAGGGCCACCCAAGACAGATGGGTAATGGTGGAGAGTTCTGACAAAACATGGTTCATTAGAGAAGGGAATGGCAAACCACTTCAGTATTCTTGCCTCAATTACAACATGATAAGTATGAAATGGTAAGAAGATATGACACTGGAAGGTGAGGCCCCAGGTCAGTTTGTGTCCAATATGCTACTGGGGAAGAGCAGAGAAATAGCTCAAGAAAGAATGAAGAGGCTGTTCCAAAGTGGAAACGATGCTCAGTTGTGGATGTGTGTGGTGGTGAGAGTAAAGTTCAGTGCTGTAAAGAACAATATTGGATAGAAACCTGGAATGTTAGGTCCATGAGTCAAGGTAATTTTGATCAAGATGTAATTTTGATCTTAGGGACTGGAATGCAAAAGTCAGAAGTCAAGAGATACTTGAGGGATGGGATGGGGAGGGAGGTGGGAGGGGGGTTCAGGATGGGGAACACATGTACACCCATGTCTGATTCATGTCAATGTATGGCAAAAATCACTACAATATTGTAAAGTAATTAGCCTCCAATTAAAATTAATTAATTTTTAAAAAATGAAAAAAAAAGTCCACTTAAAAAAAGAGAGAGTAACCTGGAGTAACAGGCAAGTTTGGCCTTGGAGTACAAAATGAAGCAGAGCAAAGGCTAATAGAGTTCTGTCAAAAGAACACATTGGTGATAGCAAACATCCTTTTCCAACAACACAGGAGATGATTCTACATATGGATATCACCAGACAGTCAACATTGACTGATATATATATATAAAACGAGATTGATTATATTCATTGCAGACAAAGTTGGAGAAGCTCTACACAGTCAACAAAAACAAGACCTGGAGCTGACTGTGGGCTAGATCATGAGCTCCCTATTTCAAAATTCAGGCTCAAATTGAAGAGAGTAGGAAAACCACTAGGCCATTTAGGTGGGACCTAAATCAAATCCCTTATTATTTTCTTTTTCATTTATTTTTATTAGTTGGAGGCTAATTACTTTACAATATTGTAGTGGATTTTGTCATACATTGACATGAATCAGCCATGGATTTACATGTATTCCCCATCCCGATCCCCCCTCCCACCTCCCTCTCCACCCAATTCCTCTGGGTCTTCCCAGTGCACCAGACCCGAGCACTTGTCTCATGCATCCAGCCTGGGCTGATGATCTGTTTCACCCTAGATAACATACATGTTTTGATGCTGTTCTCTCGAAACATCCCACCCTCGCCTTCTCCCACAGAGTCTAAAAGTCTGTTCTGTACATCTGTCTCTTTTTCTGTTTTGCATATAGGGTTATCATTACCATCTTTCTAAATTCCATATATATGTGTTAGTATGCTGTATTGGTCTTTATTTTTCTGGCTTACTTCACTCTGTATAATGGGATCCAGTTTCATCCATCTCATTAGAACTGATTCAAATGAATTCTTTTTAATGGCTGAGTAATATTCCATGGTGTATATGTACCACCGCTTCCTTATCCATTCGTCTGCTGATGGGCATTATTTTACAGTGGAGATGACAAGTACATTCAAGGCATTAGAACTGATAGAATGCCTGAAGAACTATGGATAGAAGTGAATAACACTCTACAGGAGGCTGTGATCAAAAATAATCCCTAAGAAAAAGAAATAAAAGACGGCAAAGCAGTTGTCAGAGGAGACCTTATGAACAGGTGAGAAAAGAAGAGAAATGAAAGGAAAAGAAAGGGAAATACAACTGTAACTGAATGAAGATTTCCAGATAATAGCAAGGAGAAATAAGAAAGTTTTCTAAAGGGAACTATGCAAAGAAATAGAAGAAAACAATAGGATGGAAAAGACTAGAATTACCTCCAAGGAAATCAGAGATATCAAGGGAACATTTCATGCAAAGATGGGCAAAATAAAGGAACAGCAATGGCAAGGACATAACATAAGGAGAAAAGATTAATAAGAGGTGGCAATAATACACAGAAGAACTATACAAAAAAGGTCTTAATTATCTGGATTACCATGATGGTGTGGTCATTCCCCTAGAGCCACACATCCTGGATTGTGAAGTCAAGTGGATCTTAGGAAGCATTCAGTTCAGTTCAGTTCACTTCAGTCACTCAGTCACGTCTGACTCTTTGCTACCCCATGAATCGCAGCACACCAGGCCTCCCTGTCCATCACCAACTCCAGGAGTCTACTCAAACTCATGCCCATCGAGTCGGTGATGCCATCCAGCCATCTCATCCTCTGTTGTCCCCTTCTCCTCCTGCCCCCAATCCCTCCCAGCATCAGGGTATTTTCCATTCAGTCAGCTCTTCGCATGAGGTGGCCAAAGTATTGCAGTTTCAGCTTCAGCATCAGTCCTTCCAATGAACACCCAGGACTGATCTCCTTTAGGATGGATTGGTTGGATCTCCTTGCAGTCCAAGGGACTCTCAAGAGTCTTCTCCAATACCACAGTTCAAAAGCATCAATTTTTCAGTGCTCAGCTTTCTTCACAGTCCAACTCTCACATCCATACATGGCCACTGGAAAAACCATAGCCTTGACCAGATGGACCTTTGTTGGCAAAGTAATGTCTCTGCTTTTTAATATGCTATCTAGGTTGGTCATAACTTTCCTTCCAAGGAGAAAGCATCTTTTAATTTCATGGCTGCAGTCACCATCTGCAGTGATTTTGGAGCCCCAAAAAATAAAGTTTGACACTGTTTTCACTGTCTCCCCATCTATTTCCCATGAAGTGATGGGATCAGATGCCATGATCTTTGTTTTCTGAATGTTGAGCTTTAAGCCAACATTTTCACTCTCCTCTTTCACTTTCATCAAGAGGCTTTTCAGTTTCTCTTCACTCTCTGCCATAAGGGTGGTGTCATCTGAATATCTGAGGTTGTTGATATTTCTCCCGGCAATCTTGATTCCAGCTTGTGCTTCTTCCAGCCCAGTGTTTCTCATGACGTACTCTGCATATAAGTTAAATAAGCAGGGTGACAATATACAGCTTTGACATACTCCTTTTCCTTTTTGGAACCAGTCTGTTGTTCCATGTCCAGTTCTAACTGTTGCTTCCTGACCTGCATACAGGTTTCTCAAGAGGCAGGTCAGGTGGTCTGGTATTCCCATCTCTTTAAGAATTTTCCACAGTTTATTGTGATCCACACAGTCGAAGCCTTTGGCATAGTCAATGAAGCAGAAATAGATGTTTTTTTCTGGAGCTCTCTTGCTTTTTCGATGATCCAGCGGATATTGGCAGTTTGATCTCTGGTTTCTCTGCCTTTTCTAAAACCAGGAAGTATTACTATGAACAAAACAAGTGGAGGTGATGGAATTCCAGTTGAGCTATTTCAAATCCTAAAAGATGTTGCTGTCAAAGTGCTGCACTAAATATGTCAGTAAATTTGGAAAACTTAGTGGTGGCCACAGGACTGGTAAAGGTCAGCTTTCATTCCAGTCCCAAAGAAAGGCAATGCCAAAGAATGTTCAAACTACCGCACAATTGCATGCATCTCACATGCTAGTAAAGTAATGCTCAAGATCCTCCAAGAAAGGCTTCAAAAATATGTAAACCAAAAAAAAAAAAAATAAATAAATAAAAATATGTGAACCGTGAACTTCCAAATGTTCAAGCTGGTTTTATTGACTATGTCAAAGCCTTTGACTCTGTGGATCACAATAAACCGTGGAAAATTCTGAAAGAGATGGGAATACCAGACCACCTGACCTGCCTCCTGAGAAATCTGTTTGCAGATCTGGAAGCAACAGTTAGAACTGGACATGGAACAACAGACTGGTTCCAAATAGAGAAAGGTGTATGTCAAGGCTTTATGGCTTTATATTGTCATCCTGCTTATTTAAATTATGTGCAGAGTACATCATGAGAAATGCTGGGCCGGATGAAGCCCAAGCCGGAATCAAGATTGGTGAGAGAAATACCAATAACCTCAGATATGCAGATGACACCACCCTTATGGCAGAAAGTTAAGAACTAAAGAGCCTCTTGATGAAAGTGAAAGAGGAGAGTGGAATTTTTGACTTAAAGCTCAACTTTCAGAAAACAAAGATCATGGCATCCAGTCCCATCACTTCATGGCAAATAGATGGAGAAACATTTGAAACAGTGACAGCCTTTATTTTGGGGGGCTCCAAAATCACTGAGGATGTTGACTGAAGCCATGAAATTAAATTGGAAGAAAAAGTTATGACTAACCTAGACAGCATATTAAAAAGCAGAGACATTGCTTTGCCAACAAAGGTCAATCTAGTCAAGGCTATGGTTTTTCCAGTAGTCATGAATGGATGTGAAGAGTTGGACTGTAAGGAAAGTTGAGCCCCCAAAAATTGATGCTTTTGAACTGTGGTATCAGAGAAGACTCTTGAGAGTCCCTGGGACTGCAAAGAGATCCAACCAGTCTATCCTAAAGGAAAGCAGTCCTGAATATTCATTGGAAGAACTGATGTTGAGGCTGAAACTCCAGTACTCTGGCCACATGATGTGAAGAGCTGACTCATTTGAAAAGACCCTGATGCTGGGAAGACTGAAGGCAGGAAGAGAAGGGGACAACAGAGGGTGAGATGGTTGGATCGCATCACCAACTCAATGGGCATGAGTTTGAGTAGACTCCAGGAGCTGGTGATGGACAGGGAGGCCTCGCATACTGCAGTCCATGGGATCACATAGAGTCAGACAAAACTGAGCTACCGAACTGAACTGAACTGAACAGCAGTGGCCACAGGACTGGAAAAGGTCAGTGTTCATGCCAATCCCTAGAAAGGCAATGCCAAAGAATGTTCAAGCTACTGTACTGTTGCATTCATTTCACATGCTAGCAAAGCAATGCTCAAAATCCGTCAAGCTAGGCTTCAACATTATGTGAACTGAGAACTTCCAGATATACAGGCTGGATTTTAAAATGCAGAGGAATCAGAGATCAAATTGAAAAAAATCCACTGGATAATAGAAAAAGTAAGGAAATTCCAGAAAAACATTTACTTCTGCTTCACTGACTATGTGAAAATCTTTTCTGTTCAGATCACAACAAACTGTTTAAAATTATTAAAGAAATAGGAATACCAGGCCACCTTACTGGTCTCTTGAGTAACCTATATGCAGGTCAAGAAGCACCAATTAGAGCCAGACATGCAACAGTGGACTTGTTCATAATTGGGAAAAGAGTATGTCAAGGCTGTATGTTTTCACCCTATGTATTTAACTTATGCAGAGTACATCATGCAAGATGCTGGGCTGTATGTATCACAAGCTCGAATCAATTTTACTATGAGAAATATCAACAATCTGATATCACTCTAATGGCAGAAAGTAAAGAGGTACTAAAGAGCCTCTTCATGAAGGTGAAAGAGGAGAATGAAAAGAACTGGCTTAAAACTCAACATTCAAGAAACTAAGATCGTGGCATCTGGGTCCATCACTTCATGGCTAATAGATGGGGGAAAACCTGGAAACAGTGACAGATTTTATTTTCTTGGGCTCCAAAATTACTGTGGATAGTAATTGCTGCCATGAAATTAAAAGATGCTTGCTCCTTGGAAGAAAAACTATGACAAACCTAGACACTGTATTATTATGGAGAGACATCACTTTGCTGACAAAGGTCTGTATAGTCAAAGCTATGGAATGATCATCTTAAAAGATGTCAGAAAATTGTGGAAAAACTCAACACCCATTTATGATAAAAATTTTCCAGGAAGTGAACAGCAAGGGAACATACTCAACATAATAAAGGCCATATATGACAAACCTACAGCTAACATCATACTCAATGGTAAAAAGCTAGAAACATTTCCTCTAAGATCAGGAACAAGTCAAGAATGTCCACTCTCATCATTTATTCAACATAATTATGAAAGTTCTAATCATAGAAATCAGAGAAGGAGAAGAAATAAAAGGAATCCAAATTGGAAAAGAAGTAAAACCGTCACTGTTTGCAGATGACATGATAATATACAAAGAAAATCCTAAATACCAGGAAACTGCTATAGCTCATCAATGAATTTAGTAACATTGCAGGATAAACAAGTGATACACAGAAATCTCTTACATTCCTATACACCAACAAGGAAGGTTCAGAAAGAGAAATTAAGAAAATAATCCCATTTACCATTGCAACAAAAAGAATAAAATATCTAGGAATAAATCTATGTATGGAAGCAAAAGACCTGTACATAGAAAAATATAAGATACTGATGAAAGAAATAAAGAATGACACAAACAGATGGAGAGATATCCCAGGTTCTTGGAATGGAACAATCAATACTGTCAAAGTGACTACACTACTGAAAGCATTCTAGATTCAATGCAATCACTGTCAAACGACCAATGGCATTTTTCACTGAATTGGAACAACAAAAAAATTACAATTTGTATGGAAACACAAAAGTCCCTGAAAAGCCAAACAATCTTGAGAAAGAAAAACAGAAGTGGGGGATTTATGCTCCCTGACTTTGGACTATAATACAAAGCTACAGTAATCAAGAGAGTATGATACGGGCACAAAAATGTAAATACAGATGAATGGAAAAGGATAGTAAGCCTAGAGATAAACCCATGTACCTGTGTTCACCTAATATATGACAAAGGAGTCAAGAATATATAATGTAGAAAAGACATTCTCTTCAATAAATGGTTCTGGGAAAACTGGTCAGCTCCATATAAAAGAATGAAACTAAAACATTCTCTAACACCACACATAAAAATAAACTCAAAATGGATTAAAGACCTAAATGTAAGACCTGATAGTATAAAACTTTTAGAGGAAAACATAGGAAGAACTGTCTCTGACATAAATTGCAGAAAGATCTCTTCTGACCAATCTCCTAGAGTAATGAAAATAAAAACAAAAATAAACAAGTGGGACCTAATTAAACTTAAAAACATTTACACACTAAAGCAAACCATAAAACAAACAAAAAACAACACACAGAATGGGAGAAAACATTTACACACTGGTTTTGAGCAGTATTTTAGGGGATGTAAGAGGCCCATGGGATGATACCACTCTAGATTATGGTGTGCATTTTCCTTTAATAACAGCCCTTTAACATGCCCTTGGTTACCTCTCTTTCCATTCCCTTCACAATATTTTCTAAATCTTTTTACTCTCCTCAAGCATCGAGCCCTACATCCACTTTCTTTTACTCTCAGCAAGTATGAAAAACTTACATTTTACTTGAGAAAATGAAGTGCAGTAAACATTATGTCCCTCAATTTTCAGACATTGCTTCCTCATGCCTAGAGCTTACAGACTTATATGCATCCAATTCTATTTTCCTCTCTTTCCCTGAAAGGTAATAAAATAACTTAGAGGTCATATGCTCAAAGCTTATCAGGGGCTTCCCTCCATCAATTATCTTCTCTTTCACTTGGATCTTCAATCTCTTCCTCCATAGGAGCTTCACTGTCCCTGGGAATATGTACATGTTTCCCAGCCTTAAAAAAATTCCCTCTTGAATCAAGGCCTCTATAGTCATTGCCTCCAATTCTTCTTTCCTTTTACAAGCAAACTGCTTGATATTAATTTCCTCAGTTCAGTTCAGTTCAGCCACTCAGTCATGTCCAACTCTTTGTGACCCCATGAACTGTAGCACGCCAGGCCTTGCTATCCATCACCAACTCCTGGAGCTTGCTCAAACTCATGTCCATAGGGTCAGTGATGCCATCCAACAATCTCATCCTCTGCTGTCCCCTTCTCCTCCCTCCTTCAATCTTTCCCAGCCTCAGGGTCTTTTCCAACATGTCACTTCTTCGCATCAGTTGGCCAAAATATTGAAGCTTCAGCTTCAGCATCAGTCCTTCCAATGAATATTCAGGACTGATTTCCTTTAGGATAGGCTGGTTGGATCTCCCTGCAGTCCAAGGGACTCTCAAGAGTCTTCTCCAACAACATATTTCAAAAGCATCAATTCTTTGGCAATCAGTTTTCTTTATAGTCCAACTCTCACATCCTTACATGACTACTGGAAAAACCATAGCTTTGACTAGACAGACCTTTGTCGACAAAATATGCTATCTAGGCTGGTCATAACTTTTCTTCCAAGTAGCAAGCGTCTTTAAATTACATGGGTGTATTCATCATCAGCAGTGATTTTGGCACTCCAAAAAATAAAGTCTGTCCCTGTTTCCACTGTTTCTCCACCTATTCGCCATGAAGTGATGGGACTGGATGCCATGATCTTAGTTTTCTGAATGTTGAGTTTTAAGCCAACTTTTTCACTCTTTTTTCACTTTCATCAAGCTCTTTAATTCTTCTTCACTGTCTGCCCTAAGGGTGGTGTCATCTGCATATCTGAGGTTATTGGTATTTCTCTCAGCAATCTTGATTCCAGCTTGTGCTTCATCCAGCCCAGCATTTCCCATGATGTACTCTGCATATAATTTAAATAAGCAGGGTGGCAATATAAAGCCATAAAGCCTTGACATACACCTTTCTCGATTTGGAACCAGTCTGTTGTTCCATGTCCAGTTCTAACTGTTGCTTCTTGACCCACATACAGATTTCTCAGGAAGCAGTTCAGGATGCCTGGTATTCCCATCTCTTGAAGAATTTTCCACTGTTTGTTGTGATTCACACAATCAAAGGCTTTGGCATGTTCAATAAAGCAGATGTTTTTCTGGAACTCTCTTGCTTTTTTGATGATCCAGCGGATGTTGACAATTTGATCTCTGGTTCCTCTGCCTTTTCTAACTCCACCTTGAACATATGGAAGTTCATGGTACTGCTGAAGCCTGCCTTGGAGAATTTTGAGCATTACTTTGCTAGTGTGTGAGATGAATGCAATTGTGTGATAGTTTGAGCATTATTTGGCATTGCCTTTTTTGGGACTGGAATGAAAGTTGACCTTTTCCAGTCCTGTGGCCACTGCTGAGTTTTCCAAATTTGCTGGCATATTGAGTGCAGCACCTTCACAGCATCATCGTTTAGGATTTGAAATATCTCAACTGGAATTCCATCACCTCCACTAGCTTTGTTCATAGTGGTGTTTCCAAAGGCCCACTTGACTTCGCATTCTAAGATGTCTGGCTCTACATGACTGATTACACCATCGTGGTTATCTGGGTCATGAAGATATTTTTTTGTATAGTTTTTCTGTGTATTCTTGCCACCTCTTCTAAATATCTTCTGTTTCTGTAGGTCCATACCATTTCTGTCCTTTATTGTGCCCATCTCTGCATGATATGTTCCCTTGGTATCTCTAATTTTCTTGAAGAGATCTCTAGTCTTTCCCACTCTAGTGTTTTCCTCTATTTCTTTGCACTGATCGCTGAGGAAAGCTTTCTTATTTCTCCTGGCTATTCTGTGGAACTCTGCACTCAAATTGGTATAGCTTACCTTTTCTCCTTTGCTTTTAATGTCTTTTCTTTTCTCAGCTATTTATGAGACTTCCTCAGACAACCATTTTGCCTTTATGCATTTCTTTTTCTTGGGAATGGTCTTGACCCCTGCCTCCAGTACAATGTCACAGACCTCTGTCCATAGTTCTTCAGGCACTCTGTCTATGAGATCTAACCCCCTGAATCTATTTCTCACTTCCACTGTACAATCCTAAGCGATTTGATTTAGGTCATACCTGAATGGTCTAGTGGTTTTTCCTACTTTCTTCAATTTAAGTCTGAATTTGGGAATATGGAGATCCTGGTCTTGGTTTTGCTGAATGTATAGAGCTTTTCCAACTTTGGCTGCAAAGAATATAATCAATATGATTTCGGTATTGACCATCTGATGATGTTCATGTGTAGAGTCTTCTCTTGTGTTGTTGGAAGAGTGTATCCTGTGACCAGTGCATTCTCTTGGCAAAACTCTGTTAGCCTTTGAACTGCTTTGTTTTGTACTCCAAGGCCAAATTTGCCTGTTACTCCAGGTGTCTCTTCACTTCTTACTTTTGCATTCCAGTCCCCTATAATGAAAAGGATATCTTTTTTTGTGTGTAGTTCTAGAAGGTCTTGTAGGTCTTCATAGAACTGCTCAACTTCAGCTTCTTCAGCATTACTGGTCAGGATATAGACTTCTATTACTCTGATATTGAATGGTTTGCCTTGGAAACGAACAGAGATCATTCTGTCATTTTTGAGATTGCATCCAAGTACTGCATTTCAGACTCTTTTGTTGACTATGGTGGCTACTCCATTTCTTCTAAGGGATTCTTGCCCCCAGTAGTAGATTTAATGGTCATCTGAGTTAAATTCACCCATTCCAGTCCATTTTAGTTCACTGATTCCTAAAATGTTGATGTTCACTCTTGCCATTTTCTGTTTGACCACTTCCAATTTGCCTTGATTCATGGATCTAACATTCCAGGCTCCTATGCAATACTGCTGTTTAAAGCATCAGACTACTTCCATCACCAGTCACATCCACAGCTGGGTGTTGTTTTTGCTTTGGCTCTGTCTCTTCATTCTTTCTGGAGTTATTTCTCCACTGATCTCTAATAGCATATTTGGCACCTACCAACCTGGGAAGTTCATCTTTCAGTGTCCTATCTTTTTGCCTTTTCCTACTGTTCATGGGGTTCTCAAGGCAAGAATACTGGTTTGCCATTCCCTTCATTTCCTCATCTCTCATTAAATATTTTAAATGATTATGAAATATTCTATGAAATAAGATTAAAATATTTTGTGAAACTACCACTCACTTTAAGAGCAACAACATTTACCAGTTGTACTCTCTTTACTCTCACAGAGCTAACCACTATTGTAAAGTAGAGTTTTCAGTGATTGAGGGTTAAATGAGTGCACAAGAAGGAAAGGCACACATTCAAATGTCAATCCAATAAAAACAATGTGCCACACCATCTCTCAGCTGAAATGGACAGTTGTTAAGGCCTGAAATGTATCCCCTCAAAATTCATATCTTAAAGGCTTTACCCTTAATGTGACTGTATTTGGAGATAGGGGCTCCAAATTACCTTGAGGTCATATAGGTTGAGCCCCAGCCAATATAACCGGTATCCTTTTAAGATAAAGAAGAGACACTAGAGAGACACATACACGTGGATGAGTCTGCATGAGGACACAGTGAGAAAGCAGCCAATGAGAGAAGCCTGAGGAGAAACCAGTCATCCCAGCATCTTGACTTATAAATTATGTCATTTAAGCTATATTATATGTGGCATTTTGTTACTACAGCCCTAGTGAATTAATAAAACAACCAATAAATGTACGAAAAGGTATTAAATTTAATCTATAATTTAAAAATCTTTTTTTAAAAAAATGAAATATAATTATTCACTTATGAGCTGAATGACATTAAAATATTTGGGAATATCCAAGTTTATCAATTCTGTGAGGAAACAGGATGGTGCCGGGACACATCAATAATATCTTTTTTAAATGTTTTAATTTGAAATGATTTTAGACTTATAGAAAAATTGTAAAATATTACAGAGTTTCTGTATAACCTTTATCCAAATTCCCTTAAAGTTAACATCTTACATAACCATTGTGCAATTATCAAAACCAAGACATTAATATTAGTACAATAATATTATCTAATCCACAGATTCTATTTGAATTTTGTTAGTTTTCACATTAATGTCATTCTTTTATGGTTTAGGATATAATCCAGGCCCCCATAAAGCATTAAATTGTCATGTTACCTTTGTCTTCTCCAGTCTGTGGTAGTTCCTCAGTCTCTCTGTCTTTCATGACTAAGACTTAAGAGTACTGGTGTGGTGCACAGAATAATGATACTCAAGATGTCCATGTGTTAATCCCGAGTACCTGTTAGTATGTTACCTTACATAGAAAAAGAGACTTTGTAGACATGATTAATATAAGGATTTTGAGGTGGGAATATTATCTTGGATTATTTGGATAGGCCCATTGCAATAACAGGGTACTTATAAGGGAGATGCAGGAGATTCAGAGAGAAAATATTATCAGGTATCATCAGATGTGATGACAGAGGCAAAAGTAAGTGAGTGAGACAGTAAAAGTAATAGTGGGAATAAAAATGAGGGAGAGAGAAATTATATGCTTTGAAGATCAAGGACAGGTCTACAAACCAAAGAATGCAGGAGGCTTCCAGAAGGTGAAAAGAATAGGAAAGAGAGACGCAGCACCGTGAACAAAGTTTATCCTTCTGACATCCAGAAGTATTAAGATAATGCATTTGTTTTGTTTTAAGTTACAACAAATTATTTTGGGGGGCTCCAAAATCACTGCAGATGGTGACTGCAGCCATGAAATTAAAAGACGCTTGCTCCTTGGAAGAAAAGTTATGACCAACCTAGACAGCTTATTAAAAAGCAGAGACATTACTTTGCCAACAAATGTCCATCTAGTCAAAGCTATGGTTTTTCTAGTAGTCATGTATGGATGTGAGAGTTGGACTATAAAGAAATCTGAGTGTCAAAGAATTGATGCTTTTGAACTGTGGTGTTGGAGAAGACTCTTGAGAGCCCCTTGGACTACAAGGAGATCAAACCATTCAATTCTAAAGGGATGAAATCAGTCCTGAATATTTATTGGAAGGACTGGTGCTGAAACTGAAACTCCAATACTTTGGCCACCTGATGCGAAGAACTGACTCATTGGAAAAGACTCTGATGTTGGGAAAGATTGAAGGTTGAAGGAGAAGGGGACAACAGAGGATGAGATTGTTGGACGGTGTCACCGACTTTATGGACATGAGTTTGAGCAAACTCCGGGAGTTGGTGATGGACAGGGAGGCCTGGTGTGGTGCAGTCCATGGGGTCACAAAGAGTCGGACACAACTGAGTGACTGAACTGAACTGAAGTCACAAATTTTGTACTAATTTGTTACAACAGCAATAGGAAATCAATATAAATTTTGATGCCTGGAAGTAGTATGCTTTTGTAAAAAGAATACTTAAATACTTAAAACTATGGAAGTCAAAACTTTAAAAAAGGACTCTCTATACTGGCTATATCAATTTACATTCCCACCAACAGTACAAAAGGATTCTCTTTTCTCCATACCCTCTCCAACATGTATTGTTTGTAGACACTTTGATGATGACCATTCTGCCCCATGTGAAGTGATACCTCATTGTAGTTTTGATTTGTATTTCCCTAATAATGAGTGATGTTGAGCATCTTTGGGGGCTTCCCTATTGGCTTTAGGAAACCATAATTGAAAAAGACACATGTGCCCCAATGTTCATCACAGGACTATTTACAGTAGCTAGGGCATGGAAGCAACCTAGATGTCCATCGACAGATGAATCGATAAAGAAGTTGCATATATACAATGGAATATTACTCAGCTATAAATAGGAATCCATTTCAGTCAGTTCTAATGAGGTGGATGAACCTAGAACCTATTATATAGAGTGAAGTAAGTCAGAAAGAAAAACAAATATATATATATAATATAAAAACAAATATATATATATAATCTAAAAAGACAATACTGATGAACCTATTTGCAGGCAACAGAGGAGACATAGACATAAAGAACAGACCTGTGGACACACTGGGGGAAAGGGAGGGTGGGATGAATTGAGAGAGTAGCACCAAAATATATACATAACCATATGTAAAATTGATAGCCAGTGGGAATTTGATGTATGACGAAGAAGCTAAAATCCAGTGCTCCGTGACAACCTAGAGGGGTGGGATGAAGTGGGAGGTGGGAGGGATGTTCAAGAGGGAGGGGATATATATATACCTATGGCTGATTCATGTTGATGTGTGGCAGAAACCAAAACAATATTGTAAAGCAATTATCCTCCAATTAAAAATAAAATAAAAACTGAAAAACATGTGGAAGTTGCTTTGCAATGGGCAGTGAGAAGATGCTGGAAGAATTTAGAGGAGCATGTCAGAAACAGTCTTGACTGCTTTGAACAAACTGTTAAAAGGTGCATATTAACAATTCTGCTAGTGAGGGCTCAGAAGTAAGTGAGGAGCACAGTAGAGAAAAATATATACTGACGTAACATGTGCTCAGTTGCTCAGTTGTATCTGAGTCTTTGTGACCCTATGGACTGTAGCCCACCAGGCTACTCTGTCCATGAGATTTTTCAAGTGAGAATACTGGAGTGGGCTGCCATTTCTTCCTCCAGGGGATCTTCCTGACCCAGAGATCGAACCCACATCTCCTACATTGGCTGGTGGATGCTTTACCATTAAGCCACTTGGGAAGCCCTTAAGGGAACACTTAAATTATTATAAGCAGACTGTTCAAAGAAATATGGATGTTAACAGTGCTGCTGATGAAGACTCAGAAGGAAATAATGAACATATTATCAGAAACTGGGGGGAAAGGGGATCCTTGTTATATATAGCAGAAAACTTAGTTGAATTGTGTTGTACAGTTAGGTGGGAAGCAGAACTTGTAAGCCATTAACTTGGTTATTTAGCTGAGATTTCCAAGAAAAGTATTACAGGTATTGCTTGGCTTCTTCTTGCTGCGTATAGTAAAATGTGTGAGGAGATAAATTGAGGCAAGAACTTTTAAGCAAAAAGGAACTAGGACTTATAGGACTACTAATTTAGGAAATTCTCAGCCTATGCAGACTGCAAAAAATGCCAAAATCAGGAGATTTATTGTCAGGAAGGCATATTCTGAAGACAAAGCAAAGGGTGGCACTGGACAGTCTTTTGCTAGTGGTTCAGAGTGTCAAAAGATCACAGTATTCAGTTATACAATGCATGTGTGCATGCTAAGTTGCTTTAGTCATGTCCAACTTTTTGCAACCCTATGGACCATAGCCCACCAGGCCCCTATCTCCATGGGATTCTCCATGCAAGAATACTGGAGTGGGTTGCTGTGCTCTCCTTCAGGGGGCCTACGGGGCTCTTTAAAGAGATGAGGTATGTGACTGTCAATTGGTGCTTGCCAAGAGCATTTGCCATTTGCCTCTGAGAAGACTGAATCCTGTGCTGTTGAAGCCGTTCACCTTCCACACACACTGAAGGAAGTTCAGGCTGAATAACAAGAATGGGCACTTTGTGTTCCAGGAAAACTGGTAGAACTGGTTTATAGATATATATTTTCAGGAACTGAGTTTATGAAGCCAATCCTTGCATCTCCTCATATCTAGAAAAACACTAAATCCTTTCATGGTGACATTACCTCTTTGTGACTAGCAGAAAAACTTTTGTAAGATAAATGTTTGATTGCATGAACGTCCCCTTCACCAAAATCACATATATTGACCTCCCTTTCCCCACCTCTTTGGAGCAGTTTCTCAGAGTTATCTGAGGTGCTGTCTCTCGGACTGCAGTGCTCATTTTGCTTCCAGATAAAACTTAATTCACAACTCTCATGTAGTGAATCTTTTCTTAAAGTTGACATGACTCATGGACCCCTTCAGCTATCTCAGTAGAAACCATAATTAGAGAGGGGATGGACAGTTAAGACAATTATTTAAGAATGACTTGTGGAGGATCCTCTTTCCAAATTGAATGAATCTCAATGACATACTTGGGGGAACCACAAAATGTTGAGGATGTTATACCAATGTAAACACTGCCAGCTTGCCTAAAAGGGACAGAGATAAGATGAAATAAAAAGAAGGCTCTCAGACCCCCATAATTCTACAAGCAAGAAACAGGCTGATAAAACTACTCAGCCTCAAATACACAGCTACTTTTCACAAAATAAGAAGGATGACTAAGAGGGAGGAGCTGCAAGCTGAAAGGATTGAGCCACATTCACAGAGGGTTATTCCAGGCCTTGAGATCTACAGGAATTTGCCCACTAGACTTCAAGATTACTTGATATTGGGGACTCATTTTTTTTTCCCCCTTTCATTTTCTCCCTTTTGGAATGGGAATATCTTTTTTTTTTCATTTATTTTTATTAGTTGGAGGCTAATTACTTTACAATATTGTAGTGGTTTTTGCCATGCACTGACATGAATCAGCCATGGATTTATATGTGTTCCCCATCCCGATCCCCCCTCCCGCCTCTCTCCCCATCCCATCGCTCTGGGTCTTCCCAGTGCACCAGCCCTGAGCACATGTCTCATGCATCCAACCTAGGCTGGTGATCTGTTTCACCCTTGATAGTATACTTGTTTCAACGCTATTCTCTCAGAACATCCCACTCTTGCCTTCTCCCACAGAGTCCAAAAGTCTGTTCTGTACATCTGTCTCTCTTTTTCTGTTGCATATAGGATTATCATTAACATATTTTAAAATTCCACATATATGCATTAGTATACTGTATTGGTGTTTATCTTTCTGGTGTACTTCACTCTGTATAATGGGCTCCAGTTCCATCCACCTCATTAGAACTGATTCAAATGTATTCTTTTTAATGGCTGAGTAATATTCCACTGTGTATATATATCATAGCTTCCTTATCCATTCGTCTGCTGATGGGCATCTAGGTTGCTTCCATGTCCTGGCAATTAAAAACAGTGCTGTGATGAACACTGGGGTGCATGTGTCTCTTTCAGATCTGGTTTCCTCAGTGTGTATGCCCAGGAGTGGGGTTTCTGGGTCATATGGCAGTTCTGTTTCCAGGTTTTTAAGGAATCTCCACACTGTTCTCCACAGTGGCTGTACTAGTTTGCATTCCCACCAACAGTGTAAGAGGGTTCCCTTTTCTCCACACCCTCTCCAGCATTTATTGCTTGTAGACTTTTGGATAGCGGCCATCCTGACTGGTATGTAATGGTACCTCATTGAGGCTTTGATTTGCATTTCTCTGATAATGAGTGATGTTGAGCATATTTTCATGTGTTTGTTAGCCATCTGTATATCTTCTTTGGAGAAATGTCTGTTTAGTTCTTGGCCCATTTTTTGATTGGGTCATTTATTTTTCTGGAATAGAGCTGCAGGAGTTTCTTGTATATTTCTGAGATTATTTCTTTGTCTGTTGCTTCGTTTGCTATTATTTTCTCCCATTCTGAAGGCTGTCTTTTCACCTTGCGTATGGTTTCCTTTGTTGTGCAAAAGTTTTTTAAGATTCATTAGGTCCCATTTGTTTATTTTTGCTTTTATTTCCAATATTCTGGGAGGTGGGTCATAGAGGATCCTGCTGTGATTTATATTGGAGAGTGTTTTGCCTATGTTCTCCTCTAAGAGTTTTATAGTTTCTGGTCTTACATTTAGATCTTTAATCCATTTTGAGTTTATTTTTGTGTTTGTTATCCTATACAATCCTAAAGAAGATCAGTCCTGGGTGTTCACTGGAAGGACTGATGCTGAAGCTGAAATTCCAATACTTTGGCCACCTCATGCAAAGAGTTGACTCATTGGAAAAGACCCTGATGCTGGGAGGAATTGGGGGCAGGGGGAGAAAGGGATGACAGAGGATGAGATGGCTGGATGGCATCACTGATTTGATGGACATGAGTTTGGGTAAACTCCAGGAGTTGGTGATGGACAGGGAGGCCTGGTGTGCTGCAATTCATGGGGTTGCAAAGAGTTGGACATGACTGAGCGACTGAACTGAACTGAACCTATCCTATTACTGTATTTTGGGAGCAAATCGGTTGTTTTTTAGATTCACAGGTGAATAGAGAGTAAGGAATTTTACCCTACAACGAATCATAGCAAGAGACTTGTTGTACCCAGCTTGGATGATTCAGATGATGAGATTTGGGACTTTTGAGCAGATGATAATTAGGTGAAATTTTGGACTTGAATTGATGCTATAGTCAGTTAAGAATTTGGGGGAAGTTGAAATAAGATTGATGTAAATCTTTTGAGGCCAGAAAGAATAATGACCCTAAAGATGTCCACATCTTAGTACCGCCAAACCTATAAAAATGTTAAATTACATGGCAAGATACATACAACTTGTCAGTTATTTTATAGGATTCACTCAACTTGGGTTTTTCTGATGTCTTCTCATGAATATATTTAGGTTAAACATTTTGGGGAAGAAGTGATGCTGAACCCCTCTCAGTGAATCATACTAATATTATAAGATGTTCCTATATATTATTACTGGTGATGCCAGTAAAGATATTATCTACTGCAAAGACATTATTTTTCCCTTTATCATTAATAGATATCTTGAAGTGAGATATTTGAGGCTATCCTGATTCTTGCCACATTTTCACCCGCTAGTTTTAGTCTTTGTTGATGATGCACACCCACAAATGACTGTTGCATATATTGTAGTAATTTTCCACTTTGCTCATGTCTTGTTTTAAATGAAATGATAGTTTATTGTAAGAGCAAGCTATTCTTTCTCCACTGTGTGTGTGTGCATTTGTTAGCTTATATCAGTGTAGTATCATAGATACTTATTTTATTCTATGGGCTATAGTCCAGGAATATCCTTATTTGTCTTGTTGCTCAAGTATTCCCAATTTGACCACTGGGATCAGTTCCATGTTGGCTCCCATGTTCTTTTATCATATTTCTGTAATATTTTTTAGTACTCCCTTACTTTTTGGCACATAAGATATTCCAGTCTCATAGTTTTCCCTGTCCCATCCCTGGAATTTGCTATTTCTACAAGAAGCACAGGTTATTTTATAGGAGAACGTTATTTAGAAAGCAAGGCCTGTGTTCTAAGTGAGTTCATTGTTACTTGACTGGCATTATTTCTAGGTATTCTATGAACACACAAATACTTACCTATATTTACTTTTGTACCTGTACATTTGTAAAACATGAGTTTTAAAAACATAGACTGCTTCGAATCCAATTCAATACTACAGTGATAATTTTAGCATTTCTTCTTTGCTCATTTGAAATGTTATTTTTCAATAGCAAGAAATCTAGTTTTCATTATTCATAATATATTTACTTATTTATTTAAACCCACAATGTAAGTATATAAGTTTCAGACTTACTAGCTCATATCCCTGTGAGTGATATATTTACCAATCAGGGTTGTGTTTGTATAAAGTTCTTTTTTATCCTTAGTCCTAAAATATACAGTAGAAATACTGCTTTCCAAAATTAATTTGTCTAGTTCTTCCCATCCTTTTCTGTATAGCTATGGTCCTCATCTGTAATATAATTAGGTTGATTTGTTACTCTTTGTGCTTCATTTTGGGTTCTTCCAACTGTCAGGTTGATTTTTTTATTTATTTAGTTTGAGTACATGAAACAATACTATGATTATATAAGTTAGACCTATGCAAAAAAAAAAATTCTAACATCCATTGGATCATCAAAAAAGCAAGAGAGTTCAAGAAAACTATCTACTTTTGCTTATTGATTACACCAAAGCCTTTAACTGTGTTGATCACAACAAACTGTGGAACGTTCTTAAAGAGATGGGAATACCAGACCACCTGACCTGTCTCCAGAGAAATTTGGGTCAAGAAGCAACAGTTAGAACTGGACATGGAACAACAGACTGGTTCCAAATAGGAAAAGGAGTACCTCAAGGCTGTATATTGTCACCCTGCTTATTTAACTTATATTCAGAGTACAGTATGAGAAACACTGGGCTGGAAGAAGCACAAGCTGGAATCAAGATTGCCGGGAGAAATATCAATAACCTCAGATATACAGATGACACCACCCTTATGACAGAGAGCGAAGAGAAACTGAAAAGCCTCTTTATGAAAGTGAAAGAGCAGAGTGAAAAAGTTGGCTTAAAGCTCAACATTCAGAAAACTAAGATCATGGCATCTGGTCCCATCACCTCATGGGAAATAGATGGGGAGACAGTGGAAACAGTGTCAGACTTTATTTTTGAGGGCTCCGAAATCACTGCAGATGGTAAGTGTAGTCATGAAATTAAAAGACACTTGCTCCTTGGAAGAAAAGTTATGACCAACCTAGACAGCATATTAAAAAGCAGAGACATTACTTTGCCAACAAAGGTCCTTCTAGTTAAAGCTATGGTTTTTCCAGTAGTCATGTATGGATGTGAGAGTTGGACTATAAAGAAAGCTGAGCACCAAAGAACAGATGCTTTTGAATTGTGGACTCTTGAGAGTCCCTGGGACTGCAAGGAGATCCAACCAGTCCATCCTAAAGGAAATCAGTCCTGAATATTCATTGGAAGGACTGATGCTGAGGCTGAAACTCCAATACTTTGGCCGCCTGATGTGAAGAACTGACTCATTAGAAAAGACCCTGATGCTGGGAAAGATTGAAGGCGGGAGGAGAAGGGGACAACAGAAGATGAGATTGTTGGATGGCATCACTGACTCTATGGACATGAGTTTGAGTAAGCTCCAGGAGTTGGTGATGGATAGGGAAGCCTGGCGTGCTGCAGTCCATGGGGTTGCAAAGAGTCAGACACGACTGAGCAACTGAGCTGACTGATGCAAAAAAAAAAAAAAAAAATGTATATTCAAAGAGTTGTTCCTCTCTCATTCCTGCTGTACTATTGTCATTATCCCATCATTACCACCCCATACCTCCTGAACCCCTGTGTGTGTGAGTTGCTTAGTCATGTCCGACTCTTTGCAACCCCATAGATTGCAGCTCACCAGGCCCCTCCATCCATGGGATTCTCCAGGCAAGAACATTGGAGGGGGTTGCCATTTCCTTCTCCAGCTGAACACCTATAGGTAACCAGTTCATTAGGTTCTGGTTTACCTGTCCTGTAAATCTCTTTCACAAAAACAAACCCATTTATATTTTCTTATATCCCTTCCTTCCTTACATAAGGGTATCATATTATAGGTACATTTCTGTACTCTGCTATTTTAATTTGAGAGTATATAATAGAAAGCATTCCATATGCAGTTTTCATTTAAAATTTTTATAATATACTTTATTAAACTCAATATATCAAAAAGTCATTCCCACATGTTAATAAATATAAATTTGAGTTTGTTTACACTTTCTAAATTTTTATTTTGAAATAAAATAGATTCACAGGAAGTTGCAAAGATAGTACAGAGAGGTTGCACATTTTGCTCACACAGTTTCCCCCAGAGGACATCTTACATAACAATAGTATAATGTCTAAACTAGGAAAATAACATTAGCACAATGTGTATAAATAGTGCTCTGCCATATTATCACACATGTAGATTCATGTAACCACCGTCACATTCAAGACACCATTCCATTATCTCAAGTATCTCTCGCATGCTACCCCCTTATAGTCACACCCACCACCCTCCCCCTCTACCATCATCTAAACACTGGCAACCACTAATCAGTTTTCCATCTCTAGAAGTTTTTTTTTTCTTTCATTTTGAGAGTACTGAGTGGAATTGTGTACTATGTGACTCTTTGAGATAGGCTTTTTCACTCAGTAAATTACTCTTGAGTTCCATCAAAGCTGTTGTGTGCATCAATAATTCACTATTTTTTTTTTACTACTGAAGAGTATTCTACAATATGAATTACTGTAATTTGTTAATCATTTATCCATTGAAGGGCGATCTGGGTTGTATCCAGTTTTTGTCTATTACAAGTAAAAATGCTATGTACACATCTGTAGAAGTTATGTGTGAACATGTTCTCGTTCCATTGAATTAAATGCCATGGAGTATAAAATAATGGGTCATACAGTAAGTACATATTTTTTCCAAAGAAACTTATGAACTTTTCCAGGATCAATTTATGTTCTCACCAGAAGTATAGGAGAACTCCAGTTTCTGCATATCCTGGTCAGCATTTGGTATTATCACTATGTTTTAACTGTTTAAGGGACATGCCTTAATTTGCATTTCCCTAGTGAACTATGGACGCAGGTTCATGACCTTGTACAGGAGACAGGGATCAAGACCATCCCCATGGAAAAGAAATGCAAAACGGCAAAATGGTTTTCTGAGGAGGCCTTACAAATAGCTGTGAAAAGAAGAGAACTGAAAAGCAAAGGAGAAAAGGAAACGTATTCTGATTTGAATGCAGAGTTCCAAAAAATAGCAAGGAGATATAAGAAAGCCTTCCTTAGCGATCAATGCAAGAGGAAAACAACAGAATGGGAAAGACTAGAGATCTCTTTAAGAAAATTAGAGATACCAAGGGAACATTTCATGCAAAGATGGGTTTGAAAAAGGACAGAAATGGTATGGACCTAAAAGAAGCAGAAGGTATTAAGAAGAGGTGACAAGAATACACAGAAGAACTGTACAAGAAGATCTTCACGACCCAGAAAATCAAGATGGTGTGATCACTCACCTAGAGCTAGACATCCTGGAATGTGAAGTCAAGTGGGCCTTAGAAAGCATCACTACAAACAAAGCTAGTGGAGGTGATGGAATTCCAGTTGAGCTATTTCAAATCCTGAAAGATGATGCCATGAAAGTACTGCACACAATATGCCAGCAAATTTGGAAAACTCAGCAGTGGCCACAGGACTGGAAAAGGTCAGTTTTCATTCCAACCCCAAAGAAAGGCAATGCCAAAGAATGCTCAAACTACCGCACAATTGCCCTCATCTCACACGCTAGTAAAGTAATGCTCAAAATTCTCCAAGCCAGGCTTCAGCAATAAGTGAACCATGAACTTCCAGATGTTCAAGCAAGTTTTACAAAAGGCAGAGGAACCAGAAATTAAAATGTCAACATTCGCTGGATCATCAAAAAAGCAAGAGAGTTCCAGAAAAACACCTATTTCTGCTTTACTGACCATGCCAAAGCCTTTGACTGTGTGTATCATGACAAAGTGTGGAAAATTCTGAAAGAGATGGGAATACCAGACCACCTAACCTGCCTCTTGAGAAACCTATATGCAGGTCAGGAAGCAACAGTTAGAACTGGACAAGGAACAACAGACTGGTTCCAAATAGGAAAAGGAGTACATCAAGGCTGTATATTGTCACCCTCCTTATTTAATTTATATGCAGTGTATATCATGAGAAACGCTGGGCTGGAAGAAGCACAAGCTGGAATCAAGATTGCCGGGAGAAATATCAATAACCTCAGATATGCAGATGACACCACCCTTATGGCAGAGAGTGAAGAGGAACTGAAAAGCCTCTTGATGAAAGTGAAAGAGGAGAGTGAAAAAGTTGGCTTAAAGCTCAACATTCAGAAAACTAAGATCATGGCATCTGGTCCCATCACTTCGTGGGAAATAGATGAGGAGACAGTGGAAACAGTGTCAGACTTTATGTTTTTGGGCTCCAAAATCACTGCAGCCATGAAATTTAATGACTCTTACTTCTTGGAAGGAAAGTTATGACCAAACTAGATAGCATATTAAAAAGCAGAGAGATTACTTTGCCAACAAAGGTCAGTCCAGTTAAGGCTATGGTTTTTCCAGTAGTCATGTAAGGATGTGAGGTTTGGACTGTGAAGAAAGCTGAGCACTGAAAAATTGATGCTTTTGAAGTGTGGTATTGGAGAAGACTCTTGAGAGTCCCTTGGACTGCAAGGAGATCCGACCAGTCCATCCTGAAGGAGATAAGTCCTGGGTGTTCATTGGAAGGACTGATGCTGAAGCTGAAACTCCAATACTTTGGGCACCTCACGCGAACAGTTGACTGATTGGAAAAGACCCTGATGCTGGGAGGGATTGGGGGCAGGAGGAGAAGGGGACGACAGAGGATGAAATGGCTGGATGGCATCACCGCCTCGATAGACATGAGTATGAGTAAACTCCGGGAGTTGGTGATGGACAGGGAGGCCTGGCGTGCTGCGATTCATGGGGTCGCAAAGAGTCCGACATGACTGAGAGACTGAACTGAACTGAACTGAGGTCTTACTGAGAGAGCTAATTCTTAGGTCGGTTGATATAGAGTCCTCAAGGAGGGAGGGGTCCAGGGATCTTAAGGAGGAGAAGGGAATAAGCATTTTTTCTACATTGCTTCACTTAGTCCATAAGTGAAGTTCCATAATTGTTTTCTTAAAGTATGAGCTGTTATGACAACAATCTTTAAGACTAACTTTCTTTAAGCCTAGAGCAAATGATTGCACAACAAAACAACTCATCTTGCTCAAGAGTATATTTTCCTCAAGCTCTGTGCTAATGATTATATAACAATGTATGCTCAAGGACATATTTCTCCTAACAAGAACATTCTGACTAATCTTGTTATTTTAAGATTTATATTGTGGGAGTGGGTCTGGTAAAGCCTTTCTGCTGTTAGTTCTAATCTTGTTAATTTAAGATGTATGTTGTGGGAGTGAGTCTGGTAAAAATATATAAGGCCTTGATAAGACTAGGAAGTGGGGCACTCTCCGTCCCCCTTCTGATGTCTATGTCAGAAACTTTCTCTGCCCTTTTTCCCTGTAATAAAACTTCTGCCACACAAAAGCTCTGAATGAGTAAGCCTGGTCCCTGGTCCGGAAGGTAAATCTTCAGATATCAGGCATCTAACATCATTCACCTATTAACACCTTTCCTTCCAAGGAGCAAGCCTTCAATTTGTTTCAAATGTATTCCCAATTGCTCATTAAAGCATATTTATGCTGGGTGCTTTAAAATTCTTATCAGATAATTAACAACTATATCATTTGTCACCTGTGTTGCTATTGGAGGTCTTTTCTCATTCATGTTGAGATCTTCCTGGTTCTTGGTATGGAAAATAATTTTCAACTGAAGTCTATATTTTGAGAATTATGAGAATCTTGTTTTTACTTATACTTTCTGTTAGAGCAGGCCTCCTCTGGCAGTGTCTCTGACGGGAGAAGCACTATCTTATTATTACCAGGATGCTTGGAAATCCAGATTTTCAACTTTCTCTCTATATCCCTATGGGAAGGTAAGAATTCTTGTTACTGATAGGCAAAAGTAGGAGGTGAGGCTCCTCACTATGCCCTGTTCTACAATGTGAAGACAAGTGGGCCTTAGGAAGAATTACCATGAACAAAGCTAGTGGCGGTGATAGAATTCCACTTGAGTTATTTCAAATTCTAAAAGATGATGCTGTTAAAGTGCTTTGCTCAATATACCAGAAAATTTGGAAAACTCAACAATGGCCAACAGGACTTAAAAAGGTCAGTTTTCATTTCAATCCTAAAGGAAGGCAATGTCAAAGAATGTTCAAACAATCATACAATTACTCTCATTTCATATGCTAGCAAGGTAATGCTCAAAATCCTTCAAGCTAGGCCTCAACAGTATGTGAAACAAGAAATTCCAGATGTACAAGGTGGATTTAGAAAAGGCAGAGGAACCAGAGATCAAATTGCCAACTTCCGTTGGATAACAGAAAAAGCAAGAGCATTCCAGAAAAGCATCTACTTCTGCTTCATTGACTACTATATGAAAGCCTTTGACTGTGGATCACAATTGTGGAAAATTCTTAAAGAAATGGGAGTGCCAGACCACCTTACCTGTCTCTTGAGAAACCTGTATGCAGGTAAGGAAGCAAGTTAGAACTGGACATGGAACAATGGACTGTTTCAAATTGGGAAAGGACTATGTCAAGGCTGTATATTGTCCCCTGGCTTATTTAAATTATATGCAGAGTACATCATGCAAAATGTTAGACTGGATGAATCGTAATCTGGAATTAAGATTGCCAGGAGAAATATCAACAACCTCTGATATGCAGATGACAGCACCCTAATGGCAGAAAGTGAAGAGGAACTATAGAGCCGCTTGAGGAAGGTGAAAGAGGAGAGTGAAAAGGCTGGCTATTATACAGAGTGAAGTACATCAGAAAGAAAAACACCAATACAGTATATTAACACATATATATGGAATTTAGAAAGATGGTAACTATGACCCTATATGCGAGACAGCAAAAGAGACACAGATGTAAAGAACAGGCTTTTGGACTGTGTGAGAGAAGGAGAGGGTGGGATGATTTGAGAGAATAGCATTGAAACATGTATATTATCATATGTGAAACAGACCGCCAGTCCAGGTTTGATGCATGAGACATGGTGCTCAGGGCTGGTGCATTGGGGTGACCCTGAGGGATGGGATGGGGAGGGAGGTGGGAGTGGGTTTCAGGATGGGGAACACATGTACACCCATGGCTGATTCACATGAATGTATGGCAGAAACCACTATAATATTGTAAAATAATCAGCCTCCAATTAAAACAAATGAATAAATAAAAAACACACACAAAAAACTCCACATTCAAAAAACTAAGATCATGGCATCTGGTCCCATCAATTCATGGCAAATAGATGGGGAAAAAATGTAAACAGTGGTGAATTTTATTTTCTTGGGCTTCAAAATCACTGTGGATGGTGAATGCAGCCATGAAATTAAAGGATGCTCGCTCCTTGGAAGAAAAGCTATGACAAACTTAGATAGCATATTAAAAAGCAAAGACATCCCTTTGCCGACAAAGGTCAATACAGTCAAAGCTATGGTTTTTCCAGCAGTCATGCATGGATGTGAGAATTGAACCATAAAGAAGGCTGAGTGCTGAATAACTGATGTTTTTGAACTGTGGTGCTGGAGAAGACTCTTGAGAGTCTCTTGGACAGCAAGGAGATCAAACCAATCAATCCTAAAGGAAATCAGTCCTGAATATTCATTGGAAGGACTGATGCTAAAGCTCCAATACTTTGGCCACCTGATTCAAAGAGCCAACTCATTGGAAAAGACCCTGATGCTGGGAAAGATTAAGGGCAGGAAGAGAAAGGAGTGACAGAGAATGAGATGGTTGGATGGCATCACTGACTCAATGGACCTGAGTTTTGAGTATACTCTCTTAGATAGTGAAGGACAGGGAAGCCTGGCATGCTGCAGTCTATGGAGTTGCGCTGAGTCAGACATGACTTAAGTGACTGAACAATAACAACTAGGCCCTGTTGATACCACTCTGGCTGGAAAAGAAGGGCGTCCATTACTTTTCCCCACATGGCCTCCTCTCCTTTGACACCACAGTGTGGTAGACTTATTACCACTGAGTGATAATGTCGTGTATTTCTAGCAGGCCTCCTCTGACACCATAGACAGTGGGGGAGGGTGTCTCATTTCCACCAGGTGAGGATGAAGTCTGGTTCCCAACTGGGCCTCCTTGAGATAATCACATGGAGCAGGAAGAGGTTGGTTGAGGTGCCTTGTTACAGACTGGCTTTCCACTCAGCCTTTGCTGAGATTAGGGTTGAGGCCTCAAGTTTTTGGTGGCATTTTGGTGTGAAGGGGTTATTATCAAAAAGTTTTTTCTTTGTTGTTAGGCTGTTTTTCTCCAGTTCCCTTGGATAGTGAGAACGGGCTTTTTCTGGGACCATTTCGACTGTACCCATTGATGTTCTTAGGTTGTCAGCTTTTACACTACTCAATCTGGGAAACACGAGGCAAAAACAAATCTCTGATGACTTGTGGCCCCATCATTCCTCAGGTCCCAAGATCCATAGTTGGTCTGGTGTGACTTATTCCCTTCAAATTTCAGAGTTTTTATTTTTTTTATTTTTTATTTTTTTATTTTATATTGGAGCATACTTGATTAAGTGTGTTAGTTTCAGGTGGTTCAGTTATACATACTCATGTATCTATTATTTTTAAAATACTTTTCCCATTTAGATTACAGAATATTGAGCAATGTCCCCTGTGCTATACAGCAGGTCTTTATTGTTATCTGTTTTAAATATAGCAGTGTGTACTTGTCAGTCTTAAACTCCCAGTTTATCCCTGCCCTTTACTACCCAATTAACCATAAATTTGTTCTCTAAGTCTATGAGTCTGTTTCTGTTTTGTGTTGGTTTTATATATAGTGTCTAGTGTTTTTAACCTTTTCAAGTAGAGGAATAAAATATGCATATTAATGCATTTGTGTGTGTGTATATGCACTGTTTTTCTTTGACAGAATGACAAAGAAGAAATTATTGAAATGACAAATGGAACTAGGAGTTGAGAATAGGTAAAGGGTGGAACTGTCTTTTATTTTACAGTTTCTTCATGGTTGGAAAGTTTTACCATGTATTGCTTATATTTAAATTTTTTAAAAACACTTAAAACAGTAGATACTTTTCAGTACCTGTCTTACATGACATGTCTTGGGAAATGGAAGCCACTGTCCACTCTTTCCTTCCAAAAACGATCTCCTTTCCAGGAGTCTATGACTCCCTAGCCCTTCATTCTCCTGTAACTGAACATTCTTTTCTTAAAAATTTATTTTGTTGTCTCTTCTAATGGCCCTTAAGACATTGGCACTCCCTAGGTTTCAATCTTTGGTCTAACATTTATTCTCCTGCTTCAAGTATTCCCTAGGCAAGACTATTCGCTTGCATGGTTTTAACCACTGCCTCTATGCTATAAAAGGCCAACTGTATGTCCCTAATCTTGTTCTCCTATCTGACCTCAGAGGTCTCACAGCCCTATCATAACTTGTCCCAAACTGAACTCTTGCTCTTTTTTTTTTCCCAATTCTTCTCCTTTCTCAGCCTATCCATCATAGTAAAATGGCAACTTCATCCTTCCAGTTCCTAAAATATAAAACCTTGAAGTTATCAATGACTCCTCTCTGTCTCCTACATTCCATATATGATTTGTCAGCAAGTCCTGACAGCTCTGCCTTCGAAATTATTCAGAATCTAACCACTTCTCACCATGTCCACTGTTTGTACCACCATCATATGAGGTACAAACCACTTCTTGATTCCATTATTGAAACAGGTTCCTAATCAGTCTCCTTGCTTCTACCCTTGTTCCCCTACAGCTGTTATCCACAAAGCATCCAGAATATTCCTATTAAGTCAAATCATGTCATTTCTCTAGTCAAAAACCTCATTTTATCTTACTCAGAGAGCAAAGTCAAATTCCTTCCAATGGTTTCTAAGGCCCTATAGGATCTATTCAGCTCTCCCTCCCTATTTCCTCTCTGAACCTATATTCTTCTGTTTTTTCTTTTGATTCATCATTTTAGCCAATCTGGCCTCCTATTTGTACCATGAACATGATAAGCACATTTCTGCCTCAGAGATTTTCTACTTAACATTTCTTCAACCTAGAATGCTTTCTCCACTGATACCTGAATGAACTATTCCTTTATTTCTTGTGGGTCTCTTCTCAGAAGTCATTTTCTCAATGAGGTCTTCCTGGGCACTGTATTTAAAATTTGAAAATCACTTCTCTCAACCATTCCTACGCCCCTTTTCTGCTTTACTGTTCATCTAAATGCTCATCACCATTTAATATACTATATATTTTACTTACATTGACACTGCTTTTCTAATTTACATAAAGGCTGTATCTCCAGTGCCTAAAACAATACCTGGCAAATGTGGGTTCTCAATACATATTTTCTGAATGAATGAACCAATCCAGTTAACCAATAAATGATATTTGCACTTTACACCATGAGTTAGAAAATTACAGCTCACAGGTCTGCTCCCAGTTTTGCCAATGGAATTTTATTGGTTTGACAGAAAACAACAAATATCTATAAAGTAATTATCCTACAATAAAAATATAAATTAATTTTAAAAAGTTTGTCAATTCCTGCTTTGGATTCATAGTCAACTACTCCTAAGATATTGATCTCTGGATATATTTCAGAAATCTCAAATCCAATATGGCCCAAATTGAGCTTTTTCTCCATCTCTCCAAAATTTTCTCCTTCTGTATTTCTTATATGTATGAAGTACAGTCCCATCCACACAGTATCCCAAATGTAAGTCTATTCATCATATTACTGAAGTTTGAAGCAAGGCTTTCCCAAGCTTGTGAGAGAGTCAATTCTTAGGCCAGTTAATAAGAAGTCCGGGGTCCCCGAGGAGCAGAAAGGGGTCTGGGGCTCTCAAGGAGGAGATAGGGGTCTGGAATTCTCAAAGAGGAGGAAAGGACAAACTTTTTTTTCTACTTTACTTAGTCACATAAAATGTTTTTTTTCTTTAAGCCCAGAGCTGATAATTACATAACAAAACAACTCAGCTTAAACTCTGTACTAAAGATTATATAACAATAATGTATCCTGCTTGAGAACAGTTTTTCCTTCTTGAAAACCTTCTGACTAATCCTGTTATCTTAAAATGTATATTATGGGAGTGGGTCTGGTTAGATATTTCTATTGTTAGTTCTAATCCTGTCATCTTAAAATGTAAGTTGTGGGAGTGGGTCTAGTAAGATCTTCACAACCTTGAGACATTCTTTTGATTTATTGTAATAACCAATTAAAAAGTAGCTCCCTTGCTAAGACTAATGAAGGGGGTACTCTTTGCCCTCCTTCTGACGTCTATGTCAGAAACTTTCTCTTTCCCATTTTCACTTTAATAAAACTCTGCTACACAAAAGCTTTTGAGTGATCAAGCCTGGTCCCTGGTCCCAAAGCTAAATCTTCTTTGGAGATCAGAATCCAACATCTTTCATTATAAGCTATCACTTGCAAGAACTATTTCAAACATTCCAAACTCCTTAACGAGTCAAAGTCTAGTCCTTTTAAGATATGGCCACTGTCTGCTTCCAATCACATCTCCTGCCACTCCTATTTCCATTTCATAATCCAATAATATAAAATGGTTAGGGATTTTAGGCCCTTGGGCTTTAGTTCATGCTGAACCATCTCTTGGAAATTTCATTTCCCTATTTCCCTTTCTTTCCCACTTTAAATACTGACATAGGTTATACTTCTCTGCAAGTACCCATCCTTGATAAACCCAAAGTGCCCTGTATATACCCTGTAATACAACTGTACCAAAATGATTGGTGAGGCAGCACAGCATAGTGATTAAATACTTCAATTCTGAGCCAGGTACTTGGATTTAAATTCCAGGTTTGTCACTAGCTAAGTTTGGGGCATGTAACTATCACATGTGGATGCATGCTCAGTTGCTTCAGTCATGTCTGACTCTTGCTACCCCATGAACAGTAGCCCACTAGTCTCTTCAGTCATGATATTTCCCAGGCATGGATACTGGAGTGGGTTGCCATTTCCTCCTCCAGGGGATCTTCCTGACTAAGGGATTGAACCAGAGTCTCCTGCAGCTTTGCATTGGTAGGTAGATTCTTTACTGTTGAGCCACCTGGGAAGCCCAACTATCACACAGCATGTGTTTATTATCACCTTCACATTTCAGCTGAAAAAAAAAATGACTACCAGAGAAGTTACATTGTTTAATGTAACAAAGATAATATGGCAGAGAATATCAATTGTTCTCCAAAATCCATTCTCTATTTCTTTTAGTAAAAAAACAAAACAAAACAAAAAAAAAACAACAAACAAAAACTAAAGTCTTAGCTGGACACATGGCTGCCCCAAATAAAAACTAAATTTCCCTGCTTCTCTTATAGCTAGATGTGACCATGAGATTAAGTTCTGACAAATGGTATGTAAATGAAAGTGATATGTGAGACTTCCAGGTCATTGCCTTAAAGGAAACAGCTATATCCTCCACTTCCTTTCTTTTAACCCTCCCAGTTGATATAATGTAGAAGATATTTGGTCATGTAGATGAAGCAGCACCTTAGGGATGACAGGACAACAAAGAAGTAACCTGGGTTATAGTCTTTGTCAAATCACCATATCAGGCCTGGACCAACTTGCTGAACCATTACAGAACCAATAAATAAATGTCTTAAAGCTGTTGTGGTGTCTTAGCAGCTTAATCTATGTATCTTACCTAATGTATCCTATCCTAAGAGCTTGGATTTGAACTGTACATACCACCTGGACTGTATCTCCAGTCCCCTCCCCATAAAGAAACTTTTTTATTGAATTGTGCTCTGCTAAGAAGGTACTGGGTGCTAGAAAGCTAAGAGTCAAATGTAGGGTCATTCATAGCAAGTGTATATGATTTGTCAATAAGTATTTCTTGTCTAGCTTCATCCTTGGGTTTATTTTCTGTCTGTGTCATTATTTTTCATTTTTGATTTGACCTAATTATAATGTACACTACCTCATATTTTACATACCATAAAAATATAACACCTTAAATTCTTTCAGAATGTGATGAGATTTAAATAAGCATAAATATTGCTTTCTCTATGGTTTAATTGATTGTACATATACCATTTTTACACCTATCACTTTCCTTTGTTTACATCTCTATATTATACTATCAATTCCTTAGAACAGTGATGCTTTTCTTCTTCTATACATTCTTGCATGGAGCTTGACAACAAAATAGTTGAGTGCTCAAGCAATGTTTGTTGAATAAATGAATTTCACAAGGTCAGCAATGCTAGTAAATGTCACTGTATCATATAGAATTTCCTTCCATTGTAACTTGAGCCAGAGAGAAGACACAGCTTTAAAAACTGGCTAGGGGAAAGTGTCACATGTTTGGAGGAATGATGGTGAGGACAGGAAATACATACCTTGACAAAGTGCTCAATTAGGATTTCCACCACAATATTCTGGAATTTGATGTTCATCATTGCAGCCACAGTGTCCTCCTGAGCTCTCATGAGAGTGGGCCCAAAGATCACCCCCATGTTAGAGGGGGTCATAAGATTCTCCTTGCTGTGTTCACACACACTGCCAGAAGAGAAAGAAAATGATTAACAAGATTTTTTCCAAGACTCTCTTGTAACTAAAACTGTGTTAGATGCTTTAGGGGGTAAGACAAACTACAAAGCAGAAGAAAAGGAGAGTTCCAAAATATAAATGGTAAGAAAAGATTACAAAGAAAGCAACTAGCAACGAATACAAGATAGTATATAATTAGGGGCCAAAGTGAAACATAGCTAACTTAGTTCGTAGTCATGAGAAGGGGAGTAGATGGCTATAGTGTTTGGAAAGACAGGTGAGAAGCAAGATGGCACTCTGGAGCAAGAGTTACAGTATGTATAAAACATATATAAAGAAAAAGCACAGAGAGAAAGTGCCTACCACTCTTATCAGTCAAGAATCTAGTCTCTTCCTCAGCTCTAGCTAGAGAGGCAAAGAGCTCAAAGAACCAAAAGAGATCCTTAAGAACAGCACTTTTGCATTGCTCTTACTTTATAGACGAGAAAATAGAGGTCCAATGAATGAAAGAGATTTGACTGAAGCCATAATCAGTTAGCTTGATTACTGAAGGGCCGGTAATCCAAAATTTTCTGGTCCTTAATTACGTTCTTTACTTAAATTATCTTTAGTGGCTTCCTATTACTTATAGGACACTGCCAATTGTCCTTAAAGTAGCAATTAAACTCTTCAGTAACTTGACGCCTACTTCCAATCTCAATGCACAGTCTGGGCTCTGAAGCTGACCTGGATTTGAATCCCAACACTGTCACCCATTAGATGTGCAACAGTGAGTATTGGTGACCAAACCTCTCTGGGCTTAAGCTTTCCTACTGTGAAAATATTATCCATCTCAGAGGGTTGTGAAATAGAGCTAAACTGCATTAGAAAGGTATCCTGGAAATATTTAATTAGAAGGATTTACTATTATAATGACCTCTCCAGGAGGCTCCATCTAAAAAATGCAGACATATAACACCCATATGTTGTTATTGTTCAGTCTCTAAGTGGTATCTGACTCTTTGCAACCCCATGGACTGTAGTAACTGGGCTTCCCTGATGGCTCAGAGGGTAAAGCATCTGCCTGCAATGTGGGAGACCTGGGTTCGATCCCTGGGTTGGGAAGATTCCCTGGGGAAGGAAATGGCAACCCACTCCAGTACTCTTGCCTGTAAAATCCCATGGATGGAGAAGCCTGTAGGCTACAGTCTATGGTAGGCTACAGTGGACTACAGTAAGTCTGTAGTCCTTCTCTGTCCTTCACTATCTCCTGGAGTTTGCTTAGATTTATGTTAATTGAATCAGTGATGCCAACCAATCATCTCATTCTCTGTCACCTGCTTTTCCTCCTGCCCTCAATTTTTCCCAGAATCAAGGTCTTTATTAATGAGTAAGCTCTTCCCTTCAAGTGGCCAAAGTATTGGAGCTTCAGCTTCAGCATCAGTCCTTTCAATGAATATTCAGGGTTGATTTCCTTTAGGATTGACTGGCTTGATATCCTTGCCATCCAAGAGACTCTCAAGAGTCTTCTTCAGCACCACAGTTTGAAAGCATCAGTTCTTTAGTACTCACCCTTCTTTATGGTACAACTGTCACATCTGTACATGACTAATGGAAAAACCATAGTGTGGACATACAGACTCTGCTTTTTAAGATGCTGTCTAGGTTTGTCACAGCTTTTTTTCCAAGGAGCAACTGTCTTAATTTCAAGGCTGCAGTCACCATCCAAAGTGATCTTGGAGACCAAGAAAATAAAATCCACTGCTGTTTCCATTTTTTCCTCATCTATTTGCCATGAAGAGATGGGACCAAGTGTCATGATATTAATTTTTGAATGTTGAGTTTTAAGCCAGCCTTTTCACTCTCCTCTTTCAACCTCATCTAGAAGCTCTTTAGTTCCTCTTCATTTTCTGCCATAAGGGTGGTATCATCTGCGTATGTGAGGTTGTTTATATTAATCCCAGCAATCTTGATTCCAGTTTATGATTCATTCAGCCCAGCATTTCATATGATATACTCTGCATATAAGTTAAAAAAGCAGTATGGCAATATACATCCTGATGTACTCCTTTTCCAATTATGACCCAATCCATTGTTCCATGTTCAGTTTTAACTTGTGTGTCTTGACCTGCATACAAATTTCTCAAGAGGCAGGTAAGATGTGTATACCAGAGTACACCCATCTCTTTAAGAATTTTAAACAATTTGATGTGATCCATACAGTCAAATGCTTTCAAAGTAGTCAATGAAGCAGATGTTTTTCTGGAATTTCCTTGCTTTTTCTATGATCCAACAGCTGTTGGCAATATGATCACTGTTCCTCTGCATTTTCTTAATCCAGTTTGTACATCTGGAAGTTCTTGGTTCATGTACTGCTGAAGACTAGTTTGAAGGATTTTGAGCATTACCTTCCTAGCATGTGAAAGGAGTGTAACTGTGAGGTTGTTTGAACATTCTTTGGCATTGCCCTTCTTTGGGATTGGAAAGAAAACTGACCTTTTCCAGGCCTGTGGCCACTGCTGAGTTTTCCAAATTTGCTGGCACATTAAGTGAAGCACTTTAACAGCATCACCTTTAGGATTTGGAATAGCTCAGCTGGAATTCCATCACCTCCACTAGCTTTGTTCATAGTAATGCTTCTTAAGGTCCTCTTGACTTCACACTCCAGGATGTCTGGCTCTAGGTGAGTGACCACACCATTGTGGTAAACCAAATCATTAAGACCTCTTTTTGTAAAGCTATTCTGTGTTTTCTTGTCATGTCTTCTTAACCACTTCTGCTTCTGTTAGGTCCTTGCAGTTTCTGTCCTTTATTGTGCCCATCTCTGCATGAAATGTTCCCTTGATATCTCTAATTTTCTTGAAGAGATGGCTAGTTTTTCCCATTTTATTGCTTTCCTCTAGTTCCTTCCATTGATCATTTAAGAAGGCTTTCTTTTTCCTCCTTGCTATTTTCTGCACCTCTGCATTCAGATGGGTGTATCTTTCCCTTTATCCTTTGCCTTTTGCTTGTCTTCTTTCCTCAGCTATTTGTAAGGCCTCCTCAGACAACATTTTGCCTTGTTGCATTTATTTTTCTTTGGAATGGTTTTGGTCACCACCTCTTGTTTATTGTTACAAACCTCCATCCACATTTCTTCAGGCACTCTGTCTACCAGATCTAATCCCTTGAATCTATTTGTCACTTCCACTGTATTATCATAAGGGATTTTATTTAGGTCATACCTGAATAGCCTAGTGGTTTTCCCTACTTTCTTCAATTTTAGTCTGAAGTTTTTAATAAGGAGTTCATGATCTGAGCCACAGTCAGCCCCAGGTCTTGTTTTTGTTGACTATACAGAGCTTCTCTATCTTTGGCTGCAAGGAACATAATCAATCTGATTTCAGTATTGATTATCTGGTGATGTCCATGTGTAGAGTTGTCTCTTGTGTTGTTGGAAGAGGGTATTTGTTATGATCAGTGCGTTCTCTTGGCAAAACTCTGTTAGCTTTTGCCCTACTTCATTTTGTACTCCAAGGCCAAACTTGCCTGCTGCTCCAGGTATCTCTTGACTCCGTCCTTTTGCATTCCAGTCCCCTATGCTGAAAAGGAAATCCTTGTTTGGTGTTAGTTCTAGAAGGTCTTGTAGGTCTTCATAGACCTGTTCAACCTCAGTTTCTTCAGCATTAGTGGTTGGGGCATACACTTGGATTACTGTGATGTTGAATGGTTTGCTTGGAAATGTACCAAGATCATTCTGTCATTTTTGAGACTGCACTCAAGTACTGCATTTCGGACTCTTTTGTTGACTATGAGGGCTACTCCATTTCTTCTAAGGGATTTGTGCCCCCAAATAGTCATAATGGTCATCTGAATTAAATTTACCCCTAACTGTCCATTTTAGTTTACTGAATCCTAAAATGTTGACACATATACTACACTTCCTAGATAAGGTTTTCTGACTATATTATGCTATGTCAGATCTCCATATCTTTGCTTCATGCTATTTCCTCTGTTTCTAATATCTCCATCCTCCTGTATCCAAAGAATGTCTATTTATCCTTTGAGATTCACTTTAGGTGACATCTTCTTCAGGGCTCTCTTAGCCCACTGTCCTCATCTTGATTGACACCATTGGTAAGTTGAGCATGTTGCAATTTTCTGTATCCTATCTGCCTTTCCTACTAGTTGGTAAATAACTTCCAAGTATGTGTGTGCCTCACACAGAGCAGATACTAATTAATTATTTTAATAGAACTGAGGGACTCTAGTGCTCTTTCATGTAGTAGTTAAGCCAGTCAAGTAAAAGCTGTTTGGCCTTTGGTCACTTTGGTTGTGAGTTGGGGGATGAGGGAGTGGAACAGCTCACTGAAAACCAAATTGAAAATCCTGTCCAGATCAAGGCCCTTGAAAGACTCACTGGCATCAAGAGGCAGGCTCTAGTCACTGAGTAGGTAATTGACAGGGAATGAATCCTTAAACAAATCCTAATGAAGTACGTTAATCCCAAGGCTGGGTACCATTCAGATTATAATGAACAATAACTATTCACTGGCCTTTGATATTGCTGGACTGGTGATGGATCCCTTTTAACCTTAAATACTTACACAATTAATTAACCCTTATTCTTTAGTGACAGTATAGTTTAGATGTTAAAACAGAAAAGCAACTCCATTCTGCCACCAAGGTATCCAGAATGGCTAAACCACTAGTAACAAATCAAGGACACTAGTGAGACAACAGCCTCCAGCATGTATGAATGCTTATCTCCTTCTTAGAGTTTTAAAAGAAAGTTACTTTGGTTGAATATGCAGTTCACCTAATTCCATAACTTCAAAAGGCAGAGTGTTTTATCTCTGAAGCCTAGTTTCACAGAGGGAAAAGCACTTAGTCAAGGTCAATTTGTGAGTACATGGCAATACAGGGATTCAAACCCATATCTGTTGGGCTCCAAGTCTTAAAGTCATCTCATTGCATCCCAACGCCTCCTTATCTAGTATCCAGTTCCTGTCAAGAAATCAGCCCCTATGGGATCCTCTTTAAGCTAAAGCTACCTTATATTTCTCTGATGTATGTTCTTGGTATTTCATTTAGGACATTCTTTTCCTTCTTGGTTTTCTTATGAGATCTGAAAGTTATTCTATTCTCTGGGGAGATTTCTTTCCATTTGATATCTCTCCTTTTATTATACATTTTGAAAATCATTAAGAGGCATAATTTTTGGTTAATAAGATGAATGAAACCAAAAATAAGGGCATCATGAGTAGTGAATTAGGTAGGAGTTGGTAACATGAATTGAGAGCAAAGAAATCTTAAATTCTCTAGTTCACTTAGACTAGAAAAAATGGGTACAAATATTTGAACATCAAATTTAAAACAAAGAAACAGGTATTATAGGGAGGTTATAAGAAGGGCTTCACTGGTGACTCAAACAGTAAAAAATCTGACTGTAATGCAAGAGACCTGGGTTTGATTCCAGTTTGGGAAGATCCCCTGGAGGAAGGCATGCAACCCATTTCAATATCCCTGTCTGGGGAATCCCCATGGACAGAAGTGCCTGGTGGGCTACAGTCCATGGGGTTGCAAAGAGTTGGACATGACTGAGTGACTAATCACAGCACTTAAGAAGCCTCCAGTTTAGGAAAAAATAATTTTGATTGGATGGTTTAGATAGGAGGTCATAAGATTTGTTTCTGTAGACATTTTAATTTATAACCTCTGATCTAAATCACCTAATCAAAATTACTACCTTATTATCCAGCAATCCCAGTTCTAGGTACATATCCCAAGGAAACGCAATCAAAATCTCAAAGAGAATATCTGTATTCCTATGTTCACTTCAGCATTAGTCAAAATAGCCTGTGATTTTAGATGGACAAACATATAAGGATATACATATAATGGCTTATCAATACACCTTTAAAAAGAAGGAAATCCTGCCATTTGCAACAACATAGGTCAACATGGAAGACATTATGTTAAGTGAAATAAGCCAGACACAGAGAGGGGAATGGTGGTTGCCAAGGACTGAGGAGTGTGGTGGAAAAATGGGGAGATGTTGGTCAAGAAGTACAAAGTTTCAGGTATATAAGATGAGTAAGTTTGGAGATCTAGTATATATCAATATGAATGCAGTTAACAATATTGTATTTTGCTCTTGAAATTTACTAACAGGGTATATCATAAGTGTTCTTACTAAAAAGAAAGAAAAAGAAGAAGGGAGGAAGGAAGGGAGGATGGAAAGAAGGGAAGAAAGAAAATGGTAACTATATGAGGTTATGTTGTTATTTAGTCACTTAGTCGTGTCCATCTCTTTTGTGATTGCGTGGATTATAGCCTGTCAGGCTCTTCTGTTCATGGAATTTCCCAGGCAAGAAAACTGGACTGACTGGCCATTTCTTTCTCCAGGGGATCCTCACAAGCCAGGGATCAAACATGGCATCTAATTAGATTATGGCAACTATTTCATACAATATACATATACCAAATATCATTATGGTATATAAGTTATACAAAAAAATTATACAACTTTTATTTGTCAATTATACCTCAATGAATATGAAAAAAATAAAAGCAAAACCTGAATAACTTCATTAAACTGGTTCCATCAGTAATGTGTTATATGACTTTGGGCATATCTTTTTCCATCCCTAGGTTCCTTTTCCATCTTTTCCATCCCTAGGTTCCTTCACCTTGAAAATAAGAAGATAATTGTGTAATTTAAAAAGCCTTTGGCTCTGCCATTCAGAGACTCTAAGAGTGTCCTTCTCTGGAAGATAATTAGAGAAAAAAAAAAAAAAAAGACAGCCACACATTACGTATCTACTGTTGGAAGAACATAGAAAAATTTATTAAGTATGTTTGCCCTCCCTACTCGAAACACCCTCTCAAGGAAAATCCAAAATAGCAACAACAACAAGAAAAACCAAACAAAAACTCAAATCGCTCCAAAAAAAAAAAAAAATAAAAATAAAAAGAATTTGAATCAGAGCAAGCCTCTTGATTCAATTATGGCAAATGTTAAAGAACAAATTACCTGCTTTCTTTAACAAAAAAATTATAAGAAAAAAGAAAAATATGAAGAAGGAACTAATAGTACTTCTGATGGGCTCAAGAAAGGACAGAAATGGTATGGACCTAACAGAAGCAGGAGATATTAAGAAGAGGTGGCAAGAATACACAGAAGAACTGTACAAAAAAGATCTTCACGACCCAGATAACCACGATGGTGTGATCACTCACCTAGAGCCAGACATCCTGGAATGTGACATCAAGTTGGCCTTAGGAAGCATCACTACGAACAAAGCTAGTGGAGGTGATGGAATTCCAGTTGAGCTATTTCAAATTCTGAAAGACGATGCTGTAAAAGTGCTGCACTCAATACGCCAGCAAATTTGGAAAACTCATCAGTGGCCACAGGACTAGAAAAGGTCAGTTTTTATTCCAATCCCAAAGAAAGGCAATGCCAAAGAATACTCAAACTACCACACAATTGCACTCATCTCACACGCTAATAAAGTAATGCTTAAAATTCTTCAAGCCAGGCTTCAGCAATACATGAACTGTGAACTTCCAGATGTTCAAGCTGGTTTTAGAAAAGGCAGAGGAACTAGAGATCAAATTGCCAACATCTGCTGGATAATCGAAAAAGCAAGCACGTTCCAGAAAAACATCTATTTCTGCTTTATTGACTATACCAAAGCCTTTGACTCTGTGGATCACAATAAACTGTGGAACATTCTGAAAGAGATGGGAATACCAGACCACCTGACCTGCCTTTTGTGAAACCTGTATGCAGGTCAGGAAGCAACAGTTAGAACTGGACATGGAACAACAGACTGGTTCCAAATAGGAAAAGGAGTACGTCAAGGCTCTATATTGTCACCCTGCTTATTTAACTTATATGCAGAGTACATTATGAGAAACGCTGGGCTGGAGGAAGCACAAGCTAGAATCAAGATTGCTGGGAGAAATATCAAAAATCTCAGATATGCAGATGACACCACCCTTATGGCAGAAAGTGAAGAAGAACTAAAGAGCCTCTTGATGAAAGTGAAAGAGGAGAGTGAAAAAGTTGGCTCAAATCAGCATTCAAAAAACTAATCATGGCATCCGTTCCCATCACTTTATGGCAAATAGATGGGGAAACAGTGGAAACAGTGGCTGACTATTTTTCTGGGCTCCAAAATCACTGCAGATGGTGATTGCAGAAATTAAAAGATGCTTACTCCCTGGAAGGAAAGTTATGACCAACCTAGACAGCATATTAAAAAGCAGAGACATTACTTTGTCAATAAAGTTCCGTCTACTCAAGGCTATGGTTTTACCAGTGGTCATGTATGGATGTGAGAGTTGGAATATAAAGAAAGCTGAGTGCCAAAGAACTGATGCTTTTGAACTGTGGTGTTGGAGAAGACTCTTGAGAGTCCCTTGGACTGCAAGGAGATCCAATCAGTCCATCCTAAAGGAGATCAGTCCTTGGTGTTCATTGGAAGCACTGATGTTGAAGCTGAATCTCCAATACTTTGGCCACTTGATGGGAAGAGCTGACTCATTGGAAAAGACCCTGATGCTGGGAAATATTGAGGGCGGGAGGAGAAGGGGATGACAAAGGATGAGATGGTTGGATGGCACCACCGACTCAATGGACATGGGTTTGGTTGGACTCTGGGAGTTGGTGATAGACAGGGATGCCTGGCGTGCTGAAGTTCATGGGGTCGCAAAGAGTCGGACATGACTGAGCGACTGAAGTGAACTGAACTGAGGGGCTTCCTTGGTGACTTACTGGTAAACAATTCTCCTGGCAATGAAGGAAACTCCAGTTTGATCCCTGGGTCAGGAAGATCCCCTGGAGAAAGAAATGGGAACCCACCCAGTATTCTTTCCTGGAGAATTTCATGGACAGAGAAACCTGGATAGCTATAATTCATGGGTTCACTAAAAAGTCAGACACCACTTAGTGACTCAACAACAAAATTGGTCCAGTAGAGACAGGAATGGGGCAGGAAGGAATGACATAGCCCAAAGACACTGCAGATTGGCTGGAACTAAGTATGTCCAAGATGGTGGGAAGTTGACCTCCACTAGAACTTGAGCCTTAGTATATGCTCATCATAATATATGTGTGCTCAGTCACTCAGGCATGTCTGACTCTTTGTGAGCCTATGGACTCCAGTCCACCAGGCTCCTCTGTCCTTGGGATTTTTCAGACAAGAAAACTGATATGGGTTACCATTTCCTTCTCCAGGGATCGAACCTGACCCTGGGATCGAACCCTCATCTACTTCATTGGCAGGCATATTCTTTACCACTGGGCAACCTGGGAAGTCCCATTGTAATACACCAGCAAGCTAAATTACATACCACAGGCAACAGGACAGTCCTGAGGCTGACCATGAAAGTTCAAAAAGTGGGCAGAGGCCAACTCCCAGATATCCCCACCTCTTTCCTAAAATAGCTGGAATAATCCTCCCACTCATTAGCCTATAAATTACCCAGTCCTATAAAAACTGTCAACCTTGTATTTTCTCTCTCTTGCCTCTTGCCTTCTAAGATGGCCCACACTCTGTCTATGGGTCTATGGAGTGTGTATCTCCCTGAATAAACTTTCTTTTTCTTTATTATGTCTTGCTCTTGAATTCTTTCCTGTGCAAAGCCAAGAACCTACACTTGGTGGCCATCTCAGGGACTTGCCTGAGGCATGGGACATGACCATCCAGTCACAACTCATCCACTGTCTTGAAACACAGCAGTAAAGAATCTGCCACTGCAGGGGACATATGTGCAGGGTTAATTTCTTAGTCCAGGAAGATTTCACATGCTGCACAACTACAGAAAGCTATTCACTCTGGAGCTTGTGTTCTGTGATGAGAAGCCACCACAATGAGAAGTCCATGCACTGTGACTAGAGAGTAGCCCCCATTTGCCACAACTAGCAAAAGACTGCGTGTTGCAAAAAAGACCCAGCACAGCCAAAAATAAATAATTTCATTCAAATGAAGGAACTTATAGATTAGGAACATGACAAAAAATCTTGGAGATTCTATCCTATTAAACCTTGGCCTCTGTGTTCTTTATTAACCCTCCAAGTGATTGTGATGGGCTTCCCTTGTGGCTCAGATGGCCACAGGTGAACTGCCTGCAGTTCGGGAGACTGGGGTTTAACCCCTGGCTTGGGAAGATCCTCTGGAGAAGGCAATGGCTGGACAGAGAAGCCTGGCAGGCTAGAGTCCATGGGGTTGCAAAGAGACGGACTAAGTGACTAGTACACACAAGTGGCTCTGATACACACAAAAGTTTGAGAACTACTGCTATAGATAAGGAATCACCAAACTGTGGCCCTTCAGCCAAATCCAGTCTGTTTTTGTAGATAAAGTTTTACTGGAGAATAGTTATACATATTCTTCCACATATTTTAATGGCTATTTATATACCTCACAAAACCTTCAATATGCATTATCTAATCCTTTCCAGAAAGTGTTTGCTGATTTCTGCTAGAGATTAAGAGACTTAAAAAAATATTAGAAAAGATTTGTATGTGTGGATGCTACTAGGATCCTGATTCAAAGAAAAAAACATATGACAAATTTGAGACTACTGGAAAATTTATCACAGAATATTTAATACTATTAAGTAATTGTTAACAATTTATTTTCAAATATGATAAATTATATTGAATTTATATGTACAAAGAATTTTAATTTTAAATATACATACTGAAATACTTATGGATAAAATAATATAATGTCTTAGACTTCCTTCAAAATAAAATAGAGGAGGGGAAATAATAAATAATTGGGATATAAATGAACAAGATTTGCTACATGTTGATAATTGTTGAACCTGGGTAGTAGGCATATGAGAGAGATTTCCTTGTACTATTCCTTCTGTTTCTTATGTTTGAATATTAAATACTCAACTACATCATATCAGTATTGAATATTGCATATACCTGAAATCTTGAATTATATTATTCAGTTTTTAAATGAGTGAGATTGATTCAGTGTCTGTCACTAAGTGAGCAGTCCTTGAAACCAAGCAAGACCCTGTGGGGCTCCCAGGCATGGAGGCCTTTTTTGTCACTCATTACTTATAGACAAACTCCAGCCTTCATGACTTTCCTTGTATTCAAAGGGCAGATTTGAACAATTGCTAATCAAGTGAGGATCAGCCAAGTAACTACCTGAGGCAAGATTAAAGAGACTAGAGAAGCTCATCAAGATTAGAAGTTTACAGTCCTAGTTTACAGTCTATGGGAACTTGCTGCTGCTGCTAAGTCGCTTCAGTCTTGTCCGACTCTGTGCGACCCCATAGACGGCAGCCCACCAGGCTCCGCCATCCCTGGGATTCTCCAGGCAAGAACACTGGCGTGGGTTGCCATTTTGGAATAGAATTTTATTCTACTGTTGTGTGAAAACTGTATAAATCTTAATTATGTTGAATTGGTTCATGGTACTTTTCAAGTCTTCTATATCCTTCTACTCCTCTGTATATTTATTCTATTAATTTTAAGAGTTTGATATTGAAACTGCAACTAAAATTCTTAATTTATCTACTGAAAAAAATAATTGTAATATATATAGACATGAGAGGCAGGTTCGATCCCTGGGTCAGGAAGATCCCCTGGAGGAGGGCATGGCAACCCACTCCAGTATTCTTGTCTGGAAAATTCCCATGGGCAGAGGAGCCCGGAGGACTACAGGCCATAGGGTCACACAGAGTTGGACAGGACTGAAGTGGCTTAGCAAGCACATACTTTGTACTTTAGTCCCCTACCACTATCTTACCCTTCCCCCTTTCCCTCTACCCACTGGTAACCACTAGTTTGTTTTTTATATCTGTGAGTCTGTTGTGGTTTTGCTATGTACATCTATTTAATTTTTTTTTAGATTCCACATATAAATGATAACAAGCAGTATTTTTCTTTCTTTATCTGACTTATTTCACTTAGCATAATACCCTCCAAGTCTATCCATGTTGTTGCAGATGACAAAATTTCATTCCTCTTATGGCTTAGTGGTATTCCATTGTATGTATATATACCATGGCTGCTTTATTAATTCATCTGTTGATGGATACTTAGGTTGCTTCCACATCTTGGCATTTGTAATTGACATGGTAATGAACACTGGAGAAGACTCTTAAGAGTTTCTTGGACAGTAAGGTGATCAAAGCAGTCAATCCTAAAGAAATCAACCCTGAATAATCATTGGAAGGGCTAATGCTGAAGCTGAAGCTCCAATACTTTAGCCACCAGATGGGAAGAGGTGATGCTTTGGAAAAGACCCCATGTTCATAAAGATTGAGGGCAAGAGGAGAAGGGGGTGACAGAGGATGAGATGGTTGGATGGCATCACTGATTCAATGGACATGAACTTGAGGGAACTCCAGGAGATGGTGAAGGGCAGGGAAGTCTGGCATGCTGCAGTTTATGAGGTCACAAAGAGTCAGATATGACCTAGCAACTGAACAACAGCAATCCCATGTTCACTGCAGCACTATTTACAATAACAAGAACATGGAAGCAACCTAGATGTTCATTGACTGATGAATGGATAAAGAAGCTGTGGTACATATATACAATGTCATGTTACTGAGCCATAAAAAGGAATGAATTTGAGTCGGTGCTAATGAGGTGGATGAACCTAAAACCTATAATACAGAGTGAAGTAAGTCAGAAACAAAAAACAAATATTGGATATTAACACATATATATGGAATCTAGAAAGATTGTACTGATGAACCTATTTGCAGCACAGAAATGGAGATGCAGACATAGAGAACAGACATATGGACACATGGGGGTGTAGAAAGGAGAGGGTGGGATGAATGGAAAGAGTAGCACGGAAACATATACACTGCCATATGTAAAACAGATAAACACTGGGAATTTGCTCTATGACTCAGGGAACTCAAACCAGGGCTCTGTAACTACCTAGACAGATGGGATGGGGTGGGAGGAAGTCTCAAGAGGGAGGGGACATATATATACCTATGGCTAATCCATGTTGATGTATGGCAGAAACCAACACAACATTGTATCCTTCAATCTAAAATAATAATAATAATGATAAACAAAAAAAAAAGCATCCCATAGATCCAGGATGTTTCCAGCTATCCTTATGATACACTGTTGAACACAGGCAAGAAAGTTACAAATCATGTAGGAACTGGAGCATTCATATGGAATTCCTTTTTATTAATTCTCCTCAAAAATAATTAATGACATCAAGCATACATTCATATCCAAACTCTAATTTATTTTTCCATAAAAGCTGAATTTTGATTTTAAAACTATGTGAAATGCTACCTTCTCTGGATGAAAAGTGCAGTAGGTTAAAATGTGTCGATTTTACTGATTCAAAACTTATTATAAAAAGAAAGCAGGAGTCACAATACTCATATCAGATAAAATAAACCTAAAATAAAGGCTGTGAAAAGAGACAAAGAAGGACACAACATAATGATTAAAGGGTCAATCGAAAAAGAAGATATAACAATTATAAATATATATATATGCACCCAACATAAGAGGACTGTGATATGTAAGGCAAATGGTAACGAGTATGAAAGGGGAAATTAACAATAACAAAATAATAGTGAGAGACCCCACTCAAAACTATGGATAGATCAACTAAACAGAAAATTAACAAGGAAACACAAACTTTAAATGACGCAATGGACCACCTAGACCTAATTGATATCTAAAGGATATTTCACCCCAAAACAATCAATTTCACCCTTTCCTCAAGTGCACATGGAACCTTCACTAGAATAGATCACATCCTGGGTCATAAATCTAGCCTTGGTAAATTCAAAAAAATTGAAATCATTCCAGTTATCTTTTGTGAACACAATGCAGTAAGACTAGATCTCAATTGCAGGAAAAATATTATTAAAAATTCAAACATATGGAGGCTAAACAACACGCTTCTGAATAACCAACAAATCATAGAACAAATCAAAAAAGAAATCAAAATATGCACAGAAATGAATGAGAATGAAAACACAACAACCCCAAACTATGGGACACTGTAAAAGCAGTGCTAAGGGGAAGGTTCATAACATTACAGGCTTAACTCAAGAAACAAGAAAAAAGTCAAATAAATAACCTAGCTCTACACCTAAAGCAACGAGAGAAGGAAGAAATGAAGAACCCCAGGGTTAGTAGAAGGAAAGAAATCTTAAAATTAGGGCAGAAATAAATGCAAAATAAATAAAAGAGACCACAGCAAAAATCAACAAAGCTAAACGCTGCTTTTTTGAAAAGATAAACAAAATTGACAAACCATTAGCAAGACTCATTAAGAAACAAAGAGAGAAGAACCAAATTAACAAAATTAGAAATGAAAATGGAGAAATCACAACAGACAAAACTGAAATACAAAGGATCATAAGAGATTATTACCAGCAGCTCTATGCCAATAAAATGGACAACTTGGAAGAAATGGACAAATTCCTAGAAAAGTGTAAATTTACAAAACTGAACCAGGAAGAAACAGAAAATCTTAACAGACCCACCACAAGCAAAGAAATTGAAACTGTAATCAAAAATCTTCCAGCAAAAGAAAGCCCAGGACCACATGGCTTCAAAGCTGAATTCTACCAAAAATTTACAGAAGAACTAACACCTACCTTACTCAAACACTTCCAGAAAATTGCAGAAGAAGGTTAACTTCCAAACTCATTCTATGAGGCCACCATCACCCTAATTCCAAAACCAGACAAAGATGCCACAAAAAAAGAAAACTATAGGCCAATATCACTGATGAATGTAGATGCAAAAATCCTTAACAAACTTCTAGCAAACAGAATACAACAACATATTAAAAAGATCATACATCATGAACAAGTGGGCTTTATCCCAGGAATGCAAGGATTCTTTAATATCTGTAAATCAATCAATGTAATACACCACATTAACAAATTGAAAGATAAAAACCATATGATTATCTCAAGAGATGCAGAAAAATCCTTTGACAAAATTCAACATCCATTTATGATAAAAACTCTCCAGAAAGCAGGCATAGAAGGAACACACCTCAAGATAATAAAAGCTATATATGACAAAGCCACAGCAAACATTATCCTCAATGGTGAAAAACTGAAAGCATTTCCCCTAAAATCAGGAACAAGACAAGGGTGCCCACTTTCACCACTACTATTCAACATAGTTATGGAAGTTTTGGCCACAGCAATCAGAGCAGAAAAAGAAGTAAAAGGAATCCAGATAGGAAAAGAAGAAGTGAAACTCTCACTGTTTGCAGAAATATGATTCTCTACATAGAAAACCCTAAAGACTCTAACAGAAAATGACTAGAGCTAAGCAATGAATATAGTAAAGTTGCAGGATATAAAATGAACACACAGAAATCCCTTGCATTCCTATACACTAACAAAGAGAAAACAGAAAGAGAAATTAAGGAAACAGTATCATTCACCATTGCAACAAAAAGAACAAAATACTTAGGAGTATATCTACCTAAAGAAACAAAAGACCTATACATAGAAAACTATAAAACACTGATGAAAGAAATCAAAGAGGACACAAAGAGATGGAGAAATATACTGAGTTGATGGATTGGAAGAATCAATATTGTGAAAATGAGTATACTATGCAAAGCAATCTATATATTCAATGCAATCCCGATCAAGCTACCAAAGGTATTCTTCACGGAACTAAAACAAATAATTTCACAATTTGTATGGAAATACAAAAAACCTCCAATAGCCAAAACAATCTTGAGAAAGAAGAATGGAACTGGAGGAATCAACCTGCCTGACTTCAGGCTCTACTACAAAGCCACAGTCATCAAGAGAGTATGGTACTGGCACAAAGACAGAAATATAGAGCAATGGAACAAAAAAGAAAGCCCGGAGATAAACCCACGTACCTACGGACACCTTATCTTCAACAAAGGATGCAAGAATATGCAATGGAAAAAAGACAAACTCTTTAACAAGTGGTGCTGGGAAAACTGGTCAGCCACTTGTAAAAGAATGAAACTGGAACACTTTCTAACACCATACACAAAAATAAACTCAAAATGGATTAAAGACCTGAATGTAAGACCAGAGACTATAAAACTCCTAGAGGAGAAAATAGGCAAAACACTCTCCGACATGAATCACAGCAGGATCCTCTATGACCCACCTCCCAGAATATGGGAAATAAAAGCAAAAATAAACAAATGGGACCTAATGAAACTTAAAAGCTTTTGCACAACAAAGGAAACTATAAGGAAGGTGAAAAGACAGCCTTCAGAATGGGAGAAAATAATAGCAAATGAAGAAACAGCAAAGGATTAATCTCAAAAATATACAAGCAACTCCTGCAGCTCAATTCCAGAAACATAAATGACCCAATCAAAAAATGGTCCAAAGATCTACACAGAGATTCCTCCAAAGAAGACATACAAATGGCTAACAAACACATGAAAAGATGCTCAACATCACTCATTATCAGAGAAATGCAAATCAAAGCCTCAGTGAGGTACCATTATGTACCAGTCAGGATGGCTGCTATCCAAAAGTCTACAAGCAATAAATCCTGGAGAGGGTGTGGAGAAAAGGGAACCCTCTTACACTGCTGGTGGGAATGCAAACTAGTACAGCCGCTATGGAAAACAGTGTGGAGATTCCTTAAAAACCTGGAAATAGAACTGCCATATGACCCAGCAATCCCACACTTGGGCATACACACCGAGCAAACCAGATGTGAAAGAGACACATGCACCCCAATGTTCATCGCAGCACTGTTTATAATAGCCAGGACATGGAAGCAACCTAGATGTCCATCAGCAGACGAATGGATAAGGAAGCTGTGGTACATATACACAATTGAATATTACTCAGCCATTAAAAAGAATTCATTTGAATCAGTTCTAATGAGATGGATGAAACTGGAGCCCATTATACAGAGTGAAGTAAGCCAGAAAGACAAAGACCATTACAGCATACTAACACATATATATGGAATTTAGAAAGATGCTAACTATAACCCTATATGCAAAACAGAATAAGAGACACAGATGTACAGAACAGACTTTTAGACTCTGTGGGAGAAGGCGAAGGTGGAATGTTCTGAGAGAATAGCATTGAAACAAATATACTATCAAGGGTGAAACAGATCACCAGCCCAGGTTGGATGCATGAGACAAAATGCTCGGTCCTGGTGCACTGGGAAGACCCAGAGGGATGGGATGGGGAGGGAAGCGGGAGGGGGTATTGGGATTGGGAAACACATGTAAATCCATGGCTGATTCATGTCAATGTATGGCAAAAACCACTACAATATTGTAAAGTAATTAGCCTCCAACTAATAAAAATAAATGGGAAAAAAAATAAAATCTGCATTAAATGAAAAAAAAACAACAACAAAACAATACATATTATAAACTTAATACTTTTCTGAGCTATCAATTAAAAATCATTTTCCTCTTACTCACCCTTACACTCTTGCTTTTTCAATGAGTACCTTTCACTTAAAATACTGCATGACACTATGTCCTTACCTTTTACAACATCAAAAAAGTTGCTGTTGTCTATGTTTTTTTCCCCAAATTTTAAACTTTTTGTTTAGGATTGGGGTAAACTTCCATACATAGTGTGAAATTATCTGTTCTAGTTCTCTGAAAAATACCATTAATAGCTTGATAGGGATTGCATTGAATCTATACATTGCTTTGGGTAGTATACTCATTTTCACTAGGTTGATAATTCTGATCCATGCACATGGTATATTTCTCTATCTATTTGTGTCATCTTTGATTTCTTTCATCAGTTTTTTATAGTTTTCTATATATAGGTCTGTTGTTTCTTTAGGTTGATTTAGTCCTAAGTATTTTATTCTTTTTGTTGCAATGGTAAATGGAATTATTTCCTTAATTTCTCTTTCTGTTTTCTCATTGTTAGTGTATAGGAATGCAAGGGATTTCTGTGCATTAATTTTATATCCTGCAACTTTACTATATGCATTGATTAGCTCTAGTAATTTTCTGGTGGATTCATTAGGGATTTCTATGTACAGAATCATGTCATCTGCAAACAGTGAGAGTTTTACTTCTTCTTTTCAAATCTGGATTCCTTGTATTTCATTTCTTCTCTGATTGCTGTGGCTAAAATTTCCAAAACTATGTTGAATAGTAGTGGTGAGAGTGCACACCCTTGTCTTGTTCCTGACTTTAGGGGAAATGCTTTCAATTTTTCACCATCGAGGATAATGTTTGCTGTGGGTTTGTCATATGTCGCTCTTATTATGTTGAGGTATGTTCCTTCTATGACATAAATCGATGTTGAATTTTGTGATAGTCTTTCTCTGCGTCTATTGAGATAATCATATGGCTTTCATCTTTCAATTTGTTAACGTGGTGTATTACACTGATTTATTTGCAGATATTGAAGAACCCTTGCATCCCTGGGATAAAGACCACTTGGTCATGATGTATGATCTTTTTAATATGTTGTTGGATTCTGTTTGCTAGAATTTTGTTAAGGATTTTTGCATCTAAGTTCATCAGTGATATTGGCCTGTAGTTTTTTTCCTTTGTGACATCTTTGTCTGGTTTTGGTATTAGGGTGTGGTGGCCTCATAGAATGAGTTTGGAAATTTATATTCTTCTGCAATTTGCTGGAAGAGTTTGAGTAAGATAGGTGTTAATTCTTCTCTAAATGTTTGGTACAATTCAGCTGTGAAGCCATGTGGTCCTTGGCTTTTGTTTGCTGGAAGATTTCTGATTATAGTTTTGATTTCTGTTCTTGTGATGGGTCTGTTAAGATTTTCTCTTCCTTTCTGGTTCTGTTTCGGAAAGTTATGCTTCTCTGGGAATTTGTCCATGTCTTCCAAGTTGTCCCTTTTATTTGCATATAATTGCTGATAGTAGTCTCTTATAATCATTTGTATTTCTGTGTTGTCTGTTGTGATTTCTCCATTTTCATTTCTAATTTTGTTGATTTGATTCTTCTCTCTTTGTTTCTTGATAAGTCTGGCTCATGGTTTGTCAATTTAATTTATCGTCTGAAATAACTAGCTTTTAGCTTTGTTGATTTTTGCTATGGTCTCTTTTGTTTCTTTTGTGTTTATTTCTGTGCTAATTTTTATGATTTCTTTTCTTCTACTAACCCTGTATAGCTGATTAGCAATGTTTTGGCAGTTTCAGGTGAACAGCAAAAGGACTCAGCCATACATATACTTGTATTCATTCTTCCCCACACCCCACTCCCCTGCCATCCAGACTGGCATATAACATTGAGCAGATTTCCATGTGCTATCAATAGGTCTTTGTTGGCTATCCATTTTAAATATAGCAGTGTGTATATGACGTTCCCAAAGTTCCTAACCCTCCCTCCCCCCCAGGGAACCATAAGTTTATTTTCTAAGTCTGTAAGTCTCTTTCTGTTTTGTAAGTTAAGTTCATTTGCTTCATTTCTTTTTAGATTCTACATATAAGAGATGTCATACGATATTTCTCCTTCTCTGTCTAACTTACTCAGTATGACACTCTCTAGGTTCATCCATGTTACTGCAAATGACAGTCCTTCATTCCTGTTGACGGCTGAGTAATATTCCATTCTATATACATACCACTTTTTCTTTATCCATTCCTTTGTTGATGGACATTTAAGACTGCTTCCACATCTTGGCTATTGTAAACAGTGCTAAAATGAACACTGGGGTGAATGTATCCTTTCAGATTATGCCCCCCCTCCCCAGATATATGCCTAGGAGTAGGATTGCAGGGTCATATGGTAGGTCTATTTTTAGTTGTTTTAGGAACCTCCATACTATTCTCCATAGAGACTGTACCAATTTATATTCCTACTAAGTGTGTAGGAGGGTTCCCTTCTCTCAACACTCTCTTCAACGTTTGCTGTTTGTGGATTTTTTGATGATGATAGTCACTCTGTAGTAAGGTGATATCTCTTGATAATATTGATTTGTATTTCTCTGATGTTGAATATCTTTTCATGTGCCTATTGGCCATCTGTATGACCTCCTTGGAGAAATGTCTATTAAGGTCTTCTGCTCATTTTTTGAGTGGGCTGTTTGTTTTGATGCAATTAAGCCTTATAAGCTGTTTGCAAATTTTGGAGACTAATTTCTTATTGGTCACATCATTTGCAAATATTTTCTCCCAATACCTGGGTTGTCTTTTCGTTTTGTTTATTGCTTCCTTGGCTGTGCAAAAGCTTTTAAGTAGGTCCCATTTATTTTTGTTTTTATTTCCATTATTCTAGGAGATGGATCAATAAAGATTTTGCTGTGATTTATGTCAGAGAGTGTTCTGCCAATGCTTTCCTTGAGGAGTTTTATAGTGTCTAGTCACAAATTTAGGTCTTTAAATATATTTTGAGCTTATTTTTGTGTATGGAGTAAAGGAATAATCTAAAATATTTTTTCACACGTGGCTATCCACTTTTCCTAGCACCACTTGTTGAAAAGCTTCTTTCCAACGTTGGGTTGTCTTGTCTACTTTGATAAATTTACCATAGGTGCATGGTCTTGTCTGTTTGTTTCTTTGTTTGTTTTTTAATTAATTTTTCTTGGAGTAGAGTTGCTTTACAATGTTGTGTCAGTTTCTGCTATGATGCAAAGTATACCAGACATAAATATACATATGTTTACTTTTTTGAGATATCCTTCACATTTAGATCACCATGGAGCATTGGGTAGAGTTCCCTTTGCAATATAGTAGGTTCTCATTAGCTATCTAGTTTACACATAGAAGTGTGTGTGTGTGTGTGTGTGTGTATATATATATATATATATATATATATGCTTACTCTTTGGAAGGAAAGGTATGACCAACTTATATATGGAGATATATATATATATATCTCCATATCTCCCAATTCCACTAATGATAGTCATTCTGACATGTTCATGAGGTGATATCTGAATGCGATTTTTTTTTTGCTTTCCTTGATTATTAGTAGTGTTGAACATTTTTCATGTGCCTGGTGATCATCATATCTCATCTTTGGAAAAATGTTATTCCTCTTTCTGTTTTTTAATGAGGTTGTTCACTTTTTTGATATTTAGTTTCATGAGTTGATTATATATTTTAGATATTAAACTCTTATTAGTCATATAATTTACTAAAATATTCTCCAATTCAGTAGAATGTCTTTTCATTTTGTTGATGGCTTCCTCTGCTGTTAGAAAGGTTTTATGTTTAATTAGGTCTCACTTTTCATTTGCTTTTGCTTACTTCGCCTTAGGAAACAGATCTAAAAAGAATTGATAAAATTTATGTCAAAGAGTGGCTTATTTATGTTTCCCTCTAAGACTTACAGTATTAGGCCTTATATTTAGGTCTTTAATCTATTTTAAAGTTATTTTTCTGTAGAGTGCTGTTGCTGCTCAGTCTCTCAATCATGACCAACTTTTTGGGAACTCTTGGACTGCAGCATGAGAGACCACACTGTCCATCACAAACTCCCGGAGCTTACTCAAATTCATGTCCATCAAGTCAGTGATGCCATCCAGCCATTTCATCCTCTGTTACCCCCTTCTCCTCCTGCTCTCAATCTTTCCCAGCATCTGTGTGTTTTCCAGTGAGTCAGCTCTTTCCATCAGGCAGTCAAACTTTTGGAGCTTCAGTTTCAGCATCAGTCCTTCCAATGAATATTCAGGGTTGATTTTTTTAGCATTGACTACTTTGATCACCTTGCAGTCCAAGGGATTCTCAAGAGTCTTCTCCAACAACACAGTACAAAAGCATCAATTCTTTGTTGTTTGGCCGTCTTTATGGTCCAATTCTCACATCTGTATATAGCTACTGGAAAAATCATAGCTTCGACTAGATGGACCTTTGTTGGCAAACTAATGTCTCTGCTTTTTAATATACTGCCTAGGTTTGTCATAGCTTTTCTTCCAAGGTGCAGTTGAGTTCAGTTCAGTTCACTCACTCAGTCGTGTCAGACGCTTTGCGACCCCAAGAATCACAGCACGCCAAGCCTCCCTGCCCATCACCAACTCCCAGAGTTTACTCAAACTCATGTCCATTGAGTTGCTGATGCCATCCAGCCATCTCATCCTCTGTCGTCCCCTTCTCCTCCTGACCCCAATCCCTCCCAGCATCAGGGTCTTTTCCAATCAGTCAACTCTTCGCATGAGGTGTCCAAAGCATTGGAGTTTCAGCTTCAGCATTAGTCCTTCCAATGAACACCCAGGACTGATTTCCTTTAGGATGGACTGGTTGGATCTCCTTGCAGTCCAAGGAACTCTCAAGAGTCCTCTCCAACACCATAGTTCAAAAGCACCAATTCTCCAGCACTCAGCTTTCTTCACAGTCCAACTCTCACATCCATACATGACCACTGGAAAAACCATAGCCTTAACTAGACGGACCTTTGTTGGCAAAGGAATGTCTCTGCTTTTTAATATGCTGTCTAAAAAAAAAAAAATATGCTGTCTAGGTTGGTCATAACTTTCCTTCCAAGGACTAAGCATCTTTTAATTTCAAGGCTGCAATCACGATCTGCACTGATTTTGGAGCCCCCGAAAATAAAGTCTGACATTGTTTCCACTGTCTCCCCATCTATTTCCCATGAAGTGATGGGACTAGATGCCATGATCTTAGTTTTCTGAATGTTGAGCTTTAAGCCAACTTTTTCACTCTCCTCTTTCACTTTCATCAAGTGGCTCTTTAGTTCTTCTTCACTTTCTGCCATAAGGGTGGTGTCATCTGCATATCTGAGGTTATTGATACTTCTCCTGGCAATCTTCATTCCACCTTGTGCTTCTTCCAACCCAGCGTTTCTCATGATGTACTCTGTATATAAGTTAAATAAGCAGGGTGACAATATCCAGCCTTGTTGTACTCCTTTTCCTATTTGGAACCAATCTGTTGTTCCATGTCCAGTTCTAACTGTTGCTTCCTGACCTGCATACAGGTTTCACAAGAGGCAGGTCAGGTGGTCTGGTATTCCCATCTCCGTCAGAATTTTCCACAGTTTATTGTGATCCACACAGACAAAGGCTTTGGCATAATCAACAAAGCAGAAATATATGTTTTTCTGGAACTCTCTTGTATCTTGATAATCCAGCAGATGTTGGCAATTAGATCTCTGTTTCCTCTGCCTTTTCTAAAACTAGCTTGAACAGCTGGAAGTTCAATGTTCACGTATTGCTGAAGCCTGGCTTGGAGAATTTTGAGCATTACTTTACTAGCATGTGAGATGTGTGCAATTGTGCGGTAGTTTGAGCATTCTTTGGCATTGCCTTTCTTTGGGGTTGGAATGAAAATGGACATTTTCCAGTTCTGTGGCAACTGCTGAGTTTTCCAAACTTGCTGGCATATTGAGTACAGCACTTTCACAGCATCATCTTTTAGGATTTGAAGTAGTTCACCTGGAATTCCGTCCCCTCCATTAGCTTTGTTTGTAGTGATGCTTTCTAAGGCCCACTTGACTTCACATTCCAGGATGTCTGTCTCTAGGCGAGTGATCACACCATCATGATTATCTGGGTTGTGAAGATATTTCTTGTACAGTTCTTCTGTGTACTCTTGCCACCTCTTCTTAATATCTTCTGCTTCTGTTAGGTCCATACCATTTCTGTCATTTATCAAACCCATTTTCGCATGAAATGTTCCCTTGGTATCTTTAATATTCTTGAAGAGATCTCTAGTCTTTCCCATTCTGTTGTTTTCCTCTATTTCTTCAGACTGATCACTGAGGAAGGCTTTCTTATCTCTCCTTGCTCTTCTTTGGAACTCTGCATTCTAATGGGAATAACTTTCCTTTTCTCCTTTGCCTTTCACTTCTCTTTTTTTCACAGCTCTTTGTAAGGCCTCCTCTGACAACCATTTTGCCTTTTTGCATTTCTTTTCCATGGGGATGATCTTGATCCCTGTCTCCTGTACAATGTCATGAACCTCCGTCCATAGTTCATCAGGCACTCTGGCTATCAGATCTAGTCCCTTAAATCTATTTCTCACTTCCAGTATATAGTCATAAGGGATTTGATTTAGGTCATACCTGAATGGTCTAGTGGCTTTCCCTACTTTCTTCAATTTAAGTCTGAATTTGGCAATAAGCAGTTCATGATCTGAGCCACAGTCAGCTCCTGGTCTTGTTTTTGCTGACTGTATAGAGCTTCTCCATCTTTGGCTGCAAAGAATATAATCAATCTGATTTCGCTGTTGACCATTTGGTGATGTCCATGTGTACAGTTTTCTCTTGTGTTGTTGTAACAGGGTGTTTGCTATGACCAGTGCGTTCCCTTGGCATAACTTTATTAGCCTTTGCCCTGCTTCATTCCGTACTCCAAGCCCAAAGTTGCCTGTTACTCCAGGTATCTCTTGACTTCCTAGTTTTGCATTCCAGTCCCCTATAATTAAAAGGACATCTTTTTTGGGTGTCAGTTCTAAAAGGTCTTGTAGGTCTTCATAGAATCATTCAACTTCAGCTTCTTCTCTTTTGTTGACCATGATCGCTACTACATTTCTTCTAAGGGATTCCTGCCAACAGCAGTAGACATAATAGTTATCTGAGTTAAATTCACCCATTCCAGTCCATTTTAGTTCGCTGTTCCTAGAATGTCGACATTCATGCTTGTCATTTCCTGTTCGACCATTTCCAATTTCCCTTGATTCATGGACCTAACATTCTAGGTTCCTATGCAATATTGCTCTTTACAGCATCGGACATTGCTTCTATCACCAGTCATATCCACAATTGGGTATTGTTTTTGCTTTGGCTCCATCCTTTCATTCTTTCTGGAGTTATTTCTGCACTGATCTCCAGTAGCATATTGGGCACCTACTGACCTGGGGAGTTCCTCTTTCAGTATCCTATCATTTTGCCTTTTCATACTGTTCATGGGGTTCTCAGGGCAAGAATACTGAAGTGGTTTGCCATTCCCTTCTCCAGTGGACAACATTCTGTCAGACCTCTCCACCATGACCCGTCCATCTCGGGTGACCCTACATGGCATGGCTTAGTTTCATTGAGATAGACAAGGCTGTGATCCATGTGATCATATTGGCTAGTTTTCTGTGATTATGGTTTCAGTGTGTCTGCCCTTTGATGCACTCTCGCAACACCTACCGTCTTACTTGGGGTTTTCTTACCTTCGACATCGGGTATCTCTTTACAGCTGCTCAAGCAAAGCGCAGCCACTGCTCCTTACCTTGGACGAGGGGTATCTCCTCATGGCTCCCCCTCCTGACCTTGAACATGGAGTAGCTCCTCTTGGCCCTCCTGCACCCCCGCAGCTGTTGCTCCTTGGCTGTGGGGTAGCTCTTCTCGGCCAAGGAGCAAGCATCTTTTAATTTCCTGGCTGCAGTCACCGTCTGCAGTGACTTTGGAGCCCAAGAAAATGAAGTCTGTCACTGTTTCCATTTCTTCCCCATATATTTGTTGTGAAGTGATGGTAGTGGATGCCATGATCTTGGTTTTTTGAATGTTGAGTTTTAAGCCAGTTTTTCACTCTCCTCTTTCACCTTCATCCAGATGCTCTTTAGTTCCTCTTCACTTTCTGCCATTAAAGTGGTGTCATCTGCATATCTGATGTTATTGATATTTCTCCTGGTAATCTTGATTCCAGCTTGTGATTCAGACAGCCCTGCATTTCACATGATGCAATATGGAAGATGCAGGAGACTCAGGTTCAATGCCTGGGTGGGGAAGATCCCCTGGATGAGGGCCCAACAATCTACTTCAGTATTCTTGCCTGGAGAATCTCATGGAGAGAGGACCCTGACAGGCAACCGTCCACAGATTCGCAAAGATTTGGACAATACTAAAGCTACTGAGCACGCACACAGGCACTCTGCATATAAGTTGAAATAAGCAGAGACAATATACAGCCTTGTGATTCTCCTTTCCCAATTTCAAACCAGTTCATTGTTCCATGTCTGGTTCTAACTTTTGCTTCTTGATCAAATACAAATTTAACAGGAAGCAGATAAGGTGGTATGGTATTCCCAACTCTTTAAGAATTTTCCACAGTTTGTTGTGATCCACACAGTCAAATGCTTTTATGTAGTTAATGAATCAGAAGTAGATGTTTTTCTGGAATTCCTTTGCTTTCTTTATGATCCAACAGATGTTGGCAATTTGATCTCTGGTTCTTCTGCCTTTTCTAAATCCAGCATATACATAGGGAAGTTCTTGGTTCATTTACTGTTGAGGCCTAGCTTGAAGGATTTTGAGCATTACCTTCCTAGCATGTGAAATGAGTACTATTGTGCAGTAGCTTGAACATTCTTTGGCATTGCGCGTCTTTGGGATTGGAGTGAAAACTTACCTTTTCTAGTCCTGTGGCCACTGCTAAGTATTCCAAATTTGCTGGCATATTGAGAACAGCACTTTAACAGTATCAACTTTTAGGACTTGATGTAGCTCAGATTGAATTCCATCACCTCCAGTAACTTTGCTTGTAGTAATGCTTCCTAAGGCCCACTTGAATTTACATTGCAGGATGTCTGGCTCTAGGAGTGATCACACCATTATGATTATCTGGGTCATTAAGATCTTTTTTGTATAGTTCTGTGTATATTCTTGCCACCTGTTCTTAGTCCCTTCTGCTTCTGTTAAGTCCATACCACTTCTGTCATTTACTGTGCCCATCTCTGAATGAAATGTTCCCTTGGCATCTAATTTTCTTGAATAGATCTCTAGCCATTCCCATTCTACTGTTTTCCTCCAGTTCTTTGCATTTTCACTTAAGAAGGCTTTCTTATCTTTCCTTGCTATTCTTTGGAACTCTGCATTCAGATAGGTATATCTTTTCTTTTCTCCTTTGCCTTTAGTTTCTCTTCTTTTCTCAGCTATTTGTGAGGCCTCCTCAGACAACTGTTTTGCTTTGTTGCATTTCTTTTTCTTGGGGATTGTTTTGGTCACCATCTCCTATACAATGTTACAAACCTCCATCCATAGTTCTTCAGGCACTCTGCCTATTAGATCTAATCCGTTGAATCTATTTCTCACTTGCACTGTATAATCATAAGAGACTTTATTTAGCTCATACCTGAATGGCCTAGTGGTTTGCCCTACTTTCTTCAATTTTAGGCTGAATTTTTCAATAAGGAGTTCATGACGTGAGCCACAGTTAGCTCCAGGTCTTGTTTTTGCTGACTGTATAGAGCTTCTCCATCTTCAGCTGCAAAGATTATAATCAATCTGATTTCAGTATTGACCATCTGATGATGTTCATGTGTAGTTGTCTCTTATGTTGTTGGAAGAGAGTGTTTGCTATAACCAGTGCAGTCTCTTGGCAAAACTCATACTAATAATCTTACTGGGTGATGATTATAACTTTTTCATGGCTTTTATTGTTTTCAGAGCATATTTTATTAGCATGAATTAGTGGTTGTGTTGACAAGTTTGATGAAAGAACTGTTTTCTCTGTGTTAGTGTGTTATGAATCTGATATTTAGAATAATTTTCTTTTTTTGCATTCCACTTTAGAGTTTGTAATATTCTCCTTTTGATTTAACTTTACTATTTGGATACATAAAATATTAATATGGCACAAAAGTCAAAAAGAGGTGGACTCAGAGGAGTCTAGCATTCATGCCTATCCCTTCCACTCTATTCACCACCTATCCCCTAGGTGTTTGAGATATTCTCCAACAATAAGTGACTACTTGTGTAAATAATGGTGTATTAAAACAATATGGCATTATACAGGAATGAAAAAGAATGAAGAAATATGAATGTTGTTTTTGAAGTGATTTCCTGATGCATTTTTATGAGTGTAGTGATAGCTTAATTTTGTTACATAGACTTAGAATGCATCACAATTTTTCTAAGCTTGTTGTCTAACATTTTTACTTTTTAACACAGTAGGAGTGGCCTTAAGAGTGACCTGTCAATGGTTATCAAGAAAGCAAGTAGCAGAACTGATGCTGGAATCCAGGTTTGCTCACTCCTGGCTACAGTACTTTCTGCTGTTCCATATTGTTTCCTTAGAGCAGCCTTTTAAGAGTCAAGTAAATTTATCTGTATTCACAACATTGAATCCTCTGGTCAGGAAGCACCACAGTGGGACACACATGCCCCTTATATCCACCCATCTTAGAGCCTATCACCAGATCTCTTCTGAAATGCTGCTATCTCTTCCTACCTGCCTTACCCAAGCAAAGAAGGTGACTATAATCATAACTCCCATGTCTTGAGAACTTCCTATTTCCCAGGCACTTTACCTGTGTTCATTCAAATCCACACAACAGTTTTAAGGGGCAGACAATACTACTCTTATTTTAAAGATGACCAAACAGAGGTTAAGACAGGTTTTCCTAAGATTATAAAGCTAAATAAGGGGTAGAGCTGGTATTTGAAATCAGATTTATCTGACAGCAAAGCTTGTGCTTAACCCATTCTATCTGATATGAATGCCTAAACTGAGAAAAATCCTCAAATAAGATGCATGATGACCTGGCTAAGATACACACAAGGGTAAAGGCAAAATCATGTTTCTCACCGAGCACTCAGATTGCCTAGGATGAAGCAATTGGGGGTTGGGACTTAATGAGCTTAAAGAAAGTTTATCTGTAGTGCTATCATGTGGTTCATTCTTCTAACAGGAACTCTTCCTGAAAACCTAGAAGTTACTTACTTGACCAAGTGTCTTATAAGAAGTTCCAGCATCTCTCGGTTCTTTTCTGGTAGCTTATATACCAGGGAGTGAATAGCTCCCAATCGATAATCCAGGTTGTCAGACTCTGAGAGAGAACAGAGAGATAGTTTTGCCTTCTGGGCAATTGGATTAAGAAAATTCTCATACACAGACACACATACACACACCCATGCATGTGCACATGCAGAGACAATCAGAGACACATAGAGAGTCTGAGAGATGAAAAGAGAGAGATATATAGACACAGGGGCAAAATGACAGAAAGAGACCAAAAAATAAAGACACTGAAGGGGGAAGAGAGAGACTGACTAAAAGGTAAAAACATTAATTAAAAACAAATAAATTGGTCTAGAAAGGAGAAGAATATAGAAGAGAGAAGAGAAAACAGAACAGAGAAGAGAAGACTGTATCAGAACAAGTCAGAATTCTAAATACAGCAGGTTGCTCTTAAAGTTCCACACATAAACTTCTAGCTGGAAACGCTTGCCCAGTAAATTTCCTTGTGGAACTGGGAGGTATGCTGCTGCCTCTGGGTTCCTATGAAAATTATTGAGAGAGCTCAGAGTAAAAATCAAGGCTCTCTTGCCTCAACAAATATTCATTATGAGGACAAATCCCTTGCATCTTTTTCCTCAATATCATACAAGGCACAATACAGAAGAGTCACATGGAGGTAGGGAGGGATACTCATACAGTTGCCTCAGCCAAAACTTTTAATGCTTCTTCAGCTGCCGACTTTTTGAGTGATACCTTATTTCCTATGTACCCCTCCAGTCTCACCATTGGTCTCATAATCTAAACATTGTGAAGCTAGCACTAAAAAATTAAGAGTAATAATTCACAACACAATTGAAAAGCATTTGAAAGGGCAAAGTGTTGAAAAAAGGCTGAAACAATAACTGTAATGGAACCATTTTGCTGTTTCCTGGCAATGTGAGCCAATATGCTTGTTCTGATATAAGGCACAATCAATCAATCAAGTCCTCAGAACTGTTGCATCCCTCAAGTTAGCCAGTTTTCTCCAATTTACTCAACTAACACTGATTTATGAAAACTAATACAGCACGTGAGTTAGCAAGTAAGAATATTCTCATTTGACAGTGGACGAAACCTGTAAGTATATTTGTTTTTTCCCTTACTTTCCCTCAAGCAGTCTTCTAGGCTTATTTTTCTAATTATTAGTTGGAAGCCAGGAAAACACAATTAACTAAGTAACATAAATACTTACTGGCAGCAGAGACCAGCTCTTTGTGAAGTCTATAGGTCATGACAGGTTCAGAAAGATTCCTGAAATTAATGAAGACTGTAAGTTCTTTGGGGAGGGAGTAGTGAGGCCTTAGAATCTCAGTTCTGTGAGAAGCAAAGCTGAAGTTTCTGAGCTCACAGATTGACATGACTATATGCATTTTTTGTTCATCTGAAAATTCGTCAGAGGAATCCTCATTGCTCATAATTCAACAGAAGAAAGTATGAGCCGAGATCTCGAGCAGTCTCCAACTAGTTCCCCAAAGTGAAAAGAGGCACAACCCAGCCCTGCAAAATTACAAAGTGTACCCACTATGGTTGCTACTATGGAGTCCTTACAGTTTGTTAGTTCCTTAGTTTCCAAGTTCTTTTACATCTGTCCTGCCATTTGATCCCTCCAAAATTCCTGTGAAGAAGTAATTCAAATCCCTGTTTAATGGAGAAGGAAATTGAGGCTCAGATAGGTTTCTTTATTTACTCAAAAAAATACTGGTTGAATGACTTCCCTAGTGATCCAGTGGTTAAAACTCTGTAATTCCACTTCAAGGGGCAAGAGTTTGACCCTTAGTTCCTTGGTCAAGGAACTAAGATCCCATATGCTGTGTGGTGTGGTCTAAATATATAGAGACCACCTACTTGTGACTGGCATTGTGCCAGGTATTGGGGATCCAGATGAATTAGACGTAGTCTAAACTTTCAAGGAGCTAACAGTCTAGTTGGGGAGAGTACCATATACAAACTTTGCAATGTAAGGTAACAAGTATAATGATAAAAGTGGGTAGTATGTGGCCCAGAAGAAGGAAGCAATCCACTAATAATAGTAATAATAGCAAACTCGTCACTGTTCTAAGTGTTTAACATATATTTACTCATTTAATTCTCATGACAACCCTGTAAGGTAGATGCTAATATTATCTCCATTTTTTAGATAAGGAAACAGCTTCAAAAAAGTTAAATAGTTCATCCTAAGCCACATAGTTAGTAAGTGGAGGAAGTAAGCAGTCTGTCTCAAGTCCATGTTCTTTATCATTATGTTATACTGCTTGCCACTGCTCTTATTGTAGTAATATAGGCAAGAGATAATAAAAGCCTAAATGAAAATAGTGTCATTAGGGGTAGAAAGAAAAGGTGAGGAGAGTTATTTGAAAGACATTAAAGACAGCTCCTTCAACAGTTATAAGGGAGAGATTAATGTTGATGAGGGACAGAGTAATCTGATTTGGGTACACAAAACCAGAGTAGTCTGGTTTGGGACTGAACATATTAGAAATTGATTCAGAGGGAAGTAGAGATGCTATGTCTGAGGGGTTTCTGGGATAGCCAAAGGCAGGTGTTTATTAGGAAGATGGATGAAGTGCTTTTCCAGATCTGAGAAGCAGGGCTTATTAGAACCATAAGAACAAATACCATGGCTCAAGGAGAGATGGCAAACTGGCAGCCAACAGTTACATGAGGTCTTTCAACATTTTTGTCCAGTCCAGAATAGTGTGTAAAAAAGAAATGGAACTGAATCAGTCATCATAACATGAAGAAAATTGAGTATTTCACATACAAGATCAATATTGTCTGCCTCTATTGAAAAATGGAAAGATCTGTCTATATTGGGCTCCTATGGTTGTTTGTGGGAGTAAAGAATATTGCTGTTTATATATAAACAAAGGGATTGCCATGCAAGTAAGGGTTTTATAGGCAACAAGTTTAATATGAAAGTAGTTTAATATGAAAGTAGTCCTTCAGTCACTTTCATGTCCTTGTTCCTGTGAATATTTATATTTTCCTCTCCTCTAATGTAGCAAAATGAGAAGAAAGCCCTGGGGAATACCAGGTAGAAAGTCCATAAAAGGGACTTCAAAAAGTTATCAAAGAGGTGAGAGAAAATCCAAAAGTCATAGATTAGCAGAATCCAAAAGAAGAAAAATTTTCAAGGAGGGCTTGTTAACAGCTTCAAATGCTACAAAGAGATCAAATAAGGTAAAGGTTGACAATCATCCATTGTGTTTAGCATTGAGGGAATCACTGGTGACGTTGGCAAGAGCAGCTTCATAGCAGAGAGGGGGTGAGTCAGATTGCAGTGGGTTAAAAAGTAAACTTAGAGATTAAAAGTAAAGGTGGGAGTGTGTATTACTTCATACACTGGAGCTAGATTGGGAAGGGGTGAAATATCTCACTAGGCAATTTCTTCTAAGCTCCTGCCTCCTATTATCATCTGCACTGTTGATGATCTCCAATTTTTTAACTCAAGCCCAGAATTCTCTGAGTTACATGCCTATATATTTCCTATATATCAGATTGCCTACTTAAAATTATTGCCCTAGTTTCTACAAAGACACCTAGATTTGACATATCAAAAACCTAATTTGTCATCTCCCTCAAATGAGGTAATTTTTTTAAGGTTTCCCAAATCAGTAACTGTATGACCAACATTTGGTTGCATGGCTGGAAATGTGGAAATCATTCTTTTATCTCCCTCTCCTCCATCTTCATATCCAAGTTTATTCCCTAAATCTCTTGACTATGCTTATTTTTGTCTATTCCCAATGCTACTCCCTAGTCCCACAGAGCATCATCTCTCTCCAGGACCACAGCAATAGCTTGCTAATTGGTTTCCACCTCTACTTATTTTGCCTCTCTCTAATCTTATCTCTCTATATTTTTTTCAAAATGCAAATATCATACAACCTCCTGCTTAAAATCTTTCAATATATTCCCATTGCTTTTAATATATAGTCATACTCCAATTCTAAAAATATCCTAAAAGGTCTTGAATGATCTGGCCTTACATATCTCTCCCTCCCTCTACACTCAATACTCCACATATACCGGTACATGTAGTTCCTTAAAAGGGTCTTCCTTGTGCTTCAAGTTCTTTGCATATGAAGTTATTTCTGCATGGAACTGCCTCCTCTTGCCAGTTGACTCCAAGTTATAATTCAAACTTCAGTTCAAAATGAAAATCAGAACAAATCAGGCTTTCTTATTATATGACTGCATAGCACTTTGCAGTTTTCCTTCAGAGCACTCATTACAGTTTATTATATTTGTATAATTGTTTTTTGTCTGTCCATTTCACTTTACTATAACTTTTTTTAAATGTTTTATTTATTTGTTTTTGGCTGTGTGGAGTCTTCATTGTTGTTTATGGGCTTTTCTGTAGTTGCAGAGTGGGGGCTACTCTTTACTGTCATATCCCTCAAATGTAGTTGCAGCACACAAACTTGTGCTGTGGCATATGGTATCTCCCCTGACTAGGGATTGAATCGGTGACCCTTGCATTGGCAGGCAGATCCTTAACCAATGGATCACCAGGGAAGTCCCAACTATAAATTTTTAAGGTCATATCTACTCACGGCTGAATACCAGCTGCCAGATACTATGCTAGGCACTGAGTAGGTACTCAGGAAATGTTTACTGAATGGTTTAGTGAATGGTGGTATAAATGAATGAATGAAACAAAATACAAGGTTAGAGAGATGTGCAATACTGGATCATATTTGTTCATGGGGTTCTCAAGACAAGAGTGCTGAAGTGGTTTGCCATCCTCCTCTCCAGCGGACCACATTTTGCCAGAACTCTCCACTATGACCCATCTGTCTTGGCTGGCCTTACATGGCATGGCTCATAATTTCACTGAGTTACACAAAGCTGTGATCCATGTGATCATTTTGGTAAGTTTTCTGTGGTTGTGGTCTTCCTATTTGTATGCTCAGAGGAAAGAATCCATTAAATGAGAAAGGTTAAAGATGCAGAAGAGAGAAGGGATGGTTGTTAGAGTAATTGTCTAGAAATGTTGGAGACAAGGGGCGAATTAGGTGGCTAAAACACAGATGAAGCAAGTTCATTTTGAAGATACTGACACAATTAAAAAAAAAAGAAATTGAAAAGGTGTTAACTGGCTAGTACATATTAAAGGTTCATAAGACTCTCAACAATAAATATCTCTTATTGGAGGTGCTGGCCATTCAAAGTTTCAGGTTCATCTTTCAAATGGGATTCACTGCTTATTATGCAATGAGCTGGGAAAGATAAAATGTGGGAGGGACTTACCCCACATAAATCTCTGAAAAAACTAACCCCTTTTAAGGAGGCTAGAGACACAGAGTCATTTACTTGCACTATTATCATCATCATGAGTCTCTTGAAAGTGTGCATAGCAGATTGCTCTGTCTTTACTAAGTTACCCAAGCAACTCCAAGAAGGTCACAGCCTCTGGAATTTGGAGAATAGGGAAATAAGATGCTCTAATACCAGTGGCTTTACAAGTTAGAGATACTTATGTTCAAATAATATGAGTTGTGATCATGAATATTACTTAATGAGGGAGAAAGTATGTTGTATTTCTTCATCTGTAAAATAAGTATGGTAACACCTACTTCATAAGATTATTGTGAGAAAAAAACAATGATATTGTCAACATAAGCAACTAGAACATTGCCTAACACAGAATAAACCCTCCAAGAACAGTGATTTTCTTTGTTGGCAAATGCAAGAGAAATACTCCTGGAAAGAACATTCATATTTACTTAAAGTTCTAAGATGATGCAATAGCAGAAGGTCATTTAATAACAATATCTGGGACCCAATCTATTTGGCTTAATGACATTTCTCATATCATAAATAGCTATCTTAATGACTAAAGAGTACAATAATTGAAAAGACATTTTAGCACATAAAGTATGGTGCATACTATGGGACATAGAAAACAGTAAGAAATAAGACTTTAAAAAGTATATATGTCACAAATAATTTTATGCAATATAAAGTTATGCCAATAAACTGTCATTGTGCATCCCCAAATTTTGCTCACGAGTTAATTTTTTTCTACTGCCATCACTTCATTAAGTTCTAACATTTTTTTTTCTTTTTCAGTTCTAACTTTTCTATATTCGTATTTTTTTGTTTTTATTCACATTATTAAAAAAGACATACAAATACAAAATTATGATTGTGTAAATGCAATTTAATATTTCAAAATTATTATTATCCAACAATACAGGTTAACAACCTTGAATTTTCACAACTCCTGAGTTTGCTGGTGAGCCCATTGTGATATCACTCTATCTGTGCACAGAGGCAAAACTTCAATTATTTAAGGGCATGATTTTTAAATAATTGTTTTTAAAGCAAATTTTCTTCAGAAACCCACATTTCAATAATAATTCTATTATTTTGATGTTCCCCTTGCTTAAATTCCCAATTTTAAAAAAAGGTTCTTAATGCACATTTTTCTTTAACAAAAATTCCTATCATTCTTTTTTCTTTAGCAATTCTATCTAACCTCCAAAAATTGGGACTACAGTAACTCCATCTACATCCAGACAATTTTCATCAATTCTGAAAAGCAACATTCCAAATCATATCAGACATACCTGAGGTAGAATTTCAAGGAGCTGGTGATTGTCTTAATGTCCCAGTCACTATTATGAAAATCAACATCTCCTGGGCATTTTGGATCTATTCAAGAAGAAAAAAAAATGAAAAAAGTTAATTTTTCACAAGATACTAGATTTTACCCCTTTACAAGAAAAATACAGTACATTAATTAAAAGATACTTACTCTAACCAGTTTTCACAAAATGAAAACTTTACAACAAACATGTCTTTTAGGTCTCAAAAAATTCCCTTGGATTCGATGCATGTTAAGCATGCAAGGAGCTTGGAAGTCAACTCTTTCATTCATACAAGAAGAAAAAAAAATGGAACAACCTGAAAATCAACTCCTCTTAGCTCCATCAGAGAACTGAGGTCATAGGGCAAGCTGAAGAAACAGACAAGCAGGCACAGAGAATCAAAACATATAGGGCAGAAGCCCAAGAGTGGAAAAGTCCTCAGGAACCAGTGCAGGGCTATGACAACCTAATCAATAATTGGCAAATTGCTAGAGGCTCAGTGTGAACAGGCTTGAGAGTTAAAAATTTTAAGCAGGCCCAGTCCTAGGGGATTCCCAAGCTTTTGGGAGTATTACCTACAAGAGCCTTACTCACAGTGAAGATCTGAGAAAAATTCCATCATGTTACTGTAATTCTGAAAAGCCACGAAAATTAGCCATTTAAAAATATGCACAGAGCATTTCATTCCTCTTAATAAGGCCTACCCTCAAGAGAAACTATTTTACCAGAGCTTGACTGACCTGAGAAAGGGGAAATTCACAACTCCAGAACTAGAATGCCTCATTGTCTCTTCTAAGGGGGGAAACTGAAACACAACTGAACAATATTTGTGAAGATCATAAGCCAGAAACACAGGTTCACTAAAATACTGAGCATTCACCCGAAGGAAACCAGAATTGAAAGAGACACATACACCTTGATGTTCACTGAAGCACTATTTACAATAGCCAGGACATGGAAGCAACCTAGATGTCCATTGGCAGATGAATGGATAAGTAAGTTGTGATACATATACACAAAGGACCATTACTTGACCATTAAATGGAATGCATTTGAGTAAGTTCTAATGAGGTATATGAACCTGGAGCCTATCATAGAGAGTGAAGTAAGTCAGAAAGAGAAACACCAATACAGTATATTAATGCATATATATGGAATTTAGAAAGATGGTAACGATGACCCTATATGCAAGACAGCAAAAGAGACACAGATGTAAAGAAGAGACTTTTGGACTCTGTGGGAGAAGGTGAGGGTGGGATGATTTGAGAGAATAGCATTGAAACATGTATATTACCATATGTAAAATACATGACCAGTACAAGTACAATGCATGAGCAGGGCACCCAAAGACAGTGCTCTGAGACAACCCAGAGGGATAGGGTAGGATTGGAGGTGGGAGGGAAGTTCAGGATGGGGGTACATATGTATGCCTGTGGCCGATTCATATTGATATATGGCAAAAATCATCACAGTACTGTAAAGTAATTATCCTCCAATTAAAATAAATTAATTAATTAAAAAATAAAATAAAGTACTGAGACATGATTGTAGAATTATAGAATGCTACCTCCTCACAATCTACCACCACATCAACAGACTTCCTGGATAATAACACAGGAATGTGACTAAAAGAACTATTCTCAAAAATATTTAAGAAGACTCTGAGGAAAACAAAAGACAATCAATATAATAAAAAGAAGAACACCAGAGGTAAGTTGAGCTTCTGACATGTACAGTAAAAGCAAAACAAAAAACAGAGGCTAAACTCTAGTCAGATAAATAAAACCTCTCACTAAAACCTGTTTATCTCAGTTCCTTTTACCCATCATGTCTGGCTTGGAACGAAAATCGTTAGAAAACACTGAAAGACAAGGGCAGTCCTAAGATGGTGGAGGAATAGGACAGGGAGACCACTTTCTCCCCCACAAATTCATTGAAAGAACATTTGAATGCTGAGCAAATTCCAAAAAAAAAAAAACCAACTTCTGAATGCTGGCAGAGGACACCCAGAAAGGCAACCCACTGTCTTCGAAAGGAGGTAGGACAAAACATAGAAGATAAAAAGAGAGACAAAAGAGTTAGGGACAGAGATCCATCCTGGGGAGGGAGTCATAAAAGAGGAGAAGTTTCCAAACACTAGGAAACCCTCTCACCGGTTGATCTGTGGGCAGTTTTGGAATCTCAGAGGGCAACATAACTGGGAGGAAAAATAAATAAATAAATAAAACCCACAGATTACGTGCGCAATGGAAATTCCCAGTGGAGAAATAGCGCAGACACTTGCATCGGCCACCAGCAAGCAGGGGATGAATAGGGAGGCACGGGCTGCATTGCTTAGAGTAAGGACCAGACTGAATGCCCTGAGGGCAATCTGAGGGAGTTAATGTGAAACAGCAACCCAAACTGTGGGATAGCCAGAGAGAGAGAGAAAAGAAAGAGAAAGAGAGAGAGAGAGAGAGTGAAAGAACTTTCCCATGAAAAGCCCTAACATAAAGCACTGCCAGGCCCACTCACAGAACAAAGGACTGAGAGAATACCAGAGGAGAGCTAGCTGGAAGCGGGCTGGCCCATGCCCTGCCAGAGGCAGGCGGATGGCAGCCAGAGCCGGAAAGGGGCAAACTCAGTCCCAGAAATGGCATCCTCCACCAAACTGAGAGGCTCCCAGTGGCCAACCAAGTCTTCCTGGGATCCTGGATGGATGACATCTGCTCGGAGGATTGCAGCCAGAGATCAGCTCCCCAGAAGAGACACACAGCACACCTGAGGGTGCTCCCAGGAAACCGAGCAGCTGGGACAGGGGAGGTGATAAGATGCACGGCACCTAAGGAGAGTGCTCTCACCAAGCACCTGGTCGCCTGAGCTGCTCGGACAGGGGAAGGGGACAAAACGAAGGTCCAACCAAGTCTGCACCTTTGTGGACTACCCAAGAACCTGAACCTGAGTGACTTAGACCTGGGAAATGCACGTAACCCAGGGCCTGCATTAGATAGTTCCCCTGCAGAGTAACCTGGAGCCTAAGCAGTGTAGACTGGGAAAGCACACACACCTTGAGTGGGGGCAAACCCAGTGTGGCCGAGACACTGCCAGCACTCCCCACACACACCAGTGATATTTGTTTGCAGGGTTCCTCCCTCCCCACAGCACTGAACAAGTGAGCCTAATTAAGTGACTACCTTCTCCCCCTTGTGCCAGGGCAGAAATTAGACACTGAAGAGACTTGCAAACAGAAGAAGTCAAAACAAACAGAGGGAACTGCTTTGGAAGTGACAGGTACAACAGATAAAACCCCTGTAATTAGCACTGACTACATTGGAAGGGGCCTATAGATCTTGAGAAGTATAAGCTGGAACAAGGAACTATCTTAAACTGAACAAACCCCACACTGCCTGCAACAGCTCCAGAGAAATTCCTAGATATATTTTTACTATTATCATTTAATTTTTTTTATGTTTTATTTTTAAGTCCTCTATTACTCCTTTAATTTTCATTTCTATAACCTACTATTACCTTGCAAAAAAGAGACTATGTATAAAGCAAACTTCATATATATTTTTTATAATCTTTGTGATTTTGTTTTGTTTTGTTTTGTTTTTAATGTTGTATTTTTTACAGTCTAACCTCTATAATACATTTTTAATCTTTGCTTTTAGGTGTTTGTTATCAATTTTGTACCTTTAAGAATCCAATCTTCAGTACCCATTTTTACTTAGGAGTATGATTACTGGCTTGATTGCCCTCTCCCCCCTTTGACTCTCCTTTTTCTCCCCTAGGTCACCTCTATCTCCGCCCTCCCCCTTCTCTTCACTACCCAACTCTGTGAATCTCTTTCGGTATTCTGGACTGTGGAGAACACTTAGGGAACTGATTACTGGCTAGGTCTGTCTCTCTCTTTTTGATACCCCCTCTTCTGAAAGATATGGGAATACCAGACCACCTTTTCTGCCTCTTGAGAAACCTGTATGCAGGTCAGGAAGCAACAGTTAGAACTGGATATGGAACAACAGACTGGTTCCAAATAGGAAAAGGAGTAATCAAAGCTCTATATTGTCACCCTGCTTACTTAACTTATATGTAGAGTACATCATGAGTAACGATAGGCTGGATTCTAGCACAAGCTAGAATCAAGATTGCTGGGAGAAATATCAATAATCTCAGATATGCAGATGATGCCACCCTTATGGTAGAAAGTGAAGAAGAGCTAAAGAGCATCTTGATGATTTTATTTTTCTGGGCTCCAAAATCACTGCAGATGGTGATTGCAGCCATGAAATTAAAGGACGCTTACTCCCTGGAAGGAAAGCTATGACCAACCTAGACAGCATATTAAAACACAGAGACATTACTTTGTCAACAAAGGTCCATCTAGTCAGGGCTATGGTTTTTCCAATAGTCATATATGGATGCGAGAATTGGACTATAAAGAAAACTTAGTGCCGAAGAACTGATGTTTTTGAACTGTGGTGTTGGAGAAGACTCCTGAGAGTCCCTTGGACTGCAAGGAGATCCAACCAGTCCATCCTAAAGGAAATCAGTCCTGGGTGTTCATGGGAAGGACTGATGTTGTAGCTGCGTCTCCCATACTTTGGCCACCTGATGGGAAGAGCTGACTCATTGGAAAATACCCTGATGCTGGGAAAGATTGAGGGCGGGAGGAGAAGGGGACGACAGAAGATGAGGTGGTTGGATGGCATCACTAACTCAATGGACATGGGTTTGGGTGGATTCTGGGAGTTGGTGATGGACAGGGAGGCCTGATGTGCTGCAGTTCATGGGGTCGCAAAGAGTCAGACACAACTGAGTGACTGAACTGACTTCTCCTCTTGGTCACCTCTATCTCCTTCCTCCCTCTTCTCTTCTCTATGTAACTCTGTGAACATCTCTGGGCGTTCCAGGCTGTGCAGAGCACATAGGGGTTTGATTACTGGCTAGACTGTTCTCTCCTCTTTTGATTTCCCCTCTTCTCTGCCTTGTCACCTCTACCTCCCTCCTCCCACTTCTCCTCTACATGTAACTCAGTGAACCTTTCTGGGTGTCCCTCACTGTGGAGAATCTTTTCTCCATTAACTTATATGTTTTATTATCGGTGCTGTATAGATGGAGAAGTCTTGAGGCTACGGTAAGAATAAGACTGAAAACCGGGGGAAGGAGGCTTAAGTCCAAAACCTGAGAACACCAGAGAACTCCTGACTCCAGGGAACATTAATTAATAAGAGCTCATCCAAAAGCTTCCATATCTACATTGAAACCAAGCACCATCCAAGATCCAACAAGTCCCAGAGCAAGACATACCATACAAATTCTCCAGCAACTCAGGAACATAGCCCTGAGCTTCAACATATAGGTTGCCCAAAGTCACACCAAACCCACAGATATCTCAAAACTCACTACTGGACACTTCACTGCACTCCAGAGAGAAGAAATCCAGCTCCACCCACTAGAACACTGATGCAAGCTTCCCTATCCAGGAAAGTTTGACAAGCTACTCGTCCAACCACACCCACAGGGAGGACCCTCCACAATAAAGAGAACCACAAACTGCCAGAATACAGAAAGGCCACCCCAAACACAGCAATCTAAACAAGATGAAAAGGCAGAGAAATACTCAGCAGGTAAAGGAACATGATAAATGCCTACCAAACCAAATAAAAGAGGAGGAGATAGAGGTCTATCTGAAAAGAATTCAGAATAATGATAGTAAAAATGATCTGAAATCTTGAAAACAAAATGGAGGTCCAGATAACTGGCCTGGAGACGAGGATTGAGAAGATGAAAGAAATGTTTAACAAGGACATTTAATACACTGTCTAGGTCTGTCTTAGCTTTCCTTCCAAGGAGCAATTGTCTTTTAATCTCATGGCTGCAGTCATTGTTCACAGTGACTTTGGAGCCCAAGAAAAGAAAACCTTTCACTGCTTCCAGGGTCAGGATGGGGAACACATGTACACCCATGGCTGATTCATGTCCATGTATGGCAAAACCCACTACAATATTTTAAAGTAATTAGCCTACAATTAAAAAAATAAATTAAAAAAATAAAAGCTAAAAAAAAAACAGTAAAAGACAAAAAAAAAAAAAACCTTAAGAAACACAGAAAACATCAGAATCAGATATGGTAGACACTTTAGAATTATCAAACTGGGAATTTAAATAACTATGATTAGTACACTAAGGATCATAATGAATAAAGTGGATAACATAAAACAATTAATTGGATTAATGTAAGTGGAGAGATAGAAACTTTAAGAAAGAATCAAAAGGAAATTTTAGAAATCAAAAACACCATAGCAGAACTGAAGAATGTCATTGATGGACACGGTTGAGAAAATAATCAGTGAACCTGAAGAAATGTCAGTAGGAACTTCCGAAACTAAAAGTGATAGAGAAAGATATACCACACTAACATTAATCAATTAAAACAAACAAACAAACAAACTGAGGTAGCTCCATTCATTTCAAATAAAGCAGATTAAGGAAAATTATCAGGGATAAAAAGGGTCATTAAACAGAAGGATTAATTCTCCAAGAATTAATGTGTGTGTGTATATATATAAAGTGTGTGTATATATATACATAAATGTGTGTGTGTATATATATAAAGTAGCCCAGTTGTGTCCAATTCTTTGTGTGTATATATATAAAGTATGTGTATATATATAAATGTGTGTGTGTATATATATAAAGTAGCCCAGTTGTGTCCAATTCTTTGTGACCCCAAGGACAGTAGCCTGCCAACCTCCTCTATCCATGGGATTTTCCAGGCAAGAATACTGAATTGGGGAGCCATTTCCTTTTCCAGGGGATCTTTCTGACCCAGGAATTGAACCTGCATCTCTTAAGTCTCCTGTATAGGCAGACGGGTTCTTTACCACTGCACCACCTGGGAAGGAGACCCAAGTTTGATCTCTGGATCAGGAAGATCCACTGGGGAAGGAAATGGCAATACACTCCAGTATTCTTGCCTGGGAAATCACTTGGATAGAGAAGCCTGGCAGACTATAGTCCATGGGGTACAAAAGAGTCAGACATGACTTAGCGACTAAACAAAAACAAAACTATATATATATATGTGTATATGTATATATATATACACACAACTATTAATAAATATATATATATTATATACATATATATTCACATACACAACAAGGATATATCCAACGAGGATAATATATATCTATTTTATAATATTTTTATACTAAAAATATAAAAAGAAATCATACATTTAACTTTATTTTTCTATTTTTATTTTTTTTATTTTTTATTTTTTTTGGGGGGATTTTGTCATACATTGACATGAATCAGCCATTCATTTACATGTATTCCCCATCCCGATCCCCCCTCCCACCTCCCTCTCCACCCAATTCCTCTGGGTCTTCCCAGTGCACCAGGACCGAGCACTTGTCTCATGCATCCCACCTGGGCTGGTGATCTGTTTCACTATAGATAATATACATGCTGCTCTCTCGAAACATCCCACCCTCGCCTTCTCCCACAGAGTCCAAAAGTCTGTTCTGTACATCTGTGTCTCTTTTTCTGTTTTGCATATAGGGTTATCATTACCATCTTTCTAAATTCCATATATATGTGTTAGTATGCTGTAATGTTCTTTATCTTTCTGGCTTATTTCACTCTGTATAATGGGCTCCAGTTTCATCCATCTCATTAGAACTGATTCAAATGAATTCTTTTTAATGGCTGAGTAATATTCCATGGTGTATATGTACCACAGCTTCCTTATCCATTCGTCTGCTGATGGGCATCTAGGTTGCTTCCATGTACTGGCTATTATAAATAGTGCTGTGATGAACATTGGGGTGCACGTGTCTCTTTCAGATCTGGTTTCCTCAGTGTGTATGCCCAGAAGTGGGATTGCTGGGTCATATGGCAGTTCTATTTCCAGTTTTTTAAGAAATCTCCACACTGTTTTCCATAGTGGCTGTACTAGTTTGCATTCCCACCAGCAGTGTAAGAGGGTTCCCTTTTCTCCACACCCTCTCCAGCATTTATTGCTTGTAGACTTTTGGATGGCAGCCATCCTGACTGGCGTGTAATGGTACCTCATTGTGGTTTTGATTTGCATTTCTCTGATAATGAGTGATGTTGAGCATCTTTTCATGTGTTTGTTAGCCATTTGTATGTCTTCTTTGGAGAAATGTCTGTTTAGTTCTTTGGCCCATTTATTGATTGGGTCATTTATGTTTCTGGAATTGAGCTTCAGAAGTTGCTTGTATATTTTTGAGATTAATCCTTTGTCTGTTGCTTCATTTGCTATTATTTTCTCCCAATCTGAGGGCTGTCTTTTCACCTTACTTATAGTTTCCTTTGTAGTGCAAAAGCTTTTAAGTTTCATTAGGTCCCATTTGTTTATTTTTGCTTTTATTTCTAATATTCCGGGAGGTGGGTCATAGAGGATCCTGCTGTGATTTATGTCGGAGAGTGTTTTGCCTATGTAAGAAATCATACATTTGACTTTAAAAAGATCAACAACTCAATTTAAAAAATGACAGAGGACATGAATAGAGATTTTTCCAAGAAGATATACAGATAGCCACAGGCACATGAAAAGATGTTCAACATCACTGATCATTAGGGAAATGTAACTCAAACGAACTACAATGAGCTAACACCACACATCCGTCAGAATGGCTATTACCAAAAAGACAAGAAATAACAAGTGTTGGTGAAGACATGGAGTAAAGAACCCTCATTAACTGTTGGTAAGAATCTATACTAGTGTAGGCTCTAGAAAACAATATGGAGATCCCCTAAAAAAATCGAAAAACTACCTTACAATCCAGAAATTCCACTCTGAATATTTATGTGAAAAAAATGAAAATACTAATTCAAAAAAAACATATGGATCATATGTGCAGCTTTATCTACAATAGCCAAGATATGGAGGTTCAACCTAAGTGTCTATAGATAGATGCATGGATAAAGAATAAGTGGTATAGATACACAGTGAAATACTACTTAGCCATGAAAAGAATGAAATCTTCCTATTTGTCACAACTTGGATGGACCTAGAGGGTATTATGTTAAGTGATATAAGTAAGACAAAGAAACACAAATACCATATGATTTCACTTACATGTGGAATAAACAATGCACCAATATATGCAACAATATAACCAAACAAAGAGGTCATTTATGGATGGAGTAGTAGTTGAGGGGAGGAGAGAAATAGGTAAGGGAGATTAAACTGCCAGATACATTATGAAATGTATAGTATGGGAAATATAGTTAATAATTATATAATATCTTTGTAAGCTGACAGATGAAAACTATACTTATCTGGTGATCACTTTGAAATGTAAAGAAATATTGAATTACTATTTTGTGTACCAGGAACTAATACAGTGTTGTAGGTCAACTGTACTTCAAAAACACACAAATTCAGAGAAAAAGAGATGAGCCTTATGGTCACCAGAGACAGGGCATGGGGGAAAGGGGGAACTAGATGAAGGTGGTCAAAGCTATAAGCATCTAGTTAGAAGATCGATAAGTACTCGATATGTAATTTACAACATGACAAAGATAATTAACTCTGCTGTATGTTATATATGAAAGTTAAGAGAGTAAATTTTATTTTCTACTTCTTTTACGCTGTATTTAAATGAGACTATGAATTTTTACTAACCTTATTGTGGTAATCATTTCATGATATAAGTAAGGCAAATCAGGCTTCCCAGGTGGCGCAAGTGGTAAAGAACCTGCCTGCCAATGCAGGCGACATGAGAGATGCAAGTTCATTCCTTGGGTTAAGAAGAGCTCCCAGAGGAAGCCATGGCAACCTATTCTAGTATGCTTGCAAGGAGAATCCCATGGATACAGAAGCTTGGCAGGCTACACTCCATGGGGTTGCAAAAGAGTGGGACATGACTGAAGTGACCGAGTATGTAAGTTAAATCATTATTCTGTATACCTTAAACTTCATTTCAGCCGTTCAGTCATGTCAGACTCTTTGTGCCCCATGGACTGCAGTACGCCAGCTTTCCTGTCCATCACCAACTCCCAGAGCTTGCTCAAACTCATGTCCATTGAGTCAGTGATGCCATTCAACCATCTCATCCTCTGTTGTCCTCTTCTCCTGCCTTCAGTCTTTCCCAACATCAGGGTTTTTTCCAATGAGTCAGTTTTTCACATTAGGTGGCCAAAGTATTGGAGTTACAGCTTCAGCATCAGTCCTTTCAATGAATATTCAAGACTGATTTCTTTTAGGATTGACTGATTTGATCTCCTTGCTGTCCAAGTGACTCTCAAGAACCTTCTCCAATACCACAGTTCAAAAACATCAATTCCTCAGCACTCAGGTTTTTTTATGGTCCAATTCTCACATCCATACATGACTACTGGAAAAACCATAGCTTTAACTAGATGGACCTTTGTCAGTAATGTCTTGCCATTTAATATGCTATCTAGGTTTGCAATAGATTTTCTTCCAAGGAGCAAGCATCTCTTAATTTCATGGCTACAGTCACCATCTGCAGTGATTTTACACAAGAAAATAAAGTCTCTCACTGTTTCCATTGCTCCCCCATCTACTTACTATGAAGTGATAGGACTGGATGCCATGATCTCTGTTCTTTGAACGATGAGTTTTAAGCCAGGTTTTTCACTCTCTTCTTTCACTTTCACCAACAGGTTCTTTAGTTCCTCTTCGCTTTCTGCCTTAAGAGTGGTGTCATCTGCATATCTGAGAGTACTGATATTTCTCCCGGCAATCTTGATTCAAGCTTGTGCTTCATACAGTCTGGCATGTCACATGATGTACTCTGCATATAAGTTAAATAAGCAAGGTGACAGCATACAGCCTTGACGTACTTCTTTCCCAAATTTGAACTAGTCTGTTGTTCCATGTCCAGTTCTAACTGTTGCTTATTGACATGCATACAGATTTATCAGGAAGCAGGTAAGGTGGTCTGATATTCCCATCTGTTTAGAATTTTCCACAGTTTCTTGTGATACACAAAGTCAAAGGATTTGGCATTGTCAATGAAGCAGAAGTAGATGTTTTTCTGGAATTCTCTTGCTTTTTCTATGATCCAACAGATGTTGGCAATTTGATCTCTGCTTCCTCTGCCTTTTCTAAATCCAGCCTGAACTGATTAAGTTATCAGTTAATGTATTGTTGAAGCCTAACCTGGAGATTTTTGATCATTACGTTACTAGCGTATGAGATGAGTGCAACTCTGCAGTAGCTTGAACATTTTTTGGCATTGCCTTTCCTTAGAATTAGAATGAAAACTGACATTTTCCAATCCTATGGTCACTGCTGAGTTTTCTAAATTTGCTGGCATTTTCAGTACAGCACTTTCACAGCTTCATCTTTTAGGATTTGAAATAGGTCAGCTGGAATTTTATCACCTCCACTAGCTTTGTTCGTAGTAATGCTTTCTAACGTAAATTGACTTCACATTCCAGTATATCAGGCTCTGGGTGAGTGACCACACCTTCACGGTTATCTGGGTCATTAAGATTTTTTTGTATAGTTCTTCTGTGTATTCTTGCCACTTTTTCTAAATATCTTCTCCTTCTGTTAGGTCCATACCATTTTTGTCTTTTATTGTGCCCATCTTTGCATGAAATATTCCCTTAATATCTCCAATTTTCTTGAAGAAACCTCTTGCCTTTCCCATTCTATTGTTTTCCTCTATTTCTTTCCATTGATCCCTGTGGAAGGCTTTCTTATCTTCCCTTGCTATTCCTTGGAACTCTGTATTCAGTTAGGTATATCTTTCCTTTTCTCCTCTGTCTTCTGCTTCTCTTCTTTTCTCAGATAATTGTAAGGCCTCCTCAGACAACCATTTGTCTTTTTACATTTCTTCTTCTTGGGGATTTTTTTTTTTCACTTATTTTTATTAGTTGGAGGCTAATTACTTTACAATATCACCACCTCCTGTACAATGATATGAACTTCTGTCCATAGTTCTTCAGGCACTCTGTCGATCAGATCTAATCCCTTGAATCTATTTGTCACTTCCACTGTATAATCATAAGGGATTTGATTTAGATCACACTTGAATGGCCTAGTGGTTTTCCCTACTTTCTTCAATTTATGTCTGAATTTTCAAAAAGGAGTTCATGATCTGAGCCACAGGCAGCTCCTGGTCTTGATTTTGCTGACTCTATAGAGCTCTTCCATCTTCAGCTGCAAAGAATATGATCAGTCTGATTTCTGTATTGGCCATCTGGTTTTGTCCATGTGTAGAGTTGTCTCTGTGTTGTTGGAAGAGGGTGTTTGCTATGACCAGTGTATTCTCTTGGCAAGACTCTGTTAGCCTTTGCCCCGCTTCATTTTTTACTCCAAGGACAAAGTTACCTGTTACTCCAGGTATCTCTTGACTTCCTACTTTTGCATTCCAGTCCCCTATGATGAAAAGGACACCTTTTTTTGATGTTAGTTCTAGAAGTTCTTATAGATCTTCATTGAATCATTCAGCTTCAGTTTTTTCAGCGTTAGTGGCTGGTGGATAGACTTGGATTATGTGATATTGAATGGCTTGTCTTGGAAATGAACAGAGATCATTCTGTCATTTTTGAGATTGCACCCAAGTACTGCATTTTGGACTCTTGTTTACTATGAGGGCTACTCCGCTTCTTCTAAGGGATTCTTGCCAACAGTAGTAGATATAATGGTCATCTGAATTAAATTAACCCATTCTGGTTCATTTTATTTCATGGATTCCTAAAATGTGGATATTCACTCTTGTCATCTCTATTTGACCACTTCCAATTTACCTTGATTCATGGACCTAACATTCCAGGTTCTTATACAATACTATTGTTTTCAGCATTGGACTTTACTTCCATCAACAGTCACATCCACAAACTGGGCATTGTTTTCACTTTGTCTCAGCCTCTTCATTCTTTCTGGAGCTATTTCTCCTCTGTTCTCCAGCAGAATATTGCACACCTACCGACCTGGGGAGTTCATCTTTCAGTGTCATCTTTTTGTCTTTTTATAGTGTTCATGGGGTTCTCAAAGCAAGAATGCTGAAGTAGTTTGCCATTCCTTTCTCCAGTGGACCACGTTTTGTCAGAACTCTCCACCATGACCCCTCCATCTTGGGTGACCCTATATGGCATGGCTCATAGTTTCATTGAGTTAGACAAGGCTGTGATCCAAGTGATCAGTTGGGTCAGTTTTCTGTAATTGTGGTTTCCATTTTGTTTGCCTTCTGATGGGTAAGGATAAGAGGTTTGTGGAAGCTTCCTTATGGGAGAGGCTGGCTGTGGGGGAATATTGGTCTTGCTCTGATCCAATATTCTGTTGATGTGTGGGGCTGTGTTCCCTCCCTATAGTTTGGCCTCAGGCCCAATTACCGTAGGGGTAGTGGTGTTAATCTTGGCCTCCTACAAAAGGACTTATGCCAGGACCGTTGCATTCAGTGTCTCTGACTCCATGGCAGGCCATGTTGATCCACATCTCTGTTGGAGATTCCTGGACACTCACAGGCAAGTCTGGCTCAGTCTGTTGTGGAGTCACTGCTACTTTCTCCTGGGTCCTGGTGCATACAAGGTTTTGTTTGAGCCCTCCAAGAGTCTGTTCCTCCAGTCCTGTGCAAGTTCTGTAATCAAATTGCACTGGCCTTTAAAGTCAAATTCCCTGGGGGTTCTCAGCCCCTTTGCTGGATCCCCAGGTTGGGAAATCTACTGTCGGTCCTAGAACTTTTGCAACAGTGCATGAATTTCTTTGGTATAATTGTCCTCCAGTTTGTGGGTTATCTGCTCGGTGGTGCTATGGTGGGGCTCACATGCTGTGCCTCCCAGGTCTGCTGCAGCCAGAGCCCCTGTTCCCACAGAAGGCCCCTGCTCACCCATAACTCTGCAGGAGACACTCAAACACTCAAAGTCAATTACATCTCAATAAAAATGGAAGGAAAAATAGTTATTTTGAATTGAGATATTATTTACATATGAAATAGACACAATATTTTAAACAATTAATACAAATTATAATGCAAACTGCCTCATTAATAATTTATTATATTACATATTCAGTTCAGTTCAGTCGCTCAGTCGTGTTCAACTTTTTGCGACCCCATGAGTAGCTGAGGCATTCAACTTAGACATTCTTAAAATCATAGACTTTTAGATGGTTAAATAAAAGTTTATGATTTTTAAAATGTCTAAGTTGAATGCCTCAGCTACATATCATCTAAATCAGATATGGGTAAGATAATTCATCCTGAGGCAACGTGCTCCCCAGCTGGCAACCTGTGAAAACAATTTAGGTGCTTCCAAAACAGAAATATGGGACAGGCATAGAACAAACACTCTCACTCTAAAAGACAGAAATAGAAAAATTGAAAGGGGGTACTAGTATTGATCAAGTCCCAAATCTTAAGGCCAATTTGAGTGGGGATCCTGCCTTCTAGACATATTTGGTAGTGGTCAGGTCCCCAAAGCTTTGGACAGCCTTGCTCCCATGGTTTGGTTGGCACAGCCTATTCAGCAGCTCTCTTGGGTTAGAGTTCAGGGCAGGTGACTCTCAAAGGCTGGACCTGCATACATGTGGTTTTACAAGACTGGGGTAATGGAGACAGCCCCATCCCCACAGCACCACTGAGCACTGGACCAGTGGGGGAAATCTGTGGTGGCCATGCCTTCACAATAGCCCCTTGTCTCCATCTACCAACATGCATGTGGAAGTAGTCATATCTCCACAGCTCTTGCACTCTGCATGCTGGCACTTGCATTGGTGCCCACAAAGTTTAGTGCCTGTGCCCTCCAGAGGGGCAACCACTTCAAGCCTGTGCCTATGCTTCTCCTGATATAATCCTTTTCTCTCAGAAGGGTGTCTGGCACATAGTAGGTAAGCTTCATTCTTTTGCACTACGTAAAGGCAAAAAATTCCTGGCTACAGAATCAGCACTTCAATTGCTTGAATGAAAATATCTTCCTGTATAAATTGGTGACTGGTCTATTCCGAAGCTTACTGCAGCTTTATTCATGTAAAATCTTGGCCCTGTCCAAGACCTGTCTATTCTCAGTGAAAGTAAAGTGACCACCAATTTAGCCATGTGTCTTATTCAGGCTCCTTAATTTTCATAAGAATCTATCAATCCCAATTTCAGCTCATTTGATTGTAAAGCATGTGCATCTGCATGTAACTGACATGGTTATGATTTCTGCATTCCAATTACTTCTCAGACAATGACAATTTCAGCTTTATATCAGCTAATTTTTATAAATAACTTTGTGACAAGGTAGTATTTACAGAGAATTATTAGAGAAACATGCAGTCAAGATACTCAAGTGACTGAAATTTTCCTTTCTATCCAAACTACCCTCTGAATCTGTGGTTAACCACAGCAGTGATGGTTGGAGTAATTATTCTCTTTTCTACTCATTTGGACCTGAAATTTTTGAGCAAGAATTTAAACCAATAATGTACAAATTCAAATTTGACTCCTCCATGTCTATAATGCAATCAAAGCAACAAACTGAAAAGTTATTAGATCTAGCAAAAGCCAATGTAGTTCGAAAGAAGGGAGACACCACTCTGAAAAATCAGAATACAAGGATTCCTCTGAAAAAAAAAAATATTGTAAGAAATAGAAAGTTTTAAAATTTCGGTGATAAGTTGTCAATATGATGAAAGGTGACTTCAATAAAACTCAAATACTAATGAAGATAAAAATTATTCTTAGCCTAGGGATAGAAGATAAATAAAGATTTACAATGATGTGCTGGTAAATGTTTAATGACCGAGTTGCCTGGGTAAGGAGGTGAGCCTTGATTTGCAACATATATCAACTTCTGTGGTGTGGGGCCAATTCCAAGTTACCACGTAATTTCAATAAACTTGAGAAATAATGTGCACAATCAGGTCTCATGAGCCAGTATGTGCTCATCCAGTACACCACTGAAACTGTCTCGAATGATCAGTTGATATCACAGTTAAAGCTTAAGGTCAGAAGCCAGAAAGGAATCCTTCTTTGTTGTTGTTCAGTCGCTAAATCATGTCTAACTCTTTGCAACCCCATGGGCTATAGCATGCCAGGTCTCCCTCTCCCTTTCCCAGAGTTCACCCAAGTTCATATCCATTGAATCGGCGATGCCATCCAACCATCTCAACCTTCTTTTATCATTACTACTTATCATTGGATCAGAGTGTTTTGAGCAATGATTCTCAAATCTAGCTTCTAGAAATTTCTTGAGAAGCTTTTAAAAAAAGAATGCCCAGGTTCCATTCTATGTAAATTAATCAGAAACTCAGAAGGTGAGTCTTGGTTGTTTCCTAAAGTCTCCAGATGATTTTAATGAATGTCAAAGAGAGTGAATATCTAGGATGTGTAATGTAATTAAATAAGAAAGGGAACTTAAATTTGTCGGAAAGGAGACAGAGTAACATTTATTTATCTAAGATATAAGTTTCTCTCTGAAAAACCCAAGATAAACAATAAAGAAAAGTTGTTAAAATTCACAGGAAACCTTCTTAAAATCCCTGGTCAGAAAGTAAAGATATGAGAATTATAAGCATCTTAAATACTAGCAGTAATCAATTCAAAAGTTTATTAGGAAAAATGGCACACTGTACATGTATGTGTGTTATTTATACAATCAAGCCTAGGAATAAATATGCATATACATTTAGGACTTATCTAGATAAAAGTCCAAAATATAAAAAGAAAACAGCATAAATGAAAACAAATACTGTGATTTTGGACATACAGACTAAATATTGAAAAGTTATCAACTTGACTCCAATTAAGTTTGAGATTTAATGTGATTCAAATAAAAATGTCAAAAAGCTTCTGTTTTCTGGAACATGATAAAAAGTTTATGTGGGACAATCAGTGGGCAAAAATGGCTGAAACATTTTTTCGAAGAATAATATGTAAGGAGAATTTGTGCTACTTGATAAGAAAATGATTAATGATGCTCCAACAGTAACAAGGTCATACTAGTACAAGAATAAGTGGAAAAAGTGAAGAGCTCATGAAAAGATCATCATGTAAATATAAGAACTTAATACACAATAAGTTCAGTCACTCAGTCGTGTCCGACTCTGTGACCCCATGGACTTCAGCATTTCAGGCTTCCCTGCCCAACACCAACTCCCAGAGCCTACTCAAATCCATGTCCATTACTTCAGTAATGCCATCCAAGCATCTCATCCTCTATCGTCCCCTTCTCCTCCCACCTTCAATAATACACAATAAAACATTATAAAATATTGAATAAAGAAGACATGTTCAATAAATGGAGCATAGAAAATTAACAATTTGAAAAAAATTAAGTTAGATTCCTATTTTACAATCAAACAATATAGTTAATTTCCAATTAACAGAAGACTTAAAATGTAAAAAAAAAATATAACTATTCAATTCACAGAAAACACAAATGGATTTTTACAGGCTCTTGGTTTTGGAATGGCATTCTGAGTATGTCTCACTCCCCTCCTGCTATTGCAGAACCCCTTACCCTGTTTCAAGTGCTTCCCTGGTGGCTCAGAGGGTAAAGCATCTGCCTGCAATGCAGGAGACCTAGGTTTGATCCCTGGGTGGGGAAGATCCCCGGGAGGAGGAAATGGCAACCCACTCCAGTATTCTTGCCTGGAAAACCCCATGGATGGAGAAGCCTGAAAGACTACAGTTCATGGGGTCGCAAAGCATTGGACATGACTGAGTGACTTCACTTCACTCTGAGTATGTTAGAAAATTAAGATTTGTATGCACCCTGGAGCATGTCATGAATATACTGCAAAGTTGGCAAGGTCTAGAAATTGACACAGAAATGACCACTTGAGAGATATAATGGGGTCATGATTTGGTGAAGAACTTTTACTAAAACTATGCATCCCCAAAATGAGCCTATAGTCAGGTGAAAAACTGCATCAGAGTCATTTGGGAAGCTTTGTGAAATACAGATTCCTGTATCTCAAGACAAGAGAATTTTTTCATCAGGTCAAGGATTAAGCCTGGAAGGTTTTGTTTTGATTTTTAATAACAACTTCTCACATGTGATTCTAGGATGAGCCTGTTTTCCTATTGTGTAATATGATAGACAGGGCTTCCCTGGTGGCTCAGCAGTAAATAATCTGCCTCTCAATATAGAAGACATGGGTTCAATCCCTGAGTTGGGAAGATCCCCTGGAGAAGGAAACAGCAACCCACTCTAGTATTCTTGCCTGGGAAATCCCATGGACAGAGGAGCCTGGTGAGCTACAGTCCATGGGGTCAAAAACAGTCAGACACAACAATGACTAAACAACAACAAAAGCAACAACTATATGAAAGATAATAAGATTGGGGGTATAAATAATCATATCTTGGTCAAAGTTCTAAAATCCACTCCAAATGAGGGCTATGATTTTTCCCCTCACATTTAGAGATAAAAATCCCTAAACAAAAACACAAGAACAAAAACACCCCCCCGCAAATAACAAGAAGGTTACAGTGGTTCCTCTAAAACACCAGAGTCATGCCAGAGTATAACAATTAATGAAGAAAATATTAGTAACATAATATTACTATGAAAATTCTGGTTGCATTAATAGTAAGATAAGCTGGGATTACTTGCAGTTGATGAAACTGACAGAGTGAGAGGAAGAAAAGATAAGTGACTAACAGAAAGTGGACAGAAAAATAACCTATGGGGCTCTGACACAAGTGGTAAATGCAGTAATGACTAATGTGAAGATTGATCAATTTCACCAAGTTAGACTCTTGCCAGCTCATGCTCTTGCTTATCCCTCTTCCTTAGTTATAAAACCCAGGGATGACAGACTAAAGGATAGCTGAAATAAAGGTCACTTTTTCTTTTGTTGTTGCTATATGTGTGCATCTCAAGTACAGTGATAAAAGACAATACAACCATAGGAAAACAAATGCTATAAACTATGGCTGCAGTAGACCTTCAAATATTTAATAACTATTAATGGCATATGGTTCCATCAATAAGCCGAGGCGCTGGCTGTAAACATCAGAAATAGCCAGACTGATGCATCTCAGCTATTTCAGACCTGGTTCCTGCTATATATATAGAAGAGAGGGATGTTATCTGAAGAAAAGGTAGAAGCTAACTTAGCAGATTAAAATAACTCCATATGTGACCTATTGGTTCTCCCTGGATTCAAATTATATCAAGATTGCTAAAAATATTTATAACCTTGAGGCACTAATTCTACTTTGGCAAATCTATGCAAAGTATACATTAGAATTAACTCATCCACAAATTATGTAATCACAAAAAAGGAGACAAATGAAATGCTCAATAAGAAGGACATTATCTGATAAATTTTGGTTATTTTATCTATCATAATATTATGCAGCCATTAAAATATTTATAAAGAATTTTTAATCATATGGGAAATGCTTATGTCAAGGTAATGGTGGTCATGAAAAATCTAAATCTCCCTACACATCTTCCATAAAACAACATGGAAGCACTAGAAATACCTAAAAGTACACAAAGCCATGCCCTCCACATAAAAACACAGAAAACACCCAAATTCCAAGTTAACTGTAACTAGGAAAGTGAACACTAAATCCTAGTGAGATATCACTCAGTCTCTGTCCACAAATCTTTGCAGGAAGCACGGGCAATCCTGGTAGAAGTTCATTCATGAGAAAGAAAGAGGGCTAGAGGCCTAAGAATAATTTAAAGCCAGCACCAGAAAGACAGTCTATACAAAGTAAGAAAATACTGAAAAACAGTCAGGGTAGATGAGAGCACTTAGGGAAAGGTGTTCTAAGCAGTATTCAAAAGGCAGTCTTTGAAAGGTATTGCTTCTAAGAAAGAGGGAGGCAAAAAGTAAGGGAAAACACCCTTAGAAGGTTGAGCGGACAAAAGAAAGTGAAACAAAGGAGGAAATTTTAGAAATGGGCAAAGATCTACCAGGCAAATGGAATCAATATCAGACAAAGTAAATTCCAAGCCAAAAAGCATTAAATGGAACAAAGGATACTTTTAAATGCTAACAGCCATACTCAAAATGGAAAAAAAGAAAAAGAATAGCTATAAATATTGGTGCATCAGATAATACAGCAACCAACTTTATAAAGCAAAAATACAAGAGATACAAGGAGATGTCATTAGAAACACTAAAAGACTTTAAACATACCAGTTCTATCACAGAATAAATCAAGTGGACAAACAAGTTAAAATACAGAGGCTAAATAACATAATCAATATGGTTGTTATTATAGACATATATTAAATTATATACCCTGATAATAGAGAATACACTTCTTCTCAAGTGCATGTAAAACACAAAAACTAACTACATACTAGATCACAAAGATAACATCAATAAGTTCCACAAAGTTGAAATGTAAACATTTTCTAATCACAATGCAATAAAACTAGAAATGATAAGTCCAATCTACCTGGAAACTTTTACATTCTATTAAATACTTCTTTAGTAAAGGAAGAAATGCAAGTTAAAATCACAAAAATTCTGAAAAAAAAATACCATGATAATGATATCATGTGAAAATCTATGAGATATATTTAATGAAATGATAAGGAGGAAGGGTCACTAATTTAAATGCATTTATCAATAAAGTGAAAGAGTAAAAATAAATTGTCAGCTCAAAATGCTAAAGAAAGAATGGCAAAGCAAATCAAAAGTAAGAAAAGAAACAACAAAAACGTCAAAATTAATGAGGTGGGGAATAGAAAAACAGTTGACCTAATTAATAAATTTAAATCCTTTTTTAAAAAAAAAAACATTACAAAACAGACAAACCATAGCATAACTTCATCAAAAAAGAAATATCCAAAAAGCACACATATACAAAAAAGAAAAAAAAAATCACTGAAATGGAAGAAATTTTAAAAGTCATAAGAGACTCAGAACTCATTGCTAATAAACATTAAAGCTAGATGAAATTTTACCAAGGTTGATCCCATTAGAAGTAGATAGCTTTAAAAGATAATTTTTCACAGTGGCAATAGAGAAAGTTATCACTGAACTAATGTGGGGACACACACACATGCACACTTACAGAGGAAATTCTACTAAACATAGAACAGAGAGTTCCAATAAATCCATAAATCATTCTGGGACATTGAAAAGAAAGAAAAAGTCTCCACACTTTTGTATAAATAAGTATAATGCTGCTGCTGCTGCTGCTAAGTCGCTTCAGTCGTGTCCGACTCTTAGCGACCCCATGGACTGCAGCCCATCAGGCTCCTCCGTCCATGGGATTTTCCAGGCAAGAGTACTGGAGTGGGGTGCCACTACCTTCTCCAAATAAGTATAATATTCATAATAAAATCTAATAAAGATAGTACCAGAAACTTACAGAACAATATCACCTCTAAATAATTATGATAAATCTAAGATAAATTATTAGTGAACAGTATCCAATACCATATCAAGGAAATAATATACCATAGCTAAACTGGATTTTGGCTTCCCTTGTGGCTCAGATGGTAAAGCATCTGCCTGCAATGCGGAAGACCTGAGTTTGATCCCTGGGTCAGGAAGATCCCCTGGAGAAGGAAATGGCAATCCACTCCAGTATTCTTGCCTGGAAAATTCCATGGACTGAGGAGCCTCGTAGGCTACAGTCCATGGGGTTGCAAAGAGTTGGACACGACTGAGCAACTTCACTTCACTTCAAACTGGATTTATTGCAAAAATACAGAATTTCATCTAGAAATATACAGTGGTTCAATATTGGGAAATTGACTCATGTGCCATTTTAATAGGCTTAAAGAAAAATCATGATTATCCCCAAAGATATTGAAAATACCTTCAACAAAATTCAAAAATAAATTTCCTGACTTTAAAAAAGATTACAGTTAGAAATTGATAGATTAGAATTCTTAACATGATAAAATACACACACACACACACACACACACATGCACTGAGAGAGAGAAGTGCCTAAGAACTGGAAAACAGAAGGCACATTATTTTTATTTGCAGACAATATGAGAGTATACCTAAAAAAATCTATAGAACAAATGAGAAAGTTAAAACAATTGAAGCATTCAGTAAGGAATGTCTTTGGAAAAATGTGTTATCATTGGATTCCTTTTTTTTTTTTTTTCTTGATATATCCATTAGAGATTTTTGATTTGTGGTTACAATGAAGGGTGTGTGTGTGTATAAATTCAAATACATTTGAACATCACTGAATTTTTACTCCACCCCTCCACATTTACTGTTTTTGACAACATATTTTACATCTTTTCTTTGTGCCTCCCTTAATTACTTTTCTCTTTTAACCTTCCTAATAGCTTTATATGTGGTTGATTTACTACTTTTACTATGGCTTTACCAATGAGGTGTTTCCTTTCATAATTTTCCTATTTCTAGTTGTGGCTTCATTTTCACTGAGAAAAGTCCTTTAGACATTTCTTTTAAAGCTAGTTTGGTGGTGCAAAACTCTTTTAGCTTTTGCATATCTGTAAAACTTTTGATTTCTCCATCAAACATGAATGGAATCCTTGCCTGATAGAGCATTTTTTACTGTAGTTTTTTCTCTTTTATCACTTTAAATATCTGGTGTTACTTTTCTATGGCATGCAGAGCTTCTGCTAAGAAGTCAGCTGATAGTCTTACAGGAGTTCCCTTGTATGTAACCTGTTGCTTTTCCCTTGCTTGCTTTTCTCTTTATCTTTAATTTTTTTTTTTTTTTTTTTTTTTGCCATTTTACTTACAGCATGCCTGGATGTGGTCCTCTTTGGTTTGATCCTACTTGGGACTCTCTCTACTTCTCAGGTTAGGGAGGTGTTCAGCTATTATGTCTTAAATTATGGGGTTACTGGGTCTAATGTCATTCTAATGTCAGTCTAATGTCAGTGGATAGGGCTGGTTTCTGACATGGTTGGCTGCCAGGTCCATGGTTTCTCAAAATTGGTGTTGGCTGTCTGATGAGTGGGACTGAATTATAGGGGAACTTGCTGACGGGTCCAAGATATTTCAGAGCACATGCTGGTTTGCTGGTGGGTGAGTGGGGCTGGGGGCTCCTAGAGCTGGTATCAGCCTCCTGGTGATGAGGCAAGGGCCCTGCAGGTGGGTAGCAGGGCTCATTCCTACCCACTGGTGGGCACAGCTGGATCATGCGGTCACTGGCTGTCAGGCCCTGGGAATCCAGGGACTAGTGCCAGTGCCCTGGTATGAAAGGCTGGGTCATACCTGGACAAGTTCAGGATCCAGGATGGCTGTGGACTCAGGGTATCTTAAGACAGCCAGCCTGCTGGTGAATGGGCCTGAGTCTCCAGCTGGCTAGATGCTTGTCCTGAGGCATCCCAGTACTGGTAAGACAGGCTGGTGGGTGAGGTTTGGTTCCAGAAATAATAAGCTAGAGGGAGGATTCCAAAATGGAACTTGCTAGCACAGTGTTTTTGTGATGGAACAAGCTCCCACAAAGGTCTGCTATGCATGACTATGTCCCCAAGGTGAGCTCCAGTTGCCTTCTGCTTCTCCAGGAGGCTAAGATCATCAGGTCAGTCTGACCCAGGCTTTTCAAATTACTGCTTCTGCCCTGGGTTATGTAGTATATATGAGATTTTGTGTGTGCCCTTTGAGAATAGAGTCTCAAATTCCCACAGTCCACTGGCTCTCCCAAAAGTAACCCCCCTCTCCAGGTTTTCAAAGCCAAACATTCTAAGGGCTCATCTTCCTGGCACAGGATACCTGACTGAGGAGCTCAATGGGTGGCTCAGACTCCTTTGTCCTTGGGAAGAACCTCTGCAATTTTACTTATCTTCCCATTTGTGGGTTGCCCATTTGGGGGTATGAATATTGAATATACTGCATCTTTACTCCTGCTAAAATCTCACTGTGGTTTCCTCTTTATATAAATATGTTTTGCTGTAGAAGAACATTTATGCTAGTCTTCTGTTCTTTCTCATTGATGACTGCTCAGTAAATAATTGCACTTTAGTGTTTCTATGATAGGAGGTGAGCTCAGAGTCCTCCCATCTTGGTCACTCCTCCAATAAACTCTTAAATACATTTGAGATATAAATGTAAAACATGAAACCAAAGAAGTGCTAGGAGAAAACTCAGATCTTGCATGTAGGGAAAGTCTTTCTAACTATGACTATAAATCTAGGTGCAATAATGTAGAATACTGATATAATTCACTACCTAAAAAGCTTTTAAATATGGGCCAAAACTATTATAAATTATACTAACAGAAAATTGACACTGAGAGGAAATATTTAACACATATATGGCAAATACATTAAGTAAGCATGGTGACAATATAGAGCCTTGACATGTTCTTTCCCCACATTTGAACCAGTAAATTGTTCCATGTCTGGTTCTAACTGTTGCTTCTTGATCTACATGTAGGTTTCTCAGGAGACATGTAAGGTGGTCTGGTATTCCCATCTCTTTAAGAATTTTGCACAGTTTGCTGTGATCCACAAAGTCTGAAAAAATGTGGTCCACTGGAGAAAGGGATGGCAAACCACTTCAGTATTCTTCCCTTGAGAACCCCATTAACAGTATGAAAAGGCAAAAAGAAATGCCACTGAAAAATGAGCTGCTCAGGTTAAGCAAAGGTGGCAAAAATACACAGAAGATTTATACAAAAAAGATCTTCACGACCCAGATATTCATGGTGGTGTGATCACTCACCTAGAGCCAGACATCCTGTAATGTGAAATCAAGTGGGCCTTGGGAAGCATCACTACAAACAAAGTTAGTGGAGGTAATAGAATCCCAGCTGAGCTATTTCAAGTCTTAAAAGATGACACTGTGAAAGTGCTACACTCAACATGCCATCAAATAGAAAACTCAGCAGTGGCCACAAACTGGAAAAGGTCAGTTTTCATTCTAATCCCAAAGAAAGCAATGCCAGAGAATGTTCAAACTACCACACACCTGCACTCATCTTACATGCTGCCAGAGTAATGCTCAAAATTCTCCAAGCCAGATTTCAAAAGTACGTGAATTGAGAACATCCATATTTTCAAGCTGGATTTAGAAAAGGCAGAGGAACCAGAGATCAAATTGCCAACATTGGTTGGATCATAGAAAAAGCAAGAGGGCTCCAGAAAAACATCTACTTCTGCCTTATTGACTCTGTCAAATACATTGACTGTGTAAATCACAAAAAAACTGTGGAAAATTCTTCAAGAGATGGGAATACCAAACCACCTTACCTGCCTCCTGACAAATCTGTGTGCATGTCATGAAGCAACAGTAAGAACCCAACATGGAACAACAGACTGGTTCCAAATTGGGAAAGGAGTACATCAAGCTTATATATTTTCTCCTTATTTATTTAACTTATATACAGAGTACATCATGCGAAATGCTGGGCTGTATGAAGCACAAGCTGGAATCAAGATTGCTGGGAGAAATATCAATATCCTCAGATATGCAAATGACACCACCCTTATTGCAAAAAACCAAGAGGAACTGAAGAGCCTTTGTCAAAAGTGAAAGAGGAGAGTGAAATACCTGGCTTAAAAGTCAACATTCAGAAAACTAAGATCATGGCATCCAATCCCATCACTTCATGGCAAATAGATGGGGAAATAATGGAAAGAGTGACAGACTTTATTTTGGGGTTTCCAAAATTGCTGCAGATGGTGAGTGCAGCCATGAAATTAAAAGACACTTGGTCCTTGGAAGGAAAGCTATGACCAACCTAGACAGCATGTTATAAAGCAGAGACATTATATGGCCAACAAAGTCCATCTAGTCAAGGCTGTGGTTTTTCCAGTAGTCATGTATGGATGTGAGAGTTGGATCATAAAGAAAGCTGAGTGCTGAAGAATTGATGCTTTTGAGCCATGGTGTTGGAGAAGACTCTGGAGAGTCCCTTGGATTGCAAGGAGATCCAACCAGTCCTTCCTAAAGGCAATCAGTCTTGAATATTAATTGGAAGGATTGATGGTGAAGCTGAAGCTCCAATTCTTTGGCCAACTGATGCAAAGAACTGACTCATTGGAAAAGATCCTGATGTTGGGAAAGACTGAAGCAAGAGGAGAAGGGGACAACAGAGGATGAGATGGTTGGATGGCATCTCCTGCTTGATGGACATGAGTTTGAGCAAGCTCTGGCAGTTGGTGATTGATAGGGAAGCCCGGCGTGCTGCAGTCCACGGAGTCATGAAGAGTCGGACATGACTGATTGACTGAATTCAACTGAACAGAGTCAAAATCTTTTGCATAGTCAATGAAGCAGAAATAGATTTTTTTTTCTGGAATTCCCTTCCTTTCTCTATTGTCAATGAATGTTAACAATTTTTATCTCTGGTTCCTCTGCATCTTGAATCGAGCCTGTGCCTCTGGTATTTTCAATTTACATACTGGTGAAGCCTAGCTTGAAGGATTTTGAGCATAACCTTGCTAGCATGTGAAATGAAAGCAACTGTGTGATACTTTGCATACTCCTAGACATCACCCTCCTTGGTGACTGGAATGAAAAATGACCTTTTCCAGTTTTATCACCACTGCTGAGTTTTCCAAATTTGCTGACATATTGAGTGTAGCACTCTAACAGCATCATCTTTTAGTGTTTTAAATAGCACAGCTGGAATTCCATCATGTCTACTAGTTTTATTCATAGAAATGCTTCATAAAGCCCACTTGATTCATACTCCAGGATGTCTGGCTCTAGGTGAGTGACCACACTACCCTGGTTATCCAGGTGATTCAGGTCAGTTCAGTCACTCAGTCTTGAATATAGTTATCCTGTGCCAGAGTTTCTTAATACCTCTGCTTCTGTTATGGTCCCATCCATTTCTGTCCTTTATCATACTCATACTTGCATGATATATTCCCTTGATATCTCCAATTTTCTTGAAGAGATTGCTAGTCTTTTCCATTCTATTGTTTTCCTCTATTCCTTTATACTGTTCATTTAAGAAAGTCTTCTTATCTCCTTGCTATTCACTGAAATTCTGCATTCAGTTATCCGTATCTTTCCATTTTTCTTTTGCCTTTCACTCTTCTTCATTCCTCAATTATTTGTAAAGCCTCCTCAGACAACCACTTCACCTGTCTGTATAACTTTTTCTTTGAGATTGTTTTGGTCACTGCCTCCAGTATAATGTTACAAACCTTCCTCCATGGTTCTTCAGGCATTCTGTCTCTTCAATCTAATCCCTTGAATCTATTGGTCATCTTCACTGTATAATCATAAGGGATTTGATTTAAGTCATACCTGAATGGCCTACTGGTTTTGCCTACTTTCCTCAATTTAAGCCTGAATTTTGCAATAAGGCGCTCATGATCTGGGCCACAATCAGGTTCTGGTCTTGTTTTTGCTGACTGTATAGAGCTTCTTCATCTTTGGCTGCAAAGAATATAAACTGTGAAATACTGAGCTGGATGAATCGTAAGCTGGAATCAAGATTGCTGGCAGAAGTATCAACAACCTAGTTATGCAAATAATACCACTCTAATGGCAGAAAGTGAAGAGGAACTAAAGAGCCTGATGATGAGAGTGAAAGAGGAGAGTGGAAAAGCTGGCTTAAAACTCAAAATTCAAAAAACGAAGATCATGGAAGCCGGTCCCATCATTCATGGCAAAGAGAAGGGGAAAAACTGGAAATGTTGACAGATTTTATTTTCCTGGGCTCCAAAATTATTGTCAATGGTGACTGAAGCCATGAAATTAAAAGACACTTGCTGCTTAGAAGGAAAGCTATGACCAACATAGACAGCATATTAAAAAGCAGAGACATCACTTTGCTGACAAAATTCCATATAGTCAAAGTTATGTTTTTTTCCAGTGAAAGTAAAGTCACTCAGTCATGTCTGACTCTTTGCGATCCCATGGATTGTAGCCTACCAGGCTCCCTTGTTCATGGGATTTTCCAGGCAAGAACAATGGAGTGGGTTTCCATTTCCTTCTCCAGGAGATCCTCCTGACCCAGGGATCAAACCCAGGTCTCCTGCATTGTAGGCAGATGTTTTACCGTCTGAGGCACCAGGGAAGTAGTTATGTACAGATGTGAAAGATGGACCATAAAGAAGGTTGAGTGCTGAAAAACTGATGCTTTCAAATCTGTGGTGTTAGAGAGAAGACTCTTGAGAGTCCCTTGGACTGCAAGGCAGTCAAACCAGTCAATCCTAAAAGAAATCAACCCTGAATACTCATTGGAAGCACTGATGCTGAAGCTTCAATACTTTGGTCACCTGTTGCAAAGAGCAGACTCATTGGCAAAGTGATTCTGGGAAAGATTAAAGGCAAAAGGAGAAGTAGGCAACAGAGTATGGAATGGTAAGATAGCATCAGGAACTCAAGGGACATGACTTTGAGCAAATTCTGGGAGACAGTGGACAGGGGAGCCTGGCATGATACAGTCTACAGGGACACAAAGATTTTGACACAACTTAGTGACTGAACAACAAACCTATTGTTTAGCCTCCTGGGTTTTTTTTTTTTTTTTTGCTGTGTGTGTGTGTGTGTTTAGTTTTTCCCCGCAAGTGATTTCTGGACTCATAGTGTTGCCATCAGAAAAGATGCTTGATAAGATTTCAATTTTCTTAAATTTACCAAGGCTTAATTTGTGGTCCAAGATGCAATATACTCTGAAGAATGTTCCATTTGCAGTTGAGAATAAAGTGTATTCTACTGCTTTCACATGAAATCTCCTATAAATGTCAATTAAGTCTATCTGCTCTAATGTGTCATTTAAGGCTTTTGTCTCATTGTTTTTCTGTCTCTATGATATGTCCATTGGAGTAAGTGGACTGTTAAATTCAAACCCCACCATCATGTGTTACTGTCTATTTCATTTTTTACGGCTGTTAGCATTTGGCTTATATACTTATATGTGCTTGTATGTTGGGCACATATATACTTAAAATTGTTATATCTTTTCTTGAGTTGACCCTTTGATCATTATATTGTGTCCTTCTTTGTCTCTTGTAACAGTCTTTATTCTGAAGTCTATTTTCTCTGATATGAGTATTGCTACTCCATCATTTTAGTTTTTGGTCTCCATTTACATGGAAGCTTTTTTTTTTTTTTCTATCACCTCACTTTCACTTTCTGTATCATTAGATCTGAAGTGAATCTCTTGTAGACAGCATTTACATCGGTCTTGTTTTTGTATCCATTCAGTGAGTCTATGTCTTTTTGTTGGAGCATTTAATTCATTTACATTTATGGTAGTTATTGATATGTATGTTCCTATTACCATTTTCTTATTTGTTTGGTGTTTGTTTTTGTAGCTCTTTTTCTTCCCTTCCTTTTTTGTTCTCTTGTGGTTTGATAACTACTTTTGGTGTCATGTTTTGGTTGCATTTTCTTTTTTGTATGTCTATCTGTTGCAGTTTATTTCATTTGCTTTTCCCATTAAATTTTGATAAAGACGTTTGTGTGTGTACAAGACTGTTTTGAGTTGCTGGTCTCTTTCCCACCTAGAGAAATTCCTTTAACATTTGTTTTAAAGCTAGTTTGGTGGTACTAAATTCTCTTAGCTTTTGCTTGTTCATAAAGTTTTTGATTTCTCCATCGTTTCTGAATCAGAGCATGACTGGAGAGAGTATTCTGGATTGTAGGTTATTTTTATTTCCTCATTTGAAATATATTATGCCACTCCCTTCTGGCCTGCAAATTTTCTGCTTAAAAATCAGCTGATAACCTTATGGGGATTTCCTTGTATGTTATTTGTTGCTTTTCCCTTGTTATTTAATTTGTTTTCCTTATCTTTTAATTTTTGTTGGTTTGATTAATATATGCCTCAGCATGTTCCTCCATGGATTTATCCTGTATGGGGTTCTCTGTGCTTCCTGGATTGGAGTGTTTCATTTCTCATGTTAAGGGAATTTTTGGCTACAATATCTTTAAGCATTTTCTCAGACCTTTTGTCTTTCTCTGATGGGACCCCTATATGTTGGTAAATTTAATGTTGTTCTGGAGGTCTTTTGGAGTGTCCTTATTTCTTCTCACTCTCTTTTCCTTATTCTGTGGCAGTGATTTCCAGCACTCTGACTCCTAGCTTACTTATCCATTCCTCTGCCTCAGTTATTCTGTTATTGATTCCTTCTAGGGCATTTTTTCATTTCAGTTGTTTGTTTCATTTCTGTTTGTTTTTTAAATCTTTTAGCTCTTGGTTAATAAATTTCTTATACCTTCTTGATCCATGCATCTATTCTTTTCTGCAAATTTTGGATCAGTTTTACTATCATTACTCTGAATTCTTTTTCAGGCAGATTGCCTACCTCTTCTTCATTTAGTTGTTCTTGTGGGTTTTTGTATTGTTCCTTTGTTTGCAACATATTTCTCTGTCATCTCATTTTGTCTAATTTCCTGTGTCTAATTTTCTCTTTTCTGTAGGATGCAGGATTGTAGCTCCTCTGGCTTCTTTTGTCTGTCCCCTGTTGGATGAGGTTGGTCAAGGGGCCCATGATGGCTTCCTGGTGGGATGAACTGGTTCCTGCCCTCTGCCGAGTGGAGCTGGGTCATGTTCCTCTGGTGGAAAGGCTGTGTCAAGCCTGTGTTTAAGGTCACTGTGAGCCCAGTATGACTTTAGGTAGCCTGTCTGCTGTTGGATGGGGCTGTGTTCCTGTCTTGCTGGTTGTGTGGCATGAGATGTTCCAGCTCTGAAGCCTATAGGTTATTGGGTGTGGCTGGGTCTTGGTACAAAAATAGGGAACTTTGTGAGAGCTCACACCAATTAATGTTATCTGGGACCTCCACCACCAATGTCTGTGCCCCCAGACAGAATTCCAGTCTATCTCCACCTCCCTAGGAGGCCCTCCCAGACCCACAGTCAGGTGTATCCCTGGTTTGTATGAAGGTATTGTTTTATGCTAGCTCCTAATGCATGTATGGTCTTATGTGCACTTTCCAAGAGTGGAGTCCCTTTTTCTACCAGTCCTATGGCTCTCTTGCACTCAGGCCCCAGTAGCCTTCAAAGCAAATGCTCTGGGAGTTCTTCTTCCCAATGCCTGACCCTCAGACTGTCTTAGAGGGATATTTTTATGTGGGGACATCCCTGTGTATTCCCTATGTGTTACATATTTTTGAGTATGAGAGTTGCTTTTAGTATGGATGTCTGCCACCTCTTTCCTCAGTTTATGCTAGCCATTATCCCCTTGATTGAGGTGGAGGAACTGATGATGTGGTGACCTAGGCCTCCCCTGCATATTAAGGAGGTCCTCTCCTTTTCTCTGTGGTTGCTACTGTCCTGCCAGGAGCAGGGTCTACTCTTTAGCTGTTGGGATAGAGGCTCCCATATCTGTTTCAAAGCTGTGTTTCTGATCTTCCATGTGAGGTAGGTGGGATTTGAACACTCCTACTTGGAGAGAAGCTTCTGAGTATTCCTCCCCTGGAACTGTGAGTGTGCTCTCATGTCACTTTACACCCATGATGCTGGCTCATAAATATCATCGTTGAATCTAATCTCAGCTCCACCTTAACATGGGTATGCTGGCAATAAGACCTGATCCTCATGTCTTTCAGGTGCTGTTTTCACCAGGCCACCAGTGCACATCTACCAAAGTCAAGTCCCAGAACTGCATTAACTGTTTACTTGAAACTACTGTGTGAGCTTTTGAGGCAACTAAATTCTGATCTGACTCAATCCTTAACATGTGCCCACAAAGTCCATGACTGGTAAAGCTAGACCTATCTGAGCTGCAGGAGCACTCATCCATTCAGACATTCTACAGGCACTGGGTTTACAAAGTCAGCAGTTGGGGTGTGAATCCGTGGTTCCCTCAGCCATGAGAAGAGATTTCAGTTCTTCTTCCTTAGTTGCATTGTCCCAGGGGCTGAGCTGTGGTTTGAGCTCCACCTCTGTGTGTGTTCCTCTCACCAATGTCTGCTCCCAAGATTGCCCCAGAGCACGGGCACCCAACCAGGAAGAAGGAGGTAAAGGCAGCCCTTGGGGCTGGCATAGTCAGAGGAAGCTTTGGCAGGGAGGAGTGCACAGGCAGCTCTGCCAGCATGGGTAGAGAAGGCTTTGGTTTGAGGGGCAAGGAAGCCTGCTCAAGATGGGTGCCCCTCCTAGTGCCCATGGAGGTAGGGGCTGGCATATGGGCGAAAGGGGTGCAATGGAGGACCCTCCCCTTTTGCACCACTGAACAGTGGTGACTGCTCCTATGGTGGCTTCTTCCACAGTCTTTCCCAGTTGTGGAGCTCCTTAGTCCTATCCCTTCAGTCTGTCCCTTCACAAACCGCTGTCCCCTCCCTTGTCCATTCCCCAGACTGCACATTCCAGCACCTAGAACTCTTGTGCACTAGGAGACACCTATCTCAGGCTGGGGCACACAGGACTGTGGCACAGATCATCTGTGTAGGTCTTACTATGTCCTGCCTGGCACAGATCCCTTGCTGTGCTCTCCTTTGATCCCTTGAAACTCCTTCTCTGTCCTAGCTGAGCTCCCCATTGGTGGAAGGGCTTCCCTGAGTGTGGGAACCTGTCTTCTCCTTTAGCTCACCAACCCAGGGGTGCAGACTTTGTCTCATTTCTTTCTTTTTTTTTTTTTTTATCCTATCCCGTTACATGAGAGGTTTTCTTGTACTTTGAGGTGCCTGAGATCCTCTGCTAGTGATCAGTAAGTGCTCTGTGAGAATTGTTCCATTTGTACATGTATTTTTGATGTACTTGTGGGGAAAGGAAAACTCCATATCTTCCTATTTCACCATCTTGACCTTACAATCTATCTTGCCTTAGCATATTTTTTCAGGTTCCTTGTTAGATTCTATTTAGATAGTTAGACCTAGGGTGCTTCTTTCACTAATTTCTTGGCAAAATTATTGTCCTTTGGCACTCTTCGTTCTCATATCTGCATGCAGGACACACATGAATTTAATAAGTCCTTAGGCACTTAGATTGAGAAGAATTTAGTTCCATTTGTTAGTACTAACTGCAGATGACTTATATCACAAGATATCAGAAGTCTATAAGAGGAATCTCAAGAAAGATGTCAGCATCTCTCCATCCCCATTTATTTTGCTACTGCTTATGATGCCAGATGGGGTTGAATTGAGAGAGAACTGAAAAAGTTACTGTAATAAAGACAGATGTATAGCTTCTATAAGCCTTTCTGAAAGACATGAAAGAAGTCAGTAAATTTTTCTAAGATACTAAAAAGCAGACTTGTCTTATCTACATTGCCAGCACCCCAGGGAGGTCATTGGAGTAAGTACTGGAATTAGCAACAGAATCTTCACATTGTAAAATGTATACTATATTCTGGATCACTACAATAAATCAGAGGTTAAAGAAGCTCAAAATATCTAAGGGACATCTCTATGACCTAAAACAGAAAGAAAAGGTAGATGAATTTCTAAGAAAAAGAAAGAAAAAGTATTCCTGTTTTGGGAAAGGAAAGATTATAAACAAGCCAGAGAAGATCAGGAGGGAGTTACAATGTTCATTATAATCCAAATCATAATGCTAACAACCATTTATTTTTAATAACTAACAGATATGGAGTGTTTAGCTATATGATAGAAAATTTGCTGAATATTTTACATAGATTATCTTATTAAATCCTTGAAACTCTATGAAACAAGTAATCTTAAATGTCTCATTTTATACATAAAGAAATGGGCATTGAGAAACCTGCTAAGGACACACAATTAGTAAGCAGAGGAGCTATGATTTGAATATGCCTTCACTCTCAAGCATAATGGTGCACTGCTGATTCAAGGGGTGGCTCAGATGATAAAGACTCTGCTTGTGATGTGGGAGACCCGAGTTCGATCCCTGGGTCGAAATGATACCCTGGAGAATGGAATGGCAACCCACTCTAGTGTTCTTGCTTGGAGAATTCCATGGACAGAGGAACCTCGTGGGCTACACTCCAGGGGGTTGCAAAGAGTCAGACACAACTGAGTGACTAACACTTTCACTTTCTTTTAAGAAAAAAACATATATCAATGTAACCAACAGCTCACAGGTCAAGTTAACTGACTCCTTATGAATAAGTTAATTTTTAAATATAAGCAAGAGTAATTTAGATAAAATTACTTAATATTCATTGAAACCTATCAAAAATATGTTTAAGTATATGGGTTAAGAATACATAAGGGCCACCCTCAATATGATAATTGATTCAAGCAGGCAGGATCATGAATAGATTGTAAGGCCATTGCAAATAAGGTTGTTGGGAAGCAGACTATTCAAATGATGCCAGAGTATCACTTGATAAATTAATTACCAAATACAAAAGAGAAATGCACTTTTATATTGGGGATAACTGGCAATCACCAGCTCATGCAGGTGATCAAACTGTATCACTAACACTGGTAAAAGGTTTCTCTTGATGTGATACAATGAAAAGTATGCTATCTCATCCATTAAGCACTCTTGCAAAAATGTTTATGCTGATATAGTCTGTTAGACTATATCTTTTTAGTCTTTTAGACCCAACTTCCAATTTGTAGGAAACATGGGTGATAGAAGAACAAATTAAATAAAATGATGAATTGATCAAAACATGAGACAAATCTAGAACATGGGATATTCTCCGAGAATACTGGATAGGACTCTGCCAAAAGTCAACATCACAGAAAAAAAGGTTGAGGGACTATTCTAGATTAAAAGAGATTAAAGATGTAACAAAAATTATTTTAAAACTGGATAAATCTGACTATGAATTAATATCAGATAATCTTATAGAAATAATTGTTTAGGCTAATAATACTATAGTTACATATAAGAATTATTCTTAGGAGTTCCATGTTGACACATTTGGGAGTGGGGTGTGTGTGTGTGTATTCTCTCTCCCTGTGTCTAATATAAGATAAGATAAAGATATATAAATAATACAGATAGAGACAGATGTCATGACAGAGATAGAGAACACTTGCAAATGTGGCAAAATGTCAATCATTATAATCAAAAATTAGGGGAAAAATGAGGGTACCCACTAACAGAGCAGAGACATCACTTAGCCGACAAAGGTCTGTCTAGTTAAAGCTATGGTTTCTCCAGTAGTTATGTACGGATGTGACAGCTAGACCATAAAGAAAGCTGAGCACTGAAGAATTGATGATTTCGAACTGCCATGCTGAAGTAGACTCTTGAGAGTCCCTTGGACAGCAAGGAGATCAAACCAGTCAATCCTAAAGGAAATAAACCCTGAATATTCATTGGGAAGATTGATGTTGAAGCTGAAACTCCAATACTTTGGTCATCTGATGTGAAGAACTGATTCACTGGAAAATACCCTGATGCTGGGCAAGACTGAGGGCAGGAGAAGGGGGCAACAGAGGATGAGATGGTTGGATGGCATCGTCAACTCAAAGGACATGAGTTTGAGCAAACTGCATGAGGCAGTGAAGAATAGGGAAGCCTGGCATGCTGCAATTCCTGGGGTCACAAAGAGTCACACACAACTGAGCAACGGAACAACAACTAACAGAATAGAATATTATGTAAATTTTTCAAACCTTTAGTGGAAAAAAAATGGAACACAGAAGATTTAATGAAACCAACAAAAGGTGAGAAAGAAGAAAAAATAATACAAGAAAGCAATTTATTGAAAAAAATGGTAGAAATTACTTAAGCAATTAAGGTATTAAAGGATTCCTTTAAAACACATAAAAGAATCATATATAAATTTTCAGGAAAAATATAGGTTGTTTTGGAAATCTAGACTCTTTCAAAACTTTAAAATGTAAACATAATTTTAATGTTAAAAGTGACTATTAAACTGAAATAAAGTTAAGAGACCAATTTCATTTACAATAGAATCAAAAATAAAATATTTAGGAATAAATTTAATATAAAAAGTACCAAACTCTTTTCTGAAAACTGCAAAACATTGTCAGAAGAGAAGACTCAAACAAATGGACAGATAGGCCATGTTCATCAATTGGAAAACAATATTGTTAAGATGACACCATTTCACAAATTGATATACAGATTCAATGAGATCCTTTTCAAAATCATGGTTGGCTTCATAGCAGCACTATTCGTAACAGGTAAAATGTGGAAACAAACCAAATGTTCCTCAACTGATCTGCAGATAAGCAAAATGTGGGTATATGGTTGAATACTATTCAGTCATACAAAATGGAGATAGTTAAGATTATATAAAAACATTTTGAAGAAAGAGCTGTAGAATTTGTTCATGCATAGTTGTGAGAAGAAGAAAAAGTGAAGTTAAAGGTAACTCTACAGTTTTTAACTATACAGTTTTTAACTCAACTTTCAGAAAACTAAGATCATGGCAACCACTCCCATCACTTCATGGCAAATAGATGGGGGAAACAATGGAAATAGTGACAGACTTTATTTTGCGGGGCTCCAAAATCACTGCAAGATGACTGCAGTCATGAGATTAAAAGATGCTTGCTCCTTGGAAGAAAAGCTATGACCAACCTATTTTGGGGGCTCCAAAATCACTGCAAAATGACTGCAGCCATGAGATTAAAAGATGCTTGCTCCTTGAAAGAAAAGCTATGACCAACCTAGACAGCATATTAAAAAGCAGAGACATTTCTTGGCCAACAAAGGTCCATCTGGTCAAGGCTATGGTAAATTAGTAGTTCACTTTAGACATAATAAGTTTGGAGGTGCTCCAAATAAGAAGTTCAGGGGAGAGATCTGGGCTGGAGAAATAAATCTGAGAGTCATTCCTTCATCCAAAAAATACTTACTTCATGTCATCCCTATGCCAGGTATTGTGCTAAAACCTGTGATATTCATTACGGTCACCACTAGCCACATGTGGCATGCTAAATGTTCAGTTCCTTATTCTCACTAGTCATATTTCAAATTCTTAATAACATCTTATGCCTGCTGGCTTCCATACTGGACAGCACAGAAAAAAACTGCTTCCATCAGCAGGAAAGTTCTTTTGGACCATGCTGTATTAGATCCTTTATTCTCACTAGTCATATTTCAAATTCTTAATAACATCTTATGCCTGCTGGCTTCCATACTGGACAGCACAGAAAAAAACTGCTTCCATCAGCAGGAAAGTTCTTTTGGACCATGCTGTATTAGATCCTACCCACCAAGTTGCAACAGAAAGAAATAAAGGCAAGCCTAACAAGTCACAATTTTAGAAGCAAAAGTGGCAGTGTATTACATAAGGTAGTTTTAAAATCATGGACACTAGACACAGAAAGTTTGGGTTCAAATCCTGGTTCTAACTTTTGGAATCTTCTTAAATTTTTTCCTTAAGTTACTTCATCTGCAAAATGAGAGAATAATAAAAAATCTGGTTCATTGACATGATGTGAGGTTTAAATGAATTTATATTTACAAAATGCTTAGCACATATCATTGCATATAGTAACTGCCAAATCAATGATATTTCTTTGTGTTGTTAAATCACAGTGACAAATTGGTTGATTCTATTTGGAATATATCACTAGATGCCAACAATTGAACTTGAGTCAGGGCAAAGAGTACGAATAAATAAATGTTTTACAAAAACATGTGCGTGGAAGATTTCAAGCCAGTGTCTTTTTTTTGTTGTTTGTTTTCTGGCCATACTATGTGGCATGTAGGATCTTAGTTTCCTGACCAGGGACTGAACCAGTGCCCCGCCCCCCAGCCCCACCCCCGCATTGGGAGCTCAGGGTCTTTACTGAACCACCAGGAAAGTCCTTCAAGCCAATGTCTTGAAGAAGGCTCACAATTTTTCAAAATATTGTCTATGTGTGTACCAGTGTCACTGCTATGATGAATAAGTAAATGTGTGTAAAATATGCACTGTATAAAAATTATTGAATAATAATACATTTATGAAGATGTGCAGGTGTCTTACTGGGGGGTGATATAATATGAGGCAGGATGAATCAATACATTACAGTGATTTCTATATTTGCCAGGGCTAACTCGCTCAATTTCCACTGTATTGTCAAGGCACGACAGCATATCTTTGGTAGACTGAATGGTTATAGGTAATACTAACTAAGCCTATATCACTAAAAAGTGAATTAAATCATGGGAAAGGAAGACAAGAGAGACTGATTTATAAAGAACATCTTAGAATTTGAATTTGCATTTGTTTACATGGATAAGCTTGGGTAAAGACTTGACTGGCTCATAACCCATAAGCAGACCTTAGTCAACAGAATGGTGACCTCAGAGAATATAGACTATCAACTTGACTCCTACTTCAATATCAAGCATATTCTGGTTCAATCTGAAACTGGTTGATGGTTAATGGTAATTATCCAGAACAGAATAATTAAATCACCAGGGAGTTTTCTTGGGCTCTTCCTAACTGTTCTGTGTAATAGGACATTGCTGGGCACATTCCATCTAAACCACCCAATAAGCTAAATTTGCTATTGCTTCAAGTAAGCCCACAGCTGACTTTTAATGAACAGATTATTGTAACTATATATTATTTAGGTAGTTGGGCATGTATGTATGTTTCTGTGTGTGTACATGAGTGAATTAGCTGTGAGTTAGAAAACTTTAAAAATGAGGATTTTGTATTTCTTAATTCTTTGGTGCCACATCTGTGGAAATTATATTGTCTTTTTATTAAATTAGAAAGGATATGAGTAACATTTTATTAGTGACTGATTCCTTCTCCCCTCTCACTTGCCCTCTTGAGTGCAGTCTAGAAAGATGTACTTTTTCATTAATGGCTCCCATGCTAAAACTGAGGAAAAACAGAAAAGTAAATTGCTCCCAGAGGAACTATTAAGCTTGGGAACAATTAAGATGTCCAGAATTTTATAGGCCACTTCACAGGGTCCTCATTCTGAAGGCATCTATCTTGCATTGCTTAGAACAGTAAGGGCTCTTGGCCATAGTTTAAGGGCAGATACAGAAAAAAATATCATGAGATTGCTGAACATGTCTACATGGGTAACTAGGAATAAAGATGCCTAATTTGCTGGTATGTGACTGAAAACCTCAACTCTCCATGGATGTATACTATGGAATGTTAAATGGAATATACCAAAGACACTTGATCTTAACATCACAAGGTTGGGAGAGAGGTTGTATGAGTAGTATTGTTTAGCTCAGATTTTAAACGTATATGTACGTATGGGTGCATATACATACACATTTCAAGGAAGAGGAAGATAGAAATAAACAAGCAGTTGATATATATGTTTTCTAAGAAGAAATCCACATGGGGACTAAATCCTGTTTACAAAACATTGCTGAAAAAATATAAAAGCTGAACGATGTGAGGCTACATCTGGTTTGCCACATATGGCCACACAGACTGTTCAATGTATGCTCTACCAGATGAACATCATTCACAATGCGCAGACATAGATGGTGATCCCTGGAGTTTGGTAATATGGAAATTCTGGCTATACCATATCAGATGATACAGAAATAAAAATATAACAGCATAATAGTTAATACGCATTAACACCTATCATGTGCCAAGGCACTATTCCAAATGCAGTACACATATTTAACTTTGTTATTCCTAACAAAAACATAAATTAGGTGCTATTACTATTCCCAATCTATAGATGAGAAAAAGTGCAATGAGAGGTGGAATTACTTGTCCAAAATTATACAGCAATTAAGCTATGACACTTGGATACAAACTCAGGCAATCTGATTAGAGTCCATGCAGTTAATCAAAATGCTGTAAAAAAAAAAAAAAAACAAAACAAAATAAAACAAAAACAAGCAATTTGCCTGATTTATCTATAATATTAAAACTGAATATAGACACATAACACTGCCTATAAAGTATGTGTCATAAATAGAACCTACCACACTGATCAAATCTCTAAATCAAAATAGCAGCTTATAGAACACAGGTTGTATTTGGTGACAGACAGACTGTATCTGGTGACGAAATTAGAAAAATGTGGAATATTCTACAGGATAAACAATCCAGTTTATTTACACAAATAAATCGAAAGGAAGAAAAAACAGCCAGGTGTGGCAGCCCACTCTAGTGTTCTTGCCTGGGGAATACCGTGGATGACAGGACGCAGGGTGGGGCCTGGGGGCTGCAGTCCATGGGGTCATAGGGTTTTGGGCACGTCTGAGGTGACTTAGCACTCATAAACAGGGAACTATATCCAGTATCTTGTAATAAAATGCAATGGAAACTACTCTGAAATGTGTGTGTGTGTGTGTGTGTGTGTGTGTGTGTGTGTGTGTAAATGAAAGTTAAGTCACTCAGTAATGTCCGACTCCTTGCAACCCCATGGACTGTAGCCTGCCAAGCTCCTCTGTTCATGGGATTTTCCAGGCAAGAATACTGGAGGGGGGAGGTGGTCTTAAGATGGTGGAGGAATAGGACAGGGAGACCACTTTCTCCCCCACAAACTCATAGAAAGAACATTTGAACGCTGAGCAAATTCCATAGAACAACTTCTGAATGCTGGCAGAGGAAATCAGACACCCAGAAAGGCAGCCCATTTCTTCGAAAGGCGGCAGGACAAAATATAAAAGATAAAAAGAGAGACAAAAGAGGTAGGGAAAGAGATCCGTCCCGGGAAGTGAGTCTTAAAAAAGAGAAGTTTCCAAACACCAGGAAATATTCTCCCCCGCGGGTCTGTAGCGAGCCTTGGAATCTCAGAGGGCAAAATAACTGGGAGGAAAAATAAATAAATAATTAACCCCCCCAAATGACCGGCCTAACAGCAACTTCCAGCAGAGCAGCAGCCCAGATGTTCGCATCCCCCACTAGCAAGTGGCGGGGAGGGACAAGGAGAAGCAGGCTGCATTGCTTAGGGTAAGGACCAGGCCTGAATGCCCTAAGGGCAATCTGAGGGAACTAGCTTCAGATAGCAACCCAGACTGTGGGATACAAAAGCCCTAACCTTTTCACCTTACTTATAGTTTCCTTTGTAGTGCAAAAGCTTCTAAGTTTCATTAGGTCCCATTTGTTTAGTTTTGCTTTTATTTCCAATATTCTGGGAGGTGGGTCATAGAGGATCCTGCTGTGATTTATGTCGGAGAAGGTTTTGCCTATGTTCTCCTCTAGGAGTTTTATAGTTTCTGGTCTTACATTTAGATCTTTAATCCATTTTGAGTTTATTTTTGTGTATGGTGTTAGAAAGTGTTCTAGTTTCATTCTTTTACAAGTGGTTGACCAGTTTTCCCAGCACCACTTGTTAAAGAGGTTGTCTTTTTTCCATTGTATATCCTTGCCTCCTTTGTCAAAGATAAGGTGTCCATAGGTTTGTGGATTTATCTCTGGGCTTTCTATTCTGTTCCATTGATCTATATTTCTGTCTTTGTGCCAGTACCATACTGTCTTGATGACTGTGGCTTTGTAGTAGAGTCTGAAGTCAGGCAGGTTGATTCCTCCTGTTCCATTCTTCTTTCTCAAGATTACTTTGGCCATTCGAGGTTTTTTGTATTTCCATACAAATTGTGAAATTATTTGTTCTAGTTCTGTGAAAAATACCGTTGGTAGCTTGATAGGGATTGCATTGAATCTACAGCCCTCAGATTGGGAGAAAATAATAGCAAATGAAGAAAGAGACAAAGGATTAATCTCAAAAATATACAAGCAACTCCTGCAGCTCAATTCCAGAAAAATAAATGACCCAATCAAAAAATGGGCCAAAGAACTAAACAGACATTTCTCCAAAGAAGACATACAGATGGCTAACAAACACATGAAAACATGCTCAACATCACTCATTATCAGAGAAATGCAAATCAAAACCACAATGAGGTACCATTACACGCCAGTCAGGATGGCTGCCATCCAAAAGTCTACAAGCAATAAATGCTGGAGAGGGTGTGGAGAAAAGGGAACCCTCTTACACTGTTGGTGGGAATGCAAACTAGTACAGCTGCTATGGAAAACAGTGTGGAGATTTCTTTAAAAACTGGAAATAGAACTGCCATATGACCCAGCAATCCCACTTCTGGGCATACACACTGAGGAAACCAGATCTGAAAGAGACACGTGCACCCCAATGTTCATCGCAGCACTGTTTATAATAGCCAGTACATGGAAGCAACCTAGATGCCCATCAGCAGATGAATGGATAAGGAAGCTGTGGTACATATACACAATGGAATATTACTCAGCCGTTAAAAAGAATGAATTTGAATCAGTCCTAACGAGATGGATGAAACTGGAGCCCATTATACAGAGTGAAGTAAGCCAGAAAGATAAAGAACATTACAGCATACTAACATATATATATGGAATTTAGAAAGATGGTAACGATAACCCTATATGCAAAACAGTAAAAGAGACACAGAAATACAGAACAGACTTTTGAACTCTGGGGAGAAGGTGAGGGTGGGATGTTTCAAAAGAACAGCATGTATACTATCTATGGTGAAACAGATCACCAGCCCAGGTGGGATGCATGAGACAAGTGCTCCGGCCTGGTGCACTGGGAAGACCCAGAGGAATCGGGTGGAAAGGGAGGTGGGAGGGGGGACCGGGATGGGGAATACGTGTAAATCTATGGCTAATTCATATCAATGTATGACAAAACCCACTGAAATGTTGTGAAGTAATTAGCCTCCAACTAATAAAAAAAAAAAAAAAAGAAAGAAAGAAAAGCCCTAACCTAAGACACCACCAGGCATGCTAACAGAGCAAAGGACTGAGCACAGCTAGCCAGCTGGGGACCAGCCCATCCCCCGCCAGAGACAGGCAGGGAGAGGCAGCCAGAGCTGGAAGGGGGCAATCGCGGCTCCAGAGAGGCATCCTATAACAAACTGTAAGCAGACTTCCTGCTAACCAAGACTTCTTGGGATTCTGAAAATGAACTGATCCCACACTGTCCACAACAGCTCCAGAGAAAGTCTTAGATATCTTTTTACTATTATCATTTTTTTAATAAAAAAATTGTAATTTTTTTTATATTTAAGTCCCCATTACCCTTTTAATTTTCATTTTCATAACCTACTATTACCTTGCAAAAAAAAAGGAAGACCCTATTTTTAAATCAAATAAATAATAATTTTTTTAAAATTTTTGTGCAAATAATTTTTGTGACTTTGGTTTTTTTTTGTTTTTTTTTTTGTATTTTTGAGAATCTAACCTCTACTCTAGATTTTTAATCCTTGCTTTTTGGTATTTGTTACAAATTTTGTACGTTTAAGTATGCAATATTTAGTACCCATTTTTACTTGGGAGCAAGATCACTGGCCTGATTGCTCTCTCCCCCTTTTGATGCTGCTTTTTCTCCATCAGGTCGCCTCTATCTCCCCCCCCCCCTTTTTTTTTCTCTACCCAACTAGGTGAATCTCTTTGTGTGTTCTGGGCTGTGGAGAACATTTAGGGAACTGATTACTGGCTGGATCTGTCTCTCTCCTTTTGATTCCCCCTTTTAGCCTCTTGGCCACCTCTGTCTCTTTCTTCCCTCTTCTCATCTCTATGTAACTCCGTGAACATCTGTCAGGGGTCCAGAGTGTAGAGAGCACATAGGGAAGTGAATACTGGCTAGCTTGCTTTCTCCCCTTTTGATGCCCCCTCTTCGCCTGCTGGTCACCTCTATCTCCGTCTTCCCTCTTCTCTTCTCCATGTAACTCGGTGGACCTCTCCGGGTGTCCCTCGCTGTGGAGAAACTTTTCCTCATTGACCCAGATGTTTTATCATCAGTGCTGTATATATGGAGAAATCTTGAGGCTAATGTAAGTATAAGATAGAAAACCAGAGGCAGGAGGCTTAAGTCAAAATCCTGAGAACACCAGAGAACTCCTGAATCCAGGGAACATTAATTGATAGGAGCTCATCAAATGCCTCCATACCTACACCAAAACCAAGCACCACCAAAGGGCCAACAAACTCCAGAGCAAGACATACGATGCAAATTCTCCAGTAACACAGGAACATAACCCTGAGCCTCAATAGACAGGCTTCCCAAAGTCACACCAAACCCACTGACATCTCAAAACTCATCAGTCAGTTCAGTTGCTCAGTCATGTCCGACTCTTTGCGACCCCATGAATCGCAGCATGCCAGGTCTCCCCATCCATTACAAACTCCCGGAATCCACTAAAACTCATGCCTATCGAGTTGGTAATGCCATCCAGCCATCTCATCCTCTGTCGTCCCCTTCTCTTCCTGCCCACAATCCCTCCCAGCATCAGGGTCTTTTCCAATCAGTCAACTCTTCTCATGAGGTGGTCAAAGTATTGGAGTTTCAGTTTCAGCATCAGCCCTTATCATGAACACCCAGGACTTATCTCCTTCAGGATGGACTGGTTGGATCTCCTTGCAGTTCAAGGAACTCTCAAGAGTCCTCTCCAACACCATAGTTCAAAAGCACCAATTTTTCGGTGCTCAACTTTCTTCACAGTCTAACTCTCACATCCATACATGAACACTAGAAAAACCATAGCCTTGAACAGACGAACCTTTGTTGGCAAGGGAATGTCTCTGCTTTTTAATATGCTATCTAGGTTGGTCATAACTTTCCTTCCAAGGAGTAAGCATCTATTAATTTCATGGCAGCAATCACCATCTGCAGTGATTTTGGAGCCCCCCAAAAAACAAAGTCTGACACTGTTTCCACTGTCTGCCAATCTATTTCCCATGAGGTGGTCGGACCAGATGTCATGATTTTAGTTTTCTGAATGTTGAGCTTTAAGCCAACATTTTCACTCCCCTCTTTCACTTTCATCAAGAGGGTTTTAGTTCCTCTTCGCTTTCTGCCATGAGGGTACTGTTATCTGCATATCTGAGGTTATCGATATTTCTCCTGGCAATCAATTCCAGCCTGTGCTTCTTCCAGCCCAGCGTCTCTCATGATGTACTGTGTATGTAAGTTAAATAAGCAGGGTGACAATATACAGCCTTGACGTACTCCGTTTCCTATTTGGAATCAGTCTGTTGTTCAATGTCCAGTTCTAACTGTTGCTTCCTGACCTGCATACAGGTTTCTCAAGAGGCAGGTCAGGTGCGCTGGTATTCCCATCTCCTTCAGATTATTCCACAGCTTATTGTGATCCACACAGTCGAAGGCTTTGGCATAGTCAATATAGCAGAGATAGACATTTTACTAGAACTTCCTTGCTTTTTTGATGATCCATTGGATATTGGCAATGTGATCGCTGGATCCTCTGCCTTTTCTAAAACCAGCTTGAACATCTGGAAGTTCTCGGTTCATGTATTGCACAGCCTGGCTTGGAGACTTTTCAGCTTTGCTTTACTAGCGTTTGAGATGAGTGCAATGGTGTGGTAGTTTGAGCATTCTTTGGGATTGCCTTTCTTAGGGATTGGAATGAAAACTGACCTTTTCCAGTTCTGTGGGCACTGCTGAGTTTTCCAAAATTGCTGGCATATTGAGTGCAGCACTTTCACAGCATCATCTTTTAGGATTTGAAATAGCTCACCTGGAATTCCATCACATTCACTAGCTTTGTTCATAGTGATGCTTTCTAAGGCCCACTTGACTTCACATTCCAGGATGTCTGGCTCTAGATGAGTGATCACTCCATCGTGATTATCTGAGTCATGAAGATCTTTTTTGTACAGTTCTTCTGTGTATTCTTGCCACCTCTTCTTAATATATTCTGCTTCTGTTAGGTCCATACCATTTCTGTCCTTTATTGAGCCGATTTTTGCAATAAATGTTCCCTTGGTATCTCTAATTTTCTTGAAGAGATCTCTAGTGTTTCCCATTCTGTTGTTTTCCTCTATTTCTTTGCATTGACAGCTGAGGAAGGCTTGCTTATCTCTCCTTGCTATTCTTTGGAACTCTCCATTCAGATGGGAATATCTTTCCTTTTCTCCTTTGCTTTTCACTTCTCTTCTTTTCACAGCTATTTGTAAGGCCTCCTCAGACAACCATTTTGCCTTTTTGCATTTCTTTTCCATGGGGATGGTCTTGATCCCTGTCTCCTGTACAATGTCACGAACCTCCATCCATACTTCATCAGGCTCTCTGTCTATCAGATCTAGTGCCTTTAATCTATTTCTCACTTCCACTGTATATTCATAAGGGATTTGATTTATGTCATACCTGAATGGTCTAGTGGTTATCCCTACTCTCTCCAGTTTAAGTTTGAATTTGGCAATAAGGAGTTCATGATCTGAGCCACAGTCAGCTCCAGGTCTTTTTTGTGCTGACTGTATAGAGCTTCTCCATCTTTGGCTGCAAAGAATATAATCAATCTGATTTTGGTGTTGGCCATCTGGTGAAGTCCATGTGTAGAGTTTTCTCTTGTATTGTGGGAAGAGGATGTTTGTTATGACCAGTGAGTTCAAAAATCATTACTAGACACGTCATTGCACTCCGGAGAGAAGAAATCCAACTCCACCCACCAAAACACAGACACAAGCTTCCCTAACCAGGAAACCTTGACAATCCACCCACCCAACCCCACCCACACTGAGGAACCTCTACAATAAAGAGGAACCACCAACTGCCAGAATACAGAAAGGCCACCCAAAACAGAGCAATATAAACAAGATGAAAAGGCAGAGAAATACCCAGCAGGTAAAGGAACAGGATAAATGCCCACCAAACCAAACAAAAGAGGAAGAGATAGGGAATCTACCAGATAAAGAATTCCAAATAATGATAGTGAAAATTATCCAAAATCTTGAAAACAATTTGGAGTAACGAGTAAATAGCCTGGAGACAAGATGCAAGAAAGGCTTAACAAGGACCCAGAATAAATAAAAGAGTCAATATATAATGAATAATGTGATAAATGAGAACAAAAACACCCTGGAGGGAACCAACAGTAGAATAATGGAGGCAGAAGATAGGATAAGTGAGGTATAACACAGAATGATAGAAATAAATGAAACAGAAAGGAAAAAAAGAATTAAAAGAAATGAGGACAACCTCAGAGACTTCTGGGACAATGTTAAATGCCCAAACAGTCGAATCATAGGAATCCCAGAAAAAGAAGACAAAAAGAAAGGCCATGAGAAAATACGTGAGGAGATAGTAGTTAAAAACTTCCCTAAAATGGGGAAGGAAATAATCACCCAAGTGAAAGAAAACCAGAGAGCCCCAAACAGGATAATCTCAAGGTGAAACACACAAAGACACATATTAATCAAATTAACAAAGATGAAACACAAAGAACAAATATTAAAAGTAGCAAGGAAAAAACAACAAATAACACAAAAGGGGATTCCCATTAGGATAACAGCTGTTCTTTCAATAGAAACACTCAGGACAGAAGGAAATGGAAGGACATACTTAAAGTGATGAAAGAGAAAAACCTACAACCCATATTACTGGACCCAGCAAGGATCTCATTCAAATATGAAGGAGAAATCAAAAGTTTTACAGACAAGCAAGAGCAGAGAGAATTCAGCACCATCAAACCAGCTCTCCAACAAATGCTAAAGGATCTTCTCTAGACAGGAAACACAGAAACGGTGTATAAACTCGAACCCAAAACAATAAAGTTAATGGCAATGGGATCATACTTATCAACAATTACTTTAAATGTAAATAGGTTGAATGCCCCAACCAAAAGACAAAGACTGGCTGAATGAATACAAAACCAAAACCCCTATATATGTTGTCTACAAGAGAACAACCTGGAAAAAAGGGACACATACAGACTGAAAGTGAAGGGCTGGAAAAAGATATTCCATGCAAACTGAGACCAAAAGAAAGCAGGAGTATCAATACTCATATCAGATAAAATAGACTTTAAAACAAAGGCTGTGAAAAGAGACAAAGATGGACACTACACAGTGATCAAATGATCAATCCAAGAAGAAGATATAACAATCATAAATATATATGCACCCAACTTAGGAGCACCACAATATGTAAGAGAAATGCTAACAAGTATGAAAGGGGAAATTAACAATAACACAATAATAGTGAGAGACTTTAATATCTCAATCACACCTATGGATAGACCAAATAAACAGAAAATGAACAAGGAAACACTCACTTTAAGTGAAACAATAGATCAGTTAAACCTAATTGATATCTATAGGACATTTCACCACAAAACAATGAATTTCACTTTTTGCTCAAGCGCACATGGAACCTTCTCCAGGATAGATCACTTCCTGGGCCATAAATCTAGTCTTGGTAAATTCAACAAAACTGAAACATTCCAAGAATCTTTTCTGACCACAATGCAGTAAGATTAGATGTCAATTACAGAAGAAAAACTATTAAAAATTCCGTCATATGCAGGCTGAACAACATGCTTCTGAATAACCAACAAATCAAAGAAGAAATAAAAAAAGAAATCAAAATATACATAGAAATGAATGAAAATGAAAACACAACAATCCAAAACCTATGGGACACTGTAAAAGCAGTGCTAAGGGGAAGGTTCATAACAATACAGGCTTACCTCACGAATCAAGAAAAAAAGTCAAATAAATAAACTAACCTACACCTAAAGCAACTAGAAAAGGAAGAAATGAAGAACTCCAGGGTTAGTAGAAGGAAAGAAATCTGAAAAATTAGGGCAGAAATAAATGCAAAAGAAACAAAAGAGACCATAGCAAAAATGAACAAAACTAAAAGATGGTTCTTTGAGAAGATAAATAAAATTGACAAACCATTAGCCAGACTCATCAAGATAAAAAGGGAGAAGAAGCAAATCAACAAAATTAGAAATGAAAATGGAGAGATCACAACAGACAATACAGAAATACAAAGGATCATAAGAGACTATTATCAGCAACTATGAGCCAATAAAATGGACAACTTGGAAGAAATGGACAAATTCTTAGAAAAGTATAACTTTCCAAAAATGAACCAGAAAGAAATAGAAAATCTTAACAGACCCATCACAAGCATGGAAATTGAAACTGTAATCAGAAATCTTCTAACAAAATGCCAGGACCAGATGGCTTCACAGCTGAATTCTACCAAAAGTTTAGAGAATAACTAACACCTATCCTACTCAAATTCTTCAAGCAAATTGCAGAGGAAGGTAAGCTTCCAAACTCATTCTATGAGGCCACCATCACCCTAATACCAAAACCTGACAAAGATTCCACAAAAAAAGAAAACTACAGGCAAATATCACTGATGAACGTAGATGCAAAATCCTTAACAAAATTCTAGCAAACAGAATCCAACAACATATTAAAAAGACCATACATAATGACCAAGTGGTCTTTATCCCAGGAATGCAAGGATTCTTTAATATCTGCAAATCAATCAATGTAATACACCACATTAACAAATAGAAAAGTAAAAACCACATGATTATCTCAATAGATGCAGAGAAAGCCTTGACAAAATCTCACACCCATTTATGATAAAAACCCTCCAGAAAGCAGGCATAGAAGGAACATACCTCAACATAATACAAGCTTTACATGACAAAGCCACAGCAAACATGATCCTCAATGGTGAAAAATTGAAATCATTTCCCCTAAAGTCAGGAACAAGACAAGGGTGCCCACTCTCACCACTACTATTCAAAATGGTTTTGGAAGTTTTGACCACAGCAATCAGAGCAGAAAAAGAAACAAAAGGAATCCAGATAGGAAAAGAAGAAGTTTCACCATAGAGAGTATACATGCTGTTCTTTTGAAATATCCCACCCTCACATTCTCCCACAAAGTTCAAAAGTCTGTTCTGTATTTCTGTGTCTCTTTTTCTGTTCTGCATATAGGGTTATCGTTATCACCTTTCTAAATTCCATATACATGTGTCAGTATGCTGTAATGTTCTTTATCTTTCTGGCTTACTTCACTCTGTATAAGGGGCTCCAGCTTCATCCATCTCATTAGGACTGGTTCAAATGAATTCTTTTTAATGGCTGAGTAATATTCCATGGTGTATATGTACCACAGCTTCCTTATCCATTCATCTGCTGATGGGCATCTAGGTTGCTTCCATGTACTGGCTATTATAAACAGTGCTGCGATGAACATTGGGGTGCACGTGTCTCTTTCAGATCTGGTTTCCTCAGTGTGTATGCCCAGAAGTGGGATTGCTGGGTCATATGGCAGTTCTATTTCCAGTTTTTAAAGAAATCTCCACACTGTTTTCCATAGCAGCTGTACTAGTTTGCATTCCCACCAACAGTGTAAGAGGGTTCCCTTTTCTCCACACCCTCTCCAGCATTTATTGCTTGTAGACTTTTGGATAGCAGCCATCCTGACTGGCGTGTAATGGTACCTCATTGTGGTTTTGATTTGCATTTCTCTAATAATGAGTGATGTTGAGCATCTTTTCATGTGTTTGTTAGCCATCTGTATGTCTTCTTTGGAGAAATGTCTGTTTAGTTCTTTGGCCCATTTTTTGATTGGGTCATTTATTTTTCTGGAATTGAGCTGCAGGAGTTGCTTGTATATTTTTTAGATTAATCCTTTGTCTGTTTCTTCATTTGCTATTATTTTCTCCCAGTCTGAGGGCTGTCTTTTCACCTTACTTATATTTTCCTTTGTAGTGCAAAAGCTTTTAAGTTTCATTAGGTCCCATTTGTTTAGTTTTGCTTTTATTTCCAATATTCTGGGAGGTGGGTCATGATCACCAGCCCAGGTGGGATGCACGAGACAAGTGCTCCGGCCTGGTGCACTGGGAAGACCCAGAGGAATTGGGTGGAGAGGGAAGTGGGAGGGGGGATCGGGATTGGGAATACGTGTAAATCTATGGCTGATTCATATCAATGTATGACAAAACCCACTGGAAAAAAACAAAAAATAATAATAATAAAAAAAAGACAAAAAAAAATAAAAAAATTAAAAAAAAAAAAAAGGAAAAGAAGAAGTGAAATTCTCACTGTTTGCAGATGACATGATCCTCTACAAAGAAAACCCTAAAGACTCTTCCAGAAAATTACTAGAGCTAATCTATGAATATAGTAAATTTGCAGGATATAAAATTAATACCCAGAAATCCCTTGCATTCCTATACACTAACAATGAGAAAACAGAAAGAGAAATTAAGGAAACAGTCCCACTCACCATTGCAACGAAAAGAATAAAATATTTATGAATATATCTGGCTAAAGAAACAAAAGACCTATATATAGAAAACTATAAAACACTGATGAAAGAAATCAAAGAGGACACAAATAGATGGAGAAGTATACCGTGTTCATGGATCCGAAGAATCAATATAGTGAAAATGAGTATATTACCCAAAGTAATCTATAGATTCAGTGGAATCCCTATCAAGCTACCAAGAGTATTTTTCAGAGAACTAGAACAAATAATTTCACAATTTGTATGGAAATACAAAAAAACCTCGAATAGCTAAAGCAATCTTGAGAAGGAAAAACGGAACTGGAGGAATCAACCTGCCTGACTTTAGGCTCTACTACAAAGCCACAGTCATCAAGACAGTATGGTACTGGCACAAAGACAGAAATATAGATCAATGGAACAAAATGGAAAGCCCAGAGATAAATCCATGCACCTATGGACACCTTATCTTTGACAAAGGAGGCAGGAATATACAATGGAGAAAAGACATCTCTTTAAGAAGTGGTGCTGGGAAAACTGGTCAACCACTTGTAAAAGAATGAAACTAGAACACTTTCTAACACCATACACAGAAATAAACTCAAAATGGATTAAAGATCTAAATGTAAAACCAGAAACTATTAAACTCCTAGAGGAAAACATAGGTAAAACACTCTCCGACATAAACCACAGCAGGATACTCTATGACCCACCTCCCAGAGTAATGGAAATAAAAGCAAAAATAAACAAATGGGACGTAATTAAACTTGAAAGCTCCTGCACAACAAAGGAAACTATCAGCAAGGTAAAAAGACAGCCTTCAGAATGGGAGAAAATAATAGCAAATGAAGCAATGGACAAAGAATTAATCTCAAAAACATACAGGCATCTCCTACAGCTCAATTCCAGAGAAATATAAGACCCAATCAAAAAGTGGGCCAAAGAACTAAACAGACATTTCTCCAACGAAGACATACAAATGGCTAACAAACACATGAAAAGATGCTCAACATCACTCATTATCAGAGAAATGCAAATCAAAACCACAATGAGGTACCATTTCATGCCATTCAGAATGGCTGCTCTCCAAATCTACAAGCAATAAATGCTGGAGAGGGTGTCGAGAAAAGGGAACCCTTTCATACTGTTGGTGGGAATGCAAACTAGTACAGCCACTATGGAGAACAGTGTGGAGATTCCTTAAAAAACTGGAAATAGAACGGCCATATGAGCCAGCAATCCCACAGCTGGGCATACACACTGAGAAAATCAGAATGGAAGGAGACACATGTACCCCAATGTTCATTGCAGCACTGTTTATAATAGCCAGGAAATGGAAGCAACCTAGATGTCCATCAGCAGATGAACGGATAAGAAAGCTGTGGTACATATACACAATGAAATATTACTCAGCCATTAAAAATAATACATTTGAATCAGTTCTAATGAGGTGGATGAAACTGGAGCCTATTATACAGAGTGAAGTAAGCCAGAAAGAAAAACACCAATACAGTATACTAATGCATATATATGGAATTTAAAAAGATGGTAACGATAACCCTGTATGCGAGACAGCAAAAGAGACATAGATATATTGAACAGTCTTTTGGAGTTTGTGGGAGAGGGCGAGGATGGGATGATATGGGAGAATGGCATTTAAACATGTAAATTATCATTTGTGAAACGAATCGCCAGTCCAGGTTCAATGCATGATACAGGGTGCTCGCAGCTGGTGCACTGGGATGACCCAGAGGGATGGCATGGGGAGGGAGGTGAGAGGGGAGTTCGGGATGGGGAATACATGTACACCCATTGCAGATTCAAGTCAATGTATGGCAAAACCAATACAATATTGTAAAGTAAAACAATTTATTTAAAAAAATAAAAATAAAAAAATAAAAAAGAATATTGGAGTGGGTTGCCATTTCCTTCTCCAGGGGATCTTCATGACCCAGGGATCTGATCTGGGTCTCCCCCATTGCAGGCAGACTCTTTTCCCTTTGAGCTACCAGGGAATCCCCACTCAGCTATAAAGAATCTGCCTGCAATGCAGGTGACCTGAGTTTGATCCCTAGGGTGGGAAGAACCCTGGAGGATGGCATAGCAACCCGCTTGAGTATTCTTTCCTGGAGAATCTCCATGGATAGAGGAGACTCGCAAGATACAGTTCACAGGCTTGCAATGTGTCAGACACAACTGAGTGACTAAGTACAGCAACTGAATCACTTTGCTACAGATCTAAAACTAAAATAACATTGTAAATCAACTATACTTCAATGATTTTTTTAAAAGGAAAAATACATAATTCAGTAAGTGGAGGAGAAAGTGGGTGATGGTATAACTGTAACAAGACTAACTACTTGTTGATACATGCTAAAGCAAGGAGCTGGGTAGAGATATTTAATATATGTTCAAAATTTGTCAGTTACATCTCAATAAAAAATTTTAAAAAGAAAAAAACCTCATCATGGGCAGGCACATATCAAGAGAGTGCATATTGGGTACTTGCTGTATCAAGGGAAATTGGTTATACATAAAGCATAGAAGACCAAGAAAACAGGTAGGGCACTGAGATATATCTATACGGACACTGACCTCTTGAGAATAACAGCTCCCCTGTAGGGTAGAGCAAGTGCTAGCTGACACATTCTCTGGGCAATGCTCCTTGGAACTATTTAAAATTATTATTATGAATAAAGAGAAAAATCAATCCTTAAGGAAATTCTATTTGGACTTGCTATAGTTCCTTCAAAACAGACTGGATCTGCACATTAGGAAGAAAACCTTAGAGAGATAACTGATGATTCCATGAAAGAGATAAATCAACTTGAAGAGGTCAAGTCGAACTGTTGCCATATCTTTACAGGTTCATTGGACACAAGTCCAAAATGATCACCCAGAATAGTTTCTTCCTTGTGAAAGATGGAAAGATTGAGGAATCTATGTACTGCTGGAACAGGTGAATGATCTGACCTATTATCAGATCAATTTATAATTCTAATCAATAACACTATCTTAAAAGAGTCTATAATCAAAACAGCAAAAACTATTTCTGATTTTGCTCATCTTCCTATCCTTACCACCATGCTTGGCTCATAGCAAATATTCAGTAAACATTAAACTGACAGACTCAAGAGAGATATATATAACAGGGAAGACTCAGACCAGAGTGAAGGCTGTTTGTCATTCTGATTTAACAGGCCAGCATGAAGCAATGTGGTGAGGTCAGGGAAGAAAAGAGAAATTACATGCAAGCAAAATTTGTGTGTGCAGGTTACCAGTGTAACTTTGTGTCTTTTTTTTAATCATGGCTACTTCAAGTCTAACATGGCTTTACTTGTAATTTCCACCTTCATCTTTATGCTTCTAAGAAAGAAAAAAACTCTGCCAACTATACTGTGACATATGAAAAATTATGAGATTGAATTCAAATTTAACAGAAGTAAAATGTGAAAAAAGTATAATACCTAGAATCAATGAAATATGAGGTTTATAGTTGTTTGGACTGATTCATTCCCACTAGGAATATAGTATTTCACCAAAAAAGGGTCAGAAGTCTGAGATTTCTGGACAAGAAAGTACCTAGAAGAAACCAGAAGTACATTCTGGCCAGGAAAGGAAAAGCTAAAAATGGGAGAGAAAATGAAGTTGGTGACAATTTAATAGCAGAAAATGTGATGCTGCTCAGAAAAAAGGAATTAGAGAGGCAAGTGCAGAAGAGTTAAAAATGAGACAGTTGCCCGGACAGTTGCCAGGCAGAGTCTCAACAGTCCCAGGGATGATGCCCACAACTAAGCCCCTGGCAAACAGGCCCTGGGGTTCCAATATTGTCCCCTTCCCCTAATTCTCCTCCATGGTCTTTCAAATGTTGGTTAAGCATCTATTCAGCTGACTGAAGTCTAAGAGTGGCTAGTCCATGTTTTGATGGTGCTGACACAGGACTTATGACACAAACAGCAATCTTCCAGGCCATGAATACTCTGGGAAATTCCTGCAAAAGCATGCTGAGTTTTATAAAGGTGTTTAGGTGTTACACAAATGAAAATGAGAAAGGATTATTCAAAGTCTTAAAGAACATATAGTGTAGTGTAGGAGTCATAATGAAAATAAAGCATTATAATAAAATGAGATAGGGACAAGTATGCAATTAATAGTTAAAAGGAATGAAACATTTTCTCGATTGGCTTTAATTTGGGGGAGGATGAATATTTATTGGTAAATGGCATCATTATTTTAGAAATTTATGAAATAAAATCTTGAGATAAATTATCCATACTCTATCTGTGGTGAAGAATATAAAAAAGGAGAACAATTAGGGAGTAGGGAAATTAGGTAAAAGTCTGGACCTTGCAAATAATGTCAGTGAGTGTAAGTCACTCAGTCGTGTCTGACTCTTTGTGATCCCATGGACTCTAGCCTGCCAGGCTCCTCTATCCATAGAATTCTCCAGGACAGAATACTGGACTCAGTAGTCTTTCCCTTCTCCAAGGTATCTTTCAACCCAGGGAAAGAACCCAGGTCTCCTGTCTTGCAAGCAGATTCTTTACTGTCTGAACCGCCAGGAAATAGTTTTACTTTATACATTACCCTAGTCTCTTTTATGTTTGACTTTACCTCTGGAAAGTTAAGAAAAGCGACTAGGAATTATTTACAACAATATTGGGAATATTTGAGATGTAATATATGTGTGAAAATTTTGCTAGGATGGAGTATGCCAGCACTTGAATTGTGGCTATGCCTCTTTTTCTTTAATGAAAATCTACTATCAGATTTATTCCATAAAAATTAAATTGCCAGATGGAAATCATACATTCGAGTTCAAAAACTTAGATGAAAAGTTAGCCACTGTTCTTGGTACATATTCTCCTGCAAAAATCGTTCCATCTTGTCTGATTTCAGTTGCTTAGTTTCCCCATATTAGTCAGTTGACATGGTTTGTGGCCTGTTATCTTCTATACTAAGTGTAATATAGGGCAAGCCTTCTCCATAAGTTCCTTTACCTTGGATTCAAAAGTGAAAACCTCCTCTTTTCCTAAGGAATACTGGGCTATCAGTGAATATTCTGGAAGCCCCAAAAGTACCTACAGAAATCAAGTTATGCTAATACTTTGTGGAATCACACCCTTTGTCTGGCACATAACAAGACTGCTCAGTGCTGGGCTTCAGTGGAAACTTTCTAAAAAACATGCTATATGTATAACAGTATACTAAATATAAAACCAACAAGCTGCATTCTGAGATAGAATGTAGGAAAAGGAATCTTCACATTAGTTAAAGAGAGAAGCTCATTAGAGGAAGTTTGAAGTTATGCTTAGTGGTAAAGGCATAGAGTTGAAACTATCTAGGGGGAGAAAAAGGAAAAGACCTTAAGTGACAACAAAATGAAATTTGATTTCTTCATCTTTAGGAAACTGGCGCTTGGTAATAACAAGGGCCCATCTGCAGCTGAGATAGTGAGGCTAAGTGAGGAGATAGTGAATACTCAAAAAGTCAGCCGACATACCATTTCTGGGATCATACTGACAGCATCTAAATGGGATAATTGGTGTAGTCCAAACGAAGGTATACCTATATCTTCTGTTACTGGAGGCTGACAGATAATCACCACTTCTGAAATTTTAAACCATGGGGAAAAGGACCTGGATAGATTCATAATCTAACAAACCAATCAATGATATTTAATATTCATTTAACTTACAAACATTTTAATGTGTTATGAGCTTCTATCTTCTGCCTTTCACTGACAGGCAGTATGCCAAAATAGGCTTCCTATATTAAGCTAATCACTTAGGGAAATTCATATAGAATTATATTCATATTATGTCCAGAAAGAAGCTAACATAAAAGACCTGAGACTGCTATCCTTAGAAAGTCCTCCTCTCAAGTGTGTCCTTGGCTGGTATCTGGGAACTTCGAATTTTGGAAGTGTTTCCATCATTTCCAGAACTGAAAAAAGTGGCTCATTGTGCCCAGACTGGTTGTACAAACCCCATGGTTTATGCTGAACACCTGCTTTCTGCTGGCAGTCTAGAATTCTGGTACATGCTGGGATGAAGCTGTCTTCATGACCAGCTACCAATAAAAACCTAATGAGATCCTGTGGTAGATAATACTTCACATATATTGTCATAATTCAGTGCTGGAGGAATCAAGTGCACACTGTGTCGCTCCACTGGAGGAGAACTCTTGGAAACTTGTGCCAAGTTTCCTATAGATATTACCACATGTGCCTTTACCCTTTGCTAATTTTCCTTTATATCATTTGACTATAAAAAATCATAGCTATGAGTATGACTATATGCTGAATTCTGACTCCTTTTAGCAAATAACCAAACTGGGGGTAGTTTTTGAGACCCCCAATACATATAGGTAACACATTTTCAGGACTAGTTTAAGAAGAGGAAAAATTTCCTTTTCAGTCTTTAATAACTCAACTGACACTGACTAGTTACACTGTACCATAAAGGGTGGCAAGTATAGAGAGTAATGTACTAAAATGCCATGGAAATGATTACATCACAGATATAAATATTAAGTATAAAGAAAATTGGCATAGTTACAAAATCAAATTTCAGTTTAGAAACCACAAGTTGGCATTTGCATATTTAGGTTTATAAAACATATCCAACACATGAAATTGAATGAAGCAACATATAGCATATTATATACAATCTGATATATACACACATATGAATAAGAAGATAGCAGGAAATAAAGCAAAATCTCTGCCCTAATAGAGCTCAATATATGGATCACTTCATGACTCTTAACAAGTTCAAAGCCAAAAAAAAGCTACCCAGCCTTGATACTGTGAGAGTCATTTCCTAGGCAGGTTGATAAGAAGTCTAGGGGTCCCCAAGAAGACAGGGGTCTGGAATTCTCAAGGAGGAAGAAAGGACAAACTTTTTTTTCCTCTACATTCCTTAGGATTATATAACAATAATGTATCCTGCCTGAGGACAGTCTCTGGATTAAATCTTCTGGCTAATCCTGTTATCTTAAAATGTAAATTATGGGAGTAGATCTGGTCTTTACAAGGATTATGTAACAATAATGTATCCTGCGGAGGACAGTCTCTGGATTAAACCTTCTGGCTAATCCTGTTATCTTAAAATGTAAATTATGGGAGTAGGTTTGGTGAGGTCTTTACAACCTCAAGACATTCTTTGGATTCATTGGAGAGTATATAACTCCATTGCTAACACTAGCAAGCTGGTACTCTTTCTACCCCCTTCTGATGTCTATGTCAGAAGCTTTCTCTATCTCCTTTATACTTTAATAAAACTTTATTACACAAAAGCTCTGAGTGATAAAGCCTCGTCTCTGGCCCCAGATTGAATTCTTCTCCTCCAGAGGCCAAGAATCCCAGTGCCTTTTCTAGGTTCAGCAACAAACTTTCAACTGGACCAAGAAAAACAAAGGTTATAGAACATAATATTGTTAAAAAGGCACAATGCTTTCCAAATTTTCTAGGATAGTGCTGGGATGTCTAGAGGCAAGTCTGAGAAAAGGCTTTCATGATGAGGAGAGGTAGTTAATTGGATTTTGAAATACTTAGTTCTAACTGGAACAAGCTGAGTCTAAGAATACACAAAATGACAGAGGAAATGGAAAGCTAGCAAATAAAATCATAAAAAGGTAACTATGATATATATGTTGTCAAGAACTTATGTAACAGTTTTGCAAGGAAAGAGAAAGGTTATATTGATGAAAAATAGCTTCAGTTCAGTTCAGTCGCTCAGTCGTGTCCGACTCTTTGCAACCCCATGAATCACAGCATGCCAGGCCTCCCTGTCCATCACCAACTCCCAGAGTTTACTCAAACTCATGTCCATCGGAAAGTAGCTTACATTCTGGTTAATATCCAGATCACCTGTCAATGACTGTTAACACATTAAAACCTCCAGATACATATGGAATAATTCCAACCTGTTAACATAAAGTCTCATTATTTTCCATGATGTTGGTATTCTTTAGAATGCTTGGATGCATAAACAGCAGAGGTGGCAAAGTGATGGCATCTGAGTCAAATTAAGCCTGGAAATATGTTTTGATTGGCTTTGCCAGTGTAGATTTTATTGTAAAATATTTCAAACATGAAGGTACAAAGAAAAAATAAAGCACTCATATACTAATCATATTTTAAGATGATGTCATATTTCTATCAGATAGCTTTTATAAAGAAATTAAATTTACTCACTCTACTAAATAATAGCTATCATGAATACAGTGTTCATCATCCCCATGCACACATACACACACACAAGTGTAAGTATGCACACACTCACAGACACATATACAAAAACATATACTTTGCAGGTATTTAAACTTTCCCAAATGGCAATAAAATGTATGAATCTTTCTAATAAATTACATGGCTGATACTTATACATGCTGATATATTCTGCTTTAGTTTAAGGGTCAGCAAATTATTATCATTGGGCCAAAAACAGTCTACCACCCATTTTTGTAAATAAAGCTTTATTGGAACATAGCCACTCTCATTAGCTGACATATTGTTTACAGCTGCTTTCTAACTAGAGCAGCATAATAAAGTAGTTGAGACAAAGACCATACAGCCATAAATAATTAAACTATTTACTATTTGGCTCTTTATAGAGTTTGCCAACTCTTGTAACAGTTCATTCACTGTAATCACTGTGTAGTATTTTGTTGTGTGAATTTATAAAATGCTGATTTTTATTTCTTCCATTTTTTCACAATTTAAAAAAACCTCACTTGTGTGAATTTCTCTTCCCCAGCCTGTGTTGTCATGTCTCCCCGGTGTTGCCATCAAATGGACACTGAACTTGATCCTTTGAAATATATTTAAACAAAAAATAATATACTGAACCAAAGGCTTGATCTGAGAAGTGCTTCCCAACATCTGAGAGCTCAAATGGTAATATTGCAAAAATGGCAGGATATGAAATAGAAAATGAAAATGCGATGGAAAAAGCTGAGACTCTAAAATAGTTTTTAATCCATAATGAAACTGATGTAAAAATATTTCATCATAGTTTCAACATAGTTTTAAGGGGGCTTCCCTGGTGGCTCAAACAAATGGTAAAGCATCTGTCTGCAATGCAGGAGACCTAGATTTGATCCCTGGATCAGGAAGATCCCCTGGAGAAGGGAATGGTAACCCACTCCAGTATTCTTGACTGGAGAATTCCATAGACAGAGGACCTTGGCAGACTAAGTCCATGGGGTCACAAAGAGTCAATCAAGACTGAGTGACTCACACACACACATACACACACTTACACATTCAGTTATAAAGAATATTATTAATATTACAAGGAAGTAATCACAGTAACTGTTATGGATTCATAAGTCAATGACAATAAGATCACAAAGGGCAATAATATATCATGAAGAATGTGTCCATATATTCAAGGTTGACATCCACTACACACAGTAATATGTTTTATGTCTAGGGCCCATGATATCTTTAGAGGCCCATGAAATGTTTCAATTTCTTTTAAAATGAAAATAAAATATCAATATAATCCAGTCTGCAAAATATTTGTCTTGATACTAAAACAGTCATAGAATAGAACTTTAATGGAAGAAGAGGCTTATTAAAGAGAAAGAGCATATAACCTTTGGAAAACATAATTTGGTCCTGCAGATGCTTTGTGAAAATTCCCAAATTTAGGAATAGTATTATGAAGACTAACAAAGCCACATTTGACGTTTTGATGAATCAGACCCTGCCAGTCTTAATCACTCCACTAAGTAATTCCTTGGTCTTGCAGCTGCAGCCTTGAAACCCACGCAATTGAAATAACTGATTAAGCCCAAAGAAAAAAATCACTACATTCACTTACCTTTCTAAATCCCTTGCAAACTGTCAAACTATTATTGCATCATTGAGTGGCAGGATATAGAAGCAACCAATTTATGAGAATGAATATAGAAGAAACCAATTTATGAGAAGCTATACCAAATTGTAGCCAACACATATTAAAGTAACCTCCAGGCATATTGTTCATAGCAGGTATAAAGCCATTGAACTGAAGGTTCAGAATTTTCCACCAGCATAATTTTTCTGAGATTCTCTATGTGAATGCAGCTTGTTCCTTCCAGTTGTGATGGAGGTCAGATTTATCCTTGGGATGCAAGGATAGTTCAAAATATGCAAATTAATAAATATGATACACCATGTTAAAAAAAAGATAAATATCATATGATCATTTCAACACCTGCATAAAAAAGCATTGAACAAAACTCAAGAGAATTCAATGATTTAAAGCTCTCAACAAACTAGGTATGGAAAGAAATTAACTCAACATAATAAAGGCCATATAGGAAAGCCCCACAGCAAACATCCTCAATGCAGAAAACCTGAAAGCTTTTTATCTAAGATCTGGAAAAAAATAAAGATGCTAACTCTTACCATTTCTATTCAAAATAGTACTGAAAGTCTGAAGTGAGCAATTAGGCAAGAAAAAAATTCATAGCATCCAAAGCAGAAAGGAAGTAGGAGAATTGTCTCTGCAGATGACACAATCTTATGTGCTGATAACCAAGTTTTAGAACTAAAAACTAATTCAGTGAAGTTGCAGGATAGAAAATAAACATATAAATCAACATATCAACTGAATTTCTCTAGAGTAACAAGGAACTACCTGTAAAGGGATTTAAGAAAACAAATCTCCTTTAACTGTCACAGTTAACGAGTGACAGGATACTGTACAGAGAAAATTGTAAAGATGCTGCCAGAAAACTACTAGGACACATCAGTGCATTCAGTAATGTTATGGGATATAAAATTAATATACAGAAATCTGTTGCATTCCTATACATTAACAATGAAAGATCAGAAAAAGAAACTAAGATAATTAGCCTCCAACTAATAAAAATAAATGGAAAAAAAAAAGAAACTAAGGAAACCATCCCATTTACCATCACATCAAAGAGAATAAAATACTTAGAAATAAACGTACCAAAGGAGGCAAGAGACCTATATTTGAAAAACTATATGACACTGATGAAAGAAATTGAATACAACACAAACAGAAAGATGTACCAGATTCTTGGATTGGAAGAATCAATAATGTTAAAATGACTATACTTCCCAAGGAAATCTACAGATTCAATGCAATTCCTATCAGAACAAATGGCATTTTTACAGAGATAGAATAAATAATTTAAATTTGTATGGAAACACAAAAGACCTTGAATAGCCACACAATTCTTAAGAAAAAAGAATAGAGCTGGAGGAATCATGAACCCTGACTTCAGACTATACTACAAAGCTACAATAATCAAAACATTATGGTACTGAAGATGAAGGACGCAAGAATATAAAATGGAGAAAAGACAGTCTCTTCAATAACTGGCACTGGGAAAATTGGACAGTTACTTGTAAAAGAATGAAGTTAGAACATTCTGTAACACCATACACAAAAATAAACTCAAAACATATTACATAACTAAATGTAAAGCTTAGAGGGAAACATAGGCAGAACACTCCTTGACATAAATTACAGCAAGATCTTTTTTGACCCACCTCCTAGAGTAATGAAAATAAAAACAAAAATAAAAAATTGGAACAAATTAAACTTAAAAGCTTTTGCACAGGAAAGGAAATCATAAACAAAACAAAAACACAAGCCTCAGAATGAGAGAAAATATTTGAAAATTATATGACTGATGAAGGATTACTATTCAAACTATATAAACAGCTCGTAGAATTCAACATCAGAAAAATCCCACAAAATTGAAGTTAAAAATGGACAGAAGAATTAAACAGATATTTTTCCAAATGGGAAATGCAGATGACCAACATACACTTGCAAAGGTGTTGAACATCACTGATTGTTAGGGAAATGCAAAAAAACAACAACAAAAAAAAACCACAATGAGATATCATCTCACACCTGTCAGAATGGCTATCATCAGAAAGAGCACAAATGACAAATATTGGTAAGCATGTGGTGAACAGGGAATCCTTATATATTGTTGATAGAAATGTAAATTGGTATGCAGCCTCTGTGGGAAACAGTATGGAGGTTTCTCAAAAATATAAAAATAGAACTACCATATGGCCCAGCAATTTGACTTCTGGGTGTAAATTTAAAAAAATTTTTAAAAATAGCAATTTGAAATGATACATGCACCCTAATGTTCATAGCAGCATTATCTGCAATTTCCAGAATATGGAAGCAACCTAAGTGTCCACAAACAGATGAATGGATAAAGAAGATGTGGCATGTAGATATAGATGGTGATAGAGATTAAATGGAATGCTATTCAACCATAAAAAAGAACAAAATTTTGCTATTTGCAGTAACATGGATGGAATTGGAGGACATTGTGCTAAGTGAGGGCTTCCCAGGTAGCACAGTGGTAAAGAATCCTCCTGTCAATGAAGGAGATGCAGGAGATGCCAGGTTTGATCAATTTGTAGGGAAGATTCCCTGGAGGAGGATATAGCAACCCATTCCAGTATTTTTGCTGGGAGAATTCAATGGACAGATTAGCCCAGCAGGCTATAGTCCATGGGGTCACAAAGAGTCAGACATGACTGAGCAGCTGAGCATGCATGCTAAGTGAAATAAGTTAGACAGAGAAGAAAAATACTGTATGATACTATGTATATGTGGAATCAACAAAATACAAAAAAAAAAAAAACCTCTACTTAATATAACAAAAAAAGCAGACACAGATATAGAGAACAAACTAGTGGTTATCAATGGGGAAAGGGAAGTGGGAGGGGCAATAAAATGGTTGGGGAGTAAAAGGTACAAACTATTATGTATAAAATAAGCTACAAGGATATATCATGAAACATGGGGAATATAGCCAATATGCTATAACTATAAATGTAGTATAACCTTTACAAATTGTGAGTCACTATATTGTGCACATGTAACTTGCATAATATTCTATAGCTACTATACTTCAAAAACTAAAGAAAACAATCTTCTTTACTATACCATCAAAAAAAAATATTTAAAGTGCCTAGGAATAAACTTAACAAAAGAAGTAAAAGACTTGTACACATAAAATTACAAAATCTTAATGAAAAATTAAAGCCACAAATATGTGGAAAGGCATTTTGTTTTCATTAATTTGAACACTTAATATTGTTAAAATATTCATATTGCCCAATGTGATCTACAGATTCAATGTTATCCTCATCAAACTCTCAGTGGCAATATCTAAACAAATATTTTTAAAAATCTTAAATTCATATGGGACCATAAAATACACCAAATAGCCAAAATAATCTTGAGAAAAACAAAGCTGGAGGCATCAAACTTCCTGATTTCAAAATACATTACAAATCTACAGTAATTAAAACAGTATGGTATTGGCATAAAGTTATACATATAGGTTAAAAGAAAGGGACAGAGAGCTCAGAAATAAACCCACATATATAGGGTCAACTGATATGCAACAAAAGAATCAAGAATACCCAATAGGCAAAGGGTAGTCTCTTAAACAAATGGGGCTGGGAATACTAGATAAATAAGTACTAGGGATATAATATACAACATGATAAATGTAATTAATGCTGCTGTATATTACAGATAAAAGTTTTCAAGAGTGAATCTTTAAAATTCTCATCACAAGTAAAATATTTTTTCTATTTCTTAAATTTTGTATCTGTATGAGATGACAGATGTTCAACAAACACTGTGCTAATCACTTCATGATGTATGTAAGTCAAATGATTACACTATTCACCTTAAACTTATAAGATGTTGTATGTTGATTATATCTCAAAAGAACTGGAAGAAAAAAAGCACAGGATTTTCTTTAAGACAAACCAGATGCCTGATGTCCACACTGCCATTTACTACCTATTAGTCTTTGTCAAATTTTTAATCATTATGAAACTCAGTGTCCTTGTCTATAAAATTGATAGGATTAGTGAATTTATGATGATTAAATGAGACACTGTATGTAGATCCCTTCACTCACAGAATCACTTCATGAATGATGATGATTATTTTAATAGTAATATTTATCTGATGCATTGTACAGAGTTCAAAATATGAATTTAAGATTCCTACTTTAAAACTATCAGCTAACATGTATTGTTCACTTATTATATTCTGGGCATTGTGTTAAATGCTTCACATGGGTTTATTTCTCAATATAACTATATGATGTGAGCACTATTATTTTCCTCCTTTTACCTATGGAGGAATAGATGCTCAGAATTATTAGTTGACTCAACTAGCAGCATGACTAGCAATAGGTAGGGTCAGAATTTAAAGGTACACAGTCTGATTCCACAGCCTGTCCTATTTTCTTTCACCTATTAAAAATATAACCAAAGATGAGTAAAAATTTTGCAGCAATAGTACTGTACACACACACACACACACACACACACACACACACACACACACAATAACTTTTTGTCCACAGAGCAAGATGAATTACATACTCACAAAGTTAATTAGTGGGGAAATCAGAGCAGGAAAGTGGGCAGGACTAAAGGCATAACTAGACATAAAAATGGCAAAAGTACAGTTTTTACTAAAACAGCAAGATGAAGTAAAAACAAACAAACAAATAAAACTCAAGAGGTTCAAGCATGGAAGCAAAAGTCTACACTTCCTAGAAAAAGCAAATATAATAAATAATACAAGAAAAATTCGAAGAAATTTAAAACTATTCTCAAGTTGTATATTAGAAAATTCAAAGACAAAGATCATTACATAAGTCAGTGGTTCTCAAACTTCAGTATGTACAATATTTATGCAGATTGCTAGGCTCTACCTTTGGAGACTTTGAATCTTTGGTTCTGGGAAGTTTAACAAACATTCTAGATGATTCAGAAACAGGTGGCCTACCATCACATGTAGATATACACTGGCCTATGTAGGCTATCTTGCAAATATCTCAGTAGATAACCCAACCCACAGTCTGAGATACATATAACGAAATAGGAAGATTGGGCTTCCCTGGTCACTCAGCTGGTAAAGAACCCACCTGCAATGAAGGAGACCACAGTTCAATTCCTGGGTTGGAAAGATCCCCTGGAGGAGAGACAGGCTACCCACTTCAGTGTTCTTCCCTAGAGAATTCCATGGCCTGGTGGACAATGTCTATGGGGTTGCAAAGAGTCAGACATGACCGAGCAACTAAGCACACAGGATAATGTAGAGAAAGTGCTTTTACAATTACATTGAAACCTATTGTAGAGGATATACTATAAAAAATATCAATTTTAGTTTTGAAAGGAAAAGCAAAGAAAAAGAAATTTCAACTGAGAAGATAAAAGCCGTTTAAGTACCCCACAGCAACTGTCATGGTTTGCCTAAAGTAGCAGTGACCTGTCATATACAGAAAATGTGTCAACATCACCCAGATCTGAATTAGTGCAAAATATAGCCAAGGAGGCCAAGGTATTAGTATATACCAAGGATAAAGATATGCACCCCCCCTTACTTTATCACAAATTTCTTTTTTTAAAAAAAAGTAAAATAAGGAATAAGCATTCTATCCTAAGGCAGTATTTCTCAAATAAGTTTTGGTCATCTGGGTTAAAACTGAACTGTTTAAAATGCAGACTCCCATCTTAGGTCTACTGAATCAGAATTATCTATGGGAATAGGCCAAGAAATAAAGCATATAAGTACATTTATGCACACAAATAAATAATTATTTAACTATACAATTCATTTACCTTTAGATAGAATTCACAAAGTTGTACAAACATCACCATAATAATCTATTAAAGAGTTTTACCATTTGTAGAAGAAAGCCCATACTTTTAGCAGACACTACCCATTTTTCTTCTTTCCTCTTCCCCCTACCACCCTATGCAAAAATTAATCTACTTTCATTCTCTATGAATAAGTATATTACAGAAATTTTATATAAAAATAATCTTATAACATATGGTCTTTTATTATTGCCTTTTTTCAATCAGTATGTTTTCAAGGTCTATCCATGTTGTAACATGTATCAGTAATTTATCCTATTTATTTGCAGAAAATATTGCATTAAATGTACACACAAAAATGTGTATCTTAAATACTAGTTATTTCATATGAAATGAGTGATGGGGATAAAATTAGATGTTGATTTTCAAAATCAAGCAAAGCTGAGGATTTGATTTCATTTGTAGACAATATTCCAGAATTCCCAACTTTGTTTGGGAATTAATAACTTTGTTTATTAATAGCTATTATAACCAAAGGGAGTTTCTGTAAAGACCTAAGAAGCTTACACCATACACAGTATACAGGATAAATGATAGCAGTGTCAGGAATGGTAGAATTAACACTATGAATGAAAATAAAAAATTAAAAATAAGCCATGAAAAGATTCTATGGCAAGGCATATGACTTTCTGAACCTGGGTTGTGAAACAACTGTACCCACATTTGGTTATTTTAATCTAAATTAAATAAACTAAAATTTAAAATATACTTTTACAGTTGCACTAGCCACACATCAAGTCTTCAATGGCCAAACGTAGCTAGCAGCTATTGTATTGGACAATACAGACAGAGGACATGTCCATTATCACAGAAAATTCTATTAGATAATGCTGCTCTAAAGATACAAAGAACTGTCATAGTATGATTCATTCATTCCTTCAAAAAATAATAATGAAAAGTCTATTATGTAAAAGACACTGCTCTAGGTACTGTTGTTGTGTTTAGTCACTAAGCTGTGTCTGTTTTATGACCCCATGTACTGTAGCCCACAAGGCTCCTATGTCTATGGGATTTCCCAGACAAGAATACTGGAGGGGGTTGCCATTTACTTCTCCAAGGGATTTCCCAGACCCAGGGATCAAACCTGCATCCCCTGCATTGGCAGTTGGATTTTTTTAACCACTGAGCCGCCAGGGAAGTCCACTCTAGGTACTAGAGATACTTTAATACACAAAACAGGCAAAATTTCTACCACTATGGAGTTTAAGTGCTAATGATGGGAAAGAGAAGATAAACAAATAAACAAAATATATTACATAGAATATATTAAATGGTGATAAAATGGAAAAAGTGTGAGGGAACAAGAAAGAGGAGATGAGATGCTGTTTTAGATAGAATGGTCTGGGGAAATCTCAATGAGGTTTTTGTAGAGAACTGAAAAAAAATGCAGAGTAAGCCTTATAAATATATGAGATAAAAGCACTGCAGAAAGGCAAAATAGCCAGAGCAAAGGCCTGAAGCAACTATAGGCTGGGCAAGCTTCTAAATACAGCATGACAGCTATTGTGGCTAGCAAACAGTGACATATAAAAAATTGAGAAAAAATAGTGTAGGAAATACAGATTTGGGGGCAGAAACCTTAATGGTGCTCAGAAAGCTATGTTATGTTATTAACAAAGCACATTTTTCATATGTCAAATGATTCTCCATTCTCCAAATGGCAGCAAGAGGTACTCCATGGATCCTCTTCCCAGTAAAGCAACCATTTCTGTGTTTAGAGAAAATCATTTAAACAAAATTATACCCATTTATAATCTCTAGAAACTCCCCCAATGTCATAAATGGATAAATACATTTAGCAAAATCTAATAAATATCTCTGATAACAGTGAGAATCCATGGTATTTGAGCCCCAAAATCTGCCACTTTCAATCTTCTCCTGCCAGTTCAGCAAGACAGAAGCCCTGCTCCTGCAAGATGCAGCCAAAAGACAGGTCTCTCTCTCCCCAAGAAAGTCTTCAACATTTCTATCATTACTCTTAGCACCAGGTTGCAGAAGTTCTATCCAGGAAAGCATGTCGAAGAAATCTGGAGCTCTCTCCCTCAACACAATCTCCACTGATATGGCATAATCTTGACTCTAGAAACAGCAGGACTAGAATAATGGGTCTAAATTATCTCTGTGACTGCTCACTCACAGGGAAATGGTTGCATGCAGGGAGAGAGAAACTGAGAAGACCAAGAGATTCTGCTATAGAACATGAGTGTAATTCTGAGAGAAGTATGTCACTGTCCCCATCCCCACCTCCAAGTTCATTTGTGTAGAGGTTCTACCCAGGGGGAGGGGCAGGCAAAACCTATCCCCAAAGAGACTGACTTTATTTAAAAGAGCATATGAGTTAGTTCAAACCTAAGGGTACTCTCAAATATAACTGAATTTCTTATGTTAACCAATTAAGAGGAAGGTGGTATCTTCATGGGGCTTCCCAGGAGGCACTAGTGATAAAGAACCTGCCTGCCAATGCAGGAGAAGTAAGAGACACAGGTTTGATCCCTAGGTCAGGAAGATCCCTGGGAGGAGGGCATGGCCACTCACTCTAGTATATTTGCCTGGAGAATCCCATGGACAGAAGAGCCTGGTGGGCTACAGTCAATAGGGTTGCTAAGAGTTGGACACAACTGAAGTGACTTAACACACATGCATGCACGGTATCTTCATGAGCTCTCTAAATCACAGGACAGCCAGTTTAACAGAAAGAAACAAGGAAATGGATAGCTAAGAGTAGCCCAAGAAAAGATAGACCAGACCTGAAACAATGGCCTCAAAGACGCCCTCTGTAAGTGAAGTGAAAGTTGCTCAGTCGTGTCTGACTCTTTGCAACCCCATGGACTATACATACAGTCCATGGAATTCTCCAGGCCAGAATACTAGAGTGGATAGATTTTCCCTTCTCCAGGGGTTCTTCCCAACCCAGGAACTGAATTGGGGTCTCCTGCATTGCAGGTGGATTCCTTACCAAATGAGTTATCTGGGAAGGTACCCAAATTTAATTGAATCACTGTGAAACAACTTATGTCCCTGAGTATTTTTAAAGTCAATGTAGTGATCAGCTAATAATTATTCAGGGCTAACAGCTCAGTTTGATATCAAACAAAGCAAATGATTTAATGTAGAGATTAGAGAGATAGTTAAAGACAGCCTTGGTAAAACTATTGTCATGTCAGAGTGAACAAGCACATGCCCAAGGCAGTGCTATTCGAGGAGCAACATCAGAGGCTGTACACTACAGGGAAAATGGTCTTTGTTTAAAGAGTCCAGACAATTAATAAGTAACAAACCAATAAACAGCAAAATAAAGCCACTAAGCTCTCAGTTTACAGCTGAGCTGAGCTGAAGTCATTCAGTCATGTCCGACTCTTTGCAACCCCATGGACTGTAGCCCCCCAGGCTCCTCGGTCCATGGGATTTTCTGGACATGAATACTGGAGTGGGTTGCCATTTCCTTCTCCAGGGGATCTTCCAAACCCAGGGATTGAACCCGGGTCTCCCACATTGTAGGCAGACGTTTTACTTTCTGAGCTACCAGGGAAGCCCTTCGGTTTACAGAGGGGATGGTAAATCAGAAATTGGAGTTGCTATAATATATGTGTGTGTATATCTACATATATATATATATGTATATATATCTACATATATATATACATACATACATATATATATATATATAATCTAACATGTCCAGTTACAGACCAAAAAACTGTAAGATATGCAAAGAAAAAAAAAATATGGCTGAATCACATGGAAAATAGCCTTTGAAAAGGCCTGGGTATTGAACTTGCAGAAAAAACATTTTTAATATTTTCAAAGAACTAAAGAAAAACCTGCTTTAAAAAAGTAAAGGAAGGTATGAGAACAATGCCTCTGCAAATAGTGAATGCCAATAAAGCAAAATATGTTATTTTTTTTTAATTTTTATTAGTTGGAGGCTAATTACTTTACAATATTGTAGTGGTTTTTGCCAAGCATTGACATAAATCAGCCATGGATTTACATGTGTTCCCCACCCTGATCCCGCTTCCCACCTCCCTAAACAAGTTATTTTAAAGATAATTTCAAATTTGGTAGGTGAATCGTACCAAAAATGAAATTAAAAAAAAATTATCTTGTTGATTTTGTTTAGTTGCTAAGTCATATCTGACTCTTGCAATCCCATGGACTGTAGCCCGCCAGACTCCTCTGCCCATGAGATTTCCCAGGTGAGACTACTGGAGTGGATTGCCATTTCCTTCTCCAAGGGAAATTCCCAACCCAGGGATCAAATCTGCATCTCCTGCATTGGCAGGTGAATTCTTTACCACTGAGCTACCAAGGAAGAGGGGCTCAATAGTAGACTTCAATTGGCAGAAGGAAAAATTAGGAAACTGAAGATAGACGGATAGAAATTATGCAATCTTAAGAAGGACAAAAATATAAAGAAGATAAAATTTAAAGAGAAATAAACAGATTCAGAGTAATCTAAGACACCGTTAAGCACACCAATATATATGAAATGGCAGTACCAGAAAAATGAGAGAGTAGTATACAAAATATATTTTAAAATAATGGTTGAAAATATCCCATATTTGATTAAAATTATTAATCTACATATCCAAGAAGCCTAGTGAGATTGAAGTAGGATAATTTGAAAAAGATGTACACTTAGACCCAGGCTTCCCTGGTGACTCAGATGGCAAAGAATCAACCTGTAATGCAGGAGACCGGAGTTCGATCCCTGGGTCAGGAAGATCCCCTGGAGAAGTGAATGGTTACCCACTCCAGTATTCTTGCCTGGAGAATTCCATGGACAAAGGAGCCTGGCAGGTTAAATCCATTGGGTCACAAAGAGTCATACATAACTGAGCAACTAACACTTACACCTAGACACATTATAGCAAACATGCCACAAGACAAAGGAAAAGAAAATCTTGAAAGCAGCAAGGGAAAAATGACTTGTCATGTACAAAGGGATCCTAAAAAGATCAACAGCTGACATCAACTTAGGAATAATGGAGGACAGAAAGCAATGAGATGATGGAGCCTAATTTAAAAAAGAAATTTTAAAAAATCAATCACAGATGTTATATTGTGTAAAACTGTTTTCTGAGAGCAAAGATGGAATAATGACATTTCAGGATCTTTAAAAAATTGAAAGAATTCTTTTACCAGCAGATTCAATTTTCAAGAAATGGTAAACAAAGCTATTGAGACTAACAAAAGTGCAAAACAATAATTTGAGTACACAAACAAACACATGCACATGCACCAGTAAAGGTAATTAGGCAATTATAAACGGATTCACAAGTGGCTCAGCTGGTAAATAATCCACCTGAAGTGTGGGAGACCTGGGTTCGATCCGAGGGTTGGGAAGACCCCCTGGAGAGGGAATGGTTACCCATTCCAGTATTCTGGCTTGGAGAATTCCATAGACTGTATACTTCATGGGGTAGCAAAGAGTTGGACATGACTGAGCAACTGTCACTTTCAGGCAATTATAAAAAGCAGTGTGAGATGGCAGAGGAATAGGACAGGGAGACCACTTTCTCCCCTACAAATTCATCGAAAGATCATTTGAACACTGAGTAAATACCACAAAACAACTTCTGAAAGCTGGTGGAGGACACCAGGTACCCAGAAAGGCAGCCCACTGTCTTCAAAAGGAGGTAGGGCAAAATATAAAAGATAAAAAGAGAGACAAAAGAGTTAGGGATGGAGACCCGTCCCAGGGAGGGAGTTGTAAAAGAGGAGAAGTTTCTAAACACCAGGAAACACTCGCACCAGCCGGTCTGTGGGGAGTCTTGGAATCTCAGAAGGTAACATAACCGGGAGGAAAAAATAAATAAATGAAACCCACAGATTGCACATGTAACTGCAACTTCCAGCCAAGAAGTAGCCCAGAAGCTCATGTCTGCCACCAGCAAGCAGGGGCTGAACTGGGAGGCACAGGTTGCATTATTTAGGGTAAGGACCAGGCCTGAATGCCTTGAGGACAATCTGAGGGAGCTAACATGAGATAGCAACATGGGATAGCCAGAGAGAGGGGGGAAAAAAATAAAAGAGGAAAGAGAGAGAGAGAACTTTCCCGTGAAAAGCTCTAACCTAAGGCACTGCCTGGCTGCTCACAGAACAAGGGACTGAGAGAATACCAGAGGAGAGCTAGCCGGCAGTGGACCAGCCCATCCCCAACCGGAGGCAGGGAGGCAAGCTGGTGTCAGCCAGAGCTGGAAGGCAAGGAGCAAACTTGGCCCAAGAGATGGCATCCTCTATCAAACTCCAAGCAGGCTCCCAGTTGCTAACCAAGTCTTGCTGAGATCCTGGATGGTTGACATCCACTAGGAGGGTCACAGCCAGAGATCAGCCCCCCAAAGGAAATAGAGGGCACACCTGAGATGCCACTCCTCATGCACACCCAGGAAACTGAGCAGCTGGGATGGGGGAGGTGAAAAGATGCACCGCCCCACCTGCAGAGTGTGTGCTTGACAAACACCTGGTCACCTGAGCTGCTTGGACCTAGGAAAGGCAGAAAACATAGGCCTACCTTAGCCTCCACCTTTGTGGAGTACCCGAGAACCTGAACCTGAGTGGCTTAGACCTGGGAAGTGCGCGCCACCCAGGGCCCGCTTTAGTTCCCCTGCAGAGAAACCTGGAGCCTGAGCAGTGTAGACTGCGAAAGCACACAAGCCGTGAGTGGGGGCAAACCCAGTGTGGCCCAGACACTGCGAGCACTCCCCACACATGCCAGTGATATTCATTTGCAGGCTTCCTCACTCCCTGCAGCACAATTGAACAAGTGAGCTTAAATAAATGTGCCCTTTCTGTCAGGGCAGAAGTTAGATACTGAAGAGACTTGCTAATTGAGGAAGTCAAAACAAAGAAGAGGGAAATGCTTTGGAAGTGACAGATGCAACAGATTAAAACCCTGTAGTTAGCACTGGCTACATTGGAAGGGAACCATAGGCCTTGAGAAGAGTATAAGCTAGAACAAGTAACTATCTGAAACTGAACTGACCCCACACTGCCTTCAACAGCTCCAGAGAAATTTCTAGATATACTTTACTATTATCATTTTTGAATTTTTTTAAAATTTTCATTACTCCTTAAATTTTCATTTTTAAAACCTACTATTACCTTGGAAAAAACAATACCTTATTTTTAAAGCAAATTTCATATTTTTTTATAACTTTTGTGATTTTGTACTGTTTTTTTTTTTAATATTGTATTTTTGAGAGTCTATCCTCTAGATTTTTAATCTTTGCTTTCTGGTATTTGTTATCAACTCTGTACCTTTAAGAATCCAATCTTATGTACCCATTTTTACTTAAGAGTGTGATTACTGGCTAGATTGCTCTCTCCTCTTTTGAATCTCCTTTTTCTCCCCCAGGTCACCTCTATCTACTCCTTCCCCCTTTTATTCTCTACGTAACTCTGTGAATCTCTTTGGGTGTTCCAGGCTGTGGAGAACACTTAGGGAACTGATCTCAGGCAAAATTAGTCTCTCTCATTTTGACTCCCCCTCCTCTCCTTCAAGTCACCTCTATCTCCTTCCTCCCTCTTCTCTTCTCTAAGGAAATCTATGAACCTCTCTGAGTGTTCCAGACTGTGGAGAGCAAATAGGGAATTGATTGCTGGCTAGATTGCTCTCTCCCCTTTTGATTTCCCCTCTTATCCTCCTGGTCACCTCTATCTCCCTATTCTCTCTTCCCTTCTCCATGTAACTCTGTGAACCTCTCTGGGTGTCCCCCACTGTGGAGAATCTCTTCACCATTAACCTAGATGTTTTATCATCGGTGCTGTATGGATAGAAAGTCTTCAGGCTACTGTAAGAATAAGACTGAAAGCCAGAGGCAGGAGGCTTAAATCCAAAACTTGAGAACACCAGAAAACTCCTGACTCCAAGGAACATTAATTGACAAGAGCTCATCCACAGCCTCCAAACCTACACTGAAACCAACCTCCACCCAAGAGCCAACAAGTTTCGGAGCAAGACATACCAAGCTAATTCTCCAGCAACAGAGGAACATAACCTTAAGAGCAAAAGTACAGGCAGCCACAAGTAATACCAAAACCCCAGACACCTTAAAGCTCACTATTATACACTTGCTTGCACTCAAGAGAGATGAAACCCATCTCCACACACTAGAACACTGACACAAGCTTCCCTAACCAGGAAACACTGACAAACCACTCGTCCAACCCCACCCACATGGAGGAACCTTCACAATAAGGAGGAACTTGACAAACTACCAGCATACAGAAAGGCCACCCCAAACACAGCAATTAAAAGGCAGATAAATATTGAGCAGGTAAAAGAACATGATAAAAGCCCACCGGACCAAACAAAAGAGGAGGACATAGGGAGTCTACCTGAAAAAGAATTCAGAATAATGATTGTAAAAATGATCCAAAATCACAAAAACAAAATGAATTTACATACAAATAGTCTGGAGACAAGGATTGAGAAGATGCAAGAAAAGTTTAACAAGGAACTAAAAGAAATAAAAAAGAGTCAATCAATAATGAATAATGCAATCAATGAGAATAAAAGCACTCTCTGCAGGGAACTAACAGGAGGACAACTGAGGCAGAAGATAGGAAAAGTTAGGTGGAAGAGAGAATGGTGGAAATAAATGAAGCAGAGAGGAAAACAGAAAAAAGAATGAAAATAAATGAGGACAACCCCAGAGACCTCTGGGATAATGTTAAATGACCCAACATTCACATCATAGGAGTCCCAGAAGAAGCCAAAAAGAAAGGCAATGAGAAAATACTTGAGGAGATAATAGTTGAAAACTTCCCTACAATAAGGAAGGAAATAGCCACCCAAGTCCAAGAAAACCGGACAACCCAAACAGGATAAACCCAAGGTGAAACACCCCAAGACACATATTAATCAAATTAACAAGATGAAACACAAAGAAAAAACATTAAGAGCACCAAGGGAAAAACAAGAAATAACTAACAAGGGGATCCCCATGAGGATAACAGCTGATATCTCAATGGAAACTCTTCAAGCCAGAAGGGAATGGCAGGACATACTTAAAGTGATGAAAGAGAAAAATCCAACCCAGATTACTGAACCCAGCAAGGATCTCATTCAGATATGATGGAGAAATCAAAAGCTTTACATACAAGCAAAAACTGAGAGAATTCAGCACCACCAAACCAGCTCTTCAACAAATGCTAAAGGGTCTTCCCCAGACAGGAAACACAGAAGAGGTGTATAAACTCGAACTCACAACAAAAAGTAAATGGCAATGGGATCTTACTTAATAATTACTTTAAATGTGAATGGGTTGAATACCCAAACACAAAGCCAAAGACTGGCTGAATGGATAAAAAACAAGACCCCTATATATGTTATCTACAAGAGACCCACCTCAAACTAAGGGACACACACAGACTGAAAGTGAAGGGCTAAAAAAGATATTTCACACAAATGAAGACCAACAGAAAGCAGGAATAGCAATACTCATATCAGATAAAATAGACTTTGAAATAAAGGCCATGCAAAGAGACAAATAAGGACACTACATAATGATCAAAGGATCAATCCAAGAAGAAGATATAACAATAATAAATATATATGCACCCAACATAAGAGCACAGCAATATTTAAGGCAAACGCTAACAAGTATGAAAGGAGAAATTAACAGGAACACAGTAATAGTGGGAGACTTTAATACACCACTCACACCTATGGATAGATGAACTAAACAGAAAATTATCAAGGAAACACAAACTTTAAATGATAAAATGGACCAGTTAGACCTAACTGATAACTATAGGACATTGAATCCCAAAACAATGAATATCAACTTTTTCTCAAGTGCACACAGAACTTTCTCCAGAATAGATCCATCCTGGGCCATAAATCTAGCCTTGGTAAATACAAAAAAATTGAAATCATCTCAAGCATCTTTCCTGATCACAATGCAGTAAGATTAGATGTCTACTGCAAGGAAAACACTATTGAAAATAAAAACATATGGAGGCTAAACAACACATTTCTGAATAACCAACAAATTACAGAAGAAATCAAAAAATAAATCAAAATATGCATAGAAACGAATGAAAATGAAAACACAACAACCCAAAACCTATGGGATTCAGTAAAAGCAGTACTATGGGGATGGTTCATAGCAGTGCAAGCATACCTCAAGAAACAGGAGAGAAATAAAATACATAACCTAACTCTACACCTAAAGCAACTAGAAAAGGAAGAAATGAAGCACTGCAGGGTTAATAGAAGGAAAGAAATCATAAAAATTAGGGCAGAAATAAATGCAAAAGAAACAAAGGAGACCATAGCCAAAATCAACAAATCTAAAAGCTGGTTCTTTGAGAAGATAAGTAAAATTGACAAACCATTAGCCAGACTCATCAAGATAAAAAGGGAGAAGAATCAAATCAACAAAATTAGAATGAAAATGGGGAAATCACGGCAGACAACACAGAAATACAAAGGATCATAAGAGACTACTATCAGCAACTATATATATGCCAATAAAATGGACAACTTGGAAGAAATGGACAAATTCTTAGAAAAGTATAACTTTCCAAAACTGAACAAGGAAGAAACAGAAAATCTTAGCAGACCCATCACAAGCACAGAAACCGAAACTGTAATCCAAAATCTTCCAACAAACAAAAGCCCAGGACCAGATGCCTTCACAGGTGAATTCTAAGAAAAAATTAGAGAAGAGATAACACCTATCCTACTCAAACTCTTACAGAAAGTTGCAGAGGAAGGTAAACTTCCAAACTCATTCTATGAGGCCACCATCACCCTAATACCAAAACTAGACAAAGATGACACACAAAAAAAGAAAACTACAGGCCAATATCACTAATGAACATAGATGCAAAAATCCTTAACAAAATTCTAGCAAACAGAATCCAACAAGATATTAAAAACATCATACACCATGACCAAGTGGGCTTTATCCAAGGGATGCAAAGATTCTTCAATATTCATAAGTCAATCAGTGTGATACAGCACATTAACAAATTGAAAGATAAAAACCATAGGATTATCTCAATAGATGCAGAGAAAGCCTTGACAAAATTCAAATTCCTTTTATGATAAAAACGCTCCAGAAAGCAGGAATAGAAGGAACATACCTCAACATAATAAAAGCCATATATGGTAAACCCACAGCAAACATTAAAGTAAAACTCTCACTGTTTGCAGACGACATGATCGTCTACACAGAAACACTAAAGATTGCACCAGAAAATTACTAGAGCTAATCAATGAATATAGTAAAGTTTCACGATATAAAATTACAACACAGAAATCCCTTGCATTCCTATACACTATCAATGAGAAAACAGAAGGAGAAGTTAAGGAAACAATTCCATTCACCATTGCAAAGAAAAAAACTAAAATACTTAAAAATAAATCTACCTAAAGAAAAAAAGAAAGCCCTATATATAGAAAACTATAAAACACTGATGAAAGAAATCTAAAAGGACACAAATCCATGGAGAAATATACCATCTTCATAGATCGGAAGAATCAATACAGTGAAAATGGGTATACTACACAAAGCAATCTATATATTCAATGCAATCCCTAACAAGCTACCACCAGTAGTTTTCAGAGAAGTAGAACAAATAATTTCACAATTTGTATGGAAATACAAAAAACCTTGAATAGTCAAAGCAATCTTGAGAAGGAAGAACGGAACTGGAGGAAACAACCTGCCTAACGTCAGGCTATCCTGCAAAGCAACAGTCATCAAGAGATTTTGGTACTGGCACAAAGACAGAAACATAGATCAATGGAACAACATAGAAAGCCCAGAGATAAATACACACACCTATGGACACCTTACCTTTGAAAAGGAGGCAAGAATATACACTGGGAAAAGACAATCTCTTTAACAAGTGTTACTGGGAAAACTGGTCAACAACTTGTAAAAGAATGAAACTAGAACACTTTCTGACACCATACTCAAAAATAAACTCAAAATGGATTAAAGATCTAAATGTAAGACTAGAAACTATAAAACTCCTAGAGGAAAACATAGGAAAAACTCTCTGACATAAATCATAGCAAGATCCTCTATGACCCACCTCCCAGAGTAATGGAAATAAAAGCAAAAATAAACAAATGGGACCTAATCAAACTTAAAAAAATTTTGCACAACGAAGGAAAGTATAAGCAAGGTGAAAAGACAGCCTTCAGAATGGGAGAAAATAATAGCAAATGAATCAACTGACAAAGAATTAATCTCAAAAATATACAAGCAACTCCTGCAGCTCAATTTCATAAAAGTAAGTAACCCAATCAAAAAACGGGCCAAAGAACTAAACAGAGATTTTTCCAAAGATATACAGATGGCTAACAAAAACATGAAAAGATGCTCAACATCACTCATTATCAGAGAAATGCAAATCAAGACCTCAGTGAGGTACCATCTCATACAGGTCACAGTGGCTGCTACCAAAAAGTCTACAAACAATAAATGCTGGAGAGGGTGTGGGAAAAAAGGAACCCTCTTACACTGTTGATGGGAATGCAAACTAGTACAGCCACTATGGAGAAAAGTGTAGAGATTCCTTCAAAAACTGAAAATAAAACTGTCATATGACCCAGAAATCCCACTGCTGGACATATACACCGAAGAAACCAGAATTGAAAGAGACACGTGTACCCCTATGTTCATCACAGCACTGTTTACAATAGCCAGGACATGGAAGCAACCTAAATGTCCATCGGCAGACAAATGGATAAGAAAGCTGTGGTACATATACACAATGGGATATTACTCAGCTATTAAAAAGAATGCACTTGAATCAGTCTAATGAGGTGGATGAAACTGGAGCCTATAATACAGAGTGAGGTAATTCAGAACAAAAGACACCAATACAGTATATTAACACATATGTATGGAATTTAGAAAGATGTTAACAATGACCCTATATACGTGACAGCAAAAGAGACACAGATGTAAAGAACATGATTTTGGACTATGTGGGAGAAGTCAAGTGTGGGATGATTTGAGAGAATAGCATTGAAACATGTATATTATTATATGAGAAATATATTGCCAGTCCAGGTTCGATACATGAGACAGGGTGCTCAGGGCTGGTGCACTGGAATGACCCTGAGGCATGGGATGGGGAGGGAGGTGGGAGGGAGGGTCCAGATGGGGAATACATGTACACCCATGGATGATTCACGTCAATGTATGGCAAAAGTCACCACAATACTGTACAGATATTAGCCTCTAATTAAAATATTTTTCTAAAAGTTTCAAAAATTGTGAAAAAAAAGCAGTGTCGCTGCAATTTTTGTATTTTCTCATAGCTTGTGTAAAAATCAATTCTTTAAAATATCTGTGATTATATTTGGAGTTGTATAACAAGTAGAATGAAATATACTTGACGACAACAGCACAAGGATGCACTTGGTACAAAGCTGTACTGGATTTCAGCAAAATAGGTATTATAATAATATTTGACCAAAAAGGGAAGAAAAAATAGGAATACAGGGAATAGGGGAATAGGGGTGGCCATTTCTATATCTTTTTCAGTGTCCCATCTTTTTGCCTTCTCATACTGTTCATGGGCAAAAAGATAGGATACTGAAAGATGAACTCCCCAGGTCGTTAGGAGCCCAGTATGCTACTAGAGACTGGGAGAGAAATAACTCCAGAAATAATGAAGCAAAAACAACACCCAATTGTGGATGTGACTGGTGATGGAAGTAACATCTGAGGCTGTAAAGAGCAATATTGCATAGGAACCTGGAATGTTAGGTCCATGAATCAAGGCAAAATGGAAGTAGTAAAACAGGAGATGGCAAGAGAGAATATCAACATTGTAGGAATCAGCAAACTAAGAGGGACTGGAATTGGTGAATTTAGCTCACATGACCATTATATCTACTACTGTGTGCAAGAATCCCTTAGAAGAAATGGAGTAGCCATCACAGTCAAGAAAAGAGTCCAAAATGCAGTACTTTGATGCAATCTCAAAAACGACAGAATGATCTCTGTTCATTTCCAAGGCAAACCATTCAATATCACAGAAAATGAAGTCTATCTCCCGACAAGTAATGGTTAAGAAGGTGAAGTTGAACGGTTTGCTGAAGATCTATAAGACTTTCTAGAGCTAACACCCAGCAAAGTTGTCCTTTTCATTATAGGGGGCTGGAATGCAAAAGTAGGAAGTCAAGAGATACCTGGAGAAACAGGTAGATTTGGCCTTGGAGTACAAAACGAAGCAGAGTAAAGGCTAACAGAGTTTTGCAAAGAGAACACACTGGTCATAGCAAACAACCTCTTCCAACAACACAAGAGAAGACTCTCCACATGGACATCAACAGATGTTCAATACCGAAAGCAGATTGATTATATTCTTTACAGCCACCAGTGGAGAAGCTCTATACAGTCAGCAGAAACAAGACCAGGAGCTGACTGTGGCTCAGATCATGAACTGCTTATTGCCAAATTCAGGAGTAAATTGAAGAAAGTAGGGAAAACCACTAGACCATTCAGGTGTGACCTAAATCAAATCACTTATGACTATACAGTAGAAGTGCAAAATAGATTCAAGGGATTAGATCTGATAGACAGAGAGCTTGAAGAACTATGGATAGAGGTTCATGATATGCAGGAGGCAGTGATCAAGACCATCCCCAAGTAAAAGAAATGCAAAAAGGCAAAATGGTTGTCTGAGGAGGCCTTAAAATAGCTGAGAAAAGAAGAGAAGCTAAAGTCAAAGGAGAAAATGAAAGATATACCATTTAAATGCAGAGTTCCAAAGAATAGCAAGGAGAGATAAGAAAGCCTTCCTCAGCAATCAATGCAAAGAAAAAGAGGAAAACAATAGGTTGGGAAAGACTAGAGATCTCTTCAAGAAAATTAGAGATACCAAGGGAATATTACATTCAAAAAATGGGTACAATTAAGGGCAGAAATGGTATGAAACTAAGAGAAGAATAAGATATCATGAAGAGGTGGAAAGAATCCACAGAAGAATTATACAAAACAAAAGATCTTCATGATAGAGATAACCACCATGGTGTCATTACTCATCTAGAGCCAGACATCCTAGAATGTGAAATCAAGTGGGCCTTAGGAAGAATCACTACAAAGCTAGTGGAGGTGATGGATTTCCAGTTGAGCTATTTCAAATCCTAAAAGATGATGCTGTGAAAGTGCTCCACTAAATATGCAGCAAATTTGGAAAACTCAGCAATGTCCACAGGACTGGTAAAGGTCAGTTTTCACTCCAATCCCAAAGAAATGTAATGCCAAAGAATGTTCAAACTACCACACAATTGCACTCATCTCACCTGCTAGCAAAGCAATGTTCAAACTTGTCCAAGCCATGCTTCAACAATATATGAACCATGAACTTCCAGATGTTTCAGATGGATTTAGAAAAGACAGAGGAACCAGAGATCAAATTATCAACATCTCCTAGATCATCAAAAAAGCAAGAGTTCCAGAAAAACATCTACTTTTGCCTTATTGACCAGTCAATACTTTTGCTACTTTTGCTTTCTTGACCAAAGCCTTTGACTTGTGGATCACAACATATTGTGGAAAATTCTTCGAGATGGGAATAACGGACTACCTGACCTGCCTCCTGAGAAATCTGTATGCAGGTCAGGAAGCAACAGTTAGAACTGGACTTGGAACAACAGACTGGTTCCAAATAGGAAAAGGAGTACGTCAAGGCTGTATATTGTCACCCTGCTTATTTAGCTTATATGCAAAGTACATCATGCAAATAGCTGGGCTGGAAGAAGCACAACTTGGAATCAAGATTGTGGGCAGAAATATCAACAACCTCAGATATGCAGATGAAACCACCCTTATGCCAGAAAGCAAAGAACTAAAGAGCCTTTTGATGAAAGTGAAAAAGAAGAGTGAAAAAGTTGGCTTAAAGCTCTCAACATTCAGAAAACTAAGATCATGGCATCTCACCCCATCACTTCATTGCAAACAGATGGGGAAATAATGGAAACAGTGAGAGACTTTATTGTTGGGGGCTCCAAAATCATTGCAGATGGTGACTGCAGCCATGAAATTAAAAGATGCTCGCTCCTTGGAAGAAAAGCTATGACCAATTTATACAGCACATTAAAAAGCAGAGACATTACTTTGCAAACAAAGATCCACCTAGTCAAAGCTATGGTTTTTCCAGTAGTCATATATGGATGTGAGAGTTGGACTATAAAGAAAGCTGAGATCTGAAGAATTGGTGCTTTTGAACTGTGGTGTTGGAGAAGACTCATCTCATGAGAGTCCGTTGGACTGTAAGGAGATCCATCAAGTCTATCCTAGAGGAAATCAGTCCTGAATATTCATTGCAAGGACTGATGCTGAAGCTGAAACACCAATACTTTGGCCAGCTGATGTGAAGAACTGACTCACTTTAGAAGACACTGATGCTGGGCAAGATTGAAGGTGGGAGGAGAAGGGGGTGACAGTGATGGTTGGATGGCATCACCGATTCAATGGACATGAGTTTCAGTAAGTTCTGGGAGTTGATGATGGACAGGGAAGACTGGCAGTGCTGCAATCCATGGAATTGCAAAGAGTCGGACATGACTGAGTGTCTGACCAACTGACTGATTTCTATATCTCAATGGAATTAAGTTAATATAAATCTCAAATAGAGTCTGGTGAATTCAAATGTATATTGTAAGTTCTTTAGTAACAGCTAATAAAATATATAGAGAAAAACATCATTTAAGGATTAAAATGTTATACTAGGAAATAATCACTTAAGGCAAAAGAAAGCAGTAAGATTAACAGAAAAGCAAAAAAATAAGAGGCATATAGAAAACAAAAATAAAAATGATAGATATAAACACAACATCAGTAATAAAACTATATGAGAATTGATTAAGCAAATTTATCAAAAGGCAAATATTTTCAAACTGAATGTAAAACAATAGGCTCTTTAAACAATACACTTTAAATTCTAAGATACAGTTAGATTGGCAGTATAAAGATGGAATCCTATAATGGATTTGGAAATATATGCCAATTAGACCTCAATTAAAAATACATACATTATATATATATATATATATATATATATAAAATACATATATATATGAAATAATGGAAAAGCTATATCACAGAAATAACAACTAAAAGTAAGTTGCAAGCAATACCAACGTTGGACAAAATACATTTTAAAGAAAAATATTTCTAGAGATTAACATGGGACATTTTTTAAGAATAAAAGATCAATACATCTGGAAGATACAAAAATTATACATACATATATATATATATATATATGTATACACACACCTAAATCAGAATACTAAAATACATAAAGCAAACTGACAGAATTGAAAGGAGAAATAGATAATTCAACAATAACAGCTTGTTCAGTTGCTCAGTTGTGTCCAACTCTTTGCAAACCCATGGACTGCAGCATACCAGGCTCCTCTGTCCTCCACTGTCTCCAGAGTTTGCTCAAATTCATGTCCACTGATTCAGTGACACTATTTTAATTATCTCATCCTCTGTCACCCTCTTCTCCTCCTGCTCTCAAACTATGCCAGCATCAGGGTCTTTTTCAATGAATTGGCTCTTCGCATCAGGTGGCCAAAGTATTGGAGCTTCAGCATCAGTCCTTCCAATGAACATTCAGGGTTGATTTCCTTTAGGATTGACTGGTTTGAACTCCTTGCTGCCCAAAAGGCTCTCAAGAGTTTTCTCCATCACCACAGTTTGAAAGCATCAATTCTCCAGTGTTTAGCCTTATTTATGGTCCAACTCTCACATCTGTACATGACTACTGGAAAAACCATCACATCGACTATATAGACCTTTGTCGACGAAGTAACGTCTCTGCTTTTTAATATGCAGCCTAGTTTTGTCATAGCTTTTCTTCCAAGGAGCAAGTGTCTTTTAATTTCATGGATGCAGTCACCATCCACAGTGATTTTGGAGACCAAGAAAATAAAATCTGCCACTGTTTCCATGTTCTCTCCATCTATTTGCCATGAAAGGATGGGACCAAATGCCACGATGTTAGTTAGTTTTTTTTTTTTTTTAATGTTGACTTTCAAGCCTGCTTTTGCACTGTTCTCTTTACCTTCATCAAGAGGCTCTTTACTTCCTCTTCACTGTCTGCCATTAGTTTGGTGTTATCTGCATAGGCTCTTTACTGCCTCTTCACTGTCTGCCATTAGTTTGGTGTTATCTGCATATCCAAGGTTATTGATATTTCTTCCGGCAATCTTGATTCCAGCTTGTGCTTCATCCCGCCCAGCATTTTGCAAGATGTACCCCGCATACGAGTTAAACAGGGTGACAATATACAGTCTTGTTGTACTCTTTTGCCAATTTTGAACCAGTCTGCAGTACCAGGTCCAGTTTTAACTATTGCTTCTTGACCTGCATACAAGTTTCTCAGGAGACAGGTAAGGTGACCTGGTATTCAGTTGCATACCGCAATACTCCACCTTAAATAGTGGATAAAACAACTGACCAGAATATCAACAAGGAAACAGAAAGCTTGAACAACATTATAAACCAATCAGGCATAAAAGACAAACATAGAACACTCCAGTCAAAATCAGCAAATTACAGTTTCCTCAAAACCACCTGGAACATTCACCTGAGTAGACCAGAAGCCAGGGTATAAAACAAACCTCAAGAAACTTTAAAGAACTGAGAACATACAAAGTATGTATATGACTTAAACAGAATAAAGGTAAAAATCAATAACAAATTCTGAAACTTCACAGTAATGTGTAGACAACACACTCCTAAGAAATCAATGAATCAAAGAACAAATCACACAAAAATTGGAAAAAATTTGACAGGGAGTGAAAATGAAAACAAAACACATAAAAACATCTCAGGTACAGCTAAAGCAGCATTCAGAGCCAAGTGCCAATCTTACAAAAGAAGGAAGATCTCAAATGAATAGCCTTACCTTCTAGCTTAAGACAGTGGAGAGAGAAAAATCAAACCCAAATGCAAAGATATGGAAATAAATAAGAAATATTTTAGAGGAAATTATTGAAACAGAATAGAAAAACATAATCAATGAAAAGTTTGATCTTTTAAATGTTCAACAAAATTGACAAATCCCTAGCTGCACTGACCAAGATAAAAGAAATATGTTAATAAAATTAGGAATGAAAGAGGGGTTAGTATTACTGACCTTAGAAAAGTCAAAAGGATTACAAAGGCATACTATGAACAATTGTATGACACAAAATTAGATAAACTAGATGAAATTGATGAATACCTAGATAATATGCAAACTACTGAAATCAACAAAAAATAAAATAGAAAAATCTGAATAATTCCGTAATGAGTAAAGGGACTGAATTATAAGTTAAAATTAATAATTTGGTGAATGTTACCATATACTTAGTAGGTAAATTTACCATACATGAAGAATGACTACAAATCTCCCACAAACTCTCCCAAAAATTGTAAAAGCGGAAATATTTTCCCATTAATGTTATGAAGCCTGTATTACCTTAATACCATAAGCAGACAATGAGCAGGTACTACACATGGAGGAAAAACGAATGGAAAATAAATGCAATGAAGTAAAACTTCATTGCTTTGTTAAAAAATAAAGAAATGCAAATTAAAACCTCAGGTAGAAAACATGTTATATCTACTATATATGGAAAATTAAAAATCTGAAAATGACAAAAATGTTGGTAAGGAAAGTCTAAAGGAACACTCTTTACACTCTGGTAAGAGTATATTAGTGGTCTACTAATTTGGAAAAATTACTACTGTCTATAAAAATTGAATGGATGCATTCTCTAATTCTCTGTAACTTCTTAAATATGTTTTCTGTAAATATATAATATATATTTTCTGTAAATATAGAATCTGGTGAGGACATTTGCAAGGAGTATAGTAGCATTATTCATAAAAGTGAAACAAAAGTAAAACTGCTAGAAGCAACAACAAACATATATTAACAAGAGAATTAATAAAGAAGTATGATGGAATACTCACATAATGAAATACTATATATCAGCAAAAATGAACTAAACAAGAATTTTCACAGCAACATGGCTACATCTAAATATTATATAAAATTGAGGAAAAAATCAAGTGGAGGGAAAATACTACACTAGAACCTTTATACAATGTTCAAAAACAGGCCTGTGTGTATGTGACATGATGTTTGCAGCAACATGGAAGAACCTAGAGATTATTATACTAAGTGAAGTAAGTCAGACAAAGAAAGACAATATTATATGATATCACTGATATGTGGAATCTAAAAAAAAATGAACCTATTTACAAAACAGAACTAGAGCAATAGATGTAGAAAACAAACTTATGGTAATCAAGAAGGAAAGTAGGGGATAAATTGGAAGATCGGGATTGACATATACACAGCACTATATGTAAAATAAATAACTAATATGAACCTATTGTATAGCACAGCAAATGCTACTCAGTACTCTGTAATGGACAATATGGGAAAATAATTTTAAAAAGAGTAGATATATGTATATGTAAAATTGATTCACTTTGCTGTATACCTGAAATTAATACAACATTGTAAATCAACTATATTCCAATAAAAATACTTTCAAAGTAAGAAAATAGTAAGTATGAAATTCCAGATGCTAGATATCTACTAATACATAAGAAAAGAATGTGATCTGTGAGGGATATGTGGAGAGCTTTCACTCTATAGTAATGTTCTCTTTTTTTAATCTCAGTTCTTGTATGCTCACTATATTATTTATTACACTTTGTATGTTTCTAAAGTTCTTTATCTAAACCAAATTTCATAATAATTATTAATGATAAAATAACGGAATAAAATTTTATTCAAGAATATGATTGAGCATTCAATATGCATGTGTTTAAACGCCAAACAGTCAAAGCCTCTCAATGGTATTGAGAAATGGAGCATTTCTTGCCATATCAGTAAACAAGGATGTCACAGTCTTCAGTGATTGCAGTCCTCCAATGTGAGCTGGTGAGCCCTTAAGGGTACTCAGGAAGGAGAAAAATACCTGTGAATTAGCAGCCATCAGGTGAGCCTTAGGTGAGCCCCAAGGGAGCTCAGGATGTGAAAAACACAGGATACTGGCCTGGATAGCTGAAAGGAATGGTTTCAGTGAGCCCAGACTCTTGCATCTTCCCACACACAAAAACGTGTTAAATTTGACTTAGGATATTTGGTTTTCTTTATTAAAAATAACCTTTTGATGTTCAGACTACCTGCCCTTTGTTGGAAAACTTCTATATAATCTGGCTCCTCACCTTCTTGAAGCACTTCTCTCAGGGTTACTTGAGATGCTGTCTCCCAAGCTTGAAGTCCTAAAAATTCCCACTGAATAGAGCATAATTCTCAACTTTAGGTTGTGAATTTTTTTTAAGTTGACAGTATAAAAAATATTATCAAGACTGCTAAAATAGAAAAAGAAATGATTTTAGAATATAAACTGAGGAGAATGGAAGAATTACTTCCCCAAATTATCCCTCTTTAATTGCCAAGAATCTTTAAAATATAGCTATATAATTTAAAATTATGCCTTCCAAAGTGTAAATTCAACTGTCATTATATGGGAAATAATATTCAACTTTTTACAGGAAAAATGATTTTAGAAATGTGTTTTATACTGTGAACCTGATAATTATATTCCTTAATCAAATGGGAACTGTGTCATAAACTATTACTAGAATACAAAGAAGTTGATCACATAATTGATTGTATTTACCAGTCATTTCTCTTGAAAAAAACAACTCATGTGGTCATTAAATAATAAAATTTACTTTTTAGGCTAGAAGATACTGTATTTTATTTTTACTACATAACATATAACTAGACCCCCCTTCAGGGTAGGCTCATGTTTCCTGGTCAAGCACCACCCCTACCCCAGTCCCACCAGAGTAGGCTCCTGCACTCTAGGGTAGCCTCAGGACCAGATGTTGGTGGGTGGCTCACATGCAAAGGTAGGGCTAAAACAACAGCAGAGTCCCAGGGGCTGTGAAACTAAGGAAGAAGAGCTAAAATCTCTCCTCACAGTTGTGCAAAACACAGACATACACACCTGCTGTTGGCTTTGGAAAATCAGTGTCTGTGGAACATCTGAACAAACCATGAGTGCCTCCACATCTGAGACAGGTCTAGCTTTAACAGCTGTAGGCTTTGTGGGTACATACATATAGGGGTGAAAGAGGCCAGAGTCTGAGCTGCTCCCATAGTGCCCACAGAATGTACTGGTCCATGATTACTGCAGTACAGGGACATGACATCAGTGGATCTATGCTGGTGGCCTGGTGAAAACAACACCTGAGAGGCACCAGTACAAATTGACAGCATACTGACAGTTAAGGTGGGGCTGAGAACAGTTACAAAAACAGTGGAATTTGTACAACTTGTGAAAGATGACAGAACAGAGTACACTCACAGGTGAGCAGAACCAGAGGAAGAATACTCAGTGGCTATTCTCCCAGTGGGAATGTTCCAATCCCATGTACCTTACACTACAGATCAGAAACACAACACAGAAACAGATCCCATGGCCTATGCTCCAACAATTAGGGAGTAGACTCCATCCTGAACAGTGCAATGACAACCACAGAGCAAAGGGCAAGCCCAGCTCAATATCCAGGGTGGGCTCTGGTCACTACAATATCAGCTATACTGATCAAGGTGATAATGGCCAGCATACACTGAGGAAGGAGGTGGTAGACATCCATACTAAAAATAGCACTCTCACTAAAAAATATTAAAGCATGCAGGGTACATAAGGATATTCCCACATAAAAATAGCCCTCTAAGACAGTCTGAGGATCTGGCATTAGGAAGAACTCCCATGGTATCTAGTCTTGAAGATGAGAAATGGAGTATTTCCTCCAATTTAAGCAAGGATGTCACAGTCATCAGTGACTCAGGCCCTCCAAGTGTGAATTTCTGAGCCCTGAGGGCACCCAGGAAGAAGAACAATACCTGTGATCTGGCAGCCATCAGGCTGCAGCCACACCCTATGGTGAGCACCAAGGAACTCAGGATGTAAAAAACAGAGAACACAGGCCCCAGATAGCTGAGATACATATTAAAGAAATGATTTCAGTGAGCCCAGATTCTTGCATTTTCCCATGCATAGAAAAGTGCTAAATTCCTTAGCTTGGGATGTCTGGTTTTCTTTAATTAACAAAAATACTTTTGATATTCAGACTACTTGCCCTTTTTTGTAAACTTGTATATAACCTGACTCTTTCCCCTGACTCCTTGAAGCAATTCTCCCAGAGTCACTTGAGATGCTGTCTCCCAGGCTTAAAGTCCTACAAATTTCCACTGAATGAAAAACTCTTAACTTTTATGTCTTTTTATGTTGACAAAGGCGAGCAGGGTTTGAGTGCAGGAACTCCACAGGGCTGGGGAACATAGAGACTCCACTCTGGAAGGATGCACACAAGATCTCAAGGGCACTGGGGCCCAGCACAAATAAGTACCTTTATAGGAACCTAGGCTAAATCTACCTAGGATGTTTGGAGGGTCTCTGGAGAAGACAGGGATTAGCTGCAGCTCACTGTGGGAGCAAGGACATTGGTAGCAGGGAAACCAAGAAATATTTATTGTCATGAGCTGTTCAGAAAGTCCCCATTTTGGAAACAAGACCCAGCTCCATACAATGGCTTACATGCTATAGTGCTGGAATGCCTTAGGACAAACAATCAGCAAGATAGGAAAACAACCCACAACCCCACCCGTAAACAGACAGGTTGCCTAAAGTCATACTGGGCAGCACAGCCATTTCAAAACACACCCCTTGACACAGCCCTGCCCATGAGAGGGATCAAATCCAGCTACACCCACCAAAGGGAAGGCATGAGTCTCTATTCAGGAATCCAGCACAAGCTCCTGGACATATCTCATTCACCAGGAGACAGACACCAGAAGCAAGAGGAACTATGATCCTGCAGGTTGTAGAAAGGAAACCACAAGTGCAGAAAGACAAAATGAGACAACAAAGAAACAAGTAGCAGATGAAGGAACAAGATAAAAATCCACAAGAACAACCAAACAAAGAGAAGCTAGGCAAGATACCTAAAAAATTTCAAAGTGATAATAGTAAAGATGATTCAAAATCTTGGAAAAAGAATAGATGCACAGACACAGATACAAGAAATGTTTGATTTAAAATTTAATTAAAGAACAAACAGATAAACAATACAATAACTGAAATGAAAAATACACAAGAAGGAATCGATAGCAGAATAATTGAGGCTGTAGAACAGAAAAGTGAGCAGGAAAATGGTGATTGATAGAAATCACTGCCACAGAACAAAATAAAGAAAAATGAATGAAAAGAAATGAGTACAGCATCAGAAACTTCTGGGACAACATTAAACACATCTGTATTCACATTATAGAGGTCCCAGAAGAAGAAAAGAAAGAAATAGTTGAAGAGATTATAGCCAAAAACTTCACTAACATGGGAAAAGAAACAGTCACCCAAGTCCAGAAAGGACAGAGAGTCCCATACAGGATAAAGCCAAGGAGGAACATGCCAAGACACATATTAATCAAGCTGACATAAATTAAAAGCAAGGAACAAATATTAAAAGCAACAGAGGAAAAGCAAGAACCTGAAACTAACACAACATTGTAAATCAAAGATATTCCCCCAAAATTTAAAAAAAAATGAAAAAACAATCCTCAGAATGGGAGAATTTATTTACTACCAGAACAACCAACATGGATTTAATGTTCAAAATATACAAACACCACATGCAGCTCAACTTAAAAAAAAAACAAAAACAAAAAACCAACCAAAAATTAGGCAGATATCCATGTATCCACTTGTTTTTAGATTCTTCTCCCATATAGGTCATTACAAAGTAATGAGTAGAGTTCCCTGAGGTATACAGTTGATCATTATCAGTTATCTACTCTACCTTTAGTAGTATGTGTATGTCAGTCCCAATCTTGCAAATTATACACCCCAACTTATCCTCTGAGAACCATAAGCTTGTTTCCTACATCTGCAATTCTATTTCTGTCTTGTAGATAAGTTCATTTGGATCCTTCTTTTAGATTCCACACATAAATTATTTCATTTGATATTTGTATTACTGTCTGACTTACTTCACTCTGTACAACTGAAATTAACATAACATTGTAAATCAACTACACTCCAATAAAATTTATTTTAATTGAAACAAAAGATAGATAAAAATGAAATAAAAAAGAGCAGAAGATCTAAAAGAAGATATACAGATGGCCAAAATGCACGTGAAAAGATGCTAAACATCACCGAATAATAGAGAGTTGCAAATCAAGCCTACAATGAGTTATCACATAACACTAGTTAGAATGGCCATCATTAAAAAGTCTACAAACAATAAATGCTGGCGAGGATGTGGAGAAAAGGGAACCCTTCTACACTGGCAATAGGAATATAAATTGGTACAGCCACAATGGAGAACAGTGTGGAAGTCCCTTATAAAACTAAAAATAGAACAATCATACGATTCTTCAATCCCATTCCTGGGCATATATCCAGAGAAAATTGTAATTTGAAAAGATACATGCACCCCAATGTTCACTGTAGGACTACTTAATAGTTAAAACATGGAACCTAAATGTCCATTGACAGAGGAATGGATAAAGAATCTGAGATATATACATATATACTAAGTTGTTACTCATCCAAAAATGGAGTCAGATAATGCTATTTGTAGCAACATGGATGAAACTAGAGACTGTCATACTGAGTGAGGTAAGTCAAATAACATATTTCATCGCTTATATGTGGAATCTTAAAAACAATAAGTGACTTCCCTGATAGTTCAGTGGGTAAAGAATTCACCTGCAATGCAGGAAACTCCAGTTGGATTCCTGGGTCGAGAAGATCCAATGGAGAAGGGATAGGCTATCTACTCCAATATTCTCGGGCTTCCCTTGTGGCTCAGCTGGTAAAAAATCCACTTGCAATGCGAGAGACCTGGGTTTGATCTCTGGGCTGGGAAGATCCCGTGCAGAAGGGAAAGGCTACCCACTCCAGTATTCTAGCATAGAGAATTCTGTAGGACTGTATAGGACTGTATAGTCCATGGGGTTGCAAAGAGTCTGACAGGATTGAGCAACTTTCACTTTCTCTTTCAAAAATGATACAAATGAATTCATTTAGAAAATAGAAACATAGTAACAGCCTTAGAGAACAATCATGATGGGGAGGGAAGAATTGAGGGGCAGATAGATTGGGAGTTTGGGATTGACAGGTTCACATTGCTACAGTTAAAATAGATAACAAATAAGGAACTACTATATAGCACAGGGAAATCTACTCAATATTTTGTAATAACTTAAGTGGGTAAATAATTTGAAGAAGAATAGATACATGTATATGTATCACTGAATCACCTTGCTGTGCACCTAAAATTAATACAATGCTGTTAATCAACTATGCTCCATTATAAGAGAAAATTGTTTAAAAAAACTTTAAAAATGTGATAATAAAAAAAAATGTAAAAAAAGATAAAAATGTGATAATACTGTATAATGTTATATGAATAATTGACATAACATTTGAAATTTTCCATCAGGACAATATATATAATATTTCCTTGATAAAATGTAATACGTGATAAAAAAAAAAAACAACAGTATGGTACCAGTAGAAAGCCAAACACACAGATCAAGGGTGTAGAATTTAGAGCCCATAAATAATACACAACAATGGAGCAAAAAAATACAATGGAGAAAGAATAGTCTCTTCAGTACAATAAATGGTGTTGGGAAAACAGGATAGACACATGAAAAAGAACAAAACTAGAACACTATCTTACATCATACACAAAAACTAACTCAAAGTGAATTACTTAATGCGAGACCTGAAACCACAGAATTCCTAGAAGAAACTTTAGGCAGTAGCCTGACAAACCAGTAACAGCAATGTTTCTGTGGATTGGACTCCAAATGCAAAGGAAACAAAGGCAAAAATAAACAAACAAGACTACTCTAAACTAAAAAGCTTCAATACAATGAATGAAAACATCATCAAAGCAAAAGGTTACTTACTGAATGGTAAAAGGCATTTTCAAATCATATATTTGATAAGGGGTTAATATCCCCCTCCTAAAAAAAATTAAATCATATAACTCAACAGCAAAGAAACAAACAACATGACTGAAAAATGGACCAAAGAACTGAATAGACATTTTTACAAAGAAGACACACAGAAGACCCAAAGGCACATGGAAAGATGATCAACATCACTATCTAATAGGGGAATGTAAAAGAAAGCCACAATGAGTTATCACCTCATAACTGTTAGTATGTGCATGTGTGTCTGTGTGTGTCTTCAGTAGCTCAGTGGTATCTGACTCTTAGCAACCCCATGGACTGTAGCCAACCAGGCTCCTCTGTCCATGGAATTTTCCAGGCAAGAATACTGGAGTGGGTTTCCCTTGCTTACTCCAGGGATTAGTACAGATATTATCAAAAAGACAAGAAATAACAAATGTTGGAAAGGATGGAGACAAGAGGGAACCCTTGTACTTTATTGGTGGGAATATAAATTGGTGTAGTATGTAAAACAGTACAGAGATTCCTCAAAAAATTAAGGATAGGAATACCATACAATCCAATTATTTCACTTCTGGATATGTATCCAAATGATACAAAAACACTAATTTGAAAAAAAATACATGCATTCTTATATTCATTTCAGTATGATTAACAATAGCCAAGATATGGAAACAACCTAAGTGTTCATTGATGGATGAATGGATAAAGAAGATATGGTATAGAGGCGGTCCTAAGATGGCAGAGGAATAGGATGGGGAAAGCATCTTCTCCCCCATAAATTCATTGAAAAAACATTTGAACGCTGAGCAAATTCCAAAAAACAACTTCTGAATGCTGGCAGAGGACATCAGGCACCCCGAAAGGCAGCCCATTGTCTTTGAAAGGAGGTGTGATGAAATATAAAAGATAAAAAGAGAGGCAAAAGAGGTAGGGATGGAGATCTGTCCCTGGAAGGGAGTCTTAAAAGAGGAGACGTTTCCAAACACCAGGAAACGCTCTCACCGGCAGGTCTATGGGGAGTTTTGGACTCTCAGAGGGCAACATAACTGGGAGGAAAAATAAATAAAGTAACAAATAAACCCCACAGATTACATGCGTAACTGCAACTCCCAGCAATTGCATCTGCCACCAGCAAGCAGAGGCTGAACAGGGAGGTATGGGGTGCATTGCTTAGGGTAAGGACCAGGCCTGAATGCCCTGAGGGCAATCTGAGGGAATTAACATGAGATAGCAACACAAACTGTGGGATAGCCAGAGAGAGAGAGAGAGAGAGAGAGAGAGAGAGAGCTATCCCATGAAAAGACCTAACCTAAGGCACTGTGGGGCCGCTCACAGAACAACAGCCTGAGCAAATACCACAGGAGAGCTAGCCGCCTGCGGACCGGCCCATCCCCCACCAGAGACAGGGAGGCAGGTGGGGGCAGACAAATCGAAAGGGAAATCTTGGCCCCAAAGAGGCATCCTCTACAAAACTGCAAGCAGGCTCCCACTGGCTAACCAAGACTTCTTGGGATTCTGGACGGTTGACATCCGCCGGGAGGGTTGCAGCTAGAGATCAGCTCCCCAGGAGAGACACACGGCACACCTGAGACAGGTGCACCTGCTGACACCCAAGAAACTGAGCAGCTGGGACCGGGGAGGTGATAAGATGCACTCCCCACCTGGGGAGACTGCAATCACCAAGCACCTGGTCGCCTGAGCTGCTTGGACCTGGGGAGGGCACAAAACGCAGGCTCAACCAAGTCTAAGCCATTGTGGAGTATCCCAGAAACTGATCCTGAGCGGCTTAGACCTGGGAAGTGCAGGCAATCCAGGGCCCGCCTCAGACAGTTCCCCAGAAGAGGAACCTAGAGCATGAGAAGTATAGACTGGGAAAGCACACGTGCCGTGAGCGGGGGCAAACCAGTGTGGTCAAGACACTGTGAGCACTCCCCACACACAATATTGATAATTTGTTTGCAGTGTTCCTCCCTCCCCACAGCACGACTGAATGAGTGAGCCTAATTAAGTGACCACCTTCGCCCCCTTGTGTCAGGGCAGAAATTAGACACTGAAGAGACCTGAAAACAGAAGAAGCTAAAATAAACAGAGGGAACAGCTTTGGAAGTGACAGGTGCAACAGATTAAAATGCTGTAGTTACCACTGACTACATTGGAAGGGGGCTTTAGATCTTGAGAAACTGATGCTTTTGAACTGTGGTGTTGGAGAAGACTCTTGAGAGTCCCTTGGACTGCAAGGAGATCCAACCAGTCCATCCTAAAGGAGATCAGTCCTGGGTATACATTGGAAGGACTGATGCTGAAGCTGAAACTCCAGTACTTTGGCCACCTCATGCGAAGAGTTGACTCATTGGAAAACACCCTGATGCTGGGAGGGATTGGGGGCAGGAGGAGAAGGGGACGACAGAGGATGAGATGGCTGGCATCGCCAACTCGATGGGCATGAGTTTGAGTAAACTCCGGGAGTTGCTGATGAAAAGGGGGGCTTGGCATGCTGTGGTTCACGGGGTCGCAAAGAGGTGGACACGACTGAGCAACTGAACTGAACTGAACTGATAGATCTTCAGGAGTATAAGCCAGATCAAGGAACTATCTGAAACTGAACTGACACCACACTGCCGACAACACCTCCAGAAAAATTCCCAGATATATTTTTACTATTATCATTTTTAATTTTTTTAACTTTTTAAATTTTTAAGTCCTCCATTATTCCTTTAATTTTCATTTTTATAACCTACTATTACCTTGTAAAAAAAAAAAGACCCTATTTTTAAACCTAACTTCATATATATATTTTATAATTTTTGAGATTTTGTTTTGTTTTTTTAATATTGTACTTTTGAGTGTCTAATCTCTACTCTTCATTTTTAATCTTTGTTTTTTTTGGTATTTGTTATCAATTCTGTATCTTTAAGAACACAATCTTCAGTACCCATTTTGACTTGGGAGTATGATTACTGGCTTGATTGCTGTCTCTCCCTTTTGATTCTCCTTTTCCTCCACTAGGTCGCCTCTATCTCCTCCCTCCCCCTTATCTTCTCTGCCCAACTGTGTGAATCTCTGTGTGTTCTGGGCTGTGGAGAACACTTAGGAAACTTATTACTGGCTGGAACTGTCTCTCTCATTTTGATTCCCACTTTTCTCCTTCTGGTCACCTCTGAAGTCCAAAACCTGAGAACACCAGAAATCTCCTGACTCCAGGGAACATTAATCGATAAGAGCTCATCCAAAACACTCCATACCTACACTGAAACCAAGAACCACCCAAGAGCCAACAATCCAGAGCAAGACATACCACACAAATTCTCCAGCAATACAGGAACATAGCCCTGAGCTTCAACATACAGGCTGCCCAAAGTCACACCAAAACCACAGACATCTTAAAACTAACTACTAGACACTTCATTGCACTCCAGAGAGAAGAAATCCAGCTCCACCCACCAAAACACCGACACAAACTTCCCTAACCAGAAAACCTTGATAAGCCAACCGTCCAATCCCACCAAAAGAGAGGAACCTCCACAATGAAGAGGAACCACAAATTGACAGAATACAGAAAGGCCACCCTAAACACAGCAATCTAAACAAGATGAAAAGGCAGAGAAATATGCAGCAGGTAAAGGAACAGGATACATGCCCAACAAACCAAAGAAAAGAGGAGGAGATCAGGAGTCTACCTGAGAAAGAATTCAGAATAATGAGAGTAAAAATGATCCACAATATTGAAAGCAAAATGGAATTACATATAAATAGCCTGGAGACAAGAATAGAGAAGATGCAAGAAATGTCTAACAAGGACCTAGAAGAAATGAAAAAGAGTCAATCAATAGTGAATAATGCAAAAAATTAGATCAAAAACACTCTGGAGGGAACCAACAGTAGGATAATGGAGGCTGAAGATAAGTGAGGTAGAAGATACAATGTTAGAAATGAATGAAGCAGAGAGAAAAAAAGAAAAAAGAACTAAAATAAATGAGGACAACCTCAGAGACCTCTGGGACAATGTTAAATGCCCCAACACTCAAATCATAGGCGTCCTAGAAGAAGAAGACAAAAAGAAAGGCCATGAGAAAATGTTTGAGGAGATAATAGTTGAAAACTTCCCTAAAATGGGGACGGAAATAGTCACCCAAGTCCAGGAAACCCAGAGAGTCCCAAACAGGATAAACCCAAAAGGAAACACCCTAAGACACATATTAATAAAATTAACAAAGATAAGACATAAAGAACAAATATTAAGAGCAGCAAGGGAAAAACAACAAATAACACAGAAGGGGATTCTCATAAGGATAACAGCTGATCTTTCAATAGAAACTCTTCAGGCCAGATGGGAATGGCAGGACATACTTTGATGAAAGAGAAAAACCTACAACCCAGATTACTGTACCCAGCAAGGATCTCATTGACATATGAATGAGAAATCAAGAGCTTTACAGACAAGCAAAAGCTGAGAGAATTCATCACCACCAAACCAGCTGTTCAACAAATGCTAAAGGATCTTCTCTAGACAGGAAACACATAAAAGCTGTATAAACTCAAACCCAAAACAACAAAGTAAGTGGCAATAAGATAATACTTATCAATAATTACCTTAAATGTAAATGGGTTGAATGCCCCAACCAAAACATAAAGACTGGCTGAATGGATACAAAAACAAGACGCCTATATATTCTGTCTACAAGAGACCCACGTCAAAACAAGGGACACATACAGACTGAATGTGAAGGGCTGGCAAAAGATATTGCATGCAAATAGAGACCAAAAGAAAGCAGGAGAAGCAATACTCATATCTGATAAAATAGACTTTAAAATAAAGGCTGTGGAAAGAGACAAAGAAGGACACTACATAATGATCAAAGGACCAATCCAAGAAGAAGATACAACAATTATAAACATATCCACACCCAACATAGGAGCACCACAATATGTAAGGCAAATGCTAAGAAGTATGAAAGGGGAAATAAACAGAAACACAATAATAGTGGGAGACTTTAATACATAACTCACACCTATGGATAGATCAACTAAACAGAAAATTAACAAGGCAACACAAACTTTAAATGATACAATGGACCAGTTAGACCTAATTGACTTCTATTGGACATTTCACCCCAAATCAATGAATTTCACCTTTTTCTCAAGTGCACACAAAACCTTTGCCAGGAAAGATCACATCCTGGCTCATAAATATAGCCTTGGTAAGTTCAAGAAAATTGAAATCATTCCAAACATCTTTTCTGACAACAACAGAGTAAGATTAGATGCCAATTACAGGAGAACAACTATTAGAAACTCGAACATATGGAGGCTGAACAACACATTTCTGAATAAAAAACAAATCACAGAAGAAATTAAAAAATCAAAATATGCATAGAAATGAATGAAAATGAAAACACAACAACCCAATTCCAATGGGACACTGTAAAATCAGTGCTAAGGGAAAGGTTCATAGCAATGCAGGCTTACCTCAAGAAACAAGGAAAAAATCAAATAAATAACCTAACTCTACACCTAACGCAACTATAAAAGGAAGAAATGAAGAACCCCAGGGTTGGTAGAAGGTAAGAAATCTTAAGAATTAGGGCAGAAATAAATGCAGAAGAAACAAAAGAGACCATAGCAAATATCAACAAATATCAACAAAGCTAAAAGCTGGTTCCTTGAGAAGATAAATAAAATTGAGAAAACATGAGCAGACTCATCAAGATAAAAAGGGAGAAGAATCAAATCAACAAAATTAGAAATGAAAATGGAAAAATCACAACAGACAACACATAAATACAAAGCATCATAAGAGACTACTATCAGAAACTATATTCCAGTAAAATGGACAACTTGGAGAAATGGACAAATTCTTAGAAAAATATACTTTCCAAAACTGAACCAGGAAGAAATAGAAAATCTTAAAAGACCCATCACAAGCACGGAAATTGAAACTATAATCAGAAATCTTCCACCAAACAAAAGCCCAGGACCAGACGGCTTCACAGCTAAATTCTACCATATATTCAGAGAAGAGCTAACTCAAACTCTTCCAGAAAACAGAGGAAGGTAAACTTCCAAACTCATTCTATGAGGCCATCATCACCCTAATACCAAAACCAGACAAAGATGCCACAGAAAAAGAAAACTACAGGCCAATATCTCTGATGAACACAGATGTAAAAATCTTAAAATAATTATAGCAAACAGAATCCAACAACATATTATCATGACTAAGTGGGCTTTATACCAGGGATGCAAGGATTCTTCAATATCCACAAATCAATCATGTAATACACCACATTAAGAAATTGAAAGATAAAAGCCATATGATTATCTCAATAGATGCAGAGAAAGTCTTTGACAAAATTCAACATTCATTTATGATAAAAATGCTCCAGAAAGCAGGAATAGAAGGACCATACCTCAACAAAATAAAAGCCATATATGACAGACTCACAGCAAACATCATCCTCAATGGTGAAAAATTGAAAGCATTTCCCCTAAAGTCAGGAACAAGACAAGGGTGCCCACTCTCACCACTACTATTCAACCTAGTTTTGGAAGTTTTGGCCACAGCAATCAGAGCAGAAAAAGAAATAAAAAGAATCCAAATTGGAAAAGAAGAAGTAAAACTCTCACTGTTTGCAGATGACATGATCCTCTACATAGAAAACTTAAAGATTCCACCAAAAGATTACTAGAGCTAATCAATGAATATAGTAAAGTTGCAGGATATAAAATTAACACCCAGAAATCCCTTGCATTCCTATACACTAACAATGATAAAACAGAAAGAGAAATTAAGCAAACAAGTCCATTGACCATTGCAACAAAAAGAATAAAATACTTAAATCTACCTAAAGAAAGAAAAGATGTAAATATAAAAAACTATAAAACACTGATGAAAGTAATCAAGGAAGGCACAAACCAATAGAGAGATATATAATTTTCATGGATTGGAAGAATCAATAAAGTGAAAATGAGTATACTACCCAAAGGAATCTATAGTCAATGCAATCCTTATCAAGCTACCAACAATATTTTTCACAGAACTAGAAGAAACAATTTCACAATTTGTATGTAAATACAAGAAAACCTTGAATAGCCAAAACAATCTTGAGAAAGAAGTATTGAGCTGGAGGAATCAACCTGCTAGACTTCAGACTATACTACAAAACTAAAGTCATCAAAACAGTATGGTACTGGCACAAAGTAATATAGATCATTGGAACAAAATAGAAAGCCCAGAGATAAATACACACACCCATGGACACCTTATCGTTGACAAAGGAGGCAAGAATATAAAATGGAGAAAAGACAATCTCTTTAACAAGTGGTGCTGGGCAACCTGGTCAACCACTTGTAAAAGAATGAAACTAGAACACTTTCTAACACCATACACAAAAATAAACTCAAAATGGATTAAAGATCTAAACACAAGACCAGAATCTATAAAAGTCCTAGAGGGAAACACAGGCAAAACATTCTCTGACATAAATCATAGCAGGATCGTCTATGACCCACCTCCCAGTGTAATGGAAATAAAAGCAAAAATAAACAAATGGAACCTAATAAAACTTAAAGCTGTTGCACAACAAAGGAAACTATAAGCAAGGTGAAAAGACAGCCTTCAGAATGTCTGAAAGACAACTGACAAAGAATTAATCTCAAAAATATACAAGCAACCCCTGAAGCTCAATTCCAGAAAAATAAATGGTCCAATCAAAAAATGGGCCAAAGAACTAGACAGACATTTCTGCAAAGACATACAGATGGCTAACACAAGAAAAGATGCTCAACATCACTCATTATTGGAGAAATGGAAATCAAAACCACAATAAGGTACCATTTCATGCCAGTCAGAATGGCTTCTATCAAAAAGTCTACAAACAATAAATGCTGGATAGGGTGTGGAGAAAAGGGAACCCTCTTACACTGTTGGTGGGAATGCAAAGTAGTATAGTCCTTATGGTGAAAAGTGTGGAAATTCCTTAAAAAAACTGGAAATAGAATGGCCATATGGCCCAGCAATCCCACTGCTGGGCATACACACCAAGGAAACCAGAATTAAAAGAAACACATGTACCCCAATGTTCATAACAGCACTGTTTGTAATAGCCAGGACATGGAAGCAACCCAGAAGTCCATCAGCAGATGAATGGATAAGAAAGCAGTGGTACATATACACAATGGAATATTACTCAGCCATTAAAAAGAATATATTTGACTGAGTTCTAATGAGGTGGATGAAACTGGAGCCTATTCAATACAGATTGAAGTAAGCCAGAAAGAAAAACACCAATACAGTACACTAATGCGTATATATGGAATTTAGAAAGATGGTAAGGATAACCCTATATATGAGGGTTAAGAGCAAAAGATACACAGATATATATAACAGTCTTTTGGACTCTGGGGAAGAGGGTGAGGGTGGGATGATTTGGGAGAACGGTATTGAAACATGTATATTATCATATGTGAAATGGATCGCCAGTCCAGGTTTGATGCATGAGACAGGACGCTCGGGGCTGGTGCACTAGGGTGACCCAGAGGGATGGGATGGGGAGGGAGATTGGAGGGGGATTCAGGATGGCAAACACAGGTACACCCATGTTGGATTCATGTCAATGTACAGAAAAACCACTACAATATTGTTAATAATTAGCTTCCAATTAAATAAATTTATTAAAAAAAAGAATAAAGTTTCATTTGTGACAACATGGATGAACTCTGAGGATATGATACTATGTGAAATAATTCAGAAAGAGAAAGATGAATAACATATAATTTCAGTAACATGAAGAACTAAAAATAAAAATCAACCAATAAAACAAAAACATGCATAGATGCAAAGAACAGATTATTGGTCACCAGAGGAGAATGGGGGTGGGAATAGGCAAATGGGCAAAAATTTAAACTCTATGATAGAAACTAGATGTTTGGTAGTAATCACTCTGTACTTTATACAGATGGTGAACTATACTGCTGAAACTTAAAAAAAAAATTAGAAAGATAAAATATACATTTCTTCTTTAATTTACCTTAGTATCTACTCATATATTTTTCATAAAAAATGTCATTTAGTTCTCAAAACAGCCTTTGAGGAAGGCATTACTTTTATTCTCATTTTATGGATGGAGATCAGGCTCAAAGATGTTAGATAATGTGTCCAGGTTGAAACAATAGGATAATCCAGCCAAAAGAACTCACAGTATAATAGAATTTAGAAATGCTTTGCTCAGTGTCTGACGGACATTAAAGACTGGTGTTACCTTTAACTGAAAGAGAATTATAGACATAAATTCTACCTTATCAGTAACTACATTAAATGTAAATAAATTAAATATTAAAGAGAAAAACTGGCAGAATGAATTACAGAAAGATATCATTCAATGATACAGTTCTTCAGGAAATTCACTTCAGATGCAAGTACTTTGGAACTATATACTATAGCCCTAAGTAAGTTGTGTGTCAAAAGATAATTAAAAGAAAATAGTAAGTATGTTTATCTGAAGGAAAACAAAAATATAATATATCTGTACTTATTGAATGATGTTAAACTGGTGCTTAGAGGGATATTTATAATCTTGAAAGTTTATAATATAAAATGACAAAAATTTCAAATTATTAATTTAAGCATTTATTTTAGACATCTAGATAAAAAGAATAAAAAGTCAAACTGAACCAAACCCAGTCTAGCATACAATAAAAATTAGAACATAAGTTAAAGAAACAGAGAAAGCAGAAAGTTCTTAGAGGAAATTCATGAAACTGAAAGCTTGTTCTTGAAAAGGTCAACAAATCCTTAGGTAGATTACATAAGGAACATATGAGAAGACACATATCACAAAAAAATAAATGAAAGATGAGAAAACACTACTGAGCCATAAGAACTTAAAAATATTATAAATTTAATTAGTAATTCAGAATTTTGCCACAAAGCAAAACCCCAGGTGCAGATGGTTTCACTGGTGAATTTTATCAAACATATGAAGAATTAATGCAAATACTACCAAAGTTTTTCCAGAAAACAGAGTATAGAACACTTCCATAATCTTTCTATAAGGACAGTATCATAACAAAACAAAACAAACAAACAAAAAAAAACGATATCAGCATAAAGAAAACAAAAACCCAAAGTATTTTATAAACATGGATGCAAATATTTTCAGGAAATTATTAAGAAAAGAAATCTAAAACATTTTTTAAAGATTATACATTGTGACCAAGAGGGATTTACCCCAGCAATGCAAGATTTGTTGAACATTTGAAAATTGATAACAAATCACATTCATCAGATAAAAAAATACATGTTCATCAGCATTTGAAACAATTCAACATCCATTCATAATAAAAGTTATTAATAAATTTAGAAGGAAACTGTCCCAAACTGATAAAAGAGAAATGGTTAAAGACTAAATGTTTTCTCAAACTGGAAAAAAGATGGGGATATCTACTCTTAACTCTTCCATTTACCATAGCATAGGAAGGGCTAGCCAGTGAAATTCAGCAAGAAATAGAAATGAAAGTTATCTGGATTATAAAGGAAGAAGTAAAATCATTTTTTCACAAATTTCACAGTTGTATATACACAGGAATATCCCAAGGAATCTGCCAGATAAAAACTATCAAAGCTAATATATGAGTTCAACATAAAATCACAAGAAACAAGACCAATATCCGAAAACCAGCTGTATTTCTAAATAAGAATAATGGACAACATGAAAATAAAATGAATAATGCAACTGTATTTACACTAGCATCAAAAAGAGAGAAATATTTAGAAACTAATTTACCAAAAGGAGAACACGACTAACACACTGAAAACTACAAAACTTTGTTACAAGAACTTAACAAGATATATATAAACTGAGATTGGATTGAAAAATTGTTATGGAGTGAAGGTTTGTGTTCTCCTCGAAATTGTTATGGTAAACTCCTAACCTTCAGAGTGACAGTATTAGAAAGGGGGAGGGGGGGGGGGGGCTTTGGAATGCATTTAAGTCATGAAGGTGGAGCTTTCATGAATGGGATTAGTGTCCATATTAAGGAGATTCCAGAGAGCTCTTTCCTTTCACCACAGTCAGATAGGTATCTATGAATCAGGAAGTGGGCCCTCACCAGACATCCCATCTACAAGCACCTTGATCTTGGACAGCCCAGCCTCTAGAAATGTGAGAAATTATGTGCTTGCTCTTTAAGACACCCAGAATATAACATTTTTATTATAGGAATGCAAAGTAATTATGACAGAAATTGGTAAGAAGAGTCAGATGCTATTGCAATAAACATATAAAAGTATGGAAGTTGCTTAGGAACTGGGTCACGCACAGAGGCTGGAAGAGTTTCTCAAAAACTTAAATAGAAATTTACTAATTCATTACATGATATAGCAATTCTCCTAGGTACCAACATCTGCTTCATTGACTACGCTAAAGACTTTGACAGTGTGGATCACAATGAACTCTGGAAAATTCTTAAAGAGATGGGAATAACAGACCACCTTACCTGCCTCCTGAAAAACCTGTACTCAGGTCAAGAAGTAACAGTCAGAAATAGATATGGAATCATGAACTGGTTCAAAGATGGGAAAGGAGTATGTCAAGGCTATATATTGTCACCGTGCTTATTTAACATATATGCAGAGTGCATCATGTAAAATACCGGGCTAGATGAAGCACAGGCTGGAGTCAAGATTTCCAGGAGAAATGTCAATAACTTCAGGTATGCAGATGACACCACCTTTATCACAGAAAGCAAAGAAGAATTAAAGAGCCTCTTGATGAAGGTAAAAGAGGAGAGTGAAAAATCTGGCTTAAAACCTGACATTCAGAAAACTAAGATCATGGCATCTGGTCCCATCACTTCATGGCAAATAGATGGGGAAAAAATGGAAACTCAGAAACTTTAGTTTATTTTCCTCCAAAATCACTACAGACAGTGGCTGCAGCTAGGAATTTAAAAGACGCTTCCTCCTTGGAAGAAAAGCTATGACCAACCTAGACAGCATATTAAAAAGCAGAGACATTATTTTGTTGACAAAGGTCCATATAGTCAAACTTATGGTTTTTCCAGTAATCACATGGGGATGTGAGAAATTGACAATAAAGAAGGCTGAGCACCGATGAATTCATGCTTTTGAACTGTGGTGTTGGAAAAGACTTGAGAGTGCCTTGGACTGCAAGGGGATACAACCAGTCCATCCTAAAGGAAATCAGTCCTGAATATTCATTGGAAAGACTGACGCTGAAGCTGAAACTCCAGTTCTCTGGCCATCTGATGTGAAGAACTGACTCATTGACAAAGACCCTGATGCTGGGAAATATTGAAGGCAGGAGGAAAAGGGGAAGACAGAGGATGAGATGGTTGGATGGCATCACTGACTTGATGAACATGAGTTTGGGCAAGCTTGTAGAGTTGGTGATGGACAGGGAAGCCTGGCATCCTGCAATCCATGGGGTCACAAAGAGTCGGACATGACTAAGCAACTGAACTGAACTGACAAAAAGAAAAAAAAAAACACTAGACATAAAAATGCAGAAACATACTTCTGAATAATCAACAGGACATTGAGGAAATCAAAGAAGAAATCCAAAAATACCTAGAAACAACTGAAAATGAAAACACACTAACTTAAAACCTATGGAAAAGAGTAAAAGCAGTGCTAAGAGGGAAGTTTACAGCAATACAAGCCTACCTTGAAAAACAAGACAAACAACAAATAAACAATCTAACCTTACACATAAAGCAACTAGAAAAAGAAAAAAGAAAGAAAAGCCCAAAAGTGAATAGAAGGAAAGAAATCATAAACATCAGAGCAGAAATAAATGAAAAGTGAATTGAAGGAGAAAATACCACAGATCAATAAAACTAAAACCGGATACTTAAACAAACCATTAGTCAGACTCATAAAAAAGGGGAAGAGGGTTCAAATCAATAAAATTAGAAATGAAAAAGGAGAAATTACAACAGAAAATGCAGAAATACAGAGTCATAAGAGACTACTATGAGCAACAATATTGCAAAACAAAACAAAAAAAAAGGATAAACTGGAAGAAATGTACAAATTCTTAGAAAAATATAACCTTCCAAAACTGAACTGGAAAGAAAAGAAAGAGAAAATATGAACAGACCAATTACAAGAATCAAAATCAAAATCAAAACTCTAATTTAAAAAAATATATGTCTTCCAACAAACAAAAGCCCAGGACCAGGTATGCCTTCACATGTAAATCCTACCAAAAATTTAAAGAAGAGTTAACACCTATTCTGCTTAACCTCTTCCAGATAATTGCAGAGGAAGGAAAACTCCCAAACTCATTCTATAAGGCCACCATCACCCAGATACCAAAACCAGACAAAGATATCATATAAAAAGAAAATTACAGGCTAATATCACTGGTGAACATAGATGCAAAAATCGTCAACAAAATTCTAGCAAACAGAATCCAACAATACATTAAAAGGATCATACATCATGATCAAATGATCAAATGGGTCTGATCACAGAGATGGAATGATTCTTCAATATATGCAAAACAATCAATGTGATACACAGTATTAATAAAATGAAAGATAAAAACCATATGATTATCTCAGTAGATGCAGAGAAAGTTTTTGACAAAATTCACTACCCACTTATGATATAAACTCTCCAGAAAGTAGGAAAAGAAGGAGCATACCTCAATATAATAAAGGCCATAGCTAAAAAAATAAAGGACCTATATATAGAAAACTATAAAACACTGATGAGAGAAATCAAAGATGACGCAAATAGATGGAGAAATATACCATGTTCATGGGTTGGAAGGATCAGTACAGTGAAAATGAGTATAGTATCCAAAGCAATCTATAGATTCAATGCAACCACTATCAAGCTACCAACAGCATTTTTTTAGAGAACTAGAGCAAATAATTCAGTTTGTATGGAAATACAAAAAACCTCAAATAGCCAAAGCAATCTGGAGAAGGAAGAACGGAACTGGAGGAATCAACCTGCCTGACTTCAGACTATACTACAAAGCAACAGTCATTAAGACAGTATGGTACTGGCACAAAGACAGAAACTTAGATCAATAGAACAAAATAGAAAGCCCAGAGATAAATCCATGCACCTATGGACACCTTATCTTTGACAAAGGAGGCAAGAATATACAATGGAGAAAAGACAGTCTCTTTAACAAGTGGTGCTGGGAGAACTGGTCAACCACTTGTAAAAGAATGAAACTAGAACACTTTCTAACACCATATATAAAAATAAACTCAAAATGGATTAAAGATCTAAACCTAAGACCAGAAACTATAAAACTCCTAGAGGAAAACACAGGCAAAACACACTTCAACATAAATCACAGCAGGATCCTCTATGGCCCACCTCCCAGAGTAATGGAAATAAAAGCAAAAATAAACAAATGGGACCTAATTAAATGTAAAAGCTTTTACACAAAGAAGGAAACTATAAGCAAGTTGAAAAGACAGCCTTCAGAATGGGGGAAAATAATAGCAAGTGAAGCAACTGACAAAGAACTAATCTCAAAAGTTGGATGCATGAGACAAGTGCTCGGGTCTGGTGCATTGGGAAGACCCAGAAGGATTGGGTAGAGAGGGAGGTGGGAGGGAGGATCGGGATGGGGAATACATGTCAATCCATGGCTGATTCATGTCAATGTATGACAAAAACCACTACAATATTGTAAACTAATTAGCCTCCAACTAATAAAAATAAATGAAAAAAAAATATACAAGCAACTCATGCAACTCAATATTAGAAAAACAAATGACCCAATCAAAAAGTGGGCCAGAGAACTAAACAGACATTTCTCCAAAGAAGACATACAGATGGCTAACAAACACATGAAAAGATGCTCAGCATCACTCATTATCAGAGAAATACAGTATATTAACACATATATATGAAATTTAGAAAGATGGTAATGATGGCCCTATATGCAAGACAGCAAAAGAGACGCAGATGTAAAGAACAGACTTCTGGACTCTGTGGGAGAAGTTGAGGGTGGGATGATTTGAGAAAATAGCATTGAAACATGTACACACCATATGAGAAATAGATCACCAGTCCAGGTTCAATGCATGAGACAAGGTGCTCAGGGCTGATGCATTGGGATAACCCTGAGGGATAAGATGGGGAGGGAAGTAGGAGGGGGGTCCAGGATGGGGGAACACATGTACACCCATGGCTGATTCATGTCAATGTATGGCAAAAATCGCTAAAATATTGTGAAGTAATTGGCCTCCAATCAAAATAAATAAATTACTTTCTTAAAAAGTATTACACAAACTAAGGATAAAAATATTAAAAAAAAAGAAATATAAGTGTTTTCTTTAAAAAATATATAGTATAGGCCATATACAACAAACCCACGGCAAACATTATTATAAATGACAAAAAACTGAAAGCATTTCCTCTAAGATCAGGAACAAGGCAAGGGTGCCCACTCTGTCTGCTATTATTCAGTGTAGTTTTAGAAGTCCTAGACACAGCAATCAGAGAATTAAAAATAAATAAAAGGAATCCAGATTGGAAAAGAACAGTTAAAACTCTCACTGTCTGCAGATAATATGATACTATCCATAGAAAACCCTAAAGATGTGACCAGAAAATTATTAGAGCTAATCAATGAATATAGTAAAGTCAAAGGATATAACATTCATACACAAAAACCTCTTTCATTCCCATACACTAACAATGAAAAATCAGGAGAAATTAAGGAAACAGTCTGATTCACTGCTGTAACAAAAAGAATAAAATACCTATGAATAAACCAACCTAAAGAGACAAAGGACCTGAATGCAGAAAACTATAAAACAATGATGTAAGAAATCTAAGATGACACAAACCGATGGAAAGATGCACCATGTTCTTCGATTGGAAGAATCAATATTGTGAAAATGACTATACTACCCAAAGCAACAAATAGATTCAATGCAATCCCTAACAAACTACCAATGGTATTTTTTGTACAACTAGAACCAAAAATTTGACAATTTATATGGGAAAACAAGAGATCTTAAATAGCCAAAGGAAACTTGACAAAGAAAAACAGAGCTGGAGTAATCAACCTTTCTGATTTCAGACTAAATTGCAAAGCCACAGCCCTCAAGATAGTATGGTACTGGCACAAAAACAGAAATATAGACCAATGGGACAAGATAGAAAGCCCAGAGACAAACCCAAACACCTATGGGCACCTTACCTTTGACAAAGGAGGCAAGAATACACAATGGAGAAAAGCCTCTTCAATAAGTGACACTGGGAAAACTACTGGGACAGCTACATGTAGAAGAATCAAAGTAGAACACTTCCTAACACCATACACAAAAACAAACTCAAAATGGACAAAAGACTTAAATATAAGGCCAGAAACTATAAACCTCTTAAAGGAAATATAGGTAGTAGAGTCTTTAACATAAATGAAAGCAAGATCCTCTTTGACCTACCTCCTAGAGTAATGGGAATAAAAACAAAACTAAACAAATCAGACGTAATCAAATCTAAAAGCCTTTGCATAACAAAGGAAACCATAAATAAGATTAAAAGACAACCCTCAGAATGGGAGAAAATAATTGCAAATGAAACAGCTGAAAAAAGGATTAATCTCCAATGTGAATAAATAGCTCATAGAGTTCAATATCAGAAAAACAAACAGCTCAATCAAAACAATGTGCAGAAGACCTAAAGAGACTTTTCCAAAGGACACATTCAGATGGGCAATAAACACATTAAAAGATGTTCTGCTGCTGCTGCTGAGTTGCTTCAGTTGTGTCCAACTCTGTGCGACCTCACAGACAGCAGCCCACCAGGCTTCCCCATCCCTGGGATTCTCCAGGCAAGAACACTGTAGTGGGTTGCCATTTCCTTCTCCAATGCATGAAAGTGAAAAGTGAAAGAGAAATTGCTCAGTTGTGTCTGACTCCTAGCAACCCCATGGACTGCAGCCTACCAGGCTCCTCTGTGCATGGGATTTTCCAGGCAAGAGTACTGGAGTGGGTTGCCATTGCCTTCAACACCACTAATTATTAGAGAATGCAAATCAACACTACAATGTGGTATCACCTCACACTAGTCAGAATGGCCATCATCAATAAATATACAAACAATAAATGCTACAGAGGATATAGGAGAAAAGGGTACCCTATTGTACTGTTGGTGGGAACATAAATTGGTGTAGCCACTATGGAGCACAGTATGGAGATTTCTCAAAAACCTAGGAATAAAACTACCACATGACTCAGCAATCCCACTACTGGGCATATACAATGAGAAAACCATAACTGAAAAAGACATACACCCCAATGTTCATAGTGGCACTATTTACAATATATAGGACATGGAAACAACCTAGATGTCCACTGACAGATAAATAAAGATGAAGTGCATATACACAATGAAATATTACTCAACCAAAAAAAAAAAAAAAAACACATCGAGTCAGTTCTCGTGAGTTGGATGAACCTAGCACCTGTTTAACAGGTGAAGTAAGTTAGAAAGAGAAAAACAAATACAGTACATTAATGCATATATGTGGAATCTAGAAAAATGATATAAAGAATGGACTTATAGACATAGTGAGGGAAGGAAAAAGTGGGGAAAATGTATATATGTAGCATCAACATATATACACTACCATGTGTATAATAAATACCTGGTGAAAAGCTGCTATATAACACAGGAAGTCTAGCCTGGTGCACGGTGATAACCTAGAGGAGTGGGATAGGGGGAGGGGAGGGAGGCTCAAGGGGGAGGTGATATATGTTTAATTAGGGCTGATTTGTGTTGTTATATGGCAAAAACCAACATAATGTTGTAAGCAAAATGAATATTCAACAAGGTCCTACTGTATAGCATACAGTAATATGCTTAATATTATGTGGCAGTTTGGATGGCAGGGGAGACTGGGGAGAATGTATACATGTTCATGTATGACTGAGTCCCATTGCTGGTCACCTGTCACAACATTATTAATTGGCTATATTCCAATATACAGTTTAAAGTGTCTATTAAAAATATACATTTAAGATCCATGTATATCCCTGTCCACCTCAATTTTAAAACCATAGCTTTGCCTATATGGACGTTTGCCCACAAAATGATGTCTCTGCTTTTTAGTACTTTGTCTAGGTTTGTCATAGCTTGTCTAAGGAGCAAGCATCTTTACCATGTGGCATTTATTGGGTGGGTTTCTGTTTTTATTTTTGTTTCTTGGACTTTGTCCTTTTTATGTTTTGTTTTGTTTTGTTTACATCATCTTTGTGGTGCACCTCACCCCAATAAAACAGATAGTCAAGCAAATAAAATAAAATAAAAATGGTAAATAAAAGCCAAAAGCCTATCCTTGAAACATTGAAAAAATATTCTTACTATCAAAAGTGGCTCTTTTTTTTTACCTATTAAAGACACATTTTCTAACTATGCAGCTATATTCTTTTGTTGTAGCCCTGTCATTTAAATTGTTCTTGGACTTTTTTTATTATCAGAAGTGGCTGACTCTTTTCTTCCTATTAAAGGCACACTTCCTAACTATGCATTCATATTCTTTTGATATAGCCATGTCATTTAAATTATTCTTGGACTTTTCCTTATGTGTTATGAAGATTACTTTTGGACTAACTTTAAAAATAGAGCTTTAATATTTGGGAGGAGGAAAATCAAAACCAGTCTTTTTAGGAATGATTCATCTAAAACCCAAGAAACTATAAAAAAAATTCAAAATTTCTAATTTTTTCACATAATTATGGATGTTTTATAGCTCCTTGGTTTTAGATGAATCATTCCTAACGAGACTGGTTTTGATTTTTTCTCATCCCAAATATTAAAGTTCTATTTTTAGAGTAAGTCAAAAAGTAATCTTCATAACACATAAGGAAAAGCTGAAGAACAATTTAAATGACAGGATGATAGCTCAGTTGGTAAAGAATCCACCTTCAATGCAGGAGACCTCAGTTTGATTCCTTAGTCAGGAAGATCCACTGGGGAAGAGATAGGCTACCCACTCCGGTATTCCTGGGCTTCCCTTGTGGCTCTGCTGGTAAATAATCTACCTGTAATGTGGGAGACCTGGGTTTGAACCCTGGGTTGGGAAGATTCCTGGGAGAAGGGAAAGGGTACCCACTTCAGTATTCTGGCCTAGAAAATTCCATGGACTGTACAGTCCATGGGGTCACAAAGAGTTGGAAACAATTATGTCACTTTTACTTTCACTTTCACACATCATTATTTGTGAGATTATCTCAACAATCAAAATGGAGATAGAGGTTTTAGAACAAACTTTATACTGTAAACCTAATAATTATGTCATCTAAGTACATTAAAAAAAATCAAACTGTCTTCTGAGTCACACACAAAATGTTATTTTGCAAGGCACACACAGTTATTTGAGTACATAATTGGTTGTATGTTTAAGGTATTTAGTTGGAAAAAATTAATTATAGCATGATTTAAAAAGGAATGTAACTATTTAATGTTACATTTAATTAATTTAATTATTAATTAAATTAAATAATTAAATTAATTAAATTAAATAATTAATAAAATTATTAATTAAAATTTAATAGTCACTATTAAATGTGACTATTTAAGTCAAAGCAGGTTTTTTCCTATTCAAACATCTAAATAAATATCTTTAAAAAGTGAATCATTTTCTGTTCAAAATCCAGGATAGTATTAATATTTTAATCCAAATTCTGTCAAAGAAAAGGGGTCAACTTAAGTATAGTGACAATGTTGAACTTTATCTGAACCCTATGCTCCAAGGAAACAGGGATGATTAAGAAATCACCCACATTATTTTTGTGTCCAGAACAACTAACTTCAAAGGACCACCCTGCCCTTGAATATAAGACACATCTCTGTCCTTCCACACTACCTACATAAAACTCATGGTGACTCCCTTGCTTATCTATTATACAATACAATAGGCACTCTTTCTCCTTTGAACAATGTAAGTCCATTTCCCATACAGTCACTTTTTTGTTCATTAAGGACCAGCTGAACCATCTACTGTGATTTAGCAGTAGGACAACTAGTTGAGAAGATTTCTAGGTGTTGAACTTAAAGCATCCCAAGTGGCATACACAGCAGCAACTCCAGACATATATTTCAGATAGCTCTCTGTTTTACACTTGGTAGTGTATACATGTGATGCTACTTCAATCACTCATCCCACCCTTTCCTTCCTCCACTGTGTCCACAAGTCTATTCTCTATATCTGTGTCTCCATTCCTTCCCTGCAAATAGGTTCATCCATACCATTTTTATAGATTCTATATATATGAGTTAATACACTATATTTGTTTTTCTGATTTACTTCACTCTGTAAAACAGGTACTGATGCTACTTAATCACTTCAGTCGTTTCCGACTGTGTGCAACCCTATGGACTGCAGCCTGCCAGGCTCCTCTGTTCATGGAATTCTCTAGGCAATAGTACTGGAGTGGGTTGCCATGCCCTCCTCCAGGGGATCTTACTGACCCAGGGATTGAACTCGTGTCTCCTGCACCGCAGGCAGATTCTTTAGCACTGAGCTACCAGGGAAGCCCAAAATAGGTGCTAGGTTCAGCTAACTCACTAGAACTGACTCAAATGCAATCTTTTTTATGGTTGAGTAATACTGCATAATACATAAAATAATACTTCTACAAACCCCAAATTTCCTTCCTTTTCTATGATAGGCATTTGAGATGCTCGTCATTAATAAAGGTTCTGGCTATTGCAAAAGACTGAATAAAACTATTTTCTTAACTGTCTCGAGCATTTGTCTTTCACAATGCTACCATAATCAAAAAGTGTGGTACTAACAGAGTAGATCTTAGAAGCTCTCATCATTGACTTGAATCCGCCATGGGTGTACATGTGTTCCCCATCCTGAAACCCCTTCCCACCTCCCTCCCCATCCCATCCCTATGGGTCATCCCAGTGCACCAGCCCCAAGCATCCTGTACCATGTCAATGTATGGCAAAACCAATACAATGTTGTAAAGCAAAATAAATAAATAAATTTTTAAAAAATAAATAAATTTAAAAGAATAAACAAAAATTAAAAATTAAAAAAAAAGAAGCTCTCATCAGAAGTAAAAAAAAAAAAAAAACTATAGGGAAAAAACAGTATAGTACTGAATAAAGACAGATGTAGACTAAAGGAAACGAATAGAGAACCCAGAAATAAATCCTCTCACATGTGATGAAATGATTTTTGACAAGGTTATCAAGACCAATCAATGGGGAATGTCAGTCTTCAACAAATGGCACTAGGAAAATGATATCCACATAATCTGAGATTCTTTACAGAAAGTTCCAGCAAAGCAAACTTAAAAAGGCCTATGTAGTCAATTACAATTCTTGCTGTGCTTATGTAAATAATCAATCAAAATTTAATGACCCTAAAATTTTCAAAACAAGAATCTAAAAGGGGGGAGGACTCTACAGAGACATTTTACGTTTCAATGGAAAATTATTGCACATACATATGGGTCATTGTAGCTCAGTTGGTAAAGAATTTGCCTGCAGTGCAGGAGACCCAGGTTCGATTCCTGGGTTGGGAAGATCCCCTGGAAAAGGAAATGGCAACCCACTCCAGTATCCTTGCCTGGAAAATCTCACGGACAGAGGAGCCTGGTGGGCTGCAGTCCATGGGGTCGCAAAGAGTCTGGCATGACTGAGTGACTAACACTTACTTACTTATGGGTCATTAGATTCTAGAATAAAATTCTTAATATGACTGATAAGGTCCTGCAGACAAAGCCCCAGAATGAGATTGGTAAATAAAATACAGGATGCCTAGTTCAACTCGAGTTTCACATAAACAATGGTTATTTTTTTTAATATAAGTATGCCCCAAATCTATTGATCTGAAATTGGAATTTTATTGGACATATATATATATATATGTCTTAGGACCATTTTCCACTCACATGTCAAATCTGAATTTCAGTCCATGGGGTACAAAAATCCCATGTCTAGTACCTTGACCAGTGGCTGGATTAGAGACATTAGCAGGTAATTAGTCTTTGTAGAAGGCAATTATTTAGCTGAGCAGGTGGGCTTAAGAGCGGGCTGATCTCCCAGAACACTGGCAAATGCACACAGATATAGGGTAATTGTTGCACCTTAGGCTCAAGAGTGAAAAACAGATTAGAGGTATGCAAACAATTACAGTTTGATAAAATCTTAGGATGAACTTAATAAGAAGGGCTGTGGTTTCTTTTCCTAAGGTAGAGGTTTCTCCACTGGGGAGTCTCCATGTGTGCAACAACCAATATCCACTGAGAGGGTCCTATCCTGAATATGTCTAGGGAAATAAAAGGTTTGGGGGTAACTGAGTGCTTGGGGAATAAAGGCATCCTAAGATAGAAAGACTCACATATGAAAACGATAAAAGAAAGAGAAACTGGGTCTGGAGCAGAAAAAAAGGAAGAACGGAGAGAGGGAAGAGGAAAAGGAGGGGCTCACTGGGAGAAGAGAAAGAGCAGGATCCTCTCTGAACTTTCTGGAATTTTAGGTGTTGCAAGCATTTTGTGTCCAAAAAGTAAACAGAGATACAAGCACCCAACTGGGACTGTGCAACGGAAAACAGACTAAAAAGGGTCCTTATAAGAACTGAAGTTGATATTGAAACAAGAGGCCCTGCTAAGAAGCTTTGTCATCTCTACTGCTGATATATTATATCTAAGTATTATTCAGGTAATTTGGTGGTAAAAGTGCCCCAAATTTTAGACATTTCCAGGAATTTCAGAGGGAAATGGAGTTGATTAAAGACCTGTAGTCATAGTCCACTAAAATAAAAGTCTAGAAGTTCTGGAGACCTACACACACATGATTCTCAACCAAGATTAAGAAATAGTCCCTCTTCCTCAAGACTAGTCTTTCTTCCTCAAGATTGAGAAATAGTCCCTCTTCCTGTGCACTCATGGTGCACAGGTCAGATAAACACAGATGTAATTATATCACAGCAAGAAATACACAATAATAGAAACAGTGCAAAGTGTAGAACTGGTAGAGAAAAGGAAGTGATTAACTCTTTTGGTAAGATGAGTTTTGGCTTCAAATGATACAATATCAAAAGAGAAATCTGATGATGAACAAGAATTCACATGGTGGACAAATGTGGAAGCATGAATGACCAAATGACGAAACAGCCTGATTTAGATGGCATTGGGTTCTTTCCCTTTTATCCGAGACCACCGTTTCTCCACTAGAAGGAGACCACAACATGTCTAAAAATGGAATGAATAAAATACATGACTGGGATAGAGAGAAATGTCAAAACTGAATTAACTACCCAGGCAAGAAGAGTCAACAGGAAACCTGGATGTGATCATCTGGCCAGCAAATGGGGGAATGATGAGGACAATAGGAAGAACAAATAAAAGATGCCTTCAAACAGAGAAAACAGCTGCAATTTCCCTTTGCCCATTATCCTCTATACAGTTTAAATGAAGAATTGCATCTGATTGGAATTTAGTTATCTTTGAAAATTCTAGGCCCCATACAGAAAAAAAAAAACAACCTAATGACTTGCTAATTACTGTTATTCCCACATATTAATTACATGTCAGTTCAAATAACTTGATGCTACCTGTAGTGATTCATAGCAGCTTTATTTTGTGAAGCTATACAAGGTAGGAACTTGTGCAACAGTATGAAGTACAAGCTTCCCATGTGGTGCTAGTGGAAAAGAATCTGCCTGGCCATGCAGGAGTTGCAAGAGACACAGGTTCGATCTCTGGGTTGGAGATAGCTCCCAGAATAGGAAATGGCACCCCACTCCAGTATTCTTGCCTAGAAAATTCCATAGGCAGAGGCGCCTGGCAGACTATAGTCCCTGGGGCCCCAAAGAGTCAGACACAACTGAGCAACTGAGCACAGCACTCCAAGCCATATATGGAATGGTTCCTGCTTCTGAGAAAAAAAAATATCCTGGGAGAGACAAGCATCAAGAAATAATGTCAAGAGGAGGGGTTGAAGATGGCAGAGGAGTAAGACATGAAGATCATCTCCCCACAAATGCATCAAAAATACAGCTGCATGTGAAAAAGCTCCTACAGATTACCTATTGAATGTTGGCAGAAGACTTCAGACTTCCAAAAAGACAAGCTAATCTCCACATAAAGCAGTAGGGAAATAGCATTGAGAAAAAAAAAATGAGAAGAAACCAGACAGGTCCTTCACCTCAAAGAGGGAGCTATGAAGGAGGAATAGCTTCTGCATACTTGGAAACCCCCTTACAGGTGGGGATGGGGGGAGCTTTGGAATCTCAGAGGGAAATGACACAGTAGGTACTTGGAAGACAAAATGGAGAGAGTTCACCATAGTAATCACTGTTGACCATCACCTCCCAGCCAAGAAGTGGTTTGCACACCCACTGTGGTAAATGCGGTCTGGTGTGGAGGCTCAGGAACAAGGGGTCAAACCCCAGGGATAGGACCAGAGTTGACTGCTGTGAAGATACTCTGAAGGGGTTAGTACAACACAGACAAGGGAATCAGGGAAAAAGCCAGGCCCACCAGAGAGACAAGATCATTGTTGCAGGGACCCTCTAACTCCATGCACTCACAGATGGCAGGTACCCACCTTCGAAAGTGCCATAGGTGGGATGAGCTAGCTGTGGTCTATGACCCCAGAGGTGGATATGATTATGGACCTGCTGCTGCCAAGGCTGGCATGAGTGCCAGAGGTGGGGGGAAAGACAGGGCTGTGACTCCAGAGGTGGGCATGATTGTTGCTGCAGTGGCTGCCAAGCTGTGAGCAGGCACAATTCACTACCCACAACATCTTGGGAGACTATGTAGCTTGGCTCATCCAAGGGACCCATGACCAGAACGAATGGCTCTGAGAAAGTGCACAACCCGCCTCAGACTATAGCAATTTCTGGCACTTTCACTGAGTAGGCAGATGAATCATATTAAACAACTAGCAAAGCAGGAACACAACCCTACCCATTAGCAGACAGGCTACCCAAAGTCATACCAAGCTCACAGACACCCAATAATGCATCACTGGGCATGACACTGACATTCAGAAAGACAAGATCCAGCTGCACCCATCAAAATATAAGCACCAGTCCCCCTCACCAGGAAAACTTCACAAGGCACTGCAAAAACCACAGCACTGGAGGCAGAAACCCTAAATAAGAGGAACTATGATGTGGCAGCCTGTGTAAAGGAGACACCAAACACAGTAAATGAAACAAAATGAAAAGACAGAAAACATGCAACTGAGGGAGGAGAATGGTAAAAACCCACCAGACCAAACAAATGAAGAAGAACTAGGCAGTCTACCTGAAAAAGCATTCAGAGTAATGATAGTAAAGATGATCCCAAACTGTGGAAATGAAATGGAGGCACAGATAAATCAAATGGGGCCATGGATTGAGAAGACACAAGAAATATTTAACAAGGACCTAGAAGAAATAAATGACAATCAACAACATAACTGAAATAAAAAAAATATGCAAGGAGGAAGGAATAATGGAATAACTGAGGCAGAAGAACAGATAAGTGAGATGCAAGATACAATGATGGAAATAACTGAAGCAGAGCAGAATAAAGAAAAAATAATTAAAACAACTGAGGAGAGTTTCAGAGACCTCTAGGACAACATTAAGCACACCAACATTCAAATTATAGGGGTCACAGTGATAGTGGAAACATTAACACCCTACCCACACAAATGGACAGATCATCCAGACAGAAAATTAATAAGGAAATACAAGACTTAAAAGACACATTGGATGAGATAGACCTAATTGATGACTACAGGACATTCAAACCAAAAACAGCAGAGTATACTTTTTTCTCAAGTGTACCTATAACATCACCAGGATAGATCACATCTTGGGTCGCAAATCAAGTCTTGGTAAATAACAAAATTCAAATTTCGATCAAGAATTTTTTGACATAATGTTATAAAATTACATATTAAGTACAGAACAATAACTGTAGGAGACAGGCCTACTAAAAGGCCTGGCAAGAGAATTAAAACAATCTTGCTGAGAGGACAGGACTCCAGTATGTGACTCCTGAAGGAATTCAAGAAGGAACAAAATACATCTTGAAAGCAGAATGTAAGCCTGGGGATGCTGCTGCTGCTGCTGCTGCTGCTGCTAAGTTGCTTCAGTTGTGTCCGACTCTGTGCGACCCCAGAGACTGCAGCCCACCAGAATCCCCCATCCCTGGGATTCTTAAGGCAAGAACACTGGAGTGGGTTGCCATTTCCTTCTCCAATGCATGAAAGTGAAAAGTGAAAGTGAAGTCGCTCAGTCGTGTCCGAGTCTTAGCCACCCCATGGATGGCAGCCTAACAGGCTCCTCCGTCCATGGGATTTTCCAGGCAAGAGTGCTGGAGTGGGTTGCCATCACCTTCTCCAATGCCTGGAGATGAAAGCCATCAACAGACTGTTCCTATCTTTGGCGCCTGGGCAGCACAAAAAGATTAACTGGGTCTTTGTCCTTGAGGCAGAAAAACAGGGATACAAAAGTGTTAAATGTTAACGGCATGGGATTATCATTGAAGGCCACCTGGCCTGCTATGCTCATGTAAACATGTACAAAGAAGTCTCAAAAGGTATAATAAAGCAGACTTGAGATCAGTTTGGGCACCTTCATCTCATGGTGGTATTGGTCCCCTGATCCCTGCTGTAACTTTCTTGAATGTTTCTCATTCTTTCACTGTGCTGCGCTTTCAGGAACCTGTGCTGTCGCACTGGACTCAACAAATAACCATAAAAAACACAAACACATAGAGACTAAACAATATGATTTTAAATAGCCAAGAGGTCACTGAAGAAATCAAAGAGGAAATTTTAAAAAATACCTAGAAACAAATGACAATAGAAACATGACAACTAGGAAAAGCAGTGTTAAGAGGTAAGTTTAGAGCAATACAAGCCAGCTCAGAAAACAAGAAAAACTTCAAATGAACAACCTAAACTTATACCTAAAGCAATGGCAAAAAGAAGAAAAAAAAAATTCCAAACTTAGTATAAAGAAAGAAATCATAAAGATCAGAGCATGAATAAATGAAAGAGAAATTAAGGAATCAATAGAAAAGATCAATAACACTAAAAACTGGTTCTTTGAGAAGATAAAAAAATGAGAAGCCATTAACTACACACATCATGAAAAAAGCAGAAGAATTTAATCATTAAAATTTTAAAGGAGAAGTCACAACAGACAAGACAGAAATACAAAGGGTTATAACAGACTACTATGAGCAAATACATGCAATAAAATGAACAACTTGGGAAAAATGCACATATTCTTAGAAAAGTATAACCTTCCAAGACTGAACCAGGAAAAATTAGAAAATATGAACAGACCAATCATAAGCACTGAAACTGAAACTGTGATAAAAAAAAATTTCCAGCAAGCAAAATCCAGATAGTTTCACATGCAAATTCTATCAAATGTTTAGAGAAAAGCTAACATCTATCCGGCTTATACTCTTCCAAAAAATTTCAGAGGGATGAAACCCCCCAAATTCATTCTGTGAGGCCGCTATCACCCTGATACCAAAAGCAGACAAAGATATCACAAAAAAAAGAAAATTACAAGCCAGTATCACTGATGAATATAGATGTAAAAATCCTCAAAAAGTTCTAGCAAACAGAATCCAACAATATATTAAAAGAAAGTGGGTAAATTCATGGCTGATTCATGTCAATGTATGGCAAAAACCACTACAATATTGTAAAGTAATTAGCTTCCAACTAATAAAAATAAATGAAAAAGAAAAAAAATTAAAAAAATAAAGTGGGATTTATCTAAGGGATGAAAAGATTCTTCAATATATGCAAATAAATCAATGTGATACACCACATTAACAAATAAAAAGAAAAAAATATGATTCTCTCAATAAATGCACAGGAAGCAATAGAAAAAATTCAACACACATTGATAAAAAAATGATTTAAAAAATCTCCAGAAAATTGTCATAGAAGGAACCTACCTCAACACAATAAAGGCCATATATGACCAACCCACAGCAAACATTACTCTCAATGGTGAAAAATTGAAAGCATTTTCTCAAAGATCAGGAAGACAATGGTACCTACTTTGGCCACTATTACTAAACATAGTTTGAGAAGTCCTAGACACAGCAATCAGAGAAGAACTATAAATAAAAGGAATCCAGATTAGAAAATAAGTAAAACTCTACTGTTTGCAGATGACATGATACTATAGATAGAAAATTCTATAACTGCCACCAAAAATTCCAAGAGTTTTTCAATGAATTTAGTAAAGTGCAGGATATAAAATTAATACACAAAAATCCCTTGCATTCCTATACACTAACAATGAAAACTCAGAAAGAGAAATTAAGGAAACAGTTCCAGTCACTACCATAACAAAATGAATAAAATACCTAGGACTAAACCTACCTTAATAGACAAAGGACCTGTATGCAGAAAACTATAAGACACTAAGAAAAGAAATCAATGATGACTCAAACAGATAGAGAGATATACCATATTCTTGAACTGGAAAAACCAACATTGTAAAAATGACTATACTAATCAAATGAATCTACAGATTCAATGCAATTACTATCAAATAAACAATAGCGTTTTTCACAGAACTACAAAAAAATCTATAATTTGTATGGAAACACAAAAGATCCCAAATAGCCAAAGCAATCATAAGAAATAAAAATCAGAGCTGGAAGAATCAATTTCCCTGACTTCGGACTATACTATAAAGTTACAGTCATCAAAACAGAATGGTATTGACCCAAAACAGCAATAGAGACGAATGGAACAAGATAGAGCAGTCCAGAGGTAAACCCATGCACCTATGGGCACCTTATTGTTGACAAAGGAGGAAAGAATATACAATGGAGAAAAGACAATCTCTTCAACAAGTTTCAGTGGGAATACTGGACAGTTACATGTGAAAGAATGAAATTAGAACACTACCTAACACCATACATGAAAACAAACTCAAAATGGATTAAAGACTTAAATGTAAGGCCAGATGCTATAATGCTCTCTGTGGAAAACATATGCAGTATATTCTTGGATATAAATGACAGCAAGATTCCTTCTGACTTACCTTCTGGATTTATGGAGATAAAAACAAAAATAAACAAATGGTACCTAATGAAACTTAAAAGTTTTTGCACAGCAAAGGAATCTATAAACGAGATGAAAAGACAACCATCAGAATGGGAAAAAAATAATTACAAATGAAGTAACTAACAACTGGTTAGTTTTCAAAATATATAAGCAGTACATACAGCTCAATATCATAAAAACAAACAATCCAAACAAAAAATGGGCAGAAGACATAAACAGACATTTCTCTGAAGAGGACATACAGATGGCAAATAAATATATGAACAGATCATCAACATTGCTCATTACTAGAGAAATGCAAAAGAAAACTACAATGAGGTATCACTTCACACCAATCTGAGTGGCCATCATCAAAAAATACACAACCGATAAATGATGGAGAGGATGTGGAGAAAAGGGAACTCTTCAGAACTGCTGGTGGGAAGGTAAATTGATGCAGCCATTATAGATAACAGTATGGAGATTCTTTAGTAACAAATCTATCATATGACCCCAGCAATCCCACTGGGCATATACCCTGAGAAAAATCACAATTATATGGAATTTATAAAGATGGTAATGATAGTCACACCTAACACATAGACCCATCTCAAAACTCATTACTGGGCACTCCATTGCTCTCCAAAGAGAAGAAATCAAGTTACACGCACCAGAACACTGACGCAAGCTTCCCTAACCAGGAAACCTTGACAAGCCAATCGTCTAACACCACCCACTGGGTTAATCCTCCACAATAAAAAGGAACCACAGACCTCCAGAATACAGAAAGCCCACTCCAGATACAGCAATCTAAACAAGATGAAAAGGCAAAGAAATACCCAACAGGTAAAGGAACATGAAAAATGCCCACCAAGTCAAACAAAAGAGGAGGAGATAGGGAATCTACCTGAAAAAGAATTTAGAATAATGATAACAAAAATGATCCAAAATCTTGAAAACAAAATGGAGTTACAGATAAATAGCCTGGAGACAAAGATTGAAAAGATACAAGAAATGTTTAATAAAGACCTAGAAGAAATAAAAAATAGACAACTAAAAATGAATAATGCAATGAATGAGATCAAAAACACTTTGGAGGGAACCAAGAGTAGAATAACGGAGGCAGAAGATAGGATAAGTGAGGTAGAAGATAAAATGGTGGAAATAAATGAAGCAGAGAGGAAAAAAGAAAAAAGGATCAAAAGAAATGAGGACAACCTCAGGGACCTCTGGGACACTGTGAAACTCTCCAACATTCGAATCATAGGAGTTCCAGAAGAAGAAGACAAAAAGAAAGGCCATGAGAAAATACTCGAGGAGATAATAGCTGAAAACTTCCCTAAAATGGGGAAGGAAATAGCCACCCAAGTCCAAGAAACCCAGAGAGTCCCAAACAGGATAAACCCAAGGCGAAACACCCCAAGACACATATTAATCAAATTAACAAAGATCAAACACAAAGAACAAATATTAAAAGCAGCAAGGGAAAAACAACAAATAACACACAAAGGGATTCCCATAAGGATAACAGCTGATCTATCAATAGAAACCCTCCAGGCCAGAAGGGAATGGCAGGACATACTGAAAGTAATGAAAGAGAATAACCTACAACCTAGATTACTGTATCCAGCAAGGATCTCATTCAGATATGAAGGAGAATTCAAAAGCTTTACAGATAAGCAAAAGCTGAGAGAATTCACACCACCAAACCAGCTCTTCAACAAATGCTAAAGGATCTTCTCTAGACAGGAAATGCAGAAATGTTGTATGAACGTGAACCCAAAACAACAAAGTAAATGGCAACGGGACCACACCTATCAATAATTACCCTAAATGTAAATGGGTTGAATGCCCCAACCAAAAGACAAAGATTGGCTGAATGGATACAAAAACAAGACCCCTATATATGCTGTCTACAACTGACCCACCTCAAAGCAAGAGACACATACAGACTAAAAGTGAAGGGCTGGAAAAAAATATTTCATGCAAATGGAGACCAAAAGAAAGCAGGAGTCGCAATACTCATATCAGATAAAATAGACTTTCAAATAAAGGCTGTGAAAAGAGACAAAGAAGGACACTACATAATGATCAAAGGATCAATCCAAGAAGAAGATATAACAATTATAAATATATATGCACCCACCATAGAAGCACCACAATATGTACGGCAAACACTAATGAGTATGAAAGAGAAAATTAATAGTAACACAATAATAGTGGGAGACTTTAATACCCCACTCACAACTATGGATAGATCAACTAAACAGAAAATTAACAAGGAAGCACAAACCTTAAATGACACAATGGACCAGCTAGAATTAATTGATATCTATAGGACATTTCACCCCAAAACAATCAACTTCACCTTTTTCTCAAGTGCACATGGAACCTTCTCCAGAATAGATCACATCCTGGGCCATAAATCTGGTCTTGGAAAATTCAAAAAAATTGAAATCATTCCAGTCATCTTTTCTGACCACAGAGCAGTAAGATTAGATCTCAATTACAGGAAAAAAATTGTTAAAACTTCAAAGATATGGAGGCTAAATAACACGCTTCTGAATAACCAACAAATCATAGAAGAAATCAAAAAAGAAATCAAAATATGTATAGAAATGAATGAAAATGAAAACACAACAACCCAAAACCTATGGGACACTGTAAAAGCAGTGCTAAGGGGAAGGTTCATAGCATTACAGGCTTACATCAAGAAACAAGAAAAAAGCCATATAAATAACCTAATTCTACACCTAAAGCAATTAGAGAAGGAAGAAATGAAGAACCCCAGGGTTAGCAGAAGGAAAGAAATCTTAAAAATCAGGGCAGAAATAAATGCAAAAGAAACTAAAGAGACCAGGGCAAAAATCAACAAAGCTAAAAGCTGATTTTTTGAAAAAATAAACAAAATTGACAAACCATTAGCAAGACTCATTAAGAAGCAAAGAGAGAAGAACCAAATTAACAAAATTAGAAATGAAAATGGAGAGATCACAACAGACAACAATGAAATACAAAGGATAATAAGAGACTACTACCAGCAGCTCTATGCCAATAAAATGGACAACTTGGATGAAATGGACAAATTCTTAGAAAAGTATCACTTTCCAAAACTGAACCAGGAAGAAATAGAAGATCTTAACAGACCCATCACAAGCAAGGAAATCAAAACTGTAATCAAAAATCTTCCAGCAAACAAAAGCCCAGGACCAGATGGCTTCACAGCTGAATTCTACCAAAAATTTAGAGAAGAGCTAACACCTACCTTACTCAAACTCTTCCAGAAAATTGCAGAGGAAGGTAAACTTCCAAACTCATTCTATGAGGCCACCATCACCCTAATTCCAAAACCAGACAAAGATGCCACAAAAAAAGAAAACTACAGGCCAATATCACTGATGAACATAGATGCAAAAATCCTTAACAAAATTCTAGTAAACAGAATCCAACAACATATTAAAAAAATCATACACCATGACCAAGTGGGCTTTATCCCAGGAATGCAAGGATTCTTTTATATCCGCAAATCAATCAATGTAATACACCACATTAACAAATTGAAAGATAAAAACCATATGATTATCTCAATAGATGCAGAGAAAGCCTTTGACAAAACTCAACACTCATTTATGATTAAAACTCTCCAGAAAGCAGGAATAGCAGGAACATACCTCAACATAATAAAAGCTATATATGACAAACCTACAGCAAGCATCACCCTCAATGGTGAAAAATTGAAAGCATTTCCCCTGAAATCAGGAACAAGACAAGGGTGCTCACTCTCACCACTACTATTCAACATAGTGTTGGAAGTTTTGGCCACAGCAATCAGAGCAGAAAAAGAAGTAAAAGGAATCCAGATAGGAAAAGAAGAAGTGAAATTCTCACTGTTTGCAGATGACATGATCCTCTACATAGAAAACCCTAAAGACTCTACCAGAAAATTACTAGAGCTAATCAATGAATATAGTAAAGTTGCAGGATATAAAATTAACACACAGAAATCCCTTGCATTCCTATATACTAACAATGAAAAAACAGAAAGAGAAATTAAGGAAACACTACCATTCACCATTGCAACAAAAAGAATAAAATACTTAGGAGTATATCTACCTAAAGAAACAAAAGACCTATACATAGAAAACTATAAAACACTGAGGAAAGAAATCAAAGAAGACACAAACAGATGGAGAAACATACCGTGTTCATGGATTGGAAGAATCAATATTGTCAAAATGGCTATTCTACCCAAAGCAATCTATAGATTCAATGCAATCCCTATCAAGCTACCAACGGTAGTTTTCACAGAACTAGAACAAATAATTTCACAATTTGTATGGAAATACAAAAAACCTCGAATGGCCAAAGTAATCTTGAGAAAGAAGAATGGAACTGGAGGAATCAACCTGCCTGACGTCAGACTCTACTACAAAGCCACAGTCATCAAGACAGTATGGTACTGGCACAAAGACAGAAATATAGATCAATGGAACAGAATAGAAAGCCCAGAGATAAATCCACGAACCTATGGACACCTTATCTTTGACAAAGGAGGCAAGGATATACAATGGAAAAAAGACAACCTCTTTAACAAGTGGTGCTGGGAAAACTGGTCAACCACTTGTAAAAGAATGAAACTAGAACACTTTCTAACACCATACACAAAAATAAACTCAAAATGGATTAAAGATCTAAATGTAAGACCAGAAACTATAAAACTCCTAGAGGAGAACATAGGCAAAACACTCTCCGACATAAATCACAGCTGGATCCTCTATGACCCACCTCCCAGAATATTGGAAATAAAAGCAAAACTAAACAAATGGGACCTAATGAAACTTAGAAGCTTTTGCACTACAAAGGAAACTATAAGTAAGGTGAAAAGACAGCCCTCAGATTGGGAGAAAATAATAGCAAATGAAGAAACAGACAAAGGATTAATCTCAAAAATATACAAGCAACTCCTGCAGCTCAATTCCAGAAAAATAAATGACCCAATCAAAAAATGGGCCAAAGAAGTAAACAGACATTTCTCCAAAGACATACAGATGGCTAACAAACACATGAAAAGATGCTCAACATCACTCATTATTAGAGAAATGCAAATCAAAACCACAATGAGGTACCATTACACGCCAGTCAGGATGGCTGCTATCCAAAAGTCTACATGCAATAAATGCTGGAGAGGGTGTGGAGAAAAGGGAACCCTCTTACACTGTTGGTGGGAATGCAAACTAGTACAGCCGCTATGGAAAACAGTGTGGAGATTTCTTAAAAAACTGGAAATAGAACTGCCATATGAGCCAGCAATCCCACTTCTGGGCATACACACTGAGGAAACCAGATCTGAAAGAGACACATGCACCCCAATGTTCATCGCAGCACTGTTTATAATAGCCAGGTCATGGAAGCAACCTAGATGCCCATCAGCAGATGAATGGATAAAGAAGCTGTGGTACATATACACCATGGAATATTTTTCAGCCATTAAAAAGAATTCATTTGAACCAGTCCTAATGAGATGGATGAAACTGGAGCCCCTTATACAGAGTGAAGTAAGCCAGAAAGATAAAGAACATTACAGCATACTAACACATGTATATGGAATTTAGAAAGATGGTAACAATAACCCTATATGCAAAACAGAAAAAGAGACACAGAAATACAGAACAGACTTTTGAACCCTGTGGGAGAATGTGAGGGTGGGATATTTCAAAAGAACAGCATGTATAATATCTATGGTGAAACAGATCACCAGCCCAGGTGGGATGCATGAGACAAGTGCTCCGGCCTGGTGCACTGGGAAGACCCAGAGGAATCGGGTGGAGAGGGAGGTGGGAGCGGGGATCGGGATGGGGAATACGTGTAAATCCATGGCTGATTCATATCAATGTATGACAAAACCCAAAAAAACAACAACAACAAAAAAAGATGGTAATGATAACCCTGTATGCAAGACAGCAAGAGAGACACAGATGTATTGAACAGTCTTTTGGACTCTGTGGGAGAGGGCGAGGATGGGATGATATGGGAGAATGGCACTGAAACATGTAAATTATCAAATGTGAAACGAGTCACCAGTTTAGTTTCGATGCATGATACAGGATGCTGGTGCACTGGGACGGGATAGGATGGGGAGGGAGGTGGGAGCGGGGTTCAAGATGGGGAACACACGTACACCCATAGCAGATTCAAGTCAATGTATGGCAAAAGAATACAATGTTGTAAAGTAAAATTAATTAATTAATTAATTAAAAAAATACACAGGTATGCCAATGTTCATTGCAGCAATAGTTACAATAGCCAGGTTATGGAAGCAACCTAGATGTCCATGGACAGATGAATGGATAATGAAAATTTGGTAGATAATAGAATATTACTCAGCCATAATAAGGAACAAATTTTAGTTGCAGTGAGGTGGATAAACCTAGAGCCTCTTACACAGAGTGAAGTCAGAAAGAGAAAACACAAATATATATTAACACATATGGCGTCTAGAAGAAGGGCTCTGATGAACCATTCTCTAATGGACTTGTGAACAAAGCAGGGAAGGTGAAGTTGGAAGATGTGAGAAAGCAGCATTGACATATATACATGATCATGTGTAAAACAGATAGTGGGAGGTTACTATGTAACACAGGGAGTGCAGCCAGGTGTTCTGTGATGACCTAGAGTGGTGGTATGGGGGAAGAGGGAGGCTCAAGAGGAGGGGAGATTATACACACACACACACACACACACACACACACACACACACACACACACACACACATATATACTATTTCACACTGTTGTATGGCAGAAATCAGCACAACATTGTAAAGCGATTTTTCACCAATTAAAACTCAACATTGAAAAAACTAAGATTATGTTACCCAGTCCCATCACTTCATGGCAAATAGAAGGGGAAAAAGTGGAAACTGACAGATTTTATTCTCTTCGACCCCAAAATCACTGTGAACAGTAACTGCTGCCATGAAATTAAAAGATGCTTGCTCCTTGGAAGGAAAGCTATGACAAACCCAGACAGCCTATTGAAAATCAGAGACATCATTTTGTCAACAAAAGTCTGTATAGTCAAAGCTATGGTTTTTTCAGTAGTCATGTATGGATGTGAGAGTTGGACCATAAAGGCTAAGCACTGAAGAATTGATGCTTTTGAATTGTAGTGCTGCAGAAGATTCTTGAGAAGATCAAACCAGACAATCCTAAAGAAAATCAACCTGAATATTCATTGGGAAGACTGATGCTTAAGCTGAAGCTCCAATACTTTGGCTTCCTGATGTGGCCAACTCATTGGAAAAGACCCTGATAATGGGAAAGACTGAAGGCAAAAGGATAAGGAAGCGGCAGAAGATGTGATGTTTAAATAGCATCACCGACTCAAAGGACATGAATCTGAGCAAACTCCGGGAGATAGTGAAGGAGAGGGGAGCCTGACATGCTGCAGTCCATGGGACTACAAAGAATCAGACATGACTTAGCAACTGAGCAACAACTAAAATTTTTCTTAAAAGAAAAAAAAAACTATGTATAAATTAAGCTACAATGATATATTACCCAAACAGGAAATATAACCCATAGTTTTTAATAACTTTAATGGGGAATAATCTATAAAATACTAAATCACAATGTTTTATGCCTCAAAATAATATATCATGTCTATGTGAGTTAAAAAACATATTACAATAAGAAACAAATCAAGTATAGAATCACCTTCTACATCTATTCTCAAAAGAACTGATGCAGTAAAGTTAGTAGATATTTGAACAATTTTCTTAGTATTATTATTTACAAGATCCTAAAGGTGTAAACAACCCAAATTTTCATCCATGAATGAATGGGTGAACAAAATGTGGTATATTCATTCAGCAGAATGTTGTTCAATTTTAAAAAGAAAAAAAATCTCTGACATACGATGTAGGTCAATCTATAAAATATTTTGCTAAACAAAATAAGCCATGCTACAAAGACAAATATAGGATGAATCTGCTTACATGAGGTAAATAGAATAGTCAAAAATATAGACTATGGGGAAGGAGAGAGTGGGACTAACTATTTTAAAGTAACAGAAATGAAGTTAGGTATGAAGTGTTCTGTAGATGGTCAATGGAGATGATTGCACATTAATGGAAGTATACTTAATGTCCCTGAATTGTTTAAATGGTAACTTTCATAGTATGTATACTTTATCATAGTACAAATAAAGAGTTCAAAAAAATGAATAAATGCATGCATTCAAAAAAATAATTTCAATACAACATTATAGGTGATAGGCACTGATACAAAAAACGTGTTCAAGATGTGCAGTTGGTAGAAAAGAGTGAAACATGTATAGCTTTAATTTTAAGGTATAAAAAATCCTTATTGTTAAATTTGTCCATTATTTATGGGTTTCATGCTTTCAGTGATAACTTATTTGTTCTCTTCTCAATACTCTATAGCATCTTGTAATACTAAAAAAACAAGACAGCAGACTCAAAATGGAGTCTTTTAGGCTAAGCCACACGTCATCAAAAAAAGACATAATTACAATTTCTGCTCTCCCAGAAATGCAATCTTAATCTAGTCAGTCAGGAATCACATGATCAAAACTAATTAGTTAATCTACCTGGTAGATCCCTGTTGTCGCCTAAAGGAAATTAATATTGCAATAACCAATCCACTTTTATATCAGTATTATTTCCTTATTCCTGCTCCCCATTGCCTATAGAAGTCTTCATTTTTGTATAGCTCCTTAGAGCTCCTTTCTATCTGCTAGATTGGGTGCTACCTTATTCAAATCAGTTTTTGCTCAAATAGACTCTTGAAATTTTTAATTTGCCTCAGTTTATCTTTTGACAGTAGATATACATTCCATGGGATGTGAAATTGTGAGTGCAAGTATAGGCTGGTCGACTCATGAAATCAATTTAGAACATGTATTCACATTATAGTGGGACTTGCTGAGGATTCTTATACTACAAATGTGTTGGTTTCAAATTTTTGCTTTGTTTTTAATTGACAAGTTTGTGGAACTTTGCTCAATGTAACTGGCAATCAATTACTTGTACAATTATTAGGGATAGACGGGGATTACACAAATATGGAATTGTAGGTATATTTTGCTGTGGTCTGCATTATGTCATTAGTTTTGAAATATCATTAGTTAATTCACCAAAGCACTCATTCATTCCACAAATATTTTCTGTGTCAGCCACCGTGCTGTGTACTAGATTCCTAGATCCAGGCATCTGATGAAGAAATACAGATAAGAGAAACGCTTGAGCATGTACCGTCTACTGAGAATTAAGTAAATGCAATTTTCTCAGATGATAACTATGTTTGATATAGGGAATACTAGTCTTTCATTTCTGATTGCTTTGACTGTTACTTGTATCTGGAAGGGTTTCCAATATGACCCAATGGGAGAGATTTTATGGAAGTGAATCAATAGTCATAGTACATTAGAATGGAAAGTAAGGGATATGTGAAGAATGGGATAAAAGAACAGCGAGATAAACAGTAGTGATAAACACCAATGTCTATCACATAGTAGGCATTCAATAAACACTGGGTATATCAATGAATGAGATAAAATTATAAGACTGGTTTCAAGGAGAAAAATGTTTATATGTCAAGAGAGAAGGAAGCAGGCAACAACAATAAGACCTGAAAGAAAATGAAAACAAATGGAGTTCAGACAGAGGCAATGACGTATACATGCCACATCATGGCGGGGGGCGGGGGAAACAATTTTACATTATCCCTAATATGTTTTCCTTATATGCATCATATAAATATTATGAAATATCTTCATTCAGGAAACAGGCTATTTTATTCCAAAGGGAATTCTGTGATTTCTTTTCTGTTTTATGTCCTTGTTCTGCCAGTAGAGATCAACAGGGCCCTGGATCTGGAATATTACAGAGGTTACTCTGAGAGGAAAATGTATGACTCTGTTCATAAACTATAGCTGCTGCTAGACTCTAAGCTCTGTGAGGAAAGGAATTTTTGTCTGCCTTGTTGTCTGTTATGTACTGACCATCTAATATAACGCTTAGCACATAGGAGGCAAAGAAGATGGACCTCTTCTAGAAGCTGCAAAAGGTAAGGAAACAGATTCTCTTCCAGAGCCTCCAGAAGGAATGTAATCCTGCCAATATCTTGATTTTAACTCCATAAGACTGACTGTAAACCTTTGACATCCTAAACTTTAAGAGAACAAATTGTGTTATCTTAAGCCACTATGTTTGTGGCAATCTATTACAGCAGCCACAGGACACTAATGTGAAGAATTTCCTGGTTGCTTTTTCATGACAAGATAAGTGACAGAATGTCCCTATAACAGAAACCCAGCACCATGGAGTAAGTTGGGTGAGGGGTTTGCTAGATTCATATGTCAGCTTTCATTTATTTTTTGTAACTTAAGATATCTCTGAAACAAAAATTCTTGTCCCATCTTTCACATATTAACAGGAATCCCCAATAAATGGCAATATGTTGATTGGAAACTAAAGACCAATTTGACATCAGCTATTCAGATCTTGAGAAAACAATAGAAAAAATGCTCAGTCTACTAATTATACTTCTAAAAGTTTCTTAAGTCAGTTCAAAACTAAAGAAAAATAGAAAATAATTTTAAGGACAACATTACATATAGATGATAAATTATTTCAGCCTCCAGTAGAATTGGTTCAAATCAAGTATGATCTGAGAATAATCAATGTATCTAGGTTAGTAAGTATAGTCATGGTTACATTCTCTGTCATGTCTGACTCTTTGCGACCCCAAGGACTGCAGCATGCCAGGCCTCCCTGTCCATCACCAATTCCCAGAGTTTACCCAAATTCATGTCCACTGAGTCGGTGATGCCATCCAACCATCTCATCCTCTGTCATCCCCTTCTCCTCCTGCCTTCAATCTTTCCCAGAATCAGGGTCTTTTCAAATGAGTCAGTTCTTCACATCGGGTGGCCAAAGTACTGGAGTTTCAGGTTCAACATCAGTTCTTCCAGTGAACACTCAGGACTGACTGGCTGGATCTCCTTGCAGTCCAAGGGACTCTCAAGAGTCTTCTCCAACACCACAGTTCAAAAGCATCAATTCTTCATTGCTCAGCTTTCTTTACAGTCCAACTCTCACATCCATACATGACTACTGAAAAAACCATAGCCTTGGCTAGACGGACCTTTGTTGGCAATGTTTTCCTAGCCAGGTTCAATTTCATCAAAGACTTCAGTTAATATATCCAGTCTCTTCACTCTCTATGCCTCATTCCCCCTATCTACTCCCATCATTGTCAAACACTTAGTCTCTGAAGCACAACATGATTTCAGAGCTTCATTGAAGGAACAGTTACTGAGTGAACACAGTGGACTAAGTACATGGCATTATCAAGAGCATAATTTTGATTATCAAGATTATAATGATAGCAGTAGGCATTATCATTGATAAGATGCCTATGACTTGGTAAAGGGTGAAAAAGCAGAACTGTTAGATGAGGTACAAGCTATCTCGGAGGTAAGCAAATTAGTTTCTCTGTAACCAAGTTAGTTTCTGATGGATCTAATGCAAGTGTAGACTCTATTCCTCACAGTTTGTAGGATCTATTAATGTAGGGTATCATACAACAATCTAGGGTAGGGGAGAGATGTGACTAGTCAAACAACAAACTGATTGGAAAATAATTATTAATTGTGGATATATCCCTTTTGATTGTTACATTTTATATGCCAAAAAGACAGATTTTCAGGTACAGGAAGTATGAAAGGCTCTAGTAAACAACAGAAGAAAGCCTACAGTTAAGTGTTATAGGAGATGTCATAGAAGGTAGTCTACAGTATACAGATTTAGGGGTAAAAAAATAGCTGGAAAAGAGCATGAGACATAAAGAAAAAATTAAGGACAAGCTATCATGCTGGTAAAAGAAAATGAATGCTTTTCTTCCTGGATAAATTATGGTGAGCCTACATGAAGGCAGGGCAGCCAATTCATAGTGGTGTGGGAAAAGATCAGGATAGGTCAAAAGAAGCAGGGAAATTGAGTATCCCAGTGAGAATCTCCAGAAGACATAATATGAGAGAAGCTTTGAAGGGAGGTCTCCATACATAAGTATAGATTATGTGCTAGCTGAGTCTTCTCCATAGAATGTTAAGTCCCACAAAGATAGGAAATACAAGTAGGGTGTTCAGTGTTTAATCTATAGCCCTGAGTGTAATGCCTGGCCCTTTGCAGGTACTCAAATATTTGCTAAAATTAATGAATAAATGAATTAGGATCATCACCAGATCTAGAATTACTTAGATAATGGGCCAGGGATCAAGGTTTACCAGTTTTATGCATACATAAGTAAATTAACACTATTTTACATTATATTTATAAATATTTATATTCAGAACTTCTTTGTCTATTTTTTAGATATTCCTATTTGGAGGTTGATGTGCACAGATGCACTATACCAACTGAATTGTACTGTCCTGTGTGATTTGAATGAACCATTTCAGTCCTATTGAACCCTATAACAGAATCAGTAGGATGAGTAGTATGACATTTTGTTTTAGCTTATTATACATCAGGTAGAAGAATGTAGTGATACTGGAAATAGAATTCCAAATAATTTATGAGACTAAATAATTTTTCAGAGACTAAATATCCTGGGCCATGCTGTCAATTGTTTTATATATGAAGTGTCTTTTAGCTTATAAAATGAAATGTCAATTGGCCAGGAAAACAGAACATCCATTTTTAAAAGTCAACAGTGTAAAGTGATAAACAAAGAAATATATTGAGGCATCAGTTATGTAATCTGCAATGCAAAATCTACATTACTGTTATTACTGTTACTACCCTCAAGTGCTAACAGTTTGAGATGTCAGGTCTGTAAGGTTGTGGAAGTTAAGCTATGCACCACAGAAAAGACTAAAAATATATGCTTTATCCAAACTGCAACTTTCCACACTCAACTTATTCTATGAAACTTTATGAGAACTGAGCTTACCAGACAATTCATCACCATTCACAAAAGGAAGAAGAGCAGGTTTGCAGGAAGACATAAAACATGAGTTTAGTTTTGGGCATGTAAATCATATGTACCTGTGGAATATCTATGTACAGAGATCTTGTGCAAAAATTCCAGTACTGATTTCCTCAGTCTTTGGGGATTACTGTCTCAGTCATGATCAGCTTTATCCATTCACCAGAGTGTGTTACACAGATATGATCATTCTAGTGTGTTGCTGTTGTTTAGTTACTAAGTCATGTCTGACTCTTTTGTGACCCCATGGACTGTAGCCTGCCAGCTTCCTCTATCCATGGGATTTCCTACACAAGAATATTGAAGTGGGTTGTCATTTCCTTCTCTAGGGGATCTTTCTGATCCAGGGATCGAACCCGCATCTCCTGCTTTGACAGGTGGATTCTTTACCACCGAGTCACCAGGGAAGCCCAATGTGCGCCATGACCTAAATATGTTTGAAAAGCACAGGTCCAGTGGGAAACTGGATCCATTAGTTTAGAACTCATGATATGATGTTTGGATTAGTGATTTTGGTGTGTTGACATCACAGAGGTGCTAGTAAAAACCAAAGAGAGTTGAAGTAACTAGAACCAGACTTTCTTTCCTGTGGTAACAATTAGAATCTGGGACACAATATATGAAACAGCTCCTTGTAGTACTTGAACAATACACAGTATAGAACCCTGAAACAGGGGGAAAAGCAAGATAAGCCTTACCATTACCAGTTTGCTACCTGAAAACGTTTTCTGGATGGTAGCATGGGGAGTGAGAGCTCAAGCTGAGTATGGACGTCTTGCTCAGTTGAAGAGACAAAGATCAGAGGTCAGAAAGGCGAGTAAACTAGAAGGTCAGAGTAAACTTTGCAGGTCAGAGTACCAGAGAAGAGGGATTTATGTAGAAAAAGAACTGAAAAATCCTTAGCTGTGGGTCTGCTTGAGTCTGTCACTGAATACAAAACCATGAGTGCCTAGGATGAAAATCCATGAGGCCAGACAAAGAAATACAAAGAAGCTTTATTCTGAAGAATACCCAGAACTCACATAGAGCTGGCAACTGTTTAACTTTCAACCACTAAAAATGAAGAGACAAAAGAAATCAGAACTTAGCTGTAAGGCTAAACTAGCCAGGAAAGAATACTTTATATCTGTCCTAGTAAGATTAAAAATAATCTTCAAATGAAGCAAGCTGATACACAAATAACTGACTACAAAACAGAATTCAACACACTAAAAAAGAAATCACCAAAACTGCAACACTCAAGTCACGATGTACAGAATGTAACAAAATTTACCAGACTTATGCAAAAAAAAAAAAAAAAAGAAAAGAAAAATATGATCCATAGCTAGGATAAAAATCTAATCATTAGGAAAACATGTAGAAGAAGTGAAGGGGGGCAAAGATAGAAGGCTGGGAAATACCCAGACAAGATTTAGAAGATAAGAAGAAAAAGGACCTGACAAAAGTCATTTGAAAGGAATAATACATGATGTTGGAAGAATTAAGAGACTGTTGAATCATAAACGTCATGTAGAGATAAAGTTTCAAAAGGAGGGAGAGGTCAATAAGGATATCAAGTAAGATAGAAACTGAAAAGAGTTAATTGAATTTCACAAGAATATACCTTCTATGCCTGACCAGAGTAGTTCCAATGGAGAGATTGGGGTAGAATCCAGATTTGAGAAGGAGTGATGCTAATCATTGTTTCAAGGAAAGGTGTCTCAGACTCAGCATAGGCAAGTAAGTGTACATTTTATATTTAAAAATATATTCTACAACCTTTATCAATGTCTCCTTTCTCTTATAGTCACATTTCTTTCTAATATACAAACAACTCCCCAAAAGAATTATAAAATTAAAATTGTTACCAACAACAACAATAACAAAAAATTGTTACCAAAAAAGGCATTCAGCAGCTTCTGAACCTGAATATTGCTGCCCACGGTACGGTACAATCCCTCTGTCTTGATTCCTAGAGAAAGAAAACCAGGTCAGTTTTATTAATATAGCTAGAACTTTCATCTCCCTTAAGGTAGAGAAAGTGGATACTTACACAATGGACTCAGTTCAAACAAGAAAGGATCTCCCTACTGTCTCCAGTCTCTCCAGCCCTCCTCCACAATAGGGGAACAGTCCTGAAACATCTCTGCAAATTATTCTTTCCATACTTTCATTTGGATTGTACCAAGCCCTCAATAACATGACTAGAAAAGAACACATTCTATAGTAAATAGAAAAAAAATGTTTATGTGAGTAGCAGTGGATAACAGAGAACAGTGTCGTCATTTTGGAAAGAAGCTTGGGTTTAGTTGCAAAAGGAGGAGATATTAACCTTCAAATTGTCCCTGAGCAGGGATATAAAGTAAGAGAGAGCTACAGTATGGCAGGTGTGAAGCAAATAAACATTTTATGTACTGAGAAAGATTGAAGCAACATTTCGGGGAGCGGGGCAAGAGCCCTGGCTTATACACTACTCTTGCCTATGTTCAAAATATTCTCAGAAGTAAGAAAGTATCACCAACCTGGAAAAAATATTAATGCCACATTTGCTGGATTTTAACTTTGCCCCTAACAATTTTTAAATCAATATGTTTTGCGGCAGAAACTGAACTCTTATTTATTTAGGGTGGAACTATCATAACACTGCTTGAAAAGTGCCAGATAGTATTTTAAAATATTTTATATGCCATTTGAAGTTCTTTATCACTAAAAGCAGGAAAACACAAATTATTCATATTTGGTTCTAAGTGTTGCTTCTTGACCAGCATACAGTTTTCTCAGGAGAAAGGTAAGGTGGTCTGGTATTCCCATCTTTTTAAGAATTCTCCACAGCTTGTTGGGATCCACACAGTCAAAGGCTTTAGCATAGTCAATGAAACAGAAGTAAACGTGTTTTTGGAACTCTTTTGCTTTTTCCATAATCCTAAGAATGTTGGCAATTTGATTTCTGGTTCCTCTGCCTCTTTGAAACCCAGCTTGTACATCTGGAAGCTCAGTTCACATACTGTTAAAGCCTAGCTCGAGGGATTTTGAGTATAAACTTATTTGCATGTGAAATGAACACGATTGTACAGTAGTTTGAACATTCTTTGGCATTGCCCTTCTTTGGGATTGGAATAAAAACTGACCTTTTCCAGTCCTGTGGCCATGGCTGAATTTTCCAAATTTGCTGACTTATTGAGTGCAACACTTTAACAGCATCATCTTTTAGGATTTTAAATATCTCAACTGGCATTCTGTCCCCTCCACTAGCTTTGTTCGTAGTAATGCTTCCTAAGTTGCACTTGACTTCAAACTCCAGGATGTCTGGTTCTAGATGAGTGACCACAAGCCATCGTGGTTATCTGGGTCATTAAGACCTCTCTTGTATAGTTCTTCTATGTATTCTTGCCACCTCTTCTTAATATCTTCTGCTTCTGTTATGTCCTTACTGTTTCTGTCCTTTATCATTCCCATCCTTGCATGAAATGTTCCCATGATATCTTCAATGTTCTTGAAGAGATCTCCAGCCTTTCCCATTGTATTGTTCTCCTCTATGTCTTTGCATTGTTGGTTTAAGTAGGACTTCTTTTCTCTCCTTGCCATTCTCTGGAACTCTGCATTCTGTTTGGTATGTCTTTCCCTTTCTCCCCTGTCTTTGCTTTTCTTCATTCCTCAGCTATCTGTAATGCTTCCTCAGACAACCACATGGCCTCCTTGTATTTCTTTTTCTTTGGAATGGCTTTGGTCACTGCCTCCTAGACAATGTTACAAACCTCCATACATAGTTCCTTAGATATTCTGTCTCCCAAATCTAATCCCTTGAATCCATTCAACACACCTGTATAATCATTAGGGATTTGATTTAGGTCATACCTAATGGCCTAGTGGTTTTCCCTACTTTCTTCAAGTTAAGCCTGAATTTTGCAATAACGAGCTCATGATCTGAGCCACAGTCAGCTCCAGGTTTTGTTTTTGCTGACTATACAGAGCTTCTCCATCTTTGGCTGCAAAGAACATAATCAGTCTGAGTTTGGTATTGACCACTGGGTGAGGTCCATGTGTAGAATTGTCTCTTGGGTTGTTGAAAAGGGTGTTTGCCATAACCAGCATGTTCTCTTTTCAAAACTCTGTTAGCCTTTGCCCTGCTTCATTTTTTACTCCAAGGCCAAACTCGCCAGTTATTCTGGGTATCTCTTGATTTCCTACTTTTGCATTCCAATCCCCTATGATGGAAAGGGCATCTTTTTTGGTGTTAGTTTTAGAAGGTCTTGTAGGTTTTCATAGAACTGTTCAACTTCAGCTTTTCTAGCACTAGTGGTTGGGGTATAGACAGATTACTGTGAAGTTGAATGGTTTGCCTTGAAAATGAACTGTTTGTGCCCTTTTTGAGGTTGCACCCAAATACTTCATTTTGGACTCCTTTGTTGACTGTGAGTTCTATTCCATTTCTTCTAAGGGTTTTTTGCCCACAGTAGTAGAAATTATACACACACACACACACAGACACACACGCATATATATATATATATATATATATATATATATATATATAAAGGTTATCTGAATTAAATTCACCCATTCTTGTCCATTTTAGATCAATGATTGCTAAAATTTTGATGTTCGCATTCTCCATCTCCTGCTTGACCATGTCCAATTTGCCTTCATTCATGGACCTAACATTTCAGGTTCCTATACAATATTGTTCTTTACAACATTGGACTTTACTTTCACCACCATCTATAACTGAGCATCATTTCCACTTTGGCCCAGCTGCTTCATTCTTTCTAAAATATTAGTAATTGCCCTCAGATCTTCTGCAGTAGCACATTGGACACCTTTTAACCTGGGGGACTCATCTTCCAGTTCCATATCTTTTTGTCTTTTCATACTGTCCATGGGGTTCTCCAGGCAAGAATACTGACACAGTTTGCCATTTCCTCCTCCAATGGGTCACTGGAGATTTTTGTTTTGTCAGAACTCTTCACTATGACCCATCTATCTTGGATGGCCCTGCATGGGATGACTCATAGCTTTATTGAGTTATGCAAGCCTCTTTGCCATGACAAGGCTGTGATCCTAATATTGCACATCAACTATAAGTCAATAAAAATTAAATAAATTTTAAAAATCATTAAAAAAGAATAATCAGATTCAAACGATGCCAAGGCTATGGTTCATATCTTACCTTTGGTCTCAATTATATTGATGCACTTCCTAACAAACTTGAACCCCACTTCATTCAGTTCCACTGTTTCAAGCAAAAGAAAGCAGAATTAGATCCTGCTGTAATAAGCCTCACCTAACAAACCTTCAGGGATCTGGTTAAGAGACTACAGTGAGAGAATTAGGGTTTGGTCTCTCTCCTTCAATCACCTTTAAATGGAAAGATTCTTCATTTAGGAGAGAGAAGTGGCTAAAGTTTTTACTTTTATAACACAAAATGTTTTTACTTGACCCTTTTTGTATTATATTTGCTTGAGGCATGAGCTACAGCAAATGTGAAAAATTAGACTGGAAATGCCTAATTTCTATTGTGTGTCTAGAACAAGAAGAATATAATTAGTGTTTCTCTATATTACTACAACTATCCCACCAATAAGCTAAGATAAAGTGACTTCCTTAGTTCAATCAAAAGACACCTTCTTTAAAAACAGGTCTGAATTTCATTTCACACAAAGGTATCCATAAATACATTTGCATCAATATTACAAATCATTGATGATAGCATTTACTGTGATTAGGATAGCTAACAGTTTATAATACCAGTAGATCAGAAATCTGACTTACTTTCTTCCTGTTTTGTTATAGGGCTGTGGTAGATCTACAAAAAAAAAAGAGACAGAAAGAGCCACGGATATTGTGAATCACTATAGGTAAGTACAGCAAATACTAAAGATCTTTAGTCAAATAAACCATCAAAAGCATTAGTGACTTTAAAAGTTTAACAAGTAATAAAAGGGGCTAAACAGAATCATCTTTGCCTAGGTCACTAGAAACAGTAGGATTAATAATCCCTGAAGATTACATTGGATTTCACACAGCTCACTGCAGTGGTAGCCTACCCATCTTAGACATTTACTTATGTAAAACTTAGAGAATTTTCCTGATGGAGCAAGAGAGTATGACAGAAAGGAAGTGGTTTTCTCCAGGTTATTGGCAGAAGAAAGTAGAGTTAGATCTTGCTATAATAATCCTCACCAAACAAACCTTCAATGATCTGGGTAAGAGACTGCAGTGTTGAATAGCTGATGGTAAAATTTAAATATTACAATACCAATCTCCTTACCCAAAGGTGTTAGTGGGTATTTTCTACCCAGATGGGTAGAAAAACAAGTGCCCATCTGAAAGAGATCCATGTATTCACCAAACTTCCTCTGAGTCATCTTAAAGTATGCATTGTGATAGCCATGTGAGAAACAAGAGGAGATCCTTGACTCTTGAAGCCTAGTCTTGGCTTTATGGCTACATCATTATGAAACTTAGGCATGTCCCATTCATCCTCTAGACTTCAAAATTCATATCTCTAAAATGATCAGTGTTGCAGTAGATGTTCCTTCAAGAACTGATCTTCTTACTATTTATAATGTTAGTGGATTGGAGAGGGGGGTTGTTAGTAGAGCAGAAGCAACATTAGTAATGCAGGAAATAAGTCCTCTACATGCCATCTGTATAATCTGCTTTAACAATCTCTCCTTTTAAAATAAAATCCCTGTAATATATTCTCCATTTTAGCAAGTTTTTGCCTTGCAAAAAGCAAGACGATTGGATTGTACTCAAATACTACTGAATTTCAGTAGCTTTGCACCAAGCCTTCAGACCAGTGAGAAGAACTTCAAACTGATATAGCATATTATGGTTGACAAACTGGCTTTCAATTGATTTCTTTCAAAGCAACTCTGTGAGATAGGTAGAACAGAAATTATTAAAGCCATTTTACTGAAGAGAAGAATCTCAGAAAAAATTAAATAAGTAGCTCAAGGTCACACAATCATTGAATGGCAGAATCAGACCCAGATATAACCTTCTGGGATTCCAAAACTAAGAAGCTGACATTATGTCATATACCATAAGAAGAAACCTACACAGAAGATACTGGAGAAGAAAAATGCTTTTTGGTGACCTGACTGTTCACATTGGTCTTTCTATGATAATCATTAGCCCTGCAAAAGTATTGCTTGTAATCCTATGTAACAGTGTTCTAAATGGAATGGTGCATTTTGGGATATAGGATGGCAATGCCATCTCCTGCCCTTAAAGAGAATAAGTTGGCTTAGGAATGTAAGGGAGGGGCAGTAAAACCATTCTGAATAAAATCTCAATAAATGCTTGTTCACAGTCATGAAAATTATTTTTCATCCTTATATATGAACACATATTAATGATATAAACTACAAAAAAGGCTTAATTTTCTTTCTTAAGAAAACCTTATGGGCATAGCTGTATAAGAAGAAAGAAGCTGAGAGACCTAGTTTCCAGGTCAATTGCGATGCCTTTCTGAGGCTAATTCTAGAGAAGTCTTTACCATCTCTGAAACTCAAGTTGCCTAACTTGTTAAACAAGAAATGTTATTCAGCATTTCCTTCTAACTCTAAGCTTTTGAGTATGAATTATCTATCACCATTTAATTGTCCTGGACTCACTGCTACCACTAGAGCACACTCATATACTGGCCTGTTACTGAGGTTTCCCCAGGGTAACTTACAGGTTCTTTCCCATCCATAGCCTCCATCCATAGTCTTCTGTTAGCTTCTGAAAGAGCTTGCAGAGTGATGGTTCCTGGTCTAAGGAATAAATGACAAGTTGAGAGCAGAAAAGTTAACTAAGAGAGTGGAGTCTTATAATCTAGGGTTCCTCTCAGCCCTGGGAGTTATGACACTGAGCAGACTCAAGAATATAGATTTCCAATTATTCAAAATCTTTTTTTACTCAGAAAAACAATGGAATTTAGAGAACAGTAACTTTGGAAACATTGGGGGAGGTAGTATCTTGGTGGCTTAATGTCAGGGTCAGGCAAGGAAATATGAAGGCAGATGCTGACACCTCACCATAATACAGACTTAAATTGACCCCATTGTGTGCTTAAAACAAACTGAAGCTCTCCCTGCCTCTCGCTCTTAGAAACTAGTCATTTGGTCTGAGTTCAAGCGGTTCTGAGCATGTTCACTATAAGTACATATACCAGGAAAATGGCTTTGCTACTTCTACCACCTAGGATGTCCAAAGAGCATTTCCGTTGGAAAGAAGTCAACAACATGCACAGGGACGCCTTCTGGCTGATTTAAGCAATCTTATAAATAATAACAACAACTACTAGTTAATGAATGCTCAGTAAGTGCCATAGTACTATAAGCACTTTATAAGTATTGATTCACTTAATCTACACAAGAAGCCTATAAAGCAGGGACTATAAAAATCCTTATTTTACAGAAGGGGAAACTGAGGCACAGAGAGTAACCTGAGTCTGTGGTAAGTGTAAAGCCAGGGTGTTGATTTAGGAATTTTAGTCCAGCAGCCATGTTCTTTCTTAGTTAATATATTATAAGGCCTCTTCTGCATGACGTACAACTTGAAATCCAATTTTATTTTATTTATTTGCAGTAACTGCAACTATATACCCAGATATATCCCAATTTGGTATACACCGTTCTTCTCGGACCTTCAAAACCAAACTGGAATTTGGGGATTAATCATATTACTTGCAGGCATAAGGTCTCTCCCACTCTCTGCCTAGTTGTGCCACTAGAGATATTTGTTCCTCTTACTCCTTCCATGTTAAGATGAGACCTCTCTGAGTCATGAAATATAACAGAGTAATGACAAGAGAGTTCAGTGGAAAAGTCACTGTGCCTCAATTTCTTTAGCCATAAAAAATTTGAATCTGATGAATTGTAGGTCCTTTTTAGTTCTGATACCATGGGATTCCTATCCTACCTGTCCTTCTGTCTCTTACTATATTAAAGTACTCCTTAATAAGTAAAGCCCCCAAATGAAAACCAGGACTTGGCTTTCAGTACTGGACTCTTTCAAGTTTACCTTTCTCTAAGAAATATCCAACATTTTAGACATATCTTATGGGGCTAGAAAGTCTATAAATCTCTATAAAAATAATTACCCAGCTGGATCCTGAAACTAGAAAGAAGGAAAGCAAAAAAATGGGCAAAAAACATAAAGCAGATGCTGTAGACTAGATATGAAGTTAAACCTATTACAGACACAGTTTTCCTGTGTAGGAAATCAGAAAGCTGGTATGTATCCTCTCTTGATCATACAGAGAAGCTGAAAGAATAAATAAGTGACTATTCAGGAAGCATTTGGAGATTCCCGGGTGCTACTAAAAGTCAAATCCAAAGAACAATATTGTTAAGAACAAAATGACAAAGTAGAAAGAGTACTGACTTCTAGGCCAGGCTTCTCCATCATGATTTTAGACAAATCCTGTGCCCACCCTGAGGTCTCAGTCACTCCTCTAAAACAGAAAGGCATAAATAACATATTTGTAGTAGAGTTCAGTGGTTAAGAATGTGAGCTTGGAAATTAGTATACCTGGATTTGGATCCTAGCTCTAACATATACTAGTTGTATAATCTAAGTGCTTAACTTCTCTCTGTCTCCTTGTCTTTGTGAGATTGGGATAGAAACACCGCCCACTTCATGTGACTGTGATGAAGACTAAAGGAAATTATATATTTAAAATGAGGTGGATGAAAATGGAGCCTATTATACAGAGTGAAGTAAGTCAGAAAGAGAAACACCAATACAGTATATTAATGCATATATGTGGAATTTAGAAAGACGGTGATGACAACCCTATATGGAAGACAGCAAAAGAGACACAAATGTAAAGAACAGACTTTTGGACTCTGTGAGAGAAGGAGAGGGTGGGATGATTTGAGAGAATAGCATTGAAACATGTATATTACCATATGTAATTACCATATGTAATGGCCAGATGACCAGTGCAGGTTTGACGCATGAAGCAGGGCACTCAAAGCACCTCAACCCCAGAGGGATGGGGTGGGGAGGGAGATAGGAGGGGGGCTCAGGATGGGGGGACACATGTGCACCCTGGCTGATTCATGTTGATGTATGGCAAAAACCACCACAATATTGTAAAGCAATTAGACTCCAATTAAAATAAATAATTAAAAAAGCAAAGAAAAACGATAAAATAAAGGCTGAGAATGGTGCCTAGCACACAGAGGTACTCAGTGAATGTTAGCAGCTGTTGCTGTCATCGTCATCATCAATGTTATTATTATTATTGCTATAATTATTGTCCTTCAAGTTTTGATGGGCTATGAGACTGCGGCTCCAAATATTACTAGGAACAATAATAAAAAAAAAATTATCCTCTATTCCAGAAATAGTAAAGGGGATTCAAAGAGTTATCTGTTCAATTCAGCAGGGAACATGAGTACAAATGCTTAATGTCTACTGCGAGGCCTGCCTCTGCCCCTTGTATCAGACTGACCAGCCACGAAAGCAGATGCAGATATCATTTTACTCAGAAAACTCCACATGCACAGAGGCACCTCAGCATCTGTGCATTATTATATTTGACCCTCTATTTCACAACATATTTATTCTGTTTTTTCCCAATTTATTTTTATTAGTTGGAGGCTAATTACTTTACAATATTGTAGTGGTTTTGCCATATGTTGACATGAAAAAGCCATGGATTTACATGTATTCCCTTGTAATAGACAATGGAATAAAATTTAAAAGAACATGGGGTTTGGAGACCTACAGACCAGAGTTTGAGCTCAACCTTGCCACTGTGTAACTTTGATTAGGCAAGGCAGTTAAACACATACAAGTCCCAGTCTCCTCACCTGTAAAATGAGGGTGGAGTTCAGTGCAGGAATATTATTTAAATGCCCAATCTATGGTAAGTAAAATCACAGCTATATCAAAACTTTAATCCTGGGTTCTAGTCTAAGAATTCCCCAGTATTCTTGGGTAGGGAAAAAAATTTAAAAATGAATACCAGATTCAGTATCTATCATGAGCCATACATAGCACTAGATGCAATATAGATAGATAGATAGATAGATCCTTATAAATATATATTGATCCTTGCCCTTAACCTCAGGGCCAAACTGTTTGCAAATGCTTTGAGTCTATGAGAATAATACTTGCAAGTGGCTTGCAAATTTAAGCTGAAAAGTGAATCAGAATGGAATTAGACACAGTAAAATTTAATTTTAAGTACATTAATTCAGCAGACCCAAAGACACTGAAGCTTCATAAAAAGGAAGCCACAGCCAACAGTTGTTTTCCCCTTCCTACTGAGCTCAAAGTTGTGGGGTGGAAATGAGTGACAACATCATGATTATCACTAGCATTGTTTACTAATACAGCCATCTTTGATTGGGACCATCCATTCTGAACAAAGAAAGCATATAGATTCACAAACATAAACTTAAAATGGGGAAGAGAACTAATAGCTACTTATTCCAAGACAAAAATATGCCTTATTTTCTTAATCTGATCTATATGATTCTAGTTACTAATAGTTTTGCTCATATGATATTGTAATTCAACCAAGTTCCTTTCTAGCAATCTGATCTTTTGTTAAATTCTATTATAATGCTTAATGCCTAATACATAGGAATAATGGATGGAAATAAAATATAGAAACACATTTACTCACTAAATTCTGGACCAACTTCCCAACTACATAACATGTCTTTTTCCAAAGTAACTCCAAATGCTCTTATTTTAAAATTTAAAAGTAAAAGTTAAATTCCATGGAATTTAGAAAGATGGTAACAATAACCCTATATGCAAAACAGAAAAAGAGACACAGAAACACAGAACAGACTTTTGAACTCTGTGGGAGAAGGTGAGGGTGGGATGTTTCGAAAGAACAGCATGTATACTATCTATGGTGAAACAGATCACCAGCCCAGGTGGGATACATGAGACAAGTGCTCGGGCCTGGTGCACTGGGAAGACCCAGAGGAATCGGGTGGAGAGAGAGGTGGGAGGGGGGATCGGGATGGGGAATACGTGTAAATCTATGGCTGATTCATATCAATGTATAACAAAACCCACTGAAATGTTGTGAAGTAATTAGCCTCCAACTAATAAAAAAAAAATAAATAAAAGTAAAAGTTAAAATTCCCTACCAATAAATTGTCCAGGTTGAAAAGACGAAAAGAGAGAATTGGATAGGAACAAACGCAACCGAGTCCAAAGATTGCAAGCTTTGCTGAAATCAGAAAGTTGATAATTAAACTATTTACATTTTATGTAAATATCTGAAAGGTAGGAAAAGTCCACATCATTTGCACCAAATGGGGGAAAAAAGAATCCCCAGTACTACCACCATTCTCCATTCAATCTATGTTCCCTTAAATATGTCTTTCAATTAATTTGTTCTTGTATATTGAGATAAAAAAAGAATGAGTTTTGTTACCCTGTTCTTTTGCAGCACCACAAAATACTGATCTTTTGCATATATCATAGCAAATTAAATCCTAGGAGTGACTTCTGCCTACAGCAAGTAAGGCAAATCTGACTGAACCTTGAATAGTCAGAATCAGCTCTGGTCCAGGGATCCCTGGGAGGCACAGCCAAAAGAGCCAAGACAATGGTGTCATGAACAGTTTTGCTAATTTTTATCAAAAAGAGATGACAGATGAAAATAAAATACCTACCCAGGCTCAGAAACTGGCACATGGGACACTGCCAGTTCACATCCTTACCTTTCATTTGTTTCTATATCGAAACAGAATCTCTTATCGATAGACTCCGTCTTCCTTCTCACACAGTACTTCAGTGTTAAGTCCAAGGGCCCCTGAAATAACAGAAGGAGTAATAGCTAGTTTGTAAAAAATACACAGAAATACACAGAAGCTTCTTCTGCTTACTGCTGTGTCCTTAATGTCACTTGGAAGGCATCTGTTATGGCAGCAGGAACAATGTTTAGCCTCACTGAGGACCTTGTCCCCTCAAAGGGTAGTTGCAGCAACGTGGCAGATGGTTTTTCTCTGTCCTAAAAATCAATGACTCAGTTCAGAAGAAACTGCTCGGGATAAACCAGTGTTCGTTTCCAAGTATGGTATATTAAATAGGAAACTCATAAGGGGGATATAGGAGAAATGGGGTGCACAAATGGTATTAAGTATACAAAATAAAATTTCATGAGACTTCTAGATAGGGAGATTGCACTGGGTAACTGGTTTTCTGCTATGTCCCTTCCATTACAGTAGCAGATAGAAGACAGGAGGGAAAACATTTTTGGTTCCCCACTTCCAGAACTTTAAATATGACAGGAATTACAAAAGCAGTCTCTCCAAAGACAAGGCAGGAATAAGGAAAATAAGGATATTTCTGTGATAGTCAAGGTGGAATTTGGTATTTCATGTGTGCAGGACAATGTGTCCCACATTAGTCTTGTGGGCACTTAATAAGGCCATAGAAATCCATTGAGTTCACAGGTTGAGTTTGTGTTAAGTTGCTTCAGTCATGTTCAACTCTTTACCATCCCATGGACTATAGCCTGCCATGCTCCTCTGTCCATGGGATTCTCCAGGCAAGAATACTGGAGTGGGTTGCCATGTCCTCCAGGGGACCTTCCTGACCCAAGGATCGAGCCTGTGTTCCCTGTGGCTTCTGCACTGCAGGCAGATTATTTACTACTACAAGGGAAGCCCGTGTTCACAGAATAAAATTCCTCAAATCCCACCTAGTTCAGTTTATAACAGAGGCAATGTGGTATAGAAAAGAGAAGTAACATTTATTGATTACTAATATGTGCCACATATTATGCTAGGTATTTTTAAACCACTTTCCTTCATAATAGCCCTCAGAGGGAAGTGAAGCTCAGAGAGGTAAAATGGTTCACCCAAAGTCACCCAAGTCAGTATAGTAGAAATATCAATAAACTAAGAAGTTTAAAAGCTGGGGTCTTGTCTCAGTTATGATTTTTACTAGGTATGTGGCCCAAGGTAAATAATTTTTCCTCTCTGAATATAAACCTCATAATCTATTAAATGGGAATAATACTACCAACCTTGCTGTCTCAAATTCAGAAACACTGAATTTGTGTTTCTGCCCAAAGTGCCAGGTCTGTACCTAAGCACTATACTGTCCTAACTGGCCCATACAGTTGATCATCAAATAAATTCCCTTTCACTGTCACACTCAAGCCCTTTTCAGGTCTATCCTTTTTCTTGCTCCTGCACTATAGAAACAAAATTCTATATTTATCTTTCAATTTGTCTTCTAAAACTCCAACACTTAGGATATCAGGCATTCTCAGCCTTTCAAGATAAGAGTAATTAACTGCATCATGTGCTCACATTCCCTTTTAAAACTCTCAACTCCATTAGATTTGGTAAGATGACATCACAGCTCAGGGGACAACATTCTGCCCACCACTCCAGGTTCACTTTCAGCCACCCTCATCTAATTTATGATGTCCCATAAGTGTAAAAGTACTATTTCACACATGGATCATCCTCTTTCATGATTCCAACTTTGCATATATTGTTTCCTCCACCCAAAATGACTTTTATCTATAGTCTTTGACTGACAAACTCTTACTTGTGCTACAACCTGCAGTTCAGCTTTCATTTCCTCAAATATCTTTTCCTAGTATATATACTGTCTACTTTGTGTTTTCTGCATTGTATTAAAGCCTCTCTTTTTCACATCTGATTCCCCCACTTGACTAAGAACTCAAGGATGTGGGCAGCGTCTTATTTATCTTTATATCTCTAGCACCTAGTAAAAAGTTAGTGTTCAATAAATATTTATAAATTAGACTATCATCCTTGCCATTTTTTCTGATGAGAAAAATGATAGTGACCAACCATAACTGATTTACTCAAGATCACAATTTATTAGGCCTTGCAACTAGGATTTAAGACTAGTTCTTGAAACAAGAGTGTCCAAGATGGTGGAGTAGGAAGAACCTGAGCTTACCTCCTCCCATGGGCCCACCAAACTTACTGAGACAGACAGACCTCAGACCCTTTACTGCAGTGTTGCAATGCTTGTGCCTGGCCACACCACTCTTCCAGCAACAAAATACAAAAAATATTGTATGGGACTAAAAATAACTGCATGCATGCCCAGTTGGGACAAATTATGGACAAAAGATACAAAGAGACAAAAAAAACCTGCCACTTTTGAAGAGCCTGGAGCAAAAGCAGGGGGATGGGAGCAAAAGCAGAGTATTGTGCATGCCCCCTACACACACCACCACCTATGGTGTGGTCAAAACACCTAAGCTACCCTTTTGCTCTGACCCACGGACACACTTCTATCTTCACCCCTATAAGGAACAATCTTGCCCCGCTTTGGGAGGCGATCAAGCAAGGGAACCTGTTGTCTGTTCTTGCTGTCCCTGCTGCATCAGGGGCCACAATAAAGCCTTCCCTGAATTTCTTGTCTGGCCTGTAGTCAATTTCTATTGATTGGGGAAGGCCAAGAACCCTGTTCGGTAACATTACAACTATTTTACAGAGCAACAATCAATGGTGAGAATGACCTGAAGTCTAGCACGAAAGATCTACAACTACAGATATGAGGAAAGAATCACAACTAGACAGGTAGGAGGGGCACATGCATGATATAGTCAAGGCCCACACCCCTAAATAGGTGACCCACAAATAAGAGGATAGTTACAATCGTAGAGTTTATCCCCAAGGAGCAAGGGGTTTGATCCCCATATTAGATTCCTAGTCAAGGGGTCCTGAACCAAGAAGACAAGGCCTCAGAACATCTGGCTTTGAAAGCCAGCAGGGCTTGCTTTAAGGAGAGCCGGAGGTGTACAGGAAACAGGTATTCTATTCTTAAATGTTGCACACAAAATCTCACATGCTCTGAGAACCAGGACAAAAGCAAGGTGGAAAGTGCCTGGGTCATATTGACCTGCTGATAGTAGAGAGCCATACCGAGAGACAGGAGACAGGTGGAACTCACCCTGGGGACATAGAAGCTGGAGGCAACCATTTTGAGGTTGTAATTCTACCATGAGGAAAAAGATGCTAGAAAGCACCATTTTGGAGTACTCCCTGTAGCTTATTAATGTTGGACATGGCCCTATCCACCAGCCAGTTGGCACGAGCCCTAGGAGCCATACAGGGATATAGCCATGCCCACCAGCAGGCTAGAGGCAGCAATAGGTCCCCCTGGACTACCCAGAAACTCCAGGATCCCGCCCCACCCAACAGTAAGCTGGCATGAGTCCCAGGAACTCGTTTACTCTGCAGCAGACAGGTAACGGCCCTAGGACATATTGGACCCCAATACTGCCCACTAATGTGCTGAAACCAGTTTTGAGAAACATCATGTCCTACAACCAGCTTACCCAAGATCCAGACCCACCAAACAGGCTGATACCAAGCCCCAGGCCCCAGCTTGATCCAGTAGCAGCTTGACAACCATTCTGGGACACTTCCTTTAGGCCTCACAAGAAGCCAACCAGTGCCCAGCCAAGCCCACCAGTGGGCCAGGACCAGGACACAGCCTAAACTATCAAGGGGCAATAACCAGTACCAGGGCTCCTTGGGCACCACCGCCAACTGCAATAGAACTCAGACTGGCCCATCAGCAGGCAGCAGTTCCAGCAGTAGGTAAACAATCAGGTGGAGGGGTCAGCCCATGCTCACCAGTGTGCCCACAACAGTAGGCCCCAACAAAAGAGGGGCATACTTTTATAAACAAAACATTCTATTTAAAAGCTTGCTGCAGAATATACATTCTTTTCAAATGCCTAACCCACATTCAAAGCAGAATCACAAAATTTCTGGTTAATGACAAAAAAAGAGAAGCAGCTTTTCCTCTAAGAGTTTTATAGTTTCTCACCTTACATTTATGTCTTAAAATCCATTTTGAGTTTATTTTTGTGTTTGGTGTTAGAAATTTTTCTAGTTTCATTCTTTTGCATATAGTTGGCCAGTTTTCTCAGTATGACTTGTTGAAGAGACTGGCTCTTGTCCATTGTATATTTTTGCCTCCTTTGTCATAGATAATGTGTCTCTAGGTGTGTGGATTTATCTCTGGACTTTCTATTTTGTTCCACTGATCTATAATTCTGTCTTTGTGCCAGTACCATGCTGTCTTGTTGACTGTAGCTTTGTAGTATAGTCCTAAGAACAAGCCACACAAGAGCGATCTTCCATGGAAATCACCAGCAATGGAGAAAAATTGGCCCCAAAATTCTCTGAGTTTCTGCCTATGGAAATTGGGTCTTCATGAATCACAACTTTCAGTGCTAACAAGTAAACCTTGTTTAATTTTGTAAGTAATTTGTGAATAATGGAAACTTTTATAAATTATGCCCTAAGGCCCTGTCTGAAAGACAGTTAAAAGGATACTACCTTTAGAAAATGAATAGTCAGTCTATCAGCTTTTATCTTAAGAAACCTTCAGGGTTCTATGTATGTATGTTCCCAAAGCCCCTACAAAGATGGGAAAAAGTGAGATGACAGACTAATTATTTAGCTGGGTGGTCACACATGAAGTAGTATAGAATTTATAATATAATATAAATAGTATCAAGTTCCTCCTCATGATAGTAAGTTAATTATCATGTCAGTGTGTCAAACTCATCTTGCCATTTTGGGGAGTAGAGAAAAGTCTGGAGGCTGGAAGAGGAATTAACTGCTTAAAGATATTTGAGCATTGCATAAAATGTAGTGTACAGGTTATTTCAAATTTAGATGACAGAATACTCCTTTAAAAAAGGAATTTTGGAAAACGCTTCTTTTTAAACACTATTTAAAAGAATCCATAGTAGAGCCTTCTTAAAAGTAAGTAATACTCTCCTCCTCCAATTTATCCATATTTTTTGGTAAATTTTCTTTGTACAATGTGATAGACACTTGTAACAATGATCTAAAAGAGTAAAGGCACTTTCAGAAGTCCAGAAATCATTAACAGAGATTCTTCACTCAACTGAGTAGTACCTGGGCCAATGCAAACTTAGGTCAAGAAAAACATATGAAGATATGGGTTCATGTGACAGTGATAGACTCAATTCTTTGACATGAAGTCAATATATATTCTTTTCTGTGATTCAGTCACACTTGCATTTCAAAAAAATGTGATCCATCAAAGAACTGACCTGCTGCTTAGCACCTGGCTTCTGATCCATAGGCGTCATAGTGAGCGTTTTGGTCTCTTTCTCATATTGGCAGTAGTATTTCACCCAGGATATTCCCAAAGCCCCTACAAAGACAGGCAACAATGAGCTGATAGAATAAGTATTTTGGCTGCATGGTCAGTTTACCTGTAAGACAGAACCTGTGCACAGTTTACTTTTCATGGTCATGATCCAGATCTAGTCCTACCTTTCCCCTGAGGTCCAGCTATGCAGTGCCACCAGCCCACTACACATATGGTTATTGTAATCCTCATCAACTACTTTCCACATCTGCTCTGGCTTGCTCCAAACCACTCTCTTTACTGTGTTCCCTGTGAATGTTCCCATTATACATTCTATTGTATGAGCTAGGAACATCTGTAATCTTCTGCTTTTCCTTCCCTATAACCTGCCCTATTTGACTGGTGGTAGGGTTCTGCTCATTCTATCCCCTACATGTCTCTTCTTTCACTCCTTTTATAGCTGAATTCATTCAGAACTCTATTTCTGATGTCTGCCAAAAAAATGTTTTATAAGATATTCCAAGAAAAACAAAAATTCACTATTTCTCCAATTAATGATTTCAGTGGCCTTCTCTGATCACTCCTTTCTAGCCTATTCTCTACTCTTTTGTTAGAGAATATTTTTAAAATATATATCTCTATTTATATCATTCCTCTTATTATAAACCACCTATGGATTTCCCATTCTCTCCAAATTCCTTAGGTTGGCTCACAAAGCCTTTTATAATGTGATTGTATTTAGCTTTTCAACTTGGCTTTTTGCCCTCCTCACCTCTATGCCCTTGACTCATTGAATTACATTCAGTTATCAAATAAATAGTTGGTGATATAATTGATAGATCAAATTCAGGACATATTTAATAGTGAACAGTGCACTATTAATAATTGTATCTGGACAACAAGTATAAACCAGGACTCTTCCTGGATAACTAAGACCCTACAAATAAAATACACTCTCACATACCTCTGTGCCTTGACTCATGCAATGGTATACACCTGGAATTTTCTTTGCTTTTTTTTTTAACCTGTCAAACCCCCACTCTTAATTCACATTTCACTTCATATATCACTTCCTCAGTGAAGCCCACAGATACATTCTCCAAATGCAATGCTCAACACATTTCATTATAATTCTTAATATACTTGTGTCTTCACTAGACTGTAAACTTCTTGAGGTCAAAAACTAAATTTGATCCATTTTTTGTACCCCCAGTTCATTACACATTGTCTGGGGAAAAGGATTTTTAGTAAACATACATTCAACTGAATAGGAATATCATATCCATTTGAAAAATTTAAAAACTGGGGAATAGAAGGATCACATAGTTAGTTGATATTAGAGTCAAGACAACATACTCACTACTCTACCCCTCGTATAACATAGCAGTGGTTCTCAACTAGGAGCAGTTTTGCCTCCCAGAGGACATTTGGCAATGCCAAGACATCTTAGGTTATCAGAGTTTGGAAGTACTATCAGAATAAAGTGGGGAGAGGCTATAGATGCTTCAAAACAGCCTATAATGCATAGGATGACCTCTCAAAACAGAGAATTACCCAACCTGAAATGTCAATCAATAGCACTTAGATTGAGAGATCTTGCAACGGAGAGGTGAAGAACAACCTGACAAAGAGAACACATCTTTGAAAACCATCAAAGTGGACTGCTCTAAGGGAGGAAAAGTATGATAATACTAATGCTGAAATACCATGGTTTGTGGATTTCAGTGGGTTTTGCCACTGGTAACCTCTGAATAGTCTCTTCTACTTACTCACTAGGTCAGAGACTGAAGTCACAGGCTTTGGAGACATTGTATCACAGTTCAAAAGGAAATCAAAGAGCACATACAGGTTTACATAACATTAGGAGGCAGAAAAGCTTAAACCTCTGAAATATTCAGTGACTGGATAAGATAACCCACTTCCCTTAGTTAGTAATGAACAACTGTGTTGTTCACTGAAATCATAATGGTTGGGTAGTGCTTTAAAGGCAACCTTGTGATCCTAAGGCAATGGAAGGTATAGGGTACAGTTGTAGGAGCATACGTTTTGGCATTTCACAAACCTGACTTTACACTTAGCCTTGTTACTTGATAGTTAGGTGACTTCCAGTTAGTGATCTCTCTAAGCCTCCGTGGCTTCATGTGAATACGGGTATGGTAAAGTGCTTTCAAAGGTTACATGAAGTAGTATATTTAAAGCACTTAATACCATGCCTGGCACATAATAGGTAATAATAAATGTTATTTGATGCCTCCTCTCTCCTACCTTCCTTTTAGCCTAAGTCAGAGTCATTGAAAGCATTAAGCAATTAACAATCCCCATTTTGAATCTCAGAGAAAATCTTAAATTTTATCATCCCACAGCCTTTGTAATACAAATCCTTAACCTTCCCCTTTAATTTTTCCCTCCTTTTTATTTTCTCTGTTCTCATGCTGGTTTCCAAAGAGGTATAGCTGGAAGGGGTCTATGAACTATATGGGTGCCTGGAGTTTGGAGAGGCCAAATGGCAGTGGATATCAGCCTACTTAAACCCAGTGGCTATCCCTGTATTCCCACACACATTTCTCTTGCGTATAGAGATAGCCTTCGATGGTTGGCTGTCCTGGAAGTTTGCATGTCTGTGGAGCTTCTTTCATCCTTTTCTTAAGTTCTTCCATCTCTTCTCGGGTACTGGAGAAATGATTTCTTGTCTGTCAAGATATTATCATCATAATCATTATCATCAGCACCATCATCATGAAGAAGCATTCAATGGTCAGAGATTCAGTGCAGAGTTTTCTCAGCTTTTATCATGTGATACAACATAGCAAAAAACAAGTGCTGAGTGGCATAGTAACTAGAAAACAATTTAGTGTAGTTTAACAGTACTAAAGGCTAAAAGGGAGAGAGAAATGTAAATAATAATGTATCTGGGAGACATTTTCTAATAGAAATTACAAAAGGTTCCAAGAAACAAAAGCTCTAAGAATTCTGACCATCACATTGAACTCTACCTTACAAAAAGGAAGGCTATCAAGAAGGTTCCCTAGGATAATATTATCATGGCAACTTCTACATTCTGTCTCAGGTCAAGTTACTGGTTACTTGACACTGAAACAAATCCTGGCCATTAGAATAAAGGATATGAAAATGTGCTCTCTTTGAACATAGGTCAACAGAAAACCTACACTTTCATGCTCATGAATAAGAAAAGCTAATATTAAGAAGTAGTATCTTTAAAAGTACATGATTAAAAATCAATGGCAAAACACAGTTTGAAATGTGTGTATCATGACTAGAGATAGGTCTTCACTGTTTAGTCTCAAGACTGCCACATGATGTCATTGAAAAAGGTGACATGGGCTGTCCTACCTAGTGTGTATATATAAATATATATATATATATATACACACACACAAATATTTGTTGCTAAACTCAGACTTTTCAAGTTATATTTGGAGGAAGATTAAGCAATTGACCTAGGTATAGGAATATTTTGTAAATCGGCAGAAGATAGGAACTCTCACATTCTGGTTAAAGAGAGTACCCAGAAAGAAACAAGTGTAAATCAGGAATCTCCTAAACAACAAATTGTTTTCATCCAAAAATTCATCTATAAATTTTATGCAATGTAACAAGTCCAAAATCACTACCTCAGTGGTGCCTTCTTTTACTGTATCAGACAATTATTCTATACTCTGTGCTTTTTTAACTTTTTTGGTCTTAACTCTATTTTAACACTTTGCATAAGTAATCATGCTGTATCTCTGTTTATCTCTCTCAGCTCTAAGAGACTGAATAATCCCTGAAGACAAAAACTAACGTGCCTCATTAAGGTATGTTCAGTGCATTTTACAATGCCTGGCACAAGGTATATGTTCATTATATACCTAAGTAATTGTTAAATGTGGGTTAAATAACAAAATGAGAAAAATGATATGCGACAAGGAAGGGAAGGCTGTGCTGATGCCCATCTATAAGAAACAGCATGGGAAAGAAGGTTGAGACAATTCTTCAAGATAATTTTTTAACTATACTAATGTAATGAGAAAAGAAATGAGAAAAGGAAGGGAAGAATGGGCATTCATATTAATAAAACCTACAAAGAGGGTATCTTGACTAACTAGCATAAGAACTGACCTGTACTTAAATAAGCCCATAGATGGGTTCTAATCTAGGAGAGATATAGCAAATTAGCAACATTTAATAAATATTGGATAGATAGATGTGTTAGTGGGTGGAAGGGTGGGTTTGAACAACAGTCAGCCTCAAAGACAGGGAATAGTTGAAACTAGAAGAGTAAAAACAATGTATTACACTAAAATATTTGTGATCCACACCAGTTGGTCCTCACAAATTAGCTGGGATATAATAACCTAAAATTCCAAAGTCAAGATATTGAGACTGAAATCCAATTGCAATGCAAAGACTGGTGAAGAAACCCACATGCAAACTCACATTCTGTAAACTGAGCTGAAGCTGTTGTTTATATGGGAGGAAATCCTGTGTTAGTTCCACAGTCAAGCTGTTGGAAATGAAGAGGCTATGAAGAAAGGCCAAGACCTAGAGAAAATGTATAAAAATAACTGTATCACCACCATCTTCTCATTAATCAAATAAAGGGAAACAAGATATACAAAAAAGAAACTTCACACAGTGTTTAACCAGTATAGTGTTAAAAGCAGTAATGCAACACAAATTGATCTACACATAGCTATTCTTTCATTAGGTTAAACATTCACACTGGACTCAAATCCAGAAAATAAGAACTACTAACAAATTTATTCAACAATACCCTTTTCAGATAGCATATGAAACCAATCAACTACGGACAGGATGAACATAATGTGGGATTGGACTGCCTTTATATCTCCAGGACTGGCACAGAGTAAAGTACTTATAAATACATGTATGTTCAGTCACTTCAGTAGTGTCAGATTCTTTGTGATCCCATGGACTGTAGTCTGTCAGGCTCCCCTGTCCATGGGATTGTTCAGGCAAAAACACTGGAGTGGGTTACCATTCCCTCCTCCAGGGGATCTTCCAGACCCAAGGATTGAATCACTGTCTCCTGTGACTCCAGCATTGCAGGCAGAATCTTTAATACTGAACCACTGGGGAAGGAGACTCAAATATTTGTTGATGAAAACAATAAGTAAAAATGGATAAATGATCATAATGAACAATATCATAATGCTAAAATATCCAAGGATCTTTCTTTGAAAAACAATTTTTAAATTAGAAATATATTGGGGAGGGGGTTGGACATTGCAGAAGACATTGAAATGATCAATAAAATATATTGTTAATGCCTCAAATGTTCACTCCAATAAAAATCAAATATACACAAATAACAACAAAATAAAAATTTCATCTGTGAAATACAAACATATTAAAAATCAATGCTCAATGCTGGCAATAGTAAAGTGTAATATGTGTGTGTGTGTGTGTGTGTGTGTGTGTGTGTGTGTGTGTTGGTTGCTCAGTTGGGTCAGACTCTTTGCGACCACATAGGCTGGAGACCGCTAGGATCCTCTGTCCATGGGATTTCCCAGGCAAGAATACTGGAGTGAGTAGCTGTTCCCTTCTCCAGGGGATCTTCCTGATCCAGGGATAAAACCCAGGTCTCCTGCACTACAGGAGGACTGTTTACCATCTGAGCCACCAGGGAGTAAAGTGTAACAGGAAGTAGTAAAAACTGCTCTATTCTTTTTAGAAAGTAAACAATGAAGCACATATAAATATGCACTTACATGCTATATGCATACAAACACATCTATATGTGTGTATTAATGTATATGTTCAGTTCAGTGGCTCATTCATGTCCAACTCTTTGTGACTCCATGGACTGCAGCACACCAGGCTTCCCTGCCCATCACCAACTCCCAGAGCTTACTCAAACTCATATCCATCGAGTCGGTGATGCCATCCAACCATCTCATCCTCTGTAATTCCTTTCTCCTCCTGCCTTCAATCTTTCCCAGCATCAGGGTCTTTTCTAATGAGTCAGTTCTTCACATCAGGTGGCCAAAATATTGGAGTTTCAGCTTCAGCATTAGTCCTTCCAATGAATATTCAGAACTGATTTCCTTTAGGATTGACTGATTGGAACTCCTTTCAGTCCAAGGGACTCTCAAGAGCCTTCTCCAACACCACAGTTCAAAAGCATCAATTCTTTGGCGCTCAGCTCTCTTTATAGTCCAACTCTCACATACATGCATGACTACTGGAAAAACCATACATTTGGCTAGATGGATTTCTGTTGGCAAAGTAATCTCTCTGCTTTTTAATATGCTGTCTAGGTTGGTTTTAGCTTTTCTTCCAAGGAGCAAGTGTCTTTTAATTTCAGGGCTGCAGTCACCATCTGCAGTGATTTTTTTTTCCTTTATTTATTTATTTATTTTTTCAGTGGGTTTTGTCATACATTGATATGAATCAGCCACAGATTTACAAGAATTCCCCATCCCGATCCCCCCTCCCACCTCCCTCTCCACCCGATTCCTCTGGGTCTTCCCAGTGCACCAGGCCAGAGCACTTGTCTCATGCATCCCACCTGGGCTGGTGATCTGTTTCACCATAGATAATATACATGCAGTGATTTTAAACCCAGAAAAATCAAGTCTGTCACTGTTTCCATTATTTTCCCATCTATTTGCCATAAAGCGATGAGACCGGATGTCATGATCTTAGTTTTCTGAATGTTGAACTTTAAGCCACCTTTTTTACTCTCCTCTTTCACGTTCATCAAGAGGCTCTTTAGTTCTTCTTCACTTTCTGCCATAAGGGTGGTGTCATCTGCATATCTGAGGTTATTGATATTTCTCTCAGCAATCTTGATTCCAGCTTGTGCTTCCTCCAGTCCAGCATTTCCCATGATGTACTCTGCATATAAGTTAAATAAGCTGGGTGACAATACACAGCCTTGACATAATCCTTTCCTGATTTGGAACCAGTCTGTTGTTCCAAGTCCAGTTCTAACTGTTGCTTCTTGACCTGCATACAGATTTCTCAGGAGGTAGGTCAGGTGGTCTGGTATTCCCATCTCTTGAAGACCTTTCCACAGTTTCTTGTGATTCACACAGTCAAAGGCTTTGGCAGAGTCAATAAAGCAGAAATAGATGGTTTTCTGAAACTCTCTTGCTTTTTTGATGATCCAATGGATGTTGGCAATTTGATCTCTGGTTCCTCTGCCTTTCGTAAATTCAGCTTGAACATCTCGAATTTCATGGTTCACATACTGTTGAAGCCTGGCTTTGAGAATTCTGAGCATTACTTTGCTAGCATGTGAGATGAGTGCAATTGTGTGGTAGTTTGAACGTTCTTTGGCATTGCCTTTCTTTGGGATTGGAATGAAAACTTGCCTTTTCCAGTCCTGTGGCCACTGCTGAGTTTTCCAAATTTGCCAAATATATATGTACATAACCACAAACTACGGGCTTCCCCGGTGGCTCAGATGGTAAAGGATCTGACTGCAATGTAGGAGATCCAAGTTTGATGCCATAGTAGGGAAGATCCCCTGGAGAAGGTAATGGCAACCCACTCCAGTATTCTCGACTGGAGAATCCTATGGACAGTGGAGCCTGGTGGGCTATCGTCCATGAGGTCGCAAAGAGTCAGACATGACTGAGCGACTGACACACACAAAAACACACAAACACAAATTAAATATATTGGGTTAGCCAAAAAGTTTATTTGGATTTTTCTGTAAGATGTTATTATGGGAAAACTTGAATAAATCTTCTGTATATATACATAAACATATTTATTTATTTATTTATTTAGTGGAGTGCAGTTTATTATGCCGGCGGGCCCAAGGCAGAGTTTCCTCTTAGCCAAGGACCCCGTCCAGCATTTGTGAAAATCTTTTATACCCCATGTGTACGTGTCCAAACCCACTACCGCAATTCCCTTGAGACTTACATAAACAAAGGAAGGGTAAATACAACTACAATAACCCCATCATTCACGTGTTATGTGTTCAAACAGTCAATAATCAATAAGCCCGCAGTTCCATTCCAAGTAGTTAATAACCGATAAGCCTGTGCTTACATTCTGATAGATAGTGTCCGGAGGCAGGGGTGATTAGTGTCTGTTTTCTCTTCTTCAAGATTCCCCTGCCCAGAGGGGGGTCTTATCCTTCCATTGTCATTCCCACAGGTGCTAAGCACAGAGTTCAGAGTCCACTGGAGAGGTGGCCACACACGACCAGCACAGACAGGCCTGAGATGGAGTCCAGGCCCTATGAATTCCTTCTTCATTCCCCCCTCTTGATGCTCTTAGTTTCCATAACGAGCATCATTTATTGAGATATATTTTACCTTAGCCCTCCTGCCACCCACATGAGAGAATGCTATCAACCTCTGGGTTACAAAATTCACAAGACATTGTAGGAAGCAGGGCCCACAAAGCAGTATGATCAAGATTACTATAACAACAGTTCATTAGACATGGCTTTCACTTGATTTTGCATATCCTCCAAGGCAGCAGATCCAACTTCAGACAGGTCAGGGATGTATACACCATTCACCAAAGTCCCTCCTTGGGCTGCTGTGAGTATGTCTAATGCCATCCTATTTTGAATTACTGCCTTCCTCATCTGAATCTGTTCTTTGTTCAAAGCTTGAATGGCTTTAGTACTGTCTAAGAGGGCCTGTTTAATGAAATTAGTTAAGGCCTCTACCTTAACCATGATATCCGTTGTCCCTACAGAGGGTATAAACAAGGCAGCAAGATAGTCATACCATTGGAACACAGAGCCTGTCCATCTTGCATGCAGATAAGGCAGGTTTACTGGAGGCTGGTGTAGGCTAGGCTTAATTCTGCCATGGGCGAAAGCAAATCCTAATGTGCAACGCTGCACCCAGCCAACTGGTAACCATGGCCATAAGTTAAGCCCACAGAGCCACTGGGTCCCATTGGGGGCTACCCAGCAGATTCCAGGATTATATTTCCAGTCGGAACCGGGCCACTGAGCAGACTGATGGAGGTGATAGGTAACTTCCAAGATTTGTTTACTTTGTTCAGGGGACAAATAACAATTCTTTTGGGTCTAGGAGATGGTTTCCAAATCCAACTTTCTGTTCTTTTTGTTCCCAGCAAATAGTAGCAGGGGTAATCAACTGTCCTTTCTCAGGAGTCATCCAGAAATATTCATCCCAAACCTGGTAGTATTGCTCAAGGTTATGTACTATACACATGTGTATATATGTATATATATACATATATATACACATGGTGGTGGTGATGGTTTAGTCACTAATTCATGTCCGACTTTTGTGACCTCACTGACTGTAGCCCACCAGTCTCCTCTGTCCAGGGGATTTCCCAGGCAAGAATACTGGAGTGGATTGCCATTTCCTTCTCCAGGGGATCTTCCTGACCCAGGGATCAATCCCCAGTCTCCTGCACTGCAGGCAGATTCTTCACCAACTGAGCTACCAGGAAAGCCCTAAATATACATATATACATACAGTTATATATGTGTACATGTACAAACATATATATAAATGCACATGAGTGTATGTACCACACACACAGTTATATAGACACCCTTCCTTTTTCTTTCAAAGTTTTCCCATCCCAAGAAATGACACCAACACCTACTTACTTAGTTAGTCAAGCCAAAAAGCAAAGAATTCTGGTTTCTTTCACTCACAGCTTAGTCTAATCAATCAGTAAGCCCTGCCAGTTTCGCTTCCAAAATATATCTCTAATCCAATCATTCTTTTCTATTTCTACTACCACCACCCTAACCCAAAGCAACATTTTCACTTGCCTAGACCACTGGAATAGCCTAACTCATTTCCTCATTTCCACCGTTGCCTTCTTCCAAGCTATTCTCCACACAACAAAATCAGCTATGTCATATCCTATTTAATATACATCAGTGATTTTTCTACTACAATTCAGACTAAAATCTAACCCCTTCACCATGCCTACAGATCCTATGCCTTCTTATCAGATACTATTTCCTGCCACCCTCCTTTTCTCTCATCAGTGATACTCACCATTCTTTACTAACTTAAGGACTATGTACATGTGTTTTTTCTGTGCCTGAAAAGTTCTCTTCCCATTATTCACATTGCCTTATCTTTTCTTTCTTTAGATCTCATCTTAAATGACACTTTCAGAGATCTCCCCTTGACCATTTGACCTAAAGTAGCTGTCTGCTCCTGTTCTTTGTTTTAGCCATTACCATAACTCAAATTATTTTATTTATGTGTATCCTTCTTTCCACCCCATGAAAGTGTAATCTTCACAAAGACAGAAACTGAGTCTGTCTTTTTCACTATACGATACCCAGTGTTTAGCACAGTGCCTGCATATAACAGAGACTCAACAAATGCTTATCAGATAAGTGAATAAACATTTGTTTGCAAATGTACACATACAGATATATACAACTGTGATCACAGATAATAGGTACACAGATATACATGCTTATGTGTAATATGTGTACACACACATGCACATGTGTACACACACCCACACCAACAAGTACATAGGCAAAATAGATAGACAAAAGAATATAACAGACACACAGAATTTAGGAGGTAAACACCACAATATTAACAGTGATCATCTCTGTATGGGGGATATGTTGTATTTGTTTTACATATATTAATAAATTTTTATAGCTTTTTCTGCAACTGTTGCAACTGTTTTAACATTGTTTTTATAATAAAAAAGAAAGTTGCTAAAAATCAAAACACTTATCAAACCACAGTACATCATCTTCTATAATATATTAAGGATATTTAATTAGAAAAATATTCAAAGGATAGAAGTAAAAATAGAATGGGAAGTCACGGAATGCAAGAAACATGCATTCTTAGAACAGTGTCTGAGTTATGATGGGTATTTTCAGAAACCTTATGAAAGTGTGAGAGGAAGGAAGGGAGGACAACAAGGTAAAATGAAGGGTGACAGAAAAATCAAGGAACACAAGAAAGGAGAGGAGGAAAAGAAATATAAAGAAAAATCATAGCTATAGAGAGAAATCAGAGGAGGAAGGAAGGTGGGGAAGAGTGAGAGAGAGAACATTGGTTAGAGAGCAAGAATAACACAAGCCAGTGTGTCTATTTCATTGACATTCATTATTAAGCATTGACTATATTCATATTCTTTGAAACTCCAATTTTATAATCACAGTTCTCTACACTTACTTGACATTTGGTAAATATTTTTAGACCATTCATCATTAGAACTTACCGGCTCCACAATATTGAACTTCTTAGACTCTTGAACTTCCTGGATTTGATAAACATAATCAAGGGATGACTCAAAGAAATTGTGCCTCTCCTTGTCCACCTGGAGGTCTGCCTGTAGAAGAACGGTAATAAATGTCACACATTGGCATAGTCACTCATGCTAGTCAGTGTTTATGGATTCAACAGAATGCTAGGGCTGGAAGAGAATTATGCTACCAAGCAGTGACCTTATCCCTTTATTTTACAAATAGGGAACATGAAGCCAAGATAGAAAAAGTGACTGATGCAGGATATCCAGTTTCTGGCCTAACAAATAAGAAGCTTGGAAGTTATTGTGCTCATCCTCATACAAGGAAAAGCTAAACTGAGAATCAACCACTCTTCTTAGAACCAACAGACCACTGAAGTCAAAAGAAAAACAACTGTCTCCAAAAAAAATGTATCCAAAACAAATTGGATAGATAGTTGAATACAGAGAATCCAAGATTACCAGAGCAGAAGCCCAGACGCAGAAGCCTGTTGCCACAACCAGTGTCAGACCTTATTTAAGAACAGCATACTAACACATATATATGGAATTTAGAAAGATGGTAACGATAACCCTATATGCAAAACAGAAAAAGAGACACAGAAGAACAGAACAGACTTTTGAACTCTGTGGGAGAAGGTGAGGGTGGGATGTTTCGAAAGAACAGCATGTATATTATCTATGGTGAAACAGATCACCAGCACAGGTGGGATGCATGAGACAAGTGCACGGGCCTGGTGCACTGGGAAGACCCAGAGCAATCGGGTGGAGAGGGAGGTGGGAGGGGGGATCGGGATGGGGAATACATGTAACTCTATGGCTGATTCATATCAATGTATGACAAAACCCACTGGAAAAATAAAAAAAAAAACAATTGGAGTTATACCCTAAAAAAAAAAAAAAAAAAAAAAAAAAATCCAAAGATAATAGGGAAGGCAAAACACAAAGATACCAGAGGAGGTTTTTGCCTCTAGCAAGAGCGGTTATAGCAAATTAAGCACAGCCTAAATCCTAGTCAGATAAGCATAAAACCACATAATAACATTCTTTTATATCAGTTCCTTTCACCCAGGGCATCATGTTCAGCATTCAACAAAATGCTACAAAGAGTACAAAAAAAGTGAAATAAACCAACAAACACAGTCTGAAGAACCAGCATCAATTCACTTCAGCTCAGTTGCTCAGTCGTGTCCAACTTTTTGCGACCCCATGGACTGCAGCACGCCAGGCCTCCCTGTCCATCAACAATTCCCGGAGTTTAGACAAACTCATATCCATTGAGTCGGTGATGCCATCCAACCACCTCATCCTCTGTCATCCCCATCTCCTCTCGCCTTCAGTCTTCCCCAGGATCAGGGTCTTTTCAAATGAGTCAGCCCTTCACATCAGGTGGCCAAAGTATTGGAATTTCAGCTTCAACATCACTCCTACCAGTGAACACTCAGGACTGATCTCCTTTAGGATGGACTGGTTGGATCTCCTGGCAATCCAAGGGACTCTCAAGAGTCTTCTCCAACACCACCATTCAAAACCATCACTTCATCAGCACTCAGTTTTCTTTATAGTCCAACTCTCACATCCGTCCATGACTACTGGAAAAACCATAGGCTTGACTAGACAGACCTTTGTTGGCAAAGTAATGTGGGACTCTGATAGTTCTGTGGAGCTCACACAATCTGATTTTACTCACATGGAACACTTCTAAGACAAAAGGAACACTTCTAAGACATTGGCAAAGTAATGCTATTCTTTGGAACTCTGTATTCAGATGGGTATATCTTTCATTTTCTCCTTTGCATTTTGAATTTCTTCCTTTCTCAACTATTTGTAAGTCCTCCTCAGACAACCATTTGTTATTTTGCATTTCTTTTTCTTGGGGATAGTTTTGATCACCACTTCCTATACAATGTTATGAACCTCCATTCATAGTTCTTAGGGTACTCTCTCTATCAGATCTAATCCCTTGAATCTATTTGTCACTTCCACTGTATAATCGTAAGGGATTTGATTTAGGTCATACCTGAATGGTCTAGTGGTTTTCCCTACTTTCTTCACTTTAAGTCTGAATTTTGCAATATGGAGTTCATGATCTGAGTCACAGTCAGCTCCAGGTCTTGTTTTTTTCTGACTGAATAGAATTTCTTCATCTTCAGCTGCAAAGAATATAATCAATCTGATTTTGGTATTGACCATCTGGTGATGTCCATGTTTAGAGTCATCTGTTGTTTTGTTGGAAGAGGGTGTTTGCTATGACCAATGTTTTCTCTTGGCAAATCTCTGTTAGCTTTGCCCTGCTTCATTTTGTACTCCAAGGTCAAAGTTTCCTGTTCCTGCAGGTATCTCTTAACTTCCTACATTTGCATTCCAGTCCCCTAAGATGAGAAGGACATCTTTTTTTGTTGTTAGTTCTAGACGGTATGGCAGTTCTTCACAGAAATGCTCTGTTCAGTTTCTTTGGCATTAGTGGTTAGGGCATAGATTTGATTACTGTGATGTATGGTTTGCCTTGAAAGCAAACTGAAATCTTTCTATTGTTTTTGAGATTGCACCCAAGTACTGCATTTCAGACTCTTGTTGACTGTGAAGGTTACTCCATGTCTTCTAAGGGATTTTTGCCCACAGTCGTAATAAAATGGTCATCTAAATTAAATGTACCATTCCCATCCATTTTAGTTCACTGATTCCTAAAATATCGATGTTCACTCTTGCCTTCTCCTGTTTGAACACCAATTTACCTTGATTTACTGACCTAGCATCCAAAGTTCTTAGGCAATATTGTTCTGTACAACATAGGACTTTACTTTCACCACCAGACACATGCACAACTGGGCACTGTTTCTGCTTCATTCATCCTCTTCATTCCTTCTGGAGCTATTTCTCTGCTCCTTCCCCAGTAGCATATTGGGCACCTACCAACCTGGTGAGTTCATCTTTCATTGTCACATCTTTTTGTCTTTTCATACTATTCATGGGGTTCTCATGCCAAAAATGCTGAAGTGATTTGCCATTCCCTTCTCCAGTCCAACATGTTTTCTCAGAACTCTCCACCATATCCCATCTGTCTTGAGTGGCCCTACACAGCATCACTCATAGTTTCATTGAGTTAGCCAAGGTTGTGATCCATATGGTCAGTTTCTTTAGTTTTCTGTGATTGTAGATCTAGTGCAGAACCTAAAATAAAAAACTTACTGTTGGAAAACCTCATAGAAAAAATTATATCTATTCCTGACCTATCAACTGCAATGCTAGTTATCTTTTTATTTTTTTTAAATTGAGGAATAATTACTTTACAAAATTGATTTGCTTTCTGCCAAACATCAACATGAATTAGCCATAAGTATACATATGTCCCTGCACTCTTGAACTTCCTTCCCACCTCCCACCATTTCCAACCTCCCTAGGTTGTTACAGACCCCTAGTTTGAGTTCACTGAGTCATACAGGAAATGTCCAATGGCTATCCATTTTACAAGTCATAGCATACATGCTTTCATGCTACTGTCTCCATTTGTCTTACCCTCTCTTTCTTCCCCTCCACCGTGTCCATACATCCATCACTATGTCTGTGTCTTCATTTCTTCCCTGCAAATAGGTTCATCAGTACCACAGCTTCTTTATCCACTCATCTGTCAATGGATATCTAGGTTGCTTCCATGTTTCAGCTAGTGTAAATAGTGCTGCAGTGAACATTGGGGTACATGTGTCTTTTTCAATTTTGGTTTCCTCACGGTATATGCCTAGAAGTGGTATTGCTGGGTCATATAGTAGATTTATTACTAGTTTTATAAGGAATCTCCATAGTGTCCTCCATAGTGGCTGTATCACTTTACACTCCCACCAACAGTGCAAGAGCATTCCCTTTTCTCCACATCCTCCCCAGCATTGGTTTGTGGATTTTTTGATGGTGGGCATTCTGTGTATTGATCTTGTATCCTGTGATACGAAATTTGCTGATTAGCTCTAATAATTTTGTTATAGTATCTTTAGGATTTTCTACATACAATATCATGTCATCTGCAAATAGAGTTTTACTTCTTCCTTTCCAATCTCAGTCACCTTTCTGATCTGGATTTCCTTTATTTCTCATTCTTCTCTGATTGCCATAGCTGAGAATTCCAAAACAATGTTAAATAATAGTGGTGAGAGTAGGCAGGCTTGTCTTGCTCCTGATCTTAGAGGGAATGCTTTCAGTTTTTCACCATTGAGAACAAGGTTTGCTGTGGGTTTGCTGTATATTACCTTTACTATTTTAAGCTCCTTTTATGTCCAATATTTGAAGAGTTTTATCATAAATGGCTATTGATTTCTGTCAAAGTTTTTTCTGCATCTATTGAGATTTTCATATGGATTTTATCTCTCTATTTATTAATATGATGTCTCCCATTGATTGACTTGTGTATATTGAAGAATCCTTGCATAACTGGGATAAACCTGACTTGATCATGGTGCATGATATTTTAGTCTGTTGTTGAATTCTGTTTGCTAGAATTTTGTTGAGGCTGTTTGCATATATGTTCATCAGTGATATTGGCCTGTAATTTTCTTTTTTTGTGTAATGTCATTGTCTGGTTTTGGTATCTGGGTGATGGTGACCTCGCAGAATGTATTTGGAAGTGTTCCTTTCTCTGCACTTTTTTGGAAGAGTTTTAGAAGAATAGGCATTAGCTCTTCTCTAAATGTTTGACAGAATTCTGTGAAGCCATTTGGCCCTGGGCTTTTGTTTTTTGGGGAGACTTTTTATCACACTTTCGATTTCAGTGTTTGTGATTGGCTTGTTCATAATTTCTATTTCTTCCTGGTTCAGTCTTGGGAGGATGAACTTTTCAAAGAATCTATCAATTTCCTCCAGGTTGTCCATATTTGGCATATAGTTGCTCATAATTGTCTCTTATGAGCCTTTGTAACCTCTCTGCATTGCCTGTTGTAACCTCTCCTTTTTCATTCCTAATTTTGTTCATTTGATTTTTCTCCCTTTTTTTCTTGATGAGTCTGGACGATGGTTTTTTCAGTATTGTTTATGTTCTCAGAGAACCAGCTTTTAGTTTTATTAATCTTTACTATTGTTTCCTTCATTTCTTTTCATTTATTTCTGTTCTGATCATTATGATTTCTTTCCTTTTAACTTTGGGATTTTTTTGTTATTCTTTTTCCAGCTGTTATTTGAAGTGAAAAGTTAGTCTATTCAATGTTTCTCTTATTTTTTGAGGTAAGATTGTATTGCTATAAACTTCCTTCTTAGAACTGCTTTTCCTGAATCTCACAGGCTTTGGGTTTTCATATTTTTCCTGTCATTTTTTTCCTAGGAATATTTTAACTTCCCTTCTTCCTTCAGTAACCTATTTGTTACTCAGAAATGTATTGTTTAATCTCCATGTGTGTGCTTTCACAGTCTTTTTTCTTCTGTAATTGATATCTAGCCTCACAGTGTTGTGGTCAGGAAAGACGCTTGATATGATTCCAATTTTCTTCAATTCACTTAGGCTTGATTTGTGATCCAAGAGGTGGTCTATCCTGGAGAATGTTCCATGTTCACTTGAGAAGAAAGTGTATTCTTCTGCATTTGGATGGAATGTCCTGAATATATCAATTAGGTCCGTTTTGTCTAAAGTTTCAATTAAGGTTTGTGTTTCCTTATCAATTTTCTTATTTGATGATATGTCCTATGGCATCAGTGAGATGTTACAGTCACCTACTATTATTGTGTTACTGTCAATTTCCGCTTTTATGTCTGTTAGAGTTTGCCTTATGTACTGAGGTGTTCCAATGTTGGGTGCATAAATATTTAAAATTTTTATGTCTTCTTGGATTGATCCCTTGATCATTATATAGTGTCCTTTTTTATATATTGTAATATTTTTTTATTTTAAAGTCTGTTTTGCCTGATATGAGAATTGTCACTCTGGCTTTCGTTTGATTTCCATTTGCATAGAATATCTTTTTCCATCCTCTTACTTTCAGTCTTAAAGTGGGTTTCTTGTGGACATCATATATATGGGTCTTGCTTTTGTATCCATTCAGCCAGCCTGTGTTTATTAGTTGTGGTGTTTAATCCATTTACATTTAAACTAATTATTTTTATATATGTTCCTACTGGCATTTTCATAATTGTTTTGGTTTGTTTCTGTAGGTCACTTCTTTCTCTTGTGTTTCTTGCCTATAATAACACCTTTAACATTTGTTGTAAAGCTGATTTGGTGATGCTAAACTCACTTAAATTTTGCTTGTCTGTAACACTTTTGATTTCTCTATCAGTTTTGAATAACATCCTTGCCAGGTAGTGCAATCTTGGTTATAGATTTTTTTTTTCTTTCAGTACTTCAAATATATCCTGCCATTTCCTTCTGGCCTGCAGAGTTTCTGCTGAAAGATCAGCTGTTAGTCATATAGGTTTCCCCTTGTGTATTACTTGTTCCTTTTCCCTTGCTGCTTTTAATATTTTTTCTTTGTATTTACTATTTGTTATGTTGATTAGTATGTGTCTTGACATGTTTCTCCTTGGGTTTATCCTGTATGGAACTCTCTGTGCTTCTTGGATTCTTTTTCAAATTTGCTTTTCGCTTCTCTTCTTTTCACAGCTATTTGTAAGGCCTCCTCAGACAACCATTTTGCCTTTTTGCATTTCTTTTCCATGGATTCAGTACTGCCACTCCAAAGGCTCAGGCCCAATCCCTGGTCAAGGGACTGAGATTCCTCAAGTTGTTTGTTATGGCATTAAATGGGATTAAAACAAACACAGGGAGATAAAAAAACAAAACATTGAAAGAAACAAAAGACCAACCCAGACACATGGTAAATACAAATCAGACAGACAATTACAAAAACAGTGGAACATAAACATATGCTTACACACACACAAACATAACAAAAATATTCCAAAGAAATGAAAGTACAGAGACTGACTTGGTAAGCAAAGGAAACCAAAAATAATATCAACCAATTAAAAACAGAGCTAATTAAAACTTAAACTGGAAAACAGAACCAAAGCAGGGTGTCAATTGGGGAATAAAGCAAAGAAAACGAAACAAATTAACAAACATGGTGAAAAAAGAAAGAATAAAATAAGGGGAAAAAAGAAAAAGAAAAGGAAGAAAAGAAGAAAAAAGAAAAGTAAAATTAAATAGAAGTATGTAAATATGATTTAAATATATTAAATAATAACTACAGCAGGAAAAGAACAATTAAAAAAAACAGTCAAACAGAAGAAAAACAAAAAATTCATAGAGGAAAAAAAAATCCACAGCACCACAGAAGGCCAGTGCAGAGGTAGAAGTATATAGTGGAAATGAAGATTGTGATTTTTAAAATAGAAAAAGTCTCAAGGTCTTATTCTTAGTTGTGGAGTCAGTCCCCCATGAATGAGGTTGGACCAGTGCCATGTAAAGGTTTCCTGGTTGGGGGGACTTGTGCCTGTGTTCTGGTTGATGAAGCTGGATCTCATCTGTCTGATGGGTAGTACCATGTCCAGTCACAGGTTTTGGGGTGTCTATGGGTTCAGTGTGGCTTTGCGCAGCCTGTCTGCTAGTGTGTAATGTTGTGTTTCTGTTTTCTTGAAGGATTAGCATGGGGTATCTGGGTATTGGTGCTTGCTGTCCTTTGGGTGGGCTTGGCTTTGGTGTTCAGATGGAGGCCTTTTCGGGGTCTCTCATCTATTAATGTTCCCTAGGGTCAGGTGTACTCTAGTGGTTCAAAGCCTTGGGCTTCTGTCTCTACCTCAGGGGTTCAGGCTCATTGCCTATTGAAGCTCCAAGAACTCACAAGCCACACAATGCAAAAGACAAGTTCCCAATACTTGTGGTGAAGGCAACACTCAGTAGCCCAAAATACTCAGTGAAACCTACACCAAGGTCTTCTAATACTTCTAGGAAGGTCTCTGAAACTTGTGTGCAGCATGGAGTCAGTCTCACATCTGGCCTCATTTCAGTTTATAGCTGCTCCTAAAGTTCACAGTTTCTCCTAGAGTCCACAGTCTGTTCCCCACCTGGACACAAGAGAGTGAAGGCTGAGGCTCATTAAGACTCACTTGCTCTCTTGGGCTGGGGAGAGAGAAGGATATGGCAACCACATAAGTGTTGTACGGGGGAATGCCTGTGAAAGTAGTAAGCTCTTGGATGCTGTTACAGTCTAAGGCAGCTTGTGAATTTTCCCAGAGAAAACTGGGGTCTAGGGTTCTAAGAGCCAAGCTGTTTAAGCTCCCTGCAAGGTGTGGGCAGTAACCTGTGCCTGCTCATGGCCTGGTGCTAGCTGCAACCTCTGTGATTGGGAATGTATCAACAGTGTTTCATCTGTTGCTTCCAGCACCTTTCCTGGCTTTGGCAGTGGCAGTCATGTCTAATTCCACAGCCTTGTCCAAATAGCACTCTCAGCACACATCATCATGGCCACCAGCCCCCTACCTCTCCCTGGGATCTTCGTTGGAGCCTTGGCTCCCTGAACCGCCACTCGCCCATTCCAGGTTGGGGTTTGTGAGCTGCTTATGGGCTGAGAAGTGTTGTTAGGCAGCTTTCTCAGTATTTTGCCTTCTGAGTTGCTGCTGTTGCACAGCATTCTGAGGTTTCACAGCTTCCCCCTTGGGCCCGCCTGTGAGGGGTTTTACAAATGCTCAGAAACTTTTCTTCCTTCATGACTCCCTCCCTCCCTTGGGACACAAGCTCCCGTCCTGAAGTCTTTTGTCTTTGTGTGTGTGGGTGGGTGTTTATCCTTTGTCCTACCTCATTCTAAGGAGATTTGCTTTCCTTTCTGGAGGTTTGGGGTCTTCTGCTGTCACTTAAAAGTTGTTCTGTAGGACTTGTTCCACATTCTGATCAATTTTTTTATGTATTTGTGGGGAGGCGGGTGATCTCCCCATCTTACTCCTCCACCATCTTCTTCCATCCTACAATGGTAGTTTAACTCTATATCCTCATCTGGAATCAGTAACTTAGAACTAGAAGGGATCTGTGAGTAGTACCACACTTCCTTTGACAGAGAAACTGAGGCCAAGAAAGAAATATCTTATCCAAAGTCACACTGTGAGTTTGTGGAGAAGTTGACTTGAGAACTCAGGAGTCCTGAAACCCTGGCCATGGTTTAATCTGCAAGCACAACCATTATCCATGGTTCTCTGCTAAGGCAGAGTAAGAGAAAACCCTTGCAATAGGAAGCTGCCATGTACCAAGGCATACCTGGCAATAGAAGGCAGGGACAGGCTTTTTGAACATACCTCTTGTAACTGAGATTCTTTCTTTTTGGAAGACAGATGTAAGTGCCGATCCAGCAAGGAGTAAAACCTCTCTCCATCCTTTTCAAATTTCTTTTTCCGCTCCTAGAGGTGGGAGAGAAGGTAGAGAGTAAGATGTCTGTGATTTTAATTCAATCTGCTCAGAAATGAGAAGGAACAACACAGTGTCAGAAAAGCAAGTCAGGATTTTGCCTCAGCAGTTTCAACTTCTTCAAATATAACCTTTAACAACTTCACCTACGCAAAGGGTTCCTATTGGTATAGCTAAAGTCTCTGGGAGCTAATGCTCAGACAATGGCACTTAAAATGCACCTGTATACCAGTTAATTTTTTCCCCTTAATATTTTTCATATTCATTGACTACATTAATTTTTGAAAAGAAGAAGAAGGAACACAATAGTCAACAGTGAATATGCCTTTCAAATGTTAATCTACAATGCATTTAGACAGTCTAATAATAAGTAAAACATTTCCAAGAAAATTGGAATCTAAGACTGACTGTAAATGATAAGTTCTTTGATACTGTTTAAGCATTTCAGTACTACATATTAAAATATGATGTTAAAGATATGGAAAAATCCTGCAAGGCTTAACTGAAAATCAGGAGTTGAAAAGCCTTATGACAGATGGAAGACTCAGTCGTTATTTGCGTTAAGCTCTCTGCCTCTCAACACAACAATTAATAGAAATCACAGTTTCCAAATGAGCACTAAGAATGCTAGCTTGTCACAGACTAAGGTTGACATCCTACAATCCTCTCAGCACCACATTGGGAAATTCATGTAAAAGGCTTGTGTTGTCACATAGGAAATCTAAACTCACTGAGTACCTAAAGTGTGCCAAGTATTAGATGAGGCAAAGCAAGTGACACACAGGAAAAAATATATCTCAGCCATGGTTTATTTCTAGAGGCAATCTATTGCTGGGCAGGAAGCCAGGGCAAAACTGAGTGACCTCTTACCTGTCAAGAATGTGCTTTTTACATAAACTCAAAATGGACTAAAGACCTAAATGTAAGACCAGAAAATATAAAACTCTTAGAGGAAAATATAGGCAGAACACTAGATAACATAAATCAAAGTAAGATCCTCTATGATCTGCCTCCTAGAGTAATGGAAATAAAAACAAAAGTAAACAAGTGGGACCTGATTAAACTTAAAAGCTTTTGCCCAGCAAAGGAAACTATAAGCAAGGTGAAAAGACAATCCTTAGAATGAGAGAAAATCAATGAAACAACTGACAAAGGATTTATTTTCAAAATATACAAGCAGCTCATACAACACAATACCAGAAAAACAAACAACTCAATCAAAAAGTGTGGAAGAGACCTAAGCAGACATTTCTCCAAAGAAGACAGACAGAAGGTTAGCAAACACATGAAAAGATGTTCAACATTGTTCATTATTAGAGAAATGCAAATCAAAATTATAATGAGATATCATCTCACACCAGCCAGAATGGCCATCACCAAAAAGTCTACAAACAATAAATGCTGGAGAGTGTGTGGAGAAAAGGGAACACTCTTGCACTGTTGGTGGGAATGTAAATTGATACAGCCACTATGGAAGATGGTATGGAGATTCCTTAAAAAACTAGAAATAAAACCACCATATGACCCAGCAATCCCACTCCTAGGCATATACCCTGAGGAAACCAAAACTAAAAGAGACACATGTATTTCATTGTTCATTGCAGTACTATTTACAACAGCTAGAACATGGAAGCAACCTAAGTGTCCATCGACAGATGAATGGATAAAGAAGTCATGGTATATATACACAATAGAATATTACTCATCCATAAAAAGGAACACATTTGAGTCAGTTTTGATGAGGTAGATGAACCTAGAACAGAGTGAAGTGAGTCAAAAAGAAAAAGATAAACACCGTATTCTAACACATATATATGGAATCTAGAAAAATGGTACTGAAGAATTTACTTACAGGGGAGCAGTGGAGAAACAGACAGAGAATAGACTTATGGACATGGGGAGAGGGGAGGAGAGGGTGAGATGTATGTAAAGAGTAACATGGAAACTTACATTACCATATGTAAAATAGATAGCCAATGGGAATTTGCTTTATGGCTCAGGAAACTCAAACAGGGGCTCTGTATAAACCTAGAGGGGTGGGATGGGTAGGGAGATGGGAGGGAGGTTCAAAAGGAAGGAGATACATGTATACCTATGGCTGATTCATGTTGAGGTTTGACAGAAAACAGCAAAATCCTGTAAAGCAATTATCTTTCAATGAAAAATAAATTAATTAAAAAAAAAAAGCTAGGAATGAAACCACCATATGACCCAGCAATTCCACTCCTAGGCATATACCCTGAGAAAACCAAAATTGAAAAAAGACACATGTATCCCATTGTTCACTGCAGCACTATTTACAATAGCTAGAACATGGAAGCAACCTAGATGTCCATTGACAGATAAATGGATAAAGAAGTTGTGGTTCATATACACAATGGAATATCACTCACCCATAAAAAGGAACACATTTGAATCAGTTCAAGTGAGGTGGATGAACTTAGAGCCTATTATACAGAGTGAAATAAGTCAGAAAAAGAAAGATAAATATCATATTCTAATGAATATATACGGAATCTAGAAAAATGATACTGAAGAATTTATTTACAGGGCAACAATGGAGAAACAGACATAGAGAATAGACTTATGGACATGGGGAAAGGGGAGGAGAGGGTGAGATATAAGGAAAGAGTAACATAGAAACTTACATTACCATACGTAAAATAGATGACCAATGGGAATTTGCTGTATGGCTCAGGAAACTCAAACAGGGGCTCTGTATCAACCAAGAGGGTGGGATGGCGAAGGAGATTGAAGGGAGGTTCAAAAGGGAGGGGATATATGTATACCTATGGCTGATTCATGTTGAGGTGAGGTTTGACAGAAAACAACAAAATTCTGTAAAGCAGTTATCGTTCAATTAAAAAGTCAATTAATTAATTAAAAAAGAGAAAAAATAGAGATAATTCATGTGTTAAAAAAAAAAAAGAATGTGCATTTTAACCAGAGGAGAAAAAATAAGAGAGGAAGCTAACATTAACTGAGGCCTAAATCAGGCCAAGCAGTTTGCTAAGTACTTAAAATTCATATCTCATTAAGTCTTCACAACCCTGAAGAGTACACATTATAAAGGAAATTAAGGTTCAAAAAAGGTGAAGTAACTTGTTGAAGGTTGCATAATATGCCAGTCTACTTTATTTCATATTGTCAAATAAAGTTCAGATAATCATGAAAATACTTTTTAGGAGGCTTATGAATAATTCGGAGAAGGCAATGGCACCCCACTCCAGTACTCTTGCCTGGAAAATCCCATGGATGGAGGAGCCTGGTAGGTTGCAGTCCATGGGGTCGCGAAGAGTCGGACATGACTGAGCGACTTCACTTTCACTTTTCACTTTTATGCATTGGAGAGGGAAATGGCAACCCACTCCAGTGTTCTTGCCTGGAGAATCCCAGGGATGGGGTCGCACAGAGTCAGACACGAATGAAGTGACTTAGCAGCAGTAGCAGTATGAATAATTGGGGAGCCTTGACTATAGTCTTAGCCCCAACTCAGATACCAAACACATGAGATAGAGATTTTCACACAAAATATAGGTAGGGAAAACTTTTCCTCCAGGTGCTGAATCTATTTAAAGTAGCAACTGTTTGAATCATGGAAGCCAGAAAATGTCAGTGACTTCTCTAAGAATAGATAAAGCTCTATGGGTCACTTTCTCCTCCACTTCCATTTTTAAAATTACAAACTATGAGATAGAATTCATGTATCATAAAATTCACCCTTTTTAAGTAAATAATTCAGTTTTTAGTATATCAACAAAGCTGTGCAACCATCACTGTTTTATGATTCCAGTATACTTCCATCACCTCAAAAATAAATTCCATACCTATTAATAATCATTCCATGTTTTCCTGTATTTCTCCTCAAAAACCACAACTTACTTTGTGTCTCTATGAATTTGTCTATTCTAGACATTTCATATAACTGAAATCATACAATAAGTTGCCTTTTGTGACTGTTTTCTTACACTTAAAATAATGCTTTTAATGTTTATCCCTATTGTAGCATGTGTCAGTACTTCATTCCTTTCTATGGCAAAATAATATTTGACTATATGGCTATATGGATATACCATATGTTCTTTATGAATTCTACAGTTGATGGACATTAGACTTATTTCCATTTGGGGGTGGTCATAAATAATGCTGCTATGAATATTCACATATGAGACTTTATGTGGTCATGTTTTCAATTCTTTTGAGCATATACATATGCTCAGTGGAATTAGAGTCATATGGGTGACTTTATTTTTAACTTTTTGAGGAACCATCAAACTGTTTTCCAAAGTTTGTGTTTCATTTTACATTCCCCACAACAATGAATGAGAGTTTCAATTTCTCCACATACTCAACAATACTTACTTTTTGACTATACTGAAACCAGTGGGTGTGGTGTGAAGATGCACCACTACTTATTTTTGACTATACTGAAACCAGTGGGTGTGATGCAAAGATGCATTCACTGTGGCTGCATTCACATTGCATTTCCCTAATGACTAACAGCATGAAATGTTTTTTCCTAAGATTACTGACCCTTTGTATATGAAGTTAGCCCATGAACAACATGGGGGTTAGGCATGCCAAATCTCCCTGTAATCGAAAATCTGTGTATAACTTATAGTCCACCCTCTGAACACATGGATCCTCCACATTTACAGCTCCACATCTACAGATTCAACCAACAGATCTGTCGAACTGTAATATTAAATATCAAAAATATCGACTTATAAGCAGACCCATGAAGTTCAAGCCAAAGTTATTGAAGGGTCAACTATATATTCTTTGGAGAAATGTTTACTGAATTATTTTTCCCATTTTAAAATTGGGTTCTACCTTTATATTTTTCCAAAGACATACAAATGGCCAAAAAGCACATGAAAAGTTGTTCAACATCACTAATAATCAGAGGAATGCAAGTCAAAGCTACAATGAGGTATTACCTCACATAGGCCAGAATGGCCATCATCAAAAAATCTACAAACAATATATGCTGGAGAGAGTGTGGAAAAAAAGGAACTCTCCTATACGGTTGTAAATTGGTACAACCGCTATGGACAATACTATGAAGGTTCCTTGCATGCGCGTGTGCTCAGTCAATTTAGTCATGTCCTACTCTTTATGAACCTATGGACCCTAGCCCACCAGGCTCCTCTATCCATGGGATTCTGCAAGCAAGAATACTGGAGTGGGTTGCCATGCCCTCCTCCAAGGGATCTTCCTGATCAAGGAATCGAAGCCACGTCTCCTGCATCTCCTGCATTGGAGGCATATTTTCTAGCCACTGAGCCATCTGGGAAGCCCATGAAGGTTCCTTAAAAAACTAAAGATAGAGCTATCATGTGCTTGTGTGTGCTCAGTTGTGTCTGACTCTTTGTGACCCCATGGACTGTAGCCTGCCATGCTCCTTTCTCCATGGGATTTTTCAGGCAAGAATACTGAAGTGGGTTGCTAGTTCATCCTCCAGGGGATCTTCCCAAGCTAGGAACTGAACCCACATCTACCTGTGTCTCTTGCATTTCAGGCGGATTCTTTACCCACTGAGCCATCAGAAAGAGCAACCATATGATCCAGTAATCCCACTACTGGGCATATATTCAGAAAAAAACACAATTTTGAAAAGATATATGCACCCTGATATTCATTGTAGCACTATTTACAACAGTCAGGACATGGAAGAAACTTAAATGTCCATCAACAGAGGAATGGATAAAGATGATGTGGTACATATATACAATGGAATATTCCTCAGCCATAAAACAATGAAATATTGCCTATTGCCACAACATATTAATAGATGTACCTAGAGATTATAATACTAAGTGAAGTAAGACACACAGCAAAAGACAAATATTATATGGTATCAGTCATGTGGAATCTAATTTTTAAAAAATTATACAAATGAACTTATTTACAAATAAGTTAGTAGACTTAGCAGATATCAAAAACAAACTTACAGTTATCAACGGGAAAATATAATGGGGGGCAGGATAAATCAGAAGCTTGGAGTGAACACATACACACTACTATATATAAGATAGATAAGAAACAGGGATCTACTATATAGTATGGAGAACTCTATTCAATATTCTGTGATAATCGCTATGAGGAAACAATCTAAAAAATAATGAATATATATATGTATATATTGGAGAAGGAAATGGCAACCCACTCCAGTATTCTTGCCTAGAGAATCCGGTGAACAAAGGAGCCTGGTGAGCTTCTGCCCATAGGGTCACACAGAGCCAGACACGACTGAAGTGACTTAGCATGCATGCATGCATTGGAGAAGGAAATGGCAACCCACTCCAGTATTCTTGCCTCCAGTATGTCACCACATTATTTTGATTATTTGATTATTTTGATTACAACAGGTTTGTGGTAAGTTTTAAAATTAACAATTGTGAATCTTTTCTTAAGATTTCTTTTTCCATTTGGTTCTACATAGATTTTAGGGTCAACATATCTATTTGTGCAAAATGGCCAGTTGCTATTTTGCTAGAGATTTACACTGAATCTATAAATATTTTGTATTACCATCTTAATAATATCACCTTCCAATTCATGAAAATGAAATGTCTTTCTATTTAGTGAAGTCCCCCTTAATTTCTTTCAATGATATTTTGAACTTTTTAGTATACAAGTCTTGCACTTATTCTGTTAAATTTTTGTGTCAGTACTTGAATCTTTTTGATACTACTGTAAACAAGATTGTTTTCTTAATTTAATTTTTAGGTCGTTCATTAATTTGCATAGGAAAACAATGTATTTTTGTATATCAATCTTGTACCCTGTAACCTTGTTGAACTCCTCTATTAGTTCTAATTGTGTGTGTGTATTCCTTAGGATTTTCTATACACAAGATACAGTCATTTGCAAATGGCAAGTTTTACTTCTTTAAACATAGAATCATAAACACTGTATGATACCACTTATATGTGGAATGCAAAAATTAAAACAAAGTAGTGAATACAGACTCACAGATACATATAACTGACTAGTGATTACCAGTGGGGAGAGAGAAGAGGAGGAAATTGAGAAATACAAACTGTTATGTATAAAATAAGCTACTCATGTATATTGTACAACACTGGAAATACAGTCAATTTTCATAATAAATATAAATGAGGTATAACCTTTAAAAATTGTGAATCACTATATTGTACACCTGCAACATATAATATTGTGGGGGCTTCCCACGTGACTCAGTGGCAAAGAATTCATCTGCCAATTCAAGAGCCAAAGGAGATGTGGGTTCCATCCCAGGGTTGGGAAGATCCCCTGAAGGAGGAAATGGCAACCCACTCCAGTATTCTTGCCAGGATAATCCCATGGAAAGAGGAGTCTGTGGGTTCTCAAAGAATCAGAAAAAACTGAAGTAACTGAGTATGTACACAACATATAATATTGTACATCAAATATGCAAGCATGCCAAGTCACATCAGTCATTCCGACTCTGTGCAACCCTATGAATTGTAGCTTGCCAGGTTCCTGTGTCCATGGGGTTCTTCAGGCAAGAATACTGGAATGGATTGCCATGCCCTCCTCCAGGGGATCTTCCCATCCCAGGGATCAAAACCTTGTCTCTTAGTTCTTCTCCATTGTAAGCTGAGTTCTGTACAACTACGGCAACCTGGGAAGCTGGTACATCAAATGTACTTCAGTTAAAAAAAAAAAGAACTTTCATTTCAGGGTCAATTTGAATGCAAGTACCAAATGTAACAGAGGCTCTAATCAAGAGTCACTTTTTATCCTAAGGTCAAAGTGGTACATTAAGACACTACTGGACTGATGGATAAAGGAAAGAAATCCTACGTTGAGAAGACACATTTGCCAAGCACAATGTGAGACACTTTAATAATGTTATTTAATTGAAATATTCATATCAACTCTGAATGTTAGGTTTATTTTCAAATTTTATTATTGAATAGAAATTTATACAGAATGACAGACTGAAGAGAGGAAATAGAGCCTAGGAACTTGACTGACTCATCACACTCATAATGCTAATATGACCAGATCAGTATTCATGGTTAGGACTATTTATTAAAGTTTTCATTATTCAAATATTCATCTAGTTCCATGTAGGACATTAAGACAATAAGCAATCCTTAGTCCTCTTTCTCATATTTCCTCAGTTCATTTCAGTCACTCAGTCGTGGCTCACTACTTGTGATCCCATGGACACACCAGGCTTCCGTGTCCATCACCAACTCCTGGAGTTTACTCAAATGTATGTCCATTGAATGGTGATGCCATCCAACAGCCTCACCCTCTGTCTTCCCCTACTCCCACATTCAATCTTTCCCAGCATCAGGGTCTTTTCAAATGAGTCAGTTCTTCACATCAGGTGGCCAGAGTATTGGAGTTTCAGCTTCATCATCAAGTCCTTCGAATGAATATTCAGGACTGATTTCCTTTAGGATGGAATGGTTTGATCTCCTTGCAGTCCAAGGGACTCTCCAGAGTCTTCCCCAACACCACAGTTCAAAAGCATAAATTCTTTGATGCTCAGCTTTCTTCATAGTCCAACTCTCACATCCATACATGACTACTGGAAAAGTCATAGCTTTGACTACACGGAAACTTTGTTAGCAAAGTGATGTTTTTGCTTTTTAATATGCTGTCTAGGTTGGTCATACCTTTTTTTCAAGAGCAAGTGACTTTTAATTTCATGGCTGCAGTCACCATCTGCAGTGATTCTGGAACCCAAAAGAATAAAGTCTGTCACTGTTTCCACATCTATTTGCCATGAAGTGATGGGACCAGATGCCATGATCTTAGTTTTCTGAATGTTGAGTTTTAAGTCAACTTTTTCACTTTCCTCTTTCACTTTCATCAAGAGTCTCTTTAGTTCTTCTTTGCTTTCTACCATAAGGGCGGTGTTATCTGCATATCTGAGGTTATTGATATTTCTCCTGGAAATCTTGATTCCAGCTTGTGCTTCATCCAGCCCGACATTTCATATGATATAATCTGTGTATAACTTAAGTATGCAAGGTGACAATATACAGCCTTCATGTATTCCATTTCCAAGGAACCAGTCTGTTGTTACATGTCCAGTTCTAACTGTTGCTTCCTGACCTGCATACAGGTGTCTCAAGAGGCAGGTCAGGTGGTCTGGGATTCCCATCTCTTTCAGAATTTTCCACAGTTGATTGTGATCCACACAGACAAAGGCTTTGGCATAGTCAATAAAGCAGAAATAGATGTTTTTCTGGAACTTTCTTGCTTTTTGATAATCCAGTGAATGTTGGCAATTTGAGCTCTGGTTCCTCTGCCTTTTCTAAAACCAGCTTGAACATCTGAAAGTTCACGGTTCACGTATTGCTGAAGTCTGGCTTGGAGAATTTTGAGCATTACTTTACTAGCGTGTAAGATGAGTGCAATTGTGCAGTAGTTTGAGAATTCTTTGGGATTGCCTTTCTTTGGGATTGGAATGAAAACTGATCTTTTCCAGTCCTGTGGCCACTGTTGAGTTTTCCAAATTTGTTGGCAACAGATGTGAGAGTTGGACCTAAAGAAGACTGAGCACTGAAGAATTGATGCTTTTGAACTGTGGTGTTGGAGAAGACTCTTGAGAGTCCCTTTGACTGCAAGGAGATCCAACCAGTCCATCCTAAAGGAGCTCAGCCCTGAGTGTTCATTGGAAGGAACGATGCTGAAGCTGAAACACCAATACTTTGGCCACCTGATGCAAAGAACCAAATCATTGGAAAAGACCCTGATGCTGAGAAAGAATGAAGGCAGGAGGAGAAGGGGTCAACAGAGGATGAGGTAATTGGATGGCATCACCCACTCAATGGAGATTAGTTTGAGTAAACTCCGGGAGTTGGTGATGGACAGGGAGTGCTGGCATGCTGCAGTCTATATGCTCACAAAGAGTTTGACATGACTGAGTGACTGAACTGGACTGAACTGAACTGAATATTAAAGAAACACAGTGAGTGAGTGAGTGAAAGTCACTTAATCATGTCTGAATCTGCGACCCCATGGACCCCATGGAATTTTCCAGGCCAGAATATTGGAGTGGGTAGCCTTTACCTTCCCTGGGGGATATTCCCAACCCTGGGATTGAACCAAGGTCTCCTGCATTGCAGACAGATTCTTTACCAGCTGAGCCACCAGGGAAGCCCAAGAATACTGGTGTGGGTGGCCTATCACTTTTACAGAGAATCTTCCCAACCCAGGAATTGAACTGGGGTCTCCTGCATTTCAGGCGGATACTTTACCAACTGAGCTATCAGGGAAGACCCAGAGAAACACATTAGAGAGCATGAAATGTCTCAAATTTATTTAGATTCTGTTTTCTTCTATGGCCTTCACTAGAGTTTAATTTCTTTCTTAATATAATGTTTTTATGTATTCCTGTTTAAAGTAACTTGTTCTTATTTCATAGTTTTTGTTGCTAATATGAATGCTATTTTAACTTACATTTACTGGATGGTTTTTTCATGTTGAATATAATATTGATTTTTGTATATTACTCTGGTAATTACCAGCTTCCCTGGTGGCTCAGTGGTAAAGAATCCACCTGCCAATGCAGGAGAATCAGATTAGATCCCTGGATCGGGAAGACTGCCTGGAGAAAGAAATGGAAACCCAATCCAGTATTTTTGCCTGGGAAATCCTATGGACAGCAGACCCTGGGAGGTCACAGTCCATGGAGTTGCAAAGGGTCAGACACAAACTCAGAAACTAAATAACAACTACTGGTAATTACCATTTTGGCTGAAATTCTTATTAGGCCTAAGAAGTTTTTTATTGATTTCTGTAGTTAAGATCATTGTATCATCTTCAAATAAAGCCAATTGTACATCTTTCCTTCATGTCTTTATACATTTATTTAATTTTCATTCTTTAAAAACTGGTCAAGCCCTCCTGAATTAGGCTAAAAGCATTAAGTGATTGGCATCCTTGCCTTGTTCCTCATCTTAAGAGGAATATAAAGTTTCTCTGTTAAGTATAAAGTTTGCTACAAGTTTTCATTAGACATATCTTCCTCAACATACAATGAACTCATCATAAGTTGAAAATATCAAAAGTCAAAAATGCATTTAATTTAAACTACCAACATCATAGCTTAGCTTAGCCTACCTTAAATGTGCCCAGGACAATGACATTAGCCTACAGTTAGGCAAAATCATCTAACACAAAACCTGTTTTCTAATAAAGTGTTGAATATCTCATGCAATTTATCAAGTACTATACTAAAAGTGAAAAACAGAATGGTTGTGTGGGTACAGAATGGATGTTAAGTGTATCAGTTGTTTACTGTCATGAATGTATATATAGCTGACTGGGAGCTGAAGCTTGCCAGCATTAAAAGAGAGTACTGTTTGACATATATCTAGCCAGGGAAAACATCAAAACTCAAAATTTGAAGTATGGCATCTACTGACTGAGTATTGAACCACTGTAAAGCTGAAAGTCATTGCTAAGTTGGGGAATATCTGTATAACCATTATCAAGTTAAGAATTTCCCTTCAATTCTAGATGAAGATAAGCATAAAATTTTTGTCCTTTACACTAAAAATGAAGTGAATTACAATGACTGATTTCTAAAGATTATTTCTTTGGATTCCTGAGATATATATATATATAATGTGTATATGTATATACACACATATATATGCATACCTTGTTTTATTGCATTATGCTTTATTTAACTTCACAGATTGTGTTTTTTGAAGAATAAACGTTTGTGACAACCCCACGTTAAGTAAGTTTACTGGCATCATTTCTCTAACAGCATTATTTTTTTTTTCCTTTTTTTTTTTTATTATTTTTATTTTTTTTTCCAGTGGGTTTTGTCATACATTGATAACAGCATTATTTTTAAATTAAGCTATATATATATATTTTTTTAGACATAAACCTATTGCATACTTAGTAGACTACAGTATACTGTAGGTGTAACATATGCAGTGGGAAACAACAACAACAAATCATGTGGCTCACTTTATTGCAATAATCACTTTAAGGATCTGGAACCACAATATCTTCAATGTGTGAGTGTGTGGTTGTACGTCTGTGTGGGTATTTTTGTTGTTAGCTAATACTTCAGCATTCTATTTTCATTAAGTAAAAGAAGTCTTTGTTTTTTTCAAAGAATTTATTTATTCAAAATAGTTTTAGGTTCACAGTAAAACTAAGACGAAACTACAGAAGTTCCCACCTACTCCCTGCCAATATACAAGTATAGCCTTCCCCAACAACATCTCCCACAAAAGTGGTACATTTCTTACCACTGATGAATCTACATTGACACATAATCTCCCAAATTCCATAGCTAACATTTGTGTTCACACTTGGTGTGGTATAGTCCATGGGTTTGGACATGTGCATAATGACATATATCCATCATTATGGTGGTAAAATACAGAATATTTTCACTGCCCTAAAAATCCTCTGTACTCCACTTATTCATGACTTCCCCCATCAACTCCTGATCTTTTTACTATCTTCATAGTTTTGTATTTTCCACAACGTCACAGAATTGAAACCACAGAGTACATAGCCTTTGAATATTGGTTTCTTTCACCTAGCAATATGCACTTAAGTTTCCTTTATTTCTTTTCATGGCTTGATAGCTTAATTTTCAGTGGTGTATACTATTGCATTGCCTCTATGTACCAAAGTTTATGTACTTATTCACCTACTGAAGAGTATCCTATTTGCTTCCAGATTTTGGCAATTATGGATAAAGCTGCTATAAACACCTATGTGGAGGTTTTTAAGTGAATATAAGTTTTCAACACCTTCAAGGAGTGCAAGGAGTGCTGGTTCATAAAAGTATGTTTAGTTTGCTAAGAAACTGCCAAATTGTCTTCAAAAGTAGCTGTGCCTGCTAAGTCGCTTCAGTCATGTCTGACTCGACCGTATGGACTGTAGCCCACCAGGCTCCTCTGTCCATCGGATTCTCCAGGCAAGAATACTGGAGTGAGTTGTCATGCCCTTCTTCAGGGGATCTTCCTGACCCAGGGATTGAACCTGAGTCTCTGATGTCTCCTGCATTGTCAGACAGGTTCTTTACCACTAGCCTCACCTGAGAAGCCAAAGTAGCTGTACCATTTTACATTCCCATCACCAGTAAATAAAAGTCCCATTGTTTCACACCCTCATCAGTGTTCTGGATTTTGGCCATTTTACCAGGTGTAAAGGAGCATATCATTCGTGTTTTAATAATGCCTCTCATGATGCAGAAAATCTTTTCATATGGTTATTTTCAATAGGTATATCTTCTTTGGTGAGGCGTCTATTAAGTTCTTTAGCCCATATTTAATCCAGTTGTTTGCTTTCTTCTTGTTGATATTTAAGAGCTGTCCATATATATCTTGATCACATGTATTTTGCAAATATTTTCTCACAGTCTTTGGCTTGTCTTCTCACTCACTTGACAATGTTTTTAACGGTGTAGAAGTTTTTTTTTAATTTTAATGAAGTCTACATTGACAATTCTTTCGTGATTTATGCCTTTGATATTGTGTCTGAAAAGTCATCATCATTCCCCAAATCATCTAGTTTTTTGCCTATTTTATCTTTTAGGAGTTTCATAATTCTGCACTTTATGCTTAGGCCTATGACCTATTTTGAGTCAATTTTTGTGAAGTGGTAAGGTTTCTTTTGCATGTGGATTCTTTTTTGTTTGTTTTTTGTGAATATCATGAAACTCCAGGATCGTCTGTGGAAAAGATTATCTTAGCTTCATTGTGTTTTCTTTGCTCCATTTTCAAAGGTCGTTCATTTCACTTCAGTCGCTCAGTCGTGTCTGACTCTGCAATCCCATGGACTGAAGCATGCCAGGCTTCCCTATACATCACCAACTCCCACAGCCTACTCAAACTCATGTCCATTGTGTCGGTGATGCCATCCAACCATCTCATCCTCTGTCATCCCCTTCTCCTCCTGCCTTCAATCTTTCCCAGCATCTGGGTCTTTGCCAGTGAGCTGGTTCTTTACATCAGGTGGCCAAAGTATTGGAGTTTCAGCTTCAGCATCACTTCTTCCAATGAATATTCAAGACTGAGCTCCTTTAGGATGGACTGGTTGGATCTCCTTGCTATGCAAGGGACTCTCAAGAGGCTTCCCCAACACCACAGTTCAAAAGCATCAATTCTTTGGCACTCAGTTTTCTTTATAGTCCAACTCTCATATCCATACATGACTACTGGGAAAGCCGTAGCTTTGACTAGACAGATCTTTGTTGGTAAAATAACGTCTCTGCTTTTTAATATGCTGTCTAGGTTGGTCATAGCTTTTTTTCCAAAGAGCAAACACCTTTTAATTTCATGTTTGCAGTCACCATCTGTATTTGGAGCCCCCCAAAAAATAAAGTCTCTCACTATTTCCATTGTTTTCCCATCTATTTGCCATGAAATGATGGGACCAGATGCCATGATGTCAAAGATCAGTTGACCATATTTATATGTGTTATTTCTGGGCTTTCTACGGTGTTCCATTGATCTATTCTTTCACCAACATCACAGTGTCTTGATTACGATAGTTTTATATTAAGTCTTGTAGTCAGAGAGTGTTCAGTTCAGTTCAGTCACTCAGTCATGTCCTACTCATTGCGACCCCATGAACTGCAGCACACCAGACCTCCCTGTCCATCACCAACTCCCGGTGTTTACTCAAACTCATATCCAGTGAGTCAGTGATGCCATCCAATCATCTCATCCTCTGTCATCCCCTTCTCAGATAGTGTTAGTCTTCCAATTTTGTTCCTCTAAACCACAAATAAAGTTCCAATACCTTGGACACCTGATGTGAAGAGCTGACTCATTGGAAAATACTCTGATGTTGGGAAAGATTGAAGGCCAGAGGAGAAGGAGGTGACAGAAGACCAATGGTTAGATGGCATCACCAACTCAATGAACATGAGTTTGAGCAAGCACCAGGAGATGATGAAGGACAGGGAAGCCTGGCATGCTGCAGTCCATGGGGTAGCAAAGAGTCAGACATGACTGAGCATCTGAACAATAAAATCACAAATGTTGTGTTGGCTACTAGGTATATTTGTCTTTCCATATAAACTTTAATTTTGCTGATAACCACAAAATAACTTGCCAGGAATTTGATTTGGATTGTACTGAATCTGTATATCAAAGTAGGAAAGAACTTACATCTTGACATTATGTTTTCCTATCCAAGAACATGAAATATGTCTCTGTTTTGCTTTTTTAATTTCATTCTTCAGAGTTCATCTATGTTCATAAGCAAAAGGGGATGACTTTTATTCTCTATTTTCCTTATCTCATTTTTGCAATCAAAATCATGATACTATTACAAATTATTCTGAGAGCTTTAACTCTTATGTTATCCCTTGGAATAATTTATATATCAATAACAATTAACTGTTATCTTAATTGTTTGCTACAACTCACCAGCAAAGCCAACTGGGACCACTTTTTGTTGATGATAAAAGAGAAGAGGACATCTTTGTCTTCTATTTAAATTTCTTTAAAATGTATTAGTCGAGGCAGTCTTAAGATGGCAGAGGAATAGGATGGGGAGACCACTTTCTCCCCCACAAATTCATCAAAGGAACATTTGAACACTGAGCAAATAACACAAAACAACTTCTGAATGCTAGCAGAGGACATCAGGCACCCAGAAAGGCAGCCCATTGTCTTCGAAAGGAGGTAGGACAAACTATAAAAGATAAAAGGAGAGACAAAAGAGGTAGGGACAGAGATCTGTCCTGGGAAGGGAGTCTTAAAAAAGAGAGCAGTTTCCAAACACCAGGAAACACTCTCACCAGTGGGTCTGTGGCGAGTCTTGGAATCTCAGAGGGCAACATAACTGAGAGGAAAAATAAATAAATAAATAATTAAAACCCACAGATTACCTGCCTAACAGCAACTCCCAGCAGAGAAGCAGCCCATTTGCTCGCATCCACCACAAGCAAGCGGGGGCTGAACAGGGAGGCTCCAGCTGCATTGCTTAGGGTAAGGACCAGGCCTCAATGCCCCAAGGGCAATCTGAGGGAACTAACATGAGATAGCAACCCAGACTGTGGGAGAGCCAGAGAGAGAGAGAAAAAAGAGAGAGAGAGAGAGAGAGAGAGAAAGAACTATACCATGAAAAGCCCTAACCTCAGACACTGCCAGGCCTGCTCACAGAGCAAAGGACTGAGCAGAGCTAGCAGGCTGCAGACTGGCCCATTCCCCACTGGAGACAGGTAGGCAGAAGCAGCCAGAGCCCGAAGGGGGCAATCGTGGCCCCAGAGAGGCATCCTCTACCAAACTGCAAGCAGTCTTCATTGCTAATCAAGACTTCTTGGGATTCTGGATGGCTGACATCTGCCGGGAGAGTTGCCACCTGAGATCAGCTCGCCAGAAGAGACACACGGCACACTTGAGAAGGTGTGCCCATTGTACACCCAGAAAACCCAGTGGCTGGGACGGGGGAGGCAATAAGACGAACCCCCCACCTGAGGGTGACTGCACTGGCCAAGCATCTGCTCACCTGAGCTGCTGAGACCCGGGAAGCACACAAAACACAGGCCCAACCAAGTCTGTGCCTTTGTGGAGTACTCAAGAACGTGAACCTGAGCAGCTCAGACCTGGGAAGTGCACGCAAACCAGGGCCTACCTCAGAGAGTTCCCAGCAGAGCAACCTAGAGCCTGAGAAGTGTAGACCATGAAAGCACACACGCCATGAGTGGGGTCAAACCCAGTGCAGCTGAAACACTGTGAGCAATCCCAACACAAGCCAGTGATATTTGTTTGCAGTGTTCCTCCCTCCCCACAGCACAACTGAACAAGTGAGCCTAAAAAAAGTGACCACCATCACCTCCATGTGTCATGGTGGAAATTAGACACTGAAGAGACCTGCAAACAGAAGCAGCTAGAATAAACAGAGGGAACTGCTTTGGAAGTGACAGGTGCAACAAATTAAAACCCTGTAGTTAGTACCAACCACACAGGAACGGGCCTATAGATCTTGAGAAGTATAAGCCAAATCAAGGAACTATCTGAAAATGATCTAACCGCACACTATCCACAACAGCTCCAGAGAAATTCCTAGATGTATTTTTACTAGTATCATTTTTTTATTTTTATTTTTTTTTATTTTTAAGTCCTATATTACTCCTTTAATTTTCATTTTTATAACCTAATATTACCTTCCAAAAAAACCTATTTTTAAAGCAAACTTCATATATATACTTTATACTTCTTGTGACTTTGCTTTGTTTTTTTTAATATTATATTTTTGAGAAGCTAACATCTACTCTAGATGTTTAATCTTTGCTTTTTGGTATTTCTTATCAATTCTGTAATTTTAAGAATGCAATCTTCACTACCCATTTTTATGTGGGAGTGAGATTACTGGCTTGATTGTTCTATCCCCCCTTTGACTCTCCTTTTTCTCCACCTGGTTGCCTCTATCTCCTCCCTCCCCTCTTCTCTTCTCTACCCAACTCTGTGAATCTCTTTATGTGTTCCTCACTGTGGAGCACAATAAGGGAACTAACTAATGGCTGGATCTGTCTCTTTTCTTTTGATTCCCCCTTTTCTCCTCCTGGCCACCTCTGTCTCCTTCCTCCCTCTTCTCTTTTCTGTGTAACTCCGTGAACATCTCTGAGGGGTCCAGACTGTGGAGAGCACATAGGGAAGTGATTGCTGCCTAGTTTGCTTTCTCCCCTTTTGATTCCCCCTCTTCTCCTCCTGGTCACCTCTATCTCCCTCCTCCCTCTTCTCTTCTCCATATAACTCTGTGAAACTCTCCCGGTGTCCCATACTGTGGAGAAACTTTTCATTATTAACTTAGATGTTTTATCATCAGTTCTGTATATGGAGAAGTCTTGAGGCTACTGTAAGAATAAACTGAAACCCAGAGACAGGAGGCTTAAGTCTAAAACCTGAGAACACCAGAGAACTCCTGACTCCAGGGAACATTAATCGATAAGAGTTCATCAAAAGCCTCCATACCTACACTGAAACCAAGAACTACCCAACAGCCAACAAGTTCCAGACCAAGACATACAATGCAAATTCTCCAGCAAAACAGGAACATAAACCTGAGCTTCAATATACAGGCTGCCTAAAGTCACACCAAACCCATGGACATTTCAACACTCACTACTGGACACTTCATTGCAATCCAGAAAGAAGAGCTCCACTCACCAGAACATGGACACAGGCTTCACTAACCAGGAAACCTTGACAAGCCACTCATCCAAACCAACCCACAGTGAAGAAACTCCAAAATAAAGAGGAACCACAACCTGACAGAATATGGAAAGGCCACTGCAAACACAACAATATAAACAAGATGAAAAGGCAGAGAAATACCCAGCAGGTAAAGGAACAGGACAAATGCCCACCAAACCAAAAAAAAAAAAAAAAAAAAAAAGGAAGAGATAGGGAATATACCTGATAAAGAATTCAGAATAATTATAGTGAAAATGATCCAAAATCTTGAAAACAAAATGGAGATACAGATAAATGCACTGGACACAAGGATTGAGAAGATGCAAGAAATGTTTAACAAGGACCCAGCAGAAATAAAAAAGAGTCAATATGTAATGAATAGTGCAATAAATGAGATCAAAAACACTCTGGAGGGAACCAACAGTAGAATAAGAAACAGAAAGTAGGCTAAGTGAGGTAGAAGATAGAATGGTAGAATAAATGAAGCAGAGAAAAAAAATAATTAAAAGAAATGAGGACAACCTCAGAGAACTCTGGGACAATGTTAAATGCCCCAACATTCGAATCACAGGAGTCTGAGAAGAAAAAGACACAAAGAAAGAAAACTCGCCTAAAATGGGGGAGGTAATAGTCGCCCAAGTCCAAGAAACCCAGAGAGTCCAAAACAGGATAATCCCAAGGTGAAAGACCCCAAAACACATATTAATAAAGTTGACAAAGATCAAACACAAAGAACAAATATTAAAAGCAGCAAGGGAAAAACAGCAAATAACACAAAAGGGGATTCCCATGAGGATAACAGCTGATCTTTCAATAGAAACTCTTCAGGCCAGAAGGGAATGGCAGGACGTACTTAAACTGAGGAAAGACAAAAAACTACAACCCAGATTATTGGACACAGCAAGGATCTCATTCAAGTATGAAGGAGAAATCAAAAGCTTTACAGACAAGCAAAAGCTGAGAGAATTCAACACCACCAAAAGAGCTCTCCAACACATGCTTAAGGATTTTCTCTAGACAGGAAAAACAGAAAAGGTGTATAAATTTGAACACAAAACAACAAAGTAAATGGCAACGAGATCGTACTTTTCAATAATTACCTTAAAAGTAGATAGGTTGAATACCCCAACCAAAAGGCAAAGACTGGCTAAATGGATACAAAAACAAGACCCCTATATATGTTGTCAACAAAGACCCACCTTGAAACAAGGGATACATACAGACTGAAAGTGAAGGCCTGGAAAAAGATATTCCACGCAAATAGAGACCAAAAGAAAGCAGGAGTAGCAATACTCATATCAGATGAAATAGCCTTTAAAATAAAGGCTGTGAAAAGAGACAAAGAAGGACAGACACTACATAATGATCAAAGAATCAAACCAAGAAAAGAATATAACAATTATAAATATATATGCACCCAACATAGGAGTCCTGCAATATGTAAGACAAATGTTAACAAGTATGAAAGGGGAAATTAACAATAACACAATAATAGTGGGAGACTTTAATACCTCACTTACACCTATGGATAGATCAAATAAACAGAAAATTAACAAAGAAACACAAACTTTAAATGATATAATAGTCCAGTTAGACTTAATTGATATCTATAAGACATTTCACCCCAAAACAATGAATTTCACCTTTTTCTCAAGTGCACACGGAACCTTCTCCAGGAAAGATCACATCCTGCACCATAAATCTAGCCTTGGCAAATAAAAAAAAAAAAAAAACTGAAATCATTCAGTTTTTTTTTTCAACTTTTTCAGAAAAGTTGAAAGCAACTTTTCTGACCACAATGCAGTAAGACTAGGTGTCAATTACAAGAGAAAAACCATTAAAAATTCCAACATATGGAGGCTGAAAAACACATTGCTGAATAACCAACAAATCACAAAAGAAATCAAAAAAGAAATCAAAATATGCATAGAAGCAAATGAAAATAAAAACAAAACAACCAATAACCTACGGGACACTGTAAAAGCAGTACTAAGGAGAAGGTTCATAGGAATACATGCTTACCTCAAGAAACAAGAAAAAAGTGAAATAAATAACCTAATTCTATACTTAAGCAACTAAAAAAGGAAGAAATGAAGAACCCCAGGGTTAGTAGAAGTAAAGAAATCTTTAAAATTATGGCAGAAATAAATGCAAAAGAAATAAAAGAAACCATAGAAAAAATCAACAAAGCTGAAAGCTGGTTATTTGAGAAGATAAATAAAATTGACAAACAATTAGCCAGACTCATCAAGAAACAAAGAGAGAAGAATCAAATCAACAAATTAGAAATGAAAATGCAGAAATCACAACAGACAACACAGAAATACAAAGGATCATAAGAGACTACTATCAGTGACTATATGCCAATAAAATGGACAACTTGGAAGAAATGGAAAAATTCCTGGAAAAGTAAAACTTTCCCAAACTGAACCAGGAAGAAATAGAAAATCTTAACAGACCCATCAAAAGCACAGAAATTGAAACTGTAATCAGAAACCTTCCAGCAAACAAAAACTCAGGACCAGACGGCTTCACATCTGAATTCTACCAAAAATTTAAGAATAGTTAACAACTATCCTACTCAAACTCTTCCAGAAAATTGCAGAGGAAGATAAACTTCCAAACTCATTCTTATGAGGCCACCATTACCCTAATACCAAAACCAGACAAAGATGCTACAAAAAAAGAGAAAACTACAGGCCAATATCACTGATGAACTTAGATGCAAAGATCCTTACCAAAATTCTAGCAAACAGAATCCAACGACATATTAAAAAGATCATACATCACAACCAAGTGGTCTTTATCCCAGGGATGCAAGGATTCTTCAATATCTACAAATCAATCAACATAATACATCATATTAACAAATTGAAAGATAAAAACGATATGATTATATCAATAGATGCAGAGAAAGCCTTTGACAGAATTCAACATCCATTTATGATAAAAAGAAAAACCCTCCAGAAAGCAGGAATAGAAGGAACATGCCTCAAAATAAAAGAAAAAGCTATATATGACAAAGCCACAGCAAACATTATCCTCAATGGTAAAAAACTGAAAGCATTTCCCCTAAAGTTAGGAGCAAGACAAAGGTGCCCACTCTCATCACTACTATTCAACATAGTTTTGGAAGTTCTGGCCACCACAATCAGAGCAGAAAAAGAAATAAAAGGAATCCGGATAGGAAAAGAAGAAGTAAAACTTTCACTGTTTGCAGATGACATGATCCTCTACATAGAAAACCCTAAAGACCACCAGAAAATGACTAGAGCTAATCAATGAATATAGTAAAGTTGCAGGATATAAAATTAACACACAGAGATCACTTGCATTCCTATACACTAACAATGAGAAAGCAGAAAGAGAAATTAAGGAAACAATTCCATTCACCATTGCAACGAAAAGAATAAAATACGACTATAGCTACCTAAAGAAACAAAAGACCTATATATAGAAAACTATAAAACACTGATGAAAGAAATCAAAGAGGACACAAATACCATGTTCATGGATTGACAGAATCAATATAGTGAAAATGAGTATAATACCCAAAGCAATCTATAGATTCAATGCAATCCCTATCAAGCTACCAATGGTATTTTTCAGAGAACTAGAACAAATAATTTCACAATTTGTATGGAAATACAAAAAACCTCGAATAGCCAAAGCAATATGGAGAAGGAAGAATGGAACTGGAGGAATCAACCTGCCTGACTTCAGGTTCCACTACAAAGCTACAGTCATCAAGACAGTATGGTACTGGCACAAAGATCCATATAGATCCATGGAACAAAATAGAAAGCCCAGAGATAAATCCACACACTTATGGACACCTTATCTTTGACAAAGGAGGCAAGAATACACAGTGGAGGAAAGACATTCTCTTTAACAACTGGTGCTGGGAAAACTGGTCAGGTACTTGTAAAAGAATGAAACTAGAACACTTTCTAACACCATACACAAAAATAAACTCAAAATGGATTAAAGATCTAAATGTTAGACCAGAAACTATAAAACTCTTAGAGGAAAACAAAGGCAACACACTCTCTGACATAAACCACAGCAGGATCCTCTATGACCCACCTTCCAGAGTAATGGAAATAAAAGCAAAAATATACAAATGGGACCTCATTAAACTTAAAAGCATTTGCACAACAAAGGAAACTATAAGCAAGGTGAAAAGACAGCCTTCAGAATGGGAGAAAATAACAGCAAACGAAGCAACTGGTAAAGAATTAATCTCACAAATATACAAGCAACTCCTGCAGCTCAATTCTAGAAAAATAAATGACCCAATCAAAAATTGGGGCCAAAGAACTAAACAGACATATCTCCAAAGAAGACATACAGATGGCTAACAAACACATGAAAAGATGTTCAACATCACTCATTATCAGAGAAATGTAAGTCAAAACCACAATGAGGTACCATCTCATGCAGGTCAGAATGGCTGCTATCCAAAAGTCTACAAGCAATAAATCCTGAAGAGGGTGTGGAGAAAAAGGAATCGTCTTACACTGTTGGTGGGAATGTAAACTAGTACAGCCACTATGGAGAACACTGTGGAGATTCCTTAAAAAAACTGGAAATAGAACTGCCATATGACCCAGTAATCCCACTCCTGGGCATACACACCGAGGATACCAGAACTGAAAGAGGCACGTGTACCCCAATGTTCATCGCAGCACTGTTTATAAAAGCCAGGACATGGAAGCAACCTAGATGCCCACCAGCAGACGAATGGATAAGAAAGCTGTGATACATATACACAGTGGAATATTACTCACCCATTAAAAAGAATATATTTCAATCAGTTCTAATGAGGTGGATGAAACCAGAGCTTATTATATAGATTGAAGTAAACCAGAAAGAAAAACACCAATACAGTATATTAACGCATATATATGAAATTAAGAAAGATGGTAACGATAACCGTATATGCAAGATAACAAACGAGACACAAATGTATAAAACAGTCTTTTGGACTCTGGGGGAGAGGGCGAGGGTGGGTTGATTTGGGAGAATGGCACTGAAACATGTATATTATCATATGTGAAACGGATCGCCAGTCCAGGTTTGATGCATGAGACAGGGTGCTCGGGGCTGGTGCACTGGGATGACCCAGAGGGATGGGATGGGGAGGGAGGTGGGAGGGGGGTTCAGGATGGAGAACACATGTACACCCGAGGCAGATTCATGTCAATGTATGGCAAAACCACTACAATATTGTAATGTAATTAACCTCCATTTAAAATAAATAAATTTATAGTAAAAAAAATAAATAAATAAAATAAGTAGATAAGAGAATTAAAATGTATTAGTCTACTGAGTCTTTATTTTTCTCTCGTGCCCTTTTGTATTTTTATGTTTTCTAGAAATGTAATCCTTGAAATGTGTTATCATATAGCTATTGATGATTCTTTTGTCTTTTAAAAAATCTGTTGTATCTATAACATTCCATTTATTTTATTCTATATTCTGTATATCTTTTCTTTACATCTTCTCTTTCCTTCATCAGTACAACAGGTGGTCTATGTTGCTAAACTTTTCAGTCTTTCAATTTTGACTTGTTAATAATCTCGACTATTTTTTATAGTTATTCTAGTAATCTTTTAATTTATTTACTTTCTACCCTTAACTCTTGTATGTTAAGAGTCTGTCTTGTTACATTGGGTATTCTCTGCTATTTCCAATGCATTCAATTAAATGCTCATCACATTTGTTTTTAACCAATACTTGATGGCCAATATATTTCAAGCATTAAATAGTGTTCCACAAATGCTGATGTATAGTAATTTCATTATTCCATTTAAAATTATTTCCTTTTTTAATTCAAAGAATATTAAACATTATGATAGTTTCCAAACGTGGACTATTTTAATATTTATAATTAATTTTCAGTTTTATTATCATGGTTGGAGAATGCAGTCTATATGATATTGATTCCTTGGAATATGAGAGGCTTCCTGTATAGTCTAATATATACTTTACTTTTGCAAATGTTCCCTGTATTCTCAAAAAGAATATATATCTTCTGTTTATCCTCTGTGTATTTTGAATATCTCAAGATTAATGTTTCACTAAGACTTTGGTATTGCTGCTTATTTTGCTCTATTACAATTGATTTCTGTGAGGCACATAAAATCATCCAGTACAGTTACTGTTTTAACTACTTCATTAATTTCATTTATCATGAGGATGTCTTATTAAATTACTAGTAAGGGAAAAATCCTACAAAACCTAACGACAGCATATTTCCTAAATTATAATTTATTTATATAAGAGAACATCATGAGTCATTAAAAATCATGTCATTTATATTTATTGACATAGAGTGATGGCCATGAGATTGGTAAGTAGAATACAAAAGCTACAAATCAGCATGGCATATGATTCCAATAATGTAAAATTATATATAATTATGCATATATACATACACACAGATAGATGCACTAAAATCAGATTGATTACATTCTTTGTAGCTGAAGATGGAAAAGCTCTACACAGTCAGCAAAAAGAAGACCTGGAGCTGACTGTGCTCAAGATCATCAGCTCCTTTTAGCAAAATTCAGGCTTAAAACTAAAGAAAATGGGGAAAACCACTAGGCCACTCAGGTATGACCTAAATCAAATCCTTTATGATTATACAGGGGAGGTGACAAATAGCTTCAAGGGATTAGATCTGGTAGAGTGCCTGAAGAAATATAGGCAGAGGTTCGTAACACTGTACAAAAGGCAGTGAACAAAACCATCTCAAAGGAAAAGAAATGCAAGAAGGCAAAGTGGTTGTCCGAGGAGGCATTACAAATAGCTGAGAAAAGAAGTGAAAAGCAAGTAAGAAGGGAAAGAATTCAGAGTTCTGAATTCAGAGTTCAATTGAATTCAGAGTTCCAGAGAATAGCAAGTTGAGATAAGAAGGCCTTCTTCAATGAACAATGTAAAGAAATACAGGAAAACAATAGAATGGGAGATTAGAGATCTCTTCAAGAAAGTTGACAAGTAATATTCCATGGTGTATATGTACCACAGCTTCCTTATCCATTCGTCTGCTGATGGGGATCTAGGTTGCTTCCATGTCCTGGCTATTATAAACAGTTCTGCGATGAACATTGGGGTGCACATATCTCTTTCAGATCTGGTTTCCTCGGTGTGTATGACAAAAACCACTACACTATTGTAAAGTAATTAGCCTCCAACTAATAAAAACAAATAAAAAAAGAAAGAAAGTTGACAATATCAAAGGAATATTTGAGGCAAGGATACACATGATAAAGGACAGAAACAATAAGACTTAACAGAGACAGAAGAGATTAAAAAGAAGTAGAAAGAATACACAGAAGAACTGTACAAAAAAGTCTTTATGACCCAAATACCCATGATAGTGTGGTTACTCACCTGAAGCCAAACATCCTAGAGTATGAAGTTAAGTGAGTCTTAAGAATCATTACTACCAATAAAGCTACTGAAGTGATGAAATTTCAGCTGATATATTTTAGCATTTAAAATAAAGATGATGCTGTTAAAGTGCTGCACTCAATATGTCAGCAAATTTGGAAAACCCAGTAATGGCCACAGGGTTGGAAAAGGTCAGTTTTTACCCAATACCAAAGAAGGGCAATGAAAAAGAATGTGCAAACTACCAGATAATTGCTAGTAAGTTTATGCTCAAAATCCTTCAAGCTAGGCTTCAGCAGTACTTGAATCGAGAACTTCCAGATGTACAAAATGGGTTTAGAAAAGGCAGAAGAATAAGAGATCAAATTGCCAACATTCATTGGATTATTGAGAAAGCAAGAGAATTCCAGGAAAAAAAAAACATCTACTTCTGTTTTATTGACTATGTGAAAGTCTTTTGACAGTGTGGATCACAACAAACTGTGGAAAATTCTTAAAGAGATAGGAAAACCAGACCATCTAACCTATCTCCTGAGAAACTGGTATGTGGGTCAAGAAGCAAGTTAGATCCATACATGGAACAAATGACTAGCTAAAAATTGGGAAAGGAGTATGACGAGGCTGTATATTGTCACCCTGTTTATTTAAGTTATATGCAGAGTACATCATGCGAAATGCAGGTTGGATGAGTTACAATCTGGAATGAAGATTGCTGGGAGAAATATCAATAACCTCAGATATACAGATGACATCACTCTAATGGAAGAAAGTGAAGAGTAACTATAGAACCTGTTGATGAGGGGAAGGAGGAGAGTGGAAAAGCTGACTTATAACTCAACATTCAAAAAACTAAGATAATGGTATCCAGTCCCATTCCTTCATGGCAAATGGGAAGGGGGAAAGTGGAAGAAGTGATGAATTTTCTCTTCCTGGGCTCCAAAATCACTGTGGATGATGACTGCAGCCATGAAATTAGAAGACACTTGCTTCTTAGGAGCGCTATGACAAACCTAAAAAGCAAAGGCATCATTTTTCCAACAAAGGTCTGTATAGTCAAAACTATGGTCTTTACAGTATTCATGTACAGATGTGAGAGCTGCATCATAAAGAAGGCTGAGCACTGAAGAATTGATGGTTTTGAATTGTGGTGGTGCAGAAGACTCTTGAGAGTCCTTTGGACAGCAAGGAAATCAAAATATTTAATCCTAAAGGAAGCCAACCTTGAACAGTCATTGGAAGGACTGATGCTGAAGCTGAAGCGCCAATACTTTGGCCACCTGATGTGAACAGACAACACATTGGAAAACATACAGATGATGGGAAAGATTGAAGGCAAGAGGAAAAGTGGGTGGCAGAGGATGAGATGCTTGGATAGTATCACTGGTTCAATGGACATGAAGTTGGGTGAACTCCAGGAGATCGTGAGGGACAGGGAAGCCTAGCATGCTGCAGTCCATGGGGTCACAAAGAGCTGGACACAATTTAGTGACTGAACAACAACAACAATGCACATATATCAGCATTTGTGTATATATGTATACATATATATCTGATGTTAACGTTAGGTATCAGGTAGAAAGCAGAAACAAGCAAAAGCAACTGAGGAGTGGGCACTGAAAGAAAGGGGGTGAGGGGGCAGGCTTAAACAGAGGTTCATCAAAGTGTTAACCTGCTTATCTCTAGGTAATTTCCAGCAAAAGGATTTTCCTTGATTTATATTTTCTAGTATACTATATGCCTTGTTCTTTAAATGATGAGTACATATAATTCATTTTAAAAAAACAGAAATTTCTTTAAAAGGAAATATGGAATAAGTTTTAAAATATTTTGTGTCCATAACTCTCAACACTGCAATTTGATTAGATGATATAAAACCTCCAGCAATAGGTATTAATAATAGGGATAGTTGCTTCAAAGTAAGAGTTTTGAGTGAAAGCAGGAAGAAGTGAGCAGGTAGACTTCTAACTCACCAAGTTATTGTAGGCAGTATAGACTCACTTCTCATCTACAGTGATAGAGAGTGATGATTATCACCATCTCTACTACTGCCACTCAAGTCAAGACCTCACTCATCTTTCACCTGGATGACTACAGTAGCTTCCCAACTGGCATAGTTGATAGCACTTTAGCCCTACTACTGTGCATTGTTCACACAGCAGTTAGTTAGCTTCATGATTACCTTGAAGATGTTAGACCACATTCCCACTCATGTACTGGTGTCCCTGGTTAGGGAAGGAGCAGAGTAGGCATTATTTACAAATTATTATGTATGTATATTCTAAACTGTCTGGGCACTAGCTGAAGGACCAATGAAAGCACTTTTCTCTGTTTCACCTAATGTGGAATTCAAGGTACAAACCCCAAATTTGATGAAAGACATGAGTCTATGCCTCCAAGAATCTCAACAAATGCCAATAGGATAAGTTCAAAGATGTATACACTGGTAACACACTTAACATTTTTTTTTGAAGCCTAAAACCAGAGGGACATTCTTGAATGCAGCAAAAAGGAAGCAATCTGTCATGTAAAAAAATCCTCAGTAAGATTAAGAGTCAATTTTTTCTCAGAAACCATGGAGGCCAGAAAGCATAGGGATAACATATTAAAGTGCTAAAAACAAAACAAAAATCCCTGACAACCAAGAATTCAATATACAGCAAAAATGCCCTTCAAAAACTATGGAAAATTAAAACTTTGCCTATCAAACAAAAGCTGAGAAAATTCATTATCAGTAGACCAGCTCTACAAGAAACAATAAAAGGAGTCATTCAAGTGTTAATGGGCCAGCACTAGACAAAAATTCTAACCCATATGAAGACATTAAATTTGCCAGTAAAAATAACTATATATGCATAGAACAGATTAGTGTTTTGTTTTGTAATTCTGCTTACTCATTTACTACATCATTTAAAAGACAAATGCATAAAATAACTATAAATCTATGCTATTGGGCACACAATGTAAAAAAAATGTAATTTTTAAACATGACAATAAAAGGAGAAGGTTCAAAGTATTTGTATGTTACTGAAGTTAAGTGAGCAAGAATTCTAATTTAGTTCTTATAAATTTAGCATATTAAAGGTAATCCCCATGGCAACCACAAATAAAATATCCAAAATACAAATATGCCTCATTTTATGCACTTTGATTTATTGTTCTTCACAGATACTGCTTTTTTTCACAAATTAAAGGCTTGTGGCAACCCTGCATTGAAGAAGTCTATCAGTGCTATTTTTCCACCAGCATTTGCTCACTTACATGCTTCCATGTCACATTTTGGCAATTCTCTCAGTATTTCAAACTTTTTCACTATTTATGTTTGTTATAGTGATGTGTGTTCAGTGATCAGTGATGCAACTATTGCAAAAAAATCATGATTCATTGAAGCTTCCAGAGGATGATTAGTATGTTTAGCAATAAAGTATTTTAAATTTAAGGTGTGCACCTCAATGTTTTAGACATAATACAATTGCACACATAAAAGAGTAAGTATACTGTAAACATAACTTTTCTATGAACTAGAAAACAAAAAAAATTGTATAAATCATTTTATTGTGATATTCACTTTATTGTGGTGGTCTGGAACTGAACCTGCAGTATCTCTGAAATATGCTTGCATAAACACAAAAGGTAATGACAAGAGAATCAAAATGGTTCACTGCAAAATGCAAACAAACACAAAGTAACATAGTAATAAGGAAATAAAAAGACATGAGATATAGGAAAAAATAGCAAAATGACAGAAGTAAGTCCTTTCATGTCATTAATTACTTTAAATGTTAATTGACTAAAATATCCAATCAAAGGGTATGGATTGGCTGAATAAATTTAAAAACATGATCCACTATGTGCTATCTACCAGAGACTCACTTCAGATTCAAAAACACAAATAGTTTGGAAGTGAACAAGTGGAAAAAGATATTCCATACAAATAAAAACCAAAAACAAACGGAGGTGGCTTTATCAGGTAGAATGTCTGATAAAAACAAACTTAAAGTAAAAAACTGGTATGACAAATAAGAATAGTATACATTAATAAAAGGGTTATTCATAAAGAAGATATAAAAATTACAAAGAGTTAGGTACCGAACAAAAGAGCCCTCAAATATATAAAGCAAACATTGGCAAAAATGAAAGAAGAAATAAAAAATTTAAAAATTGTTTAAAAAAATGAAAGAAGAAATACACAATTCTACAATAATAGTTGAAGACATGAATACCCACTTTCAATAATGCATAAGTCATCTAGACAGAAGATCAGTAACAAAATGGAATACTTGAACAACACTATAAACCATCTACATATAACAGACATATATAAAATACCCTACCAACAATGGCAGAAAGCATGTTCTTCTCAAGTATACACAGAATATTTTCCAGGATAGATGACATGCTAGAAAACAAAATAAGTCTACATAAATTTTTAAACTTTAAAATTACTCAAAATATCTTTTCCAACCACAATGGAGTGAAGCTCAAAATCAGTAACAGATGGGAAGCAGGAAAATTCACAAATATGTGGAAATCAGTCAATACTCTCTCAATCAATGGGACAAAAAAGACATCACAAGGGGAATAAGAAAGTACTTAGAGATAAGTAAGGGGCTTCCCTGATAGCTTAGATAGTAAAGAATCTACTTGGAATACAGGAGAACTCGGTTTGATCCCTGGGTAGGGAAGATCTCCTGGAGAAGGAAATGGCAACCACTCCGAACTCTTGCCTAGAGAATTCCATGGACAGACCATGGAGTCGCAAAGACTCGAACATGATTGAGCAACTGACACTTTCACTTTCTTTTCTTTCTAGAGATAAGTAAAAATGAAAATGCAACATACAAAATGTATGGGATGCAACAAAGGCAATGTTCAGGGGGAATTTTAAATTGCAAATGTATATATTAAAAAAGAAGAAAGATGCAAAACCAATAGCTGTCATAGAAGTGGTCACGAATGTGAGCTGACTTTCTCCCATTGACACAGCAAAATTACAACTATTCACGGAGCAATTATTCACGAGGAAGACCAGAAGACTAGCAGATAAGGTTTTCTACAACTAAAGATATAAAGAAGCAACCACAATGAGACAAGTAGAAGGGGTGAAGGACAGAGATGCAGTACAGTCAAGATCCATACTACTGGTGACTCACAAACAGTAAGATAATTAAATTGCAAAGGTTATCCCCAAGGAGTGAGGGGTCTCAACCCTACATACCAGGCTCCCCAGCCTGGGGGTCTTGTATTGGAAGGACAAGTCCCCAGAATGTTTGACTTTGAAGGCCAGTGAGGATTACTTCTGGGAGATCCAGAGAGCTAGGGAAATAGAGATTCCACTCTCAAAGGGCAAACAAAAACTCACATACTCTAAGAACCAGGGCAGAAGCAGCAATTTGAAAGGAGTCTGGATCAGAACCACCTTCTAATCTTAGAGTGCCTGTCAGAAAGGCAGGACCTTATCCTGAGGACATATACACTGGAGGCAATGATTTTAGGGAGCTTTCTCAATCACAAGGACATTAATGTTGGCAAGTGCCATTTTGAAATCCTCTATCTAGCTTATTAGCACCAGAACACAAACCTGCCCATGAGCCTTTAGGCAACAGTACTGGGATAGCTCAGGCCAAGCAGAGAGCAGCGTAGGAAAATAGCCAAAACCCACCAACAGGTTGGCTACCAAAGAAGCCCTGAGCTCACAGTCACCCCAGGATCCAGCCCTGTCCACCAGATGGCATAGGATACTGCCCTACATACCAGCATTCTGGAACCAGCACCTGGGCCAGTCTCACCCACCAGTGGGTAGGCACCATTGACAGAACCCCCTGAGCCCTACCCCCCAATTACCAGTGAGAAGAAATATCAACTCCAGGATACCCAGGCCATACAGACAAAGTTCCCAATACTGAACTCCCACCTACCAGTGGGGTGGGCACCAGTCCTGAAATCTCCTGGGCCCTAGCCCAACCAACAGTAGGCAGACAACAGCCCCAGGACCACCTTAGCTCCACAGCCAGTGTTGTCAAGAACCAGATAACACACCAGTAGGCAGCTGTAGCCCCAGGTCTCCTTGGGCCCCAGATCTATACAGCATCAGGCCAATACCAGCTCTCAGAGACTTTGGGTCCTTCAGCCAGCTGCCTTGGGAACTGGCCCTACCTACCAGGAGGACAATACTATATTAAGAACAAGAATGCTCATGGTCACCATCATTATTCAACATAGTATTGGAAGTCCTAGCCACCACAATCAGACCAGAAAAAGAAATAAAAGGAATCCAAAGTGGAAATAAAGGAAGTAGTAAAACTGTTATGGTTTGCAGGTGACACGATACTATACACAGAAAAGTCATAAATGTGCCACCAAAAAAACTACTAGAACTTATCAATGAACTTGGTGAAGCTGTAGGATGCAAAATTAAGTAGAAACCTGTTGCATTTCTATACACTAAGAACCAACTATCAGAAAGAGAAATTAACAAAGTCTTTTTAAAATTACAGCAAAAGGAAAACAATATACCTAGAAATAAATCTAACTAAGGAGTTAAAAGATGGAAAAATACACCATGGATTAGAAGAATTAATATTGTTTAAATGGCCATACTACCCAAGCCAATCTACAGAGTCAATGCAATCCCTATTAAAATATCAATGACATTTTTTCATAGAATTAGAACAAATTATCTTCAAATGTGTATGGAAACACAAAATACCCCGAAAAGCCAAACCAATCTTAAGAAAGAAGAACAAAGCTGATGGTAGCATGCTTGCTGATATCAAGCTATCCTACCAAGTTACAGCAATGGAAAGAGTATGATAAGGGAAAAAAAAAAATCCAGATACATAAGATCAATGGAATGGAACAGAGAGCCCAGAAATGATATCATAATTATATGGGCAATTCATCTACAACAAAGGAGGTAAGAAGATACAACAGGGATAAGACATCCTCTTTAGTAAATGGTGATCAGAAAACTGGACATCTATAACCAACAGAATTAAACTGGAATGCTCTATCAATATGCACAAAAATCAAATGAAAATGGCTTAAAGACTTAAATGTTAGACTTGCAACAATACAACTTCCAGAAGACATAGGAGTAAATTATTTGACATTGGTCTTGGTAATATGTTGCATGTTTCCTCAGATAAGGAAGACAAAAGCAAGAATAGACAAGTGGAACTACATCAAACTAAAAAGGGTGTGCAAAGAAAAGGAAACTATCAACAAAATGAAAAGCTACCTATTTTTCATTCAGTAAATCCAATAAATGGTTAATATCCAAAATATAAAAAGAGTCATACAATGAACATAAAAAAAAATTCCAATTGAAAAATAGGTTGAGGATATGAAAAGATATTTTTCCAAAGAAAACATACAGATACCTACAGGCACATGAAACGATGCTCAACATCACAAATCATCATCTGGAAAATGCAAATCAAAAATCAAAATGACTTCACATCTGTCAGAATGACTATTATCAAGAAGATAAGAAATGGTAAATGAAGGTTTGAAGAAAAGTGAACCCCAATGCATTTTTGGTGGAGATTCCTAAACAATTTAAAAATAGAGCTTCCATATGAATCAGCAATTCCACTCTTGGGTGTTTGCCAGAAGAAAATGAAAACACTAGTTAGAAAATATATGCACTGCAGGTCAGGAAGGAACAATTAGAACTGGACATGGAACAACAGACTGGTTTCAAATAGGAAAAGGTGTACATCAAGGCAGTATATTGTTACCCTGCTTATTTAACTTCTATGCAGAGTACATCATGAGAAATGCTAGGCTGGATGAAGCACAAGCTGGAATCAAGATTGCCTGGAGAAATATCAATAATCTCAAATATGTAGATGGTACCACCCTTACGGCAGAAAGTGAAGAAGAATTAAAGAGCCTCTTAATGTAAGTGAAAGAGGAGAGTGAAAAAGTTAGCTTAAACCTCAACATTCAGAAAACTAAGATCATGGCATCTGGTCCCATCACTTCATGGCAAATAGATGGGGAAACAGTAGAAAACAGTGGCGGACCTTTTTTTTTTTTTTTTTTTGGTCTCCAAAATCACTACAGATGGTGACTGCAGCCATGAAATGAAAAGACGCTTACTCTTTGGCAGGAAAGTTATGACCAACCTAGACAGCATATTAAAAAGCAGAGACATTAATTTGCCAACAAAGGTCCATCTAGTCAAGGCTGTGGCACTTCCAGTAGTCATGTATGGATGTGAGAGTTGGACTGTGAAGAAAGCTGAGTGCCAAAGAATTGATGCTTCAGAACTGTGGTGTTGAAGAAGACTCTGGAGAGTCCCTGGGACTGCAAGGAGATGCAACCAGTCCACCCTAAAGGAAATCAGTCCTGAATATTCTTTGGAAGGACTGATGTTGAAGCTGAAACTCTAATACTTTGGCCACCTGATGCGAAAGACTGACTCATTTGAAAAGACCCTGATGCTGGGAAAGATTGAAGGCAGGAGAAGAAGGGGACAACAGAGGATGAGATGGTTGACTCAGTGGATCATTGGGTGATCCTCAGTGACTCAGAGGGATCATTGACTCAGTGGACATGAGTTTGGGTAAATTCCAGGAGTTGGTGATGGACAGGGAGGCCTGACGTGCTTCAGTACATGAGGTCGCAAAGAGTGAGACAAGACTGAGCAACTAACTGAACTGATGTTCACAGCAGCATTAATTACAATGGCCAATATACAGAAGCAACCTAAGTACCTAGCAATAGATGAATGGATAAAGTGTGTATATATATATACATACATACATATATATATATATATATATATATATATATATATATATATATATACACACACACACAGTAAACTATTCCTTAGCTTTAAAAAAAAATTGCTATTTGCAAAAACATGGATATACCTAGACAGTATTATGCAAAGTAAAATAAGACAAAGTGAAATACTGCAGGATTTTGCTTATATGTGAAAGCAATATAACAAAATAAATGAACAATTAACATAAGCAGAGTTATTAATTTAGAGAACAAACAGTTGTTGCCAGAGAGTAAGGGAGTGAGGTGTGGAAAGAAACAGTTGATGAGATTAAGAGGCACAAACTTTCTTGTGAAATAAATAATTCACAGGTACAAAAAATGTGGAGAACACAGTTAATGACTATGTAATGTCTTTGTATGATGACATATTATAACTAGACATATGGTGATGATCATTTTGAACTCTACAGAAATATTGAATCACTATGTTGTTCACTAGGAAGTTATTATACTTCAAAAACAAACAAAGTCATAAAAAAATATATCTGATTCGTAGCTACCAGATGCATGGGGTGAGGAGAGGGGTGATTGAATGGAGGTAGTCAAAAGGTATGAAGCTGCAGTTATGAGATAAATAAGTACTGGGAACACAATTAAAGGACATGTTAAATATAATTAACACTACTATATGTTTTATATGAAAGTTGATAGGAGAGAAAATCCTAAGAATTTTCATTAAAAGAAAAAAATTTCTATTTAATTTTCTATCTACATGAGATTATACATGTTCACTAAACTTATTGTGATAATCATCTCATGATGTATATAAGTCAAATGATTGTGTTCTACACTTCAACTTAAAGTCTGTATGCCAATTATATCTCAATAAAACTGTAGGGAAAAAAAACTCTAACTGCATCAATCTAAAAATTGTTGTATATTTAAATACCTTAAAATTCTAACATGTATATTTAACACATCTCCCCATTCATTCAAAAATAACCTTCATATATACCTTGAGGAATTAGAAGAAAAAGAGCAAAGTTAGCCCAAAGCTAGCACAATGTAGGAATAAAACTTAGAGCAAACAGAATAAGATAACAGGAAGAATAATAGAATAAAAAAAGACAAAAGTTCACTCCTTGGAAAAAATTGATAAATCTTTAAGCAAATGGACAAAAAAATAGAAAAGAGATGAATTAAAATAAAAAGTAAAATTGGTGACATTACTACCAACTTTACAGAAATAAAAAGGATTATAAAAGAATATTGTGAAAAATTAAATGCCAACAAATTAGACAACCTGGATGAAATGGACAAATTGCAAGAAACACCCAAATTACACAAGCCACCTCAGGAAGCAATGGAAAATATTAACACACCAATAAGAAGTGCAAAGATTGAATCAGTAATCACAAACCTCCCAACAAAGAAAATCAAGGCCTTCACTGCTAAATTCTACTTCATTGTCTGAGGTCAACATTGCTGTTTAGTCGAGAAGTCCTGTACAACTCTTTGCGACCCCATGGCCTGTAGCCTGCCAGGGTCCTCTGTCCGTGGGACTTCCCAGTCAAGAATGCTGAAGTGGGTTCCCATTTCCATCTCCAAGGGAACCTGTTTCTCCTTTATTGGCAGGTGGCTTCTTAACCACTAAGCCACCAGGGAAGCCCCAAGGCCAACATTACCCTGATACCAAAGTCAGATAAAGACACCACAAGAAAATAGTTATAGACCGATATCAGCTATGAATATAGATTTTAAAAATCCTCAAATAATATACTAACAAACTAAATTTAAGATAATATTAAAAGGATTATACACCATGACCAAGTGAGTTTTTCCTCAGAAATGTGAGGGTGGTTCTACATAAGAAAATCAAAGTAGTATACCACACTAACAGAATGAAGGGGGAAAAAGCCATATGATCATTTCAATTAATGCAGAAAAGTCATTGAACAAAATTCAAAATAGTTGATTGTAAAAACACTCTGAAAACTAGAAACAGAGAGGAACTTCTTCAACATAATAAAAGGGCAATTATAAAAAATGCATAGCTAGCATTGTACTAAATGACAAAAAGCTGAAAATTTCCGCCTAAGGTCAGGAACAAGGCAAGGATGCCTGGCTTCACCACTGCTATTCAACATTGTACTGGAAGTTCTAACCAGAGCAATTAGGCAGGAAAAAGAAATAAAAATGCATCCATATTGCAAAGGAAAAAGTAAAATTATCTCTATTCATAGATGGTGGTGGTTGGTGATTTAGTCACTAAGTCACGTCTGACTCTTGTGACCTCCATGGACTAGAGCCCATCAGGATCCTCTATTCATGGGATTTTCCAGGCAAGAATACTGGAGTGGGTTGGCATTTCCTACTCAGGGGATGTTTCCAACCCAGGGATTGAACCCGGGTGTCCTGCATTGCATGCAGATTCTTTACTGACTGAGCCACGAGAGAAGCCAATTCATAGATGGCATGATTCTATATATACAAAATCCGAAGGTTCACTGGAAAGTCACAATAACCAATAACTGTATTCAGCAAAGTTGAAGGTATGCAAAATAATCTTCTTTCCTAGCTGGAGGAAGTTAACATAAATCGCCAAAGGTTTAAGACACTGTTTCTCATTCAGCAAATCTCCCCTCTAAATGCTGAGGAAGCTCCTCTGGTCAAATAAGTCTGGGATCACTTGGACTGGCAAGAAAAACTGTGGAACTGGCAGCTGTTGACCGTCTCCTCCTCCCACTTGGAAAGGGATGTTAAGTTATATAACCTCCTCCACCTACTTGCACCAATCCCTGAGGATCCCAGCATGCAGCAAACACAGGTCTGGGAGCTTTATGTGTAGAGTGTATTAATCCTTGTAAAGAAGGATGATGATTCTGTTCACAGAACATGGGACTCTGGCATTTAGCAACATACTCAGGCCCTTCTATACAAGGGCAGCAGCAAAGATTTAACAATTTCTTTCTGGGGGATTCAGGGAAGAAATAATAAACATAACAATTTAAACAACTTAAAACTATAATGTAAGATTCACTTTTAACACTACATATAAAGTTCAGATTCGGTATCATCTTTTTTTTTTAATTGTAGGATAATTGCTTTATAAAGTTGTGGTAGTCTTTGCCATACATCAAACTGAATTAGTCATGACTCTGTATGTGTGTGTGTGTTTGTGTGTGTGTGTGTGTGTGTGTGTGTGTGTGTGTGTGTTGGGGGGGGGGGGCTTCCCTGGTAGCTAAGCTGGTAAAGAATCTGCCTGCAATGCAGCAGGAGACCCTGGTTTGATTCCTGAGTTGAGAAGATCCCCTGGAGAAGGGATAGGCTACCCACTCCAGTATTCTTGGACTTCCCTGGTGGCTCAGACTGTAAAGAATGCACCAGTAATGTGGGAGACCTGGGTTCAATCCCTGGATTGGAAAGATTCCCTGGAGGAGGGAATGGCAACCCACTCCACTATTCTTGCCTCAAGAATCCCCATGGACAGAGGAACCTGGTGGGCTACAGTCCATGGTCTTGCAAAGAGTCAGACACAACTGAGTGACTAAGCAGAGCACAATACATATATTAGTTTCCCTACTGAGCCTCCATCCCCCAACCCCATTCCATCTTTCTTATTCATCACAGAGTGCCAGATTTGGCTCCTTGTGTTATATAGCAGCTCCCTACTTAACTGTTTTACATATGAGAGTGTACATATGTCAATGCTACTTTCTTATTTCTCCTAGACTCCCGTTCCCGCAATGTGCCCTCAAGTCCATTCTCTATGTCTGCATCTCCATTTCTCCTCTGTAATTAGGTTTATCAGTACTATTTTTCTAGATTCCATATATATGTGCTAATATACGATATTTGTTTTTCTTTTTCTGAGTTACTTCACTCTATAACAGGTTCTAGGTTTATCCACCTCATTACAACTGACTCAAATTCATTCCATTTTATGGCTGAGTAATATTCCATTGTATATATGTACCATAATTTCTTTATCCATTCATCTGTCGCTTGACGTGTAGGTTGCTTCCAGGTCCTGGTTGTTGCAAATAACACTGCAATGAACATTAGGGTACATATGTCTTTTTGAATTGTGGTTTTCCCATGGTATATGCCCAGTAATGGGACTGCTGGGTCATATGGTAATATTATTCCTAGTTTCCTGAGGAATCTCCATACTGTCCTCCATAGTGGCTGTACCAATCCACATTCCAATCAACATGAAGGAGGGTTCTCTTTTCTCCACATCTATTACAACATTAATTGTTTGTAGTTTTTTGATGATGCTCATTCTGATTGGTGTGAGGTGATACTTCATTGTAATTCTGATTTACATTTCTCTAGTAATGAACAATGTTGAGGATCTTTTCATGTGTCATTGGCCATCTGGATGTCTTCTTTGGAGAAATGTATGTTTAGGTCTTCTGTTCATTTTTTGTTTGGGCTGTTTCTTTTTCTGATATTGAACTGTATGAGCTGCTTACATATTTTGGAGATTAATCCTTTGTCAGTTGTTTAGTTTGCAATTATTTTCTCTCATTCTGAGGGTTGTCTTTTAATATTAATGTTGTTTATTGCTCCCTTTGCAGTGCAAAATCTTTTAATTAGATCTCAATTGTTTATTTTTTGTTTTTATTTTCATTAATCTAGGAGGTAGGTCAAAGAGAATCTTATTGTGACTTATGTCAAAGAGTGTACAGTCTATGTTTTTATCTAAGAGTTTTATAATTTCTGGCCTTACATTTGAGCCTTTAATCCATTTTTAAAGTATCACCTTTAAATTCATGAAAAATTAGGAAAAGGGAGATGGCACAATTAAGAAACTGCCCAGACAACCAAGATACATGGGGTCACTGGCTTTCAATCTCTGTTCTGAGGGAAATTCTATAAGGTAGGTAGTATTACTTACCCCATATAGTTAAGGAAACTAAGGCCCAGAGAAGATAAGTGACTTTCCTAAGCTCAAGAGCCAGTAAATTGAAGAGCCAGGATACAAACCCAGGTAGTTTTACTTGTAGTATATAGTAGAATCACTACACTATATAAAATAATACTATGTATTGCTTCAGGAAATTCACATATGTGGGAAAAGGGAAGGAAAGTCATAATAGAGTAGGAAGGTCCATATGTAAAGATAATTAGGAGGATAAATCCAGAGCTTCTCTCAACCACTGTGTCCTTATATGTACATACACACCAGACTGTCAGTGGAAAATATGCTATAAGAAAATACTGCTATCTTATATTTTTTTAATTTAAAAAAATTATAACATATACTCTGAAAATTACTCTGCATAAATCACAATAAATGTTCACCAACTGAACACACTTGTGTAATCAGCTTTCAGATAAAAAAAAAAAAAAAAAACCAACACTGGTAAAGAACCCCTTGTGCTATTTTTTGTCACTATTACCCCACTCTGAGGTAACACTTATCCTGACTTCTAATACCAACACTTAGTTATCTGTTTTTGAACTTTACAGAAATGGACTCATGCAGCAAGTAATATTTTGTAACTGACTTTCCCCCTCTGTTAACCCTGTATCTGTTGGATTCAATCACTGTGGTGTAAAATATCTCTAGTTCATTTATTCTCATGACTAAAGCAATATGAATTTTACCACCTATTCAGTTACTCCTTGGAAAGAAAGTTATGACCAACCTAGACAGCATATTGAAAAGTACAGACATTGCTTTGTCAACAAAGGTCCGTCTACTCAAGGCTATGGTTTTACCAGTAGTAATGTATGGATGTGAGAGTTGGACTATAAAGAAAGCTGAGCACCAAAGAATTGGTGCTTTTGAACTGTGGTGTTGGAGAAGACTCTTAAGAGTCCCTTGGACTGCAAGGAGATCCAACCAGTCCATCATAAAGGAGATCAGTCCTGGGTGTTCATTGGAAGGACTGATGTTGAGGCTGAAGCTCCAATACTTTGGCCACCTGATGTGAAGAGCTGACTCATTTGAAAAGACCGTGATGCTGGGAAAGATTGAGGGCAGGAGGAGAAGGGGATGACAGAGGATGAGGTGTTTGGATGGCATCACTGACTCAATGGACATGGGTTTGGGTAGACTCCAGCAGTTGGTGATGGACAGGGAGCCCCGGCATGCTGCGGTTCATTGGGTTGCAAAGAGTCGGACACGGCTGAGAGACTGAGCCGAACTGAACTGATTCAGTTATTCAAAGGCATTATTGATTTTTTTTAACATATCCATGCATCGCAGCCCCACAAAGTTAGGTTCAGAGTGCAGTATAGTGGAAAGAATATAGTTTCTGTAGCAACACAAGTTTGGTTGAAGCTTGCTTGTTAATAACTGTGTGTCCTTGGACAAGCTATTTGACTATTACGTCTTTACATTCTCATCTATAGGGTGTGGACAGTAATGCTTAACATATGAGGGCTTCCCTTGTGACTCAGCAGTAAAGAATCTGCATGTAATGCAGAGACTGCCTGCAATGCAGGAGACACAGGTTTAATCCCTGGATCAGGAAGATCCCCTAGAAAAGGAAACGGCAACCCATTCCAGTATTATTGCCTGGAAAATTCCATGGACAGAGGAGCCTGCTGGGCTACAGTCCATGGAGCTGCAAGAGTCAGACACAACTTAGCAACCAAACCACCACCAAGAAAACATATAGCAACTACCAAGTAGGTGATGATTATAAGCCTTGTAAAATATTCAATATTAGCTCATAAATCATTTATGGATTACTATCACAAAGCTTAGCTTTTGGGTACCTTAACTACTTGATTCTTCTTTCTAATGTGATCTTGTGGTCACTGAGACCCTAACTGGAGCAGGAGCCAACTAAAATGCAAGTCGTTTGTAGCACATGATGGTGATTTGCTGCTGCTTTCTTCCTCTTTCTCCTAGGAAACTGGCCTTTGGAATGCAGGGCAGACTAACACGCTTGTTTTCATCTATCCAGAATAGCATGTTTGTGCCTTGTTCTATCTTCTGCACTTTTTTCAACCTCATCTTACTCCAGAATAAGCCCTTTGCCTAAAGTTCTTTCTTTGATCTCTGTGCATTGAGAAGAAATCTCCTCGGTGGGCACACACCATATCATAACTATAACACCAGCTCCAACTTCCCAAAAAGTGCATTAAATGCAGACTCACATGTCTTAGACAGTTTGGCTCTAGTACTACCAGAATCTACTCAGAGGATCCATTCAGGGGGTGCTCGTCTCTGGCAAAAGCATCCTTGAAGGAAAACTGAAAACATCATACTGTAGGCAACTCTAATATGACCCAAAACATATGAGTCAAAGGATGCAAATACTCTCCCTGTCATGTGTCTGTGGAGGATGACTGAGTCATTATTCTGTCAACATTAATGGATAGCCCAGCATCTACAGTGGAGAAGAAAGACTCATTATGAATAGAGCTGGAATGCGCTTTGTTTGTCCTCCCTTGACCAAGAGGTGGAGCAGCGGTGGAGGGGGGAGCTGTATGTTGGTGAGAAGGGGAATAGTGGTGAGAAGGATTCTGCCAGTCAAGTAACAGCTGAAAATATAGACAAGGAGGAAGACGCACAAACTGCATGTGTTAGGACTTTTGAGAGGTGACAAGAATAGAAAGAGTTAACAAAACAGGAGTCTAGTGAAGGTGGACAAAGAACTCTAAGCCTAGTAGACAAGAACTTAGGAGAAAAAGTAAAGAAAGAGACCATCCTTAATCTATCTATCTTAGCCACGATAAATCAATACTAATATTAACATGATACAAGAAATGTCAGCCTTCATGGACTCAAAGGTAAGAAACTTGACAAATCTTGAAATTGTCACTGGCTTTGACCACTATAAAATAATCATAATAGTAATCAAAAACTAGTTTAAATGAAAGTTCAGACTAGAATAATAATGTTATCAAACCTAAGTGAAAAGGGAAGTTGAGGGTTAAAAGGAATTAAAAGAAGACACAGGTGCTGATATCTTGCTACAAGTCAAAAGTTAAAGAAACATCATTAGGAGACCAAAAGAAAGCAGGAGTTGCAATACTCATATCAGATAAAATAGACTTTCAAATAAAGGATGTGAAAAGAGACAAAGAAGGACACTACATAATGATCAAATGATTAATGCAAGAAGAAGATATAACAATTATAAATATATATGCACCCAACATAGGAGGACCGCAATATGTACGGCAAACACTAACGAGTATGAAAGAGGAAATTAATAGTAACACAATAATAGTGGGAGACTTTAATACCCCACTCACAACTATGGATAGATCAACTAAACAGAAAATTAACAAGGAAACACAAACCTTGAATGACACAATGGACCAGCTAGACCTAATTGATATCTATAGGACATTTCACCCCAAAACAATCAACTTCACCTTTTTCTCAAGTGCACACGGAACATTCTCCAGAATAGATCACATCCTGGGCCATACATCTGGTCTTGGAAAATTCAAAAAAATTGAAATCATTCCAGGCATCTTTTCTGATCACAGTGCAGTAAGATTAGATCTCAATTACAGGAAAAAAATTGTTAAAAATTCAAACATGTGGAGGCTAAAAAACACGCTGCTGAATAACCAACAAATCATAGAAGAAATCAAAAAAGAAATAAAAATATACATAGAAATGAATGAAAATGAAAACACAACAACCCAAAACCTATGGGATACTGTAAAAGCAGTGCTAAGGGGAAGGTTCATAGCATTACAGGCTTACATCAACAAACAAGAAAAAAGCCAAATAAATAACCTAACTCTACACCTAAAGCAATTAGAGAAGGAAGAAATGAAGAACCCCAGGGTTAGCAGAAGGAAAGAAATCTTAAAAATTAGGGCAGAAATAAATGCAAAAGAAACTAAAAAGACCATAGCAAAAATCAACAAAGCTAAAAGATGGTTTTTTGAAAAAATAAACAAAATTGAAAAACCATTAGCAAGACTCATTAAGAAGCAAAGAGAGAAGAACCAAATTAACAAAATTAGACATGAAAATGGAGAGATCACAACAGACAACACTGAAATACAAAGGATCATAAGAGACTACTACCAGCAGCTCTATGCCAACAAAATGGACAACTTGGATGAAATGGACAAATTCTTAGAAAAGTATAACCTTCCAAAATTGAACCAGGAAGAAATAGAAGATATTAACAGACCCATCACAAGCAAGGAAATCAAAACTGTAATCAAAAATCTTCCAGCAAACAAAAGCCCAGGACCAGATGGCTTCACAGCTGAATTCTACCAAAAATTTAGAGAAGAGCTAACACCTATCTTACTCAAACTCTTCCAGAAAATTGCAGAGGAAGGTAAACTTCCAAACTCATTCTATGAGGCCACCATCACCCTAATTCCAAAACCAGACAAAGATGCCACAAAAAAAGAAAACTACAGGCCAATATCACTGATGAACATAGATGCAAAAATCCTTAACAAAATTCTAGCAAACAGAATCCAACAACATATTAAAAAAATCATACACCATGACCAAGTGGGCTTTACCCCAGGAATGCAAGGATTCTTTAATATCTGCAAATCAATCAATGTAATACACCACATTAACAAATTGAAAGATAAAAACCATATGATTATCTCAATAGATGCAGAGAAAGCCTTTGACAAAACTCAACACTCATTTATGATTAAAACTCTCCAGAAAGCAGGAATAGAAGGAACATACCTCAACATAATAAAAGCTATATATGACAAACCTACAGCAAGTATCACCCTCAATGGTGAAAAATTGAAAGCATTTCCCCTGAAATCAGGAACAAGACAAGGATGCCCACTCTAACCACTACTATTCAACATAGTGTTGGAAGTTTTGGCCACAGCAATCAGAGCAGAAAAAGAAGTAAAAGGAATCCAGATAGGAAAAGAAGAAGTGAAACTCTCACTGTTTGCAGATGACATGATCCTCTACATAGAAAACCCTAAAGACTCTACCAGAAAATTACTAGAGCTAATCCATGAATATAGTAAAGTTGCAGGATATAAAATTAACACACAAAAATCCCTTGCATTCCTATATAATAACAATGAAAATACAGAAAGAGAAATTAAGGAAACAATACCATTCACCATTGCAACAAAAAGAATAAAATACTAAGGAGTATATCTACCTAAAGAAACAAAAGACCTATACATAGAAAACTATAAAACACTGATGAAAGAAATCAAAGACGACACAAACAGATGGAGAAACATACCATGCTCATAGATTGGAAGAATCAATATTGTCAAAATGGCTATTCTACCCAAAGCAATCTATAGATTCAATGCAATCCCTATCAAGCTACCAACAGTATTTTTCACAGAACTAGAACAAATAATTTCACAATTTGTATGGAAATACAAAAAACCTCGAATAGCCAAAGTAATTTTGAGAAAGAATAATGGAACTGGAGGAATCAACCTGCCTGACGTCAGACTCTACTACAAAGCCACAGTCATCAAGACAGTATGGTACTGGCATAAAGACAGAAATATAGATCAATGGAACAGAATAGAAAGCCCAGAGATAAATCCACGAACTTATGGACACCTTATCTTTGACAAAGGAGGCAAGGATATACAATGGAAAAAAGACAACCTCTTTAACAAGTGGTGCTGGGAAAGCTGGTCAACCACTTGTAAAAGAATGAAACTAGAACACTTTCTAACACCATACACAAAAATAAACTCAAAATATATTAAAGATCTAAATGTAAGTTCAGAAACTGTAAAACTCCTAGAGGAGAACATAGGCAAAACACTCTCCGACATAAACCACAGCAAGATCCTCTATGACCCACCTCCCAGAATATTGGAAATTAAAGCAAAACTAAACAAATGGGACCTAATGAAACTTAAAAGCTTTTGCACAACAAAGGAAACTATAAGCAAGGTGAAAAGACAGCCCTCAGAATGGGAGAAAATAATAGCAAATGAAGAAACAGACAAAGGATTAATCTCAAAAATATACAAGCAACTCTTGAAGTTCAATTCCAGAAAAATAAATGACCCAATCAAAAAATGGGCCAAAGAACTAAACAGACATTTCTCCAAAGACATACAGATGGCTAACAAACACATGAAAAGATGCTCAACATCACTCATTATTAGAGAAATGCAAATCAAAACCACAATGAGGTACCATTACACACCAGTCAGGATGGCTGCTATCCAAAAGTCTACAACCAATAAATGCTGGCGAGGGTGTGGAGAAAAGGGAACCCTCTTACACTGTTGGTGGGAATGCAAACTAGTACAGCTGCTATGGAGAACAGTGTGGAGATTTCTTAAAAAACTGGAAATAGAACTGCCATATGAGCCAGCAATCCCACTTCTGGGCATACACACCGAGGAAACCAGATCTGAAAGAGACATGTGCACCCCAATGTTCATCGCAGCACTGTTTATAATAGCCAGGACATGGAAGCAACCTAGATGCCCATCAGCAGATGAATGGATAAGGAAGCTGTGGTAAATATACACCATGGAATATTACTCAGCCGTTAAAAAGAATTCATTTGAACCAGTTCTAATGAGATGGATGAAACTGGAGCCCATTATACAGAGTGAAGTAAGCCAGAAAGATAAAGAACATTACAGCATACTAACACATATATATGGAATTTAGAAAGATGGTAACGACAACCCTTTATGCAAAACAGAAAAAGAGACACAGAAGTACAGAACAGACTTTTGAACTCTGTGGGAGAAGGTGAGGGTGGGATGTTGCGAAAGAACAGCATGTATATTGTCTAGGGTGAAACAGATCACCAGCCCAGGTGGGATGCATGAGACAAGTGCTCGGGCCTGGTACACCGGGAAGACCCGGAGGAGTCGGGTGGAGGGGGAGGTGGGAGGGGGGATCGGGATGGGGAATACGTGTAAATCTATTGCTGATTCATGTCAATGTATGACAAAAGCCACTGCGAAAAAAAAAAAAAAAAGAAACATCATTAGAAACACTTGTTATTTGTAGTTTTCTGATAGACATTCTGACAGGTGTGAGGTGGTATCACATTGTGGTTTTATTTGCATTTCCCTGATAGTCACTGATTTTTTAGTTTGATGTAGTCCTGCTTGTTTATTTTTGCTTTTGTTTCCCTTGCCTATGGAGATATATCCAAAACAAAACAAAACAAAACATTACTAACACTGATGTCATCATGAGTATATTATGGAAAATGCTGGGCTGGATGAAGCAAAACCTGGGATCAAGATTGCCAGGAGAAATAACAATAACCTCAGATGTGCATATGTCACCACCCTTATGGCAGAAAGTGAAGAACTAAAGAGCTTCTTGATGAAAGTGAAAGAGGGGAGTGAAAAAGTTGGCTTAAAACCCGACATTCAAAAAACTAAGATCATGGCATCCTGTCCCATCAGTTCATGGCAAATAGATGGGGAAACAGTGAAAACAGTGAAACACTATATTTTCTCCAAAATCACTGCAGGTGGTGATTGCAGCCATGAAATCAAAAGACGCTTCCTCCTTGGAAGAAAAGCTATTACAACCTAGACAGCATATTAAAAAGTAGAGATATTTCTTTGCCAACAAAGGTCCATCTAGTTAAAACTATGATCTTTCCAGTAGTCATGTATGGATGTGAGAATTGGACCATAAAGAAAGCTGAGTGCCAAAGAATTGATGCTTTTGAATTGTGGTGTAGGCGAAGGCACCTGAGACTCCCTGGGACTGCAACAAGATCCAACCAGTCCATCCTAAAGGAAATCAGTCCTGAATATTCATGGGAAGGACTGATGCTGAAGCTGAAATGCCAATACTTTGGCCACCTGATGCGAAGAACTGACTCATTTGAAAAGACCCTGATGCTGGGAAAGATTGAAGGCAGGAGGAGAAGGGGACAACAGAGGAAAACAGATGGTTGGATGGCATCACTGACTCGATGGACATGACTTTGAGTGAGCTCTGGGAGTTGGTGATGGACAGGGAAGCCTGGTGTGCTGCAGTCCATGGGGTCACAAAGAGTCGGACACAACTGAGCAACTGAACTGAACTGAAGACTGATATCAAAGAGCTTTCTGTCTATGTTTCCTTCTAAAAGTTTTATAGTTACAAGTCTGACATTTACATCTTTAATCCATTTTGATTTTTTTTTTTTTTTTTGGCGTGGTGTGAGAGAGTACTTCAGTTTCATTCTTTTGCATTCCAGTTTCCCAGCTTGTCCAACATCATTTATTGGAAAGGCTCTATAATTCCCCATTTTATCTTCTTGCCTCCTTTGTTATAAATTAGTTGACCATATGTGAGAGCTCATTTCTGGCCTGTGGATTCTGCTTCATTGGTCTATGGGACTGTTTTAGTGCTTTTACCATACTGTTTGGATTTCTACAGCTTTGTATTATAGTGTGAAAATATCAAGTCTGATACCTCCAATATTCATCTTTCTCGGTATTACTTTCACTATATGAAGTCTTATGTGGTTAAACAAATTTTATAATTATTTGTTTTAGTTCTGTGAAAAACACCATTGGCATTTTGATAGGGATTGCACTGAATCTGTAGCTCGGCCTGGGTAATATGGACATTTTAACAATATTAATTCTGTCCATCCAAGAACATAGTGTATCTTTCCTTCTGTTTCATCTTCAGTTTCTTCCATTGGTATCTTAATTCTTTCCCAGTTTTAAGTCTTTTAATTCCTCACTTAGATTTATTCCTAGGCACTTCATTCTTTCTGCTTGATTCTAAATAGGATTGTTTTTTTTATTTTTTGTTCTGATAGTTCATTGCTGATGTATAGAAATGCAACAGATGTTTGTATATTAATTTTGCATCCTACAACCTTACCAAATTTATTGATGAGTTCTAGGCAACAAATAACAAATTTTGGAGAGAATGTGGAGAAAAAGAAACCCTCATGCACTGTTGGTAGGAAGGTAAATTGGTTCAACAACTATGATGAACAGTATGAACATTCTTCAAAAATTTAAATATAGAGTTTCCAATATGATCCAGCAATTCCATCCCTCGGTATCTATCTGAATAATATGAAAACACTAATTTCCTTGCAGTATTATTTACAATAGCCTAGATATGGAAGCAACCTAAGTACCATTAATAGATGAACAGATGAAGATGTAACACATACACACAATGAAATATTATTCAATCATAAATAAATGAATTCTTGCTATTTATGTCAACATGGATGGACCTAGAGAGTATCATGATAAGTGAAATAAGTCAGACCAAGAAAGATAAATTCTGTACAATTTTACTTATATGTGGAATCTAAAAATTGAAACAAATGAACAAATGTAACAAAATGAAAATGAGTTATAGATCTGGAGAACAAGCAGATGGTTGCTAGAGGGGAGGGAAGATGGAGGAGGAAAAAAATATGTGAGGGAGATTAGGAGGTACAAACTTCCAGATACAAAATAAATCAGTAATTGGCATGACATATATGATATGGAGAATATAGTCAGTGACAATATAATCTTTGTATGGTGACAGATGACAACTGGAATTATCATGGTGACTATTTTGAACATACAGAAAAATTGAATCACTATGTACCACAAACTAAGATAATGGTATAGGTCAGTTATACTTTAAAAACAAAGTAACCAATAAACAAACTTACAGTAAAAGAGAGTTTTGTGACTACCAGAGGCTAGGGGTAAAGGATGGGGAGAACTAGATGTATTCAGTCAAAAGGTACAAATGTTTGTTTACAAGATAAATAAGTACAAGGGATGTAATGTACAACATAATAAATATAACTAACATACTGTATGTTATATATGAAAGCAGTTAAGAGAGTAAATCCTAAGAGTTCTCATCACAAGGAAAAAAGAATCCTTTAATTTAGTATCTATGTGAAGTTACTGATATTCCCTAAATTTATTGTAGTAAACATTTCATGATGTAAGTCAAATCATTATGGTACAAACCTTAAACTTATGTAGTGCTGTATGTCAATTATACCTCAAGAAAACTGGAAGAAAAAAGGTATGAAAAGGAATATTGATACACACACAAAAAGAGAACTTGATGAGTATGAAATAGTTGTTTAATTATATTATTTAAAGTAACAGAGTTAAGTAACAGAGGAAGTAAAAGGGTTTTACAACTATTGAAAAAAAATTATAAAGGGAGGGAAAGACAGGTATCAACAATGCTTTCTTTTATTTAGAGCATGAAGAAATAATTTCTAAATTTGATAAATCAACAAACAACAATACAAGTATATTTTAAATAGGAATATAACCACCAAGAGAGTACAAATAAAACTGGTTAAAAATAGATGGCTCTGAGAAACATAAATCAGAACTACAATTTGGTACCAACTCACACTGGTCAGAATGGTCATCATTAAAAATTCTGCAAATAACAAATGCTGGAGAGGATGAAGAGAAAAGAGAAGACTCCCACACTGTTGTGGGAATATAAACTGGTGCAGCCCCTATAGAGAACAGTATAGAGGGTTCTCAAAAAAATAAAAAGAGAGTTGTCCACCAATCCCACTCCTGGGCATATATCTGAATGAAACTATAACTCAAAAAGATATATGCATCCTTATGTTCATAGCAGCACTATTTACAACAGACAAGACATGTAAGCAACCTAAATGTTCATCAACAGATGAATGAATAAAGAAGATGCAGTATGTGTATAAAATGGGGTATTCAATTCAGTTCAGTTGCTCAGTCGTGTCCGACTCTTTGTGACCCCATGAATTGCAGCACGCCAGGCCTCACTGTTCATCACCAACTCCCGTAGTCAACCCAAACCCATGTCCATTCACTCGGTGATGCCATCCAACCATCTCATCCTCTGTCGTCACCTCCTCTTGCCCTGAATCTTTCCCAGCATCAGGATCTTTTCCAATGAGTCAAACCTTCTCATCAGGTGGCCAAAGTATTGGAGTTTCAACATCAACATCAGTCCGTCCAATGAACACCCAGGACTGATCTCCTTTACGATGGACTGGTTGGATCTCCTTGCAGTCCAAAGGACTCTCAAGAGTCTTCTCCAACACCACAGCAAAAAAGCACCTCCAACATCAATTCTTTGGTGCTGAGCTTTCTTTATAGTCCAACCCTGCATCAATTCTTCTACACTAAACTTTCTTTATAGTCCAACTCTCACATCCATACATGACAAGTGGAAAAACCATAGCCTTGACTAGATGGACCTTTATTGACAAAGTAATGTCTCTGCTTTTTAATATGCTGTCTAGGTTAGTCATAACTTTCCTTCCAAAAAGTAAGCGTCTTTTAATTTCATGGCTACAATCACCACCTGCAGTGATTTTGGAGCCCCAAAAAATAAAGTCAGTCACTGTTTCCACATCTGTTTGCCATGAAGTGATTGGACCAGATGTCATGATCTTAGTTTTCTGAAGGTTGAGCTTTCAGCCAACTTTTTTACTCTCCTCCTTCACTTTCATCAAGAGGCCCTTTAGTTCTTCTTCACTTTCTGCCATAAGGGGGGTGTCATCTGCATATCTGAGGTTATTGATATTTCTCCCAGCAATCTTGATTTTAGCTTGTGCTTCCTCCAGCCCAGGGTTTCTCATGATGTACTCTGCATATAAGTTAAATAAGTAAGGTGACAATGTACAGCCTTGACGTACTCCTTTCCTTATTTGGAACCAGTCTGTTGTTCCATGTTCAGTTCTAACAGTTGCTTCCTGACCTGCATACAAATTTCTCAAGAGGCAGATTAGCTGGTCTGGTATTCCCATCTCTTTAAGTATTGCCTGGCCATAAAAAAAGAATTAAATGATGCCATTTGCAGCAACATGGATGGAAATAAAGATTATTAGACTGACTGAAGCAAACCACAGAAAGACAAGTGATATCACTTATATGAGGAATTGGAAAAAATATTACAAATGAATTTATATACAAAACAGAAATAAACTCACAGACATAGAGAAAAGACTTTTAGTTGCCAAGGTGGATGGGGAAAGGGAGACAACTGGATTGGAAGTTTGGGACTACCAGATGCAAACTATTATATATAGAATAGATAAACAACAAGGTCCTATTGATAGCACAGGAAACTATATTTAATACACTGTAACAAATAATAATGGAAAAGACAGAAAAAAAAAGATGCCTCTGAGAAGGAAGGAAAGAGTGGACACTGCTGAGTCATTTTATAGATCTTATTATACTGTGAACTAAGAATGTCTCCTGCCATTTCAGCAAACAAAGGCTGCTGCAGCCATCAAGTCATCAGCCGGCATCCACCTCCAAATGTGCACGCTGAGGGAACTCAGGATTGAGAAAAACAGGATACTGGCCCTAATAGTTATGATACATATCAAAGGAATAATTTCAATGAGCCCAGGCTCTTGCTTCTTTCCATAGAAAAACCATGTGTTAATTTCATTAACTTGAGATGTCCACTTTTCTTTAATTAACAGTAATCGTTTTATGTTCTAACTGCCTGATTTTTGCTGCAAAAAATCTGAATATATCCTGGCTCCTGCTTTTCCTGTTCAGATACGGTCTTTTCAAATTTCAGCTGGTGCATTTTTTTTAGTCAACAATATTATATCATTAGAAATTATATATGTTGGGGGGGGGACTATATGTAATTTCAATCTTTAGAATGAAAAAACTGCAAAATACTTTTTCAAAAGTGAAGCATTATAAAATGGGACTCATCTGATGAGATTAGAGAAGACTCTATACATGGACATCAACAGATGATGAACACCAAAATCAGATTTAGTATATTCTTTGCAGCCAACAATGGAGAAGCTCTATATAGTCAGCAAAAACAAGACCGGGAGCTGACTGTGGCACAGATCATGAACTCCCTATTGCCAAATTCAGACTTAAATTGAAGAAAGTGGGGAAAACCACTAGACCATTCAGGTGTTACCTATATCAAACCCCTTATGATTATACAGTGGAAGTGAGAAATAGATTTAGGGGACTATATCTGATAGAGTGCCTGATGAACTATGGATGGAGGTTCGTGACATTGTACAGGAGACAGGAATCAAGACCATGCCCAAGAAAAAGAAATGTAAAACAGCAAAATGGTTATCTGAGGAGGCCTTACAAATAGCTATGAAAAGAAGAGAAGTGAAAAGCAAAGGAGAAAAGGAAGGATATACCCATTTGAATGCAGAGTTTCAAAGAATATCAAGGAGAGATAAGAAAGCCTTTCTCAGCAGTGAATGCAAAGAAATAGAGGAAAGCAATAAAATGGGAAAGAGTAGAGACCTCTTCAAGAAAATAAGATATATCAAGGGAGCATATCATGCAAAGATGGGCTCAATAAAGGATAGAAATGCTATGGACCTAACAGAAGCAGAAGATATTAAGAAGAACTGGCAAGAATACACAGAACAACTTTACAGAAAAGATTTTGACAACCCAGATAATCATGATGGTGTGATCACTCACCTAGAGCCAGACATCCTGGAATGTGAAGTCAAGTGGGCCTTAGGAAGCATCACTATGAACAAAGCTAGTGGAAGTGATGGAATTCCAGTTGAGCTATTTCAAATCCTAAAAAATGATGGTGTGAAAGTCCCGCATTCAATATGTCAGCAAATTTGGAAAACTCAGCAGTGGCCACTGGACTGGAAAAGGTCAGTTTTCTTTCCAATCCCAAAGAAAGGTAATGCCAAAGAATGTTCAAACTAAAGCACTATTGCCCTCATCTCACACACTAGTAAAGTAATGGTCAAAATTCTCCAAGCCAGGCGTCAGCAATACATGAACAATGAACTTCCAGATGTTCAAGCTGGTTTTAGAAAAGGCAGAGGAACCAGAGATCAAATTGCCAATATGCACTGGATCATCGAAAAAGCAAGAGAGTTCCAGAAAAACATCTATTTCTGCTTTATTGACTATGCCAAAGCCTTTGACTGTGTGGATCACAATAACCGGTGGAAAATTCTGAAAGAGATGGGAATACCAGACCACTTGACCTGCCTCTTGAGAATCCTGTATGCAGGTCAGGAATCAACAGTTAGAACTGGACATGGAACAACTAGTTCCAAATGGGAAAAGGAGTACGTCAAGGCTGTATACTGTCACCCTGTTTATTTAACTTATATGCACAGTACATCATGAGAAATGCTGGGCTGGAGGTAGCAAAAGCTGGAATCAAGATTGCCAGGAGAAATATCAGTAACCGCAGATATGCAGATGACACCACCCTTATGGAAGAAAGTGAAGAAGAACTAAAGAGGCTCTTGATGAAAGTGAAAGAGGAGAGTGAAAAAGTTGGCTTAAAGCTCAACATTCAGAAAACTATGATCATGTCATCCAGTCCCGTCACTTCATGGCAAATAGATGTGGAAACAGTGGAAACAGTGGCTGACTTTATTTTTGGGGACTCCAAAATCACTGCAGATGGTGATTGCAGCCATGAAATTAAAAGATGCTTATTAGATGCATATTAAATGCTTATTAGATGCATAAAAGATGTATATTAGATGCTTATTAGATGCATTTTAGATGCATATTAGAAAGCAGAGATATTACTTTGTCAACAAAGGTCCATCTAGTCAAGGCTATGGTTTTTCCATTACTCATGTATGGATGTGAGAGTTGGACTATAAAGAAAGCTGAGTGCCAAAGAATTGATGCTTTTGAACTGTGGTGTTGGAGAAGATTCTTGAGAGTCCCTTGGACTACAAGGAGATCCAACCAGTCCATCCTAAAGGAAATCAGTCCTGAGTGTTCATTGGAAGGACTGATGTTGAGGCTGAAACTCCAATACTTTGGCCACCTGATGTGAAGAACTTACTCATTTGAAAAGACCCTGATACTGGGAATGACTGAAGGCAGGAGGAGAAGGGGACAACAGAGGATGAGATGGATGGCATCACTGACTCAACGGACATGAGTTTGTCTAAACTCCGGGACTTGGTGATGGACAGGGAGGCCTGGTGTGCTGTGGTTCATGGGGTCACAAAGAGTTGGACACTACTTAGTGACTGAACCTCAGTTCTTATAAAGTTGTAGATGATACATTAAAATTAGAAGAAAACAAATGTCTATCTAACTGCATAAATACACAAATTGCCATATGGAGGTTGAAAGACATATACTATTTAATTGGAAAAGTGAAATCTGTCAGGTTTTAGCAAAAAGAAGTCGTTTCTTTACCTTTTACCTAATAGAGTTCTGTTTAAAAACAAACATTGCCCCAAAAATCCAGATTGTAAAATAGACCCAAAGGAAACTCCCCTGCTTGAAGGAGAGAATTAGGAGCTCCAAGCAAAAGATTTCATCTATGCAAAAAAAAAAAAAAAACTACAATAAAGAGGACATGTGTGAGATCACCTGACCCACAATTTTGATGCCAAAACCTTGGCTCTTTGTGCATCGATTCTGAACAGAAATATGGATACACAGCTATAGAGAAGACAGAAAGAGTGGCTGTATTCCTTTGCCAGGCAAAGGGGGATCACAGCAGGCCAGTGCCTCAAGAACTGTGCCCCCCACTCCCTGGGGAATAGGGAAAGGTTATATAGTTAGGACTCCTCGTCTGAGGTAATGTGATAAGGATCAAGGCAGTAACAGTCTTGCATTCTTCTTTCTTCTGCAGAGTTTCAAAAGGGTGTGACTGCTGACAAAATTACAATGTCTACAGCAACTCTGATGGCCAGGTTTCCTAATCTTGATGAACTTCTCTGGTTCCTTTAATCTTGCCTAAGTGGTTTCTGGGCTGTTCCTCACCTGATTTGCAAGGGTTTGAATTTGCCCTTTGGAACTCAGGGAAGGTCATGGAGACTGGAGTCTTGCCTACAAGAAAAAGGGAACAAAAAGTCTTCCATGTCCAGGAACCCAACAGTGCCCTGCTTGGCATCTATATGATACTTGGGAAGGCAACCATCTGACAACCATTTAGAAGCTACTGTGTAACAGAAGGTATCACATAGGCTAATCTGTTGGGAGCCATTGCCTTTGTGAAATGATTCAGATACAAAACAGCCTTCTGACATTCAGAGTATTGAAAGAGCCTATCCACTGGAGCCTAAACAAACAAGTTAAACTGACAATAGATTTAACTGGTGTATAAATTAACTCTGCAAATGTGTTGATTTGCACTATCCAGCAAAAGCGTCCCTGAGCAGCAGCTCAAGATCTGTCCACACAAGAGCCACAAGAGATTATTGAGTATCACGCATCACCCCTCATGATGCTTGCCCCATCACCGTTTCACAAATTTCAAATAAGACATTTTATTATTTCAAGAGGTAATAGCATCAGTGTTGTTTGAAGAGGATCATCCCATTTGCAAGTCAGATACTGTAAAAAAAAAAAAAAAAAAAAAAAAAACAATATTGCACAGGAACCTGGAATGTTAGGTCCCTGAATTAAGGTAAATTGAAAGTGGTCAAACAGGAGATGGCAAGAGTGAACATTGACATTTTAGGAATTGTTGAACTAAAATAGACTGAAAGGAGCAAATTTAATTCAGATGACCACTATATCTACTACTGCGGGCAAGAATCCCTTAGAAGAAATGGAGTAGCTCTCAAAGTCAACAAAAGTGGCCAAAATCCAGTTCTTCAGTGCAATCTCAAAAATGACAGAATGACCTCTGTTCTTTTCCAAGGCAAAGCATTCAATATCACAGTAATCCAAGTCTATGTCACATCCACTAATGCTGAAGAAGCTGAAGTTGAATGATTCTATGAAGACCTATGAGACTTTCTAGAATTGACACCAACAAAAAAATATGTCCTTTTCATCATAGGGGACTGGAATACAAAAGTAGGAAGTCAAGAGATATCTGGTGTAACAGGCAAGTTTGGTCCTTGACTACAAAATGAAGCAGGGCAAAAGCTAACAGAATTCTGCCAAAAGAACCCACTGCTCATAGCAAACACCCTCTTCCATCAACACAAGAGAAGACTCTACACATAGACATCACCAGATGGTGAATACCAAAATCAGATTCACTATATTCTTTGTAACCGAAGACGGAGAAGCTTTATATGGTCAGCAAAAACAAGACTAGGAGGTGACTTTGGCTCAGAACATGAACTCCTTATTGTCAAATTCAGAAATAAATTGAAGAAAGTAGTGAAAACCACTAGACCACTCAGGCATGACTTAAATCAGATCTCTTACGATTATACAGTGGAAGTGACAAATAGATTCAAGAGATTAGATCTGATAGATTGAGTGCCTGAAGAACAATGGATGGAGGTTTGTGACACTGTACAGGAGGCAGTGATCAAGACCATTCCCAAGAAAAAGAAATGCAAAAAGGCAAATGGTTGTCTGAGGAGGCATTTCCTCTAAAATCAGGAACAGGACAAGGGTGTCCACTCTCACCACTACTATTCAATATAGTTTTGGAAGTCTTGACCACAGTAATTAGAGAAGAAAAACAAATAAAAGCAATCCAGATTGGAAAGAAAAAGTAAAACTGTCACTGTTTGCAGACGATACAATCCTCTGAATAGAAAACCCTACAGATACCACCAAAAAAATTACTAGAGCTAATAAATGAATATAGTAAAGCTGCAGGGTATAAAATTAATACACAGGAATCCCTTTCATTCCTATACACTAACAATGAAAAACAGAAAGATGAATAAAAGAAAACAATCCAATTCACCATTGCAACAAAAACAATAAAATACTGAGGAATAAATTTACCTAAAGAAACAAAAGACCTATATACAAAAAACTATAAAACACTGAGCAAGAAAGCAAAGATGACACAAATAGATGGAGAAATATACCATGTTTTTGATTGGAAGAATCAATATAGAGAAGATGAGTATACTGCCCAAAGCAATCTATAGAGTCAACCAATCACTATCAAGCTACCAACAGTATTTTGCACAAAACTACAACAAATAATTTTACAGTTTGTATGGAAACACAAAAAACCTTGAATAGCCAAAGCAATCTTCAGAAAGAATGGACCTGGAGGTATCAACCTGCCTGACTTCAAGCTCTACTACAAAGCTACAGTCATCAAGACAGTATGGTACTGGCACAAATATAGAAATATAGATCAATGAAACAAAATAGAAAGACCAGAGATAAATCCACGCACCTATGGACACCTTATCTTTGACAAAGGAGGCAAAAATATACAATGGCTTAAAGACAATCACTTTAACAAGTGGTGTTGAGAAAACTGGTCAACCACTTCTAAACGAATGAAACTAGAACCCTTTCTAACACCATACACAAAAATTAACTCAAAATGTATTAAAGATCTAAATGTAAGAACAGAAAGTATAACATTCTTAGAGGAAAACAAAGGCAAAACACTCACATAAATCACAGCAAGATCATCTATGATATACCTTCCAGATTAATGGAAATAAAGACAAAATTCAACAAATGGGAACTAATTAAACTGAAAAGTTTTTGCACAAGGAAAGAAACTATAAGCAAGGTGAAAAGGTAGCCTTCAGAATAGGAGGACATAATAGCAAACAAAGCAACTGACAAATAATTAATCTCCAAAATATACAAGCACCTCATGCAGCTCAATACCAGAAAAATGAACAACCCGATCAAAAAGTGGGTTAAAGAACTAAACAGATATCTCTCCAAAGAAGACATACAGATGGCTAATAAGCACATGAAAAGATGCTCAAAATCACTCATTATTTTAGAAATGCCAATCAAAACCACAGTGAGGTATCATCTCATACTGGTCAGAATGGCTGCCATCAAAAAGTCTACAAACAATAAATGCTGTAGAGGGTGTGGATAAAAGGGAACCCTCTTACACTCAGTGGGACTGCAAACCGGTATAGCCAACTATGGAGAACATGGTGGAGATTCCTTAAAGAACTGGAAATAGAACTGCCATATGATCCAGCGATCCCACTGCTGGGCATACGCACCAAGGAAACCAGAATTGAAAGAGACACATGTACCCCAATGTTCATTGCAGCACTGTTTACAGTAGCTAGGACATGGAAGCAACATAGACGTCCATCGGCAGATGATTGGATAAGGAAGTCATAGTACATACACAGAATGGAATATTACTCAGTTATAAAAAGGAACGCATTTGAGTCAGTTCTAATGAGGTGAATGAAACTGGAGCCTATTATACAGAGTGAAGTGAGTCAGAAAGAGAAACACCAATACAGTATATTAATGCATGTATATGGAAAATAGAAAGATGGTAATGATGATCCTATATGCAAGACAGCAAATGAGACACAGATGTAAAGAACAGATTTTGAACTATATGGGAGAAGGCGAGGTGGGATGATTTGAGAAAACAGCATTGAAACATGTATATTATCATATGTAAAATAGATGACCAGTTCATGTTTGATGCATAAAGCAGGGCACTCAAAGTCGGTGCTCTGGGACAGCCCAGACGGTTGGGGGTGGGGTGGTAGATGGGAGGGAGGTTCAGGATTGGGGGTCACATGTGCACCCATGGCTGATCTGTTGATGTGTGGCAGGGGCCAATACAGTGTTGTGAAGTGATTGTACATAAATTAAAATAAGTAAAATTTTAAAAAGTAGAAATAAAAAGAGAAATGTACAAATGATACCACAGAAATGAATCATAGAAAACTACTATAAGAATTATATGCCTGGAAAGTGGACAACTCAGAAGATATAAAGAATTTTGGAGAAAGCCTTCCAAGACCAAACCAGGAAGAAAAAGAAAACGTGAAAAGAACAATTACAAGTACTGGAATTGAAACCATAACTTTAAAATTTCCAACAAACAAAAGTCCATGACTACAGGGCTTCAAAGTTAAATACTATCAAATATTAAGAAAAGAGATAACACCTATCCTTGTGAAACTGAAAAAATTGCAGATGAAGGAAGACTCAAGCTCATTCTATGAGGCCACCATCAGCCTGATAGCAAAACCAGAAAAAGATATCACACACATACACAAAAAATTAAATGCCAATATCACTGATGAACATATATGCTAAAATCCTCAGGAAAATACTAGAAAATTTAAATCATCAACACATTAAAAGGATCATGCACCATGATCAAATGAGATTTATTCCAAGTATGCAAAGATTGTTCAATATATACAAATCAATGCAATGTACCACGTTAACAAACTGAAGAATAAAAAACGTAATCATCTCAAATGATGAAGAAAAAGCTTTTGAAAAAATTCAGCACCCATTTACAATAAAAACTCTCTATAAAGTAGGCATAGAAAAATGTATCTCAACACAAGGGAAAATAGACAAACACACAGCAAACATCATTCTCAATGTTGAAAAAGTGAAAGCATTTCCTGTAAGATCAGGAACAAGACAAGAATATTCACTCTCACCACTTTAATTCTACTTAGCTATGGAAGCCCTAGCCAAAGCAACTACAGAAGAAAAAAAAAGTAATCCAAAATGGAAAAGAAAATTGTCACTATTTGCCCATGAGAAGATACTACACATAGGAAATCCTAAAGATGATACGAGAAAACTACTAGAGCTTATCAATGAATTTGGAAAAGTTGCAGGATACAAAATTAATACATAAAGATCTCTTGCATTTCTATACACTAAAAAAAAGATCAGAAAGAAAAATTAAGGAAATAATACCAATTCTCATCACATTAGAAAGAATAAATACACTGAACAAATCTACCTAAAACAAACAAAAAAAATTGCACTCAGAAAATTAAGGCACTGATGAAAGAAATCAAAGATGACAAAATAAATGGAGAGATATACCATGTTGTTGGATTAGAAGAATCAATACTGTGAAAATGTCTATACTACCCAAATAAATGTACAGATTCAATGCAATATGTATCAAATTACCAATGTTGTTTTTCATAAAATTAGAACAAAAATTTTTACAGTTCATATGGAAACACAAAAGACCACAAATAGTCAAGGCAGTCTTGAGAAAGGAAAACAGATTTGGAAGAATCAGGCTCCTTGGCTTCAGACTATACCACAAAATTATAGTAATCAAAATAGGATGATACTGACACAAAAACAGAATATAGATCAATGGGATAGGGTAGGAAGTCCAGAGTAAAACTTATGCAACTAAGGTAAACTAATCTATGCCAAAGGAGGCAAGAATATATGATGGGTAAAAGATAGTTTGTTTAGTAAGTAGTGCTGGGAAAATTGGACAACAACATGTAAAATTATGAGGTTAGAACATTCCCTAAAACCATACAAACCAGTCAATCTAAAGGAAATCAACCCTGAATATTCATTGGAAAGAGTAATGCTGAAACTTCAATACTTTGGCCACCTGATGCAAAGAGCCAACCCATTGGAAAACACCCAGATGCTGGGAAAGATTAAAAGCAGGAGGAGAAGGGAATGACAGAGGATGAGATGGTTGGATGTCATCACTGACTTAATGGACATGAATTTGAGCAAACTCTGGGAGATAGTGAAGGACAGGGAACTCTGGCATGCTGCAGTCCATTGGGGTTGCAAAGAGACAGACACGACTCAGCAACTGAACAATAACACCACCACCATACATAAAAGTAAACTCAAAGTGGATTAAAGACAACATAAGAAAAAAAATAAGAAAAAAAAAAAGACAACATATGATCTGATACTATAAAACTCATAGAGGAAATCATAGGTTGAACACTCTCTGACATAAATGACTGCAAGACTTTTTGACCCACCTCCTAGAGTAATGAAAATAAAAATAAATTAATTAAGCTTAAAAGCTTGTGCACAGCAAAGGAAACCATAAATAAAACAAAAGGACCACCCATAAAATGGGAGAAAATATTTGAAAATGAAATGTCTGAAAAGGAATCAATCTACAAAATATAAAAACAGCTCCTGCAGCTCAATATCAATAAAATCAACAACCCAATCAAAAAATGTGCAGAAGACCTAAGGAGACATTTCTCCCAGGAAATCATACTGATGGCCAAAAAGCACATGAAAAATGCTCAATGTCATTAATTATTAGAGAAATGCAAATAAACTACAATGAGGCATCACTTCACAAACTTCAGAATGGCCATCATCAAAGAAATCTATAAAGAATAAATGCTGGAGAGGGTGTGGAGAAAAGGGAATCTTCACACATTTCCATTATTGTAGTTTATTTGCATTTCTCTAATAATTAATGACATTGAGCAATGGGCATATACCCAAAGAAAAAAGGAATTCAAAAAGATGCATGCATTCCCCATCCCGATCCCCCCATGTAAAACCATGGCTAATTCATGTCAATGTATGACAAAACCCATTACAATATTGTAAAGTAATTAGCCTCCAACTAATAAAAATAAATGAAAAAAAAGAAAAAAAAAACAAAAAGATACATGCACCCCAATATTCATTGAAATAGCTAGGAGATGGTATGACAGGGCTATATATTGTCACCTTGTTTATTTAACTTATATGCAAAATACATCATGTAAAATGTAGGGCTGCATGAATCACAAGCTGAATCAAGATTGCCAAGGAAAATATCATGGCTGCAGTCCATGTGATTGCAAAGAGTTGAACACAATTTAGCAACTGAACAACAACAGGGCATGGAAGCATCTTAGAAAACTCATTGGCAATAATTTATTCATTGACAGACCTTTGGGCTGTTTCCAGTTTGGGGGCTATTATGAATAAGGTTTCTCTAAATATTCTCATGAAAAAGAAGAAATTTGACAATTATTCATGCCCCTTCATGAGACACTGGGGAATCAGAGAGATCCATGGGAATTTGACATTATCTGGTACAATGCTGCCCAGTAGAAATTTCTACAATAATGGAAATGTTCTATGTTTGCACTGTCCGATACAACAGCCACTAGCCACATGTGGCTAAGCATGTGAAATGTGACTAGCATGTCTGAGAAACTAATTTTATTTTCTTTATATAGTTTTTGGCTACCATATTGGATAGCACAGATCTAGACAGTATAGTTTAATTGAAAGAATGTGGGATTTGAAACTAAATAGATACTCAGTTTTAAATCTTAGTGACTGTCAGTTACTAACTACATCAGGATAATTTTGGTCATGTTCTTTATCTTGTTCAAACTTTAGTTTCCTTATTTCTAAAATGGGGATAATACCAGAACCTCACAGGTTTGTTGTGATTAAGAGAATGAATGTAACACCTAGCCCAGGGCTCAGCACATAGTAAGTCATCTTTAAATAATATTTATTATTATCAAGTTCCCCATTTCCCAAGTGGAGAATGTGAAGCTCCAAAAGGAGACGTATCTTGTCCACAGTTACAGAGCTAGCTGGAAGCACAGTCAGGAGCCAAATCCAGACTTTCTCACTTTCTGATAAGTTTTCTTATAGAGATGAATCCTCCTCAAGCTTGAAAGGTGAAGGGTGGTAGCCCAAAGAGCTATCCACATACTATTAAAAAATATCTACACAACGTAGTGAAAATGTACCTTTGTGAAGCCTATTTGTTCCTTCCGGAAATTTTCCAGGGGTTTGATCAGCAAATCACTAGCATTGTGGACCTAGAGAAAAAGAAAAAACACACAAAATAACTTTCAAATTAGCAAGGTTCAGATTCAAGATTCATTGCTACTAGGATATTTCCTTATAATACACCATCAATTTGTATTAGTGCAAAATGTTAACTAGTTTGCTGGTTTGTTGGGTTTTGTTACTGTTTTCCCATGTTGGTCTTTTAAAATCAAATGGTTTCAGAGAAAATGAGAGAAGAAATATTAGGGGCCTTTCTCTGTAACTTTGCTGGTAGTATGATCTGACTTTTTAATTGATAAATATCCAGAGTCATGACCAGAAACAGACACAGGAAGCCTGAAGTATGTGTGGAAAAGAGAAGAAAGGGGGAATGCAAAAAAACATGAAAAGGACAACTGCACCAAGTACAAATCATTTCATGGAAAGCAAATGAGATAACAGTAATAGCACCAGGAAAGATCTCAGTATAAATTGTTTCTAGCCCTGCCCTGGTTTGTCATAAAGCCAGAACATTTCCCTCAGAACTAGGAATCTATTACAGTATCACAGAGAATACTAGACCAGGCCTTCAAAAGACATAACTGTATGCTCAGAACCTGACAGAAACAGCCTTTCCACATACTAAAAATATTGGCAATAAAATATTGCCAATATAAGAATATTGGCAATAAAATATTGCCAATATAAGAATATTGCCAATATAAGAATATTGGCAATATTGGTTTTGGAAATTAAGAACATCATAGTCAAACCGGAGCCCTTGTGCACTGGGAAGGCAGAAATATACAAAGCTTTGTTTTTCATATAAACCTCTTGGGAGTTTGCATCTATCCAAAGCAACAAGCAGGGTTTGTTTTTTCAGAGATGCAAGTTAGCTATGCTTTAATTTTGATCTATTACAAGACAAGAAAAAAAATGAGGGACTGGCTTCCTTATCTGATGAGACTGAAGTGTCAGTAAGACAAGAAATGTCTTTATAACAAAAACAGAAGACAGAGTAGAAAGCCAGTTTTGACCAGTCCTATATTTTCCAAAAGTGAAAGTTGCTCAGTTGTGTCCAACTCTTTGCGACCCCATGGACTATACAGTCCATGGAATTCTCCAGGCCAGAATTCTAGAGTGGGTAGCGTTTCCCTTCTCTAGGGGATCTTCCCAACCCAGAGATCAAACCCAGGTCTCCTTCATTGCAGGCAGATTCTTTACCAACTGAGCTATCAGGGAACCCCTTATTTTCCAAACTAAGAAGCAATTTTTAAACTATCAACAAAGCACAAGGCAAGTTGAGGCATTAACACATATTGCAGTCAGGTCCTACAAGCAGGACCTCTTATTTTGCATCCAGGTATGATTTAAGGTTCAAATAAATGGGCAAACTCTCATCCAATCAAGGCTCCATGACTATCTTCAATTGAAAACAATAATTTTCTTACTAAAAGTACCAGCCTGTCTCTCTTGCCTAATACATGCTGCTACTTTTCTATGGATTGTGAATTATGTGCTATCAACTTTGTGTACCCACCTGGAAATAAACTAAGTCATTGGTGTCATAGATCACATACAGGGAATATTTTTTTTTTTTTACTACTGTGGACGTTTTAAAGCGTGACCACCAATTCTATGATACTACTCCCACTGAGAAGAAAGGCCTCTATTCCCTCTACCTTGAATACAAGTGAGTTTGTTCCTGTTCTGAACCAACAAAATACAGCGGAAGTGATACTACATGACATGTCAGGCTAGGTAATAAAAAGCCAGTAACTTCCACCTGGTTGTCTTGCAACAGTCCTCATAAGACCTGAGCCACAGTATAAGAAGTTGAAATATCCTGCCACTACCAAGCTAGAGGGGTCAAATGTAGACATTCTTGTCAGTAGTCCAGCTGAGCTCAGGCTTACAGTCATCTCACTAAGGTGTCAGATATGTAAGTGAAGCTATTTTTTATCTTCCATACCACCCCATATCCCAAGTGAATACCACCACATAGAGCAGAACAATCTCCCAGGTGACCCCTGCCTGAATTCCTGACCCAAAAAAAAAACATGAAATAAAATTAAATAGTTTTAGTTTAACTTGATAAGTTTTAGAATAGGGTGTTATGTAGCAATAGATCATTAGTAAATGAGTCTTTGATAGTTAACATATTACAAAAAGAAGGCATTAAAAGTATACTGTTTAAACTCATTTTGGGCAGTCCTCAAACACAGACCTTACCATTGCCAATAGAGTTCCCTTCAGAGTCAGAATGGCACCTAGGCAAGCCTCCTATCTTTAATTATAGAGAAAGTCTGTTATCCAGATTTTTAAAGGATACTTTCAGAGGTACTACTACCACCTCCACTGTACTTGTTAAGAAGTAAAGGCTGCAAAGCTTCTCTTTGTTTATTTTCTCCATAGTTTCTTCTACACTTTAAAACTTATTTATGAGAATGACTAGATATTTGCAGTTGTCACATGCTAGGGCTGTGATCTTCCTCCCTCTTCTACTAAAGCATTTTTTGGCCTCCTCTTAGAGAAATGATAAAAAGTTCTATAACAGCTACCATACTGAGGTATACAAGCACTTTTACTACACTTCCAGGAGATGAAAGAGATGCAGTCAAGCAATAAATCCCTGGCATGTTGTAAAAGGCCTTCATTCAGCCCTACCTTCACAGCAGCATTCCTGTAATTAAATGGGAAATGGGAAGCCAACACTCAATATATGATTGAAGAATTGAGGGAGCACACTATAATTGAAGACAGAAGAAAATTAGTTAGTCCTGTGGAAAACAGCCAGAAGAATGGTGAGGAAAACATTTCAAAAGGTGCATATTTTAGAGCTTTGGGGTAAATAAAAGAGATCAAGAAACAAATAGGGCTTAAGAGCTGTACAGATGACATTTCTAGTGGCATCTGAATGAAATGGGGGTGAATGCCTTTGAGATCAAATTTGTAGCAGTCCAAAAACTCTTGTGATAGAAGAAAACATTAAACTAGTGGGGCATCTAATAGGCTCTGGGAAGACTACCCATATTAGACTTTTAAGTATCTTTTTAAAAGCAAATTTCTTTAAATGAAGAAAATTCCCAAAGTCAAATTTCCACAAGCCTAATCTTTTAGTCAACAAAAGAGAACTAGAAACATTTATATGATCAGTGTTTTTTTTCTATTTATGCAACACTTCCATATTCATTTTATCATTTGGAGTATATACAACAAACTTGGAAGGTGGGAAGTATTTTCTCATTCTACATTAAAAAAAAAAGGGAGACTAGAAGAAATAAAGTGATTAGTGTGAAGTTAACAACCAAGTTATTGGCACAGCAATTATTTCCCTGCTTAAAGGCCCCGCCTTCAATCCTAACTCTCCAGGAGCCGAGATAAAATGGTAGCAGTATTCTGAGAAACCACACTGTTGAAAAGGAAGAGTGATTACTTCCTGTTGAAGCAGGATGATTAAACAGCTCTTGCTATCAGAATAAATGGGTCTAACAAAACTGAGCTGCCAATAGAAAGTCATCTAATGACAGAAAGGGAAGATAGACCATTTTGTGGTCCTTTACATGGCTTCCAATTCAACCACATGCTCTTAATAAAAATAAACATTGAACAACATAGGTACTTCCATATTTAAGTCTCAAGTAACTTTGGAGTATAGCTAAAGACATGCATTTTTACCAATTTTTCCAGGTGACACTGCTGGTATGGGCATAGGGATCACAGAAAAATTTTGTTTTTTTTTTCTAAACTGTTAAAATAATTCACAAAAAATATATCTAAAAAAATATGTACAAGATCTATAGGAGGAAACTATAAAACTCTGATGAAAGAAATCAAAGAAGGTATAAATAATGAAGAGATAATTGATGCTCATGAATAGTAAGACAATATTTTTAAGATGTTAGCTTGACCCAACTTAATCTATAGATTCAACATAATACCAAAATCTGAGCAATTTATTTTGTGGATATTGATAAATAGGTTCTAAAGTTCCTACCCTACTTCACAATTTATTTACAAAGTTACATTAAAGCAAGATAGTGTGGTGTTGGTCCATAACATTTTTCACAAAGCTAGAACATATAATAGACAAAAGTTTCAGAATTTCCAAAACAATCCTGAGGAAAAAGAACAAAGCTAGGGACATAACTCACCCAGACTTAAGACAACATTACAAACCTACAGTTATCCAAACAGCATGGTATTGGCACAAATGCAGATCAATAGAAAGGAATATCAATTCATTGGAAGGACTGATACTGAAGCTGAAGCTTCAATACTTTGGACACCTGATGCAAACAGCCAACTCATTGGAAAAGACCTTAATGCTGGGAAAGACTGAAGACAGGAGTAGAAGGAGGTGACAGAGGATGAGATGTTGGATGGTATCACTGACTTAATGGGCATGAGATTCAGCAAACTCCAGGACATAGTGAAGCACAGGGAAGTCTGGCATGCTGCAGTTCACAGGGGTCACAAAGAGTCAGATATAACTTAGCCACTGAACAACAACAACAAGAAAAGAATAGAGAGCTCAGAAATAAATCTACAGACACACAGTCAATTAAACTATAACAAAGGATGCAAGAAGAATATACAGTGGATAAAATATAGTCTCTTCAACAAGTGGTGTTGGAAAAGCTGGACAGTTACATGTAAATCAATGAAATTAGAACGCCCCTCACACTCTATATAAAAATGAACTCAAAATGGCAAAAGATCTAAATATAAGACATGACACCATAAAAATTCTAGAAGAGAACATAGGCAAAGCATTCTCTGACATAAATCAGCAATGTTTCCTTAGCTCAATCTCTGAAAGCAAAATAAATAAAAAGAAAAATAAACATGAGACTTAATGAAACTTACAAGCTCTTGTACAGCAAAGAAATCATAAAACTGGAAAAACAACCTACAGAATAGAAGAAATTATTTGCAAACAATGTGAATAACAAGGAGTTAATAGACAAAATATACAAACAGCTCACACAATTTAATATTAAAAAATTAAAAACTATACAAAAGACCTAAATAGACATTTTTCCAAAGAACTATAGATGGTCAACAGTCACATGAAAAGGTACTAAATATCACTAAATAATTAGAGAAATGCAAATTAAAACCATGAGCTATCACCTCATACATTCGCTGGATCATAGAGAAAGCTAGGGAATGCCAGAAAAACATCTACCTCTGTTTCATCGACTACACAAAAGCCTTTGACTGTGTGGATCATAATAAACTGTGGAAAGCTCTTAAAGAGATGGGAACATCAGACCATCTTACCTGTCTCCTGAGAAACCTGTATGCAAGTCAAGAAGCAACAGTTAGAACTCTGAATGGAACAACTGGTTGGTTCAAGATTTAGAAAGGAGTACAACAGGGCTGTCTGTTGTCACCCTGCTTGTTTAATCCATATGCTGAGCACATCATGAGAAATGCCAAGCTGGATCAAGATAGGCGGGAGAAAGATCAACAACCTCAGACATCCAGATGATACCATTCTAATGGAAGAAAGCAAAGAGGAATTAGAGTCTCTTGATGAGGATGAAGGAGGAGAGTGAAAGAGCTGTCTTAAAACTAAATATTAAAAAAACTAAGACCATGGCATCTAGCTCCATTACTTCATGGTAAATAGAAGGGGAAAAGGTGGAAGTAATGACAGATTTCCTCTTCTTGGGCTCTAAAATCACTGAAGATGGTGATTGTAGCCATGATATCAGAAGACCTTTGTTTCTTGGCAGGAAAGCAATTGCAAACATAGTGTGTTGAAAAGCAGAGACATTATTTTGCTGACAAAGGTCCATATAGTCAAGGCTATGGTCTTCCCAGTGGTCACATACGGTTGTGAGAGGTGGACCATAAAGATGGCAGAGCACTGAAGAATTGATGCCTTCCAACTATGGTGCTGGAGAAGACTCTTGAAAGTTCCTTGGACAGCAAGGAGATCAAACTAGTTAATCTTAAGGGAAATCAACCCTGAATACTCATTTAGAAGGACTGATGTTGAAGCTGAAACTTCAGTAATTTGGTTATCTGATGTGAACAGCTGACTCATTGGAAAAGTCCCTGATGCTGAGAAAGATTGAGGGCAGAAGGAGAAAAGGGCATCAGAGGATGAGATGGCTGGATGGCATCACCAATGTAATGGACATGAACTTGGGCAGACTTTGGGAGATGGTGAGGGACCAGGGGGCTTGGTGTGCTGCAGTCCATGGGGTCACAAAGAGTCAGACACAACGGGGCAAGTGAATAACATCACCTCACATTGGTCAGAATGGTCATCATTAAAAATTCTACAAATAATAAATACTAGAGAGAATACAGAGAAAAGGAACCCCTACACAGTTTGTGGGAATGTAAAGTGGTGCATTCACTATGGAAAACAATATGGAGGTTCCTTAAAAAACTAGAGCTACCATATGATCTAGCAATCACACTCCTGTGGATATATCCAGAAAAAATGAGAATTTAATTCCAAAAGATACATGTACCCCAATGTACATAGCAGTACTATTACAACAGCCAAGACACAGAAACAACTAAGTGCCCATCAACACGTTTGGCTTAAGAAGATGTGAGATATATATATATATATATATATATATATATCTCATATCTTACACATATCACATATATATGTGTATATATATATATATCTATATATAGATATATTTTCATTCTGTGATTAGTCACTAAATCATGTCCAACCCTTTGCAAACCCATGGACTGTAGCCCACCAGGCTTCTCTGTCCATGGGGATTTTCCAGGGAAGAATAGTGGAGTGGGTTGCCATGCCCTCCTCCAAGGGTTCTTCCCAACTCAGGATTGAACTCAGGCCTCCCACATTGCAGTCGGATTCTTTACTGTCTAAGCCACCAGGGAAGCCCATACACATGTGGTATATATATATACACCATATATATATATATATACACACACACACACACACACACACACATATATATATACCATATATGCATATATAAACATATACACACATATGTATATATAAGCATACATTCAAACAACGGAATATTAGGCATAAAAAAAGCATGGAATATTGCCATTTGCAGCAACAGGGATGGACCTAGAGATAGCCATATTAAGTGAAATAAGTCAGACAAATATCATATAATATCATGTACATGTGGAAGCTAAAAAATAATACAAGTTAATCTATATACAAAACAGAAACACACTCACAGACATAAAAAGTAAATTTACAGTTACCAAAGGGGAACAGGAGGGGAGGGGGGGGAAATTAGGAATATAGGATTAACGCACACAAACTACCATACCTAAAATAGATAAGCAATGAGGATTTACTGTATAGCACAGGGAACTATACTCAACATCTTGTAATATCTGATAATGCAAATAATTTTAATATATATGTATCTGAATCATGGGCTTCCCCAGTGGCTTGGGAGTAGAGAATCCACCTGCAATACAGAAGACATGGGTTCAGTCCCTGATTCAGGAAGATCCCCTGGAGAAGGAAATAACAATACACTTCAGTATTCCTGCCTGGGAAATCCCATGGACAAAGGAGCTTGACAGGATACAGTCCATGGGGTCACAAAAGATTCAGACATGACTAAGTGACTAAACAAGAGCAACATATATCTGACACAATATTTAAATTAACTATATTTCAATATTTTTTAATTTTGCAAAAAAAAATGTATAATATTGCTGAAGAAATGGACAAATAGATCAGTGGAAGAGAACAGAGTCCAGATATAGATTCACACAAAAATAATCCATTGATCTTTGCCAAAGAAGCTAAAGTAATTCAATAGAGAAAGGACAGTCTTTTCAGAAATAGTGATGAAACAACCAGATATCCACATTAAAAAAAAAAAAAAAATCTGGAGACAATCCTTACAGTTTCTCAAGAATTAACTCAAAAGGGGGAAAAGGCTGGAAGAAGATGGCAGAGGAGTAAGATAGGGAGATCGTCAACCTTCCCACAAATACATCAAAAACTCAGTAAGATATGGAACAATTCCTACAAAGCAACCTCTAGGCAACAGCAGAAGACCCCAGGCCTCCAGGGAGAAGGCTAGGCTCCCTGGAATGAGGTAGGAGAGAAGATGGAGACATAAAAAGGGAAAAGGCAGAGAACATCTGGACAGGAGCTTGTGCACTGAAAGAGGGAGGGAGGGAATCCTGAAACAGGGGCAGTACCCATGCACTGGGAGGCAACCTCATTGTGGGGAGGGGTATCTGCACAATCTCAGAAGGCTGGGCAAAGCAGAGACTTGGAGGTCAGAGAACAGAGAAAGCTGTACTTCTCAGCCCATAGACAGCTCACAGACTGTGGCCCCAACCAGACAGCGGGCTTGGGGAACTGAAACAAGCCCACAGAAGCCCTGTAGTGCAGAGGGCGGGCCCAGGGTGCCAAGAGAGATGTGGCATACAAACTTTTGTAGAACACACAAACCTCACAGCCTAGAGGGCAGGCCCAGGGAGCCAAAAGAAGAACACACAAGCCCTGCGACCTAGAGGGCAGGCTCAGTGAGACAGGACAAGTGCACACAGGTCCCCCTTTCACCCCCTCCACGCAGAGAGCGGCCCCGAGACAAGTGCACACAAAACCCGTGACATAGAGGGTAGGTCCAGTGAACCAAGCAAATGCACACAAGCCCTGTGACATATAGGGTGACCTCAGGGGACTGAGGGAAGCCCACACAAGTCTCCGTGATGCAAAGGGAAGGGTCAGGGAACAGAGAAAAGATCCATACAAGCCCTGACCTAGCAAGCTTTGGTCTGCAATACAAGGCAAGACCAGTGTACAGAAGCACCAGCAAAGATTCCAGGGAAAAGTAGGGGGCTGGTGACAGTAAAGATATCCTGAGGGGGCCACTTCGAAATGGTTGTGGAAATAGATGTGTCTAACACTGACGACTGACCGACTTCACTTTCACTTTTCACTTTCATGCATTGGAGAAGGAAATGGCAACCCACTCCAGTATTCTTGCCTGGAAAATCCCAGGGACGGGGGAACCTGGTAGGCTGACGTCTATGGGGTCGCACAGAGTCCGACACGACTGAAGTGATTTAGCAGCAGCAGCAGCAGCAACACTGACAAAGCCAGAATGATTGTTCAAAGGCATACTGAACGGACAGACACCCCCCAAACCGACCAATGTACACTGCACTGCCCTTCAGAGAGAGGAGATCCAGCTCCATCAACCAGAAGAACACAGGCACAAGCTCCCCCAACCAGGAAAGCATCACAGGACACTAATCGAACCCCATCCATGGGGGCAGACTCCACAACCAAGAAGAACTACGATCTTGAAAACTTTTTTTTTCTTATGAATCATACTGTTTATTCCCCCTACATACTTCCATGTTCACATTACCCTTTTGCAGTGCTGTGGAGTTTTCCTCTTTGTTTTCTTGTTTAAAAAAATTCATTTTAAGATTCTTTTCACCATTTTTTGTGATTTTTCTGATTTTGTTTTTCATATATTTGACTGCTTTTCTTAAACTACTTTACCAGTTGTAGCTGTTCCTGAACATATAAAAACCTTTGTCACATGTGTCTATTTATCTTTGCTTTGCTATTTTTTATTTTTTCCCTCTCTTCCATGCCCTTCTTTTTCTCTTTTCTCACCCTTCTCCTCTTTCTTTTCTCTTTCTCTTCTCCATTTTTTCCATCCTTCACTCTTTCTTTTTTCATCATGTAATTTAAATTGTTGTGCTATCTTTGCTATATTCCCCAGTTGGCACTCTGCCCAGGCTCAGCTTTAAATACTGAGCATTAGTGAGCTCTGCTTTTAATTGGTCATTATCAACTTTGGTTTCCCTTGTTCTCCAAGTCAGTCACCTGTACTCTTTTCTTTAGAATATTTTGGTTATAACTATGTGTGTGGAAGTATGTGAATGTGTCCCATTATTTCTGTAATTACCTGCTTGATCTGCTTAATCTCCTCCAACTAGAACACAGGCACAAGTCATCCCTAACAAAAAGTCAATGCAAACCACTCAACCGACCTTTCTCTCCAAGGGCAAAAACCAAAGAAAAGAAGGAATACAGTTCTAAAACCTGTGAAAGGAGACTTGAAGTGGAGCAAGTTAGAAAAAAGCATGGAAAGACAGAGAAGTAGAGAAAAAATGAAAGAGTAAGGTAGAAACTCACAAGAACAAATAAATGAAGAGGAAATAGGCAATCTACTTGGAAGGGAATTCAGAACAATGACAGTAAAGATGTCCCAAAGACTTGAAAATAGAATGGAGAAAATGCAAGGAACAACACAGTTAATACAATCACCAAGGATGCATAAAAAATTAAAGAATAAACAAACAGATAATAAATAACACAATTACTAAAGTTAAAATATTCTAGAAGGAATCAATAGCAGAATAACTAAGGCAGAAGAATGGATAAGTGAGCTGAAGGACAGAATGGTGGAAATAACTGCTGAAGAGCTGAATAAAGAAAAAAGAATGAAAAGAATTGAGGATATTCTCAGAGACATACAATTGTTGTCTCAGGGACAATAAATGCACCAATATTCAAAATATAGGTGTCCGAGAGTAAGAGGGGAAAAAAGAAAGGCACTGAGAAATATTTTTGAAGAAATTATAGTTGAAAACTTCCCCAACATGGGAAAGGAAATAGTCCATCAAGTCCAAGGATCACAGAGAGTCCCTTAGAGGATAAACCCAAGGAGAAACACATCAAGACACATATCAGTCAAGCTAACAGAGATTAAACACTAAGAAAGAATATTAAATGCACCAAGGGAAAAGCAACATACAAGGGAAAACCCATATGATAAACTGTGGATCATTTAGCAGAAACTCTGTAGGCCAGAAGGGTATGGCAGGATATATTTAAAATACTGAAAGAAAAAAATCTACAACCAAGATTACTATAACTGGCAAAGATCTCATTCACAATTGATGGAGAAACCAAAAGCTTCACAGACAAGCCAAAGTTAAGACAGTTTAGCATGACCAAACCAGCCTTACAACAAATACTAAAGGGACTTACATAGCCAGAAAACACAAGAGAAAGGAAAGACCTACAAAAACAAACCCAAAACAATTAAGAAAATGCCAATAGGAACAAATAATGCACAAACCAAAAAATACAGAATGACTGAATGGATATAGAAACAAGAGTCATATATATGCTATTTACAAGAGACCCACTTCAGACCTAAAGTAAAAGGATGAAAATAAAAGGATGAAAAAAGATACCCCATGAGAATGGAAACCAAAAGAAAGATGGAGTGAAAATCCTTAATTCAAACAAAACAGACTTATTACAAGAGGCAAAGAAAGACATAATGATCAAGGATATAGTGATAAAGGGATCAATCCAAGAAGAAGACATAACAATTGTAAATATGTATGTATGGATGTGGGAGTTGGACTGTGAAGAAAGCTGAGTGCTGAAAAATGGATGCTTTTGAACTTTGGTATTGGAGAAGACTCTTGAGAGTCCCTTGGACTGCAAGGAGATCCAACCAGTCCATCCTAAAGGAGATCAGTCCTGGGTGTTCATTGGAAGGACTGATGCTGAAGCTGAAACTCCAATACTTTGGCCGCCTCATGCAAAGAGTTGACTCATTGGAAAAGAACCTGATGCTGGGAGGGATTGGGGGCAGGAGGAGAAGGGGATGACAGAGGATGAGATGGCTGGATGGCATCACTGACTCGATGGACATGAGTTTGAGTAAACTCTGGGAGTTTGTGATGGACAGGGAGGCCTGGCGTGCTGCGATTCATGGGGTCGCAAAGAGTTGGACACAACTAAGCGACTGAACTGAACTGATGCGCCCAACACAGGAGCACCTCAATACAGAAGGCAAACACTAACAGGCATAAGAGGGGAAATTGACAGCAACACCGTGATAGTAGGGGACTTAAACACCTCACTTATACCCATGGACAGATCATCAAAACAGAGAATCAATAAGTAAACACAAACCTTAAACAAAATATTAGACCAAATGGACCCAATTGATATCTTCAGGATTTTACATCCAAATGTAGGATACACTTTCTTCTCAAGTGCATATGGCACATTTTTCAGGATAGACCATATCTTGGGCCACAAATCAAGCCTCAGTAAATTTATGAAAATTGAAATTGTATCAAGTATCTTCTCTGACCACAATGCTGAGACTAGATATCAACTACAGGGGAAAAAAAACACAAACTCATGGAGATTAAACAATAGATTACTAAATAAGGAAGATGTTACTGAAGAAATAAGAATGGAAATCAAAAGATCCCTAGAACACATGAAAACAAAAACATGACAAGCCAAAAACTATGGGGTTCAGCAAAATCAGTTCTAAGAGGGAAGTTTATAGTAATAGAATCCTACCTTAAGAAACAAGAAAAGCATTGAATAGACAACCTAACTCTACATCAAAAGCTGCTGGAAAAAGAAGAACAAGAAACCCCAAATTAATCAAAAGGAAAGAAATAATAAAGATTAGAGCAGAAATAAATGACAAAGAAATGAAGGAAACAAGCAAAGGTTAATACAGCTAAAAGCTGGTTCTTTGAGAAGATAAACAAAATTGACAATTTACTAGCCAGACTCATTTAGAAAAACAGGGAGAAAAATCAAATTAAAAAATAGAAATGAAAGGAGAGGTTACAACAGACAACACAGAAAAACAAAGGATCATAAGAGAATATTATGAGCAATTACATGCTAAAAAATGGACAACCTAGAGGGAATGGACATATAATCAGAACAGTTTAACCTCCCAAGACTGAATCAGAAAAAAATACAAATTATGAATAAGGCAATTACAAATACTGAAATCAAAACTGTGATCAAAACTCTCCCAGGAAGAGGGTGTGGAGAAAAGGGAATCCTCTTACACTGCTGGTGGGAATGCAAACTAGTACAACCACTATGGAGAACAGTGTGGAGATTCCTTAAAAAACTGGAAATAGAACTGCCATATGACCCAGCAATCCCACTCCTGGGCATACACACAGAGGAAACTAGATCTGAAAGAGACATGTGCACCCCAATGTTCATCGCATCACTGTTTATAATTGGCAGGACATGGAAGCAACCTAGATGCCCATCAGCAGACGAATGGATAAGGAAGCTATGCTACATATACACAATGGAATATTAGTCAGCCATTAAAAAGAATTCATTTGAATCAGTTCTAATGAGATGGATGAAACTGGAGCCCATTATAGAGAGTGAAGTAAGCCAGAAAGATAAAGACCAATACAGTATACTAACGCATATATATGGAATTTAGAAAGATGGTAACGATAACCCTATATGCAAAACAGAAAAAGAGACACAGATGGACAGAACAGACTTTGGGATTCTGTGGGAGAAGGCGAGGGTGGGATGTTCTGAGAGAATAGCATTGAAACAAGTATACTATCAAGGGTGAAACAGATCACCAGCCCAGGTTGGATGCATGAGTCAAGTGCTCAGGGCTGGTGCACTGGGAAGACCCAGAGGGATGGGATGGGGAGGGAGGTGGGAGGGGGGATCGGAATGGGGAACACATGTAAATCCATGGCTGATTCATGTCAATGTATGGCATAAACCACTACAACATTGTAAACTAATTAGCTTTCAACTAATAAAAATAAATGGAAAAAAAAAAAAAAAAAACTCTCCCAGGAAACAAAAACCCAGGGGCAGATGGCTTCACGGGAGAATTCTATCATACATTTAAAGAAGCACTAATGCCTATTTTTCTGAAACTATTCCAAAAAATTGCAGAGGAAGGAACACATCCAAACTCATTCTACAAGGCCAAAATCACCCTGATAACAAAATCAGGCAAAGACAACACAAGAAAAAAGAGAAAAAGAACACTACAGACCAATATCACTGATGAACATATATCCAAAACTCCTCCGCAAAATTCAAGCAAACAGAATTCATCAACACACTGAAAAGCTCATACACCAAGATCAAGTCAGGTTTATTCCAGGGATCCAAGGATTCTTCAATATACACAAATCAATCAATGTGATCCACTATATAAAAAAACTGAAAGGTAAAAACCATATGATAATCTCAATAGATGCATAAAATGTCTTTGACAAAATTCAGCACCAATTTATGGTAAAAATGCATCAAAAATGGGCAAAGAAAGAACCTACCTCAACATAGTAAAGATCACATATGATAAGCCCACAACAAACATTCTCAATTATGAAAAACTGAAAGTATTCCCTCTAAGATCAGGAACAAGACAAGGGTGTCCACTCTCACCACTATTATTCAACATAATTTTTCCTAGCTATGGCAATTAGAGAAGAAATAGAAATAACAGGAATCCAGATCAGAAAAGAAGAGGCAAAGCTCTCGCTGTTTGCAGATGACATGATACTATACATAGAAAAGCCAAAAGAAACGATCAGAAAATTACTAGAGCTAATCAGTGAATGTAGCAAAGCCGTGGGATACATGGTCAATACACAGAAATCACCTGCATTCCTATATAGTAACAATGAAAAATCAGAGACAGAAATTAAGGAATCAATCCCATTCACCATTGCAACAAAAAGAATAAAATATCTAAGAATAAACCTACCTAAGGAGACAAAAGAACTGTAAATCAAAAATTATAAGATATTGATTAATGAAATCAAAGATGACATAAACAGATGGAGAGATATTCCATGTTCCAGGGTAAGAAAATCTACATTGTGAAAATGACTATACTACCAAATTCAATCTACAATTTTAATGTGTTTCCTATCAAATTACCAATGGTATTTTTCATAGAACTAGAACAAAAAAGTTCACAATTCATACAGAAACACAAAAAAGCCCAAATACCCAAAGCAGTCTTGAGAAAGAAGAAGGGAGCTAGAGCAAGCAACCTTTCTGACTTCAGACTATACTACAAAGCTACAGTCATCAAGACAGTATGGCACTGGCATAAAAGCAGAAATATGTAACAATGGAACAAGATAGATAGACCAGAGAAAACCCATGCACCAATGGGTATCTTATTTTTGACAAAGGAGGCAAGAATATACAATGGGGCAAAGATAGCCTCTTCAATAAGTGGTGCTGGGAAAACTGGACAGCTACATGTAAAACCATGAAATTAGAACACTTCTGAATGTCATACACAAAGATAAACTCAAAATGGATTAAAGACCTAAACATAAGACCAGAAACTATAAAACTCCTAGAGGAAAACACAGGCAGAATACTCGACAACATGATCAAAGCAAGATCCTCTATGAGGATCTAGAGTAACAGAAATAAAAATAAAGGTAAACAAGTGGGACCTAATTAAACTTAAAAGCTTTGGTAAAGCAAAGGAAGCTAAAAACAAGGTGAAAAGACAACTCTTCAAAATGTGAGAAAATAATAGCAAAGGAAACAACTGACAAAGAATTAATTTCTAAAATATACAAGCCACTCATATAACTCAATACAAGAAAAACAAACAGCCCAATCAAAAAGTGGGGAAAAGACCTAAACAGACATTTCTCCAAAGAAGGCATACAGACAGCTATAAAGACATGAAAAGATGCTCAACATCACTCATTATTAGAGAAATGCAAATCAAAACAACAATGAGATACCACCTCACACCAGTCAGAATAACCATCATCAAAAAGTCTATAAACAATAAATGCTGGAGAGGGTGTGGAGAAATGTAGATTGATACAGCCACTATGGAAGACAGTATGGAGATTCCTTTAAAAAACAGGAATAAAACCACCACATGACCCAGCAATCCCATTACTAGGCATACACCCTGAGGAAACCAAAATTGAAGAAGACACATGTATTCCAATGTTTAATGCACCAATATTTACAATAGCTAGAACACAGAAGCAACCTAGATATCCACTGACAGATGAAAGGATAAAGAAGCTGTGGTACATATATACAATGGAATATTACTCAGCCATAAAAAGGAATGCATTTGAGTCAGTTCTAATAATATGGAGATACCTAGAGCCTATTAAGCAGAGTGAAGTAAGTCAGAAAGAGAAATATAAATATCATATACTAAAACATACATATATGGAATCTAGAAAGATGGTACTGATGAATTTATTTGCAGGGCAGCAATAGAGAAACAGACATAGAGAACAGACTTATGGACATGAGGGGAGGGGAGGAGGGAGAGGTGAGATTTATAGAGAGAGTAACATGGAAACTTACAATACCATATGTAAAATAGATAGCCAATGGGAATTTGCTGTATGGCTCAGGGAACTCAAACAGGGGGTCTGTAACAATCTAGAAGGGTGGGATTGGGAGGGAGATGGGAGGGACATCTGTGAGGGAGGGTCCATGGTATACTTATGGCTGATTCTTGTCAATGTTTAACAGAAAATAAAATTATATAAAGCAATGACCCGTCAATTAAAAATAAATATATTTTTTAAAAAGAAAACAAACAAAAAAGGAATTAGTTCAAAAGGCATCATAGACCTAAATGTATAACATAATTATAAAACTCCTACAAGATCTTCTTGCCAGTGCATAAGTATGTCCAATTCTCTGTGACCTTTTAGATTGTAGCCCATGAGGCTCCTCAACACATGGGGTTTTTCAGGCAAGAATATTGGCGAGGGTTACCATTTCCTCCTCCAGGGGAATTTCGCAACCCAGAGATTGAACATGCATCTCCTGTATTTCCTGTATTGCAGGCAGATACTCTACCCACTGAGCCTTAGGGAAGCCTTACAAAATAACATATGAAGCCATATAGATGACTTTTTGTTTGGTAATGCCTTTTTAGATATAACCCCAAAAGCATGATTGATTAAAGACCTGGTAAAATGGACTTCATTCAAATTCAAAACTTCTGTTCTGCAAAAGACTTTCTTAAAAAATGAAAAGATAAGCCACAGACTGGAATATTTTGTGCAAAGAACATTTCTGATAAAGGACTGGCATCCGAAATATACAAAGAAATCTTATAACTTAACAATAGGAAAAAAAGAACCAATTAAGACAAAGAGTCAAACATAACTGAGAGACTTTCACTTTCAAGAAGTAGGCAAAAGACGTGAACACATCCCTCATGGAAGATGATGTATAGACAGCAAATAAGCATATAAGGATGGGCATGATAAACAATAAAAACGATAAGTAACTAACAGAAGCAGAAGACATTAAGAAGAGGTGACAAGAATACACAGAAGAACTATACAAAAAAGGTCTTAATGACCCAGATAACCACAATGGCGTGGTCACTCACTCAGAGCCACACATCTTGGAGTGTGAAATCGAGTGGCCTCAGGAAGCATTACTATGAACAATCCTAGTGGAAGCAATGGAATTACAGCTGAGCTATCTCAAATCCTGAAAATGATGCTGTTAAAGTGCTGCATTCAATATGCCAGCAAATCTGGAAAACCTACCAGTGGCCACAGGACTAGTGGAAAAGGTCAATTTTCATTCCAACTGCAAAGAAGGGCAATGCTAAAGAACGTTCAAACTAATGTACAATTGCATTCATTTCACATTATAGCTATGTAATGATCAAAATCCTTCAAGCTAAGCTTCAGCAGTATGTGAACCAAAAACTTTCAGATGTACAAACTGGATTTACAAAAGGCAGAGGAACCACAGATTGAATTGTCAACATTTACTGGATCATAAAGAAAGCAAGGGAAGTCCAGAAGAATACCTACTTCTGCTTCACTGACTATACAAAAGTCTTTGACTGTGTGGACAACAACAAACTGTGGAAAATTCTTAAAGAAATGGGAATACCAGATCACCTAACCTGTCTCATGAGAAAACGGTATTCAGGTCAAAAAGCAACAAATAGAACCGGACATAGAAAAATGGACTGGTTCAACATTGGGAAAAGAGTACCTCAAGGCTGTATATTGTCACCCTGCTTATTTCACGTGTATGCAGAGTACCTCATGCGAAATGCTAGACTGGATAAAACACAAATTAGAATCAAGATTGCTGGGAGAAATATCAATGACATCAGATATGCAGATGATACCACCAATGGCAAAAACTGAAAAGGAATTAAAGAGATTCTTGATGAGGGTAAAAGAGGAGAGTGAAAAGCTGGCTTAAAACTCAACATTCAAAACACTAAGATCATGGCATTTGGTCCCATCACTTGCTGGCAAATAGAAGAGAGAAAAGTAGAAGCAGTGACAGATTTTATTTTCTTTGGCTCCAAAATAACTGTGGGTGGTGATTGCAGCCATGAAATTAAAAGACACTTGGTCCTTGGAAAGAAAGCTATGATAAACTTAGACAGTGTACTAAAAGCTAAAAATCAGCAACTTCACTTTGCCAACAGAAATCTGTATAGCCAAAGCTATGGTTTTCCCAGTAGTCATGTACAGATGTGAGAGCTGGACCATAAAGAAGGACAAGTGCTGAAGAATTGATACCTTTGAATTCTAGTCCTGGAGAAGACTCTTCAGAATCCTTTGGGCTGCAAGGAGATCAAACCTTACAGTTAATCATAAAGGAAATCAACCCTGAAAATTAATTGGAAAGAGTGAGGCTGAAGTTCAAGCTCCAATACTTTGGCCACCTGATGCAAAGAGCCAACTCATTGCAAAAGAACTTAATGCTGGGAAATTTTGAAGGCAGGAGAAGAAGGGAGCAACAGAGGATGAGATCATTAGATAGTATCATCGACTCAATGGACATGAGTTTGGGCAAACTCCAGGAGATAGTAAAGCACAGGGAAGTCTGGCACGCTGCAGTCCATGGAGTTGCAAAGAGCTGAACATGACTTAGCAACTAAACAACAACGAAAACACATATTAGAATGGGTGAAATCCAAATCACAGCCAACATCAAAAGCTTGCAACAGTGTGCAGCAACAAGAACCGTCATTCATGGCTGGTGAGATTGCAAAATCATACAGCCACTTTGGAAGACAGTTTGTCAGTTTTTTACAAATCTAGACCTACTCATCAAACAATCTAGAAATTGTATCCCTTAGAATTTACTGAAAAGAGTTGAAAATTTACATCCACATAAAAATCTGTACACAGATGTGTATGGAAGATTTTTTCATAATTGCCAAAACTTGGGAGTAACCAATGTATCCTTCATAAGGTGAAATGATGAAGAAATGGCAAAAAAAAAAAAAAGAAAGAAATGGCACCATCCATAAAATGGAATATATACTATAATATATGCATACATATTATTCACTGACCAAAAGAAATGAGTTATGAAGCCATAAAAAGACAGAGAGGAACTTTAAATGCATGTTGCTAAGTCAAAGAAGTCAATCTGAAAAAGCTATGTACTATACGACTCCAATTATATGACATTCTAGAAGAGGCAAAACACAGAAAAAAAAAGATAAGTGTTTGTCAGGAGTTTGAGTGTCAGAGAAGGTAGGGGGAATCACAGGAGATTTTTAGGGCAGTGAAAACATTCTGTATGATGAAACTTTGATGTTGTATATGTGTCATTAAGCATTTGTCAAAAGCGATAAAATATTCAACACAGAAATTGAACCCTAAAGTAACTATGGACTTTAGTTAATAATATTGTGTTCATATAGGTTCATTAATTGGAACAACTCCAAGTTGTTAATAATAAGGGAAACGACACAGGCAAGATGTTAATAATAAGAGAAACTGTATGGGGTGTGGTGGCAAGGAGAAAGGGAGTACAGTTTACCTTTGAACAGTGCAAGTGTTAAGGGCATAAGTCCCAACCCTGTGCTTTCAAAAGTCTGCATATAGTCTCACAGTCAGTCCTCCAGGATCTGAGGTTCTGTACCCATAGATTCAACCAAACTCAGATCATGTAGTACTGTAGTATTCATTGAAAAGTACCCACATATAAGTGGACTCACAGAGTTCAAACACATGTTCAAAGGGCAACTGTATATGAAATCTCTTTGCATTTTCACTCAATTTTTCTACAGAACCAAAACTGCTCTAAATATCAAAGTCTATTAATATTAATGAATTAGATTTTAAATGTAAGGGGAAAAGTTATCACATAGATATAAATTAAAGTATCACATGTTTAAATGTAAACATATATAAATAAACTCACTGTTTCTAAAAGCAGGTAAACACACAAATAGATAATTTGTTTAAGAACACTGAAGACCACAATTTTTGTCAATATGTTCAACAGCCAAATATAATGTCCTCTCAAGTCTTATCTCACTGAAATGAATAGAGTGATTTCCCTTTAAACTCTCAGAATGGGAACTTGAGATAGAATAACCAAATCAATTTCCAGTCTTTATAGTACTCAGGTAGTAATGAGACAGAAACTCAAACTAAAAGTATCACTCCAAACAATGAAGACAGAAAAAAAAAAATCCCCAAAGTCAGCCATGATCTTCGCTCCAGGCCAAGTGTTAATGACCTACCATCATCATCCTCTCGTTTTCTACTTCGTTGAGCAATTCAGCAAATTCTTTGAAGGATTCAGCTGAAAGAACAGAATAAAAGATAAACCAAATTAATTATAGTATTTGATGGGCAAGTAGGCAGAGGTCTAAGGGAAAAGAAGTAGAAACCAGTGCCACAACCCAATGGCACCACTACAGGAAAGTGTCAAATCTAAGGACAAAAGAAAAAAAGTTCAGTACCTATTCAATTCAATATTGATTTCTTTTTTCTTCTCTTTTCTTGGGGGAATGCTCTTACCTCAGCTTTTCCCTCCAGTTTTATTGATATATAACTGACACATAACATTCTGTAAGTTTAAACTGACTTTGACAAGTGCTAAAAATATAAATAAAAGTTAAACATATAGTTACCGTATGATTCAGCAATTCCATGCCTGTGAATATTTGCAAAAGAACTGAAAACATATCCAGACAAACATTTCTATACAAATATTGTTGACTGTTTTATTCACTGCTGTTTGTTGCTCAGTCCTTCAGTATGTCCAACTCTTTGCAACCCCATGGACTGCAGCACATCAAGCTTCCCTGGCCTTTACTCACTCCCGGGGTTTGCTCTAACTCGTGTCCATTGAGTCGATGATGTTGTTCAACCACGTCATCCAGGCCCTCTTTTTCTTTTCTCTTCAATTTTGACCAGCATTGGGATCGTTTCAATGAGATGGCTGTTCTCAACAGGTGGCCAAAGTACTAGAGCTTCAGCTTCATTCCTACTGATAAATATTCAGGGTTGATTTCCTTTAGGATTGACTGGTTTGATGTCCTTGCTGTCCAAGGAACTCTCAAGAGTCTTCATCAGTAGCAAAGATTGAAAGCATCAAACCTTAAGCACTCAGCCTTCTTTATGGTCCAAATCTAACATCTTTACATGATTACTAGAAAAAACAAAGCTTTGACTATACGACCATTGTCAACAAAGTGATGTCGCTGCTTTTTAATATGCTGTCTAGGTTTGTCATAGTTTTTCTTCTGAGGAGCAAATGTCTTTTAATTTCATGGCTTCACTCACCGTCCACAGTGATTTTGGAGCACAAGAAAACAAAATCTACTACAGTTTCCATTTTTCCCCATCTATTTGCCATGAAGTGATGGAACCAGATGCCATGATCTTAGATTTTGAATGCTGAGTTTAAGCCACCTTCTACACTCTCCTTCTTCACCACCATCAAGAGGCTTTTAAGTTCCTCTTCATTTTCTATCATTATAATGGTATCATCGGCATATCTGAAGTTATTGATATGATTCTCTGCAATCTTGATACCAGCTTGTGATTCATGCAGCCTAACATTTCGCATGATGCATTCTGCATAGAAGTTAAATAAGCAGGGTGACAATACACAGCCTTGACATACTCCTTTCCTAATTAGAAACCAGTCTGCTGCTCCTTGTCTGGTTCTAACCATTGATTCTTAATCTGCAGGCAGGTTTCGCAGGAGGCAGGTAAAGTGGTTAGTATTTCCATCTCTTTAAGAATTTTCCAGTTTTCTGTGATCCACAAAATGCACCAGTAAAAAATGAAGCAGGGCAAAGGCTAACAGAGTCTTGCCAAGAGAATGCACTGGTCATAGCAAACAATCTCTTCCAACAACACAAGAGACGACTCTACACATGGACATCACCAGATGGCCAATACTGAAATCAGATTGATTATACTCTTTGTGGCCAAACGGAGAAGCTCTAAACAGTCAGCAAAATAAGATCACGAGCTGACTATGGCTCAGATTACAAACTACTTATTGCGAAATTCAGACTTAAATTGAAGAAAGGAGGGAAAACCACTAGACCATTCAGGTATGACCTAAACCAAATCCTTTATGATTATACACTGGAAGAGACAAATAGATTCAAGGGATTAGATCTGATAGAGAGTGCCTGAAGAACTATGGAAAAAGGTTCGAGACATTGTACAGGAGGCAGTGATCAAGACCATCTGTAAGAAAAACAAATGCAAAAAGGTAAAACAGTTGTCTGAGGAGACCATAAAATAGCTGAGAAAATAAGAGAAGGTAAAGGAAAAGGAGAAAAAGGAAAGATATACCCATTTGAATGCAGAGTTCCAAAGAATAAAAAGGAGAGATAAGAAAGCCTTCTTCTGTGATCAATGCAAAGAAAGTAGAGGAAAACAATAAAATGGGAAAGACTAGAGGATGCATCAAGAAAATTAGAGATACCAAGGGAACATTCATGCAAAGATGGGCACAGTAAAGGAGAGAAATGGTATGGACCTAACAGAAGCAGGAAACATTAAGAAGATGTGGCAAGAATAGACAGAAGAACTATACAAAAAAGATCTTCAAGACCCAGATAACCATGATGGTGTGATCACTCACCTAGAGCCAGACATCCTGGAATGCAAAGTCAAGTGGACCTTAGGAAGCATCGCTATGAATAAAGCTAGTGGAGGTGATGGATTTCCAGTTGACCTACTTCAAATCCTAAAAGATGATGCTGTTAAAGTGCTGTACTCAATACACTAGCAAATTTAGAAAACTCAACAATGGCGACAGAACTGAAAATGGTCATTTTTCATTCCAATCCCAAAGAATGGCAGTGCTAAAGAATGTTCAAACTACCACACAATTACACTCAACTCACACGCCAGAAAGTAATGCTCAAAATTCTCCAAGCTAGGCTTCAACAGTATGGGAACCGTGAACTTCCAGATGTTCAATGTATTTAGAAAAGGCAGAGGAACAAGAGATCAAATTGCCACCATCTGCTGGATCATCGAAAAAGCAAAAGAATAACAGAAAAACATCTACTTCTGCTTTATTGATTATACCAAATCATTTGACTGTGTAGATCACAACAAACTGTGGAAAATTCTTCAAGAGATGGGAATATCAGGCCACCTCATCAACTTCCTGAGAAATCTATATGCAGATCAAGAAGCAACAGTTGGAACTGGCCATGGAACAACAGACTAGTTCTAAATTGGGAAAGGAGTACGTTAAGGCTGTATATGGTCAACCTGCTTATTTATCTTCTATGCAGACTATATCATGTGAAATGGCAGGCTGAATGAAGCACAAGTTGGAATCAAGATTGCCGGAAGAAACATCAGTAACCTCAGATACACAGATGACACTATCCTTACTGGAGAAATTAAAGAGGAACTGAAGATCCTTTTGATGAAAGTGAAAGAGGAGAGTGAAATAGTTAGCTTAAACTCAACATTCTAAAACTAAAATCATGGTATCTTGTCCCATCACTTCATGACAAATAGATGGGGAAACAACGGAAAAAGTGACAGACTTTTTTTTCTTAGGCTCAAAGATCACTGCAGATGGTGACTGCAGCCATGAAATTAAAAGACACTTGCTCCTTGGAAGAAAATCCATGACCCAACTAGACAGCATATTAAAAAGCAGAGACATTACCTTGCTGACAAATGTCCATCTAGTCAAACCTGTTTTATCCAGTAGTCATGTTTGGATGTGAGTTCAGTTCAGTTCATTCACTCAGTCGTGACCGACTCTTTGCAACCCCATGAATCAGAGCACACCAAGTCTCCCTGTCGATCACCAAATCCCGGAGTTCACTCAAACTCATTTCCATCGACTTGGTGATGCCATCCAGCCATCTCATCCTCTACCGTCCCCTTCTCCTCCTGCGCCAATCTCTCCCAGCAACAGGGTCTTTTCCAATGAGTCAACTCTTCGCAAAACATGGCCAAAGTATTGGAGTTTTAGCTTCAGCATCAGTCCTTCCAATGAACACCCAGGACTGACTCCCTTTAGGATGGACTTGTTGGATGTTTTTGCAGTCAAAGGGACTCTCAAGAGTCTTCTCCATCATCACAGTTCAAAAGCATCAATTATTTGGCGTTCAGCTTTCTGGATAGTCCAACTCTCACATCCATACATGACCACTGGAAAAACTATAGCCTTGAGTAAATGGATCTTTGTTGGCAATCTAATGTCTCTGCTTTTAAATATGCTATCTAGGTTGGTCATCACTTTCCTTCCAAGGAGTAAGCGTCTTTTAATTTCAGGGCTGCAATCACCATCTGCAGCGATTTTGGAGGCCAAAAAAATAAAGTCTGACACTGTTTCCACTGTTTCCCCATCTATTTCCCATGAGATGATGGGACCAGATACCATGATCTTAGTTTTCTGAATGTTGAGCTCTAAGTCAACTTTTTCACTCTTCTCTTTCATTTTAATCAAAAGACTTTTTAGTGCCTTTTCACTTTCTGCCATAAGGGCGGTGTCATCTGCAGATCAGAGGTTATTGATATTTCTCCCAGCAATCTTGATTCCCAGCTTGTGCTTCTTCGAGCCCAGCATTTCTCATGATGTACTCTGCATATAAGTTAAATAAGCAGGGTGACAATATACAACCCTGATGTACTCCCTTTCCTATTTGGAACCAGTCTATTGTTCCATGTCCAGTTCTAACTGTTGCTTCCCAACCAGCACATAGGTTTCTCAAGAGGAAGGTCAGGTGGGCTGGTATTCCCATCTCTTTCAGAATTTTCCACAGTGTATTGTGATCCACACAGTCAAAGGGTTTGGCATAGTCAATAAAACAGAAATAGATGTTTATCTGGAACTCTCTTGCTTTTTTGATGATCCAGCAGATGTTGGCAATTTGATCTCTGGTTCCTCTGCCTTTTCTAAAACCAGCTTGAACATCTGGAAATTCATGGTTCACGTGTTGCTGAAGCCTGGCTTGGAGAATTTTGAGCATTACTTTACGAGTGTGTGAGATGAGTGCAATTATGCGGTAGTTTGACCATTCTTTGGCATTGTCTTTCTTTGGGATTGGAATGAAAACTGACCTTTTCCAGTCCTGTGGCCACTGCTTAGTTTTCCAAATTTGCTGGCATATTGAGTGCAGCACTTTCACAGCATCATCTTTCAGGATTTGAAATAGCTCAACTGGAATTCCATCACTCCATCCACTAGCTTTGTTCATAGTGATGCTCTCTAATGCCCACTTGGCTTCACATTCCAGGATGTCTGGCTCTAGGTGAGTGATCACACCATCATGATTATTTGGGTTGTGAAGATTTTTTTATACAGTTCTGTGTATTCTTGCCACCTCTTCTTAAAATCTTCTCATTAAGTCCATACAATGTCTGTCCTTTATCGAACCCATCTTTGCATGAAATGTTCCCTTGGTATCTCTAATTTTCTTGAAGAGATCTCTACTGTTTCCCATTCTGTTGTTTTCCTCTATTTCTTTGCATTGGTCACTGAGGAAGGCTTTCTTATGTCTCCTGGATATTCTTTGGAACTCTGCATTCAAATGGGAATATCTTTCCTTTTCTCCTTTGCTTTTTGCTTCTCTTCGTTTCACAGCTATTTGTAAGGCCTCCTCAGACAACCATTTTGCCTTTTTGCATTTCTTTTCCGTGGAGATGGTCTTGATCCCTGTCTCCTGCACAATGTCATGAACCTCCGTCCATAGTTCATCAGACACTCTATCAGATCTAGTCCCTTAAATCTATTTCTCACTTCCACTGTATAGTCATAAGGGATTTGACTTAGGTCATGCCTGAATGGTCTAGTGCTTTCCCCTACTTTCTTCAATTTAATCCTCAATTTGGCAATAAGAAGTTTATTATCTGAACCACAGTCAGCTCCTGGTCTTGTTTTTGCTGACTGTATTGAGCTTCTCCATCTTTGGTTGCAAAGAATATAATCAATATGACTTTGGTGTTGACCATCTGGTGATATCCATATGTAGAGTCTTCCCTTGTGTTGTTGGAAGAGAGTGTTTGCTATGACCAGTGCATTCTCTTGGCAAAACTCTATTAGCCTTTGCACTACTTTATTCTGTACTCCAATGCCAAATTTGCCTGTTTCTCCAAGTGTTTCTTGATTTCCTACTTTTGCATTCCAGTCCCCTATAATGAAAAGGACATATTTTTGGGTGTTAGTTCTAAAAGGTCTTGTAGGTGTTCATAGAACTGTTCAACTTCAGCTTCTTCAGCATTACTCCTTGAGGCATAGGCTTGGATTATGGTGATATTGAATGGTTTGCCTTGGAAATGAACAGGGATCATTCTGTCGTTTTTGAGATTGCATCCAAGTACTGCATTTCGGACTCTTCTGTTGACCATGATGGCTACTCCATTTCTTCTAAGGGATTCCTGTCCACAGTAGTAGATATAATGGTCATCTGAGTTAAGTTCACCCATTCCAGTCCATTTTAGTTCACTGATTCCTAGAATGTCGACATTCACTCTTGCCATCTCTTGGTTGACCACTTCCAATTTGCCTTGATTCATGGACCTAACATTCCAGGTTCCTATGCAATATTGCTCTTTACAGCATCAGAACTTGCTTCTATCACCAGTCCCATCCACAACTGGATATTGTTTTTGCTTTGGCTCCATCCATTCATTCTTTCTCGAGTTATTTTGCCACTGCTCTCCAGCAGTATGTTGGGCATCTACTGACCTAGGAAGTTCCTCTTTTAGTAGCCTATCATTTTGCCTTCTCATACTGTTCATGGGGTTCTCAAGGCAAGAATACTAAAGTCGTAAGCCATGCTGTATGGGGCCACCCAAGATGGACGGGTCATGTTGGAGAGGTCTGACAGAATGTGGCCCACTGGAGAAGGGAATGGATGTGAGAGTTGGACTATAAAGAAAGCTGAGCCCTGAAAAATTGAAGCTTTTGAACTGTGGTGTTGGTGAAGACTCTTGAGAGTCCCTTGGACTGCAAGGAGATCAAACCAGTCAATCCTAAACGAAATCAATCTTGAATATTCATTGGAAGGACTAATGCTGAAGCTCAAACGCCAACATTTCAGCCATGTGATGTGAAGAACTGACTCATTGGAAAAGACCCTGATGCTGGGAAAGATTGAAGGAAGGAGGAGAAGGGGACGACAGAGGATGAGATGGTTGGATGGCATCACCAACTCAATGGACATGAGTTTGAGTAAGCTCTGGGAGTTGTTAATGGACAGGAAAGCCTGGCATGCTGCAGTCCATGGGTTTCCAAGAGTTGGACATGACTGAGCAACTGAACCGAACTGAACTGTCAGCCACACAGTCAAAGGCTTTAGCGTAGTCAATAAAGCAGAAGTAGACGTTATTTTGGAATGCCCTTGCTTCCTCTGTGATCAAATAAATGTTGGCAGTTTGATCTCTGGATCCTCTGCCTTTTCTAAATCCAGCTTGTAAATCTGGAATTTCTGAATTCACGCACTGTTGAAGTTTAGCTTGAAGGATTTTGAGCATAAGCATGCTAGCATGTGAAATGAACACAATTATAAGGTGTTTTGAACACTGTTCACAATAGCCAATAAATGGAAAGAATGAAAGTATTCATCAATTGCTGAATGGTTACACAGTTGTGACACAGCTATACAATGGAACAATTTCAAGCAGTAAAAAGAAACAAAGGATTGACACTCAATATAACATGAAATAACCTTGAAAACATGCTTGGTCAAAGAAGTCAGTCAGAAAAGGCCACATATTATATTATTTTTGTTTAAATGAAATGTCTAGAATAGGCAACTTCATAGAGACAGGAAGCAGATCAGTGGTTCATTGAATGTAGGGGGAAGGTGGCAATGGGGATTGATACTAACGATTTGTGGCTTATTTTGGCAGTGATGAAAATGATTTGGAATTCTATGACAGTGATGTTTGTACAACTTTCTTCAGATATTAAAAGCCATTGAGCTGCACACTTCTAAATGGCACATTTTTGTGTAAATAATATCTTGATCTATAAAATAATCATTTAGCCAAAGCTCATTTATAGGCATCCTTAGTATGGCTGAACTTTGAAGTTTTTCTTCATGAATAATGAAGCCTTATTCATTTTAAAAGCCTAGCTATTGATAGTAGCAGCTCCTCCAAGTCTGTTCAATCATCTGTTCAAATAGTATTTAGTAAGCCATTTTTCAGTTACCTCCACCTGGAGGTGCAGTGCAGACATTGTGAGAGTGGCAAGAACTTATTTCTGCAGCAAGATGGATCTGAATTTAAAACCTAGTTCTACCATTTATTTTCTGTGTGCCCTTGAACAAGTTGCTTAGCCTCTCTGAATCTTAGTTTTCTTCTACTCAAATTAGGGATAATTACATGTACCTAATAAATTCACTGGGAGGATTAAACTCTGAATCAAATGGCTTGACACAATTACCTTTCAGGAAATTACAATTTTCCTTTAAATGTTCCAATATTAAAGATAATAACTACATTTCCTCTGTAGGCAAACTGATCTTCCCTTGAAAAGCGCCAGAATAACAAAAATATCTCTCTGATTCCTTTTGTAATATAAAGTATTTGGATACAGGAGATCAGTGAATATTTTCATTTTTCCTATTTATTCTTTCTGATTAGGGTATTCTTCTTAATGCTCAGTTTGAGATTTAATTTTTCATATTTACATTGATGACTTCCTTAGGTGTGTGCAGCAACTTAAGCCCCAAAATAAAGAAATGCCATTGTCTGATGTCCTGAACTTATCTGGGTTTTTATCTTCTACTTCTTTATCTTGTCCCCTAACTTAGAATCCTCCTCATCTCTTCAGTTCAGTGCAGTAGTTCAGTCATGTCCGACTCTTTGAGACCCCATGGAATGCAACACACCAGGCTTCCCTGTCCATCACCAACTCCTGGAGCTTATTCAAACTCATGTTCATAGAGTCGGTGACACCATCCAATCATCTCATCCTCTGTCTTCCCTTCCTCCTCCTGCCTTCAATCTTTCCCAGCATCAGGGTCTTTTCCAGTGAGTCACTTCTTTGCATCAGGTGGCCAAAGTACTGGAGTTTCAGCTTCAGCATCAGTCCTTCCAATGAATATTCAGGACTGATTTCCTTTAGGATGGACTGGTTGGATCTCCTTGCAGTCCAAGGGACTATCAAGAGTCTTCTCCAACACCACAGTTCAAAAGCATCAATTCTTTGGCACTCAGCTTTCTTTATAGTCCAACTTTCACATCCATACATCACTACTGGAAAAACCATAGCTTTGACTAGATGGACCTTAGTTGGCAAAGTAATGTCTCTGATTTTTACCACATCTCTTACCACATCTATTGTTCTTTCTAACATACCACATGCATTTTGGATCTACAGTCCCAAAAGAGCTCTTTAGGAACCCAAGAAATAACAAAAGCAGAATGCAGGAAGATGGTTTTAGGTTTAATATGAAGGAATGGGTTTTTAGTGGGGTCATGCTGAAAGTGAGAAATGGCCTGCCTCAGGAGAGAATGTGACCTTGTCAGTTAGGGTGGGTTAACAGTCCTAGTCAAACTGTCACTAGAGGTTTTCCGCAGATGTGGGTTGCTCAGTTTTATAACTGTGATAGTCCTGGGCACACCTAGAGAAGTTTGTTAACATTATTATCACTAGAGGTGTGTGATCAGGATGGCTGTTAATGGATTTTGCATGAAGAGCTACATAAAACCATCTGAGTGGGGAACACATATACACCCATGGCTGATTCATGTGAATGTATGGCAAAAACCACTACAATATTGTAAAGTAATTAGCCTCGAATTAAAATAAATTAATTAATTTAAAAAATAAACTAAAAAAAAAGAAATAAGACCATCTGAGTCCTCACTGTTACTGTGGACAGACTCTGTTACTATTTATATTGGTTTTGTTTTGGACCTATTGTTCAAATTCTGATAGAACTGGGTCAAGCAGCTGATAGTTAAATATAATAAGAAAAAGACAAATATCAATCATCTTTTTTTAATTAAAGTTTAAAAATTAAAACAAAAAAAAAACATAGAAAGAACAAGAGACCAACTGGGATTTATGATTCTCTGTACTACAAGAATAGAGTTTTATTGTTGCTGTCATTTTCTTTTCTTCAATCATTTTTTTGTTTCAATATAAGAACACACTGTCAGGTAATTAAGCTTTATTTCCTGGCTCAGCCTCTGGGTGTTCACTTCTACTTCTGTATTGTTTCACACCAACTAGGCTTTTTGAAACTTAGCAGATGGGTCTAGGTATAACTGTTATGAGGAAAGATGAAGTATTGCTCCCTAGATTATTCTAACATGTAGCCAGGGTTGAGTATCTGCCTTACATTCTAGAAGGAGCAAAACTAACATTTTAAAAAGAATTTTGTGGGTGCCTGGAGTTATGCATGTATTATCTTATTTAATCACAAAGCTTCCCTGGTGGCTCAAATGCTAAAGAATTCACCTACAATACAGGAGACTGAGTTCAATCCCTGGATTGGAAAGATCCCCTGGAGAAGGAAATGGCAACCCACTCCACTGTTCTTGTCTGAAAAATCCCATGGACAGAAGAACCTAGAAAGCTAAGGTTTCAAGAAGTTGCAAAGAGTTGGACACGACTGGATGACTAACACATTGAACACAAACATGAAGTAACTCTATGAGACGGGAATTATTATTTCTAGGTAACAAACGTGGGTCTCAGAGAATTTGAGTAACTTGCCAAAGGTCACAGAGTTAGTAATTCATATGTGCTTTCTATTCAACCACAGTGCTTCTAACACAGGAAAAATGACAGAATATTTTACAAAAATTGTTAGAAACTAATTGTTTCATTCCATCTTTATAATGACTATGAAGTAAAGATTAGTAATATCTTTGTTTTATGGGCAAGGAAATTGAGGCATGAAAGGGCTAAATTGAGAGAAATTTCTCTAGATCAGTGAGTACTGTGGGGAACTAAACTCAGTTCTCAGGATTATTGTACCATTTTCCTTTAGAAAGCTTATCCATTACTACTCCCTCAATCTTTGCTTATCTATGAAATGAAAGTAATTCTAGCTACTCCTAAGGGTGACTGTGAGGATTAAATGAATTAGATATAAAAGAACTCTCAGAAAATTTCAGTCAAATATCCTTGATGTACATAGATGCAAAAATTCTCAAAAATATACTAGTAAGAAGAATTCTGCAGCACATTAAATGGATCATACATCATGTTCAAGTAGGATTCACCTCTGGGATGCCAAGAGAGTTTAACATAAGCATATCAATAAGTGTGATATGTCACATTAATAGAATGGAAAATAAAAATTATATGATCATAATAGATGTTGGGAAAGCATTAAAAAAAGTCTGTTTTGTCATTAAAACTCTCAAAAAATTAGGTACACAAGGAACTTACCTGAACATAATAAAGGCTATATATGACATGCCTATAGCTAATGTCATGCTCCAAGGAAAAAGGCTGAAAGATTTTCCTCTAGGATGAGGAACAAGTAAGTGTGCCCATTCTCAACAATCTTATTAAACAGAGTACTAAAATTCCTAGCCAGAGCAATCAGACAAGAAAAAGAAATAAAATGCAACAGAATTAGAAAGAAGGAATTTAAATTGTCTTTATGAACATGACATGATTTTGTATACAGATCCCAACGATTCCACCAAAAAACTGATATATAATCAACAAATCCAGTAAAGTTACTGGATACAAAATTCAGAAAAATTTCTATATACTAATAGTGAATTAGCTGAAAAAGAAAGAAAATGATCCCATTTATAATAACAGCAAACAATAAAATATATAGAAATAAATTTAACTGAGAAGGTAAAAAATTACTAGGCTGAAAACTAAAAAAAAAAAAAAAACCCTTCAAGAGAAAATGAAGAGTTACAAATGCCAGAATATCTTATCTTCATCGATTAGAAGAATTAATATTGTTAAAATGACAATAATACCTAAAGACATCTATATATACAACATAATCCCTATCAAGATCCCATTGCCATTGTTTTCAGTAGTAGAAAAATAATTCTGAACTTTGTATGGAACCAGAAAAGAGACCTCTAATAGCCAAAGTAGTCCTGAGAAAGAAGAACAAAGTGGCAGACAGACACATAGTAATCAAATTGACAAAAACAAGGTAAAAATACTAAAAGAAACAAGGGAAAAGCAACAAATAACACATGGGAATTTCCATAAAGTTATTAGCTGATTTTTATCAGAAACTTGGCAAGCCAGAAGGGATGGAATGATATATTTAAAAGGATGAGCGACTTTCCTGGTGATTCAGTGATTAAGACTCTGTGCTTCCAATGCAGGGGGCATGGATTCAATCTCATCAGGGAACTAGGCTACCACATGCTGCATGGTGTGGCAAACATAAATAATTAAATAAAAGTGATAAAACGGAAGAACCTTCAACAAAGAATACTCTATCCAGCAAGGTTCTCATTCAATTTCAACACACAAACAAAAAACTTACAGAGAAGCAAAACCTAACACAATTCAGCACAGCTAACAGAATTCAGTTGGTTTGGTACAACTTTACAACAAATGCTAAAGGAACATCTCTAGGCAAAAAAGAAAAGGTCACAACTAGAAAAAAGAAAATTATGAATGGGAAAGCACATTAGTAAAGGTAAACATACAATAAAGTTAGGAAACCATACGCACACAAATAAGATATCAAAACCAAACAACATAATCTGAGGAGAGTACAAATGCGGGATATTGGTAATGCATTTGAAATTAAGTGGCCAGCAACTTAGAACAATCTTGTATATATGTAGATTGCAATATAAAAACCTAATGGTAACTGCAAACCAAAAGTCTATAACAGATATACACACACACAAAAGTGATCCAAACACAACACTACAGATAGTCATAAAAACTAAGAGAAGAGAACAAAAGGAAAGAAAGAAAATAGACCTACAAAAAACAATCCAAAACAATTAACAAAATGGCAATAAGAACATACATACTGGTAATTAAATTAAATGTGAAAGGATCAAGTGCTCCAGCCAAAAGACATGGACTGACTGAACAAACACAAAAACAAGACCTGTATGTATGCTGTCAGAGAGACTAATTTCACATCTAGGGGCACATACTGAAAGTAAGGGGATGGAAAAGGGTATTCCAGGAAAACTTTACTCAAAACAAAGATGGAGTAGCAATATTCATCTCTGATAAAATAGGCCTTAATATATAGATTGTTAAAAGAGACAAGGACACTACATAATGATCAAGATCAATCCAATAAGGAGAAGATATAAAAATTATAAATATATATGTACTCTTTGCAACCCCATGGACTATAGCCCACCAGGCTCCTCTGTTCATGGGATTCTCTAGACAGGATTACTGGAGTGGGTTGTCATTCCTTCCTCCAGGGGATCTTCCTGACCCAGGGATCAAATCTGCATTTCTTATCTTTCCTGCATTGGCAGACAGGTTTCTTACCACTAGTGCAACCTGGGAACATGACTGAAGTGACTTAGCACAGCATATACATGCACTCAACAAAGGAGCACCTCAATACATAATGCAAATGCTAACATCCATAAAAGGAGAAACAGTAGCACAATGATAGTGACGGACTTTAACATTTCACTTGCAGCAATGGACAGATGATCGAGACAGAAAATCAACAACGAAACAGGCCTTAAATGACACGTTAGACTTAACTGATATTTATTCATCCAAAAGCAACAGAATACACATTCTTTTCAAGTGCACATGAAACATTCGACAGGATAGATCTTATGCTGGGCCAAAAAGTAGGTCTCAGTAAATTTAAGAAAACTGAAATATCAAAAATTTTTTCAGACCACAGCACTGTGATATCAGAAATTAACTACAAGAAAGAAATAACTGTAAAAAAACATCAACATGTGCAGGCTAAAAAATATTCTACTAAACAATGAATGTATCACTGAAGATATCAAAGAGGAAATCAAACTATATCTAGAGACAAATGGGAATGAAAACATGATGATGCAAAACCTGTGCAAACAGGAACAGCAATTTTAAGAGGGAAGTGTATAGCAATAATACCTTACCTAAGAAAACAACAAAATTTTGAATATAGTAAAGTTGCAGGATATAAAATTAGCACACAGAAATCACTTGCATTCCTATATACTAACAATGAAACAACAGAAAGAGCAATTAAGGAAACAATAACATTCACCATTCCAACAAAAAGAATAAAATACTAAGGAGTATATCTACCTAAAGAAACAAAAGACCTATACATAGAAAACTATAAAACACTGATGAAAGAAATCAAAGAGGACACAAGCAGATGGAGAAACATACCATGCTCATAGATTGGAAGAATCAATATTGTCAAAATGGCTATTCTACCCAAAGCAATCTATAGATTCAATGCAATCCCTATCAAGCTACCAACGGTATTTTTCACAGAACTAGAACAAATAATTTCACAATTTGTATGGAAATACAAAAAACCTCGAATAGCCAAAGTAATCTTGAGAAAGAAGAATGGAACTGGAGGAATCAACCTGCCTGACTTCAGACTCTACTACAAAGCCACAGTCATCAAGATAGTATGGTACTGGCACAAAGACAGAAATATAGATCAATGGAACAGAATAGAAAGCCCAGAGATAAATCCACGAACCTATGGACACCTTATCTTTGACAAAGGAGGCAAGGATATACAATGGAAAAAAGACAACCTCTTTAACAAGTGGTGCTGGGAAAGCTGGTCAACCACTTATAAAAGAATGAAACTAGAACACTTTCTAACACCATACACAAAAATAAACTCAAAATGGATTAAAGATCTAAATGTAAGACCAGAAACTATAAAACTCCTAGAGGAGAACATAGGCAAAACACTCTCCAACATAAATCACAGCAAGATCCTCTATGACCCACCTCCCAGAATATTGGAAATTAAAGCAAAACTAAACAAATGTGACCTATGAAACTTAAAAGCTTTTGCACAACAAAGGAAACTATAAGCAAGGTGAAAAGACAGGCCTCAGATTGGGAGAAAATAATAGCAAATGAAGAAACAGACAAAGGATTAACCTCAAAAATATACAAGCAACTCCTGCAGCTCAATTCCAGAAAAATAAATGACCCAATCAAAAAATGGGCCAAAAAACTAAACAGACATTTCTCCAAAGAAGACATACAGATGGCTAACAAACACATGAAAAAATGCTCAACATCACTCATTATCAGAGAAATGCAAATCAAAACCACAATGAGGTACCATTACATGCCAGTCAGGATGGCTGCTATCCAAAAGTCTACAAGCAATAAATGCTGGAGAGGGTGTGGAGAAAAGGGAACCCTCTTACACTGTTGGTGGGAATGCAATCTAGTACAGCTACTATGGAAAACAGTGTGGAGATTTCTTAAAAAACTGGAAATAGAACTGCCATATGACCCAGCAATCCCACTTCTGGGCATACACACTGAGGAAACCACATCTGAAAGAGACACATGCACCCCAATGTTCATCACAGTACTGTTTATAATAGCCAGGACATGGAAGCAACCTAGATGCCCATCAGCAGATGAATGGATAAGGAAGCTGTGGTACATATACACCATGGAATATTACTCAGCCGTTAAAAAGAATTCATTTGAATCAGTCCTAATGAGATGCATGAAACTGGAGCCCCTTATACAGAGTGAAGTTAGCCAGAAAGATAAAGAACATTACAGCATACTAACACATATATATGGAATATAGAAAGATGGTAATGATAACCCTATATGCAAAACAGAAAAAGAGACACAGAAATACAGAACAGACTTTTGAACTCTGTGGGAGAAGGTGAGGGTGGGATGTTTTGAAAGAACAGCATGTATACTATCTATGGTGAAACAGATCACCAGCCCAGGTGGGATGCATGAGACAAGTGCTCGGGCCTGGTGCCTGGGAAGTCCCAGAGGAATCGGGTGGAGAGGGAGGTGGGAGGGGGGATCGGGATGGGGAATACATATAAATCTATGGCTGATTCATATAAATGTATGACAAAACCCACCGAAATGTTGTGAAGTAATTAGCCTCCAACTAATAAATAAATAAATAAAAAACAGAGTAATGCAAGAAGCACCAGTAAATTTGTTATAGAAATAAAGATGGCTGTGAAAAAAAAAAAGAAAACAAGAAAATTTTCAAATAAACAAGCTCACCTTATATATAACGGAACAACAAAAAAATACCTCAAAGTTAGTTGAAGGAAATAAATCATAAAGAAGAAAGCAGAAATAAATGAAATAGACATGAAGAAAACAACAGTAAAGATCAATGAAAATATAAACAAGATGGATAAACTTTACCCAGAATCACAAAAAAAGGAGGGTAAATTCAGTAAAATTTACTGTCAAGTCAGTAAATTCAGAATTGAAAAAGAAGTTACAACTGAGAACACAGAAATGCAAAGAATCATTAAAGACTACAAAAAGCAACTGTATGACATTAAGATGGAAAACCAATAAGAAATAGACAAATTCTTAGAAAGTACAAGCTTCCAAGACTGAACCAAGAAGAAATAAAAAAAAAAAAAAAACAGATCAATCACAAGAAATTAAATTCAAACTGGGATTTAAAAGCTCCCAACAGTCAAAAGTCCAGACAAGATGGCTTCACAGGCAAATTCTATCAAATATTGATAGAAGATTTAAAACCTATTCTTTTCAAACTGCAATGCCAAAAAATTGTAAAGGAAGGAACACTCTCAAACCCATTCTATGAGTCACATCACCCTGATACCACAACCAGAAAAATATACCACAAAAAAGAATATTAAAGGCCAATATCACTGATGAATATAGATGCAAAAATGTTCAACAAAATAATAGTAAAGTGAATTCAAAAATACATTAAAAGGATCATACACCATGATCACATGGGATATATTTCAGAGATACAAAATTTTTTCAATATCCACAAATCAATTACTGCAGTACACCCCAGCAACAAACTGAGGAATAATAACCATATGATCATCTCAATAGATGTAGAAAAATCTTTTGACAAAATTAAATACCCATATATGATAAAACAAACAAATAAACAAAACTCTCCACAGTATTTCCCTGGCAATCCAGTTAAGACTTTGTCTTTCAATTAAGGTTTGTGGGTTTGATCTCTTGCTGGGGAGCTAAGATCTCACATGCTCCATGACCAAAAAACCAAAACAAAACAGAAGCAATATTGTAAGAAATTTAATAGAAAAAACCTGAAAACATTCCTCTAAGAATAGAAACAATACAAGGATGGCCACTCTGAATTCTCACACTTTTATTCAACATAATCTGGAAGTCCTATCCACAGCAATTAGAGAAGAAAAAGAAATAAAGCAATCTAAATTGTAAAAGAAAAAGTAAAACTCTCACTGCTACAGATGATATGATACTATAAATAAAAAACCTAAAGATGCTACCAAAAACTACTAGAGCTCATTAGTGAATTCAGTACAATAGCAGGATACAAAATTAATACCAAAAAAATCTGTTGAATATCTATACACTAACAACAAATGATCAGAAAGAAAAACTAAGGAAATAATCCCAAATCATCACATCAGCAACAAAATAAAATACCTAGGCATAAAGTTACCTAAGGAGGACAAACAAGAGTACTCCAAAAATTGTAATGAAGGAAACTGAAGATGATACAAACAGATTTGGAAAGATATACCATTTTCTTCAATTGGAAGAACTGATTTAGTCAAAATGACTATAATACCCAAGGTAATCTATTGGTTGAATGAAATCCTTATCAAAATGACATTTTTTTTTTGCTGATCTAGAAGAAAAAATTCTTAAAATTTATATGAAAACACGAAAGACTCCAAATAGCCAAAGCAATTTAGAAGGAAAAAAAAAAAAAAAAAACAGGCCTGAAGGAATCAGGAATCAAAACATATGGTACTGGCACAAAGATAGGCTTCTGTATCAATGGAACAAGATAGAAAGCCTGGAAAGAAACCCAGACACCTTTAGTCAATTCATCGAAGATAAAGAAGGCAGGAATATACAATTGAAAATTGACAGGATTGTTCATTATTGGTGCTGGGAAAACTGGAGAGCCACATGTAAATGAAACTAGGACATTCTAACACCATACAGTTCAAAGTTCAATTGATACTTTTGAACTGTGGTGTTGGAGAAGACTCTTGAGAATCCCTTCGACTGCAGGGAGATCCAACCAGTCCATCCTAAAGGAAATCAGTCCTGAATATTCATTGGAAGGACTGATGCTGAAGCTGAAACACCAATACTTTGGCCACCAGATGCAAACTGACTCAATGGAAAAGACTCTGATGGTGGGAGAAGGAGGGAACAACAGAGGATGAGATGGTTGGATGGCATCACCGACTCAATGGACATGAGTTTGAGTAAACTCCGGGAGTTGGTGATGGACAGGGAGGCCTGATGTGCTGCAGTCCATGGGGTCGCAGAGTAAGACATGACTGAGTGACTGAACCCATACAAAGAAATAAACAAGTGGAACCTAATTAAACTTAAAAGCTGTTGCACAGAAAAGAAAACCATAAACAAAGTTAAAATACATCCCAAAGAATGGGAGAAAAGATTTGCAAACAACACAAGGAATTAATGTCCAAAATATACAAACTGCTCATGCAGCACAATATCAAAAAATAAATAACCCAGTCAAAAAATGGGCAGAATATTTCAATAGACATTTCTCAAAATAACACACACAGATGGCCAAAAACACATGAACAGATGTTTAATATCACTGATTACTAGAAAAATGCAAATTTAACCTGCAATGAGGTATCTCCTCACACTGGTCAGAATGGCAATCATCAAAAAGTCTATAACGATGATGGAGAGCATATGGAGAAAAGGGAACTCTCCTACACTCTTGGTGGGAATATAAATTGGTATGGAGTTTCCTTAAGAAACTAAAAATAGAGCTACATACAGATGGCCAAAAAGCACATGAAAAGATGCACAACATCTCTAATTACTAAAGAAATGAAAATCTAAACTGCAGTGAGGTATCACCTCATATTGATCAGAATACCATCAAAAAAAGTCTACAAACAATAAATGATGGATTCCCACCAACAATGAAAAAAAGTTTTCTGCACATCCTCTCCAGCATTAATTTTTTGTAGATTTTTAAATGATGGCCATTCTGACTGGTGTGATGTGATACCTTGTTGTAGTTTTGATTTGCATTTCTCTAGTAACAAGCAATGTTGAGCATCTTTTCACGTGTTTGTTGGCTTTCTGTATGTCTTCTTTGGGAAAATGTTTGGGTTTTCCACTCATTATTTTTGATTGGGTTGTTTATTTTTCTGGTATTGAGCTGCATGAGCTGTGTATATATTTTGGAAATTAATCCACTGTCAGCTGTTTTGCTTGCAATTATTTTCTCCCATTCTGAGGGTTGTATTTTAAACTTGTTTATTATTTTCTTTGCTATGCAAAAGCTTTTAAGCTTAATTAAGTCTCATTTACATACTTTTTTTTTTAGTCTCATTACTCTAAGTGAGGATCTTGCCATGATGTATGTCAAAGAGTGTACTGCCCATGATTTCCTCTCAGAGCCTGATCGTTTCTGGCCTCACATTTAAATCTTTTAACCATTTTGTGTTTATTTCTGTGTATGGTGTTAGAAAGTATTCTAGTTTCATTCTTTTACATGTAGCTGTACAGTTTTCCCAGCACCACTTATTGAAGATGTGGTCTTTTCTACATTGTGTATTCTTGCCTCCCTTGTCAAGATAAAGTGCCCATAGATGCTTTCTAACTTGTTCCATTGCTCTATATTTCCATTTTATGCCAATACCATGCTGTCTTAATGACTGTAGTTTGTAGCATAGTCTGAAGTAAGAGAAGTTGTTGGCAAGTAAAGGTCCATTTAGTCAAAGCTATGGTTTTTCCAGTAGTAATGTATGCAGTGAGAGTTGGACTATAAAGAAAGCTGAGTGCCAAAAAAAGCTGATGTTTTTAAACTGTGGTATTGGAGAAGACTCTTGAGAGTTCCTTGGACTTCAAGGAGATCCAACCAGTCCATCCTGAAAGAAATCAGCCCTGAATATTCATTGGAAGGACTGATGCTAAAGCTGAAACTCCAGTATTTTGGAAACCTGATGCAAAGAACTGACTCACTGGAAAAGACCCTAATGCTGAGAAAGATTTAAGATGGGAGGAGAAGGGGACAACAAAGGAGGAGATGGTTGGATAGCATCACTGATTCAATGAACATTAGTCTGAGTAAACTCTGCGAGTTGGTGATGGATAGGGAGGCCTGGCATGCTGCAGTCCATGGGGTCGCAAAGTCGGACATGACTGAGCGGCTGAACTGAACTGAAGGGAGGTTGATTCCTCCAGCTCCATTCGTCTTTTTTAAAGCACTTTGGCTTTGTCTTAATGACTGTGGCTTTGTAGTATAAAGTCAGGAAGCTTGATTCTTCCAGCTCCATTCTTCTTTTTCAAAGTGCTTCTGCTATGCAGGCTATTTGTTTTTCCATACAAATTGAGAAATTTATTGTTCTAGTTCTGTGAAAAATACAACTGATAGATTGATAGAGACTACACTGAATCTGTAGATTACTTTGTGCAGTATAGTCATTTTCACAATATTGATTCTTCCTATTCAAGAATATGATATATCTCACCATTTGTGTCATCTCTGATTTCTTTATCAGTGTCTTATAGTTTTCTTCATCTTTTTTAAAGCACTTTGGCTTTGTCTTAATGACTGTGACTTTGTAGTATAGTCTAAAGTCCGGAAGCTTGATTCCTCCAGCACCATTCTTTTTTTTCAAAGTGCTTTTGCTACGCAGGCTATTTGTTTTTCCATACAAATTGAGAAATTTATTGTTCTAGTTCTGTGAAAAATACAACTGATAGATTGATAGAGACTACACTGAATCTGTATATTACTTTGTGCAGTATAGTCATTTTCACAATATTGATTCTTCCTATTCAAGAATATGATATATCTCACCATTTGTGTCATCTCTGATTTCTTTATCAGTGTCTTATAGTTTTCTTAATGTAAATTGATACAGCCACTCTGGAGAACAGTATGGAGATTCCCTAAAAAACTAGGACTAGAACTACCATACAAGGCAACAATCGCACTACAAGGCATATACTCTGAGAAAACCATAACATAAAGAGACACATGCACCAAAATGTTTGTTGAAGCATTTTTTATAATAGCTAGAACATGAAACCAACCTAAATATCCATTTATAGAAGAATGGATAATATATGTGTGTGTGTGTGTGTGTGTGTAATAGAATATAACTCAGCTGTAAAAAAGGACACATTTGAGTAGTCTTAATGAGGTGAAGCAAGTCGGAAAGAGAAAGACAAATATTGTATATCAACACATGTGTATGGAATCTAGAAAGATGCAGTGCTGAATCAATCTGCAGAGTAGCAATGGAGATACAGACTTAGCAGACAAATGTGCACACGTACATGATTCAGCTATCCCATTCTTCAGCAAATATTCAAAGAAAACCATAATTTGAAAAGACACATGTGTAAAAATGTTCATTTCAACACTACTTACAATAGCCAAGATATCCATCAACAGATGAATGGATAATGAATATCTGGTACATAAATGTTGTTTTTGTTCAATCGCTAAGTCACAACTGATTCTTTGCAACCCCAGAAACAGCAGCATGCCAGGCTCCCCTGTCCTTCACTATCTCCTACGGTTTTCTCAAATTCATATTCACTGAGTCTGAGATGCTATTTATATATGTAGTGTATATATACAATGTAATATTACTCAGCCATAAAAATATGAAATATTTCCATTTGTAGCAGCATGGATGGACATAAGGACTATCATACTAAGTGAAGCAATCTGACAAAGAGAGACAGATATCATACGATGTGACTTAGTTAAGTCTCTCAGTCGTGTCCGACTCTTTGTGACCCTATGGACTGTAGCCTACCATGCTCCTCTGTCCATTGGATTTTCCAGGCAAGAGTACTGGAGGGGGTTGCCATTTCCTTCTCCAGATCTTTCTGACCCAGAAATCGAACCTGGGTCTCCCACATTGTGACTTATGTGGAATCCAAAAATATAAATGAATTTATCTTAAAAACAGAAACAAAATCACAAACGTAGGGAAAAAAAAAAAAAAAAACATATATGGTTACCAAAGTGGAAAGTTGGGGAGGAATAAAACAGGAGGTTGAGATTAACATATACACACTACTCTATGTAAAATAATCAACAAGGACCTATGGTATAGCACAACTCAATAAGCTGCAATAATCTGTATCAGAAAAGAATCTGAAGAAAAAAAACACCATCTTCCAACAACACAAAAGATGACTCTATACGTGGACATCACCAGATGGTCAATACAAAAATCAGACTGATTATATTCTTTGCAGGTGAAGATGGAGAAGCTCTAAACAATCAGCAAAAACAAGACCAGGAGCTGACTGTGGCTCAGATCATGAGTTCCTTATTGCAAAATTCAGACTTAAATTGAAGAAAGTAGGGGAAACCACTAGACCATCCATGTATGACCAAAATAAAATCCCTTATGATTATACAGAGGAGGTGACAAATAGATTCAAAGGATTAGATTTGGTAGAAAAAGTGCCTGAAGAACTATGGATGGAGGTTCATGTGGTAACCAAAACCATCTGAAAGAACAAGAAATGCAAGACAGAAAAGTGATTGTTGGAGAAGGCCTTTCAAATAGGTGAGAAAAGAAGAAAATTGAAAGGCAAAGGAGAAAGGGAAAGATATACCCAACTGAATACAGAGTTCCAGAGAATAGCAAGGAGAGATAGGAAAGCCTTCTTAAATGAACAATGCAAAGAAATTAAAGAAAACAATAGAATGGGAAAGACTAGAGATCTCTTCAAGAAAACTGGAGATACCAAAGGAACATTTCATGCAATTATGGGCACGATAAAGGACAGAAACAGGTAGGACCTAACAGAAGCAGAAGAGATTTCAAAAAGGTGGCAAGAATACACAGAAGAACTATACAAAAAGGGTCTTAATAACAAAGATGTGGTCACTCACATAGAGCCAAACATTCTGGACTGTAAAGTCAAGTTGGTCTTAGGAAGCATTCCTATGAAAAAATTTAGTGGAACTGATGGAAGTCCAGCTCAATTATTTAAAATCCTAAAAAAAAAATTAGTGTTCAAATGCTGCACTCAATATGTCAGCAAATTTGGAAAACTCAGCAGGGGCCACAGTAACGGAAAAGGTCAGTTTTTATTCCAATCTCAAAGAAGGGCAATGCCAAAGAATGTTCAAAGTACATACAATTTCACTCATTTCACATGCTAAGGTAATTCTCAAAATGCTTCAATCTAGGCTTCAGCATTATGTGAACTGAGAACTTCCATATATACAAGCTAGATCTACAAAGGGCAGAAGAACCAGTGATCAAACTGCCAAAATTTGTTGGATCATACAAAAATCAAGGAATTGTATGAAAACATCTACTTCTGCTTCATTGACTACATAAAAGCCTTCGACTATGCGGAGCAAATGAATCTGCAGAAAATTCTTCAAGAAATGGGAATACCAGACCACCTTACCTGTCTCATGAGAAACCTGTATGCAGGTCAAGAAGCACAGTTAGAACTGGACATGGAACAGCAGACTGGTTCAAAGTTGGGAAAGGAATACACTAAGGCTGTATATTGTCAGGCTGCTTATTTAACTTCTTTGCAGAGCACATCATGTGAAAGGCCAGGCTGGATGAATCACAAACTGCAATCAAGACTGTTGGGAGAAATATCAAAAACCTAGGATATGCAGATGATACCAATCTAATGGCAGAAAATGAAGAAGAACTAAGGAGTCTCTTGATGAGGGTCAAACAGGAGAGTGAAAAAGTTGGCATAAAACTCAACATTCAAACATTCAAAACACTAAGATCATGGCATCTGTCCCATCACTTCATGGCAAATAGATGGAGAAAAAGTAGAAAGAGTAACAAATTTTATTTTAATGGGCTTCAAAATGACTGTGGACAGTGACTGCAGCCATGAAATTAAGACACTTGCTCTTGGAAGAAAAGTTTTGACAAACCTAGACAGAACATTAAAAGCAGAGAAGACATTTTGCCAACAAAAGTACATATAGTCAAAGCTACGGTTTTTCCAGTAATCATGTACAGACATGAAAGTTGGACCATAAAGAAGATTGAGTGCTGAAGAATTGATGCTTTGAAACTGTTGTGCTGGAGAACAGTCTTGAGAGTTCCTTGGGCAGCAAGGAGATCAAACCAATCAATCCTAAAGGAAAATAACCCTGAACTGGAAGATATGATACTAAAGAAAAAGAAAGGTAAAATGGTTATCTAAGGAGACCATACAAATAGCTGAGAAAAAAAGAGAACCTAAAGGCAAAGGATAAAAGGAAAGATATACTCAACTGAACGCAGAGTTCCAAAGAATAGCAAGGAGAGATAAGAAAGCCTTCCTCAGTGATCAAAGAAAAGAAATAGAGGAAAACAGTAGAATGGGAAAGATGAAAGATCTCTTCAAGAAAATTAGAGATATCAAGGGAAAATCTCATGTAAAGATGGGCACAATAAAGGACAGAAATGGTCAGGATCTAACAGAAGCAGAAGTTATTAAGAAGAGGTGCCAAGAATACACCAAAGATCTATACAAAAATGATCTTTATGACCCAGATAACCACGATGGTGTGATCACTCACCTAGAACCAGACATCCTGGAATGAGAAGTCAAGTGGGATTTAGGAAGCATCACTACGAACACAGTTAGTGGAAGTGATAGAATTCCAGTTAAGCTATTTCAAATCCTAAAAGATGATGCTGATAAAGTGCTGCACTCAATATGCCAGCAAATTTGGCAAACTCAGCAGTGGCCCCAGGACTGGAAAAGGTCAGTTCTCATTCCAATCCCAAAGAATGTTCAAACTACTGCACAATTGCACTCATCTCACAAGCTAGCAAAATAATGCTCAAAATTCTACAAGTGAGGCTTCAAAAGTACGTGAACCGAGAACCTCCAGATGTTCAAGTTGGATTTAGAAAAAGCAGAGGAACCAGAGATAAAATTGCCAACATCCATTGGATCATTGAAAAAGCAAGAGGGTTCCAGAAAAACATCTACTTCTGCTTTATTGACTATGCCAAAGCCTTTGACTGTGTAGATCATGACAAACTGTGAAAAATTCTTCAGGAGATAGGAATACCAGATCACCTTACCTGTCCCTGAGAAATCTGTATGCAGGTCAAGAAGCAACATTTAGAACCGGACATGGAACAATGGACTGGTTCAAAATTAGGAAAGGAGTACAACAAGGCTATACATTGTCACTCTGCTTATTTAACTTATATGCAGACTACGTCACGTGAAATGCCGGGCTGGATGAAGGACAAGCTGGAATCAAGATTGCCGGGAGAAATATCAATAACCTCAGATATGCAGATGACACCACCCTTATGACAGATAGTGAAGAGGAACTAAAGACCCTCTTGATGAAAGTGAAAGAGGAGAGTGAAAATGTTGGCTTAAAACACAACATCCAATAAACTAAGATCATGGAATCCGGTCCCATCACTTCATGGCAAATAGATGGGGAAACAATGGAAACAGCGAAACACTTTATTTCTTGGGCTCCAAAATAACTGCAGATGGTGACTGCAGCCATGAAATTAAAAGATGCTTGCTGCTTGGGAGAAAAGCTATGACGATCATAGACAGTATATAAAAAGCAGAGACATTACTTTGCTGACAAAAGTCTGTCTAGTCAAAGCTATGGTTTTTACAGCAATCATGTATGGATGTGAAATTTGGACTATAAAGAAAGCTGAGTGCCAAAGAATTGACGCTTTTAAACTCTGGTGTTGGAGAAGACTTTTGAGAGTCCCTTGGACTGCCAGGAGATCAAATCAGTCAATCCTAAAGGAAATCAACCTTGAATATTCATTAGAAAGTGATGCTGAAACTGAAGCGCCAGTACTTTGACCACCTGATGTGAAGAACGGATTCATTGGAAAAGACCCTGATGCTAGGAAAGATTGAAGGCAGGAGGAGAGGGGGACGACAGAGTATGAGATCGTTGGATGGCATCACTGACTCGATGGACATGAGTTTGAGCATGCTCTGGGAGTTGGTGACAGGTAGGCCTGGCATGCTGCAGTGCATGCGGTCTCAAAAAGTTGGACATGACTGAGTGACTGAACAGAACTGAAATTATGCTGAAGCTCCAATACTTTGTTCTTCTGATGTAAAAGGCTGACTCTTTGGTAAAGATCCTGATGCTGGAAAGGATTGAGGGCCCGAGGAGGAGAGGGCAACATAGGATGAGACAGTTCAGTGGCAACACTGACTCAATGGACATGAATCTGGGCAAACTCTGGGAGATAGTAAAGGACAAGGAATTATGATGTGCTGCAGTTCATGGGGTTTCAAAGAGGCAGAAAAGACTTAGTGACTGAACAAGTAGTTTTATGTTCTCTGTCTTACATTTATGTCTCTAGTCCGTTTTGAGTTTATTTTTGTATACGGTGTCCAGTTTTCCCAGCACCATTTAGTAAAGAGATTTTCTTTTCTTCATTTTATATCTGGCCACCTTTGACAACATTCATTGATCATAAGTGTGTGTGTGTGTGTTTTTCAAGGTGCTCTATACTGGTCCGTTGATCTAGTTGTTTGTTTTTGTGCAATACCATATTTTTTTTTTCAATAACTGTTTCTGTTGGTCAGTCATTAAGTCATGTCCAACTCTCCGACCACAAGAACTGCAGCACTACAATCTTCTGGTTTTTTATATAGTCTGAAGTCTGGGACTGCAATTCCTTCAGTTTTCTTCTTCTTTCTCAAGATTCCTTTGGTTATTTGGGATCTTTTGTGTTTCCATACATATTTTAAAATTATTTATTCTAGTTATTTGAAAAATGTCCCTGGTATTTTAATAGCAATGTCATTGAATCTATAGATTGTCTCAGGTCTTATGCTTATTTTGATTATTTAATTTTTCCAATCCATATCTTTTTGATTGTTTATGCCGTCTTCATTTTCTTTCATCAGTGTCTTAGATTCTTTCATGTACAGGTCTTCTGCCTTCTTAGACAGGTATATATCCCTAGGTATTTTATTATTTTTGATGCAATGGTTTCAATAGGATTATTTCCTTCATTTCTCTTTCTGATAATTGTTTGTTAGTATATGGAAACATAACAGATTTCTGTATATTACTTTGGTATACTTCAAGTTTACCAAATTCTTTGATGAGCTCTAGTAGTTTACTGGTGGCATCTTTCAACATATGGTATCATGTCATCTGAAAATATTTCCTTAACTTAGTCTCAATCTCTTAAGAATTGCTCTGAAAATCAAATAATGTATGCAAACCTTTTTACACACAGTAGGTACTCAGCAAATGAAGCCTTCAATATTCGATTTTCTCTATTTCCATATTTCTATTATAATACACAAATTCCAGTAAATTCGATCTTCATTTTTTAAAATGAAAACTAAGATCACATAGTTAATAAATGGATAAGTCAAAATATTTACCCATATCCAGCCAACTAAAGGCTGGATGCCTTTACCCATATGCCTAACTCTTATCAACTCTCCATTGAGAACCAGTGAGCCAAGGTGTTAGAAGGGTTATTACCAAGGACATAAGATGGTGGCAAGCACAGGATAGAGAGGAAAGTTGAGAGTGTGCAATTACAAGAGTCTATGTGGGGACTTCCTTGGTGGTTGTGTGGTTAAGAATCCACCTTGCAATGCAAGGGCTGTGGGTTTGATCCCTTGTCAGGGAACTAAAGTACCACATGCTGCAGAGCAACTAAGCCAATGCACCACAACTACCGAGCCTGCTCACCACAACTAGAGAGTCCATGCACCACAAAGAAAGATCCCACATGATGCAATGATCGTTCTGCACGCTGCAACTAAGACCCAATGCAGCAAAATAAATAAATAAATATATCTTTAAAAAAAAAAAGTCTATGTGACCTTTATGATGAGGCAGGAGTGAATGGCAGACAGGCCTGAAGCCTGAGCCTCTTGTAGAATGTTCCTGAGAAACTGACTTTGTCTTCAACTGGTACAAAACCAGTGATATGTTGGGATTATTTTAGACCACGTATTCACCCCTAGCTGTCACCTAAGCAGCAGTCTACAGATAAGTCAGGTGAGAAGCATAGCATGAGAATTGAAGAGGGTGACACTCATGCTTTGCAGTCTCCTCGTTCTGCAAAGGTGTCATCTTCTTCAATCAACAACACCATGGGAATTAAGAGGGCCTTGAGAGCTGGCACTTCCCTTTGAAAGCACTCTGGGTTATGCCCTGCACTGTGAATCCTAGAACACTGACGACATTGAACTTATTCTGAACTCTGGGCTCCAGGACAGCAGAGACTATTAAGAAATACCCTTTCATGTTCTGAAAAACAACAAACCACAAAGGACCATCCCATCCTCACATACAAGACCTATCTCCATCTTTCCTCATGACTACCATAAGACTCACAGATGACTTTCTTGTTTACCTGCCTCTGCAATACCCCCAAGTATCCTTCCTTTTCTTTAAAATGTTCCTCATTAATGTAGGTTTTCCCTATGAGAAGAGTTTGCATACGACCACCTTCTTAAACTGGCCAGTGCACAGTTTGGGTACTTTTGATTTTATCATTTGTGTTGCATAGGAAGCACTGTCAAATTAAAGAAATGCCTAGCCTTCCCTGGGTTAAGTGTGTGTGGGTAAAATGTTTTAATACACATATTTCAGACATTATATGCTGTACAGGGAGTTCCTAGAAAATTTTCAATGCTCTCACTGTCCATGATACATTTCTTGGTGCTTCCTTACCTGATACTGCTGCTGCCACTAAGTCACTTCAGTCGTGTCCGACTCTGTGTGACCCCAAAGACGGCAGCCCTCCAGGCTCCTTTGTCCCTGGGATTCTCTAGGCAAGAACACTGGAGTGGGTTGCCATTTCCCTCTCCAATGCAGGCATGCATGCTAAGTCGCTTTAGTCGTGTTCGACTCCGTGCGACCCTATGGACAGCAGCCCTCCAGGCTTCTATGTCCACAGGAATCTCCAGGCAAGAATATTGGAGTGGGTTGCCATTTCCTTCTCCCTGCCTGAAACTTGAAAACAGTATAATCTTATCAGCTGTAATTATTTTTAATGTTAACTTGAATGTAATGTTAATTCTTTAATTTGGATTTAGTGTCTTCAAATCAGTGGTTTTAATTGGGGACTCATTTCTCTTACTGTTGGAATCTTATTAATATAGAGATGTTTAGGACTACCCCAGATTATTGATACTCTTTGCATGATATTTTTAGTGTATTTGTGGTATATTCTAACTATATGGTTGGTATATTATGCCATTATTATTACCTTGTACCTGAAGATTTTTTCTAAAGATTATATTCACCCATTTTATAAATTAGATGTAACACCCACCCTTCCTTGGAGATAGAAATCATTATGTTCATAAATCTTTTGACCAAAACTTTTTTTTTGGATTGACTTAATTTGTTCTGTATAGCTACTGAAATAGCCACAAGTCCTTGTCTGTTGCATTATTATTCTTTTTTTTTTTATTCTTTTTATTTTTTTTTCCTTTATTTATTTATTTTTTCAGTAGGTTTTGTCATACATTGACATGAATCAGCCATAGATTTACACGTATTCTCCATCCCGATCTCCCCTCCCACCTCCCTCTCCACCCAATTCCTCTGGGTCTTCCCAGTGCACCAGGTCCGAGCACTTGTCTCATGCATCCCACCTGGGCTGGTGATCTGTTTCACCATAGATAATATACATGCTGTTCTTTCAAAACATCCCACCCTCACCTTCTCCCACAGAGTTCAAAAGTCTGTTCTGTACTTCTGTGTCTCTTTTTCTGTTTTGCATATAGGGTTATCATTACCATCTTTCTAAATTCCATATATATGTGTTAGTATGCTGTAATGTTCTTTATCTTTCTGGCTTACGTCACTCTGTATAAGGGGCTCCAGCTTCATCCATCTCATTAGGACTGGTTCAAATGAATTCTTTTTAACGGCTGAGTAATATTCCATGGTGTATATGTACCATGACTTCCTTATCCATTCATCTGCTGATGGGCATCTAGGTTGCTTCCATGTCCTGGCTATTATAAACAGTGCTGTGATGAACATTGGGATACATGTGTCTCTTTCAGATCTGGTTTCCTCAGTGTGTATGCCCAGAAGTGGGATTGCTGGGTCATATGGCAGTTCTATTTCCAGTTTTTTAAGAAATCTCCACACTGTTTTCCATAGCGGCTGCACTAGATTGCATTCCCACCAACAGTGTAAGAGGGTTCCCTTTTCTCCACACCCTCTCCAGCATTTATTGGTTGTAGACTTTTGGATAGCAGCCATCCTGACTGGCGTGTAATGGTACCTCATTGTGGTTTTGATTTGCATTTCTCTGATAATGAGTGATGTTGAGCATCTTTTCATGTGTTTGTTAGCCATCTGTATGTCTTCTTTGGAGAAATGTCTGTTTAGTTCTTTGGCCCATTTTTTGATTGGGTCATTTATTTTTCTGGAATTGAGCTTCAAGAGTTGCTTGTATATTTTTGAGATTAATCCTTTGTCTGTTTCTTCATTTGCTATTATTTTCTCCCAATCTGAGGGCTGTCTTTTCACCTTGCTTATAGTTTCCTTTGTTGTGCAAAAGCTTTTACGTTTCATTAGGTCCCATTTGTTTAGTTTTGCTTTAATTTCCAATATTCTGGGAGGTGGGTCATAGAGGATCTTGCTGTGGTTTATGTCGGAGAGTGTTTTGCCTATGTTCTCCTCTAGGAGATTTATAGTTTCTGGTCTTACATTTAGATCTTTAATCCATTTTGAGTTTATTTTTGTGTATGGTGTTAGAAAGTGTTCCAGTTTCATCCTTTTACAAGTGGTTGACCAGCTTTCCCAGCACCACTTGTTAAAGAGGTTGTCTTTTTTCCATTGTATATCCTTGCATCCTTTGTCAAAGATAAGGTGTCCATAAGTTCGTGGATTTATCTCTGGGCTTTCTATTCTGTTCCATTGATCTATATTTCTGTCTTTGTGCCAGTACCATACTGTCTTGATGACTGTGCATTATTATTCTTATAATGAACTCTCATCATATCTCTCACTTTTAAAAATGCCTAGTGAAAAGTTAGCCACAGCTATGAGAACCTTTTCTTCATCTATAGATATAACTTTATTTTTTAATCTAATGCATCCCTGAAAGCACTTGCAATTGTTTACACGCCAGAGTACTTCACTGTTAACAAGGAAGGACTTTCTCAGAACCCCAGAGAAAAGGACTATACTAATCCTTTTGTGTACAGGTTTCTGACAGAACCCTTTAAAAAAAACTTTGAGATCATACCACTGAACTGAGGCTTCTGATAGAACCCTTTAAAAAACTTTGAGATCATACCACTGAACTGAGTCAGGATTCTGAGAACTCTAATCGAGGATCAGATGAATTTATGGGTTTGCTAATGCAAGGTCTAATAAAACAAGAACTACGTAGGACTGAATGAATTAATGAAGGATGATTGAGGGTTTCATCTGTAATATTACTGATGTGGCTGTGACTTAGTTGCTAAGTCATGTCTCATACTTGTGATCCCATAGGGCTGTAGCCCACCAGGCTCCTCTGTCCATGGGAATACTGATGCTATGAAGTTATATTTTTGGATATGTAAAGGAACCCATTTCTCTTATTCTGTAATGACAGATAAAGATTTGGAAAGTTACAAATATTACAACTGATAACAATTTAGATTTTGCTATTGTAAGTGAGAATGAAATGACTTTCACTTGTAAATTACATTTGTAAGTCAAATTATCTCTGCCAAATCCCCTCCAGGATTCAGAAACTGAAATTAAATACTGTCACTTACACAACAGTATAATTATTTACATAGGTTAAATTAAGGTCTGTCCTCTTTATTATTAGGAAATTATTAGAAACATTAGTTTATACAACCAAGGCCTTACCTGTAATGACACATCTGAAATGATGCTCACTGAAGCAGATATGACCAGATACTTTTAATGAGCAAGGTTGACTATGGGGCCAACAATGATTACAAAGCCCTCTTGGGAAACCCAGGTTAATACCTGGCCTTATAGTTGAGTAAGGAAAGTCTCTTCCTGGAAGAACTGAAAACTTCAGGATATTTTGCCTATCTAGAAAAGAACTCACTCAAATTTTTAGGTTCTGCAGGTGAAATCTGGTGGATAATTCTTGGCTGGACTTCTCAGACAAGTTTTAAAAAATCGAGTCTACAATTCTTGAAAACATTCAGTAATGCAAACTTAAACAGACCCATATAGCAAATGATTATCCTTGTTGCAACTACAAATAATTAGGGCAAATCTAATGAAACCAGCCTTATTTTTTAGTCAATAATATTTTTTCTTCAAGATTAACTTTCATCAAAAGGGAGAAGTTTTGTTTCAGTGGAAAATGATGCATTGTCTAGATCACATCCTTTTGGATTATCAGAGGTTTGCCCTATTCTTTGTCTTTGAGCTAGCTGAACATTTGCACCTCTTGTTAGTGAAGGGTAACCTATAAGGATACACACTCAATCTTGTCTGCTTCAGATTTAAATGGCTTGCTTCCCTTCTGTAAAAAAAAAAACAACAGTTTTGGTATCCATTTGTAAATTGAACTGGATCCTATTACTTTACCCAATTTATAAATATTTAGCAAATCTTCAATCACTTCTATTTCTTCCAAAATCTAGTTATAATCCTCCAAATTAGCAATCGTAAATTTCCCCTTCTCATCTGACCTGGAAGCAGAGAGACCAAAGACTTGATGATCCAGATCCCTATAAGGATTCCAGGTTACCATGCAATTGACCATTTCTTCATAATCTGAAGAATATCTATGAATTAAAATCTGATGACTTCATATAAATCTAACGGCTTGCCACCATAGCAGACCATGCACTGGGCTAAAATTTTCCCTGGACAAACCACTATCTGAATTAAGGAAGTCTGGTAAAATGTTCAATTCATATATGGCCTTATAGTAAAGATTGCCAAGACTGTGGACAATGTCACCTAGAGGACTAGCATCCTACCTTGAGAGTTTCAAGAAACTCCAATGAGGAGGAATCAACTTGCCTGACTTCAGACTCTACTACAAAGCCACAGTCATCAAGACAGTATGGTACTGGCACAAAGACAGAAATATAGATAAATGGAACAGAATAGAAAGCCCAGAGATAAATCCAAAAACCTATGGACACCTTATCTTCAACAAAGGAGGCAAGAATATAAAATGGAAAAAAGACAACCTCTTTAACAAGTAGTGCTAGGAAAACTGGTCAACCACTTGTAAAAGAATGAAACTGGAACACTTTCTAATACCATACACAAAAATAAACTCAAAATGGATTAAAGATCTAAATGTAAGACCAGAAACTATAAAACTCCTAGAGAAGAACATAGTCAAAACACTCTCCGACATAAATCACAGCAGGATCCTCTATGACCCACCTCCCAGAATATTGGAAATAAAAGCACAAATAAACAAATGGGACCTAATGAAACTTAAAACCTTTTGCACAACAAAGGAAACTATAAGCAAGGTGAAAAGACAGCCCTCAGATTGGGAGAAAATAATAGCAAATGAAGAAACAGACAAAGGATTAACCTCAAAAATATACAAGCAACTCCTGCAGCTCAGTTCCAAAAAAATAAATGACCCAATCAAAAAATGGGCCAAAGAACTAAACAGACATTTCTCCAAAGAAGACATACAGATGGCTAACAAACACATGAAAAGATGCTCAACATCACTCATTATCAGAGAAATGCAAATCAAAACCACAATGAGGTACTATTACCCGCCAGTCAGGATGGCTGCCATCCAAAAGTCTACAAGCAATAAATGCTGGAGAGGGTGTGGAGAAAAGGGAACCCTCTTACACTGTTGGTGGGAATGCAATCTAGTACAGCCACTATGGAGAACAGTGTGTAGATTCCTTCAAAAACTGGAAGTAGAAATGCCATAGGACCCAGCAATCCCACTGCTGGGTATACACACCCAGGAAACAAGAATTGCAAGAGACACATGTATCCCAATGTTCATCGCAGCACTGTTTATAATAGCCAGGACATGGAAGCAACCTAGATGTCCATCAGCAGATGAATTGATAAGGAAGCTGTGGTACATATACACCATGGAATATTACTCAGCCATTAAAAAGAATTCATTTGAATCAGTTCTAATGAGATGGATGAAACTGGAGCCCATTATAAAGAGTGATGTAAGCCAGAAAGATAAAGACCAATACAGTATACTAATGCATATATATGGAATTTAGAAAGATGGTAATGATAACCCTATATGCAAAACAGAAAAAGAGGCACAGATGTTAAGAACAGAATTTTGGACTCTGTGGGAGAAGGCGAGGGTGGGATGTTTCGAGAGAACAGCATCGAAACATGTATATTATCTAGGGTGAAACAGATCACCAGCCCAGGTGGGATGCATGAGACAAGTGCTCGGGCCTGGTGCACTGGGAAGACCCAGAGGAATCGGGTGGAGAGGGAGATGGGAGGGGAGATCGGGATGGGGAATACTTGTAAATCCATGCCTGATTCATGTCAATGTATGACAAAACGACTACAATATTGCAAAGTAATTAGCCTCCATCTAATAAAAATAAATGAAAAAAAAAAACCCTAAAGATTAAAAAAAAAACCGAAACTCCAATGAGTGGCACTATGTAATCAAAAATAAATTTCGACTACTGACCGTTTAGAAATCACTGGACCCTCAGGGTTCAATACATGTCTTCTTGCATTAAACAAGGTCCTACTGTATACAACAGGGAACTATTAATATATTCAATTTCTTATAATAAATAATAAGGGAAAAGAATATGAAAAAGATTATATATATACACAATACATAACACAATCCTTTGCTGTATACCAGAAATTAATACAACATTGTAAATCAACTATACGTCAATAAAATTAAAATTTAAATTATTTTAACTTTTATATTAATATTTTTCTTTTTCATTTAGGGCATCCCTCTTCTTTTAAGATATCTGAATTTCAGGACCCTAAAACAACTGACCTTCACAATCTAAAATGATGTTCTGATTTTATAGAAAAACACTAACAAACATCCTCAAGAGACTATTTCTTAAGTCCTGCTTTATGCCAATCAGGTTTATGATTACCTGTGAGTTGATAGCAATTAATAATATTCACATTGAATACAAGTGTGGGGGCAAGGTGGAATAGACAATGTAGAACTTTCTGCTCCTATAAAACAGTAATGGGTGGCTGATGGAACTTCTACTTGCAAGTTTGATTTTAAATCAATCTGCTTGGTCTACGAAGGACTGTTGTCAAATATATTACAATGACGAGATTATAAATTTGATTTGCACTCTGAGACTTGAAAACACTGCTTTTTCTTTCTCCAGGCATAAATAAACAAACAGATTCATTTCACCTATGATGGGTCCAGAGACTCTGGATCAACATGCTTTCCAGGTAATTCTGATACAAAGCTATATTAAGATTAACTGAACTAGATGCTTTCTAAGATTCCTTTAAACATTGACTTTTTTTACCTTTTCATTTTGTAGTTAACTCAGGCAATAATTTCAAACTAACATCCTTCTCCAAAAATTAGGTTCTCCATCTTCCTAGTAGGATCACCTAACACTGAAAAAAAGGATTTATATAAACTCTCTGATATATTTATTTATATGATTTATTCCTCACACATTCTGGGAAGTAGATTATACTCTCTACTTTATAAATGAGGAAAACAGAGACTCAAGTAATTTTTTCAAGACTTCATAGCCAATAACTAAACCTCAAACCTGAAGCAGACACACACTACCTAAATACTTAGAATTTCCTCTAGTTACTGGCCCATAGAGGTAGAGAAAATGTCAGGTAATGCCAGTTCAAAGTATAGATGTCATACTCTAGAGCAGTGACAAATGTCACAGTCAGGGCAGTCAGACACTTCCTCTCACTTTTCTCTGTTATATGTAGACTGTAAGACCTAAAAGCTGATTATCAAAAGAAGAAACCATTCAGAGAAGCTTTAGACTTTCCCTAGAAATCATTATCATCTCCGTTGCTAAGCTGGTATCTACAATGGGGTTAATGTTACTGATTACTGTAGTGTTGGAGAAGACTCTTGAGAATCCCTTGGACTGCAAGGAGATTTGACCAGTCCATCCTAAAGGAAATCAATTCTGGGTGTTCACTAGAAGGACTGATGCTGAAGCTGAAACCCCAACACATTGGCCACCTGATGTGAAGAGCTGACTCATTTGAAAAGACCCTGATGCTGGGGGGAGGAGGAAAGGGGATGACAGAGGATGAGATGGCTGGATGACATCACCAACTCAATGGACATGAGTTTGAGTAAACTCCGGGAGTTGTTGATGGACAGGGAGGCCTGGAGTGCTGCGATTCATGGGGTCGCAAAGAGTTGGACACGACTGAGCGAATGAACTGAACAGAACTGAATCCTATTCATGAGGGCTCCACCCTCATGATTTAATCACTTCCAAAAGGCTCTACTTCTTGGTACCATCACATTGAGGATAAGCTTCAAAATGAATTTGGGGGGAGTTACATTCAGCTTTTGCATCTCATCCTCTGCTTGACAAAATCCACATCCTTCTTATATGCAAAATGTATTAATTAAATTACCACAGCCCTGTAAGTCTTAACTCATTCCAGCATTAACTCTAAGGTCAAAAGTCCAAACTTTTATCTAACTATCTAAAGCAAATAAGGGTAAGACTAAAGGTACAAATTATATGGACACAAAATTGCTGTCTAGCTGTCAACCTGTGAAAACAAACAAGTTATGTGCCTCCAAAATACAATGATGAGACATGCATAAGATAGACATTACCACTACAAAAGGGAAAAAAAGAAAGAAGGACGGAGTGATAGCTCCCAAGCAAGCCCAAAATCTAGAAGGCAAGTTTCATGTGATCTCAAGTTTTGAGAATAAGACGCTTTGGCTGGATGTTCTGCTTTCCTTTTCTTTTTCTTTTTTTTTTTTTTCTTATTTTAATTGGAGGCTAATTACCTTATAATACTGTAATGGTTTTTGCCATACATGCACATGAATTAGCCATGGGTGTATGTGTGTTCCCCATCCTGAACCTCCCTCCCACCTCCCTCCCCATCCCATCCCTCAGGGTCATCCCAGTGCACCAGCCCTGCACAACCTATCTCATGCATCGAACCTGGACTGGTGATCTATTTCACATTATGATAATATACGTGTTTCAATGCTATTCTCTCAAATCATCCCACCCTCACCTTCTCCCACAGAGTCCAAAAGTCTGTTCTTAACATCTGTATCTCTTTCACTGTCTCTCATATAGGGTCAACGTTACCATCTTTCTAAATTCCATATATCTATCTATCTATCTATCTATCTATCTATATCTATATCTATATCTATATATATAGATATATATGCGTTAATCTACTGTATTGGTGTTTTCCTTTCTGACGTACTTCACTCTGTATAATAGACTCCTGTATCATCCACCTCATTAGAACTGATTCAAATGCATTCTTTTTAATAGCTGAGTAATATTCCACTGTGTATATTGACCACAGCTTTCTTCTCCATTTGTCTGCTGATGGACATCTAGGTTGCTTCCATGTCCTGGCTATTATAAACAGTGCTGCGATGAACATTGGGATACATGTGTCTCTTTCAGTTCTGGTTTCCTTGGTGTGTATACCCAGCAGTGGGATTGCTGGGTCATATGGCATTTCTACTTCCAGTTTTTGAAGGAATCTACACACTGTTCTCCATAGCGGCTACACTAGTTTGCATTCCCACCAACAGTGTAAGAGGGTTCCTTTTTCTCCACACCCTCCCAGCATTTATTGCTTGTAGACTTTTAGATAGCAGCCATCCTGACTGGCGTGAAATGGTACCTCATTGTGGTTTTGATTTGCATTTCTCTGATAATGAGTGATGTTGAGCATCTTTTCATGTGTTTGTTAGCCATCTGTATGTCTTCTTTGGAGAAATGTCTGTTTAGTTCGTTGACCCATTTTTTGATTGGGTCACTTATTTTTCTGCAACTGAGCTGCAGGAGTTGCTTGTATATTTTTGAGATTAATTCTTTGTCTGCTTCGCTTTCTATTATTTTCTCCCATTCTGAAGGCTGTCTTTTCGCCTTGCTTATAGTTTCTTTCATTGTGCAAAAGCTATCAAGTTTATCTAGGTCCCATGTGTTTATTTTTTGTTTCATTTCCATTATTCTGGGAGGTGGGTCTTAGAGGATCCTGCTATGATTTATGTTGGAGTTTTTGCCTCTGTTTTCCTCTAGGAGTTTTACAGTTTCTGGACTCATATTTAGATCCTTAATCGATTTTGAGTTTATTTTTGTGTATGGTGTTAGAAAGTGTTCCAGTTTCATTCTTTTACAAGTGGTTGACCAGTTTTCCCAGCACCTCTCGTTAAAGAAATTGTCTTTTTTCCATTGTATATTCTTGCCTCCTTTGTCAAAGGTAAGGTGTCCAAGGTACATGGATTTATCGCTGGGCTTTCTATTTTGTTTCAATGAACTAAGTTTATGTGTTTGTGACAGTACCATACTGGCTTGATGACTGTAGCTTTGTACTATAGCCTGAAGTAGGGTAGATTGGTCCCTTCAGTGCCATTCTTCTTTCTCAAGATTGCTTTGGCTATTCGAGGTTTTTTGTATTTCCATACAGATTGTGAAATTATTTGTTCTAGTTCTCTGAAAAATACGGTTGGTAGCTTGATAGGGAGTGCATTGAATCTATAGATTGCTTTGGGTAGCATCCTCATTTTCACTATATTGATTCTTCCAATCCATGAACATGGTATATTTCTCCATCTGGTTGTGTCATCTTTGATTTCTTCCATCAGTGTTTTATAGTTTTTTCTATATAGGTCTTTTGTTTCTTTAGGTAGATTAATGCCTAAGTATTTTATTCTTTTCATTGCAAAGGTGAATGGAATTGTTTCCTTATTCTGTTTTCTCACTATTAATGTATAGGAATGCAAGGGATTTCTCTGTGTTAATTTTATATCCTGAAAATTTACTACATTCATTGATTAGCTCTAGTAATTTTCTGGTGGAGTCTTCAGGGATCTATGTAAAAGATCATGTCATCTGCAAATAGTGAGAGTTTTACTTCTTCTTTTCTAATCTGGATTCAGTTTTTTTTCTTCTTCGATTGCTATGGCTAAAACTTCCAAAACTATGTTGAATAGTAGTGGTGAGAGTGGACACCCTTGTTTTGTTCCTGAGTTTATGGGAAATGCTTTCAATTTTTCACCATTGAGGATAATGTTTGCTGTGGGTTTCTCATATATACCTTTTATTATGTTGACGTATGTTCCTTCTATTCCTGCTTTCTGGAGGGTTTATATCATAAATGGATATTGAATTTTGTCAAAGGCTTTCTCTGCATCTATTGAGATAATCATATGGTTTTTATCTTTTAATTTGTTAATATGCTGTATCACATTGATTGACTTGCAAATATTGAAGAATCCTTGCATCCCTGGGATAAAGCCCACTTGGTCATGGTGTCTGATCTTTTTAATATGCTGTTGGATTCTGTTTGCTAGAATTTTGTTAAGGATTTTTGCATCTATGTTCATCAGTGATATTCACCTGTAGTTTCCTTTTTGTGTGTCATCTTTGTCTGGTATTGGTATTAGGGTGATGGTGGCCTCATAGAATGAGTTTGGAAGTTTACCTTCCTCTGCAATTTTCTGGAAGAGTTTGAGTAGGATAGGTGTTAGCGCTTCTCTAAATTTTTGGTAGAATTTAGCTGTGAAGCTGTCTGGTCCTGGGCTTTTGTTTGTTGTAAGATTTCTGATTACAGGTTCGATTTCTGTGCTTGTGATAGGTCTGTTAAGATTTTCTATTTCTTCCTGGTTCAGTTTTGGAAAGTTGTACTTTTCTAAGAATTTGTCCATTTCTTCCAAGTTGTCCATTTTATTGGCATATAGTTGCTGATAGTAGTCTCTTATGTTACTTTGTATTTCTGTGTTGTCTCTTGTGATTTCTCCATTTTCATTTCTAATTTTGTTGATTTGATTCTTCGCCCTTTTTATCTTGATTACTCTGGCTAATGGTTTGTCAATTTTATTTATCTTATCAAAGAACCAGCATTTAGCTTTCTTCATTTTGGCTATGGCCTCCTTTGTTTCTATTGCATTTATTTCTCCCCTAATTTTTATGATTTCTCCCCTTATACTAACCCTGGGGTACTTCATTTCTTATTTTTCTAGATGCTTTAGGTGTACAGTTACATTGTTTATTTGATTTTTCTCCCATTTCTTGAGGTAAGCTTGTATTGCTATGAACCTTCCCCTTAGCACTACTTTTACTGAATCCCATAGATGTTGGGTTGTTTGTTTTAATTTTCATTCATTTCTATGCAAATTTTGATTTCTTTTTTTATTTCTTCTGTGATTTGTTGGTTATTCAGAAGTGTGTTGTTTAGCCTCTATGCGTTTGTATTTTTAATAGTTTTTTTTTTTCCCTGTACTTAACATCTAATCTTACTGCATTGTGATCAGAAAAGATGCCTGAGATGGTTTCAATTTTTTTGAATTTACCAAGGCTAGATTTATGGCCCAGCATGTGATCTATCCTGGAGAACATTCCGACTGCCCTTGAGAAAAAGGTGACATTCATTGTTTTACGGTGAATTGTCCTATAGATATCAATTAGGTCTAACAGGTCCATTGTATCATTTAAAGTTTGTGTTTCCTTGCTCATTTTCTGTTTAGTTGATCTATCCATAGGTGTGAGTGGGGTATTAAAGTCTCCCACTATTATTGTGTTCCTGTTAATTTCCTATTTCCACTGGTTAGCATTTGCCTTACATATTGCAGTGCTCCTATCTTGGGTACATGTATAATTGTTATATCTTCTACTTGGATTGATCCTTTCATCACTGTGTAGTGTCCTTCTTTGTCTCTTTTCACAGGCTTTATTTCAAAGCCTATTTTATCTGATATGAGTATTGCTACTCCTGCTTTCCTTTGGTCTCCATTTGCATGAAATATCTTTTTCCAGCCCTTTACTTTCAGTCTGTATGGGACCCTAGGTTTGAGTTGGGTCTCTTGTAGACAGCATATATAGGGGTCTTGTTTTTGCATCCATTCAGCCAGTCTTTGTCTTTTGGTTGGGGTATTCAACCCACTCACATTTGAGATAATTATTGATAAGTATGATCCCTTGCCATTTACTTTTTCTTTTGGGTTCGAGTTTATACACCTTTTCTGTGTTTCCTGTCTAGAGAAGATCCTTCAGCATTTGTTAAAGAGCTGATTCAGTGATGCTGAATTCTCTGAGCTGTTGTTTCTCTGTAAAGCTTTTGATTTCTCCTTCATATGTGAATGAGATCCTTGCTGGGTACAGTAATCTGGGTTGTAGGTTTTTCTCTTTTATCACTTTAAGTATGTCCTGACATTCCCTTTTGACCTGAAGAGTTTCTATTGAAATATCAACTGTTATCCTTATAGGAATCCCTTTGTGAGTTATTTGTTGTTTTTCCCTTGCTGATTTTAATACTTGCTCTTTTTGTTTGATCTTTGTTAATTTGATGAATATGTGTCTTGGGGTGTTTCATCTTGAGTTTATCCTGTTTGGGGCTCTCTAGCTTTCTTGGACTTGGGTGGCTATTTCCTTCCCCATTTTAGGGGCGTTTTCAACTAGTATCTCTTCAAGTATTTTCTCATGGCCTTTCGTTTTGTCTTCTTCTTGGACTCCTATGATTCAAATGTTGGGACGTTTAACATTGTCCCAGAGGTCTCAGGTTGTCCTCATTTTTTTTTTAATTCTTTTCTCTTTTTTCCTCTCTGCTTTATTTATTTCCACCATTCTATCTTGCACCTCACTTATCCTATCTTCTACCTCAGTTATTCTCCTATTGCTTCCCTCCAGAGTGCTTTTGATCTCAGTTATTGCATTATTCATTATTGATTGACTGTTCTTTATTTCTTCTACGTCCTTGTTAAACTTTTCTTGCATCTTCTCAATCCTTGTCTCCAGACAATTATCTGTAACTCCATTTTATTTTCAAGATTTTGGATAACTTTTACTATCAGTATTCTGAATTATTTTTCAGGTAGACTCCCTATCTCCTCCTCTTTTGTTTGGTTTGGTGGGCTTTTATCATGCTCCTTTACCTGTTGAATATTTCTCTGCCTTTTCATCATTTTTAGGTTGCTGTGTTTGGGGTGGCCTTTCTGTATGCTGGAAGTTTGTGGTTCCTCTTTATTGTGGGGGTTCTTCCCTGTGGGTGGGGTTGGATGAGTGGCTTTTCAAGGTTTCTTGGTTAGGGAAGCTTGCATCGGTGTTCTGGTGGGTGGAGCTGGATCTCTTCTCTCTGGGGTGCAATGAAGTGTCCAGTAGTGAGTTTTGAGGTGTCTATGGATTTGGTGTGACTTTTGGCAGCCTGTATTTTTGTGCTCAGGGTTATCTTCCTGCATTGTTGGATAATTAGCTTGGTATGTCTTGCTCAGAAGCTTGTTGACTCTTGGATGGAGCTTGGTTTCAGTGTAGGTATGGAGGCTGTTGCATGAGCTCTTGTCAATTAATGTTCCCTGGAGTCAGGAGTTTTTTGGTGTTCTCAAGTTTTGGATTTAAGCCTCCCGCCTCTGGCTTTCAGTCTTATTCTTTTAGTAGCCTCAAGACTTCTCTATCCATACAGCACCAATGATAAACAATCTAGGTTAATGGTGAAAAGATTCTTCACAGTGAGGGACATCCAGAGAGGTTCACAGAGTTACATGGAGAAGAGAAGTGGGGGGAGGGAGATAAAGGTGACCAGGAGGATAAGAGGGGGAATCAAAAGGGGAGAGAGCAGTCTAGCCAGTAACCAATTCCCTATTTGCTCTCCACAGTCTGCAACACTCAGAGAGGTTCACAGAATTCCATAGAGAAGAGGGAGGAAGGAGATAGAGGTGACCAGGAGGAGAGGAGGGGGAGTCAAAAAGACAGAGACGAATCTAGCCAGTGATCAGTTCCCTAAGTGTCCTCCACAGCCTGGAACACCCAAAGAGATTCACAGGGTTAAGTAGAGAAGAGAACGGGGAGGGAGGAGATAGAGATGATCTGGGGGAGAAAAAGCAGAGTCAAAAGGGGAGAGAGCAATCAAGCCAGTAATTACACTCCTAAGTAAAAATGGGTACTGAAGATTGGATTCTTAAAGGTACAAAATTGATAACAAATACCAAAAAGCAAAGATTAAAAATCTAAAGTAGAGGTTAGACTCTCAAATTACAATATTTTAAAAAAATTACAAGTTATAAAAAAAATATATGAAATTTGCTTTAAAAATAGCGTCCTTTTTTGCAAAGTAATAGTAGGCTTTAAAAATGAAAATTAAAGGAGCAATAAAGAACTTAAAATTAGAAAACATTAAAAAAATAAAAAATGATGATAGTAAAATATATCTAGGAATTTCTCTGGAGCTGTTGAGAGCAGTGTGGGGTCAGTTCAGTTTCAGATAGTTCCTCGTTCCAGCTTGTACTTCTTCTCAAGGTCTATAGGTCCCTTCCAATGTAGCCAATGCTAACTATAGGGTTTTAATCTGTTGGACCTGTCACTTCCAAAGTGGTTCCCTCTTCTTTGTTTACTTTGGCTTCCTCTGTTTTCAAGTCTCTTCAGTATCTAACTTCCACTCTGACACAAGGGGGCAAAGGTGGTCATTTATTTAAGCTCACTTGTTCAATTGTGCTGTGGGGAGTGAGGAACCCTGCAAACAAATATCACTGGCGTGTGTGGGGAGTGCTCGCAGTGTCTGAGCCACACTGGGTTTGCCCCTGCTCACAGTGTGTGTGCTTTCCCAGTCTACACTGCTCAGGCTCCAGGTTGCTCTGCAGGGGAACTGTCTAAACCGGGCCCTGGGTTGAATGCACTTCCTAGGTCTGAGCCGCTCAGGTTCAGGTTCTCAGGTACTGCACAAAGGCACAGACTCAGTTTTGTACCCTACCCATGTCCAAGCAGCTCAGGCGACCAAGTGCTTGGCAAGTGCACTCTTCCCAGGTGGGGCGGTGCATCTTATCACCTCTCTGGTCCCAGCCGCTCAGATTCCTGGTTGTGCAGCAGGAGCACAATCTCAGGTGTGCAGTGTGTCTCCTCTGGGGAGCTGATCTCTGGCTATGACCCAACTGGTGTATGTCAACCATCCAGGATCCCAGGAAGACTTGGTTAGCAACTGGGAGACTGCTTGCAGTTTGGTAGAGGATGCCGTCTCTGGGGCCGAGTTTCTCCCTTGCCTTCCAGTTTTAGCTGTTGCCCCTCTGCATCCTTGACTCTGGCGGGGAATGGGCCGGTCCCCTGATGGCTAGCTCTCCTCTGGTATTTGCACAGTCCTTTGTTCTGTGAGCGGGCCTGGCAGTGCCTTAGGTTAGAGCTTTTGTGGGGAAATTCTCTCTCTCTCTCTTTCCTCTTTTTTCTGTCTCTAGCTATCCCACAGTTTGTGTTGCTATCTCATGTTAGCTCCCTCAGATTGCCCTCAGGGCATTCAGGCCCGGTCCTTACCCTAAGCAATGCAGCCCAAGCCTCCCTGTTCAGCTCCCGCTTGCTGGTGGCTGACGCGAGCGCCTGGGGTACTTCTCTGCTGGGAGTTGCGGTTAGGCGCTTAATCTGTGGGTTTTATTTATTTATATTTTCCCTCCCGGTTTATGTTGCCCTCTGAGATTCCAAAACTCCCCACAGACCCGCCGGTGAGAGGGTTTTGTGGTGTTTGGAAACTTCTCCTCCTTTATGACTCCCTCCCCGGGATGGGTCTCTGTCCCTAACTCTTTTGTCTCTCTTATCTTTTATATTTTGTCCTACCTCCTTTCAAAGACAATGGGCTGCCTTTCTGGGTACCTGGTGTCCACCAGCAGCATCTAGAAGTTGTTTTGTGGTATTTCCTGGGCGTTCAAATGATCTTTTGATGAACTTGTGGGAGAGAAAGTGGTCTCCCCGTCCTATTCCTTCACCATCTTAGGACTGCCCCCGATGTTCTGCTTTCTAAACCCAGAGAGACAGCAGTGTAGCCTTCTAGACTTACTGAAGTAGCAACAACACCACCATAGCTTACTGTGTTAGTTGCTTAGTCATGTCCAACTGTTTGTGACTCCATGGAGTGTAGCCCGCCAGGCTCCCATGTCCATGGGGATTCTCCAGGTCACAATACTGTAATGCATTTCCATGCCCTCCTCCAGGGTATCTTCCTAACCCAGGAATTGAACCCGCGTCTCCTGAATTGCAGGTGGATTTTTCACTGTCTGAACCAACAGGGAACCCCACCCCCAAACTTTAGTGGAGGGCAACCCACACTGTGGCTCCCTACAGTGGCCTCACCAACGCTTGGGTTCTCTCTCTGGAGGAGTTATGTGGTGCGGGGGTGGGATGTATATTGCACCCTCAGTATTCTGCAAAATGGCCCCATGCCTATCCCTATGGCTCCCTGGGTATTGGCTTTGTCCTTTGAGATCTAGGTGGATGAAGCCCTGCACCACCAGAGCCTATATACTCTTAGGCTGTGGTAGGAGTGGCAGTCCTGATGGTCTCTGAATCACCTTCAGAGTCCTTCTTCCCTTGTTTTGAAGAATAGTGCAGGTTCACATTCCTCAGTGGACTGGACTTATAGGACCTAAGAAGTTTTCCTCCATGTTTTCCTGTTTCCCCTATTTCCTTTCATCCTAGCTGGAACCATTTCTGCTGGGATAATTGCATCCCCATCCTAGTTTTTGTTGAAATGGTTGATTAAATCCATTGTTCACACCCACAATAATCTCCTTATCAAATGATATGTCTACCACTAGTGCCAGCTAGAGGAACCAGAGATCAAATTGCCAACATACGTTGTATCATCAAAAAAGCAAAAGAGTTCCAGAGAAATATCTACGTTTACTTTATTGGCTACGCCAAAGTCTTTGACGGTGTCTATCACAACAAATTATGGAAAATTCTTAAAGAGATGGGAATACCAGAACACCTGACCTGCCTCCTGAGAAATCTGCATCCAGGTCAAGAAGCAACAGTTAGCAATGGACATGGAACAACAGACTGTTTCCAAATTTGGAAAGGAGTATATCAAGGCTGTATATTGTCACCCGGCTTACTTAACTTACATGCAGAGTACGTCATGAGACATGCTGGGCTGGAGGAAGCACAAATTGAAATCAAGATTGCTGGGAGAAATATCAATAACCTCAGATATGCAGATGACACCACTTTATGACAGAATGTGAAGAAGAACTAAAGGACCTCTTGATGAAAATGACAGAGGAGAGTGAAAGTTCAGTTCAGTCGCTCAGTTGTGTCCAACTCCTTGCGATCCCATCAATTGCAGCACACTAGGCTTCCCTGTCCATCACCAACTCCCAGAGTTTACTCAAACTCATGTCCATTGAGTCAGTGATGCCATCCAAACATCTCATCCTCTGTCATCCCCGTCTCCTCCCACCTTCAATCTTTCCCAGCATCAGGGTCTTTTCAAATGAGTCAGTTCTTCGCATCAGGTGGCCAAAGTATTGGAGACTCAACATTCAGAAAACTAAGATCATGGCATCCAGTCCCATCATTTCAAGGCAAATAGATAGGGGAAAATGGAAACAGTGACAGACTTTATTTTCTTGGGCTCCAAAATCACTGCAGATGGTGATTGCAGCCATGAAATTAAAAGACGTTTGCTCCTTGGAAGAAAAGCTATGACCAACCTAGACTGCATATTAAAAAGCTGAGACATTACTTTGCCAACAAGGGTCCATCTAGTCAAAGCTATGGTTTTTCCAGTAGTCATGTATGGATGTGAGAATTGGACTATAAAGAAAGCTGAGCATCAAAGAACTTATGCTTTAGAACTGTGGTGTTGGAGAAGACTCTTGAGAGTCACTTGGACTGTAAGGACAGTTCATCCTAAAGGAAAGCAGTCCTGAATGTTCATTGGAAGGACTGATGCTGAATCTGAAACTCCAATACTTTGGCCACCTGACGTGAAGAACTTACTCATTGGAAAAGACCCTGATGCTGGGAAAGATTGAAGGCAGGAGAAGGGGACAACAGAGGATGAGCCCCGGGAGTTGATGATGGACAGGGAGGCCTGGTATGCTGCAGTCCATGGGGTCCCAAAAAGTGAGACACGACTGAGTGACTGAACTGAACTGAACTGCACTGAACCATGTGTATGTGTGCTCAGTCAGTTGCTCAGTGGTGTTGAACTTTTTGTGACCCCATGAACTGTAGCCCTCCAGGCTCCTCTGTTTATTTAATTTTCCAGGCAAGAATATTGGAGTGAGATGCCATTTTCTACCCCATGGAATCTTCCTGACTCAAGGGTCACACCCAGGACTCTTGCATTGACAGGCAGATTCTTTACCACTGCACAACCTGGGAAGTGCAATAGTGCTTTATTCCAAATAAACTTCCTCATTTTTTGTAATATGGACAAATCTTTAAGCTCTGGTTACTTTCTGCTTAAAAATTTTACCTTCTCTTCATTTCTTTCCTCTCACATTTTAGTATAAGTAGCCAGGGGAAACCAAACCTCTCTTTTAACACTTGTTTAGAAATTGCACAAGCCAAATGTTTGGTTTCATTGCTTACAAGTTTTGCCTTTCACAGAACATTAGAAAACAAACAATGTAGCCTAGTATTTGCCTCTTTATAACAAGGATCACCTTTTTCCATTGTCCAATAACATGTTCCTCATTTTTGTCTGAGACTTCATCAAAACGGACTCTACTATCTATATTCTACCAATATTTCATGCATGATTACTTAGGTATTCTCTAAGAATATTGACTTAGGTATTCTCTAAGAATATTGAAGCTTTCTCTACCCTCTCTCTTCTTTCAGAGTTCTCTCCAGAATCACCTTTAAAATTCTATTCACAGCAATCTAGGCTTTCTATATCATGCACCTCAAAACTTTCACAGCCTCTGTCCATTATCCAGTTCCAAAGTCACTTCCACATTTTCAGGTATTCATTATAGCAGCACCCTCCAAATCTCAGTATAAATTCCTGTTTGTTTGTTTGTTTGTTTGTTTAGTTCAGGATGCTATAGGAAAATATCATAGACTGGGTGGGCTTATTTATTTCACACAGTTCTGGAGGTTAGAATGCTGAGATCAAAGTCAGCTTCTCATGAGCATTCTCTTCCAGGCTGCAGACTACCAACTTCTCACTGTATCCTCACATGATGGAAATTGGGTGAGAAAGTGCTCTGGGATCTGTTTTCTTTTCCCTCTGTCTTTTTTTTAAAAAAGAATTAATTGAAGGATAATTGCTTTACAGAATTTTGTGGTTTTCTGTCATATATCAAAAAGAATCAGCCATCTGTACACCCACGTCCCCTCCCTCCCGAAACCTCCCTCCTATTTCCCTTCCCATCCTACCCTCCTAGATTGTCACAGAGATAAGGATACTAATACTACTCATGACGGCTTCACCTTCATGACCTAATTAACTCCCAAAGAACCCACCTCCTAGTACTGTCACATTGGAGGTTAGAATTTCAACATATGAATTTGTGGAGATAGAAAAACATTCAGTTCATTAAAAAGTATAAAGTAATCAAACCTTATATTAATAACAATGATTAAATAGCTAACATTTATTTAGACACTGTGAACACTTGGCATTGATTACCTCACTCCCATTTTACAGATGAGAAATGTTACACTCATAGAGGTGAAGTTACTTGCCAAGATTACATAGCTAATACGTCAAGAAACTACAGTTCAAACTTGGGCTATCTAACCCTCATGATATTAACCTTTAAATAAGCCATGCCCTCAGACCAATATAGATATGCAGAAGCAGAATGAAGTGGCATGAGTAAAGAAATCATCCAAATACAAATGTCTGCCTCACTAGTTATACTGCCACATTTATCCAAAACATTAGTCATCAACCTCATAAAAATATTCATTGCAGTGTTATTTATAATCATGAAAAATTAGAAATAAGCCAAATTTCTAACAATAGTTGAACAGCATGTAAAGTATAGCTCCTGTAATAATGAATCTCAAATGCATCCATTACTCATTCATTCAACAAACATGTATTGAGTATCTACTATATGCTAGGTAATCCTCTACATGCTAGGGAAATACAAACGAACAAAACAATGTCCTTGTCCCACACTCCCATGAAGCATTCAAAGATTTTTAAATGATATGAGAAAATGCTTGATGAAATGCTAGGTTATGTATTTAGTATGAACTAAATTATATCCACACAAAACAGTTCTATGTTGGAATACCTTTAATTTCCTATTTTATACACTTATATATTATTCATACTTACTGCACAAGCATCTAATATAATAATAATACATTTTTATATTTTATTTCTTGGGCTCATACACATAATTATTTCAGTGACATTAGATCATTCATAATAGTTCTGTGCTCTCATCTAGCAAATGCTTTACACTAACTCTTTAACTCAGTTGTTACAAAACTTTTTTTTAAATGGCCAGACAGCAAATATTTGAGGCTCTGAAAACCATGTAGTCTCTGCAAATACTACTCAATGCTGTTATAATACAAAACCACCCATAGACAATATTTAACTGTGTTTCAGTTAAGTCTGTGGGCCATATTTTCCCCCATGGACTGTAGCCCACCAGGCTCTTCTGTCCATGGGATTTTCCAGTATTCTAGTAAGAATACTAGACTAGGTTGCCATTTCCTTCTCCAAGGGATCTTCCTGACCCAGGGATTGAACCTGCATCTCCTATGATGGCAGTCTCCTGCACTGCAGGCAGATTCTTTACAGATTCTTTATCAGGGAAGACTTATACTGTGCTGATACTACTAAACTTCATAACTGACACAAACACAAAGCTCTTTCTATTTCCACTGTTCAATTTCCTAATTATAACATCTTTGAGAGATACATATTAACCACATTTTACAGAGGAGAACACTAAGGCAAGTTGTTAAATTCAGTTCCCAAGGGAGATATCAAATCTCCTGTTGCCTGGAAAGTATACATACATAAATGCTAATATTAAACTTTCTAGGGGATTTGTTCCTTAGAAGAACCTTATTCTGAAATATTTTGGAAAATAAACCAAAAAATTAATTTTCATTCTTCACCAAAAAATATCTATTTTCATGTGTTTTGCTCAGTCATATCCAATGTTTTGTGACCCCATGAACTGTAGCCCACCAGGTTCCTCTGTCCATGGCATTTTTCAGGCAAGAATACTGGAATGGTTTACCATTTCCTTCTTCAGAGGATATTCTTGATTCAGGGATCAAACCTGCATCTCCTGCATTGGCAAGTGGATTCTTTACCACTGCGCCATCTGGGAAACCCCATTTTCATGTTTTAGACTTTTTTAAAGAAAAATTCCCCTGCAGACTGAGTCAAAGATCTAAATGGAGGCTTAAGGGATATTTTTTTAATATACTTTATTTATTTATTTATTTTTGGTTGTGTTAGGTCTTTCTGTGTATGTGCTTTCTCTCATTGTGGTGAGCAGGGGCTATTCTTCATTGTGGTACATGGGTTTCTCATTGTGGGGGTTTCTCTTGTTGTGGCGCACAGGTTCTAAGAGCACAGGCTTCAGTAGGTACAGCACATGGGCTCAGTAGTTGTGGCTCACAGGCTCTAGAACGTGGGCTCAGTAGTCATGGCACATGGCCCTGTTGCTCCAAGGCTTGTGGAATCTTCTGGGACCAGGGATCGAACCCATATTCCCTGCATTGGTAGGCAGATTCTTATCCACTGTACCACCAGGGAAGTCCAAAGGGATATCTTTTGATTGATTTTGTATGAGGAGGAAATGGGACTAGGAGGGAATGTTTCTTTATGTTTCTTGAGCAGTCTCCAAGGAACTTGGGACAACAGGTGACAAAGGGGGGTAAAAGATGCCCAAGTTCTCTATATTCACCAAGGAGGCTGTTTTTTCTCAGACCTGCTTTGAGAGTCACATGGCCACAAATAGCTGAAGACTTACCAATGTTAATCTCGTCATCAGTCAGAGTATCTCCAATGAAATCAAACTGAAAGGACTGCAATGTCTGAGAAAATTTCTGAACAGCAGAGGAATAATCTGCAAAGGAAGGGAAATGGGAGAAATGGTCAACGCTGCAGCCTTTTGCCTGATTTCCTCATCTCTGTTAGGACAGACAGGAGAAAAACAAAGGGAAGTGCTACCAGCAAGCAGCAAATTGCATTGGAAGATGTTAAAGGAAAAGATCAGACCTTCCACGGAAGATTTGAGCAACTAAAATCACACATTAAAGATGAAGTAGGGCAGCTTAGTGAAGTCCTCCATTTAAGTTATTGGACAATGCTTTATCCTCAGTCCCTGTCCTGTGTGACCTGTGAGACCTAAAGCTGCTTAGTTCTACTCTTAAGAGTCTCCTTAAGCCTATTATGAACAATGGACTAGATACTTTCTCAAGTCCACTAAACAAATATTCACAGTCATTTTACAAAGAAAAAAAATAGCTCCAGGCTCCAGAGCTAGCTGGGAGAACTGGAACTAGAAGCCTAGTGGTCTGTCTGCCTTTCTGGGGCCTTTCCTATGACCACATAAACAACACTTTAACATTTTACACATTAACCAGATGGCAGCTTTGGTGAAGGTACTATCTGGCAGAAACACAAATTTAACTTCCTCACTGAGTATTTACTAAGGGATCTAAAATAAGGAAATAGTTGATGAAAAATTGAGGGTGGTATGTCAGACATATGTATGTGACTTTTGGTCAATGATTTTAAATTTCATTATATAAAAGTTTATTGATGATGGAAAATTAAACACAATCAGCTACTATTATGACAAATTATCCTTATTGAAAATTTTAAAATATGACCTTCACCAAGATCTCCAGTCAAACCTCCAACTTTGTTACTCTAAGAGTGGTTCTCAGGCCACCAGTATCATCATCATTTGGGAGCTTAATGGAAATACACATTCCCAGGTAACACCCCAGACTTGCTGAATCAGAAACTGCATTTTTATATAATCCTTAGGGGATTCACATGCTCTTTAGAGTTTGAAGAACACTGCTCTCACCAACTAAAGTAACACATTAAGATCATATTCTAGGAAATATCAAGCTTCTTATAATTTTTGTCCCCCCTTTCCTATTTCTTCTTTGACTCCTTAGTTTCACCATTCCCCAACTTCTTATCTATCAGATATACAAACTACAGAAAGTTTTTGCTTTCACCCTAACAGAAAGAGAGACAATACAAACAACAGTATCTATCCCTTTCAGTAAAAATCTATCATGGTTAGACTATCATGGTTAAACCCAATAAAACATGCTCAAGCATTTGTCTGGAACAGATAAACCTGCAAAGAGTTTTATTATCTTGTCTATGTCCTGTTTTCAGAAGTTCTTATTTTCATTATTTAGAACCTTGATCCTTTGAACACATCAATGGCAGTAATAATAATAAAAAAAATACTTCACAGAGATTGGAGACTGCAGACGGGTTACCATGTCTTTTAAAATTTCCACATTTTAGAATCACATTTCCACTTCAAATCTAGGCCACATAAATATGAGAGGAGTATGAATACACTGCCTTCCACATTTCATCAGCAAAGAGAAAACAAAACAGGTTCCATATCTGAAAACCTTTTCTTTGGCCGCTTTGGCCAGCAGCAAAAAAAAAAAAAAAAAAAAGCAACCCCAGAAGTTCCCATGCACTCTGCTTGACTCTGGGAAATTAAATATAACATTCATTACATTGCTGTTTCACAAATACCAGGATTTCATAAATTGAACTAAGATAAGTACAGTTATAAATGACTTCTCATTTAGAATTATATGAACATTTCAGAAACCACAAATATTACAATTTTCAACATTTACAGTATTTTGTAAGTAAAGGCATGGAGTGAGAAAGGAGTTACATTCATTCCCCTTTTCATTATTTGCATTAACACTCTTCTCCAGATTTCTGGGACTTCAAAACATTACCCTTACATCTGCACAGAGCTTGAAAATGTTTATGAAAGGCTTTGCACAAATACCTTTCATTTACCCTCCCCAAGTATCTAAAGATTGCTATTACCATCCTCACCTTATAAACAAACCCAGAAAATGAGACAACGCAGCAAGTCACATGCACAAAAATACAAACATAAATTAACAGCTCTTCATGAAAACAGTGTCTCATTTATTTGGCCTCTGTACTGAGGGAAGTGCCAAGAAAGACTCATATATTTTAGATAAAAGTGTTGGGAAATTTCCTGGCTACAAAGAATCAACAGATAACCTAGAAAGGCTTGTCATGGAAAGGACATTTATTTTCTTATCGTTCTAAAGTTCACTGTATCACTGCAAACCATGTAAGCTCACCCTTATATCCTCCCTGATATTTCCCCATCCCCACCCACAAAGCCACTCTCATAATTTTTCAAACTATCTTTGTCGGTTCTCTCTCCATCAACTACTTATTTATTCATGTGTTTTCTATAATGTTTTCCCCTCATCTTTTTCTAACTCATTTAGGAATGTAGTTGAATAGTGCCTATGAGGCAACTGAAGTTTTGTGGGAATAGGTAGTACATAAATGGGATTGATTAGTTAATAATTAATTCATGTTACACAGATTACAACTTGTTTATCACTATACTTTTCTACAGAATTATACAGAATATCTTCTTTTATTTCTAACTTGTTTAAGTCTGCACAATGTCTTGGTAATTTATTAATCAGTAATTCATTCTTTTTGTTGCTAACTCATATCACATTGTATAAATATACCATAGTTCATTCATTCACCTATTCAGGGACATTTGCAATGTTTCTAGCTTTTCATTATTGTGAATAAAAACTGTTATAAATGCTCATGTAAAAGTCTTTCTGGTTCAAATGCTTTCACTTCTCCCAAGGAGCGCACTCTAGGAGCACAATGAATGCTTAATTGGTAAGTGCCTATTAATTAAACTATACAAGAAAAGGTCAAACTGTCTTCAACAACAACTGTACCATTTTGTATTCCTATTAACAACATATGAGAATTTCAGTTGATCCACATAATTTCCAGCATCTAGTTACTTCTGCATTTTAATTTTAGCTTAGTTCTAATGGGTATATAGTGGTATTTACCAAGTTTTACTTTGCATTTTCCTGATGACTAATGGTGCTGAGTATCTTATCATGTACTTATTGAGCATTTGTCATATCTTTTTCATGAAGGGTCTGTTCAAACTTGTGCCTGTTTTACAATTATGTTTCTTATTTTATTATTGAGCTATAAAATTTCTTTATATATTCTGGATATAAGTTTTGTGTACACACACACACACACACACACACACACACATATATATATATATATATCAGATACTATCTAAATTAACTCATGTTTTAACAATCTGAGGGCTGTCTATTGAAGAAAAATGAGTAAATTTTGATTTAAAAAACAAGTGAACTTTTTGGTATATAAAGTTACCCTAATCAAATCACCTACTTTCCAGCTCTGTAATAACCACTGAAAACCAACAGCCTCATAACTATAGTAGCTATGAAATCAACAGTTTTACAAGCCACTGGAGAAGGCAGAAGGGTGTCAGAGGTTCACAAGGCCCCACTCTCAGAAAATTATCACTATTTGTCCAGTTTGACAGGTATAGAAAGCTCCATTCTTAGAGTTTATCTTTGCTTGGCTTAATCCAAAGTTTATTCTCTGTAAACAATGCTGCCATTGGAGCATTTATCAAAAACAATCATCTGAAATTGTTTAAGACTATGGTGACCTAAGGCAATGTACAAATTGGAGTGATAAAGAGATGGACCAAAACACTTAGTTAAATAAGTGGGGGTGGGGGTAACAGATTAGAGAATGACATGTCCAAAGGGGTCTTTACAAAGATACAAATTCTTTCTAAAAATCTAGAAAGACACATTTATGCAAAGAAAAATGTGCACACTCTGGGTTGTGTGTTTGCCCATGAAAGAATTCTCTTTCTCTTCTGCCTGAATTTGAGGCCCTATATAAGCAGGAAGAGAGTGGTAAGGCAGAGTTGTAAATTTACTGGCTGAATATTTAAGAAATGCCTCAACACATACAGAAAGCCCTTCAGCAAAGCCTGGAGACTTACAGGTTCAAATTATTTCATAAATTCACTGCCTAAACATTAGCTAAACATTAAGCTAACCTATCAAAGGCTTCAATGGCTTTGCACAACAAAAACTACAGACTTTAAGATAGAATTAGTCCAGGAGTTCAAAACACAAACAAACAACAACAGTCACTTACAACAAACCCTGGGGATAGGGATATGATCTAACTTTCAGAGTTGTCACACTATATTACTTTAAATGTATCCTTTCCAACACAATATTTAGACACACAGAGAACACTGCCCTGTATTTAAGGAAAATAATGTTATCAAGAGAAATTATCTATGAGGAAGCCCAGACATTGGACTTACTAAAAATAAAGAATTTAAATTAGCTATTTTAAATATATTCAAAGAATTAAAGGAAACCATCCCTAAATACTTAAAGGAAAGAATGAGAATGATGTGTCAGCAAACAGACAATATCAATAGAGAGTTGGAGATAATTTTATAAGAACTAATTACAATTTCTGTACCTAAAAAGTACAATAACTGAAATAAAAATTTTACTACAAAGGCTCAAGATTAAATTTGAGCTGAAGAGTCAATGAACTTGAAGACAGGTCAAGTGAGATAACCCAGTTTATGGAAACTGGGGGAAGTAAAAGAAAATGAAGAAAAATCAGCAAAGCCTCAGAGACCTGTGTAACACCAACCAGCATGACACTACATACATAGTATGAATCCCAGAAGAGGAGAGAGAGAAAGGGAGAGAAAGAACATTTGCCACATTTGATGAAAAATATTAATCTGTACTCCCAACAAGCTCACCACATTTGAAGGAAGATAAACTCAAAGATATACACATCTAGAAATATCACAGCCAAACTACTGAAAGAGGAAGAAAGGGAAGTTTAAAAAGAATCAAGAAAAAATGACTTATCATGCACAAGAGAGAGCCTCCATAAGACTAAGAGCTGACTTTTCATCAAAAATTATGAAGGCTCCCAAAGAGTCAAGTGACATAACCAAAGTTCTGGGGGGAAAAAAACTATCAAAAAATATTCTATATCTACCAGAATTAACCTTCAAAAATTAAGAGAAAATTAAGATATTCCCAAATTAACAAATACTGAAAGAATCTATTGCAAGCAAAAGAGCCTTACAATAAATGTTAATGGGAGTCTTCCAGGTGAAAATCAAAGAACACTAAACAGTAATTTGATCCATATGAAGCAATAAATGGCACCAGGAAAGGAAATATATGAAAATAAAGAAGACAGAGTAAAGGCATTTTGTCTGTAACTGTTGTCTTTTTATGTATGAATCAAAATAAAACTGTGTATAGCAATAATTATAAAACAATGTTGAAGTAATTACAATGTATAAATTGCAATTTATATGAAAATACTAGTACAAAAGAAAAAGAAGATAACATAGCTATTTTGGAGAAAAGTTTTTATAGAATAAAGAATTAGTACTTATCAATACTACATTGTTAAGATAGCAACTGTATATCCCAGGACAACCCATAAGTAAACAGCTGAAAATATATAGTATAATAAACAACAAACTAACTAAAATAGTGTACTAGGAATTTTTTTTTCCACAAAAGAAGACAATAGTGAAAGAATAGAAGAATAAGAAACGTATAGCAAAAATAAGTAGCAAATGGTAGATGTAAATCCCACCTTGTCAATATTAAATTAAACATGAATGTAGTAAAAATTCCAAATTCAGGAAGTGGTAAAATGGATTTATAAATTAAAAATACAGCGATCCAGAATTTATGGGATGCAGCAGAAGCACTGCTAAGAGGGAAGTTTATAACAATACAAGCTCATGTCAGGAAACAAGAAAAATCTCAAATAAACAATCTAAAGGTACACCTAAAGGAATAAGAAAAAAAAGAAAAAACAAATCTCAGAGCTAGGAGAAGGAACAAAATCATGAAAAAATTAGAGCAGAAATAAATGAAATAAAGACTGCATTTACTTTTCAATTTGGATAAAACTCAAGAAGCTAAGTTTCATTATGACTCAAAACCTGATAGATGCAATCCTACTTCTTAAAAGAAGAGGAACTAAAAAGCCTCTTGATGAAGGTGAAAGAGGAGAGTGAAAAAGCTGACATAAAACTCAACATTTAAAAAACTAAGATCATGGCGTCTGGTCCCATCACCTCATGGCAAATAGATGGGGAAACAATGAAAACAGTAACAGACTTTATTTTCTTGGGCTCCAAAATCACTGCAGATGGTGACTGCAGCCATGAAATTAAAAGATGCTTCCTCCTTAGAAGAAAAGCTATGACAAACCTAGACAGAATATTAAAAGCAGAGACATCACAAAGGTCCATATATTCAAAGCTCTGGTTTCTCCAGTAGTCATGTATGGATGTGAGATTTGGACCACAAAGAAGACTGAGCACTGAAGAATTGATGCTTTTGAATTGTGGTGCTAGAGAAGACTCTTGAGAGTCCCTTGAACAGCAAGATCAAACCAGTCATTCCTAAAGGAAATCAACCCTGAATATTCATTGGAAGGATTGATGCTGAAGCTGAAGCTCCAATACTTTGGCCACTGGATGTGAAGAGTCAACGCACTGGAAAAGACCCTGATGCTGGGAAAGATTGAGGGCAAGAGAAGAAGGGGGCAACAGAGGATGAGATGGTTTGATGGCATCATCAATTCAGTGGACATGAGTTTGCGCAAACTCTGGGAGATAGTCGAGGACAGGGAAGCCTGGTGTGCTGCAGTCCCCAGGGTCACAAGGAGTCAAGACAGTACTGAGCAACTGAACTACATCAAAAACAAGCATAATAAACAATGGAATGCCCAAGGGATTGCCAGGCTTGGTGAATCTGGCTGCTTTCGAAAAAGCAGTTGTTCTCTTAATATATGCCTCCCTTTACACTTACAAATTTAATAGCTTAAATGAATCCTCCTATTAACATCTGTTAGTGCTGTGTAGTTTTCCAAAGCACTATGAGGTAGTGGAAAGGTCACTAAGACTGGAATTCTAAATCTTGGCTCTGGAATTAATCAGTTTTGCGAGTTTGGGCAAGTAACTTCACATCTCTGGGCCTTGATTTTAAAAAATCCTCACTACCTAATAGTTACTGTGATTTGCTTTCAGTTTATACATAACACTGTAATATCATCTATTTCAGAGAGTTATTGCGGAGATTAAGATGTCATAGCATAAAAACTAGAAATCACTTTATAAATGCAATTCTTTTTATTTTAAAATTGGGCTACAATTGCTAATATTAAGACAGCTATGAACATCTACTTAAAACATTTACTCTTGTCTTGTAAAAATTAAAGTCGAATTGGACGATCAGTGGCTCTTACATAAAAAAATAAATAAGGGATTATGGACTTGTCAAGAGTATGATAAAAGATACAGAATTTCATTTCAAGTTCCCATAAATTCTGATGTCTACTTTAAGAATTCTTCAAGATGATCTTTATGGTCTCTTTTAGCTCTCACAGCCTTGAGTGTATAATTTTGCCTCTTTTAAATAAAGAACCCATTCACTAAGACTGATTTGAACAATAAATCCTGTTTCTAATCTAAACACATAAAAATGCTGAGTAAAACGCAACAAGTGAGTGTCTCTGTGTGTCTTTTAAAATAACCAATAGACATAAAAAGCAAGAAAAAGAAACTCTCAAATAGTAGAAATAAAGAGGAAATTCAGAACCAGAGCATAGAATAATTGCTGAGTCCAAGTAGCCAATGGAAGGGTATGAGAACTAGATACAGTTGATTCTCATCTTTTGCAGATTCTCTAAATGCATATTTGCCTACTTACTGACATACAATTCCTGGCAGAGATCATGAAAGTCAACACTGCTTGTTCAACTCTCATATCATAAACAAGTATCCTTTTTGTGGTCTGTTTATTGGCATGCTTTTCATGTCTTTTTTCTGCTTTTTCTTGGTGATTGAGCTGTTTAATATTGCCCCTAAGTATAGTGCTTAAATGTAGTCTCAGGTTCGTAAAAATAAGAAGGTTGTGATGTGCCTTACAGAGGAATTTCACACATTAGATAAGCTTATATCAGGCATGAGTTAATAGTGTTAACGGTCATGAGTTCAACGTTTTTAAAAGGAAACACACAAAAAGCAAGGTATGTATTGATCATTTGATAAATATGTTGTGACAAGAAGACTAAAGAAACCTCTGTAATTCATCAAGGGGCAATGGTTCAGTAGCCACAAAGTCAGTGTTTCTAATGACTTTAAAAAGATAATTACCATGAAAAAAAGAAGTGACTGTATATGGGAGTTGGAATTTTATCAACAAGCAGGGGTAATATTCTTTAGGAGGTGAATGCTAGAATGAAGTTTCTGCATGAAACCCACTGGCCTAAAATGTTGCAGGGAATACAGCAGTCAGTCAGTCTAACACTGAGGTAAAATAAACAGTGATCCAGAACCACAAGCTTTTCTTCGTTGAGATTCAAATTTGTACTTCACAAATAGGTTAAAAGAAATTAACTTTAAAATTGATCATGAACCTGCACCAGCAAGCTCCAAGAAGTAAAAGGATAACTGCCCCATTAAAGATACCTCAAGAATCCAGGGTACATGAGGAAATTTCAAAGAACTCATACCCTTCCATTGGCTACTTGGACTCAGCAATTATTCTATGCTCTGGTTCTGAATTTCCTCTTTATTTCTACTATTTGAGAGTTTCTTTTTCTTGCTTTTTATGTCTATTGGTTATTTTAAAAGACACACAGAGACACTCACTTGTTGCGTTTTACTCAGCATTTTTATGTGTTTAGATTAGAAACAGGATTTATTGTTCAAATCAGTCTTAGTGAATGGGTTCTTTATTTAAAAGAGGCAAAATTATACACTCAAGGCTGTGAGAGCTAAAAGAGACCATAAAGATCATCTTGAAGAATTCTTAAAGTAGACATCAGAATTTATGGGAACTTGAAATGAAATTCTGTATCTTTTATCATACTCTTGACAAGTCCATAATCCCTTATTTATTTTTTTATGTAAGAGCCACTGATCGTCCAATTCGACTTTAATTTTTACAAGACAAGAGTAAATGTTTTAAGTAGATGTTCAAAGCTGTCAACACTGTTTGTTCAACTCTCATATCATAAACAAGTATCCTTTTTGTGGTCTGTTTATTGGCATGCTTTTCATGTCTTTTTTCTGCTTTTTCTTGGTGATTGAGCTGTTTAATATTGCCCCTAAGTTTGTTTGTCCATCACCAACTCCCGGAGTTTACTCAAACTCATGTCCATTGAACCCAGGAGAATTCAATAGTCAAAAACTACAACTGATACAAGGAAGGTAACATGAGAGCTAAAATAAATCAGAATACTATTTTCTGAGAGAACCAGAATTACAGTACAATCTAAAAGGTAATTTAATAGGTATACTTATAATATTCAGAGATAAAGTAAAAAATAGAATCCATGTGCAGATTATCTCAGAAGGGACAATAATCAAACATACCATTTCTTATCAGCAATAACCAATAAAAATAATAAAATTAAGTATTAATTTTAACATGATAAGAAAAACAACAATCAACATACTGCTACTGAACTGGAAAAACATCTGAGAATATCATCCCCAGTACAGCATAGAAAATTAAACATTAAGAAAATATAAAAGAAAATTAAAGAGGCAGAAAGACAAGAGGCCCTAATAAGAATAACAAAAGAAGAGAGTAAAAGGGATGGGGGTAGAGGTTAAAAAAATGACAGGCTGGGAAACTCCAGGCTCTTAGTCCACCAGAGGAAATTCAAAACAAACAAACAAACGAAAACAACCAGAAGCTATCTAAACCAACTGTCTAGGAGCTCTGAGAAACAGTCAAAGGTTTCTGTAGTTCAGTTCAGTTCAGTCGCTCAGTCGTGTCCGACTCTTTGTGACCCCATGAATTGCACCACGCCAGGCCTCCTTGTCCATCACAAACTCCCGGAGTTTACTCAAACTCATGTCCATTGAGTCAGTGATGCCATCCAGCCATCTCATCCTCTGTCATCCCCATCTGCTCCTGTCCCCAGTCTCTCCCAGCATCAGGGTCTTTTCCAATGAGGCAACACTTCGCATGAGGTGGCCAAAGTATTGGAGTTTCAGCTTCAGCATCAGTCCTTCCAATGAACACCCAGGACTGATCTCCTTTAGGATGGATCGGTTGGATCTCCTTGCAGTCCAAGGGACTCTCAAGAGTCTTCTCCAACACCACAGTTAAAAGCATCAATACTTCAGCACTCAGCTTTCTTCACAGTCCAACTCTCACATTCACACATGACCACTGGAAAAACCATAGCCTTGACTAGACGGACCTTTGTTGACAAAGTAATATCTCTGCTTTTTAATATGCTGTCTAGGTTGGTCATAACTTTCCTTCCAAGGAGTAAGTGTCTTTTAATTTCATGGCTGCAATCACCATCTTCAGTGATCTTGGAGCCCAAAAAAATAAAGTCTGACACTGTTTCCATTCTTTCCCCATCTATTTCCCATGAAGTGATGGGACCAGATGCCATGATCTTAGTTTTCTGAATGTTGAGCTTTAAGCCAACTTTTTCACTCTCTTCTTTCAATTTCATCAAGAGCCTTTTCAGTTCCTCTTCACTTTCTGCCATAAGGGTGGTGTCATCTGCATATGTGAGGTCATTGATATTTCTGCTGGCTATCCTGATTCGAGCTTGTGCTTCTTCCAGCCCAGCGTTTCTCATGATGTACTCTGCATATAAGTTAAATAAGCAGGGTGACAATATACAGCCTTGACATACTCCTTTTCCTATTTGGAACCAGTCTGTTGGTCCATGTCCAGTTCTAACTGTTGTTTCCTGACCTGCATACAGGTTTCTCAAGAGGTGGGTCAGGTGGTCTGGTATTCCCATCTCTTTCAGAATTCTCCACTGGTTATTGTGATCCACACAGTCAAAGGCTCTGGCATAGTCAATAAAGCAGAAATAGATATTTTCCTGGAAATCTCTTGCTTTTTCAATGATCCAGCCGATGTTGGCAATTTGATCTCTGGTTTCTCTGCCTTTTCAAAAACCAGCTTGAACGTCTGGAAGTTCATGGTTCAGGTATTGCTGAAGCCTGGCTTGGAGAATTTTGAGCATTACTTTATTAGCATGTGAGATGAGTGCAATTGTGTGGTAGGTTGAGCATTCTTTGGGATTGCCTTTCTTAGGGATTGGAATGAAAACTGACCTTTTCCAGTCCTGTAGCCACTGCTGAGTTTTCCAAATTTGCTGGCATATTGAGTGCAGCACTTTCACAGCATCGTCGTTCAGGATTTGAAATAGCTCAACTGGAATTCCATCACCTCCACTAGGTTTGTTCATAGTGATGCTTTCTAAGGCCCACATGACTTCACATTCCAGGATGTCTGGCTCTAGGTGAGTGATCACACCATTGTGATTATCTGGGTTGTGAAGACCTTTTTGGTACAGTTCTTCTGTGTATTCTTGCCACCTCTTCTTAATATCTTCTGCTTCTGTTAGGTCCTTACCATTTCTGTCCTTTATCGAATCCATCTTTGCATGACATGTTCCCTTGGTATCTCTGATTTTCTTGAAGAGATCTCTAGTCTTGCCCATTCTGTTGTTTTCCTCTATTTCTTTGCATTGATCACTGAGGAAGGCTTTCTTATCTCTCCTGGCTAGTCTTTGGAACTCTACATTCAAGTGGGAATATCTTTCCTTTCTCGTTTGCTTTTTGCTTCTCTTCTTTTCACAGCTATTTGTAACGCCTCCTTAGACAACCATTTTGCCTTTTTGCATTTCTTTTCCATGGGGATGGTCTTGATCCCTATCTCCTGTACAGTGTCACAAACCTCTGTCCATAGTTCATCAGGCACACTGTCTGTCAGGTCTAGTCCCTTAAATCTATTTCTCACTTCCACTGTATAGTCATAAGGGATTTGATTTAGGTCATACCTGAATGGTCTAGTGGTTTTCCCTACTTACTTCAATTTCAGCCTTAATTTGGCAATAAGGAGTTCATGATCTGAGCTACAGTCAGCTCCCAATCTTGTTTTTGCTGACTGTATAGAGCTTCTCCATTTTTGGATGCAAAGAATATAATCAATCTGATTTTGATGTTGGCCATCTGGTGATGTCCATGTGTAGACTCTTTTCTTGTGTTGTTGGAAGAGGGTGTTTGCTATGACCAGTGTGTTCTCTTGGCAAAACTCTATTAGATTTTGCCCTGCTTCATTCCATACTCCAAGGCCAAATTTGCCTGTTAGTCCAGGTGTTTCTTACTTTTGCATTCCAGTCCCCTATAATGAAAAGGACGTCTTTTGTGGCTGTTAGTTCTAAAAGGTCTTGTAGGTCTTCATAGAACCATTCAAATTCAGCTTCTTCAGCATTACTGGTGGGGCATAGGCTTGGATTGCTGTGATATTGAATGGTTTGCCTTGGAAACGAACAGAGATCATTCTGTCATTTTTGAGACTGCATCCAAGTACTGCATTTCAGACTCTTCTGTTGACCATGATGGCTACTCCATTTCTTCCAAGGGATTCCTGCCCACAGTAGTAGATATAATGGTCATCTGAGTTAAAGAACCAAGCAAAGGCTGAACCAAGAAAAATTCATATTAATTAGAAGTCCTACCTATAGCAAAGTAGAGAAGGAAATAAATGTTATCCATATTGGAAGGGAAGAAGAATAATTCTCACTATGTGAGGAGAATGTGATATATTATATGAAGAACCCTAAATGTCCACCAAAAAACAATTAGAACTAATAAATTCAGGAAGGCTACAGGATATAAGATTAACATACAGAAATCTGTTGTTTCTATACACTAATAATGCAATATCAGCAAGGGAAAGTTAAGAAAATATCAGTTAAAATTTCATCAAAGAGGAACATATCAAGGAATAAACTTAACCAATGAACAGAAAGACCAATTCTCTGAAAACTACAAAACACTGATGAAGGAAATTAAAGATGATACAAAGAAGTGAAAAGATAGCCTGTGCCCTTGAATTGGAAGAATACTGTTAAAACAGCCCTAATACCCAAAGCCATCTACAGACAATGCAGTCATTTTCAAAGTGCCCATGACATTTTTCACAAAACTAGAGCAAACAATTCTAAAATTCTTAGGGAAACACTAAAAACCCCAATTGACAAGGCAATCATCAGAAAAAAAGAAAAAATCTAGATATGTGACAAATCCCGAACTTCAGACTATATGACAAAGCTACAGTAATCAAAACAGCACAGTACTGGCCCAAAGACAGACACATACATCAGTGGAACAGAATAGAGAACCCAGAAATAAAGTCATGCACCTATTAGTCAACTAGTCTACTACAACAAAGGAAAAATGAATATACAATTGAGAAAAGACAGTCTCTTCAGTAAGTGGTGCTGGGAAAACTGGACGCCTCTGTGTAAAGAATAAGATTAGAACATTCTTCACACTATATGCACATATGCATTCAAAATGGGTTAAATATGTAAATGTAATACCTGAAACCATAAAACTCCTTGAAGAGAATATAAGCAGAACAGTTTGACATAAATGGTAGCAATATTTTTTTAATCTGTGTCCTAAGACAAAATGAACAAAGAAAAATAAGCAAATGGGACCTAATTAAAATTTAAAGCTTTTGCACAGCAAAGGAAACCACTGAAAAGATAAAAAAAAAAAAAAAAAAACAATGTACTGAATGGGAGAAAATATTTACATATGATGTACCTGGCAAGGGGTTAGTATATAAAGTATATAAACAGTTCACACAATTCAATATCCAAGAAATCCTAAACAGCCAAATTAAATGGGCAGAAGACCTGAGAAGGCACACAGATGGCTAACAGGCACATGTAAAGATGATTAACACTGCTAATTAGTAGAGAAATACAAATCCAAACAATAATATCACATCATCCCTGTCAGAATGGCTACAAATATATACAAATAACAAATGTTGGAGAGGATGTGGAGAAAGGGGAACTCTTGTACACTGTTGGTAGGAATGTAAATTGGCATAGCCACTATGAAAAACAGTATGAAGGTTACTCAAAAAACTAAAAATAGAAGTACCACATGACCCAGAAATTCCATTTCTGGGTATATATCTGGAAGAAACTAAAATACCAACTCAAAAAGACACATGCACAACATAGCAGCAACAACCAAGATATGGAAGCATCTAAGTGCCCATCAACAACCTAATCTATACAGAAGATATGGTAGGTATAAAAATTCATATGTACAATGAAATATTACTCAGTCATAAAAAAGAAATTCTGCCATTTGCAGCAATGAGGATGAACCTAGGCAATATGCTTAATGAAATAAATCAGACAGAGAAGACAAATACTGTATGATACCACTTATACACAGAATATAAAAAATAATAAAATGAATATATAGTAAAACAGAATCAGATTCACAGTTACAGAAAACATACTAGGGGTTACCAGTGGGAAGAGGGAAAGCTGGAGGGGCCCATTAGAGGTATGATATGAAGAGATAAAACCTATAGGATACTGTATATTATATAGTACAAGGAATTACAGCCACGGTCTTATGATAATGTTTAGTGGTGTACAAACTAAAAATAAAAAAAAAAAAAAACTTGAATCACTATGCAGTATACCTGAAACTAATATAATATTGTAAATCAACTGTATTTCAATAGAAATTTTAAAAATAAACATGAAGACTCAATAGAATTCCTATATGTCAAAAATATATTAGAAAATATAATTTAAAGGGATTGATTATAACAACTAAAAAAATAAGCTACCCTGAAATACATCTAAGGAAGATGTGCATGAATTTCATGTAAAAATTTTTTAACAATATTGAAAGACATAAATGCCCCCTGATTGGGGAAATAATTATCCATTTCCAAACATGGGAAAACGTGATATAATAAGCGGTCAGTCTATAAGCTAAATGCAATTATAATGAGTAGAATTTTTATGGAACTTGATAAATGCATTCATTCAATAGAGAAGTCCCAAACCAAGAACAGTCAGGAGAATATTTAAGAACAAGTTAGTCAGACTCTCCCTATCAATAGGCTAGACTTGTTACAAGCTATAATAATCAAGACAGTATAAGTGCAAGGAGAAGCAAGTAACTAGATGGAGTAGAAATAGAAATCCCAGAAACAGATCCATATATATATGGAAAAACAGTATATGACACAGAGGACATGATAAACCAGTGCAAAAATGATATGTTATTATATAAAACATATTAGGACAATTGTCTATCCACACAAAAAATTTAGATACCTATTCACATCGTACACAAAAGTAAAACTAGATGGATTCTAACCTAAATGTGGAAAGCAAAACTTTGACACATGTAAAAAAAAAGAGAGGAGGACCTTCGAGATGGCAGAGGAGTAGGATGTGGAGATCAACTTCCCCCAACAAATACATCAAAAATACATCTGCATGTGGAACAACTCCTACAGAACACCTACTGAATGCTGGCAGAAGACCCCAGACTTCCAAAAAGGTAAGCTAATCTCCACACAATGGAGTAGAGCAAAAGAAATAAGAAAAAAAAATACAAATAAATCAGAATGGGACCTGCACCCCTGGGAGGGAACTGTGAAAGAGGAAAATTTTCTGACACTTGGAAACCCCCTCATGGAGGAGCTTCAGAACCTCAGAGGAGAGTGCAGTAACATGTGTGCAGAAGGTAAAGCAGAGAGAATTCTGCACAGAGATCAGTGCCAGACTAGCACCCGCCCCTCTGAAACAACTGTCTGCATGCACACCAGGGCTGGTGGGAGATGGGTCCTAAGGCTCAGGCTTCAGAGGTTAGACCTCAGGGAGAAGACTAAGGTTGACTGCCATGAAGACTGTCTGAAGGGGTATTATGAAACAGCTGAGAGGGTGCTGAAAAACGTCTGGGTTTGCCAGAGATGCAAGAGATCTCAACGCCAGGTAGGCAAGAAAGGCGGGTCAGCCAGGGATGTTCTAACTCTGTGCACTCACAGATGGCAGGGCACTGATTTCCAGAGTGCCAGATGTGGGATGACCCATGGCTGTGGTCTCTGACCTAGAGGTGGGAGCAAGAGCCCTGCCACTCCCACTGAGTGGTGAGCAAGCGCAGGTCACTGCCCATACCCACCTAGGAGCCTGTGCAGCCTGACATTGCTGAGGGACCCATGACCCGGGGCCAGTTCCCCTGGGAAAGCACACAATCCGTTCTAGTCTGTAGCAAATTCCTGCAGGCCTCTACTGAAACAGACATTCCTCCCAACACATCCCACATGTGTCCACCATATTCTTCCCTCTCCCTGGTCCAAGTGAGCAAGTAAGCTTTAATCACCCACTGCATTAACCCCCTTTTGTCTGGGTTGGAGGTGGGGGGTGGGAAACAGACACCAGAGGGCAACATACAAAAAGAGACTATGCCAAAACCAAAGCTAAGCACCAGGAGCTGTATGACCAAAGAACAGAAAGGAATTTTATTTGTGTAGCCACAGGAGTAGCAGATTAAATCTCTGCAATTGGCTTCCTAATCCTGCATCTGTGAATTGTCAGAATAAATAATGAGGGTTCTCACATTGAGGCTGTGGACATTGGGGGCAATTGTGGACTTAGCAACTACAATCGGGACTAAGGTCAGATCTGAGTCTGAGTTGGTCCCAAGGTGCTCACAGCAGGTCCAGAGACTTTCCTAGAAATATTGGAGGACTCCCTGAGAAGGCAGATTAGCTGAGATCACTGTGGTGGTGAGGACACTGACAACAGAGGCAATAGGAAAATATTCTTACTACCACTTTGGTGGTGGTTTAGTCGCTAAGTTGTGTCTGACTCTTGTGACCCCATGGACTGTAGTGTGCCAGGCTCCTCTGTCCATGGGATTTTCCAGGCAAGAATACTGGAGTGGATTGTCATTTCCTTCTCCAGGGGATCTTCCCATCCCAGGAATCAAACCCAGGTCTCCTGCATTGCAGGCAGACTCTTTACCAACTTAGCTATGAGAGAAGCCCACTCTCTCTCTATATATATATATATATACATTTATGTTCCCTTTGTTTCATTGTTCTTTTGTTGTATTATTCTTTAATTTTTCTTATTTACCTTTTCAGTTTTTATGCTTTTATTTTTAAATAAATTTACTTTATTTCCTAACTCCACAGTATATTTGCTACAATGCATTTTTTCCATGTTTTTGCTTTTTTTCCTTTGTTTTTATCTATTTTAACTATAGTTTATATTTTGCTATCTTTAATTCTTTGTTGTTTTACACTTTTTCCTTTTGTTTTCATCTCTCTTTTATTTCTATATTTTTCCTTATCATTGTATTGATGCCTTTGTTGGTTTTTTTTTTTTTTTTTTTTTTTTTGCTACAAATCCAAGTTTATTTTTTAACAAAATCTTAGTGCTTTCTCGCGGTAGCCCCGCTCCATGCCCGAACTGCAAGGAAGGAAGGGAGGGGAGCGGAGGCCAGGCCGCTCACGTGGACACCCAAGGCACCTCGACCTTTTCTTGCGGTGAGTGACCTCCAGCGGGGCCTCTGGCTTCCTGGCTGGTAGTCACTGTCGGGCTACGGTGGAACGAAGGGGCACAGGGAGCCCGGATGGGGCACGGGGCCAGCCTCGCTCAGTCCCACGCCAACACTGTGGCACCGTCCCCGCCCACCAGGTGCCCTTGAGAGTCGCCTGAGACGGAGGTGGTGCTGGAGAGCCGGAAGCACTCGCCAAAGTCCAACTTCTTAAAACACAGCTGCTTCCATACCGACCAGCACGTAAATCATGACGCGCACGTGGAGGAGAGGAGGGTTTCTGACGCCGTCTGGGGGGAGGGCAGAGGAAGGAAAGGCCGGCCGTTCACTCCTCTGTCCCGTCAGCGCCTGGAAGAGCAGCTCGGGTGCAGCAACAGCCCCTCAATTCCTCAAGCCGGGGTCGTAGGCGGAGACCCTAGTCCACGCATGTCACTTTCTTCTAACAGTTCAAAGCTATTTTAGTATCAGTGAGAAAAAGGCTGATGTGTGTGTTAGTCACTCAGTCGTGTCTGACTCTTCGACCCCATGGACTGTGGTCCACCAGGCTCCTTTGTCCATGGGATTCTCCAGGCAAGAATACTGGAGTGGGTTGCCATTTCCTTCTCCAAAGCCTTTGTTTTATGCTTTCCCTGCAATTTTTTAGTTGGCTTTCTGCATTTCTTTAAATTTCAGTTTTGTTTTTTTGCTACTTTAGTTTTTAGTGTTTGTTTCATTTATGGGTTTCCTTATTGGCTTGATTGCTCTCTTCTCTTTTGTTTCCCCTTTTGTGCTTTTCCTCTTCTCTCTTTTTTTTCAGTTCTTGTCTTTTACTGAGTGTGAGTGTGTGAACTTCTTTCTGTGCTTTTGTCTGTTTAGTTTTACTTTTATCATTTCTCCTAGAGTTTTGTCTGTTCATTCTTTTTTGTTTCTTTTTTTTTCATTCTCTTCTGTGTCATGTGGCTGGTGGGATTTATTCCAGAGATGTACTAATTCTTCAATATACAAAAATTAATACATGTGATACACCACATTAACAAAGTGAGATATAAAAACCATATGATCATATCAATAGATGCAGATAAAAGCTTTGGACAAAATGCAGCACACATATATGATAAAAAAAAAAAAAAACTCTACAGAAAATTGGTGCAGAAGAAACTTACCTTAACATAATAAAGGCCACATATGACAAGGTCAAAGCAAACATTACTCTCAATGTTGAAAGACTGAAATCATTTCCTTTGAGATCAGGAACAGCCAAGGGTGCCCACTCTTGCCACTATCATTCAACATAGTTTTGGAAGTCCAAGTCATGGCAATCAGAGAAGAAATAGAAATAAAAGGAATACAGATTGGAAAAGAAGAAGTAAAATTCACACTATTTGCAGACAACATGATACAATATATAGAAAACCCTAAAGAAGACACCAGAAAATAGAGCCAATCAGTGACTATAGTAAAGTTGCAGGATATAAAATTAATACATCACTTATATTTCTATACACTAACAATGAAAAATCAGAAAGAGAAACTAAGACAGCAATCTCATTCAAAATTACAACAAAAAGAATAAAATACCTAGGAATAAACCTACCTAAAGAGACAAAAGACTTTCATGCAAGAAACTGTATGATATTGATGAAACAAATCAAAGACAATATAAACAGATGGAGAGATACACCTTGTTCTTGGATTGGGAGAATCAATATCATGTAAACGACCATACTACCCAGAGCAATCTACAGATTCAATACAATTCCTGTCAAATTAACAATGGCATTTTTCAGAGAACCACAACAAAAAATTTTACAATTTATATGAAAACAAAAAGTCACCAAATAGCCAAAGCAATGTTGAAAAAGAAAAACAGAGCTGGAGGAATCAAGCTTCCTGACTTCAGGCTATACTACAAAGCTACATTTATCAAGACATCAAGTCATCAAGACAGTATGTACAAGCTAGATTTAGAAAAGGCAGAGGAACCAGAGATCAAATTGCCAACATTCACTGGATCATAGAGAAATCAAGAGAATTCTAGAAAAAACACATACTTCTGCTTCATCAGCTATAGCCTTTGACTGTGTGGATCACAACAAACTGTGGGAAGGTCTTACAGAGATGGCAATATCAGACCATCTTACCTGTCTCCTGAGAAACTTGTATGTTGGTTAAAAAGCAACATGTACAACCAGACATGGAAAAACAGACTGGTTCAAATTTGAGAAAGGAGTATGACAAGGATGCATACTGTCACACTGATTATTTAACTTCTATGTAGAGTATATCATATGAAATGCCAGGCTGGATGAAGCACAGGGTGGAATCAATATTGCTGAGAGAAATATCAATAACCACAGATATGCAGATGATACCACTCTAATGGCAGAAAGTGAAGAGGAACCAAAGAGTCTTTTGATGAGGGTGAAAGAGGAGAGTGAAAAAGCTGGCTTAAAACTCAGCATTCAAAACTCTAAGATCATGGTATCTAGTCCCATCATTTCTTGTCAAATAGAAGGGGAAAAAGTATAAACAGTGACAGATTTTACTTTCTTGGGCTCCAAAATCACTGCAGATGGTACCTGCTGCCATGAGATTAAAAGACACTTGCTTCTTGGAAGGAAAGCTATGACAAAACTATAGAGCATATTAAAAAGCAGAAACATCACTTTTCCAAAATGTGTCTACAGACTCAAAGCTATAGTTTTTCCAAGAGTCATGTACAGATATGAAAGTTGGGCCATAGAGAATGTGGAGCATTGGAGAATTGATGCTTCCCAATTGTGGTGCTGGATAAGACTCTCCTGAGTCCCTTGGACAGCAAGGAGATCAAACCATTCAATCCTGAAGGAAATCAACCATGAATATTCATTGGAAAGACTGATGCTGAAGTTGAAGCTCCAGTACTTTGGCCACCTGAAGCAAAGAGCCGAATCATTGGAAAACACACTGAGGGTGGGAAAGATTGAAGGCAAAAGGAGAAGGGAGCGGCAGAGGATGAAATGGTTAGATAGCATCACCAACTGAATGGACATGAACTTTAGCAAACTCCGGGAGATAGGGAAGGACAGTAAAACCTGGCATACTGCAATCCATGGGATCACAAAGAGTCAGATATGACTTAGCAACTGAACAGCAACAACAAGGAAGACAGGTCCTATTTCCCTGTAACCTGGAAGTTTGGCCTAGGCCCCTAGTTAAATCTTAATTGCCTGCTTATCACAGAGATAAGAAAAGTTTCATTTTTTTTCCTTCCTTTGGACAAAGGGAATTAACTAATTCATGGCCACCCCAATTGCCAGATGCACTTTGATTAAACTCTGTATAGCAAATAGTACTGTCAAGTCATTTTACTTGAGGTCAGTTTATGGTTTATATTGGAATATCTACATAATGGATTATATTCGGTTAGCTATTTAATAGGGTTAAGATTTTTTTCTATCATTGCAGTCTTCTTGGATTGCCTGTCACTTGCAACCCAGTTTGGTTTAATGCTTTGTTGTTGTGCAGTCACTCAGTCATGTCCAACCCTTTGTGACCCAATGGACTGCAGCATGCCAGGCTTCCCTGTCCTTCACCATCTCCCAGACTTTGCTCACACTCAAGTGCACTGAGTCAGTGATGCCATCCAACCATCTCATCCTCTGTCATTCCCTTCTCCTCCTCACTTCAATCTTTCCCAGCACCAGGGTCTTTTCTAATGAGTTGGCACCTTTGCATCAGATGGCCAAAGTATTGGCGCTTGAGCTTCAGCATCAGTCCTTCCAATAAATATTCAGGGTTGATTTCCTTTAGGATTGACTGGTTAGGGACTCTCAAGAGTCTTCTCCAAAACCACAGTTTGAAAGTATCAATTCTTTGCTGCTCAGCCTTCTTCATGGTTCAACTCCTCTTTATAGTTTAATGCTTATTTAATCATAAAATGGTTTTCTTTCTTTTCTACATCTATGAAAATACTTCCTGGATTGGCAGAAAATTTTATTTTTTAATTTTCCCCAGCAGCATTCATAACAGTTGTATTTTCATTATACAAAAAGAAAAGGGATTATATATGTGTGTATATATATGTATGTATGTATATATATGTGTATATGTATATATATGTATATGTATGTATATATGTACATATATATGTACATATGTACATATGTGTGTATGTGTATATATATATATATGTGTATATATATATATATGTATCTCAGTGTTAAAATATCTAAATATCCACAGAGTCCAAAATTCTGTTCTGTACATCTGTGTCTCTTTTTCTGTTTTGCATATAGGGTTATCGTTACCATCTTTCTAAATTCCATCTAGAGAGGTGGGAGGGCGGATCGGGATCAGGAATACATGTAAATCCATGGCTGATTCATGTCAATGTATGACAAAAACCACTAGAATATTGTAAAGTAATTAGCCTCCAACTAATAAAAATAAATGGAAAAAAAAGAAATAGAAAAAAAAATCTAAATATCTAAAAGGAATAATGCTAAGTAAAAAAATTAAGTTCAATGGTACATGTTGTATGATGCCACTTGAGGAAAAAACATATATATAAAGTAATCCTAGACATATGTGTGTATATCCTAGAAATATATATATGTATATATGTATGTATATATATCCCCTAGAATATGACCAAGAAGTATAAACACACAATTCAGGGTTGTGGTTCCTTTCATTGAATACTGGTGATAGAGTTAAAAGCATATTTCACTATCTCTGTAATGTTTTGTTGAGAGAAAGAGAGCAATGAAGCAAACATGACAAAGTGTTCATCTTCAGGGGTAGATCCAAAAATCTTTTTTTATATGACTCTTTGTGCTTTTAACTTTGCATCAATAGTATAAGTAGCGATGATAATAATAAAACAAGTAACTGGGTTTTCCCTGAGCTCCTGTGCTCTCTCCAAAGCAGAGTTTTTCCCCTCAAGTTTCCTATATAATGCTTGTGGCAGCAGTTGGCAGTTCAGCAGTCACTAACAGCCAAGGTTAAGGACATAGAGAAAACTAAAGAAAATGTGAAAACTTGGCACCCAAAAAGTTGCCTGGTATTGTCAGTACTTTTTCACTCACTGTGACTTTTGGGAGTTGTACTGAATTCCAAGTTCAGAGTGATGCCATCTGGGGGATTTCTACCTTTGTAATCCTTTACTGCAGTTATAACCAACAATACTAAGAACATGGCTATACGCCAGGGAAAGGTTATACTGCTTATGTATTTAATCTGCCCCCTAAAACACAAAAGAGTCCTGGGTCCTGCTTAGACTCATTAACATTTGAAAAGCTTTTCTTTCTTCAAATTTGCTGAGTACTACGCCTTTCCTGATTCCCAAGGGAAAACTCCAATTCTGCTTGGCAAAGGCTCTGCAAAAGATTCAGTTTTTGAGAAAACAAAAGAGGAGAGTTCTGGGCCAAAGAGGATAGAGGGGAAATCTTTATAATCTTTATAACCACTCCAATATTTTTCCTGCTCTAACTTTTCATGTGTAGAACTTATTTTAAGCAGAAAGATTAAAGTCTTCAAACCATAAGAACATAGGCTGTTGCTATATATATATATATATGTGTATATATATATATATATATATATATATATATACACACACACACACACACACATACACACAGGAGGTAAAGTGAACAGATTCTGCTGCCTGAATGCAGGGACAATAGCAAATGTCCCTTAGGGGCCAATTTGTTTCTTTACCACAGGAAAACAGTTTCTTCAGAGACTGACTACTCTATCAATCAGCTAGTTTCTAGCCTATTCAAACTTACAGAGAACCAAAATGCTGCAGCTCCAAGTTCACACTCTAGCCCTTATTAAAGCAATATTACAGTCCATATATATAATGGTGACCAAGAAATGTATATAAATACTACATATAATGTAATAATATACAGCCAATAATACTGGTACTTCAAAGCATCTATATACATGTACACACATACACACAACCTATATATCAAAGGGCTGTGATAAAATATAGAAAATGAGCACCATCACCCTGACAGTAACTCATCACACAAAAAGTAACTCTTTATCCATTGGATCATAGAAAAAGCAAGAGAGTTCCAGAAAAACATCTACTTGTGTTTTATTGACTATGACAAAGCCATTAACTGTTTGGGTCACAACACACTGTGGAAAATTCTTCAAGAGATGGGAATACCAGGCCACCTCACTTGCCTCACGAAAATCCGTATGCAGGTCAAGAAGCAACAGTTAGAACTGGACATGAAACAATGAATTGGTTCAAAATTGGGAAAGAAGGCAGTATATTGTCACCCTGTTTATTTAACTTATATGCAGAGTGCATAATGTGAAACAACAGGCTGGATGAGGCACAAGCTGGAATCAAGATTGCTGGGAGAAATACAATAACCTCAGATATGCAGATGATACCACCCTTATGGCAGAACGTGAAGAGGAACTAAAGATCCTCTTAATGAAAGTGAAAGAGGAGAGTGAAAAAGCTGGCTTAAAACTCAACATTCAAATAACAAAGATTATGGCATGCAGTCCCATCACTTCATGGCAAATAGATGGATAGACTATGGAAACTTTATTTTCTTGGGCTCCAGAATCACTGCAGATGGTGACTGCAGCCATGAAATTGAAAGATGCTTGCTCCTTGGAAGAAAAGCTATGATGAACCTAGACAACATATCAAAAAGCAGAGACATTATTTTGCTGACGAAGATCTGTCTACTCAAAGCTCTGGTTTTTCCAGTAGTCATGTATGAATGTGAGAGTTGGACTATGAAGAAAGTTGAGCACCAAAGAATTGATACTTTTGAACTGTGGTGTTGGAGAAGACTCTCGAGAGTCCTTTGGACTGCAAGGAGATCCAACCAGTCCATCCTAAAGGAAATCAGTCCTGAATATTCATTGGAAGAACTGATGTTGAAGCTGAAGTTCAAATACTTTGGCCACCTGATGCAAAGAACTGACTGGAAAAGACTCTGATGCTGGGAAAGATTGAAGGCAGTAGGAGAAGGGGACAACAGAGAATGTTGTCATCCGACTCAATGGACATGAGTTTGAGCAAGCTCCAGGAGCTGGTGATGGCCAGGGAAGCCTGGAGTGCTGGGGTCGCAAAGAGTCAGAAAGGACTGAGCAACTGAACTGACTGAACCTACTGAACTCTGTATCAGAAAACAAGTATCATTAATTTCAGGCTTATCTCTCACTTGTAAGAGCCTCTAATCATACTCTAAGGCCCAATTTTGACAGGGAAATTTTCCATAATTAAGCTGTCATTTTCTACTTCAGCCAATACAATCCAATAAATCTTAATCTGATATTGATGCTGATAGTTAATCCATACCAGAAAGATACTTGCTTCTCTAATTCTCAAAGTTCACTATGAAAAAAGTTCTTATAGCGTTCAATAATCACTAAATTTCACACCTTAGCACATCTTAAACTAACAGATGAAATTTAAAAGGATATTTTAAAGAGTTTTTGGTAAAACAGCTTATTTTAAAATGAAAAGACTGAAGTACAGGAAGGAAGCATGATTTCCCCTAAATCAAAAACATAATTAGTGTAGTATGACAGCTAAATTTTAACAGACTCTAGCTAATAATAAGACAAGTCACAATTATGTGCTTTTCTTGGTGAAGAGGTAGAAGAGTGCAATAAAATGCTCTTATTAACACCCTTAATAAACACCATGCCTCATCTATCTCTCCTATTGGATTTTTATATAATTGAATTTTTATTTAGTTATGGATTTTGGTGTAGTTGGATTTTTATATAATTGGTTTTTAATGTTGGATTTCAATGTTTGTATTCGAATAGAGTTGGAAAATAGATTGCAAACTTATTGTATCACTACTTGTAAAATAGTTAGGGACTAAATGAGATAACATATACAGTTTCTCAGAATATATGCTCAAAAATTGTAGTTTCCTTTGTTCACTGTGATGTCTTACATATGCATACAGGCTTAATATCAATATTCTACAAAGGGACATTGATACCAAGCAGAACCCTGTGGGGCTACCGGGCACAAAAGCAGCATTCCTTTGTCCCTCATTTCTTTGATTACAGAAAATGGGCTTCATACAGCCTCCACGATCTACTCTGAATTCCAAGGGGCAGGTTCAAACAGTAGGGAAGATAGGAGATGAGAGACAAAGGAAGAACAGTCAAGAGAAACAATAGTGCATACCAAAATTAGATTTGCAGAGAAACTATCCATGAGAAAGACCTGAAGACTAGCAAAAAAATACCTTCTGCAACTAAAGATGCAAAGAAAGAACCAAAAGGATATGAATAAGAGGGGCAGAGACAGGTATACTGAAGACACACAACCCTGGGTAGGTTACCAACAATTGGGAGTATAACTAAATTACAGAGGTTCTCCCCAAGAAGCAAGGGATCCAAATCCCATGTCAGGCTCCCTAACTCAGGTGTTTTGCATGGGAAAGATAAACACCCAGGATATTTTGCTTTCAAGGCCAGTAAGGCATACTTCTGGGAGATGCCAAGGATAGTGGGAAATAGAGATTCCCCTCTTAAGGTATGCCAGAAACTCACACACTCTGGGACTCCCTGGTAAAAGCAGCCATGTGAAAGGAACAAACTGCTGATTTGGAGAGGCTCCTGGATAAGCAGGTAGAAACTGAAGCTAACCCTGGGAACAGAGACACTGATGGCAGCCATTTGAAGTAGCACATTCTACCATGAGAACACTGGTGCTGGCAATCACTATTTTGAAAACTTCTCTCTAGCTTATTAGAAAAAGAAAAAGGCCTACGTACTAATGTCTCAACATGAGTCTTGGGCTGCCTGAGTTCAAGCAGCTATCCAGAGAGGGACATAGCCCAACTCTCCATCAGTCCACCAGCCTGAACACCTTTTCAGTCTACAGTCATACCAGGAGCTAGCCCTGTTGATCAGAAGGCCCAGGACTGAGGTCCACACAGCAGTGCACCATCAGTATCCCTGCAACTACCTAGGATCTGCAGGCAGATATTGGGACATGGACTCACCCAAAAGTAGACTGGCAACAACTCCAGGAAACCAAGGGTCCTGCAACCAGAGACCCCAGGACCTGACTCTACCCAAATGTTGGCTGACACGAGCCCCAGGACCAGCTTCACATACCACTGGATGGGCATCAGCACCAGGATCCACTGAACTGTGGATCAGCATCCTCCAGGCATCAGCCCAGGGACTCACCAAGACTAGGAACTACCAATCAGCAGAGAAACACTCTGGGCCTTGGGCCCCTCAGTCACTGGTCCCAGAAACCAGCACTATGCATTAGCAGGCCAACACCAACTGTGAAACACCCTGGAACCCTTAGTCAGCTGCCCCTGGATCCAACAGCACTCATGAGTTTTGGGAAACACTGAACACCACAATCAGTGGTATCAGGAACTGGCCTGCTTACTAGCATGGTGATAGTAGTCCTGGAACCCCCAAACCCACAATCACCCACCCAAGAACCCAGCTCCACCCCAAACTGGGCCAGCACTACCCCACCAAGGAATTCACATTAAGAAAGTTTATGACCTATGCGACCAACCAGTAGCCTTCAGCCTCCACACAAGGTAGGGCCTGGCATCAACTATACCAAGGGCCAATCACATCTACTAGACAGCCCACAGTAGGCAGTGCCCCACAACCAAAGGATCCACACAGATGTCATAAAAGTCACCACTAGAGCATCTAGTTCAGGTGATGAGTGGGAAATGCACTGCTGGGATACACAGGATAGCTCCTATAAAAGGCCATTTCTCCAAAGTGGAAAATGAAACCAAACAACCAGATAGATAAAAATAAAAACAACAAATTTGTCAAAATGAATTGACAAAAGAATATGTTAAAAGCAACGAATAAAATAAAACCCTTTAAGAAGAACTAAGTGAAGTGGGGATAGGTAATCAATCTGATAAACAGTACAAACTCATGAAAATAAAGATATCCAAAGAATTCAGAAGACAGGATGAAAAGAGGAGAAGTTAGAAGTTTTAACAAAGAGCTAAAAATATAAAGAGGAACCAAACAGAGATGAAGAATATAATCATGTAAATTTTAAAAAAAATCCTAGAAAGAAAAAAACAGTATTTAAAGTAAACAGCAACCTAGAAAACAAAGTAATGGAAATTACTGAAGCTGAAGAAGAAAAAGAAAAAAAGAATGAAAAGAAATAAGGACAATAAAAGAGACTTCAGTGACAACAGCAAGTGTGCTAACATTTGCAATATAAGAGTCCCAAAAAAAGAAGGGGGCAAAGAACATAGTTGAAAACACAGTAGCTGAAAAGGTACCCAACATGAGAAAGGAAACAGGTATCCAATTGCAAGAAAAATAGAGAGTCCAAAACTGGATCAGGCTAATGGTGACCAAATCAAAACACATTTTAATTAAAATTGAAAACAATAAAGAGAAAGGGAAAATATTAAAATTAGCAAAGGAAAAGCAGCACATTAAATACAAAGGAACTCTTATTAAGCTATCAGCTAACTTTTAAGCTGTGGCACAGATCATGAGCTCCATACTGAAAAAGTCTGCCTTAAATTGAAGAAAGTAGAGAACACTACCAGACCTTTCAGATATGACCTAAATTAAATCCCTTATGATTATACAATAGAGGTGATGAAAAGATTCAAAGGATTAGATCTGGTAGACAGACTGCCTGAAGAACAATGGACAGATGTAGAGAAGATGCTGGAGGAGTAGGACAGGGAGACCACTTTTTCCCCCACAAATTCACCAAAAGATCATTTGAATGCTGAGCAACTTCGACAAAATAACTTCTGAATGCTGGAGGAGGACACCAGGCACCCAGAAAGGCATTCTGGGTTTAAAGGAGGTAGGACAAAATATAAAAGACAAAAAGAGTTAGGGATAGAGACCCGTGCTGGGGGTGGAGTCGTGAAAGAGAAGTTTCCAAACAGTAGGAAACCCTCTCACAGATGGGACTTTGGGGAGTTTTGGAATCTCAGAGGGCAACATAACCAGGAGAAAAACACAACAACACAAAATATGTGCCTAACCACAACTGCCAATGGAGAAGTGGCCCAGACGCTCACATCTGCCACCAGCAAGTGGGGGCTGGACAGGGAGTGACGGGCTGCATCATCGGTCCTCAGGGTAAGGACCGGGCCTGAATGCCCTGAGAACAATCAGAGGGAGCTAACATGAGATAGCAACCCAAACTGTGGGATTGCCAAAGACAAAAGAGAGAGAGAGAGAGAACTTACCCACTAAAGGCTCTAACACACAGCCTGGCCTGCTCACAGAACAAAGGATTCAGCAAATACCTAAAGAGAACTAGCTGACTGCATATAGCACCCTTCACCCCACCAGGGGCACAGAGGCAGGCATCCCACAGCCAAAGCCAGAAGAAAAGGGGCTGCTCCAATCTCGGCCCCAGAGACCAGCATCCTCCACCAAACTCTGAGCAGACACCCAGCTACTAATCAGGTATTCCTGGGATCCTGAACAGTTGACATCCACCAAGAGGGTCTCAGCCTGAAATCACCTCCCCAGGGAAGACAACAGCACACATGAGGCAGTGCTCTCATGGTGCACTCCAGAAACTGAGTGGTTGGGACCAGCGAAGTGATTAAGAGGAACGGTCCAACTGGGAGAGTGCATTCGCCAAATACCTAGTCGCCTGAGTGCAAGGACCTGTTCAGTTCAGTTCAGTTGCTCAGCCGTGTCTGACTCTTTGCGACCCCATGAACCGCAGCATGCCAGGCCTCCCTGTCCATCACCAACTCCCGGAGTCCGCCCAAACCCATGTCCATCAAATCAATGATGCCATGCAAACATCTAATCCTCTCTTGTACTCTTCTCCTCCTGCCCTCAATCTTTCTCAGCATCAGGGTCTTTTCCACTGAGCCAGAACTTCGCATCAGGTGGCCAAAGTAGTGCAGTTTCAGCTTCAACATCAGTCCATCCAATGAACACCCGGGACTGATTTTCTTTGGATAGACTGGTTGGATCTCCTTGCAAGCCAAGAGACTCTCAAGAGTCTTCTCCAACACCACAGTTCAAAAGCATCAGTTCCTTGGCACTCAACTTTCTTTACACTCCAACTCTCACATCCATACATGACCACTGGAAAAATCATAGCCTTGAGTAGATGGACCTTTGTTGACGAAGTAATGGCTCTGCTTTTTAATATGCTTTCTAGGTTGGTCATAACTTTCCTTCCAAGGAGAAAGCATCTTTTAATTTCATTGCTGCAATCACCATCTGCAGTGATTTTGGACCCAGAAAAACAAACTCAGCCACTGTTTCTGCTATTTCCCCATCTATGTGCTATGAAGTGATGGGACCAGATGCCATGATCTTAGTTTTCTGAATGTTGAGCTTTAAGACAACTTTTTCACTCTCCTCTTTCACTTTCATCAGAGGCTCTTTATTTCTTCTTCACTTTCTGCCATAAAGGTGGTTCCATCAGCATATCTGAGGTTATTGATATTTCTCCCGGCAATCTTGATTCCAGCTTGTGCTTCCTCCAGCCCAATGTTTCTCATGATGTAACCTGCATATAAGTTCAATAAGCAGGGTGACAATATACAGCCATGATGTACTCCCTCCAGCCCAATGTTTCTCATGATGTAACCTGCATATAAGTTAAATAAGCAGGGTGACAATATACAGCCTTGATGTACTCCTTTTCCTATTTGGAACCAGTCTGTTGGTCCATGTCCAGTTATAACTGTTGCTTCCTGACCTGCATACAGGTTTCTCAAGGTGCAGGTCAGGTGGTCTGATATGCCCATCTCTTTCAGAATTTTCCACAGTTTATTGTGATCCACAGAGTCAAAGGCTTTGGCATAGTCAATAAAGCAGAAATAGATGTTTTTCTGGAACTCTCTTGCTTTTTCAATGATCCATCAGATGCTGGCAATTTAACCTCTGTTTCCTCTGCCTTTTCTAAGACCAGCCTGAACATCTGAAAGTTCACAGTTCACGTATTGTTGAAGCCTGGCTTGGAGAATTTTAAGCATTACTTTACTAGCGTGTGAGATGAGTGCAACTGTGCAATAGTTTGAGCATTCTTTGGCATTCTCTTTCTTTGGGATTGGAATGAAAAATTACGTTTTCCAGTCCTCTGGCCACTGTTGAGTTTTCCAAATTTGCTGGCATATTGAGTGCAGCACATCCACAGCATCATCTTTCAGGATTTGAAATAGCTCAACTGGAATTCTATCACCTCCACTAGCTTTGTTCATAGTGATGCTTCCTAAGGCCCACTTGACTTCACATTCCAGAATTTCTGGCTCTAGGTGAGTGATCACACCATCGTGATTATCTTGGTCGTGAAGATTCTTTGTGGAGTTCTGTGTATTCTTGCCACCTCTTCTTAATATCTCCTGCTTCTGTTAAGTCCCTACCATTTTTGTCCCTTATTGAGCCCATCTTTGCATGAAACGTTCCCTTGGTATCTCTAATTTTCTTGAAGATATCTCTAGTCTTGCCCATTCTGTTGTTTTCCTCTATTTCTTTGCATTGATCACTGAGGAAGGCTTTCTTATTTCTCCTTGCTATTCTTTGGGACTCTGCATTCAAATGGGTATATCTTTCCTTTTCTCCTTTGCTTTTCACTACCTGTCTTTTAACAGCTATTTGTAAGGCCTCCTCAGACAGCCATTTTGCTTCTTTGCATTTCTTTTTCTTGGGGATGGTCTTGATTCCTGTCTCCTGTACCATGTCATGAACCTCCATCCATAGTTCATCAGGCACTCTGTCTGTCAGATCAAGTCCCTTAAATCTATTTCTCACTTCCACTGTATAGTCATAAGGGATTTGATTTAAGTCATATCTGAAAGGTCTAGGGGTTTTCTCCACTTTCTTCAATTTCAGTCTGAATTTAGCAATAAGGAGTTCATGATCCGAGCCAAATTCAGCTCCCGGTCTTGTTTTTGCTGACTGTATGGACCTTCTCCATGTTTGGCTGCAAAGAATATAATCAATCTGATTTTGGTGTCGACCATCTGGTGATGTCCACGTGTAGAGTCTTCTTTTGTGTTGTGTTGTTGTGCTCAGACCTGGGAAGGGCACAAAACGCATGCCCAACTGAGTCTGTGCCCTTGTGAAGTACCTGAGAACATGAGTGGTTTAAACCTGTGTAGTGCACAAAATGCAGGGCCCATTTTGGGCAGTGACCCTGCAGAGCACGCTGGAGGCAGAGCAATGTATACCCAGGAAACACAAGCTTCCTTGAGCTGGGGCAAACCCAGTGTGATCCATACACTGTGAGCACACCTCACACATGCCAGCAATATTTGTTTGAAGTGTCCCGCCCTCCTCCCAACACAGCTGAAAAAGTGAGGATAAATAAGTGACCACTTTGCTCCCTTGTTTCAGGGTTGAAATTAGGCTCTGAAGAGAACTGCAAACATAGAGGAAGCCAAAGTAAACAAAGGAGAGGGAACTGCTCTGGAAGTGACAGGTGCAACAGATAAAAACCCTGTAGTTAACATTGACTGAGCACTGGAGGGGGCCTATAGACCTTGAGAACAAGAACAAGCAGGAACAAGGAACTATCTGAAGCTGAACTGACACCACACTGCCCACAACAGCTCCACAGAAATTCCTAGGTATATTTTTACTATTAACACTGTTTAATTTTTTAAGTTCTTTATTACTCCTTTAATTTTCATTTTTACAACCTACTATTGCCTTGCAAAAAAAAGACCCTATTTTTAAGCAAATTTCATATATATATTCTTTTTTAATAATTTTTGTGGTTGATTTTGTTTTGAATTTTTAATATTGTTTTTTTGAGTGCCAAACCTCTACTCTAGATTTTTAATCTTTGCTTTTTGGTATTTGTTATCAATTTTGTACCTTCAAGAATCGAATCTTCAGTATCCATTTTCACTTAGGAGTGTGATTGCTGAATTCATTGCTCTCTCCCCTTTTCACTCTCCCATTTCTCCCCCAGGTCACCTCTATCTCCTCCCTCCCCCTTCTCTTCTTTACTTAATTCTGTGAATCTCTCTGGGTGTTCTGGGTGGTGAAGAACACTTACGGAACTGATTACTGGCTAGATTGGTCTCTCCCCTTTTGAATCCCCCTCTTCTCCTCCTGGACACCTCTATCTCCCTCCTCCCTTTTCTGATCTCCATGTAATTCTGTGAACCTCTCTGGATGTCCCTTGCTGGGTGTCCCTCTCGAGAACCCCAAAACACATATTAATCAAACTAATGAAGATCAAGTCCAAAGAGCAAATATTAAAAGCAGTAGGGGCACTGTTTATAGTTGCCAGGACATGGAAGCAACCTAGATGCCCATCAGGAGAAAAATGGATAAGGAAGCTATGGTACATATACACTATGCAATATTACTCAGCCATTAAAAAGAATTTATTTGAATCTGTTCTAATGAGATGGATGAAACTGGAGCCCATTATACAGAGTGAAGTAAGCCAGAAAGATAAAGAACATTACAGCATACTAACACATATATATGGAATTTAGAAAGGTGGTAATGATAACCGTATATGCAAAACAGAAAAAGAGACACAGAAGTATAGAACAGACTTTTGAACTCTGTGGGAGAAGGTGAGGGTGGGATGTTTTGAAAGAACAGCATGTATATTATCTATAGTGAAACAGATCACCAGCCCAGGTGGGATGCATGAGAGAAGTGCTCGGGCCTGGTGCACTGGGAAGACCCAGAGGAATCGGGTGGAGAGGGAGGTGGGAGGGGGGATTGGGATGGGGAATACATGTAACTCCATGGCTGATTCATGTCAATGTATGACAAAATCCACTGAAATGTTGTGAAGTAATTAGCCTCCAACTAATAAAAAAAAAAAAAAGTAAAAAAGATAAAGACCAATACAGTATACTAACGCATATATATGGAATTTTAAAAAATGGTAATGATAACCCTATATGCAAAACAGGAAAAGAGACACAGATGTACACAACAGACTTTGGGACTCTGTGGGAGAAGGCGAGGGTGGGATGTTCTGAGAGAATAGCATTGAAACATGTATACTATCAAGGGTGAGACAGATCACCAGCCCAGGTTGGATGCATGAGACAAGTGCTCAGGGCTGGTGCACTGGGAAGACCCAGAGGTACAGGATGGAGAGCGAGGCGGGAGGGGGGATCAGGATGGAGAACACATGTAAATCCACGGCTGATACATGTCAATGTATGGCAAAACCCACTATAATAATGTAAAGTAATTAGCCTCCAACTAATAAAAATAAATGGAAAAATAAATAAATAAACAAAAGCAGTAAGGGAAAAGCAACAAATAACACACAGGGGGAGCCTTATAAAAATAGCAGTTGATCTTTCAATAGAAATTCCTCAGGCCAGAAGGGAATGGCAGGCTACACTTAAAGTGATGAAAGAGAAAAACCTACAACCCAGATTACTAAAGCCAGCAAGGATCTCACTCAAATATGAAGAAGAAATCAAAAGCTTTACAGACAAGCAAAAGCTCAGAAAATTCAGCACCACCAAACCAGCTCTTCAACAACTCCTAAAGAATCCTCTAGACAAGAAACACAGAAAAGGTGTATAAACTTGAACCCAAAACAACAAATAAATGGCAACGGGATCATACTTATCAATAATTACCTTAAATGTAAATGGACTGAATGCCCCAACTAAATGACAAAGACTAGCTGAATGAATACAAAAACAAGACCTCTATACATGCTGTCTACAAGACACCAATCTCAAACCTTGGGACACACACAGATCTAAAGCGAAGAGCTGGAAAAATATATTTCACGGAAATGGAGACCAAAAGAAACCAGGAGTAGCAATATTCATATCAGACAAAAACAGACTGTGAAATAAAGGTCATGAAAAGAAACAAAGAAGGAAACTACATCATGACCAAAGGATCAATCCAAGAAGAAGTTATAACAATTATAAATATATATGCACCCAATATAGGAGCACCGCAATATGCAAGGCACATGCTAAAAAGTATGAAAGGGGAAATTAACAGGAACACAATAGTGGGAGGTTTTATTATCCCACTCACACTATGGATAGATCAACCAAGCAGAAAATTAGCAAGGAAACACAAACATTAAATGACCCAATGGACCAGTTAGACGTAAATGATATCTATAGCACATTTCACACAAGAACAATGAATTTAACCTTTTTCTCAAGTGCACACGGAACATTATCCAGGATAGACCACATGCTGGGCCATAAATCTAGCCTTGGAAATTTCAAAAAAATGAAATCATTTCAAGTATCTTTTCTGATCACAATGCAGTAAGATTAGATGTCAACAACAGGAAAACAACTATTAAAAATACAAAGATATGGAGGCTAAATAACACGCTTATGAATAACCAACAAATCACAGAGGAAATCTAAAAGGAAATCAAAATATGCATAGAAACAAACGAAAATGAAAACACAACAACCCAAAACCTATGGGATTCAGAAAAAGCAGTGATAACGGGAAGGTTCACAGCAATACAAGCTTACCTCAAGAAAGAAGAGGAAAATCAAATAAATAAGCTAACTTTACACCTGAAGCTACTAGAAAAAGAAGAAATGAAGAACCACAGGGTTAGCAGAAGGTAAGAAATCATAAAAATTAAAGCAAATAAATGAAAAAGAAACAAAGGAGACTATAGCAAAAATCAACAAAAATTAAAAGCAGATTCTTTGAGAAGATAAATAAAATAGACAAACCATTAGCCAGACTTATCAAAAAAATAAAAGAGGGAGAAGAATCAAATCAACAAAATTAGAAATGAAAATGGAGAAATCACAACAGAAAAAAATAGAAATGGAAAGGATCATAAGAAATTACTATCAACAACTATATGACAATAAAATGAACAGCTTGGAAGATATGGATGAATTCTTAGAAAAGTATAACCTTCCAAAATTGAACCAGGAAGAAATAGAAAATCGTAACAGACACATTACAAGCACAGAAGTCCAACTGTAATCAAAATTCTTACAACAGACCAAAACCCAGTACCAGATGGCTTCACAGGTGAATTGCACCAACAATTTAGAGAAGAGCTAACATCTATTCTACTCAAACTCTTCTAGAAAATTGCAGAGGAAGTTAAACTTCCAAACTCATTCTACAAGGCCCCCATCACCCTAATACCAAACCCTGACAAAGATGCAACAAAAAAAGAAAAGTACAGGCCAATATCACTGATGAACATAGATGCAAAAATCCTAAACAAAATTCTAGCAAACAGAATCCAACAACACAATAAAAAGATCATACATCATTACCAAGTGGGCTTCTGAGGGATTCAAGGATTCTTCAGTATTTCCAAACATTGTTGTATCAATGTGATACAACACAACAACAAATTGAAACATAAAAAAACATGATTATCTCAATAGATGCATAAAAAGCCATTGACAAAATTCAACAACCATTTATGATCAAAACTCTAGAAAGCAGTCATAGAAGGAAAATACCTCAACATACTAAAAGTTATATATGAAAACCTGCAGCAAACATTATCCTCAATGGTGAAAAATTGAAAGCGTTTCCCAAAAGTCAGGATCGAGACAAAAGTGCCCACTCTCATCACTACTATTCAACATAGTTTTCAAAGTTTTAGGTACAGCAATAAGAGAAGGAAAAAAGATAAAAGTAATCCAAATTGGTAAAGAAGCAAAACTCTCAGTGTTTGCAAATGACATGATCTTCGACATAGAAAACCTTAAAGACACAATGAGAAAATTATTAGAGCTAATCAATGAATATAGTAAAATTGCAGGATATGAAATTAATACACAGAAATCCCTTGCATTCCTATACACTAAAAATAATTTAAAAAAAGAAAGAGAAATTAAAGAAACATTTCACTTCACCATTGCAATGAAACGAATAAAATACTTAGGAATATATCTACCTAAAGAAACAAAACACCTATATATATAAAACTATAAAAAACTGCTGAAAGAAATCAAAGAAGACTCAAATAGATGGAGAAATATACCATATTCATGGACTGGAAGAATCAATATAGCAAAATGGGTATACAACCCAAAGCAATCTACAGATTCAATGCAATCCCTCTCAAGCTACCAACAGTATTTTTCACAGAGCTAGAACAAATAATTTCACAATTTGTATGGAAATACAAAAAAAACAAAGTTGAATAGCCAAAGCAATCTTGAGAAAGAATGAAACTGGAGGAATCAACCTGCCTGATTTCAGATTATACTACAAAGCTACAGTCATTAAGACAGTATGGTACTGGCACAAAGACAGAAATATATATCAGTGGAACAAAATAGAAAGCCCAGAGTTAAATTGACGCACCTATGGACACCTTGTCTTACAGAAATATACACAAGAGAAAAGACAATCTCTTTAACAAGTGGTGCTGGGAAAACTGGTCAATCACTTGTAAAAGAATGAGACTGGAACACTTTCTAACACCATACACAAAAATAAACTCAAAATGGATTAAAGATCTAAATGTAAGACCAGAAACTATAAAACTCCTAGAGGACAATAAAGGCAAAACACTCTCCGACATAAATCACCGCTGGATCCTCCATGACCCACCTCCCAGAGTTATGGAAATGAAAGCAAAAATAAACAATTGGGACCTAATTAAACTTAAAAACTTTTGCACAATGAAGGAAACTATAAGCAATGTGAAAGACAGCCTTAAGAACAGGAGAACATAATAGCAAATGAAGCAACTGAAAAAGAATTTATCTCAAAAATATGCAAGCAGCTCATGCAGCTCAATACCAGAAAAATAAACGACCGAATCAAAAAATGGGCCGAAGAACTAAACAAACATTTCTCCAAAGAAGACATACAGATGGCTAACAAATACATGAAAAGATTCTCAACATCACTCATTATCAGAGAAATGCAAATCAAAACCACAATGAGGTACCATCTCACACCGGTCAGAATGGCTGCTATCCAAAAGTCTACAAACAATAAATGCTGGAGAGGGTATTGGTGGGAAACTAGTACAACCACAATGGAGAACAGTATGGAGATTCCTTAAAAAACTGGAACTAGAACTGCCATACGACCCAGCAATCCCACTACTGGGCATACACACCAAGGTAACCAGAACTGAAAGAGATACGTGTACCACAGTGTTCATCACAGCACTGTTTACAAAAGCTAGGACATGGAAGCAAGCTAGATGTACACTGACAGATGAATGGATAAGTTGTAGTACAAATACACAGTGGAACATTACTTAGCTATTAAAAAGACCACATTTAAATCATTTCTAATGAGGTGGATGAAACTGGAGCCTATGAATACAGAGTAAAGTAAGTTAGAAAGAAAAATACCAATACAGTATACTAACACATATATTTGGAATTTAGAAAGATGGTAACACATGTAAACCCATGGCTGATTCATGTCAATGTATGGCAAAAACCACTCTGATGTTGTAAAGTAATTAGCCTCCAATTAAAATTTTAATAAAATGAAAAAAAAAGAAACATGGTAAAGATGATCCTATATGTGAGCCAACAAAAGAGACACAGATATAAAGAAAAGATATTTGGACTCTGTAGGAGTAGGTGAGGGTGGGATGATTTGAGTGAATAGCATTGAAACATGTATATTACCATATGTGAAATAACCAACCAGTCCAAGTTTGATGTATAAAACAGGGCACTCAAAGACTGTGAACTGGGACAACCAGAGGTATGGGATGGGAAAGGGGGTGGGAGGGGGTTTCAGGATGGGAGACACATGTACACCCATGGCTGATTCATGTCAATATATGTCAAACCACCACAATACTGTAAAGTAATTAGCCTTCAATTAAGTAAATTAACTTTAAAAAAGAACAATTCTCAGAGGTTCATAACATTGTACAGGAGGTAGTGACCAAAACCATTCCCCAGAAAAAATAAATGTAAAAAGAGAAAGTGGTATTGTAAGGAAGCCTGAAAAACAGCTGAGAAAAGAAGAGTAACAAAAGGCAAAGGAGAAACTTAAAGATATACTCAACTCAATGCAGTTATAAAGAATAGCAAGGAGAGATATGATAGCCCTCTTAAGTGAACAATACAAAGAAATATAGAAAAAAATTAGAATGTGAAAGAGTAGAGATCTCAAGAAAACTGGAGACATCAACGGAAAATTTCATGGAAACATGGGCACAATAAAGGACAGAAATGGAAAGGATGTAACAAAAACAAAAGAGATTAAGAAGAAGTGGCAAGAATACACAGTAGAACTATCCAAAAAAAGGTCTTAATGACCGAGATAACCATGATGGTGTGGTCAATCACCTAGACATCCTGGAGTGTGAAGTCAAGTGGGCCTTAGGAAGCATTACAACAAACAAAGCTAGTGGAGGTGATGGAATTCCAGCTGAGCTACTTAAAATTTTCAAGATGATACTTTTACAGTGCTGCACTCAATATTTCAGCAAATTTGGAAAACTAAATAGTTTCCACAGGAATGGAAAATATCAGTTGTCATTCCAATCCCAAAGAAAGACGATGCCAAAGAATGTTCAATCTAGCATACAATAGCAGTTATTTTCACATGCTACCAAGGTAATCCTCAAAATCCTTCAAGCTAGACTTTAACAATATGTGAACCAAGAACTTACATATGTACAAGATAGATGTAGCAAAGGCAGAGGAACCAGAGATCAAATTGCCAACATTTGTTGAATCAAAGAAAAAGCAAGGGAGTTTCAGGAAAAAAACAAACAAACAAGAAAAAAAGCATCTATTTCTGAATGTGTGGATGACAAAAAATTGTGGAAAAATTTTACAAAGAGAATGCAATACCAGTCCACATTACCTATCTTGTGAGTAACCTGTATGCAGGTCAACAAGCAAGAGGTAGAACAGGACAAGGAATAATGGGCTGGTTAAATTGGGAAAGGGAGATATGTCAAAGTTGTATACTGTCACCCTGCTTATTTCACATCTGTGCAGAGTTCAGTTCAGTTCAGTTCAGTCGCTCAGTCGCGTCTGACTCTTTGCGATCCCATGAACCGCAGCATGCCAGGCCTACCTGTCCATCACCAACTCCCGGAGTCTACCCAAACCCATGTCCATTGAGTCAGTGATACCATGCAACCATCTCATCCTCTGTCATCCCCTTCTTGTCCTGCCCTCAATCTTTCCCAGAATCAGGGTCTTTTCCAATGAGTCAGCTCTTCGCATCAGATGGCCAAAGTACTGGAGTTTCAGCTTCAACATCAGTCCTTCCAATGAAAACCCAGGACTAATCTCCTTTACGATGGACTGCTTGGATCTCCTTGCAGTCCAAGGGACTCTCAGGAGTCTTCTCCAACACCACAGTTCAAAAGAATCAGTTCTTCGGCACTCAGCTTTCTTTATAGTCCAACTCTCACATCCATACATGACCAATGGAAAAACCATAGCCTTAACAAGATGGACCTTTGTTGACAAAGTAATGTCTCTGCTTTTTAATATGATGTCTAGGTTGGTCATCACTTTCCTTCCAAGGAATAAGTGTCTTTTAATTACATGGCTGCAATCACCATCTGCAGTGATTTGGGAGCCCAAAAAAATAAAGTCAGCCACTGTTTCCACTGTTTCCCATCTATTTGCCATGAAGTGATGGGACCAGATGCCATGATCTTAGTTTTCTGAATGTTGAGCTTTAAGCAAACTTTTTCACTCTCCTCTTTCACTTTCATCAAGAGGCTCTTAAGTTCCTCTTCACTTTCTGCCATAAGGGTGGTGTCATCTGCATATCTGAGGTTATTGATATTTCTCCTAGCAATCTTGATTCCAGCTTGTGCTTCCTCCAGCCCAGCATTTCTCATGATGTAGTCTGCATATAAGTTAATAAGCAGGGTGACAACATACAACCTTGATGTACTCCTTTTCCTATTTGGAACCAGTTTGTTGGTCCATGTCCAGTTCTAACTGTCGCTTCCTGACCTGCATACAGGTTTCTCAAGGTGCAGGTCAGGTGGTCTGGTATTCCCATCTCTTCCAGAATTTTCCACAGTTTATTTTGATCCACATAGTCAAAGGCTTTGGTATAGTCAATAAAGCAGAAATAGATGTTTTTCTGAAACTCTCTTGCTCTTTCAATGATCCAGCGGATGTTAGCAATTTGATCTCTGGTTCCTCTGCCTTTTCTAAAACCAGCTTGAACATCTGGAAGTTCACGGTTCACGTATTGTTAAAGCCTGGCTTGGAGAATTTTAAGCATTACTTTACTAGCATGTGAGATGAGTGCAATTGTGTAGTAGTTTGAGCATTCTTTGGCATTGTCTTTCTTTGGGATTCGGACGAAAACTGACCTTTTCCAGTCCTGTGGCCACTGTTGAGTTTTCCAAATTTGCTGGCATATTGAGTGCAGCACTTTCACAGCATCATCCTTAAGGATTTGAAATAGCTCAACTGGAATTCAATCACCCCCACTAGCTTTGTTCATAGTGATTCTTCCTAAGGCTCACTTGACTTCTTATTCCAGGATGTCTGACTCTAGGTGAGTGTGAGTGATCACACCATCATGATTATCTGGGTCGTGAAGATCTTTTTTGTACAGTTCTTCTGTGTATTCTTGCCACCTCTTCTTAATCTCTTCTGCTTCTGTTAGGTCCATACCATTTCTATCTTTTATTGGGCCTTCTTTGCATGAAATGTTCCCTTGGTATCTCTAATTTTCTTGAAGTGGTCTCTAGTCTTTCCCATTGTATTGTTTTCCTCTATTTATTTGCTTTGATTGCTGAGTACATCACGTGAAATGCCAGAATGGATGAATCGTAAGACGGAGTCAGCAACCTCAACCATAAATATCAATAACCTCAGCCATACTGAGTACCTTCACTGTTCACCTGAAACTATCACAACAGTGTTAACTGGCTACATCCCAATACAAAATATTTGTGGTGTTTAGCAAAGTTGCAGGATACAAACTCAATACACATACATCACTTGTATTCCTATATACTAACAATGAAAAATCAGAAAGAGAAATTAAGGAATCAATCCCATTTACCATTGCAACAATAATAAAATATCTAGGAATAAATCTACCTAAGTAGATGAAAGGACTGTATGAAAGAAAATTATAAGACACTGATAAAAGAAATCAAAGATAACATAAAAAGATATTCTATGGTCCTAGCCTAGAAGAATCAATATTGTGAAAATGACTATACTACCAATTTCAATCTACAGATTCAATGTGTTTCCTATCAAATTACCAATGGCATTTTTCACAGAACTAGAACAAAAAATTTCACAGTTCATATGGATACATAAAAGATCCAGAGAAACCAAAGCACACTTGAGAAAGAAGAATGATCCTGGAGGAATTAACCTTCCTGACTTCAGACTATATTACAAAGCTACAGTCATCAAGACAGTATGGTCCTGGCACAAAAACAGAAATATGCACCAAAGGAACAAGATAGAAAGCCCAGAGATAAACCCATACACCTACGAGTACCTTATTTTTGAAAATAGAGGCAAGAATATAAAATGGGGAAATGATAGACTCTTCAATAAGTGGTGCTAGGAAAACTAAACAGCTACATGTAAAAGAATGAAATTAGAACACTTTCTAACATCATACCTAAAGACGAACTCAAAATAGATTAAGACCTAAATGTAAGACCAGAAACTATAGAATTCTAAGAGGAAAACATATCCAGAACACACGATGACATAAATCAAAGCAAGATCCTCTATGATCTACCTCCTAGAGTAATGGAAATAAAACGAGAAATAAACAAGTGGGACCTAATTAAACTTAAAAGCTTTGGCACAGTAAAAGAGACTATAAACAAGGTTAAAAGACAGTCCTCAGAATGGCAGAAAATAATAGGAAATGAAACAACTGACAACAGAATTATTTCCAAAATATACAAGCAGCTCATACAAGTCAATACCAGAAAAGCAAACAACCCAATCAAAAAGTGGGGAATAGACCTAAACAGACACTTCTCCAAAGAAGACATACAGATAGCTAACAAACACATGAAAAGTTGTTCAACATTGCTCATTTTTAGAGAAATGCACATCAAAACTACAATCAAATATCACCTCACACCAGTCATTAAAAGTCTACAAATAATAAATGCTAGAGATGGTGTGGAGAAAAGGGAATCTCTTGCACTACTGGTGCATAAGTAAATTGATACAGCCACTATGGACACATTACAGAGATTCCTTAAAGGCTAGGAATAAAACCACCATAAGACCCAGCAATCCCACTAGACTGAGGAAACCAAACCTGAAAAAGATACATATATACCAGTGTTCAATGCAGCACTATTTACAATAGGTAGAACATGGAAGCAACCTAGATGTCCATCGACAGATGAATAGACAAAGAAGCTTTGCTACATATACAACGGAATATCGTTGTTGTTCAGTTTGCTCAATCATGTCTGACTCTGCAAACCCATGGACTATATCAAGCCAGGTTTCCCTGTCCTTCAACATCTCCCAGAGTTTGCTCAAACACATGTCCATTGAGTCGGTGATGGCATCCAACCATCTTGTCCTCTGTCATCCTTTTCTCCTCCTGCCTTCAATCTTTCCCAGCATCAGATTTTTTCTAAAGAGTTGGCTCTTCACATCAGGTGGCCAAAGTATTGGAGCTTCAGTATCAGTCCTTCAAATGAATATTGAGGGCTGATTTTCTTTAGAATTGCCTGGTTAGATCTCCTCTGCAGTCCAAGGGACTCTCAAAAGTCTTCCCCAACACCGCAAACATTCAAAACCATCAATTTTTTTGGTGCATAGCTTCCCTATTATCCAACTCTCACATCCATTCATGACTACTGGAAAAACCATAGCTTGGACTAGATGGACCTTTGTCTGCAAAGTAATGTCTCTGATTTTTAATATGCTGTCTAGATTGGTCATAGCTTTTCTTTCAAGGAGCAGGCATCTTTTAATTTCATGGCTGCAGTCACCATCTGCAGTGATTTTCGAGCCCAAGAAAATAAAGTCAGTGACTGTTTCCATTGTTTTCACATCTCTTTGCCATTTAGTGATGGGATCAGATGCCATTATGTTAGTTTTTTGAGTGTTGAATTTTAAGCCAGTTTTTTCACTCTCTTCTTTCACCTTCATCAAGAGACTCTTTAGTTCCTCTTTGCTATCTGTCATAAGGCTGGTGTCTTCTGCATATCTGAGCTTATTGATATTTCTCCCTGCAATCTTGATTCCAGCTTGTGTTTCATCCAGCATGGCATTTTGCATGATGAATTCTGCATATAAGCTAAATAAGCAGGGTGACAATATACAGCCCTAATGTACTCCTTTCCCAATTTTGAACAAGTCCATTTTTCCATGTCTGGTTCTAACTGTTTCTTGACCTGCATACAGGTTTTGCAGGAGGCAGATAAGGTGGTCCGGTAGTCCCCATGTCTTTAAAAATTCTCCACAGTTTGTTCTGATCCACACAGTCAAAGGCTTCAGTGTAGTCATGAAGCAGAAGTAGATGTTCTTCTGGAATTCTCTTGATTTTACTATGATCCAATGGATGTTGGCAATTTGATCTCTGGTTCTTCCTTTTCTAAATTCAGCTTGAACATCTGGAAGTTCTCAGTTCATGTACTTTTGAAGCCTAGCTTGGAGAATTTTGAGCATTACTTTCCTGGCATGTGAAATGAGTGCAATTGTATGGTAGTTTGAACATTCTTTGACGTTGCCCTTCTTTGAGATTAGAATGAAAAATGACGTTTTCCAGTCCTGTGGCCACTGATGAGTTTTCCAAATTGACTGGCATATTGAGTGTAGCACTTTTAGGATTTAAAATAGCATAACTGTAATTCCATCACCTCTACTAGCTTTGTTTGTAGTGATGCTTCCTAAAGCCCACTCAACTTCTCACCATGGAATATTACTCAGCCATAAAAATGAATGCATTTGAGTTACTTCTAATGAGGTGGATTAACCTAGAGCCTATTGTACAGAGTGAAGTAAGACAGGAAGAGAAAGATAAATAACATATATGAATACACATATATGGAAAAGAGCTTCTTAATAAGGCTGAAAGAGGAGAGTGAAAAAGCTGGTTTAAAACTCAACACAACAAACTAAGATCATGACTCTGGTCCTATCACTTCATGGCAAATAGATGGGGCAAAAGTGGAAACAGTGACAGATTTTTTTTCTTGGGCTCCAAAATCACTGAGCATAGTGACTGCAACCATGAAATTAAAGGATACTTGCTCTTTGGGAGGAATGTTATGACAAACCTAGACAGTGTATTAAAAAGCAGAGACATCACTTTGGTGACAAAGGTCCATATATTCAAAGCTATGGTTTTTCCAGTAGTCGTGTATGGATGTGAGAATTGGACCATAAAGAAGGCTGAGCACTGACAAATTGATGTTTTCCAACAGTGGTGCTGGAGAAGACTCTTGAGGGTCCCTCAGACACCAAGGAGATCAAACCAGTCAATTCTAAAGGAAATCAACCCTGAATATTCATTGGAAGGACTGATGCGTGAAGCTCAAGCTCCAATACTTTGGCCACCTGATGCAAAGAACAGACTCATTGGAAAATACCTTGATGCTGGGAAAGATGGAGGACAAGAGAGTAAAGGGGCAACAGAGGGTGAGATGGTTAGATAGTATCACTGACTCAATGGACATGAGTTTGAGCAAACTTCAAGAGGTGGTGAAGAGCAGGGAAGTCTGGCATGCTGCATTTATGGGGGTACAAAAAGTTGGACACATCTTATTGACAGAACAACAATAACTTTTAAACAGAAACTCTGCAGTTCAGAAGGGAGTAACACAATATATGTAAAGAAATGAAAGGGGGAAATCTACAACTGAGAATACTCTACCCAGCAAAGCTTTCATTCACACTTAATGGAGACATTAAAAAATTTTACAGACAAGTGAAAGTTAAAAGACTTCAGCACCACCATACCAGCCTTACAAGAAATGTTAAAGGGATTTCTACAAGCAATAGAAAAGCCACAACTTGAAATATGAAAATTATAAAATAAAAAATCTCATTAATAAAGGCAGATACACAGTAAAGTTTGTAAATCATGGATGTATAAAGCGAGTAAGACAGTTACAAGCAAAAGCAGTAAAATAACCTATATCCAGAATAAGTGTATAAAGGAAACCTAAAAGAAAAAGGTATGAAACATGATGTCAAAAACAGTAAATGGGGTTGCTGTTATTTAGTCGCTAAGCCATGTCTGACTCTTGTGCAACCCTATAGACTCTAGCCTGCCAGGCTCTTCTGTCAATTGGATTTCCCAGGCAAGAATATTGGAGTGGGTTCCCATTTTCTTCTCCGGGGGACCTTCCTGATCCAGGAGTTGAACTCACATCTCCTGAACTAGCAGGCAGATTCTTTACCACAGAGTCACTGGGTAAGGCAAGTGAACAGGGTGGGGGAGCAAAAAGATATAGTTATTAATACGTAGTTGACTTTAAAAAATCAACAATTTAAAATAATCACATATATAGGTACAGATATACTTATAGATTGTTATACATAAGCCTCATGAAACCCATTAACCAAAAATCCATATCAGATACATACACAAATATGGTAGAAAGGAATTCTACCATAACACTAAAGACAGTCATCAAATAATACAGGAAGATAGTGAAAGAAGGAGAAAGAAACAAAAAAGAAACTCAAAAGTAACTGAAAACAACAAAACAGCAATAAGGAAAACAACCTTAAATGTAAATTGACTAAATGTTCAAATCAAAAGATAAAGAGTACTTGAATGGATATAAAAACAAGGCCCATCTATATGGATAAACAACAAGACCCCTATATATGTTGCCTACAAGAATCTCATTTCAGATCTAACAACACACACAGACTAAAAGTGAGAAAATAGAAAAATAAATTCCATGCAACTGGAAATAAAAATAAAGCCAGAGTAGCAACAATGTTATCATAAAAAAAAAGACTTCTAAACAAAGAAGGTAACAAGAGCAAAAGAAGGGCATTACATAATAATCAAGGGATTAATCAAAGAAAAATACAATTATAAATACATATGCACCCATCATAGAAGCACCTAAATACATAAAACACATATTAATAGATACTAAGGGAGATATTTATAGAAACAAAACAATAATAGGATATTTTAACATCCCCCTTATAGCAAATGGACATGTAATCCAGACGGAAGATGTACAATGAAACATTAACCAAAAAAAACTCGTTAATAACACATTACACCATTGGACTCAATAGATATATGTAGGAGATTCCATACAAAAGGGGCAGAATTTACATTCTTTTCAAGTGTACATGGGTCATTTTCCAAAACAGATTACATGGTATGCCAAAAAACAAGTCTCCACAAATTTAAGAAAACTGAAAGCACACGAAGTATCTTCTTTGACCATAATCTTATGAGACTAGAACACAACAATAAGAAAAAACCTGCAGAAATCATAAACATGTGGAGGTTAAACAATATGCTACTAATCAACTGATGATCACTGAAGAAATTGAAAAGTTAAAATATCTAGAGACAAGTGAAAAGGAACACACAGTGGTCCAAAATCTATGGGATACAGAAAAAGTATTTCTAAGAGGAAAGTTTATAGGAAACCATGGCTACCACGAGAAACAAGAAAAATCTGAAATAAACAACCTAACCTTATAACTAAAGGAACCAGGGGAAAAAAAGAACTAACAAAACCACAAGTTAGTAGATGGAAAAAGATCATAAAGGCCAGAATAAAAATAAATAAAATAGTGGCTAAAAAATAATAGAAAAGAACAATGAAATTAAAAGCTGGCTTTTTTTTTGAAAATGTAAACAAAATTGATAAACTTTGGGCTAAAAACATGAGAAAGCCCAAATAAGTAAAATCAGAAATGAAAAAGGAGACGTTACAACCGACACCACATAAATACATAAGGTCATAATCAATAACTACCAATACTTACAGGCCTAGAAAATGGACAACATAGAAGACATGGACAAATTTCTAGAAATGTCCAATAGCCCAAGACTGAACCAGGAAAAACAGAAAATATGAACACACCTATTTCCAGTAGTGAAACTGAAACAGTAATATGAAACAACTCCCAGCAAGTAAAAGTGCAGGACTTTTCACTATTGTCTGTTTCGGAGTTGTTTTTATTACTGATTCAATTTCAATACAGATAATTTCAACCAAACATTTAGAGGAGAGTTAACACCTATCCTGAAATTATTACCAAAGAAAGCATAGGAAAGAATGTTCATGAAATCATTCCTGATATCAAAGTCAGACAAAGATATTACACAAAAAGAAAATTAGGGGTCAAAATCACTGATGAACATATACACAAAATCCTCAACAAAATATTAGCAAACTGAATTCAACAATACATTAAGAGGATCATACAACATGATAAATTTGGATTTATCCCAAGGATGCAAGGATAGTTCAATGTCCACAAATTAAACAGTGTGATACATCACATTAACAAATCGAAGAATAAAAATCATATGATCATCTCAATGGACACCGAAAGAGTTTTTGACAAAAGTCAATACTCATTTATGAGAGGAAAAAAAAAAAACTCTCAACAAAATGGGTATAGAAGGAATATACAGCAATACAACAAAGACCATATATGATATGCCCACAAATAACAACATAAAGAATGATTAAAGTTGAAAGCATTTCCTCCAAGATCAAGACAAAGATCCCCATTCTCACCAATCTGAGGGCTAACATCTTAAATACACAGAAAACTCATACAATTAAAAAAAAAAAAAAAAACATACCACCCAATTTTTAAAACAGAAGAGTAGACATTTTAACAAAGTCATATAGCTGGGCAATAGGCACATGAAAAGATGCCCAACATAACTAATCATTAAGGAAATTCAATTCAAACCCAAACTGAGATATCACCTTACACCTCACACCTGTCAGAATGACTATTTTCAAAAAGACAACAAATGTCAGCAATGATGTGGGAAAAAAATGGAAGCCTCATGCACTTGGTAGGAATGTAAACTGGTGTAGTCATTATGGAAAAAGTATGGGTATTCCTCAAAAACTGAAAGTAGCATATGATCTAATTCTAATCATGGGAATTTATTTGAAGAAAACAAAAACACTAATTCAAAAAGATATATGCAACCCTATGCTCACTGAAGCATTATTTACAATAGCCCAGATAAAGAAGCAACCTATGTGCCCATCAATAAGTAAACCGATAAAGAAGATGTGGGATATACATCCAATGGAATACTACTCAGCCACAAAAATAATGAAATCTTGCAATTTGCAGTAACATGCATATGCCTGGAAAGTATTATACTAACTAAGTTTGGCAGAGACCCAAATATTACATGATTTCATCGGTATGTGGAATCTATAAAACAAATGAAATTACAAAACAGAAACAGTCATACATTCAGAGAACAAAAAAGTGGTTGCCACTTCTACACTGCTTGTGGAAATGGAAATTGATACAGCCACTATGGAGAAGAGTATGGATATTCTTAAGAAACTAAAAATAGAGTTACCTTATGATTCAGCAATCTCACTCCTGGGCATATACCCAGAGTAAACCACAATTTGAAAAGATATATGTGCCCCAATGTTCATTGTGGCAGTATTTGTAATCTCCAGGACATGGAAGCAAATTAAATGTCCATTGACAGAGGAATAGATAAAGATGTGGTGTATAAATATATATATATATGTTACCACATGATATTTGCTCTTCTCTGTCTGACATTTCACTCAGTATGACAATCTCTAAATTCATACATGTTACTGCAAATAGCAATATTTTATTATTTTTCTATGGTGGAGTAATATTTTATGGCTGAACAACATATATTATTATGAATGTATATGCTGTTATTGTTTAGTCACTAAGTCATCTCTGACTCTTTTGAGACCCCGGCTCTCCTGTCCATGAGATTTCCCAGGCAAGAATACTGGAGTGGGTTGCCATTTCCATCTCCAGGGTATCTTCCCAACCTAGGGATCAAACCCACATATCCTGCATTGTCAGGCACATTCTTTACTACTGAATCACCAGGGAAGGCCAGTATTACTCAGCCATTAAAAAAAAAAATGAAATAATTCAATTTCCAGTAACATGGATGGACCTAGAGACTGTCGTACTCAGTGAAGTAAGTGATACAGTGAAGGACAAATATCGCATGATATCACTTATATGTTAAATCTTAAAAAGTGGTACAAATGAACATATTTATAAAACAGAAATAAAGATGCAGAAAACAATCTTATGGTTACCGAGGGGAAGGTGCGGGGAGAGATAAATGGGAGATTGAGATCCCAACATATACACAGTAATATATATAGACTACCCAGGTGGTGCAGTGGTACAGAATCTGCCTGACAATACAGGAGATGCCAGAGACGTGGGTTTGATCCCTGGGTCAAGATGACCCACTGGAGTAGGAGATGGCAAGCCACTCCAGTATTCTCGCTTGGAAAATTCCATGGACAGAGGAGCCTGGCAGGCTATAGACCATGGGTCATAAAGAGTCAGACATTTCTGAGTGACTAAGCACACACACACACACAAATAAAATAAATAAACTAATAAGGATCTACTGTATAGCACAGGGAATTGTACTCAATACATTATAATGATCATATGGAGAAATAAGCCATAAAAAGAGTATATGTATAACTGACTAACTTTGTTGAACAGCAAAAAGTAATACAAAATTGTAAATCAACTATACTCCAATAAAATTAATAAAAATAAAAGAATGTGAGCTTATTTTTTTATGTTCATGGGAAGTGATTCATGGCCAGTTTCCACAATATGTCAAGGAGATGTTTTATATCTGAGTACTAATACTTTATGTTTAGTCTATAATTAATACTATTTACTGCATGCTCTGTCACTGTAATATTAATAAAACAATGATGGTTTTACAAATAAAGTTTCAATTACTAACACACACACACACAAATAAGTACTAGAGATGTAAAGTACAGGATGGTAAATATAATTAACACTGCTGTATGTTATATATGAAAGCAGTTAAAAGAGCAAATCCTGAGAATTTTCATTACAAGGAAAAGAGATTTCTACTATTGAATTTTGCCTCTGTATGATATGATAAATATTCACCAAATATGCTGTGACCATCACATCATGATGTATGCAAGTGCTGTACACATTTTATGCTGTACACATTAAATTTATAGAGTTCTATATCTCAATAAAACCAGAAGAAAAAAATATATAATATATACACATCTTCAGATGAATTTTAGAAAATAAAATTTTAAAAAGCAATAGACAATTGAGAGTAATCCAAATTCAAAAATAAACCCAAAATGGATTAAAGATCTAAATGTAAGATCAGAAGCTATAAAACTCCTAGAGGAGAACGTAGGCAAAACACTCTCCGACATAAATCACAGCAAGATCCTCTATGACCCACCTCCCAGAATATTGGAAATAAAAGCACAAATAAACAAATGGGACCTAATAAAACTTAAAAGCTTTTGCACAACTAAGGAAACTATAAGCAAGGTGAAAAGACAGCCCTCAGATTGGGAGAAAATAATAGCAAATGAAGAAACAGACAAAGGATTAATCTCAAAAATATACCAGCAACACCTGAAGCTCAATTCCAGAAAAATAAATGACCCAATCAAAAAATGGGCCAAAGAACTAAACAGACATTTCTCCAAAGAAGACATACAGATGGCTAACACACACATGAAAAGATGCTCAACATCACTCATTATCAGAGAAATGCAAATCAAAACCACAATGAGGTACCATTACACGCCAGTCAGAATGGCTGCTACCCAAAAGTCTACAAGTAATGAATGCTGGAGAGGGTGTGGAGAAAAGGGAACCCTCTTACACTGTTGGTGGGAATGCAAACTAGTACAGCCACTATGGAGAACAGTGTGGAGATTCCTTAAAAAACTGGAAATAGAACTGCCACATGACCCAGCAATCCCACTCCTGGGCATACACACCAAGGAAACCAGAACTGAAAGAGACACATGTACCTCAGTGTTCATCGCCATCACTGTTTATAATAGCCAGGACATGGAAGCAACCTAGATGCCCATCAGCAGACAAATGGATAAGAAAGCTGTGGTATATATACACAATGGAATATCACTCAGCCGTTAAAAAGAATACATTTGAATCAGTTCTAATGATGTGGATGAAACTGGAGCCCATTATACAGAGTGAAGTAAGCCAGAAAGAAAAACACCAATACAGTGAAAGTGAAAGTTAAGTCGCTCAGTCATGTCCTACTCTTTGCAACCCCGTGGACTCTAGCCCAGCAGGCTCCTCCATCCATGGGATTCTCCAGGCAAGAATACTGGAGTGGGTTGCCATTTCCTTCTCCAACCAATACAGTATATTAACTCATATATATGGGATTTAGAAAGATGGCAATGATAACCCTATATGCAAGACAGAAAAAGAGACACAGATGTATAGAACAGACTTTTGGACTCTGTGGGAGAAGGTGGGGGTGGGATGATCTGAGAGGATAGCATTGAAACATGTATATTATCAATTGTGAAACAGATCGCCAGTGCAAGTTTGGAGCATGAGACAAGTGCTCAGGGCTGGTGCACTGGGATGACCCAGAGGGATGGGATGGGGAGGGAGGTGGGAGGGGGATTCAGGATGGGGAACTCATGTAAATCCATGGCTGATTCATATCAACGTATGGCAAAAACCACTACAATATTGTAGTTAGCCTCCAACTAATATAAATAAAAGAAAAAAGATGTAATAGATACACAAAAGTTTTAGTGGCTATATAAGTATCAGATAAAACATATCTCAAAGCATAAAAAATGATACTGGAAATAAAGAAAAACACTGCACAATGATAAAAGGCCTAATCCATCATGAAGTTATAAAAACCATAAACCTATGTGTACCTAACAATAGAGTCATCAAAATGCATGGAGCAAATAGTGAAAAAATTGAAGGGAGAAATAAACAATTCAAGAATAAAAGTTGGAGAGGAACAAGATGGCAGAGGAGTAGGTGGATGTGGAGTATATTTCTCTCCATGGATACATCAGGAATACACCTTCCGACACAGAAGTGCTTGCAGAACACCAGCTGGGAGTGGTCAGGAGTACCTGGCCACCAGAAAAGCATATATAGAACCATGGAAAACTCAGTGGGCTTCCCTAATAGCTCAGTTGGTAAAGAACCCACCTGGAATGCTGGAGACTCCAGTTCGATTCCTGGGTCAGGAAGATCCACTGGAGAAGGGATAGGCTACCCACTCCAGTATTCTGGCCTGGAGAATTCCATGGACTGTATAGTCCATGGGATTGCAAAGAGGTGGACACAAGTGAGTGACTTTCACTTTTAAAACTGGGTAGGAGGAAGGAATTAGGAGGAAAACCAAAATAGTTAGCAGGACTGGACCTGCCCTTGGTGGGTTGGGGAACTGAAGCAGGGGTCCTATCACCACATCGGGGAAACTGTTTTGGTCAGAGCAGAAACATTTGAGGCTGAAAATGAAGCAGCTGATCTGTGGCAACCTAAACGGAATGAGAATGAAACAGACTATCCTTGCCACAGTCATACATGCCCTGGACAGGGACACAGGTCCCATACAAGGCACATCAACTGGGAGCTGGAGCATAGGGACTGTAGAGAAATCCAAGGGTGAGGTCTGCTGTTGACTGAAGGAAGACATCCCGAGGGGACATGAGGAAGGTGATTGTGGTAGATAATGCCTACAGAGGAAAGCCAGGCAGCCATGGAAGCAAGGTGATATTGCTGAGTCAAGCATATGGGGTGGAGTTATCGCCGTAGCCTCCTCTCCTCACACACCAGCATCCACAGCTGAACAACAGAGGCTGACTATTCAAGCATCTGACATGGGCCAAGCAACAGAGTAGGACACAAGCCAGGGTGCCCCTTTAAGTGCCTGACACACCAAACCACAGAGAAGGACCCCAGTCAGGGGAGACATTTTAGTGCCTGACTTGTCAAACACCAGCAGAGTAGGATCCCAGCCAGGGGGCCCCTTTATGTGCCTCATGTGCTGAGCAACAGAGAAGGATCGCAGGCAGGGGAGCCCTCTAAATGCCTGAATGGGCGGAAAAATGGAGGACTAGCCAAACAGACCCTCTGATCTCCAGCTGCCAGAGGCTAGATAAATACTCTGATAGGGTCATAGCTCCTGTGGCTGAGGCAGTCCGTGTCCCCACACACTTGGCAGCGCCAAGGTCCCCAGGACCCAAGCAGCTGCACCGCCTTCACACTCAATCCTCACTGGGACAGAGCTGACTCAGGCGAGAAAAAGTTATGTGCATTCTGGGTTGCTTTGCTCGTATCCAACTCTTTGCAACCCTGTGGACTACAGTCTGCCAGGCTTCTCTGTCTGGCAGGTTCTCCAGGAAGCAATACTGGCATGGTTAGCCATATCCTTCTAGAGCACCAAATTTACTGCTGCCCTAGCCACCAATTCCCCTGAGTACCTGGTGCTGCCAGGGCCGCTGCTACCCAAGCAGCTGCACCATCTCCACACCTGACACTCTCTGGGTCAGAACCAAGTCTTCCAGGGCAGCTTCAGGAGCAAACCCCTGTGGATGATCCGCATGCAGAGATGGAGATAAAACCACAACTGAAACCCAGGGGCAGTGTGGCTAAAGAAGAGGAACCAAAACCTTCCCACCAGCTGTACAAGCTGCAGATTAAATCCACACAATCAACTAGGCAGACTCTGTATCTATGGGATATTTAAAAGGACAGTGAGAGTTCTCACAAAAGAAAACACACTACTTGGCGACAACTGTGGACATTGGAGGCAAGAAACACAGGAGTAGGACAAGATTAGAGTCTGAGCTGCCCCCACAGCAGATCCAGAGACCACAGAAGTTTGGAGGGCATTCTAGGGAGATGAGGTAGACTGTAATTCCCAGCAAGGAAAATGACGCTAACAGCAGAGACTCAAGAAAAACATTTATTATTTTTCTATTTTGACTTGTTCTGTACTTTATTCTGGATTTCTTTCCCCCTCTGTTGTTGCAGTTGTTGAATTTATTAGTATTATCAAGTCTAATTGAGCTTTTGAGAATTCTTTTTCAATCACTCTTTTTATTTCTAGTTGGCCTTTTGAAGTTCTGTGGAATTTTCCTTTTTTTCTTTTTTTTCCCCTCTCTCTCTTTTTTTTTTTTTTTTTCAAGCCAAAGACTTTTTTTTTTTTTTTTTTAATTAGTTGGAGGCCAATCACTTCACAACATTTCATTGGGTTCTGTCATACATTGACATGAATCAACCACGGATTTACACGTATTCCCCATCCCGATCCCCGCTCCCACCTCCCTCTCCACCTGATTCCTCTAGGTCTTCCCAGTGCACCAGGCTGGAGCACTTCTCTCATGCATCCCACCTGGGCTGGTGATCTGTTTCACCATAGATAGTATACATGCTGTTCTTTTGAAATATCCCACCCTCACATTCTCCCACAGAGCTCAAAACTCTGTTTTGTATTTCTGTGTCTCTTTTTCTGTTTTGCATATAGGGTTATCGTTACCATCTTTCTAAATTCCATATATATGTGTTAGTATGCTGTAATGTTCTTTATCTTTCTGGCTTACTTCACTCTGTATAAGGGGCTCCAGCTTCATCCATCTCATTAGGACTGGTTCAAATGAATTCTTTTTAATGGCTGAGTAATATTCCATGGTGTATATGTACCACAGCTTCCTTATCCATTCATCTGCTGATGGGCATCTAGGTTGCTTCCATGTCGTGGCTATTACAAACAGTGCTGCGATGAACATTGGGGTGCACGTATCTCTTTCAGATGTGGTTTCCTCAGTGTGTATGCCCAGAAGTGGGATTGCTGGGTCATATGGCAGTTCTATTTCCAGTTTTTTAAGAAATCTCCACACTGTTTTCCAAAGCGGTTGTACTAGTTTGCATTCCCACCAACAGTGTAAGAGGGTTCCCTTTTCTCCACACCCTCTCCAGCATTTATTGCTTGTAGACTTTTGGATAGCAGCCATCCTGACTGGCATGTAATGGTACCTCACTGTGGTTTTGATTTGCATTTCCCTAATAATGAGTGATGTTGAGCATCTTTTCATGTGTTTGTTAGCCATCTGTATGTCTTCTTTGGAGAAATGTCTGTTTAGTTCTTTGGCCCATTTTTTGATTGGGTCATTTATTTTTCTGGAACTGAGCTGCAGGAGTTGCTTGTATATTTTTGAGATTAATCCTTTGTCTGTTTCTTCATTTGCTATTATTTTCTCCCAATCTGAGGCCTGTCTTTTCACCTTACTTATAGTTTCCTTTGTAGTGCAAAAGCTTCTAAGTTTCATTAGGTCCCATTTGTTTATTTTTGCTTTTATTTCCAATATTCTGGGAGGTGGGTCATAGAGGATCTTGCTGTGATTTATGTTGGAGAGTGTTTTGCCTATGTTCTCCTCTAGGAGTTTTATAGTTTCTGGTCTTACATTTAGATCTTTAATCCATTTTGTGTTTATTTTTGTGTATGGTGTTAGAAAGTATTCTAGTTTCATTCTTTTACAAGTGGTTGACCAGTTTTCCCAGCACCACTTGTTAAAGAGGTTGTCTTTTTTCCATTGTATATCCTTGCCTCCTTTGTCAAAGATAAGGTGTCCATAGGTTTGTGGATTTATCTCTGGGCTTTCTATTCTGTTCCATTGATCTATATTTCAGTCTTTGTGCCAGTATCATACTGTCTTGATGACTGTGGCTTTGTAGTAGAGTCTGAAGTCAGGCAGGTTGATTCCTCCAGTTCCATTCTTCTTTCTCAAGATTACTTTGGCTATTCGAGGTTTTTTGTATTTCCATACAAATTGTGAAATTCTTTGGTCTAGTTCTGTGAAAAATACCGTTGGTAGCTTGATAGGGATTGCATTGAATCTATAGATTCCTTTGGGTAGAATAGCCATTTTGACAATATTGATTCTTCCAATCCATGAACACGCTATGTTTCTCCATCTGTTTGTGTCCTCTTTGATTTCTTTCATCAGTGTTTCATAGTTTTCTATGTATAGGTCTTTTGTTTCTTTAGGTAGATATACTCCTAAGTATTTTATTCTTTTTGTTGCAATGGTGAATGGTATTGTTTCCTTAATTTCTCTTTCTGTTTTTTCATTGTTAGTATATAGGAATGCAAGGGATTTCTGTGTGTTAATTTTATATCCTGCAACTTTACTATATTCATTGATTAGCTCTAGTAATTTTCTGGTAGAGTCTTTAGGGTTTTCTATGTAGAGGATCATGTCATCTGCAAACAGTGAGAGTTTCACTTCTTCTTTTCCTATCTGGATTCCTTTTACTTCTTTTTCTGCTCTGATTGCTGTGGCCAAAACTTCCAACACTATGTTGAATAGTAGTGGTGAGAGTGGGCACCCTTGTCTTGTTCCTGATTTCAGGGGAAATGCTTTCAATTTTTCACCATTGAGGGTGATGCTTGCTGTGGGTTTGTCGTATATATCTTTTATTATGTTGAGGTATGTTCCTTCTATTCCTGCTTTCTTGAGGGTTTTTTTTTTATCATAAATGTGTGTTGAATTTTGTCAAAGGCTTTCTCTGCATCTATTGAGATAATCATATGGTTTTTATCTTTCAATTTCTTAATGTGGTGTATTACATTGATTGATTTGCAGATATTAAAGAATCCTTGCATTCCTGGAATAAAGCCCACTTGGTCATGGTGTATGATTTTTTTAATATGTTGTTGGATTCTGTTTGCTAGAATTTTGTTAAGGATTTTTGCATCTATGTTCATCAGTGATATTGGCCTGTAGTTTTCTTTTTTTGTGCCATCTTTGTCTGGTTTTGGAATTAGGGTGATGGTGGCCTCATAGAATGAGTTTGGAAGCTTACCTTCATCTGCAATTTTCTGGAAGAGTTTGAGTAAGATAGGTGTTAGCTCTTTTCTAAATTTTTGGTAGAATTCAGCTGTGAAGCCATCTGGTCCTGGGCTTTTGTTTGCTGGAAGATTTTTGATTATAGTTTTGATTTCCTTGCTTATGATTGGTCTGTTAAGATCTTCTATTTCTTCCTGGTTCAGTTTTGGAAAGTTATACTTTTTTAAGAATTTGTCCATTTCATCCAAGTTGTCCATTTTATTGGCATAGAGCTGCTGGTATTAGTCTCTTATGATCCTTTGTATTTCAGTGTTGTCTGTTGTGATCTCTCCATTTTCATTTCTAATTTTGTTAATTTGGTTCTTCTCTCTTTGTTTCTTAATTAGTCTTGCTAATGGTTTGTCAATTTTGTTTATTTTTTCAAAAAACCAGCTTTTAGCTTTGTTGATTTTTGCTATGGTCTCTTTAGTTTCTTTTGCATTTATTTCCGCCTTGGTTTTTAAGATTTCTTTCCTTCTGCTAACCCTGGGGTTCTTCATTTCTTCCTTCTCTAATTGTTTTAGGTGTAGAGTTAGGTTATTTATTTGGTTTTTTTATTGTTTCTTGATGTAAGCCTGGAATGCTATGAACCTTCCCCTTAGCACTGCTTTTACAGTGTCCCATAGGTTTTGGGTTGTTGTGTTTTCATTTTCATTCATTTCTATACATATTTTGATTTCTTTTTTGATTTCTTCTATGATTTGTTGGTTATTCAGAAGCGTGTTATTTAGCCTCCATATCTTTGAAGTTTTAACAATTTTTTTCCTGTAATTGAGATCTAATCTTACTGCACTGTGGTCAGAAAAGATGCCTGGAATGATTTCAATTTTTTTGAATTTTCCAAGACCAGATGTATGGCCCAGGATGTGATCTATTCTGGAGAATGTTCCGTGTGCACTTGAGAAAAAGGTGAAGTTGATTGTTTTGGGGTGAAATGTCCTATAGATATCAATTAGGTCTAGCTGGTCCATTGTGTCATTTAAGGTTTGTGTTTCCTTGTTAATTTTCTGTTTAGTTGATCTATCCATAGTTGTGAGTGGGGTATTAAAGTCTCCCGCTATTATTGTGTTACTATTAATTTCCTCTTTCATACTCGTTAGCGTTTGCCGAACATATTGCAGTGCTCCTATGTTGGGTGCATATATATTTATAATTGTTATATCTTCTTCTTCGATTGATCCTTTAATCATTATGTAGTGTCCTTCTTTGTCTCTTTTCACATCCTTTATTTGAAAGTCTATTTTATCTGATATGAGTATTGCGACTCCTGCTTTCTTTTGGTCTCCGTTTGCATGAAATATTTTTTTCCAGCCCTTCACTTTTAGTCTGTATGTGTCTCTTGTTTTGAGGTGGGTCTCTTGTAGACAGCATACATAGGGGTCTTGTTTTTGTATCCATTCAGCCAATCTTTGTCTTTTGGTTGGGGCATTCAACCCATTTACATTTAGGGTAATTATTGATAGGTGTGGTCCCATTGCCATTTACTTTGTTGTTTTGGGTTCACGTTCATACAACCTTTCTGCATTTCCTGTCTAGAGAAGATCCTTTAGCATTTGTTGAAGAGCTGGTTTGGTGGTGTGAATTCTCTCAGCTTTTGCTTATCTGTAAAGCTTTTGAATTCTCCTTCATATCTGAATGAGATCCTTGCTGGATACAGTAATCTAGGTTGTAGGTTATTCTCTTTCATTACTTTCAGTACGTCCTGCCATTCCCTTCTGGCCTGGAGGGTTTCTATTGATAGATCAGCTGTTATCCTTATGGGAATCCCTTTGTGTGTTATTTGTTGTTTTTCCCTTGCTGCTTTTAATATTTGTTCTTTGTGTTTGATCTTTGTTAATTTGATTAATATGTGTCTTGGGGTGTTTTGCCTTGGGTTTATCCTGTTTGGGACTCTCTGGGTTTCTTGGACTTGGGTGGCTATTTCCTTCCCCATTTTAGGGAAGTTTTCAGCTATTATCTCCTCGAGTATTTTCTCATGGCCTTTCTTTTTGTCTTCTTCTTCTGGAACTCCTATGATTCGAATGTTGGGGCATTTCACAGTGTCCCAGAGGTCCCTGAGGTTGTCCTCATTTCTTTTGATCCTTTTTTCTTTTTTCCTCTCTGCTTCATTTATTTCCACCATTTTATCTTCTACCTCACTTATCCTATCTTCTGCCTCCGTTATTCTACTCTTGGTTCCCTCCAAAGTGTTTTTGATCTCATTCATTGCATTATTCATTTTTAATTGACTCTTTTTTATTTCTTCTAGGTCTTTATTAAACATTTCTTGTATCTTTTCAATCTTTGTTTCCAGGCTATTTATCTGTAACTCCATTTTGTTTTCAAGATTTTGGATCATTTTTATTATCATTATTCTAAATTCTTTTTCAGGTAGATTCCCTATCTCCTCCTCTTTTGTTTGACTTGGTGGGCATTTTTCATGTTCCTTTACCTGTTGGGTATTTCTTTGCCTTTTCATCTTGTTTAGATTGCTGTATCTGGAGTGGGCTTTCTGTATTCTGGAGGTCTGTGGTTCCTTTTTATTGTGGAGGATTAACCCAGTGGGTGGGGTTAGACGATTGGCTTGTCAATGTTTCCTGGTTAGGGAAGCTTGCGTCAGTGTTCTGGTACATGGAACTTGATTTCTTCTCTTTGGAGAGCAATGGAGTGCCCAGTAATGGGTTTTGAGATGGGTCTATGTGTTAGGTGTGACCTTGGGCAGCCTGTATGTTGATGTTCAGGGCTATGTTCCTGCATTGCTGGAGAATTTGCATGGTATGTCTTGCTCAAAAGCTTATTGGCTCTTGGGTGGTGGTTGGTTTCAGTGTAGGTATGAAGGCTTTTGGACAGTCACTTATTACTTAAAGTTCCATGTAGTCAGGAGTTTTCTAGTGTTCTCAGGTTTTGGGCTTAAGTCTCCTGCCTCTGGATTTCAGTTTTATTCTTCCTGTAGTCTCAGGACTTCTCCAACTATACAGCCCTGATAAGAAAACTTCTAAGTTAATGGCTAAAAGATTCTCCCCCGTTAGGGACACCCAGAGAGGTTCACAGAGTTACATGAAGAAGAGGAGAGGGAGGAGGGAGATAGAGATGAGCAGGAGGAGAAAAAGGGGGACTCAAGAGGAGAGAGAAAGATCTACGCAGCTGTCTGTTCCCAGAGTGTTCTCCGTAGCCCAGTCACCTACAAAGATTCACAGAATTGGATTGGGAAGAGAAGGGGAAAGGAGGAAATAGAGGTGTTCTGAGGTAGAAAACAGAGAGTCAAGATTGGGAGAGAATAATCTTTGGTTTAAAAATAGGGCTTTTTTTTTTTTTTTTTTGTAAGGTTATAGTGTATTGAAAATGAAAATTAAGGAGTAGTAGAGGAGTACTAGAGGACTTTAAAAGAAATAAGAGAAAAAGAAAAGTAGAAAATAGAAGAGAAAAAGGAAAGAAAAAAAAAGAAAGAAAAAGAAAAAAAAAGAAAGAAAAAGAAAAAAAAAGAAAGAAAAAAAATTTTTTTCCCTAATTAAAAAAATCATAAAAATCTATGGAAATGAAAGTTAAGGAGTAATGGGGGAGTCATAGAGGATTTTAAAGGAAAATAAAAGAGAAAAAATAAAAAAGAAAAAATTTTTAAAAAAGGAAAAAAAAAAGAGAAAAAAGTAAAATTATATCTAGGAGTTTCTCTGGAGCTGTTGCGGTCAGTGTGGGTTCGGCTCAGTTTCAGATAGCTCCTCGTTCCAGCTTACGCTTCTCGATATCTACAGGCCCCTTCCGGTGTATTCGGTGTTTTCTAGAGGGATTTTAATCTGTTGCACCAGTCCCTTCTGAAGCGGTTCCCTTTGTTTATTTGGCTTCTGTTTGCCGGTCTCTTCAGAGCCTCCTTTCTGCCCTGACACAGGCGGGCAGAGTTGGACTCTTATTCAGGTAGCTAGTTTCGTTGCTGTGCGGGGAGGGGCTGGCGCTGCAGGGAGGGGCTGGTGCTGTGGGGACGGGCTTGCGCCACAGGGACGGGCTGGCGCTGCCGGGAGGGGCTGATGCTGCTTTCTCTGTCTGCGCTGCTCCGGCTCCCGGCTGTTCTATATGGAGCACGCCCCGCGCTGCACGAGGTTCCAGCCCTCGGGTGTTCCACAAAAGCGTGGAACGAAAAGCTGCACCTGCTCTCAGTGCCTTCCCCGTCAGAGTGGTCCAGGCAGCCAGGGGCTTGGTGGGCACACTCTCCCCAGGTGTGGCACGCCCACTCCCTTCCACGGACCCAGTCTCAGTTTCCGCTGGCGCCATTCGGGTGCCTGCGCCTTCTGCCCTCCGCGTCCCCAGCCCCAGTCCCCGCCCGCATCGGTCGGGTGCCTGCGCCCTGTGTCTCGCCGCAACCTTCCCCTCCCCCCTGCCTCCTGCCTCCGGCGGGGCTGGGCCAGTCTGCAGCCTGCGAGCTCTTCTCTGGACTTTCTCGGTCTCTTTGTTCTGCGAACGGCTGGCAGTGTGTTCGGGCCGGTTAATTTACTCTCTCTCTTTTGGTCTCCCACAGTTCAAGTTGGCAACTCACAGAAGCTCCCTCTGATTGTCCTCAGGGCACTCAGGCCCGGACCCTACCCCAAGCAATGCCGCCTAAGACTTCCCGGGACGGATCTCCGTCCTTAGCTCTTTTGTCTCACTTTTTATCTTTTATATTTTGTCCTACCTCTTTTCGAAGACAATGGGCTGCTTTTCTGGGCGCCTGATGACCTCAGCTAGCGATCAGAAGTTGTTTTGCGAAGTTTGCTCTGCGTTCAGTTATTCTTTTGATGAATTTGTAGGAGAGAAAGTGGTCTCCCCGTCCTACTCCTCCGCCATCTTGGCTCCTCTCCCCTCTCTTTTTAATGTTATTAATTTTCTACATTTAATACTTTGTTTCATTTTACTACTGTTCTTTTCCCCTTGCAGATAATCTTTAATATATATAAATCTTCCTTATCTACCTTTATTTAACTTTGCATTTCTATTCTTTCTTTTCTTCTTTCCTTTCTCTTTCTCACCATATTTGTTAGTTTGTTTTGTTTTTGTTGCTTTATTCCCCATTTGGCACATTGCTTTAGTTTGTTTTCCAGTCTGTGCTTTAGATAGTTTTGTTCTTAACGGGTGGATATCATTTTTGGTTTCCTTTATTTGCCAGGTCAATCTATTGTACTTTTTTTTTTAACTGTTTTGATTTTGCTTATGGGTATATATGTATCTGTGTATATTCTATTATTTTACTTATTATTTGCCTGATTTTGTAATTGCCATTTGTCTGGGGTGAGTCTTTTGTTTCTCATTTTTGCGTCTTTGTTTTAATTTCATTTAATGCCATAACACCACCTGTGGAATCTCCATTCACAACCGGGGATCAAGCCCTGAGCCTTTGGAGTGGGAGCACTGACTCCAAGGCCCTAGACTGCCAGAGAACTCTTAACCCTAGGAAGTATCCAGCAGGGAGAACTCCCACAAAGGCAACCACTTGCATACAATACCCAGCATCACCCAACTGCCAGTAGCACCCTGTGCAGGATGCCTCATCCAAACAACAAACAAGACAAAACTACAAACTCAGTCATCAGTAGACAATATTACCACCTCACTCAGCCCTGCCCATCAGAGGAAAAAAAAAAAAAACTCACTTACTCCCACCAGAGGAACTCACATCCCATGAGAAACTTACACAAACCACTGGACCAACCTACAAGAGCACAAACCAAAAGGAAGAAAGAATTCAACTTCAAACCCTGAAACAGGAGACCTCAAACACAATAAGTTTTTTAAAAATCATGAAAAGTCAAAGAAACACTGCACAAATGAAGGAACAACACAGATATACACAAGTCCAAATGAATGAAGATTAAATAGGCAAACTACTTGAAAAATAATTCAGAATAATGATAGTAAAGATGATCTAGGTTGCTTTAAACCTGCCCACAGGGTCAGAGTTTAATCTGTTTGTTACTGAAAGAAAAGGTATGGCCTTGGGAGGTATGACACAACCCCAAGGCCCTCACCAACAACCTGTAGCTTCTATTGCCAGGCTAGTGCCTGAAGCTCTTAAGTTTACTAGTGGGCGAAATCTTACTGTACTGATTTCTCATGATGTGAGCAGAATCTTAAACTCTAAAGTTCAGAGTGACAATGGCTCCACCTTTAAAGCTGCTGTAACTCAAGGGGTGTCAAAACTCCAGGAACAGATTAACACTTACACTATTCCTGGACACGCCAATATTCAGGAAAGGTTGAAAAGGTTAATGACATTATTAAGAAGCATCTGCATAAGCTAACACAGGAAACCCAAGACAGTTGGTTTAAAGTTTTACCCATAGTTTTAAGGAGGGCTTGAACTGCCCCTAAGAAGGGACTGTCTCTATGACAGACTGTTTTTATGCACAGATATTGTTATAGATCCTGAAGCCTCAGAAATAACTAACTATGTGACTCAGCTTTTAGCTTTTCAACAGACATTACAGGAACTCCAGGAGGTGACTCTTGACCCAGCTGCTAAGTCAAACAAGCCACTGTTTGAGCCAGGAAGAGAGACGGGTCTGATAACATATACGAGCTTGCTTCTACTGGCTCCAAAAGTCCTGAGTCTGCCGTTTGACCCTCAAGACAATGCCTTCCTGTCCTGGGCTCTTTCTTACTCCACAGTTCACAATTAGTCTAGTTGCTGGGTCTGTGGAGCATCCCCCTCTTCATCAGTTGAAAGCTTCCCATGGTGGGTTTCTTTATTTCAAGGAAAATAATTTTCTGAACTCTGTGATGACATCTAACAACCCTAAGATGGACTGGTATAACATATTGTACCTTAACTATGGGTTTAATGTGACTTTTAACTTTAATTATACATTATCTTGGTTTAATGACTATTTCGCTACATATAAGAAGGTAAACGGGTCTAGATCTGGTGGTTTTCTACCTGATGTTTATCAAATAAGAGATGAGGTCATATGGCTAACTCCTGAAAAGTTATGCCTACTATCTAATACCCCCATATACTAGGAACAAATAGAGCCATTCCCAGAAGTTAGCCAACAACTTAATTATAATGACAGGAAGCAATTGAGATTTTTGCCTCAGGAAATAAGCAATGTAATCATTCCTGTTTTCCAATCCCAGTTCAGTTCCTCCTTTTGGCTGGCCAGACACTGATTGGGACTGGATCCCTCAGTCTGGCTTGCTCCAAACAGGACCTACTGGATGTGTGGCTTTTACCTATGGGCATGGCTTCCCCCTGGCTGGATAGGGAGATCTACCCTAGGTCTAGCTTTTACTCATGGCCTAATATTTTCAAAGCTTCCAGAGAAGGCTGCTAATCTGTCACACTCTAAAACTCATTGGGCAAGGTCTGTATTTAAAAATATTCACTCCCTCTCTAGGAACTACAGATATTATGCTATACAGAGTTGATACTCTGAGTAACTTTACTCAACAGGCTTTACAAGATTCTCAAAAAGCTAGTTCAGCCCTTAATGCTAGACAAATACAAATTAGAAAGGTGGTTTTACAAAACAGATTGACCTTAGATATTCTAATGGCTGCACAAGGAGGAACTTGTGTCATTATTCATATGCAATGTTGTATATATATACCAGATATGAGCACAAATGTTACTCACTTTACTAAACACATGAACAAGATGATTCAGGCTATAGATACTCCTGAAGCCTCAGTCACCTCACTTTGGTAAACATTAACTAACTCCCCATGGTGGAAAACTATCTTAATCATAATAATTCTAATTGTTCTGTTTTAACTGTTTGCTCCCTGCACCTGTAACTGTGTAACTGGATTTGTTTTGAACCGTTCAAAAGCTTTAAGTTACAAATGGTTGTCCAGGCTTCTACGAATGCCACAGCCTCCTCCACCTATTACTTGAGGCCCCTGGATCAGAAACCCTCAATATGAGGGTTAGGAAAATATCTTGCCTTAAAAATTTAGGGACAGCACCACATCCCAGCAGGAAGCAGTTATAGAATGAAAATGCCAACCCTTGGCAACCTACTTCTAAAAGGAATGGGAGGAATATGAGACTTAATGTTTAGGTAGGTTGATAAGAAGTCTGGGATCCCCAAGGAGGAGAAAGGGGTGTGGGGCTCTTGAGGAGGAGAAAAGGACAAACATTTTTTTACACTCCCTCCTCTTAGTCACATAAAAGGTTTTTTACTTTAAGCCCAGAGCTAATGATTACACAACAAAAAACTCATCTTGCTCAAGGATATGATTTTCCTTAAACACTATACCAATGATTATATAACAACAATGTCTCCTACTCTAGGACATATTTCTTCTTCTTAAGAACTTTCTGACTAATCCTGTCATCTTAATATGTATATTGTGGAAGTAGGTCTAGTAAGATCTTTCTATTGTTATGTCTACTCCCATTATCACAAAATGTAAGTTGTGAGAGTGGGTCCAAAAGGCCTTTACAACCTTGAGACATTCTCTTGATTTATTGTTAATAACCAATAGAAAAAGTATATAACTCTTTTGCTAACATTATAGAGGGGGCACTCTCCATCCCACTTCTGATATCTATGTCAGAAGCTTTCTCTGTCCTTTTTTAAACTTTAATAAAACTCTGCTACACAAAAGCTCTTGAGTGATCAAGCCTGGTCCCTGGTACTGAAGCTAAATCTTCTTCAGAGATCACGAATCCAACATTGTTCACCATAAGCTATCAGGAGCACATCAATACATAAGACAAACACTAACAGACATAAAAGGAGAAATTGACAGTAACACAATAATAGTAGGAGACTTTAACACCACACTTACAACAATGGACAGATCATCAAAACAGAAAATTAATAAGGAAACACAAATCTTAAATGATATATTAGACCAGATGAATCTCATTGATATCTTCAGGATATTCCACCTAAATGCAGAATACACCTTCTTCTCAAGTGCATTCTCCAGGAAAGACCACATCTTGGGGCACAACTCAAACCTCAGTAAATTTAAGAAAATTGAAATCATATCAAGCATCTTTTCTGACCACACTGTTATGATATTATGAGATTAGATTTTCACTACAAGTAAAAATTAAAAAACTGTAAAAAACACAAACACGGGGAGATTAAACAATACATTTCTAAATAATGAACAGCTTGCTGAAGAAATCAAAAGGGAAATCAAAAAATTCCTAGAAACCTCAGATAGATAGATAGATGCAGAGAAAGATTTTTACAAAATTCAATACCTATTTATGATTTAAAAAACTCTCCAGAAAGCAGGCATATAAGGAACACACCAGATCATAAGAAAAGCCATATATGACAAACCCACAGCAAACTTTATCCTTAATGGCGAAAAAGGGAAAGCATTTCCTCTAAAATTAGAAGAGGACAAGGGTGTCCACTCTCACCACTACTATTCAACATAGATTTCGAAGTGTTACCTACAGCAACTAGAGAAGAAAAAGAAATAAGAGAAATTCAGATTTGAAAGAAATAAAACTGTCACTGTTTGCAGGTGATATGATCCTCTACATAGAAAACCCAACAGACACCACCAGAAAATTACTAGAGCTAATCAATGAATACAGTAAAGTTGCAAGATATAAAATTAAGACATAGGAATCCCTTGCATTCCTATACACTAACAATGAAAAACAGAAAGAGAAATGAAGGAAACAATCTCATTTGCCATCACAACAAAAAGAATAAAATACTTAGGAATAAATTTACCTACAGAAACAAAAGACATATATATATAGAAAACTATAAAACACTGATGCAAGAAAGGAAAGATGACACAAATAAATGTAGAAATATACCATGTTCTTGGATTGGAAGAATAAATATAGAGAAAATGAGTATACTACCCAAAGCAATCTATAGAGTCAACACAATTACTATCAAGCTACCAACAGTATTTTTTCACAAAACTACAACAAATAATTGTACCGTTTGTATGGAAACACAAAAAAAATCTTGAATAGCCAAAGCAATCTTGAGAAAGAAAATGGAACTTGAGGAATCAACCTTCCTGACTTCAGAATATACTACAAAGCTACAGTCATCAAGACAGTATGGTACTGGCACAAATATAGAAATATAGATCAATGAAACACAATAGAAAGCCCAGAGATAAATCCATGCACCTATGGAAAGCTTATCTTTGACAAAGGAGGCAAGAATATACAATGGAGAAAAGACAATCTCTTTAACAAGTGGTGCTGGGAAAACTGGTCAATCACATGCAAAAGAATGAAACTAGAACACTTGCGAACACTATACAAAAAATAAACTCAAAATGGATTAAAGATCGAAATGTAAGACCAGAAACTATGAAACTCTTAGAAGAAAACATATACAGAATACCCTCTGACATAAATCATAGAAAGATCCTCTATGAGTCACCTCCCAGAATAGTGGAAATAAAAATAAATAAATGGGACATAATTGAACTTAAAAGCTTTTGCACAAGGAAGGAAACTATAAGCAAGGTAAAAAGGAGGCCTTCAGAATGGGAGAAAATAATAGCAAATCAAACAACTAATTTCCAAAATATACAAGCAGCTCATACAGCTCAATACCAGAAAAATGAACAACCCAACAAAAAGTGCACCAATGAACTAAACAGACATTTATCCAAAGAAGACATACAGATGGCTAACAAACACATGAAAAGATGCTCAATATCACTCAGTATCAGAGAAATGCAAATCAAAACCACAATGAGGTACCATCTCACACCAGTCACAATGGCCAGCATCAAAAAGTCTACAAACAATAAATGCTGGAGAGGGTGTGGAAAAAAGGGAACCTTCTTACACTGTTGGTGAGAATGCAAACTAGTACAGCCACTATGGAGAACAGTGTGAAGATTCCTTTAAAAAAACTAGAAATAGAACTGCCATATGACCCAGAAATCCCACTGCTGGGCATACACACCAAGGAAACCAGAATTGAAAGAGACAAGTATACCCAAATATTCGTTGCAGCACTGTTAACAATAGCTAGGACATGGAAGCAAACTAGATGTCCATTGGCAAATGAATGGATAAGAAAGTTGTAGTACAAACACACAATATAATATTACTCAGCTATTAAAAAGAATGCATTTGAATCAGATTTAATGAGGTAGATGAAACTGGAACCTATTATACAGAGTGAAGTAAGTCAGAAAGAGAAACACCAACAAAGTATATTAACGCATATATATGGAATTTAGAAAGATGGTAACAATGTTCCTTTATGCAAGGCAGCAAAAGAGACACAGATGTAAAGAACTGACTTTTGAACACTGTGGGAGAAGGTGAGGGTGGGATGATTTGAGAGAATAGCATAGCAACATATATATTACCATATGTGAAATAGAAGTCCAGTTCAAATTCGATGCATGAAGCAGGGCACCCAAAGCCAGTGCTCTGGGACAACCCAGAGGGATGGCATGGGGAGGGAGGTGGGAGTGGGTTTCAGAATGGGAGGGACACATGTGCACCAATGGCTGATTCATGTCCATCTATGAGAAAAACCACTACAATATTGTAAAATAATCATTCTCCAATTAAAATACTTAATTAAAAAAATAAAATAAAGAAAGAGGGGAAATCAGAAGTAAATAAAACAATATGTTATTAATTAACAAGAAAATTAGAGTGATTGCATTCTGAGGTGATTTCTTTTCCTCTTCTTTATTTCAATGACTTTTATGTTGCAGCACTGACTTCTTTGGGGGGAAAAACTCAAAAACAAATACATAAACACATATGAGTAAAATAAGTGCATAAAAATTTTTTAAAGCTTACTTTATGGGTAAAATTAGTTTTCACTGTTACTACAAGAGTATTTTAATAGTAAATAAATACCTCTTTTAAAGGAGCTATAAAGACCATTATTAGCAGAAGTGCCAACTGCATGACCTTGAAACACACATACTGTTATAGTTGGAGCCAAACTAGCTGAAACAATAAAGAAGTGGAGTACCCTGAGCACTAAATGAAAGGTGTAATCTCAGAACTGAAGACCTGAACAGAGATGTGATCAAGAAGACAAACCTGCACCCCAATGTTCATCGCAGCACTGTTTATAATAGCCAGGACATGGAAGCAACCTAGATGCCCATCAGCAGATGAATGGATAAGGAAGCTGTGGTACATATACACCATGGAATATTACTCAGCCGTTAAAAAGAATTCATTTGAACCAGTTCTAATGAGATGGATGAAACTGGAGCCCCTTATACAAAGTGAAGTAAGCCAGAAAGATAAAGAACATTACAGAATAGTAACACATATATATGGAATTTAGAAAGATGGTAACGATAACCCTATATGCAAAACAGAAAAAGAGACACAGAAATACAGAACAGACTTTTGAACTTTGTGGGAGAATGTGAGGGTGGGATATTTCAAAAGAACAGCATGTATACTATCTATGGTGAAACAGATCACCAGCCCAGGTGGGATGCATGAGACAAGTGCTCGGGCCTGGTGCACTGGGAAGACCCAGAGGAATCGGGTGGAGAGGGAGGTGGGAGCGGGGATCGGGATGGGGAATACGTGTAAATCCATGGCTGATTCATATCAATGTATGACAAAACCCACTGAAATGTTGTGAAGTAATTAGCCTCCAACTAATAAAAAAAAAAATGAAAAAAAAGAAGACAAACCACTATTAATAGGAGTACAATAGAGTCCAAAGAGAAATGAGCAAGAAAAGAAACAATAGTGATTCAAGAGAAGACAAAGAGATCTGTAGAAATGACAAGCACAACATATCCATTAGTCTATAACGTGAAACAATCTAATTAGGCAATAAGGAGATAATGGGGACACTTCCTGGAATACATCAAGTGATTGAGAGAAGTGGCTGCTTTAGGAGAATGCTAAAAATGCCCCTAGAACCTAGAATATCAGTACAGGAAGACACATGAGAGGAACCAATGTAACTTATGATTGTACACCATTGGAAACCTAGGCCAAGAAAAGGAGAAAGACCTTGTGAAAAATTCACAATGAGTTCTGGCTTAATGTGTTCTAATAATTAATACCAGGTCAGATCTCTTTCCACAAACACCAGCTGTTTTCTTCAAAGCTCTGTATGCTTAGAATGTTACTATTTTTTACAAGGGAAATCAAAAGCCTCCAAACCATTATATTCTACATTGTGTTCATTGTAAAAAATCAGGCAATGTAATCTCAATTGCTCTTCAGAGAATACTTCTGGGAAAACAATCCAATTTCTTTAACTACCTTCAATAATCTCTCATATGTATATACAAGACAGGACCAGAGTATAAGAAGCAAGTGCAGAACTGTAGACCACTTGACATTTGTCAGTATGATACTTGCTATAATATGTCAGAGGAAGGACACATATCCAAAGCCCATATCTTCCACCTATCCCCTGGCTCCTACTTGGCATATCCTCTAGTGTCTTTTAGAACAAATGACAGGGGGCCTGATCTCCTAGTACTGTCTCGGATATTCACAGCTAAGTAATCTTGCACCCAATTTCCTTCATCAGTAAATGAGGGGGCTACAGTGACATGATTTCAAAGGTCTCTCCCACCTTTAACATACTATGATTTCGTGAAAACTAAATTAACACTGCCATAACCAAATTCCTAACACCTATATAGAGTTTGAACATATTGAATATATTCAAATGTGTATTTCCTTATGAGACAAATAGGAACTCTCCTCTGGGAACCCAGTTGGTCCAATGGCCTAAATTCAAAACATAAGAGCCAAAAATTATTGATTTTATCACTAACTTTGCCAAAAAGTTCTCTGGATATGCCTGAGTTCGTACCAAATGAAGGAGCCATTCTAACGTTGGTCAGTGGATCAGTCAAGCTATGGTATCAGTTCCGTTCAGTTCAGTTCAGACGCTCAGTCATGTCCAACTCTTTGCGACCCCAAGAATCACAGCACGCAAGGACTCCCTGTCCATCACCAACGCCCAGAGTAGACTTGAACCCATGTCCATAGAGACAGTGATGCCATTCAACCATCTCATCCTCTGTCGTCCCCTTCTCTTCCTGCCTCCAATCTCTCCCAGCATCAGGGTCTTTTAAAATGAGTCAACTCTTCGCATGAGGTGGCCAAAGTAATGGAGTTTCAGCTTCAACATCAGTCCTTCCAATGAACACCCAGGACTGATCTCCTTTACGAAGGACTGGTTGGATCTCCTTGAAGTCCAAGGGACTCTCAAGAGTCTTCTACAACACCACAGTTTAAAAGCATCAATTTTCCGGCACTCGGCTTTCTTCACAGTCCAACTCTCACATCCATACATGACCACTGGAAAAACTATAGTCTTGACTAGATGGACCTTTCTTGGCAAAGGAATGTCTCTGCTTTTTAAAATGCTATCTAGGTTGGTCATAACTTTCCTTCAAAGGAGTAAGCGTCCTTTAATTTCATGACTGCAGTCACGATCTGCAGTGATTTTGGAGCAACAAAAAGTAAAGTCGGACACTGTTTCCACTGTCTCCCCATCTATTTCCCATGAAGTGAGGGGACCAGATGCCATGATCTTAGTTTTCTGAATGTTAAGCTTTCAAGCAACTTTTTCACTCTCCCCTTTCACTGTCATGAAGAGGCTTTTTAGTTCCTCTTCACTTTCTGCCATAAGGGTGGTGTCATCTGCATGTCTGAGGTTATTGATATTTCTCCTGGCAAACTTGATTCCAGCTTGTGCTTCTTCCAGCCCAGTGTTTCTCATGATGTACTCTGCATATAAGTGAAATAAGTAGGGTGACAAGATACAGTTCTGACGTACTCCACTTCCTATTTGGAACCAATCTGTTCTTCCATGTTCAGTTCTAACTGTTGCTTCATGACCTGCATACAGGTTTCTCAAGAGGCAGGTCAGGTGGTCTGGTATTCCCATCTCTTTCAGAATATTCCCAAGTTTAATATGATACACACAGTCGAAGGCTGTGGCGTAGTCAATAAAGCAGAAAGAGATGCCTTTCTGGAACTCTCTTATTTTTGCAATGACCCAGCGATGTTGGAGATCTGATCTCTGGTTCCTGTGCCTTTTCTAAAACCAGCTTGAACATCTGGAATTTCACGGTTCATGTATTGCTGAAGCCTGGCTTGGAGAATTTTGAGCATTACTTTACTAGCATGTGAGATGAGTACAATTGTGTGGTAGTTTGAGCATTCTTTGGGATTGCCTTTCTTAGGGATTGGAATGAAAACTGACCTTTTCCAGTCCTGTAGCCACTGCTGAGTTTTCCAAATTTGCTGGCATATTGAGTGCAGCACTTTCACAGCATCGTCGTTCAGGATTTGAAATAGCTCAACTGGAATTCCATCTCCTCCACTAGGTTTGTTCGCAGTGATGCTTTCTAAGGCCCACCTGACTTCACATTCCAGGATGTCTAGCTCTAGGTGAGTGATCACACCATTGTGATTATCTGGGTCGTGAAGAACTTTTTTCTATAGTTCTTCTGGGTATTCATGCCACCTCTTAATATCTTCTGCTTCTGTTAGGGCCATACCATTTCTATCCTTTATCGAATCCATCTTTGTCTGAAATGTTCCTGTGGTATCTCTAATTTTCTCGAAGAGATCTCTAGTCTTTCCCATTCTGTTGTTTTCCTCTATTTCTTTGCATTGATCGCTGAGGAAGGCTTTCTTATCTTTCCTGGCTATTCCTTGGAACTCTGCATTCAGATGGGAATATCTTTACTTTTCTCCTTTCCTTTTCACTTCTCTTCATTTCACAGACACTTGTAAGGCCTCCTCAGACAACCATTTTGCCTTTTTGCATTTCTTTTCCATGGGGATGGTCTTGATCCCTGTCTCCTGTACAATGTCACGAACCTACAGCCATAGTTCATCAGGTTCTCTGTCTATCAGATCTAGTCCCTTAAATCTATTTCTCACTTCCACTGTATAATCATAAGGGACTTGATTTAGGTCATACCTGAATGGTCAAGCGGTTTTCCCTACTTTCTTCAATTTAAGTTTCAATTTGGCAAAAGGAGTTCATGATCTGAGCCACAGTCAGCTCCAGGTCTTGTTTTCGGTGCAGGAGGGGCAAGAGGAGCTACTCCATGTTCAAGGTCAGGAGGGGCGGCTGTGAGAAGATACCCCTCGTCCAAGGTAGGGAGCAGCAGCTGCGCTTTGCTGGAGCAGCTGTGAAGAGATACCCCATGTCTGAGGTAAGAGAAATCCAACTGGGACAGTAGGTGTTGCGAGAGGGCATGAGAGGGCAGACACACTAAAACCATAATCACAGAAAACTGGCCAATCTGATCACAGCACCACAGTTGAGTCTAACTCAGTGAAACTAAGCCATGACGTGTGGGGCCACCCAAGAGGGTCGGGTCATGGTGGAGAGGTCTGACAGAATGTGGTCCACTGGAGAAGGGAATCGCAAACCACTTCAGTATTCATGCCTTGAGAACCCCATGAACACTATGAGAAGGCAAAATGATAGGATACTGAAAGAGGAACTCCCCAGGTCAGTAGGTGCCCAATATGCTACTGGATATCAGTGAAGAAATAACTCCAGAAAGAATGAAGGGATGGAGCCAAAGCAAAAACAATACGCAGTTGTGGATGTGACTGGTGATAGAAGCAAGGTCTGATGCTGTAAAGAGCAATATTGCATAGGAACCTGGAATGTTAGGTCCATGAATCAAGGCAAAATGGAAGAGGTCAACCAGGAGATGGCAAGAGCGAATGTCGACATTCTAGGAATCAGCAAACTAAAATGGACTGGAATGGATGAATTTAACTCAGATGACCATTATATCTACTACTGTGGGCAGGAATCCCTTAGAAGAAATGGAGTAGCCATCATGGTCAACAAAAGAGTCCAAAATGCAGTACTTGGATGCAATCTCAGAAACGACAGAATGATGTCTGTTCGTTTCCAAGGCAAGCCATTCAATATCACGGTAACCCAAGCCTATGCCCCAACCAGTAACACTGAAGAAGCTGAAGTTGTTAGCTTTGTTAGCTTTTCAAAGCTTTGCTTAAAGCTATGACGACCTACAAGTCCTTTTAGAACTAGCACCCCAAAAAGATGCCCTTTTCATTATAGGGGACTGAAATGCAAAAGTAGGAAGTCAAGAAACACCTGGAGTAACAGGCAAATTTGGCCTTGGAGTACGGAATGAAGCAGGGCAAAGGCTAATAGAGTTTTGCCAAGAGTACGCACTGGTCATAGCAAACACCCTCTTCCAACAACACAAGAGAAGATTCTACACATGGACATCACCAGATGGTCAACACTGAAATCAGATTGATTATATTCTTTGCAGCCAAAGATGGAGAAGCTCTATATAGTCAGCAAAAACAAGACTGGGAGCTGACTGTGGCTCAGATCATGAACTCCTAATTGCCAAATTGAGACTTAAATTGAAGAAAGTAGGGAAAACCACTAGATCATTCAGGTATGACCTAAATCAAATCCCTTATGAAAATACAGTGGAAGTGAGAAATAGATTTAAGGGACTAGATCTGATAGACAGAGAGCCTGATGAACTATGGATGTAAGTTTGTGACATTGCACAGGAGACAGGGATCAAGACCATCCCCATGGAAAAGAAATGCAAAAAGGTAAAATGGTTGTCTGAGGAGGCCTTACAAGTGTCTGTGAAATGAAGAGAAGCGAAAAGCAAAGGAGAAAAGGAAAGATATTCCCATTTGAATGCAGAGTTCCAAAGAATAGCCAGGAGAGATAAGAAAGCCTTCCTCAGCGATCAATGCAAAGAAATAGAGGAAAAAAACAGGATGGGAAACAATAGAGATCTCTTCAATAAAATTAGAAATACCAAGGGAACATTTCAGGCAAAGATGGGTTAAATAAAGGACAGAAATGGTATGGACCAAACAGAAGCAGAAGATATTAAGAAGAGGTGGCAAGAATATACAGAGGAACTGTACAAAAAAGACCTTCACGACCCAGATAATCACAATGGTGTGATCACTCACCTTGAGCCAGACATCCTGGAATGTGAAGTCAAGTGGACCTTTGAAAGCATCACTACAAAGAAAGCTAGTGGATGTGATGGAATTCCAGTTGAGCTATTTCAAATCCTGAAAGATGATGCTATGAATGTGCTGCACTCAATATGCCAGCAAATTTGGAAAACTCAGCAGTGGCCCCAGGACTGGAAAGACGTCAGTTTTCATTCCAATCCTAAAGAAAGGCAATCCCAAAGAATGCTCAAACTACCACGCAATTGCACTCATCTGAGATGCTAGTGATGTAATGCTCAAAATTCTCCAAGCCAGGCTTCAGCAATATGTGAACTGTGAACTTCCAGATGTTCAAGCTGGTTTTAGAAAAGGCAGAGGAACCAGAGATCAAATTGCCAATATCAGCTGGTTCATTGAAAAAGCAAGAGAGTTCCAGAAAAACATCTATTTCTGCTTTATTGACTATGCCAAAGCCTTCGACTGTGTGGATCACAATAAACTGTGGAAAATTCTGAAAGAGATGTGAATAGCAGAGCACCTGACCTGCCTCTTGAGAAATCTGTATGCAGGTCAGGAAGCGACAGTTATAACTGGACATGGACCAACAGACTGGTTCCAAATAGGAAAAGGAGTACGTCAAGGCTGTATATTTTCACCCTGCTTATTTAACTTATATTCAGAGGACATCACGAGAAACGCTGGGCTGGAAGAAGCACAAGCTGGAATCAAGATTGCCAGGAGAAATATCAATAACCTCAGATATGCAGATGACACCACCCTTATGGCAGAAAGTGAAGAGGAACTAAAAACCCTCTTGATGAAAATGACAGGGGAGAGTGAAAAAGTTTGCTTAAAGCTTAACATTCAGAAAACTAAGATCATGACATCTGGTCCCATCACCTCATGGGAAATAGATGGGGAGACGGTGGAAATAGTGTCAGACTTTATTTTTTTGGCCTCCAATATCACTGCAGGTGGTGACTGCAGCCATGAAATTAAAAGATGCTTACTCCTTTGAAGGAAAGTGATGACCAACCCAGATAGCATATTAAAAAGCAGAGACATTAGTTTGCCAACAAAGGTCCATGTTGTCAAGGCTATGGTTTTTCCAGTGGTCATGTATGGATGTGAGATTTGGACTGTGAAGAAAGCTGAGCACCAAAAAATAGATGCTTTTGAACTGTGGTGTTGGAGAAGACTCTTGAGAGTGCCTTGGACTGCAAGGAGATCCAACCAGTCTATCCTAAAGGAGCTCAGTCCTGGGTGTTCATTGGAAGGACTGATGTTGAAGCTGAAACTCCAATACTTTGGCCACCTCATGCGAAGAGTTGACTGATTGGAAAAGACCGTGATGCTGGGAGGGATTGGGGGCAGGAAGAGAAGGGAACGACAGAGGATGAGATGGCTGCATGACATCACTGCCTCGATGGGTATGAGTTTGAGTCATCTCTGGGAGTTTGTGATGGACAGGGAGGCCTGGCGTGCTGCGATTATGAGGTTGCAAAGAGTCGGACACGACTGAGTGACTGAACTGAATAACTAATTAGAGAGTATATAATTCCATTGCTAACACTAGCAAGGTGGTACTCTTTCTGCCGCCTTCTGATGCCTATGTCAGAAGCCTTCTCTATCTCTTTTATACTTTAATAAAACTTTATTACACAAAAGCTCTGAGTGATCAAGCCTTGTCTCTGGCCCCAGATTGAATTCTTCTCCTCCGGAGGTCAAGAATCCCGACATCTTTGCATGCTCAACAACAACCTTCAGAATCTGCCTGCAGTGCAGGACACCTGGGTTTGATCTCTGGGTTGTGAAGATATCCTGGAGAAAGGAACGGCTACCTACTGCAGTATTCTGGCCTGCAGAATTCCATTGACTGTATAGTCCATGAGGTTGCAAATAGTCGGACATGACTGAGCGACTCATTTTCACTTTCATCCATAAATGCTGTTTTTGGTTCACTAACAAATCTAGTACTGCAGTGTAACAGACATCTTACATTTCAGGGATATAAAAATATGAACTTTAAAATCTGAACTGTATAGTATGTATATTAATATTTGTACCATTAAATTAGGAATACACTTAAGTCTATGAAGAACTGCATTATAAATAGCAATTTTTTTTTCAATCTGTAGTTTGAGCTAATACAATATAATGTTTACTTTGCTAGTGAGGGTTGGAAGGGGATGAGGTGGCTTCACATGATGGGATGCACAGTGTTGGCTGGGTCACATGACTACATGCATGCCACACAACAGAACAAGCCTTTAGAACCTGGACCAACCTGGCACAGATGAATGACAAACACTATTGCTTTACAAAGGCAGCTCAGATTCTCCACTGTCTGAAATCAACACTCCCATACATTCACTTCTCAATAGCTTCTTGAGGATCTCTGAGGGTTGGAGATCAAAGCACCTGTGATGTACCGAACAGGCACAAGAGATTCTCTTTATCTTTGAAATTACAGCCAAATATAAATCATTATTTTATGAAACCCATCCTATGCCAAAATACTCGCCCTCTTGTTTGTGTTTGTAGCCCTATACCTGCCACAGTTCCTGACACAAAATAGATGCTGAGTAAATCAGCATTTGCATGAGGGTTTTTCTTTTCCCATTATAATAATAGTAGTATATAGTCACTAAGAAAATTTAAAAAATACAGAGGAGTATAAATAAGAAAGTAACACTCATGGACAGTCTCAGTGAAAACCACTTTTTTGACATTTTCCTCCAGTCTTTTTCTCTATGCATATCATATATTTTGTAGACTGTTGGCGATTGATTGATTTGATAGTGTTTAATAAACTGTTCCTTCTATTCTTTCTTTTCAGTCTCATGTTTCATTATTCCTGTAATAGATTTCTTGCTCTGGTCCTGTTCATACAGCTACTATGTTTCTTCTCCATCATCCACTTTCACAGTTGCTAGTTCCCTTTTCAAAACTTGATTAGATGCTCTTCTCTCTGCCAGCTATGCCCTCCAGTTATAAAACTGCATATATAACCAACACTCAGAATATGAATTTTGCATGACTGAGAGCATCTGCTTCTATACTTTGTTTTAATAGACAATATGTTTGAATGTTTAAGTTGGAAAAAATCTTGGGGAAAGTAGTTCTCCCTTGTCATTTTATATAACTCATATGCCTGGCACATAGGAGATGCTCTGTCAATGTTACTGCCCTCCCTAATCCTAGCCTCTTGTTCCTATTAAAGTCACAGAGCTTGTAATTGGCAGCCTCAGAAGTAGACTCCAGGTCTACCGATTCCCAGGCCAATGTGTATTTCTTGACAGGTTGCTCTGTTAAACTGTTGTTTAAGATCTCTTTTTATCTCTAAATTCACATCTTCTCCCTCACCAAAATTCTTGCAAAATTAGTATTCCTTATATCATAGCTTGGCTGCAAAGAATATAATCAATCTGATTTCAGTGTTGACCATCTGGTGATGTCCATGTGTAGAGTCTTCTCTTGTGTTGTTGGAAGAGGGTGTTTGCTATGACCAGTGCGTACTCTTGGCAAAACTCTATTAGCCTTTGCCCTGCTTCATTCCGTACTCCAAGGCCAAATTTGCCTGTTACTCCAGGTGTTTCTTGACTTCCTACTTTTGCATTTCAGTCCCCTATAATGAAAAGGGCATCTTTTTGGGGTGCTAGTTCTAAAAGGACTTGTAGGTCTTCATAGAACCGTTCAACTTCAGCTTCTTCAGTGTTACTGGTTGGGGCATAGGCTTGGGTTACCGTGATATTGAATGGCTTGCCTTGGAAACGAACAGACATCATTCTGTCGTTTCTGAGATTGCATCCAAGTACTGCATTTTGGACTCTTTTGTTGACCATGATGGCTACTCCATTTCTTCTAAGGGATTCCTGCCCACAGTAGTAGATATAATGGTCATCTGAGTTAAATTCATCCATTCCAGTCCATTTTAGTTTGCTGATTCCTAGAATGTCGACATTCGCTCTTGCCATCTCCTGGTTGACCTCTTCCATTTTGCCTTGATTCATGGACCTAACATTCCAGGTTCCTATGCAATATTGCTCTTTACAGCATCAGACCTTGCTTCTATCACCAGTCACATCCACAACTGCGTATTGTTTTTGCTTTGGCTCCATCCCTTCATTCTTTCTGGAGTTATTTCTTCACTGATATCCAGTAGCATATTGGGCACCTACTGACCTGGGGAGTTCCTCTTTCAGTATCCTATCATTTTGCCTTCTCATAGTGTTCATGGGGTTCTCAAGGCATGAATACTGAAGTGGTTTGCGATTCCCTTCTCCAGTGGACCACATTCTGTCAGACCTCTCCACCATGACCCGACCCTCTTGGGTGGCCCCACACGTCATGGCTTAGTTTCACTGAGTTAGACTCAACTGTGGTGCTGTGATCAGATTGGCCAGTTTTCTGTGATTATGGTTTTAGTGTGTCTGCCCTCTCATGCCCTCTCGCAACACCTACTGTCCCAGTTGGATTTCTCTTACCTCGGACATGGGGTATCTCTTCACAGCTGCTCCAGCAAAGCGCAGTTGCTGCTCCCTACCTTGGACGAGGGGTATCTTCTCAGAGCCACCCCTCCTGGCCTTGAACGTGCAGTAGCTCCTCTCAGCCCTACTGTGCCCCGCAGCAGCCACTCCTTGGAGATGGGTTTGCTCTTCTCGGCTGCCGCCCCTGACCTTGTGTGTGGGGTAGCTCCTCTCGGGCGGGGCCCCTGACCTCCAGCGTTTGGTAGCCCCATTTGGCGAGCTTCTGCATATTCCTTCGCAGCTGGGGCACTTCTGCAGGGTCTGTTGCAGCCAGTTAGTTATTACAGTGAATCAAAAGAATATCTGGAGTTTGTAAAGACCTCACTAGACCTACTCCCATTATTTACACCTTAAGGTAACAGGATTAGCCAGGTTTTTTCCAGAGACTGTCCTCAAGCAGGACATTTTTTTTTATGTAATCCTAAGGAATTTAGAGGGACAAAAATGTTTTTCCTTTCTTCCTCCTTGAGAATTCCAGACCCTTCTCTCCTTGGGGACCCCTAGACTTCTTATCAACCTGCCTAGGAAATGAGTCTTTCAATTTTTTACAGGCTGAGCCACCAGGGAATGGATGAAATGGTCACTTATATTTTAGTCAGGGTTTATAAGTTTAGATGGTCAAATTTATATTTCCTAGTGATGGAAAATTCATTTTTCTTTATTTTTCAATATTAAACAGGCTCAGTACACACAGTGCATGTGTGCGTACTAAGTGGCTTCAGTCGTGTCCAACTCTTTGCGACCCTACAGACTGTAGCCCACCAGGTTCCTCTGCCCATGGGATCCTCCAGGCAAGCATACTGGAGTGGGTTGCCATTCCCTCCTCCAAGGATGTTCCTGATCCAGCGATTGAACCTGCATCTCCTACAACTCGTGCATTGCAGGTGGATTCTTTACCACTGAGCCACCTGAGAAACCCATATGCACAGTGGGGCAATGTAAATACTCTTTAAAACTATGGCCCTATTAAACTTATAAGTGTTACTTATGGGTCAAGCAATATAAACTGCATAAATGTAAAAACAAACAAAAAAGCTCCCCACACATATCCCTGGAATATACGGATTAAAAAAAAAAAAAGGTAAAGAGATATTCACCCAAGTAAGAAAGGAAGTGAAATTACAGGCAGAGAAAATAGCAAATAAAGAGACAATGAATCCAGGGGAAAAAAATAGAAAGATTCTGAGAACACAGTTGACAGTAGGGGGTATGAGGAGAAGCAGCAGGAAATAAAACTTAAGAATTATTATAAATAGAAGAAAAACTGTGACGAGCCTTGAATGCCACACAAGGAAATTTAAATTTCAACCTACAAAAGCTTTTATGAGCCAAAAAATAACCAAATCATATTTTCATCACAGAAAGAGCCTTTAACATGCTAAGTGTTACTGAGGTGTAAGATTGAAGATTGCCTCTGCCATATTTTCAAATCTCTTAGCCCATATATTATCTTTTAGTGACTTCTTTATTTATCAGAGATTCTTTTGGTGTTTCCCTCAAGCAGATTTCAACTACATGACTATGTCACAGGAAGGGGAAGACATAGGCTAGGAAGTCAGTAGCATTATTTTCTCTCTCCTCTCCAATGACTGTACATTCAAGAATGCTCTCAAAAGAGAATTACAAAATTCCACTTTATCTGTATATAATTCCAGAAAGGGAAAGCACCAATTTAAAATGTTCTATTCCTACACAAATGCAAAAAGTGTAAGAAATAATATGAACAGTTATATGCCAAATATTGGACAACCTAGAAGAAATGGACAAGTTTCTAGAAACATTCAGTCTGCCAAAATTCAGTCAAGAAAAACATACAATTTGAACAGACTGATCACCAGAAGTGAAATAGACTCTATAATAATAATAATAAAAGACCCCATGCAAACAGAAGTCCAGGACCAGACACTTTCACTGGGGAATTCTACCAAACATACAGAGAACCTATACAAATCTTTCTCAGACTATTCCAAAAGATATAAGAGGAGGAAACACTCCCAAGTTCACTCCATGAATCATCATCCTGATACCAAAACCAGACAAAGACACTACAAAAAAGAAAATTTCAGGCCAACACCTTTGATGAACACAGATGCAAAAATCCTCAACAACATATTAGCAAACCAAATCTCGCAGTACATAAAAAGGATCATACATCATGATCAAGTTGGATTCATTTCAGTGTTGCAAGAACAATTCAACATACACAAATCAATCAGTGTGATGCATCACATTAACAAAGGAAAAGACAAAAACCATATTATCATCTCAATAGACACAGAAAAAGTATTTGAAAAAATTCAAAAACTATTCATGATAAAAACCTGTCACTGAAGTGGGCATAGAGGGAATATACCTAAACATAATAAAAGCCATTTATGACAAACCCACAGCCAACATAATACTTAATGAAAAGCTGAAAGCCTTCCCATTTAATTCAGGAACAATACAAGGAAGGATGCCCACTCTCACTACTTTCCTTTAATGTAGTATTGGAAGTCCTAGCCACAGCAAACAGGCAAGAAGAAGATATAAAAGGCAATCAAATTGGAATGGAAAAGGTAAAATTGTCCTTATTTGCAGATGGCATGATACAGGGAATCCTATAGACTTCACACAAACACTATTAGAACTAATTAATGAATTCAGCAAGGTAGCAGATGTATGATTAATATACAGAGATCTCTTGCATTTATTTACAATAACAATGATGTATCAGAAAGTAAAAAAAAAAAAAAAAAATCCGTTTAAAATTGTGTCAAAAAGAAATACCTCAGAATAAATTTAACCAAGGAGGTGAAAAGCCTATACACTGAAAACCATAAAACAGTGATTAAGGAAACTGAATGAATATGATCAAAGAAATTTTAAAAAGCCATCTCCAAGTCACATCACTATTTACTAGAAACTAGATAATCAGCTGCTGCTGCTGCTAAGTCACTTCAGTCCTGTCCGACTCTGTGTGACCCCATAGACGGCAGCCCACCAGGCTCCCCTTCCCCTTGGATTCTCCAGGCAAGAACACTGGAGTGGGTTGCCATTTCCTTCTCCAATGCAGGAAAGTGAAAAGTGAGAGTGAAGTCGCTCAGTCGTGTCCGACTCTTCACGACCCCATGGACGGCAGCCTACCAGGCTCCTCCATCCATGGGATTTTCCAGGCAAGAGTAATGGAGTGGGGTGCCATTGCATTCTCCAGATAATCAGCAGAACCCACTAATTTGCTATGCATGCATTTTTCACAGGCCTAACCTCTATGCAAAGAAATAATATCACCAGGGCTACAATTTATACCGTGAGTGCTTTGCTGTGCTGGGTCGCTCAGTCATGTCCATCTCTTTGTGACTCCACGGACTGTAACCTGCCAGGCTCCTCTGTCCATGGGATTCTCTACACAAGAATACTGGAGTGGATTGCCATGACCCCCTCCAGGAGATCCTCATGACAAAGAGATCAAGCTCTCTTCTCCTGTGGCTCCTGAATTGCAGGAAGATTCTTTACCACTGAGCCACTGAGAAAGCCCAACCAATGTGATCCATGACATTAACAAATTGAAGATTAAAAACTGTATGATCATCTCAATAAAGGCAGAAAAAGTTTTTGACAAAATTCAACACCTACTTATGATTTAAAAAAAAAAGTCTTCAGAAAGTAGGCTTAAAGGAAAGTAACCTTAACATAAAAACACAGGATATATATGACAAATCTACAGCTAACATCATACTCAATGGTGAAGAGCTGAAAGAACCCTCTAAAAGGAATCCAAATTGGAAGAGAAGTAAAACTGTCAGTGTTTGCAGATGACATGACTCTTACACAGAAAATCCTAAAGATACCACCAGAAAACTACTAGAGCTCATCAATAAATTTGATGAAGTTGCAGGATACAAAATTAATATACAAAAATCTATTGCATTCCTGTACACTAACAATGAAAGATCAGAAAGACAAATTGTTGGGGTCCTTTAATGGACCGGAACCTTGTGGTATGGAGTCGACGATAAGAAAGTAAAAGAGAGAGAGAGAGAAAAAAAGACCCGGGGACCTAAGCTCTGATGGAGCAAAGGTGCTTTAATGATTTCTCTATGAGTATATATAGGCTGTGGTACAAGAAACTTCTTTTGGGGATGATAGAGATCAGAAAACCAAACGTACAGCAACCGTTACTAAGGGAACAAGGGGTAATGTTAGTCACAAGGTCAGGACACAATCCATATCTCAAGAAAGGGGAATGAGACTAAGCTGTTTTGTCCTAAAGAGAATGTTTACTAAAGGAGACCCAAGCCTTCCTCACACAATGACCTCAGTCCCTGGGAGCAGCGTGCTATTCCGCTTGAAGAGGGACAAAGGACTCATGAGAGACAGCACAGCACATAGGAATCCTCCCGTCAAACATTCCGTGACAAGAAATTATAAAACAATTCCATTTACAATCACATCAGAAAGAATACAATACCTAATAATAAATCTACCAAAAAAGATAAAAGACATGTACTCAGTAAACTATTAATGTAGGATACTAATCAAAGGAATCAAAGATGACACAAACAGATGGAGAGATATACCATGTTCTTGGATTGGAAGAATCAATATTGTGAAAATGACTATACTATCCCAAAACAATCTACCTATTCAATGCAATTCCTATCAAATTATCAGTGGCATTTCTCACACAATTAGAACAAAACCTTTTATGATTCATACGGAAACACAAAAGACCCCCAAAATCCAAAGCAATTTTGAGAAAGAAAAACAGAACTGGAGGAATCAGGCTATCTGACTTCACAATTTAAAGCTTTGGTAATCAAAACACTATGGCACTGGCACAAAAACAGAAATATAGATCAGTGGAACAGGATAGAAAGTTCAGAAATAAACCAATGCATCTTGCCTTCCTAATCTATGACAAAGGAGGCAAAAATATACAATGGAAGAAAGACAATCTCTTCAATAAGTGATCTGGGAAAACTGGACAACTACATGTAAAAGAATAAAATTAGAACACTCCCTAACACCATAACACCTAACACCATTTTGAGTGTTAAAATGGATTAAAAACATAAATGTAAGGCCACATACTATTAGACTCTTAGGGGAAAAATAGGCAGAACACTCTTTGACATGAATCACAGTGAAATCTTTTCTGACCCACTGCCTAGAGTACCGAAAATAAAAACAAAAATAAATGGGACTTAAAAGCTTTTGCACAGCAAAGGGAAATCATAAGCAAAACAAAAAGATAACCCTCAGAATGGGAAAAAATATTTGCAAATGAAGCAGCTTACAAGGGATTAAACAGCTCATGCAGCTCAATATAAAAAACAAATAAGCCAATCAAAAAAAAAAAAATGAGCAGTAGACCTAAATAGACATTTCTCCAAACAAGATACAGATGGCAAAAAAAAGCATGAAAAGATGATCAACATCACTAGTTATTAGTGTAATGCAAATCTAAGCTACAATGAGGTATCACCTCACACAAATCAGAATGGTCATCATCAAAAAATCTACAAACGATAAATGCAGTAGAGGGTATGGAGAAAAGGAAATTCTCCTACACTGTCGGTGGTAATGTAAATTGGTAAGAGTCACTATGGAAAATACTATGGAGGTTCCTTAAGAAATTAAAATAGAGCCACCATATGGTCCAGGAATCCCACTCCTGGGCATATATCCAAAGAAAACCATAATTTGAAAGAATGCATGGACTCTGATGTACACTACATCTCTATTTACAATAGCCAGGACATGGAAGCAACCTAAATATCCATCAGCAGGGGAATGGATAAAGAAGATGTGGTACATATATACAATGGAATATTACTCAGCCATAACAAGGGATGGAATAATGCCATTTGCAGCAACACGACTGGACCTAGACATCATCAGAGTGAGGTTAAGTTAGAAAGAGAAAGACAAACATCATTTAATATTGCTTATATATGGGATGTAGAAAAGTAGTATAGATGAAGTTATTTGCAAAGCAGAAACAGAGTCACAGATGGAGAAAAACTTATGGTTAACAAGGTGATAAAGAGGGTGGGATGGACAGGGAGATTTGGGTTGAGATATATACACTACTATATACAAAACAGATAACTAATAAGAACCTACTGTTAAGCACAGGGAACTCTCCTCAATGCTCTGTGGTGACCTAAATAGGAAGGAAATCTAAAAAAGAGTGGATATAGGTACACTAAGTCCCCTACAGAATGGGAGAAAATATTTGGAAATCATGTTTCTGGTAAGAGTTAATATCCAGAATACATAAAGAACTCCTACAACTCAATAACAAATAGGTAAACAACTCCATTTTGCAATAAAATGGGCAAAGGACTTGAATAGACATTTCTCCAGAAAACATATACAAATGGCCAATAAACATGAAAAAACACTCATCTTTAATCATTAAGGAAACTGAAATTAAAACTATAACAATATACCCCCTTCATAACTAATGCAATAATTATAAAATAAATAAATAATAAGTGTTGGTGAGAATATTGAGAAGTTGGAAATGTTATACATTGCTGGGGGGTGTAAAATGTTGTAGCTGCTTAGAAAACAGTTTGAAACTTCCTCAAAAAAGCAAAACATAGAATTATCATATGACCCAGCAAATATACTCCTAGGTATATACCCAAAGGGACTTAAAACATATTCAAATAAAAACTTGTACATGATTGTTTATAGCAGCACTATTCATTCACAATAGCCAGTATGTGAAATACCTATCAATAGATGAATGAATAAACAATGTGGTGTGTGAGTATGTGTGTATAAAATATCCATTATTTGGCAATAAGAAGATATGTGCTACAAAATGGATGAACCCTAAAAACATTATGCTAAGTGAAATAAGCCAGATTAAAAAAACAAATAGCATATGATTCCACATATAGGAAATATCTGGAACAGGAAAATTCATACAGACAGTAAGTAGATCAGAGGTTATTACTGGCTGAGGGGAGAAAGCAATGGGAAGTTATTTAATGGTTACAGAGTTTCTGTTTGAGGTGATGAAAAAAATTGGAAACAGGTGATAGTTATACAACATGTCAGATGTAATTAATGCCACTGAACTGTACACTTCTGTTCAAAATTGAAAATAAATGTTTTAAGTAAACAATCTGCCTCAGAGCCTGTGCTCTTGACCACCATGGATGATATCCCAGGCCCTGCCAGTTGGAACACACTGACAGCACTATATCTGTAAAATATAAATAATAATTCTTGTACTCTCTCTCTCTCATACTTTTGTAAGAATCAAATTAAATAAAGAATAGCACAGGGATTTCTAAACTACAAAGAGTTGAAGTCAAGTGCCATTATTATCTTGAAGATTTATACCTAAACTACAACATTAAGTTGCTTTTTAGAACTGTGCAATAAAACATATGTGTTTTGTCATATCCTGCAGCTCAGGCAATTTCAGCAGCATTCTAAGTTTCCAATGACAACACTCCAAGTGGTAAAACTTTACACTTGACCAGCCTGATAAGGATCTCTGGTCAGACTGGTTGTGACTACAACTTTTCCATTTAAGAGCACAAGATACCTTTTAAAGTATCTTACACATGCTTGTCACAAAAGATTAATTCACCTAAGGATCTCATAACATTGATCAGAAAGGAAGTAAAACACACACACACACATTGAAGGTGCTAGCTGTTTCTCTCTTTCTAAGGAGACTTCCAGGGGAGCCAACACAGCATGAAATGCCAGAGAGCGTAGTAAGGAACAATAAAATGGCAGTGGTATCCAGCTTGTGAAATGGCTCCCAGATGAAGACCTACCACAGGCATAATCAGCTTCCTGAGAGGGTTCTTCAGCCTTTTCAGCTCTCCTGAGCAGTATGTTTTAGAAACACTACCCAAAGGAAACCTGGCACATCCCCAGGCTATTGGCACCAAAACAACAGTGCTCACAGCAAAACAGTCTTGGACTAGATCTGTTTGGAGAACAGAGAGCAAAACACTTCATACACAGCTAGTGAAATCCATCCTAAAGTGAAAAACCAAGGCCAAGACATAAAACTAAGCTATGAGGCAAGTACTCCATATACCTCAATATCCTACTTTGGTCATACTTGAGGTCCAAAACTCTTTTGCCTTCACCTATTTAATAAGGAAGAATTTCTTGAATTCTTCTTGACTTCCACAGCATCTGAATTCACTTTTCATTTCCTGTTTTTGGCTACACACTCTTGCCTTATTGAACTGGCCTTGGACTCAGCTCCCTTCCCAACTGGATACTGCTATCACTTCCTGACTATAAATGATTTCAGTCATCATCTCAATAGAACCCATCAGAACACCACCTCAGCACTTATCCATACACCCTAACATCGTTGGAAGGGATTAAAAGGAATAATGTACCATATGTTCTCAAATTTTATAAATCATAAAGTAAAATCTCAAAATTTGAAATTCTATAAAATAAATATAATGGCTACTACTATCTACTGTGTACTAGGTGTTTAAACATATAGTCTGAAATCCTCACTGCAACCTTAGGAGGTAGGACCTATTAGTATCCTCGGTTTTGAGAAAGCTGAATCCATGTGAGGTTAAGTCATTTCCCAAGATATTACACTTAAGAAGTGGCAGAGATTTTCAAAAAATAGTGTGGAACAATTGGACATCCATAGGTAAAAAAAGCCCAAATAAATGTTTAAAAAAGCTCAACTTAAGCCTTGTACCTTGTACTTCAGATATGCAGAGAATACCACCCTTTTGGCAGAAAGTAAAGAGGAAAGACCCTCTTGATGAAGGTGAAAGAGGAGAGTGAAAAAGCTGACTTAAAACTCAACATTCAAAAAACTAAGATCATGGCATCCAGTCCCATCACTTCATGGCAAATAAATGGGGAAAAAAATGGAAACAGTGACAGACTTTATTTTCTTGGGCTCCAAAATCACTGCAGATAGTGACTGCAGTCATGAAATTAAAAGAAGCTTGCTCCTTGGAAGAAAAACAATGACAAACCTAGACAGCATATTAAAAAGCAGAGACATTAGTTTGCCTACAAAGATTCATGTGGTCAAAGCTATGGTTTTCCAGTAGTTATGTACGGATGTGAGAGCTGGACAATAAAAAAGCTGAGCCAAAGAACTGATGCCTTCAAACTGTGGTGCTGGAGGAGACTCTTTGAAAGTCCCTTGGACAGCAAGGAGATCAAACCAGTCAATCCTAAAGGAAATCAACCATGAACATTCACTGGAAGGACTGCTGCTGAAGCTAAAACTCCAATACTTTGGCCACCTGATGTGAACAGCTGACTCACTGGAAAAGACCCTGATGTTGGGAAAGACTGAAGGCAGGAGGAGAAGGAGACAACAGACAATGAGATAGTTGGATGGCATCATTGACTCAGTGGACATGAGTTTGAGCAAACTCCAGGAGATGGTGAAGAACAGGGAGGCCTGGTGTGTTGCAGTCCATAGAGTCGCCAAGAGTCAGACACAACTGAGAGACTGAACAACAAACTTAAACAAAAATAAACTCAAAATAGATCATATATCTAAATATAAAACCTAAAATTATAAAACTTCTACAAAAAATAAAATATCTTAGTGACATAGGGTTATGTGACATCTTACACATTACTCCATAAGCATGATTTATAAAGAAAATTAAATAAATGGGACTCTATAAAAGTAAAAATTTTTGTTCTGGGAAAGACCCTAATAAGAGGATTTTTAAAAAGATCAGCTACAGACTGGAAAGGTCCACTCAGAAAAAGTTTTGCCATGATCAAAAAGTAACTAAACAGAAGTGTCGGGGGAAAGTCCTCCAAAGGGAAGCTCAACATGGAAAGCAAGGAAAAAACAAATGGAAAAACAATAGGCTATCCAGAAGGAGATAAGGCCCAAGGATCCTCAGACAGCTCCAACTTGTACTTTCAATTCATGCTCTCGTTTGCCTTAGTTTTACTGGTGACAAAGCCAAGACCCAGAAGTAACAGTCTTTTCCATGCACCTGATCAGTTTACACTCTGATCTGGACAAAACAACTAGAAAATGAGAAGAAATCTGTACATCATCTACAACTTATGGAGGAGGAGTGACTGAAGAAAAAAAAATGCTGCTGGTGATTCCTACTGAATACTGGGAAGGAACTATAGAGAGGAAAGGAGAAAATGGATTGTAAGCATTTCATTGCATATCAACTTAAAATAGATCACTCTCTAGATGCTTAAGGAATTTCTTTCATATCACCATCCATTTCCATTTATATTATGTCAAGAGTAGAGTCTTATGAGAGGTCCATTTTTCCAACTGTCACACAAGAGACATGCACAAAATTTCTTGGTCGAATAAGATTAGAATATACTATTCTTTGATCTCTGGTCCCTTTGACTTTTCTAAAGCCAGCTTGTATATCTGGAAGTTCTCTGTTCACACACTGTTGAAGACTAGCTTGAAGGATTTCCAGCATTACCTTGCTAGCATGTGAAATGAGCACAGCTGTACAGTAGTTTGAACATTCTTTGGCATTGCCCTTCTTTTGGACTGGAATGAAAGTTGACATTTTCCACTCCTGTGGCCACTACTAAGTTTTCCAAATTTGCTGACATTTTGAATGCAGCACTTCAACAGCATCATCTTTTAGGATTTTAAATAGTTCAGCTGGAATTCCATCACCTCCACTAGCTTTGTGCATAGTAATGCTTCCTAAGGCCCACTTGACTTCACACTCCAGGATGTCTACCTCTGGGTGAATGACCAAATCATCATAGTTATCTGGGTCATTAAGATCTTTTTTGGGTAGTTCTGTATATTCTTGCCACCTCTTCTTAACCTCTTCTGCTTCTGTTAGGTCCTAATCATTTGTGTCCTTTATCATACCCATCCTTGCATTGACTGTGGTGCTGGAGAAGAGTCCCTTGGAGTGCAGGGAGATCAAACCAATCAATCTTAAAGGAAATCAATGCTTAATATTCATTGGAAGGACTGATGCTGAAGCTGAAGCTCCAATACTTTGGCCACCTGATGCGAACACCAACTCATTGGTAAATACCCTGATACTGGGAAAGACTGAGGCCAGGAGGAGAAGGAGATGACAGAGGATGAGATTGCTGGATGGCATCACTGATTCAATGGACATGAATTTGAGCAAACTCTGGGAGATAGTGCAAGACAGGGTGGCCTGGTGTGCTGCAGTCCATGGGGTCACAGAGACAGAACTTAGAGACTGAACAACAACCTACTATTCTTTAATTAAATTCCACTCTACTGTCCTTTCACCATATGAATGCTAAGAATACCTTAACAGCAGAAAAAAAAAAAAAGTCCGTAAAACCACTAAAGGTACCAGTATGAAGTATTTAAATAAGCCCTTCAAAATAAAGTGCAAGAAAGGACACTAGGCAAGGATTCAAGGGAGCTGGGTTTCATTTCAGTTTTTTCAATAGTTCTATGCCTTGAGCAGGTCTCTCTGGTCCTCAGTTTCCTCCTCTGAAAGATGAGGGGTTTAAAGTAAAGCAGTAGTTCTCAATCTCAAAGTAGTATTACTCCATAGGGCATCTGGAAACGTGTGCAGGTGATTTAGTTTGGCAAGACTCAGAGAACACTACTGGCATTTTTTGCAGGGGAGGGAGGGAGAGCTAGCAATGTGCAGAACACAGACAAACAGTGAAGAACCTGCTGCTCAAAATGTCGAGTACATTACTTGTCCCTCCCAGAAATAACTGGATAAAATAATTAAGATCTCATCAGCCCTTAAAATCTTTCACTCCATCGGCCAAGGAAAACTGCTACATTGTGATTGTCCTATTAATTCTGAAGAGCGGGGAAACATCAGTCATCTTTTGCTTGGTCAAAAATAGAAAAGTTTACCCTGCATTTAATCATGCTCTAAAACGTGTAAATTGGAGAAGGAAATGGCAACCCACTCCAGTACTCTTGCCTGGAAAATTCCATGGATGGAGGAGCCTGGTAGGCTACAGTCCATGGCATCGCAAAGAGTCAGATATGACTGAGCAACTTCACAAAACGTGTAATTAACAAAATCTTTTCTAGAACCCACAGCATTAAGAAGAAGATCTAAATCTGGGAATGAAATGAACCTTATAACTGGAGATATATTACACACAGTCACACACATACACAAGGAACTTTATTAACTGTAACCAGATGTTCTTTAACAACCTTTTGTTTAAAAAAAAAAAACACACACACAAACAGTGAATTCCATTAGGCTGTTGTTCACATTTGAAATCCAAGTAAGTCTGAGTTAGGGGCAAGTAAGAGAAGTTTGGAAAAGAATTCATAAAACAGCAAAATGTTCACCCTTCTGGATTCATGTGTTTCAGCCCAATAAAAGAAAAAAAAAGCATGAATGCTTCTTTATCAGCTGCATCCCAAGAGTTTAGAGGATGGAGTTGAAGAGGTTTTGCTTATTAATATAATTTCCTATTTTTAATGTCTGCTCTGAAATTCTTCCCACAAAACTGCATGGTATACTCGGCCTTACGGATAATAAACAATGAACTCTTTGTGTCTACTACTTGTCAATCAGAAAGTAAATCAGTTGGAATAAAAATTCTAATCCCATGGTTTTAACCACAAACTTTTATAAATGAGCAGTTAACTCACTGATACAATACCAGCAGCCAGAGAGAAAAAATCAAAGTCTCTCACACCCCAATGAAGGGTCAACTGTTAAATAGAATCTTTTGAGAAGATGGCTTTGAGAAAAAAAAATCACTCTCTGACTTCTCTGGACACAAATTGTAATAATTCCATCCAAACCCACTGCTTATCTAAGCCAAATTTAACCCTTTCCTGAAACCAGACAAGAAGCTATAGTGAAAAAGCCCTTTCCTTTTAAGAGTGTATTTCAAACAGCAGTAATTTTCTTTGGGAGAAAAAGCAGACCTCTGTGGCCAGCCCCATCTTGGCAGCAGTCTCCTACAACGTAGCCTCAAATTCCAGAAATATAAAAATCCTAAACTGTGCTAGTAGTTTTTGCCAGTGGCCTCACGAGGCTGCTGTTCAAACTCTAGGGTCTAATGTTTCAAATAAGGTCAAACCCAATACTGAACAATAATCCTTACTGTTTAGCAGTGTCTTACATCTAAGAATATTTTGCTACCAGTAAATTCTCGTCTATTCTGGGGAAACTAATACCCATATTTGATTCTGACAACTCAGCTATTTTCCCTGCCATTGACAAGTTAACCTATCCTGGCCAATTCTACCCACAACCTTCATAGACCTACATAGCCCTTGTTAAAGGCTAGTTGTGTCAGTCAGGTTATTTTGTAAACTGAATAAGGAAGGAGAGGGGAAAACAACATCTTGTCTCCATCTAATATTTGCAAAGTGTACAATATTAAAGAAACCTGGGTAAATTCTAGCAACTTGCATGCCTCAGCAAAATGATTTTCAGAAATTTTAGACTGAAAAAAGGTAATCTTGCTTTATTCATATCAAATAGGCATCTCAAATTTTATTGGTTTTGCCCAAGAGTTCATCCATTTTTTTTTTCTGTAAGATGGCTATAATAGTGCTTAGTTGTCTTTAAACGTCATTCGAAACAATTTTGTTAGATTGTATTGTGATAGCTGTCATATCAGTATGCATTAGAAACTTATCAAAATTGGTGAATAAAAATTCACCAAAAATGGTGAAAAAAAATGTAGCCATTTTAATACTGAAGATGGAAGAAAAAAATTTTTCAGCATATTATGCTTTATTATCTCAGGAAAGATTAAAAACTCAACTGAAAAGGCAAAAAAAAAAAAATGTTGTGCGGCGTATAGAGAAGGTGCTGTGACTGATCGAACATGCCAAAAGTGGTTTGGGAAGTTTTGTGCCAGAGATTTTTCGCTGGACAATGCTCCACAGTCAGATAGACCAGTTGAAATTGACAGGGATCAAATCGAGACATTAATTGAGAACAATCAACTTTTATATTACATGGGAGATGGCCGACATACTGAAAATTTCCAAGTCAAGCACTGAAAATCATTTACACCAACTTGGTTATGTTCACCACTTTGATGTTTGGGTTCCACATAAATTAAGCAGAAAAAAGAAAACTTCTTGACCGTATTTCCACAAGTGATTCTCTACTGAAACATAACGAAAATGTTCCATCTTTAAAACAAATTGTGATGAGAGATGAAAAGTAGATACTGTACAAAAACATGAAACAGAAGAGATCGTGAAGCAAGTGAAATAAATCACCACCAACCACACAAAGGCCTTCATCCAAAGAAGGTGATGTGTACATGGTCGGATTGGAAGCGAGTCCTCTATTATGAGCTCCTTCCAGATAACCAAAGGATTACTTCCAGCAAGTACTGCTCCCAATTAGACTAGCTGAAAGCAGCACTTGACGAAAAGTATCTGGAATTAGTCAACTGGAATAAATCAACAGAAAACACATAATCTTCCATCAGGATAACGACCTCAAGTTTCTTTGATGACCAGACAAAAACCGTTACAGCTTGGCTGTGAAGTTCTCATTCATCCACCATATTCACCAGACACTGCATCTTCGAATTTCCATTTATTTACGTCTTTACAAAATTCTCAGAATGGAAAAAAATTTCAATTCCCTAGAAGACTGTAAAAGGCACCTGGAACAGTTCTTTGCTCAAAAAGATAAAAAGTTTTGGGAAGATGGAATTAAGAAAATTGTCTGGAAAATGGCAGAAGGTAGTGGAACCAAATGGTGAGTAAATTGTTCAATAAAGTTCTTGTTGAAAATAAAACATGTGTCTTTTATTTTTACTTAAAAACTAAAGGAATCTTTTGGTTAATCCAATATTATGTCCAAACAGAACTCTCAATATCTCTCTGTCTCTGTCTCTCTCTCTCTCTCTCTCTCTCACACACACACACACACACACACACACACACACACACACATGATCCAGGTGCTCAAGACAAATAAACTTATGACTCATGCTTGATTTTTCTCCCTTCCCCTCCCCTCCGCCCATCTAATACATTGACAAATAATAAGCAATGATGGCTCCACTTTCTAAATATATCCTGAATCCCAAGGTGCTTCTCATCACCTCCACCACCACGTTAGTCCAGGCCATCATCATCTCTTGCCCAGATTATTGCAATAGACTTATAACTTCCCTGCTTCCACCCTCACTCCTATAATCCATTAAACTTGCAGAAGCCAGAATTTTCTTTTAAAAATACAATATACATAATATTCTCTATCCTGTTATCTTGTTATATTTTCTTCATAGAACTAATAACTATCAGAAAATACCTTGTTTACTAGTGTATTTTATGTTTCTCCCCATTAAAATTCAAGATCCATAGAGAAAGGACTTGGTCTGTCTCTTTAATTACTGTATCTACAACACCTAGAACTGTTCCTGGCATACAGGATATGTTCAATAAATATTTTCAGAATGAACAAATAAATGATTATTCAATAAACTGTCAGTGAGCCCTTATCTGACAAAACTCTGCTAGGTGTTATGTGCAATGGAGGCAAAGAAGATACGGTCCACGACCTGGAGAAGTCACAGGATAGACTTTAACATTAAATAATTACAACACAATGCTGTGAATGCAATTCAAAAACAAAGGATAGATCACTGAAAGTCACTGGAACAATATAGAGTAATCTCCTGACCGTGTTTGGGTGAGATGCATAAAGCTTCATGGGTGAGAATAAAGTTGAATTGGAACCTGAAGAGTGAGTGCATTTTCCACACTGAGAAAATCTGTGAAGGGCATGGCAGGCAAAGCAAACAGCACAGGCAAAGAATGCCATCTTAAGCAAGGATATGGGCACAAGACTTCCAGCTATGTTCAAAACATAGTAATTAGTTTGGTATGTGGAATAGAGAATATACATATATAGAGAGAAGAAAATGATAGAAAAAGAAGCTTGAAGATATGGGCTGCAGTCAGATTATAAAGAATCTTAAACATGTCTTATTAAGAAGTTTGGTATTAGACGGGGGCAGGGGGTGGGGGAGTCAACTACAAGCAAAGAGTAAAAGGGATTCATCCATCCAAGCAATATCTACTGATCAGATCTGTTTTTTAGGAAGATAACCCAGGCAATAGGGGAACGAGTGCACTAAAGTAGGGAACAAACTGGACAGAGGCAAAGCAATTGAAAGTCACTCAGTCGTGTCTGATTCTTTGTGAATCCACAGACTATACAGTCCATGGAATTCTCCAGGCCAAAATACTGGAGTGGGTAGCCTTTCCCATCGCCAGAGGATCTTTCCAACCCGGGGATCGAACCCAGGTTTCCCACATTGCAAGCAGATTCTTTACCAGCTGAGCCACAAGAGAAGCGCAGCTGCTACCAATTCAGCTGGGAGTTTTTTTAAACATCGTGGATTCCTAGCCCCACCTCAGAATTAGTAAATCTAAATCTCTCAGAATGTAAATTTTTTAAAAAAAATCACCTTTTAGGGTTTCTTTTTTTTTTTTTTTTTTTAACTTTGAAAACAATACATGTTCGTGAGAGGAAAAAACTCAACCTGTACAGAAGGGTATGAGTTAAAAATAGTCTCTCGTCCTATCTCCTGCATCAAGGACTACAACCATTCCCCCATGACCCCCTACCACCCTGCTGTTCAACTAGGTCCCTTTGCTCCAGAATGCCCAAAGTGAGAATCACTGCACTGCTTAGCTCCATCTCCGAGGCAGTTTCTCAAAACTTTCACAGAAAATAAGAACTGCCTGGGGTACTTTTAATTTTTTTTTTACAAGAGAGCTTAACAGGCTCCTCCCCTCCAGAGTTTGAGTCAGTGGATCTTATCTGAGCCTGGGAAACAATTACCCCAGATAAGCCTTATCAAGTAATCTCAATCACTTGTCACAATTCTAATATAAACCAACATGTCCCAAAATTTAATGTGCATAGGAGTCAACTAGGGATCTTATTGAAAATGCTGATTCTGTGTCAGTAGGTGTGGGGAGGAACCCAATATTCTACATTTCTAATAAGCTCCCATGTGATGTCATTGCAGCTGGCACAGGAACCACACTTGGCTGAGCAATGGCTATCAACACTGCCTGCCAATTAGAATCACCTGGGGAGCTTTAAAAATTGTCATTGATCAATCAGTTTTAAGCTCTTCAAAAACAGAAAAGGAGATAATACTTCCTAGCTGATTTTATGATGCCAACATTAGCCTGATACAAACCCAGATAAAAATACTACAAGAAGTCCCCTTTCACCTCCCTCTCCACCCCATCCCTCTGGGTTGTCCCAGAGCACCAGTTTTGAGTGCCCTGCTTCACGGTAAAAACCATCACAATATTATAAAGTAATTAGCCTCCAATTAAAATAAATAAATTATTTTTTTTAAAAAGACTACAAGAAAACCATAGGCCAATATCCATTATGAACATTGATGCAAAACTCTTCAACAAAATACAAGCAAACCAAATTCAACAGCATATTAAAAGGATTATAGACCATGACCAAATAAGTTTTATTCCTGGAATGCAAGGATATTTAAACTCACACACACAAATTAATCAATCAATGCAATGAAAGAATATATAAATAGACACATGATTATCTTAATCAATGCAAAAAAAATTTGACAAAATTCAACACCCTTTCATGATAAAAATACTCAAAGAAATAGGAGTAGACAAAAACTTTCTCATCATTATAAAGGTCATATATGAAACAGACATTTCTCCAAAGAAGACATACAGATGGCTAACAAACACATGAAAAGATGCTCAACATGACTCATTATTAGAGAAATGCAAATCAAAACCACAATGAGGTACCATTACACGCCAGTCAGGATGGCTGCTATCCAAAAGTCTACAAGGAATAAATGCTGGAGAGGGTGTGGAGAAAAGGGAACCCTCTTACACTGTTGGTGGGAATGCAAACTAGTACAGCCACTATGGAAAACAGTGTGGCGATTTCTTAAAAAACTGGAAATAGAACTGCCATATGACCCAGCAATCCCACTTCTGGGCATACACACAGAGGAAACCAGATCTGAAAGAGACACATGCACCCCAATGTTCATCGCAGCACTGTTTATAATAGCCAGGACATGGAAGCAACCTAGATGCCCATCGGCAGATGAATGGATAAGGAAGCTGTGGTACATATACACCATGGAATATTACTCAGCCGTTAAAAAGAATTCATTTGAATCAGTCCTAATGAGATGGATGAAATTGGAGCCCCTTATACAGAGTGAAGTAAGCCAGAAAGATAAAGAACATTACAGCATACTAACACATATATATGGAATTTAGAAAGATGGTAACGATAACCCTATATGCAAAACAGAAAAAGAGACACAGAAATACAGAACAGACTTTTGAACTCTGTGGGAGAAGGTGAGGGTGGGATGTTTTGAAAGAACAGCATGTATACTATCTATGGTGAAACAGATCACCAGCCCAGGTGGGATGCATGAGACAAGTGCTCCGGCCTGGTGCACTGGGAAGACCCAGAGGAATCGGGTGGAGAGGGAGGTGGGAGGGGGGACCGGGATGGGAAATACGTGTAAATCTATGGCTGATTCATATCAATGTATGACAAAACCCACTGAAATGTTGTGAAGTAATTAGCCTCCAACTAATAAAAAAAAAATAAAATAAAATAAAATCAGAAAAAAAAAATAAAGGTCATATATGAAAAGTGCACATCTAACATCATCAGTTCAGTCACTCAGTCATGTCCAACTCTTTGTAACTCTTTGTGACCAAATTACAACTAACTATACCGGTTATTGAAAATTTGTTATCTTTTTGTTGTTTTCAAATTATTTATGCTTTGTGTCTCTCTGCTGTATGATAATCTTATTAATGTTACTAGCTATATTACCTATATCTATTTTCTAAGATTGTTGCCTCTTGCATTACCTAATGTATAACCAGACCTCCAACAAAATTAATGACGGCTAATGTATTGATCACATGGATCACAGCCTTGTCTAACTAAATGAAACAATGAACCATGCCAAGTAGGGCCACCCAAGACAAATGGGTCATGATGGAGAGTTCTGACAAAACGTGGTCTACTGGAGAAGGGAATGGCAAACCACTTCAGTATTCTTTCCCCATGAACAATATCTAGCATCATACTAAATGGTGAAACACAAAAGCTTTTCCTCTAAGACCAGGAACAAGACCAGGATGTCTGCTTTCACTACCTTCATTCAACATAATACTGGAAGTTCTAGCCAGAGCATTAAAGGAATAATAAGAAATTAAAAGCATCCAAATTGGAAAAGTAAAATTATCTTTGTTCACAGATGACATGATCTTAAGTCTAGAAAATCCTAAAGATTTCACACAAGAAAATGTTAAACCTAATAAACAAATTCACCAAAGTGGCAAGATACAAAATCTACATGCAAAACTCAGTTGTATTTCTAAATACTAGTAATAAACAAAACAAAAAGGAAGTTAAGAAAACAATTCCACTTACAATAACATCAAAAATAATAATAATAAAACTTAGGAATAAATCTAACCAAGGAGGTGAAAGATTTCCACACTGAAAACTAAAATTTCCTGAAAGAGATTAAAGACCAATAACAATGCTCATGGACTGAAAAACTTAATATCACTAAAATGACAATACTATCCAAAGTAATCAACAGATTAAATGTAAGCCCTATAAAAATCCCTATAACAGTTTTTGCAGAAACAGAAAAACCCCATAAGGAATCTGAATGGCCTCAATTTGGACCCCAAAATGGCCAAAGCAATTTTGAAATAGAAGAATAAAGTTGGAGGACTCATAATTTCTGATTCCAAACCTTACTACAAAGGTATAGTCATCAAAACCATATTGTATGGGCATAAGGACAGACATATAGGACAATGGAATAGAATAGAGATCCCAGAAATAAACCTTTGCACATATGATCAATTGATTTTCAATATAAATGCCAAGATCATTCAATGGGGAACTAACAGGGTTTTCAACATGTGATGCTAGGTAAACTAGACATCCACATACAAAAGAATGAAGATAGGGATTGCTATTGCTGCGACCAGTCCCTCCAAGGGTCCTGTGAGCAAGCACAAGACAATGCTTACACCTTACTGGGAGCGTTTGCAGTCTGCCACTGCCAAGGGTCCCATAATCCAGGGACAACATCCCTGGGAGAGTACATGGCATGCCCCAGACTGTTGCAAATTCCTGCCATCCTCTAAAGGCTGCAGGCACTCCCCACACATCCCAACTGTGGCTGCCATATCCATCCCTCACCCCAACCTGCATAAGTGTGCCCAAAACAGCCTGCTGAGCCCCAGGGATGGTACAACTAAAAAAAAGGAGGAATTCTCTCGGTGAGAAGAGAGCGCAGGAACAGCAAGTGCAGTAGATTAAATCCCCACAACTGACTTAATAAGCCCTGCAGCTGTGGACTATCTGAACAAATGAAGGCTCCCACAATTTGAGGCTGCTCTAGTGTTAATAACTGTGGACTTTGGGGGAAAGTACACATGGACACCACCAGATGGCCAACACCGAAATCAGATTAATTTTATTCATTGCAGCCAAAGATGCAGAAGCTCTATATAGTCAGCAAAAACAAGACTGGGAGCTGACTGTGGCTCAGATCATGAACTACTTATTGCCAAATTCAGACTTAAACTGAAGAGAGTAGGAATAACCACTACACCATTCAGGTATGACCTAAATCAAATTCCTTATGAAAATACAGTGGAAGTGAGAAATAGATTTAAGGGACTAGATCTGATAGACAGAGACCCCAATGAACTATGGATGGAGGTTCGTGACATTGTACAGGAGACAGGGATCAAGACCATCTCCATGGAAAAGAAATGCAAAAAGGCAAAATGGTTGTCTGAGGGGGCCTTACAAATAGCTGTGAAAAGAAGAGAGGCAAAAAGCAAAGGAGAAAAGGAAAGATATTCCCATTTGAATGCAGAGTTCCAAAGAATAGCCAGGAGAGATAAGAAAGCCTTCCTCAGCGATCAATGCAAAGAAATAGAGGAAAACAACAGAATGGAAAACACTAGCGATCTCTTCAAGAAAATTAGAGATACCAAAGGAACATTTCATGCACAGATGGGTTTGATAAAGGACAGAAATGGTATGGACCTAACAAAAGCATAAGATATTAAGAAGAGGTGGCAAGAATACACAGAAGAACTGTACAAAAAAGATCTCCATGACCCAGATAATCACAATGGTGTGATCATTCACCTAGAGCCGGACATCCTGGAATGTGAAGTCAAGTGGGCCTTAAAAAGCATCACTACGAACAAAGCTAGTGGAGGTGATGGAATTCCGGTTGAGCCATTTCAAATCCTGAACGATGATGCTGTGAAAGTGCTGCACTCAATATGCCAGCAAATTTGGAAAACTCAGTAGTGGCCCCAGGACTGGAAAAGGTCAGTTTTCATTCCAATCCCTAAGAAAGGCAATCCCAAAGAATGCTCAAACTACCGCACAATTGCACTCATCTCACACACTCATAAAGTAATGCTCAAAATTCCCCAAGCCAGCCTTCAGCAATATGTGAACCGAGAACTTCCAGATGTTTAAGCAAGTTTTAGAAAAGGCAGAGGAACCAGAGATCAAATTGCCAATATCCACTGGATCATCGAAAAAGCAAGAGAGTTCCAGAAAAACATCTATTTCTGCTTTATTGACTATGTCAAAGCCTTCGACTCTGTAGATCACAAAAAACTGTGGAAAATTCTGAAGGAGATGGGAGTACCAGACCACCTGACCTGTATGCAGGTCAGGAAGCAACAGTTGGAACTGGACATGGAAAAACAGACTGGTTCCAAATAGGAAAAGGAGTACGTCAAGGCTGTATATTGTCACCCTGCTTATTTAACTTATATGCAGAGTGCATCATGAGAAACACTGGGTTGGAAGAAGCACAAGCTGGAATCAAGACTGCCGGGAGAAATATCAATAAACTCAGATATGCAGATGACACCACCATTATGGCAGAAAGTGAAGAGGAACTAAAAAGCCTCTTGATGAAAGTGAAAGAGGAGAGTGAAAAAGTTGGCTTAAAGCTCAACATTCAGAAAACTAAGATCATGGCATCTGGTCCCATCACTTCATGGGAAATAGATGGGGAGACAGTGGAAACAGTGTCAGATTTTATTCTGGGGGGCTCCCAAATCACTGCAGATGGTGACTGCAGCCATGAAATTAAAAGACACTTACTCCTTGGAAGGAAAGTGATGACCAACCTAGATAGCATATTAAAAAGCAGAGACATTACTTTGCCAACAAAGGTCCATCTGGTCAAGGCTATGGTTTTTCCAGTGGTCATGTATGGATGTGAGAGTTGAACTGTGAAGAAAGCTGAGCGCTGAAGTATTGATGCTTTTGAACTGTGGTGTTGGAGAAGACTCTTGAGAGTCCCTTGGACTGCAAGGAGATCCAACCAGTCCATCCTGAAGGAGAGAAGTCCTGGGTGTTCATTGGAAGGACTGATGCTGAAGCTGAAACTCCAATACTTTGGTCACCTCATGCAAAGAGTTGACTCATTGGAAAAGACCCTGATGCTGGGAGGGATTGGGGGCAGGAGGAGAAAGGGACGACAGAGGATGAGATGGCTGGATGGCATCACTGACTCGATGGGCATGAGTTTGAGGAAACTCCGGGAGTTTGTGATGGGCAGGGAGGCCTGGCGTGCCTCGATGCATGGGGTCGCAAAGAGTTGGACACGACTGAGCGACTGAACTGAACTGACATGGGGGAGTTGGGCTAGGTCAGATTCTGAACTGGTACCACAATGTCCACAGCATGTTGAGAGACCTACCTAGAAGTATCAGAGGACTTCCTGTGGAGGTGAAGATTGGCTGTGGCTCAATGTGGGGATGAGGAAACTGACAATTGAGGGCAATAATATTAATAGTAGTAGTACTATTTTTTCTTTCATTCTGTTCTGTTGTTTTCCTTTATTATTCTTTTATTTTATTTCTATTTATGTTTTCTTTTTATGCTTCCATTTTTAATATATATCTTACTTTGTTTTATTTTCTACTTTACTTCTTTCTATATGGCAGTTTTTCCTTATTTTCATTTTTTCTTTTGTTTTTATCACCTTTTTAAACTATATTCTATAATTTTCCAGTTTTACATTTTTTTTTGTTCTGTGTTTTGCAGCTGTTTCCTTCTTTCATTTGTTCTGATTTTATCTTTTTTTTAATTAATTTGCTTGCTGCTTTGTTTTTCTTACTTTAGTTTTTATTGCTTGTTTTTGGCTTTGGGTTCATTTATTTGCTTGTTTACTCTCTTCATTTCCTTTTTTTCTTTCTTTTTTGTCAGTTTGTGTGTCTGTGGGTGTTTCTTTGTGTGTTTTTGTTTCTTTGGTTTTACTTTTACCACTTGTCTTGGGGGACTTGTCTGTTGGCTTTCTTTTTCTTTAATGATTATTTTCTTCCTCTTGCATGCTCTGATGTTTGTGGGGTCTTGGTTCTCTGACCAGAGGTCAGGCCTGAGCCTCTGAGCTGTTCGAGCCAAGTGCAAGACCCTGGACTGCCAGCAAACTCCCAGCACCAGGGGCTATTAATCAGCAAGAGATTTCCCAGAGGTTTCCATATCAATACCAAGACACAGCCTCACGCAACTGACAGCAAGCTCCACTGCTGGATGCCTCACACCAGTCAACTAGTGAGACAGAAACAAAATCCCATGCATTAGCAGACAGGCTGTCTAAAGTCATACAAAGCTCAGAGATACCCAAGACACACCACCTGACATGACCCTGCCCATCAGAGGGACAAGATCAATCTCTAGCCACCAGAATGCAGGCACCAGTGACCTCCAACAGGAAGCCTACCCAAACCACTGGACCAACGTTACCAATTGGGGGAAGACACAACAGAAGAAAGAGGAACTAAGACCCTGCAGCCTGTGGAAAGGAGATCCCAAATCCAGTAAATTAAAAAAATGAAAAGACACAGAAATGCATTGCCACTGAGGAGCAAGGTAAAAAAAAAAAAAATGCTTAAGGCCAAATAAATGAGAACAGAATAGGCAATCTGCCTGAGAAAGAATTCAAAGTAATGATAGAAAAGATGATATAAAATACTGAAAATAGAATGGCGAATATACAAGAAACATTTAACAAGGAACCAGAAGGACTAAAGAAGAAACAAAGAATGATGTACAACATAATAATTAAAATTAAAAATACACTAGAAGGAATCAAAAGCAGAATAACTGATGCAGAAGATAAGCTAAGTGAGCTGGAAGATAGAATGGTGGAAATAAATACAATGGACCAGAAAAAAGAAAAAAATTAAAAAGAAGTGAAGATAGTCTCAGAGACCTCTGGGACAACATTAAGCACACAAACATTCAAATTATTGTGGTCTCAGAAGAAGAAGACAAAGAGAAAGGTTCTGAAAAATATTTGAAAAGATTTTATTTGAAAACTTACCTAACATGGGAAAAGAAATAGTTGCCCAGTCCAGGAAGCTCAGAGAGTCCGGTACAGGATAAACCCAATGAAAAACATGCAGAGATGCATGTAAATCAATGTAACAAAAAAGTGAACACAAAGAAAAAGTATTAAAAGCAGTAAGGGGAAAGCAACAAATAACATACAAGGGAATCCCATAAAGTCAACAGCTGGTCTCTCAGCAGAAAATCTTCAGGCAAGAAGGGAGTGGCAAGAGCACTTTAAATATTTAAAGTGATAAAAGGGAAAAACTTACAAGCAAGATTATTCTACACAGGAAGGATCTCATTCAGATTTGGCTGAGAAATCAAAAGCTTCATAGAAAAACAAAAGCTAAGAAAATTCAGCACCACAAAATCAGCATTACAACAAATGCTAAAGGAATTTCTCCAGACACAGAACACAGGGGAAGAAAAAGACCTACAAAAACAAACCCAAAAGACCTACAAAAACAGTCCCAAGATGGCAGAGGAATAGGACGCAGAGACCAATTTCTCCCCCAAAAATTTATCAAAAGATCATTTGAATGAGAAACTACCACAAAACAACATCTGAATGCTGGCAGAGGACACCAGGCACCTAGAAAAGCAGCCCATTCTCTTTGAGAGGAGGTAGGACAAAATATAAAAGACAAAAAGAGAGACAAAAGAGGGTAGAGATCCGTCCTGAGGAGGAAGTCGTGAAGGAGAAGTTTCCAAACAGCAGGAAACCCTCTTACCAGCGGGTCTGTGGGGAATTTTGGAATCTCAGAGGGCAACACAACCAGGAGGAAAAAAAAGAGAGAGAGAATAGGTCCCTAACCACAACTCACAGCGGAGAAGTAGCCCAGATGCTCACATCCGCCACCAGCAAGGGGGGCTGGACAGGGAGACGTGGGCTGCATCATCAGTGCTTAGGGTAAGGACCAGGCCTGAATGCCCTGAGGACAATCTGTGGGAGCTAATGGGAGATAGCAACCCAAACTGTGGGATAGCCAGAGGGAGAGGAAAAAAAAAAAAAAAACAGAACTTTTCCATAGCCTGGCCCGCTCCCAGCACAAAGGATTGAGCAAACACCAAAGGAGAGGTAGCCAGCTGTGTACAGGCCACTCCCCCCTGCCAGAGGCACAGAGGCAGGCATGCCACAGCCAGAGCCAGAAGGCAAGGGGCAATCTCAGCCCCAGAGACCAGCATCCTTCACCAAACTGTGAGCAGGCTTCCAGTTGCTAACCAAGTCTTCCTTGGATCCTGAACGGTTTACATCTGCCAGGAGGGTCACAGCCTGAGATCATCTCCCCAGAGACACAGGGCATACCAGAGACGATGCTCTTGCAGCACACCTGGGAAACCAAGCGGCCGGGACCAGGGACGTGATTAAGATGCACAGCCCACCTGGGACAGTGAGCTTGCCAAGTACCTGGTCACCTGAGCTGCTCGGACCTGGGAAGGGCAAAAAACGCATGCCCAACCAAGTCTGTGCCCTTGCGGAGTCCCCAAGAATCGACCTGAGCAGCTTAGACCTTGGAAGTGCACAAAACGCAGTGCCCACTTTGGACAGTACCCCTGCAGAGAACCCTGGAGCCTGAGCAGTGTAGATCCGGAAAGCACACAACACCATGAGCAGGGGCAAACCCAATATGGTCCATACACTGCGAGCACTCTTCACACACACCAGTGATATTTGTTTGCAGTGTTCCTCCCTCCCCACACCACAACTGACCAAGTGAGCCTAAATAAGTGACCATCTTCATCCCCTTGTGTCAGGGTGGAAATTAAACACTGAAGAAACTTTCAAACAGAGGAAGCTAAAATAAATAAAGAAGAGGGAACCACTCTGGAAGTGACAGGAGCAACAAATTAAAACCCTGTACTTAACATTGAAGAAGCATTGGAAGGGGCCTATGCTGCTGCTAAGTCACTTCAGTCATGTCCGACTCCGTGCGACCCCATGGACCACAGCCTACCAGGCTCCTCCATCCATGGGATTTTCCAGACAAGAGTACTGGAGTGGGGTGCCATTGCCTTCTCTGGGAAGGGGCCTATAGACCTGGAGAAATACAAGCTGGAACAAGGAACTATCTGATCCCACACTGCCCACAACGGCTCCAGAGAAATTCCCAGATATATTTTTACTATTATCATTTTCAATTTATTTTTTAAGTTCTTTATTATGCCTTTAATTTTCACTTTTATAAGCTACTATTACCTTACCAAAAAAGACCCTATTTTTAAAGCAAATTTCATATATTTTTGTGCTTGATTGTGTTTTGTATTTTCAATATTCTATTTTTGAGAGTCTAACCTCTAGTCTAGATTTTTAATTTTTGCTTTTTGGTATTTGTTATCAATTTTGTACCCATAAGAATCTAATCTTCAGTATACATTTTCACTTAGGGGTGTGATTACTGGCTTGATTGCTCTCTCCCGTTTTGACTCTCCCATTTCTCCCCCAGGTTACCTCTATCTCCTCCCTCCCCCTTCTCTTCTCTACTTAACTCTGTGACTCTCTCTGGGTGTCCTGGGCTGTGGAGAACACTTAGGGAATTGATTAATGGCTAGACTGGTCTCTCCCCTTTTGACTCCCCCTCTTCTCCTCCTGGTCACCTCTATCTCCCTCCTCCCTCTTCTCTTCTCCATGTAACTCTGTGAACTTCTCTGGGTGTCCTTCAGTGTGGAGAATCTTTTTACCATTAACCTAGATGCTTTATCATCGGTGCAGCATGGATGGAGAAGTTTTGAGGCTACTGTAAGAATAAGACTGAAAGCCAGAGGCAGGAGGCTTAAATGCAAAACCTGAGAACACCAGAAAACTCCTGATTCCAGGGAACATTAATTAACAAGAACTCATCCAAAAGCCTCCATACCTACACTGAAACCAAGCTCCACCAAAGAGCCAACAAGTTCCAGAGCAAGACATACCATGCTAATTCTCCAACAATGCAGGAACACAACCCTGAGCATTAAAATACAGGTGGCCAAAAGTCATGCCAAACCCACAGATACCACAAAACTCACTACTGGACACTTCATTGCACTCCAGAGAGAAGAGATCCAGCTCCACCCACCAGAACACAGGCGCAAGCTTCCCTAGCCAGAAAACCTTGAAAAGTCACTAGTACAAGCCCACCCACAGGGAACAACCTCCACAATAAAGAGAAACCACAAACTTCCAGCCTACAGAAAGGCCACCTCAAACACAGCAATCTAAACAAAATGAAAAGGCAGAGAAGTATTCAACACGTAAAGAAATGGCCCACCAAACCAAAAAAAGAGAAGGAGATAGGGAGTCTACCTGAGAAAGAATTAATAATGGTGATAGTAAAGATGATCCGAAATCTTGAAAACAAAACAGAGTTACAGATAAATAGACTGGAGACAAGGATTAAGAATATACAAGAAATGTTTAACAAGGACCTAGAAGAAATACAAAAGAGTCAGTCAATAATGAATAATGCAATGGAGAAAAAATACTCTCTTCAATTAGTGGTGGTGGGAAAACTGGACAGCTACTTCAAAAGAATGAAATCAAAACACTTCCTAACACCATACACAAAAATAAAATCAAAATGGATTAAAATTTAAATAAAATCTCCAAAATATAAAATCTCCAAATATAAAAAGAGCAGCTCAATATCAGAAAACAACCCAATCAAAAATGGATAGAAGAGCTAAACAGGCATTTCTCCAAAGAAGGGGTATGTGTATGTGTGTGTGTGCATGTGTGTTAGTCACTTAGCTGTGTCCAACTCTTTGTGACCCCATGGACTGTAGCCTGCCAGGCTTCTCTGTCCATGGGATTTCCCAAGCAAGAATACTGGAAAGAGTTGCCATTTCCTTCTCCAAAAGAAGACAAACATATGTCCAAAAAGCACATGAAAAGATGTTCAACATCACTAATTATTAGAGACGTTCAAATCAAAACTACAATGAAGTATCACCTCACACCAGGCAGAATGGCCATCATCAAACAACGTACAACCAATCAATTCAGGAGAGGGTGTGGAGAAATGGAACCCTCCTACACTGTTGGTGGGAAGGTAAATTGATAATAGAGACTATGGAGAACTATATCAAGGTTCCTTAAAAAACTAAAAATAGAACTACCATATGATCCAGCAATCCCACCTCTAGGCATACACCTGGAGAAAACCATAATTCAAAAAGATACATGCACCCCAGTGTTCACTGCAGCACTGTTTACAACAGCCAGGACATGGAAACAACTGAAATGTCTAATGACAGATGAATGGATATAGAAGTGTGGTACATATATTCAATGGAATCTTACCCAGCCATTAAAAAGAATGAAATAATGCTATCTGCAGCAACATGGATGGACCTAGAGATTGTCATACCGAGTGAAGTAAGTCAGACACAGAAAGCCATAGCATATGATATCACTTCTATGTGGAATCTAAAAAGTGGGTACAAATGAACTAATTTACAACACAGAATTTGAGTCAACCAAATGTAGATGTAGAAAACCACCTTATGGTTACCAGGAGATAGAAAAGAATAAATTGTGCGAATGAGATTGACATATACACACTACAATATATAAAATACGTAATTAATAAGAACCTACTGGACCTCTGCTCAATACTATGTAATGGCTGATATGGGAAAATAACCTAAAAAAGAACAATGGATATATGTATATATATATATAACTGATTCACTTTTCTGTACACCTTAAACTAACACAACATTGTAAATCAACTATATTCCAATAAAAATTTTTCAAAAAACAACAATCCAATTCATAAATGGGCATAGGACTTGAATAGATATTTCTCTCATATAGAAATTGTCAATAACTAAATGAAAAGACTCTGAATATCACTAGCCATTTAGGAAAATATAAATCAAAACTAGGAGATACCACTTCATACCCATTAAGATGGTTACTATAAAAAAAGAAAAGAACAAGCATTGTCAGGGATGTGGAGAAATTAGAACTCTTGTGTATTGCTGGTGGTAAAATTCAATGGTGCAGCTACTGTAGAAAACAGGATGAGAGTCCTCTAAAAACTAAGTATTGAACTACCATATGATCCAGCAATAATTTCACTCTGGAATTACTGAAAGCAGTAATTCAAGCAGATATTCAATATTCAAGCACCAACATTCACAGCAGCATTATTCACAACAAACCAAAGGGCAGAAAAAATGTAAATGTCTATCAGCAGATTGACAGATACAGAAAATATGGTGATACATAAATGCAATATAACTCCACCTCAAAAAAGAATGAAATTCTGATGCATGCTACAATGTGGATGAGGCTTGAAAATTTTATGCTAAGTGAAAGAAGCCTAACACAAATGGACAAATACAATATGATCCCACTTTATATTAGATATCTAAAATAGGAAAATCCATACAAACAAAAAGAATAATGGCGATTGCAAGCGGCTGAGGGGACAGGGAAACAGGGAATTATTTCATGGGTACAGAGTTTCTGTTTGAGATAATGAAAGTACTGGAATTGTGGGGTGGTGATGGTTGTATGACATTGTGAATATATTAAATGCCACTGAATTGTATACTTAAATATGGTTAAAAGGATACACTTTATGTTATGTATATTCTACCAAAATAACAAAAAAATTAGCAGTCCCCCATCCTAGACCAATTCCATCAGAATCTCTGGGAGTGAGATCACTACCTTTAAAGTATCTCAGGTATTTCCAATGTTCAGCCAGGATTAAGAACCATAGATCTGAACTTTTTCCCCTCCTGGAATACCCACAATTTTCATTTGCAGATCATGGATGATAGATATCCAACTGTGCTTTTTCCAACCAAAGTGAGATATTAGCTCTACCAGGTTGTCTCTGAATACTCATTTCTAAGGTAACTTGAATTAGTAAGCTACTAGGATACTATCACTATAACTGTAGAGTATAAAAAGTGTGTTCAATGATAAAGTATTTACAGATGAAATGACAGTCTGCAAATTTTGATTCAAAGTAATCCAGGCCCAGGGAAAAATACTGCATGAGGGTTATAGATAAAACAGATAGGCCATACATTAACAATTATTGAAGCTGAACAATAGGTACATAACTGCTCTTTATATTATCCTCTCTACTTTTGTGCATATTTAAATTTTTCCATGTTAAAACTGGAAACAAATTTAATTACATGTGCAATGGAAATAATCTAAAATATTTAGTAATAAGATCTTGGACCTATAAATTAATAATAGATACATACAATGGAACATTAAGCAACATTTTTATATGATAGAAAAATTTTGTAATCATATGAGGAGATATTTATGATGTTTAATTTAGTAAAAAAGCAAGTTATCAAAATTAGCATATACAATATGATCCAATTTGTGGGTCGACAGTAGAATGGAGCAATCAGTTTAGTGCTAGATCTGACAGAACTAGGTTTCTGCCACTTACTGTGATCCAGAAAAAGGGACAGTATAACAGCATCCAATCCCATGAGGTTTTCATTAAGATTAAGCTGAAATAAAGTAATTACAGCACTTAAGAGTTTAGTAGTAGTAGCAGTAGGAATATCAATAGCAGTATCAGCTATATTTGGCTAGAGCTACTTACAAAAAAGCAAAGCATTGGGAAAATATCTAATACCTTAATATCTAAAATGAAATAATAGTAAGATATTGCAAATTCATTGACATTAAATAAGTAGCCAGTAAGAGCCCACTGTGAAAAAGACAGTGGAATTCTAATGCTGATCAAGACATAAACAGAAGGCAGTTATACCTTCTTATATAGCACCACTATATAAAAATCAGCTACATCTATATATAATAACAATGAACTAATGAGAAAGATAAATAAAGAAAACAATCCCATTTACAATAGCATCAAAAGGAATGAAATACCTAGAAATAAGTTTAACCAAAAAGATGAAAGATCTACACACTGAAAATTATAAACATTGGTGAAAAAACTGACAAACACAAATAAATAGAAAGATATCTCCTGTTCATAGATTGCAAGAATTAGTATTATGAAATGTCCATTATTACCTAAAGTCATAGACAGAATCAATGCAGTCTCTACCGAAATTCCAATGGCATATTAGAAAAAATAGGAAAAAAATCCTAAAATTCATGTGGAGCAACAAAAGACCCACATAGCCAAAGCAACCTGAGTTAAAAGAAAAAAAGCTGGAGGAATCATAATACCTGATTTCAAACTTTATTACAAAGCTATAGTAATCAGATCAGAATGCGACTGGCATAAAAACAGACATATAGAACAATGGAAAAGAATTAACAGTCCAGGAATAAACCCATGTATAAACATGGTCAACTAATATTTGACAAAGGAGTCAATACTCAATGGGAAAGGATAACCTCTTCAATAAATGGTGTCGGGAAAACTAAATACACACATGCAATGGAATGAAACTGGGCCCCTATCTTATAACCACTCACAAAAATTAACTCAGAAAACAGCAAAATTCTGTAAAGCAATTATCCTTCAATAAAAAACAAATTAATTTTTAAAAAACACCCAAAAAATATTTACCATGTTAAAATTTGAAAAAAAAATTAACTCAAAATGGCTTAAAGATTTGAATGTAAGACTTCAAAGTGTAAAACTGCTAGAAGAAAACAGATGAGAAAAGCTCCTTGACATTGGTCTTTAAAACATTTTTTTGATATGACAATAAAAGTGAAAGCAAAATAGACAAATGTGACCAAATCAAACTAATAAAGTTTTGCAAAGCATGAGAAACAATCAAAAGAGTGATGAGACAACATACAGAATGGTAGAAAATATCTGCAAACTAGACATCTGATAAGACAGTATCCAAAATGTATAATTAATTCAAACAATTCAATAGCCAAAAAAGTAACGTGATTTAAAACTTAGCAAAGGACCAGAACAGATATTTTTCCAAAGAAGACATACAAATGCCCAACATGTTCATGAAAAAAATGCATAATATCTCTAATCATGAAATGAAATCAAAACCACAATAAAATATCACCTCATAACTATTAGAATGGATAAAAAATTTAATACAGTAAATGTTAGAGAGGAGATGTAGAGAAAAGAACCCCTGTGTACTGTTTATAGGAATGTAAATTGGTACAGCCACTAAGGAAAACAGTATTTAAATTTGTCAAAACATTAAGAATAGAACTACCATACAATCCAGCAATTTGACTGCCAGATATTTTTCCAAAGGAAATGAAATCTCTGTCTGAAAGAGAAACCTATATCCCCATGTTCACTGTATTCACAATAACCAAGACACAGAAACAACATAATGTTGCCTGGATAAATATAACATAATATATTAATCAGCCATTTAAAAAGAATGAAATCCTGCATTTTGCAGCAATATGGATGGACCATGAAGGCATTATGCTAAGTGAAATAAGTCAGAAAGAAGAACAAATTCTATATATTCTCCTTTATATGTAGAATCTAAAAAAAGATGAATTTAGAGAGTAGGGGAGAGAGATAAATATAGCTGAGCAGGAGGAGGCTGAGCTCACCTCCCCTCACAAACACATCCAAAATACAACTGCATGTGAAAATAACCTGGCAGAACAGCTCTTTCACAACCACGACTGTAAAGGAAGATCCACACAGAGTATGACCGGAAGGAAAGAGAAGTGATCTAGTCAGGTCATGCACCCATGTTGGAAGACCCAGAAGAGGAAGGAGATATCAGAGTCTGTGATCCTCCCTGGGAAGTGAGGAGTCTGAGCCACATATTAGGTACCCTAGTCCTATGATTCCACATTGGAAGGGTGACCCCCCTTACCTGGTTTGAAAATAAGTCAGGTTTCCCAGAAACCTGGAAGAAAATAAGACTCCACTCTTGAAGAATGCAAATACAGAGGCAGCATATTCAAAGCTGCCTGGGGCTCTAGCCAGCTTGGTAGGACTGCTCCACCACACACAACCAGCCAGTACCAGGATTCTGCTCCAGCTCCTCTTTCTCCAGTGCTGCTGCCCACTAAGGCAGAGGCTGCTTTTGCCAATGAGTGTGCTCACACTTAGAAGAAATGGAGCTAGCTTGGACTACAGCCTTGCCTCTAAACAGGGCTGAGGAAGTCACTGCCAGTGTACACGTCCATACCAAGATTACAGAGGAACAAACCTAGCTCCAGAGTAGAGACCACCATCTACAGCAGGAAGGAAAGCCTCTCATTAGTGTGGCACCAACCCCTCTAGCCCCAAACCAGTCTCTAACCAAGGCATGCACACAACAGAATGAAACCAGCACAAAACTGCAGTCCCAAACCCCAACCAGGGTCCCAACCAAGGCAAAGAATACCATTACACCCAGGAGAACCCAACTCCCTCAGGACTCCTGTTCCAGCCTCTCATGTCCTGTCACTTTCCCCATTATGGCAATAATGGCCACTGAGAATAGGAGAAGCTCTGGCTCACACATGGCTCTATCTCTGGCTCTGGCAGCTTCAACTCCAGCCCTACCTCCCACCAAGGTGTGGCTGCCAGTGCACCCCAGGCAAAGATGCAGCCATTGCCCACTCAATATCCAGCTCTCCCATGAAAGCCGCTGGACACATGTAGACTGCATAAGGGAGCTACCACACAAGAACACCTTTCAAGACTAGGATAGGTCACTGTTTCACCTAACATCATAGAGACAGAGAAAGTTAAACAAAAGGAAAAGACAGAGGAATGTGTTTCAAACAAAAGAACAAGGCCACATCTGAAAAAACCTTAATGATACAGATAATCTACCTGATAAAGAGTTTAAAGCAATAGTAATAAGAATGCTAAATGAACTGAGAAAAGAATAGATGAACACAGTGAGAATTTCAACAAAGAACTAGAAAATATGCAAAGAACCAGTCAGAGCTGAAGAATACAATACCTGAATTTTAAAATTCTCTAGAAGGAATTAATAGATGGGGTGATAGCAAATAATGCATAAAGAACTGGAAGATAGAATATTTGAAATAACCCAATCAAAACATTAAAAAGGAAAAAAAATTGTAAAAGAATAGTTTAAGGAACCTCTGGGACAACATCAAGCATAATAACATTCATATTATAGAATTCCCAGAAGGAGATGAAAGAAAGGAATAGAAAATGTATTTAATGAAATTATGGCTGGATACTTCCCAAACAGGAAGAAGGAAACAGATATTCAGGTACAGATATTCAGACAGTCCAAAACAAGATGAACCCAAAGAGACCTACACCAAGATGTATCATAATGTTAATGGCAAAAAGTGAAGAGAGAATTTTAAAGGCAGCAAGAGAAAAACAAAAAACCACATACAAGAGAATCCTCATAAGTCTATCAGCTGAATTTTCAGCAGAAATTTTATAGGCCAGAGAGAGTGCATGATTTATTTTCACTGCTGAATGGAAAAAAAGTCTACAACCTAGGGCAGTCTACCCAGCAAGGTTATCATTTAGAATTGAAAAAGATAAAAAGCTTCTCAGATAAGCAAATACTAAAAGAGTTCATCAACACTAAACCATCTCACAAGAAATGTTAAAGGATCTTCATTAAGTGAAAAAGGCTGCTGCTGCTGCTGCTGCTGCTAAGTCACTTCAGTCGTGTCCGACTCTGTGCGACTCCATAGACAGCAGCCCACCAGGCTCCCCCATCCCTGGGATTCTCCAGGCAAAAACACTGGAGTGGGTTGCCATTTCCTTCTCCAATGCATGAAAGTCAAAAGTGAAAGTGAATTCACTCAGTCGTGTCCAACTCAGCGACCCCATGGACTGCAGCCCACCAGGCTCCTCAGTCCATGTGATTTTCCAGGCAAGAGTACGGGAGTGGGGTGCCATTGCATTCTCTGGGTGAAAAAGGCTAGAAGAAATAAATTATAAGAAACGGAATAACCCATAAGCAAGGGCAAATATATAGTAAAGAACTGTGGATCAATCACTTAACTAAGCTAGTACAAAGATTAAAAGGCAAAAATTGTGAAGTCAACTACAACTACAATAGATAGTTAAGGGATAGACATGAGGATGTAAAATACAACCTCCAAAACACAAAATGTGAGGCAAGAGTGAGCAATGTAGATTTTTAGAATGTGTTTGAACTTAAGGGATTATCAATTTTAAACACAAATGATAAATGTACAATAGATACACAAAAATTAGAAAGGAACACAAATAAAACACAAGGAAAAATCATCAAACCACAAGGGACCAACACCTAAAGAATAAGAAAAACAGAGAACTACAAAAATGAGAAAACAAGTAACAAAATAGCAGTAAGCACATGCCTATTTCAAATACACAACCTAAACTACCATCCAAAGGAATTAGCAACAAACAACAAAACTCAAAGTCAGCAGAAGAAACGAAATGATAAACATCAGAGTGGAAATAAGTGAAATAGAGAACAACAACAAAAAAAGATCAATGAAACCAAGAACTGGTTTTTTGAAAACAAAATTGGTAAGCCTTTAACCAGGCTCAATAAGAAAAAAGCAAGGAACCAAATAAACAAAATAATAAATTGAACAGGAGATTTCACCACAGATATCACAAAGATACAATCATAAGAGAATACTATGAACAGTTATATGCCAACAAATTAGACAACCAAGAAGATATGGATAAATTACTAGAAACATACAATCTTCCAAAACTGAATCAAAAAGAAAGACATAACCTGAACAGACCAATTACTAGGATTGAAATTGAATCAGTAATCAAAGAACCCCCCCCAAAAAAGTATAGGACCATAAGTCTTCACGGGAGAATTCGATTGAATATCAAGCATACAAAGAAAACATAATACTTCTCCTTCCCAAACTACTGCCAAAAAAAAAAAAAAATTTAAGAGGAAACATTACCGAATTCATTTTTTGAGGCCACTATTACCGTGACACCAAAACCAAAGATATTACCAGAAAAGAAAATTAGGCCAATATCTCTGATGAATGGAGGAGCTTCCCAGATTGTAGAGTGGTAAAGAATTCACCTGCCAATACAGGAGATACAAGAGATGTAGGTTCGCTCCCTGGGTCAGAAGATCCCCTGGAGTATTTCCAGTATTCTTGCCTGGAAAACTCCATGGAAAGAGCACCCTGGCAGGCTACAGTCCATGGAGTCACAAAGAGTAGGACACATTGAGTGACTCAGCACACACACATCTCTGATGACTACAGAAGCAAAAATCTTCACAAAATATTTTATCAAACCAATTTCAACAATATATAAAAGGAATCATATACCATGATCATGAGATTTATTCCAGGGACTTAAGGATGGTTCAATATTCACAAATCAATATGATGTACCATATTAACAAAAGGAAAGATAAGACAAAATAAAATCACAGACAATCTCAATAAATGCAGAAAATGCATAACCTCAACATACTAAAGACCATTTAAAATAAACACACAGCTAACATCATACTCAATGGTAACAAGATGAAAACTTTTCCCCTAATATCAGGAACAAGACAAGAATGTCCATTTTCATCACTTCTATTCAATACAGTATTGGAAGTCCTAGCCACAGCAATCATAGAAGAAAAATAAAAGGCATCATGTCATCTGCAAGTACTTCTTCGTTTCAATTATATAACCCTAAAGTATCCACCAAAAAGACTCTATTAGAACTAATAAAGTCAGTAAGGTTGCAGAATATAAGATTAATATATAGAAATCTGTTGTTTTTCTATATACTAATCAGAAAGAGAAAGCAAGAAAACAATCCCATTTAAAATCACATCAAAAGAATAAAATACCTAGGAAAGACAAATGGAACAGAATAGAGACTCCAGAAATATATCCATACATACACGATCAATTAATCTATGGCAAGGGAAGCAAAAATATACAATGGGGAAAAGACATTTTCTTCAATAAGTTTTGTTCGGAAAACTGAACAGCTATATTTAAAAAAATGAAATTACAACATTTTCTCACACCATATACAAAAGAAATTCAAAATGGATTAAAGATCTAAATATAAGACCAGAAACCATAAAATTAATAGACGAAAACGTAGGCAGCACACTCAATTGACAACAGCTACATGTAAAAAAATGAAATTACAACATTTTTTCACACCATATACAAAAGAAATTCAAAATGGATTAAAGATCTAAATATAAGACTAGAAACAATAAAATTAATAGAAGAAAACGTAGGCAGCACACTCATTTGACCTTAAGTTTTATCAATATATTTTTCGGATCTGTCTCCTCAGTCAATTCAAACAAAAATAAACAGAACCTAAGAAATATAAATGTTATTGCATAGTAAAGAAAACCATCGACAAATGAAAAGACAACCTGCTGAATGAGAGAAAATATTTACTAGTGATATGTCTAACAAGTTGGCTTCCCTGGTGGCCCAGATGGTAAAGAATCTGCCTGCAATGCAGGAGACCCAAGTTCAACCCCTGGCTCGGGAATACCCTGAAGGAGGAAATGGCTACCCACTCCAATATTCTTGCCTGGAGAATTCCATGGACAGAGGAGCCTTGTGGGCTACAGTCTATAGGGTTACAAAGAGTCAGACATGACTAAGCAACTAACACTTTCACTTTCATCCAAAATAAAGAGCTCATACAGCTCAAAATGAAAACACACACACACACACACAAACAGCACAATTAAAAAACGGGCAGAAGACCTGATAGACATTTCCCTGAAGAATAAACACAGATTACTAACAGGCACATGAAAAGATGTTCAACATCACAAATCATAAGGAAAAAACAAATCAATACCACAATGAGATATCGCCTCACATTTGTCAGAATGGCTATTGTCAAAAAGACAACAAATAATAAATGTTGGTGAGGATGTGAAGCAAAGGGAACCCTAGTACATTGTTGGTGGGAATGCAAATTGGTACAGCCACTGTGGAAAACAGTGTGGAGAGCCCTCAAAAATCTCAAAATACCATATGATCCAGTGATTCTACTCCTGGGTACATATCCAAAGAAAATAAAAACAGAAATTTAAAAAGATATATGCACTCCAATATTTTATAGTAGTATTATTTGCAGTAGCCAAGATATGGAAGCAAACTAAGATTCCATCAACAGATGAATGAATGAGGAAGATGTGACATACACACACATGCACACACAATGGAATATTATCAGCCATAAAAAAGAATAAAATTTTGCCATTTGCAAAAACATTGATGGACCTGGACAATATTATGCTTAGTAAAGTAAGTCATATAAAGACAAATATTGTGCTTTCACTTATATGTGGAATATAAAAAATAAAATGAATAAATACAACAAACTGAAACAGACTCACAAATATAGAGAACAAACTAATGGTTATCAGTGGGTTTAGGAGTGAGGGGAGGAACAAAATGGGGAAGGCAATTAAGAGGTACAAACTACTAGGTATAAAAAAGCTATTAGAATATGAATTCATTTGTTACTGACTTACTATAATAAACACAGCTACTTGTATCACTGTAATTAAAAAAAAAAAAAAAAAAGGAACGGAGAGGGACTTCCCTGGTGATAGAGTGGTTAAGAGTCTCTGCTGACAAGGCAGGTGGCACGAGTTTGATCCCTGGTCAGGGAATTAGATCTTACATGCTGTGCACTGTGGCCAAAAGATAATATAACAATAAAAATTTTTTTAAAAAAAAAGGAATAGAGAATAGATTGATGGTCTCACTAGAGGTTAGGAGTTTGGGGAAACAAGGACATACTGGTCAACGATTACCAACTTCCAGATATAAGATGAATAAGTTCTGGGGCTCAAGTAGACAACATGGTGATTATAATTAACAGTTCAGTTCCATTCACTCAGTCATGTCCAACTCTTTTGCGACCCCATGGACTGCAGCACGCCAGGCCTCCCTGTCCATCACCAGTACAATATTAACTGTATAGTATAATTTACAGTACAGTATTCTATATTGATAGTTGAAAGTTTTGAGGAGAATAGGTCTTAAATGTCATCATCACATACCCAATAAAAGTATGTGATAGGACAAAGGTGTTAATTAACCTTATTGCAGTAATAATTTCAAAATATATACACATATCTGGAGAAGGAAATGGCAACCCACTCCAGTATTCTTGCCTGGAGAATTCTGTGGACAGAGGAGCCTGGTGGGCTCCTGTCCATGGGGTGGCACAGAGTCAGACACGACTGAAGTGACAGCATGCATGCATATACACATATCAAATCATCATGTTGTGTACCCTAAACATACATATATGTTAATAATATCTTAATAAAGTTGGGGGAAAAGACATAAATGGTCCCTGACCTTGTATAATTTAGTGTCTAGAAGAGAAAGCAAATACATAAATAATAATATTAAGTAAGGGATCATTATAGTATGCACAAAAAATGTTAAAGAACATGGGGAAATATTTATCATTTAAAGACATTGCATTAGTTTCCTAAATGTAACAAATTACCAAACTGTCAATATTTTTAAATGACATGTTTATTCTCTTACAATTCTAGAGGAGAGAAGTCCAAGAATTCAGCCATTCCATTTTTCATCTACTAATGGCTGTACTTATCCTTGGCTCTTTGTTACATAACTGTACCACTGGTTTCCTTTACAGATCACCTGCTCTCCTTCTCTCACCTTCTTGCAACCCCATCTTATAAAGATCTTTGTGATTACATTGAGTCCACCCAGATAATCCAGGATTATCTCCCTATCTCACAATCCTCACTTACATTACAAAAGTCCTTTTAACCATGTGTGGCAGCATGTTCACAGATTCTGGAGATTAGGGTTTGGACATCTTTGGAAAGCCATTTATTCTGTTTATCACAAACATAATTATGAATAGAAAATATGATAGAAGGAAATATACCAAGAACATTAACAGTTGTTCAGCTTGTATGGTTGATTATGATTAATATTCTATGCATTTCTCTTTTTTGCAATTTCTAAAATTTCTACAATGAGCATATATCACATTTTTAAAAATAGAGACTGCTGCTGCTGCTGCTAAGTCACTTCAGTCATGTCTGACTCTGTGCCACCCCACAGACGTCAGCCCACCAGGCTCCCCCATCCCTGGGATTCTCCAGGCAAGAACACTGGAGTGGGTTGCCATTTCCTTCTCCAATGCATGAAAGTCAAAAGTGAAAGTGAAGTCGCTCAGTCGTGCCTGACTCTTAGCGACCCCATGGACCGCAGCCTACCAGGCTCCTCCATCCATGGGATTTTCCAAGCAAGAGTACTGGAGTGGGGTGCCATTGCCTTCTCCAGGGACTACAGATACATAAACAAAAAGCACAAGAGGTTTGCAGTACTGTCTTTGTCCTTTGTCCCTTGTCCCCAGCCTCCAGGTTTCTCTGTCCAAAAAAGACATTTATCATTAGCAATTTCTTATTCTTCTAGAGATAGGGTATACAAGAACATGTCTATGGTAGGATGCATAAGTTCTCTCAAAGATAGCCATGTCCTAATCCCCAGAACCTATTATTATCTTCCCTTACATTCCTAAACGGATGTCACAGATGTGATTAACTCAGTGATGTGGGGATAGGGCATTTATCACCAATAGTCTGGATAAGTCAAGATATAATCACAAGGGTCTTTACAAGAGGGAGGCAGGAGTGTTAATGGGAGAGAAGGGAGCAATGTGACAACAGAAGTAGAGACTGGAGTGATGCTCTTTAAAGATGGAGGTAGGGGCCACAAGCCAAGGAATACAGGCAGCCTTAGAAGTTGAAAAAGGCAAAGAAGCAGAGTCTCCCCTCAGAGTCTCCGGAAGAATCCAGCCCTGCTTATATCTTGATTTTAGCCAAGTGAAACTGATTTTGGACTTATGACCTCCAAAATTATAAGAGAATAAATTTGTGTTGTTTCAGTCCACTAAATTTGTGGCAATTTATTACACTGGCAATGAAGATCATCATTGCATATATATCTTTTTGAACATGTATGGACATATTGGGTATAGTTATAGAATAAAATCAAAGAAGTAGAATTCCTGGGTTAAGATATGTGCATTTTAAAATTTTGACTTAAACTGCTGAACTCCCTCCACAGAAGTTCTGCCAATTTCTACTACAGCAATGTATGAACAATACTCATTTCAATTTTGACTTTATATGATGTTCTTTTTCCATACAAAAGTTTGAGTTTCATGGTCTCAGAGATATCAACTTTTCATTTTATTACATCCTAATTTTATGTCCTATTTTTAAAATCCTTCCATACTCTAATTTTAAACACTCCCACTATTTGTAGAAGTTTAATGGCCCTATATTTGACATTTAATTATTTGATTTACATTTACATTTAATTATTTGATTTATCTGTAACTTACTTGGGTGTTAAGTATGAGGTATGGAAATAACTCTTCTTCCTGAAGAAGTTGTCCCAACCACTTTGTTAAATAATTCATTTTTCCCCAATAATCTGCAATGCCATCTTTATCAGATGTATCTGTACTACACTGTTTTAACTACTGCAGCTTAATGGCATTTTACTTTTAATCTCCGCTGAAATAAATTTCCCCTAACTATTCCCTGTTTCCTAATTTCTCTGGGTTTTCAGGCCTGCTTGTTTTTATTATTGTTTTAGTTGTGGCATGCAAGATCTTCTAGTTGAGGCATGTGGGGTCTTTTAGTTGCAGCACACAAACTCTTAGTTGCAGAATGTGGGATCTAGTTCACCAACAAGAGATGAAACTTGGGGACCCCTGCATTGGGAGTGTGGAATCTTAACCACTGGACCACCAGGGAAGTCCCATGCTTCCCTGTTCTTACATATGAATTTTACAACCAGATTAACAAAAAAAATGTATCTTTATTTGAACTAAGTTTAATTTATCCTACTCTTTATTTAGGTGAATTGATACTTTTATATTATCTTTCCATTTAAGAATATGAAGTGTCTTTCTATTAGTCTAAGTCTTCTTTGGTGTTGCTCACTAATACTTACTCTCCTTCATGTACAACTTGTATATTAGTTGTTTATTCTTAGGTATTTCTTTCTTCTGTTGCTAATTAAATGGGGTCTTTTCTTCCATTATATGTTCTGTTACTATTTTATATGAAGGCAATATCAGGATGATTTCAGGATACTTGAGGAGTCTAGGGTCCTTCTTCAAAGGCATTTTACATATTCAGACGAACAGATTACTGACGGTGGAGGTTGGCTGGTAGGACTCTCAGCCATTCCTCCCTGAAACAGAACAAGGCAGGACTTCCCTGTACAAACAATAAGCATCAAGGTTGGGGAAGCTAAGTAAAGCCACATGCCTTCTCCCTATGTCTAGGGCTTGAAACTTAGTTTGACGTTGCTAGGGAGTTCCTGACTCAATACTAATGAATACTCTTATTTGCAGGTTGAGCCCCAGTCAGTAGTAACTGGTTAGAAAGTCATGCATCACTCCCCATATTCTCAGAGGAGATTGCCCCCAGAGGTATGTGGCTGTCTCTAGATTGAAGGGCTAATCTTCCCTGTGCAGCTAATAAAAACTATCTCCCCATGGTAAGTAGTGCTCACCTTGGGACTGCTAAGCAGAAGCTGTATGGAAATAGCCTCCAGCAGAGTTCAACACAATTTTCTTTAATGTCCTCTCAGCCTGCAATTTAAGTTCTATTTAGATAAAATGGAACAACAGACTGGTTCCAAATAAGAAAAGGAATACGTCAAGGCTGTATATTGTCACTCTACTTATTTAACTTATATGCAGAGTACATCATGAGAAATACTGGGCTGGAGGAAGCACAAGCTGGAATCAAGATTGCCGGGAGAAATATCAATATGTCTCAGATATGCAGATGACACCACCCTTATGGCAGAAAGTGAAGAAGAACTAAAGACACTCTTGATGAAAGTGAAAGAGGAGAGTGAAAAAGTTGGCTTAAAGTTCAACATTCAGAAAACTAAGATTATGGCATCCGGCCCCATCACTTCACGGCAAATAGATGGGGAAACAGCAGAAACAGTGGCTAACTTCATTTTTCTGGGCTCCAAAATCACTGCAGATGGTGATTCAGCCATGAAATTAAAAGACGTTTACTCCTTGGAAGGAAAGTTATGACCAACCTAGACCGCATATTAAAAAGCAGAGACAACTTTGCTAACAAAGGTCCGTCCAGTCAAGGCTCTGGTTTCTCCAGTGGTCATGTATGGATCTGAGAGTTGGACTATAAAGAAAACTGAGTGTAGAAGAATTTATGTTTTTGAACTGTGGTATTGGAGAAGACTCTTGAGAGTCTCCTGGACTGCGAGGAGATCCAACCAGTCCATCCTAAAGGAGATCAGTCCTGGGTGTTTATTGGAAGGACTGATGTTGAAGCTGAAACTGCAATACTTTGGCCACCTGATGCAAAGAACTGACTCATTTGAAAAGACCCTGATGCTGGAAAAGATTGAGGGCAGGAGGAGAAGGGGGCAACAGAGGAGGAGATGATTGGATGGCATCACCGACTCAATGAACATGGGTTTGGGTGGATTCCGAGAGTTTGTGATGGACAGGGAGGCCTGGCGTGCTGCAGTTCATGGGGTCGCAAAGAGTTGGACATGACTGAGCGACTGAAATGAACTGAACTGATAGCAAGGATAACAACCTTTTCCTTCTTTTTTTTTTTTTTATTTGCTCCTAACTTCTAATTGGCTATAAACTAGGGACCACAGGTGTTTCCTAAAGGATTCCCAACAAGCTTACAAAATAGGCTTCTCCCAGTATCCCAGCCTCTTATCAGTGAAGCCAATTACATTTCACTGCAAACCTGCAGATTTTCAGGTAGCTGGAACAGTCTCCACACTGTGACCTCAACACAGCCCTAGGGCCTGTTTCTTTTGGCTTTTTATTTTTCTGTTAAGTTAACTAGTTAACCCTTTCTTAATTCCCAGGACTTTTTTCATTATCACCACCAGCTTTCTTTTAGCAATGGCATATCTAACATTGTTCCTCCTTGCTACTTTTTTTTTCTTCTTCTCAGATCTGGCTCCTTCCTATTCCATCCTGTAACATTAACAAAAATAGAATTCCATGATTTTGTTTGGGGCTGCAGGGGGAAGTGGGATTCAAAGAAAGACTGAGAAGCAAGCTGTTATCCAGACCAGAGCATGTGGAGGAAAATTACCAGACTGGGACACAAGGTACTGCAAAGAAACCAGAGCTGATTTTGATCTTATGTTGCCTCCTGTGTTTTCTCTCCACCTCCATTTACTAGCTTTCATTTGCTATTATTCTTATGAGGAACTTTAATAGTTTCTCATGACTGCATGTGTATACATTCTTCTTACGCTCTATACAGTGGGAGAAAGGTTAACTTAAAGATTATCCTCTTCAACAGTGCCCCAGCATTTGAATAATCTTTGGATGTTTTGGATTTTCATTTGCTGTTCCATTAATTGATGTCAGCTGTAGTTATAACAACCCTATGGAATGGTTTCCAAAGATTTCAAGCCAAAACATTTTTCGCTTGAAATTTTCAAACCCACAAAGATGTCTCCAACACTTTTGACCATGCACTTAATGGCAGAAAAGAAACCACATAGGAACACAGAGCTGCCAGGCTTGTAAAGAAGTCACTTGCTGAATTTTGTCAAAGGCTTTTTCTGCATCTATTGAGATGATCATATGGTTTTTATCTTTCAATTTGTTAATATGGTGTATCACACTGATTGATTTGCATATATTGAAGAATCCCTGCATCCCTGGGATAAACCCAACTTGATCATGGTGTATGAGCTTTTCAATGTGTTGCTGAATTCTGTTTGCTAAATTTTGTTGAGGATTTTTGCATCCTTGTTCATCAGTAATAATGGCCTGTAGTCTTCTTTTGTGTTGTCTGGTTTTGGTATCAGTGTGATGGTGGCCTCGTAGAATGAGTTTGGGAGTGTTCCTTCTTCTGCAGTTTTTGGAAAGAGTTTTAGAAGGACAGGCATTAGCTCTTCTTTAAATGTTTGATAGAATTCTCCTGTGAAGCCATCTGGTCCTGGACTTTTGCCTTTTGGGAGACTTTTGATCACAGTTTCTATTTCAGTGCATATAATTGGGTTGTTCATAATTTCTATTTCTTGCTGGTTCATTCTTGGAAGATTGAACTTCTCTAAGAATCTGTCTATTTCTTCCAGGTTATCCATTTTATTACCATATAATTGTTCATAATAGTCTGTTATAATCCTTTGTATTCCTTCATTGTCTGTTGCAACCTCTCCTTTTTCATTTCTAATTTTGTTGATTTGATTCTTCTCTTTTTTCTTGATGAATCTAGCTAAGTGTAAATTTTGTTTATCTTCTCAAAGAACCAGCTTTTAGTTTTATTAATCTTTACTATTGTTTCTTTCATTTCTTTTCTGTTTATTTCTGCTTGGATCTTTGTGATTTCTTTCCTTCTCCTAATTTTGGGGGGTTTTTGTTCTTCTTTTTTCCAGTTGTTTTAGGTATAAAGTTAGGTTACTTATTCAACATTTTTCTTGTTTCTTGAGATAGGATTGTAATGCTATAAACTTTCCTCTTAGAACTGCTTTTGCTGCATCCCATAGGTTTTGTTTTCATCATCATTTGTTTCTAGAAATTTTTTAACTTCCCTTTTGATTTCTTCAGTGACCTGTTGGTGACTTAGAAATGTATTGTTTAATATCCATGTGTTTGTATTTCTTACTCTTTTTTTTTCTTGTAATTGATATCTGCTATCATAGCGTTGTGGTCAGAAAAGATGCTTGATACAATTTCAATTTTCTTAAAGTTCCTGAGGTTCAATTTGTGACCCAAGATGTGGTCTATCCTGGAGAATGTTCCATGTTCACTTGAGAAAAAGGCGTATTCTTCTGCATTTGGATGGAATATCCTGAAGATATCAGTGAGATCCATCTCATCTAATGTGTCATTTAAGACTTGTGCTTCCTTATTAATTTTCTGTTTCGATGATGTATCCATTGGTGTGAGTGGGGTGTTAAAGTCTCATACTACCATGACCCAGCCATCCCACTCCTAGGCATATACCCTGAGGAAACCAAAATTGAAAAAGACACATATATCCCATTGTTCATTGCAGTACTATTTACAATAGCTAGAACGTGGAAGCAACCTAGATGTCCATCAACAGATGAATGGATAAAGAAGTTGTGGTACATACGCACAATGGAATATTACTCAGCCATAAAAAAGAACACATTTGAGTCAGTTCGAATGAGGTGGATGATCCTAGAGCCTATTATACAGAGTGAAGTAAGTCAAAAAGCAAAAGATAAATATCATATACTAATGCACATATATGGAATCTAGAAAAATGGCACCAAAGAATTTATTTGCAGGGCAGCAATGGAGAAACAGACATAGAGAATAAACTTGTGGACATGGGGAGAGGGGAGGAGAGGGTGAGATGTATGCTGAGACTAACATGAAAACTTATATTACCATATGTAAAATAGATAGGCAATGGGAATTTGCTGTATGTCTTAGGAAACTCAAACAGGGGCTCTGTATCAACCTAGAGGGGTGGGATGGGGAGGGAGATGGGAGGCAGTTTCAAAAGGGAAGGGATATATGTATACCCATGGCTGATTCATGTTGAGGTTTGACTGAAAACAAATTCTGTAAAGCAATTATCCTTCCATTAAAAAATAAATAATTTGTTTTAAAAAAGGAAGACATCACTTGCTCTGGTGCTCCTGCCTTAAATGAGGGTAACATTTACACAGAATCAGTGAGCTAAAGCACTGACCAACAGGCAGTGTGCTTACTCAGACTGTGAGTTTTGAAGACTCTTCAATATATATAAATGAAACATCCAATCTTCCCTCACACAACTGGTCCTCTCCAGGAATCCCTCGTCTCATAGAATAGTCCCGCCATCCATCTAGAAACCAGGTAATCATCCACGATATCTCTCTCTCCATCACCTTCCATATCTAATCCATCACCAAATCCCATTGATTTAAACTCATAAATATGTCTCTAACACACTTTTTTTTCCATTTCTAGTCTAAGCCATCATCATCTCTCTACTGCAGCTACCACCTAATGCCCATGCTGAAGTAATTCTCTGCAGTGCAGCCAGAGTAAGCTCAAAATATCAATCACACCACTTAAACATTCCTGCTTTAAATGCTCTGATGGGTTCATACTGTATCTCCCTATCAGGCCTATAGGCCCTGAATGACCAGGCAGTTGCTGGTCAATACTACTCAATACCTTCCAACCATACTGCTCTTCTTTTAGTATCTTGAAGGGGGGGGGAAGCAAGTTTAGGGTCTCTGCATCACTGTTCCCTATGCTGGGAATGTTCTTCCTAATATCCTACCCAGATCTTTATGTTTGGTGCCTTCTTATCATTCAGTTCTCAAATGAAATAGCACCTCTTTTAAGAAGTCTTTTGTAACCACACTACCAAAAGAAACCCTCCCTCTGTTATTCTCTCAGGCTTTGTTATTCCCCTCACAATTTTATCACAACTTAGAATCATTTTATTTGTCTGCTTACTTGTTGTTTGCCTTCCTCTGGAATATAAATTCCCTGAAGGCAGAGACCATGTTAGCCTTGTTCACCACACTATCCAGTGCCTAGTATATAAACGGTGATTGCTAACTACTTCTTAAGGACTTGAGTTCTGATTGAGCTGAACACTTCCTTATCCCTCTCGCCTACCCTTTCTAAGCATTCTGAATTTGATTGCTGAGATATTCCTTTCATGAAGTTACTACCATGTTTGGTAGATATTAATGGGCTGTGCTGTGCTATACTCAGTCACTTCAGTCGTGTCTCTTTGTGACCCTATGGACTGTAGCCCGCCAGGTTCCTCTGTCCATGGGATTCTCCAGGCAAGAATACTGGAGTGGGTTGCCATGCCCTCCTCCAGCAGATCTTCCCAGCCCAGGGATCGAACCTGCATCTCCTGTACCCCCTGCATTGCAGGCAGATTCTTTACCCACTGAGTCAGCTGGGAAGCCGAGGTAAATCTTAGTGCTGCTCACCAAATATTGCTGATTCTTCCATCAAGGCATTTACTAGGATTGCACCTCCCCACCTCCTATAAATGCAGCTATGGCCAGGTGACTTACTTTAGCAAATGTAGTATGACCAGAAATGATATGTGTCATTTCTAATAAAAGTTTTAAGAGCCACAAAGAAATCCCTCATGTTATTTTTCCCCTTCCCCAGTTATCATGAAAGCATGTATAAAAATGAAGCACCATGAATCTTAGCCTGAGAATCTATGATAAGTAGAGTGCCCAGCCAAACCTCCAAGGACATGCATGATAATAAAAATATAAATAAATAAACCTTTGAGGAGATTTATCAAGATGGTGGAGTAAGAGAATACAGAACTCACTTCCCTCCACAAACACATCAAAAGTACATCTGCATGTGGAACAATTCTCACTGAAAACTAACTGGAAACTGGCAGAAGGACTCCTGTACAACCAAAGCTCTAAGTAAAATCCACACATAATCAGGTAGGAAGAGAAAGTGATCAAGTTGGCAACTCTGGGGGGATCTCAGAGGAAAGGGAGAAAAAGGCAGAGACACACCCTAGGGTGTAACTGGGCATCCCAGTCCTGTGGTCCTACACAGGGAAGATGAAGAGTCACTGGAACTACCAGAAGGGCTGTGGAAGACTGGACTCCACTTGTGAGGAGCATGCACATGCTAGCTTTCCCCGTGAAGAGCACAGAGGGCAGATTGAAGACTGCTCTACTGGCTGACAGGGTACCTGTGACTGCCTCACTGCACACCCCAGCGAATAACGCATTTCCACTTACTTAACAAGACAGCATAACACTGGATCTAAGACTGCAATGACTGAGCAAAAATCTCAGCTGTTGAAAGCAGGGGCGAGTCAGTACTGGGGAAGCATCTGGGTGGGGAGGCAGCCACCATTGTTGGCACATACTCAAACAGTGCTAACAATAGCCCAGAACTCTGGCTGTGGCCTGTCACCTCAGTTCATGACCCATTAAATACCCAGAGTCCACGCAGGGCCTGCCTGCCTTGTGGTTTGGCTCCAAAACAGGGCAGAGATCACAGGAACTGGGGACAATGACTGGCCACGAGGGACAAAGGGAACTTTGACTCAAGGCTGCATCTGAACAGAGTGAGGGGAACAACTGCTGGTGCCTACACAGGCAACACATCAGAGATATCTCAAAACTCTGTCTACAGACAACACAAGTAGAGAACCCACCTGGGTCCCCTTTGCTTCAGCACTGCTCACTTTAGGGCAAAAGTTCCAGGCTGAGACAGAGAAATCACACACTTAAAGGAAACTGAGCCCACTCAGGACTACTGCTCCAGCAACCTGGGATTATAGTGCACTCCCACTAGGGTGGTGACGGTCACTGAGAAGAGGGGAGGTCACACTTCACACCAAGATCCAGCTATAGTCCCTCCATCTTCAGCCCCACACCCTACAAAGGTGATAGCTGTCAGCACACCCTGAAGAAAGACATGACTTGTGTCCTCATCAAATACAGCTCTCCCACCATAGGCACTAGCATGTGCAGTCTGCACAGCGATGCTCCCACCTAAGCGCAAACCACCAAGACCACAATAAATAACTCTTTCACCTGAATTCATTGGTTACAAGAATACCTACCTTGGAAAAAAGTGAAAACAACATAGAAATTTTAAGATAATTGTATTGAAAGAGTTACTCAATTCAACTAAAGGTAGTTAACTGAATGTTTTCTGTGAGCCAGGTACTGTGCTAAGTGGCATGAGATATACAAAGATTAGTCAGAACCAATGCCTCTCCCATGAAGGTAGGGAAGATATTCACAAATATGACTAATAAGATAGATGGCTATATAAACAACATATAAGTCACAATCAAGTGGGGAGTGGTAATTCTAACTCAGAAGGTGGTATTTGGGACTGGTCTACAAAGACTCAAAATAAACTTGGAGCAATAAAAAAAAAAAAAACTAAAGAAAACAACTCAGTTGTGCAAATAAACTGAAAACTGGATAGTCCCAAGGTTTGAGGCCTCATATTGTTCAATAACATGAAGATTATTAAGAAACATCTCTTGTCTTCCAAAGACAGCATCCAATGTAGCAGTGAAGATGAGTGTATAAATATCTAACATCAAAGCTTACACAAGCATCATGTGACACAGATAACAATTCAAATAAGGAAGAAATCACATTCAATTGAGAGTACCTGGGAGGAATACAAGAAGGTGAGATTTGAGATGGGCCTTGCAAGATGGAAGGATTACAACAAACAGAGAGGGGTGGAGGTAACAGCATTCCAGGAAAAAGAAATGGCTTGAGTAAAAAGGACTGAAGTGGAACAAAGCTGAGCACAGTTTTGGAGAACACTGAGGAATCCAATTTAGCTTGGAAGCAAACGACAGAAATGGAATTGGCAGAAAACAAGATGGAGAAAGACAGCTGAGTGCATAATCTGGAAATTCCTGAAGGTCAGGCTGAATATTCCTTTAAAAAAAAAAAAGAGTTTCACAGAATGATAAGCCACTTAGCCTATCTACATAGGAAGGGGTATTATGGATGCTTTGGTTTGGAATACTTCATCTGGAATTAGTAAATGATGAACTAAATGAAAAAGAGAGGAACTAAATGAAAAAGAGGAATAGCTGGGGAACATTTTTTGCTCAGGCAAAAAGAAAAAGGGTTGGCTGAAATGCAGTGTGAGGGGGAAGGCGAAAGATAGAGCGATATGCAAAAGACATTGCTGGAGGTAAATTTCCCAGGCTTTGCCATTTATTGGATGTGAGGTTCTTGGCACAAAGAAAGAGATGCTGTCTTTGAGGTTTCAAGTCTGGCCAACTCACACAGTTGGGGACGCCATGAATCAAATGAGGAAGTCAGCAGGATGTGGGGAAAATGCATAGCTGGGTTTGACTCAAAACAAAGACAAAGTAAATGCTAACTAGATGTCAGCATAAATCACAGCATTAAAACCCAGGTATAAATAATCCTGTTGCATATCTTATTTTGACAGGTATCATGATCCGTTCTCTTCAAACTGCCCAATAAGAGTTATAGATAGTGCTATACCAAGAACTAGAGACCAAAGAAATAAACCCTGATAAGATACTCAGATGAGTTCTTATAAAATCAAGTCTTCAAATAATCCACACATTTTCATAATGAAAAGAGCCAAGACAGGTTCAACATATAGCCAGGAGGTTTTTGTTTTGCTTTGTTTTGTTTTTGGTATTATGGTATTTTCATCCAGTTTTAAAGAAATGTAACTGATATGCAGCACTGTATAAGCTTAACAGTACAGCATAATGATTTGACTTATACATCATGAAATGATAACCATAATAAGTTTAATGAGTTTAACGACTATCGATCATTTCATAGAGATAGAAAATTAAAATGGAAAAAAATTATTTCTTCTTGTGATAATTATTTGGATTTACTAAGTGATTTACTGTTTGTTCAATTCTTCTGTCCATTTTTAATTGGGTTGTTTGTTTTTTAATGTTGAGTTATATAAGATTTTTGTATATGTTGGATGCTAACCTATTGTCAAATATACCATCTGGAAGTATGATTTGAGCCCTCTCTTTTTTTCCTTGATAAGTCTGATTAAATACTTTCAATTTTACCTTTCAAAGAACAAGCTCTTAGTTTCATTGATCTTACTTTTTTTTAGTCTCTATTTCATTTTTTTCTGCTGTGACCTTATTATTTATTTCGTTCCACTAATTTTGGGTTTCCTTTGTTCTTCTTTTTCTAGTTCCTTTAGATGTAACTTTAGGTTTTTTATTTGGATTTTTTCTTCTTTTCTGAGTTAGGCTACTATCCTCATAAACTTTCCTTTCAGAGCTGATTTTGCTGCATCCCATAGATGTTGGATCATTGTGTTTTTTGTCTACATGTATTTTTTATTTTTTCTTTGATTTCTTCAGTGACCCACTGGATGTTTAATAACATATATTTTAGCCTCCAAGTTTGTATTTTTGCAAGTTTTTTCTTATAATTGATTTCTAGTCTCACAACATTGGGTTCAGAAAAGATGTTTGATATAATTTCAATCTCTTAAATGTACTGAGCCCTGTTTTGTGGCCTCACATGTGATCTATCCTTGAGAAAGTTCAATGTGCACTTGAAAAGAATGTGCATTCTGCTGCTTTGGGATGGAATATTGTGTGTGTGTGTGTCTGTGTCTGTGTGTCTGTGTGTATGTGTATTCTATCTCATCTAGTGTATCATTTAAAGCCAGTATTTCTCTACTGATATTCTAGCTGGATGATCTGTACATTGATGTAAGTGGAGTATTAAAGTCCACTACTATTATTGTTACTCTTATTTTCTCCCTTTATATCTACTAATAACTGTTCTATGCATTTAAGTGCTCCTATATTGGATGCAGATGACACCATCCTTATGGCAGAGAGTGAAGAAGAACTAAAAAGCCTCTTGATGAAAGTGAAAGAGGAGAGTGAAAAAGTTGGCTTAAAGCTTAACATTCAGAAAACTAAGATCATGGCATCTGGTCCCATCACCTCATGGGAAATAGATGGGGAGACAGTGGAAACAGTGTCAGACTTTATTTTTTGGGGATCCAAAATCACTGCAGATGGTGACTGCAGCCATGAAATTAAAAGACACTTACTCTTTGGAAGGAAATTTATGACCAACCAAGACAGCATATTAAAAAGCAGAGACATTAGTTTGCCAACAAAGGTCCATCTGGTCAAGGCTATGGTTTTCCAGTGGTCATGTATGGTGTGAGAGTTGGACTGTGAAGAAAGCTGAGCACCGAAAAATTGATGCTTTTGAACTGTGGTGTTGGAGAAGACTCTGCAAGGAGATCCAACCAATCCATCCTAAAGGAGATCAGTCCTGGGTGTTCATTGGAAGGACTGATGCTGAAGCTGAAACTTACTTTGGCCACCTCATGCAAAGAGTTGACTCATTGGAAAAGACCCTGATGCTTGGAGGGATTGGGAGCAGGAGGAGGGAACGACAGAGGATGAGATGGCTGGATGGCATCACCGACTCGATGGGCATGAGTTTGAGTAAGCTCCAGGAGTTGGTGATGGACAGGGAGGCCTGGTGTGCTGCAATTCATGGGGTCGCAAAGAGTCGGACACGACTGAGCGACTGAACTGAACTGAACTGATATTGGGTGCACATATATTTACAATTGTTATATCTTCTTAGATTGATCCTTTTAGTGTTATATAGTGACCCTCTTTGTCTCTTGTTACAGTCTTTGTTTAAAAGTCCATTTTGTCTTATATAAGTAATGGTAACCCAACATTCTTCTAGTTTGCATTTACATGGAATGTCTTTTTCCATCCCTTTACTTCAATCTGTATGTATCTTGGCCCTAAAGTAAGTCTCTTGTAGGCAGCATATAGATGGATCTTACTTTTTTATCCATTCAGTCACTCTATTTTTTTTTAAGTTTTATTTTATGTTGCTGTATAGGCAAATAACAATGTTGTGATCATTTCAGGTGGAGAGCAAAGGTACTCAGCCATACATATACATGTATCCTTTCTTCTTCAAACTCCCCTTCCACCCAGGCTGCCACATAACACTCAGCAGAGTTTCCTGTGCTATACAGTAGGTCATTGCTGGTGATCCATTTAAAATATAGCAGTGAATACATGTCTTTGATTATAGCATTTAGTCTATTTACATTTAAAGTAAATATTGATAGGTATGTATTTATTGGCATTTTATTATGTTTGAGGATTATTTTGATACTTTTTTGTTCCTTTTTTCTTCTTTTGCTCTCTTCCCTTGTGATTTCATGACTATCTTCAGTGTTACACTTAAAAACCTTATTCTTTTTATGTATATGTATCTACTACAAATTTTTGGTTTATGATTACCATAAGGTTTACATATACCAATCTATATATATGTGATTATTTTAAGTTGCTGATCTCTTAAGTTTGAATGCATTTTAATAACCCTACATTTTTACAACCCTCAACCACATTTAACATTTTTTACATTATATTTTACATCTTTCTGTTTTATAAATCCCTTAACTTCTTATTGTGGATATAGATGACTTTACCAATTTTGTCTTTTAACCTTCCTTCTACCCTTACAAGTGATTGATGTCCTACCTTTACTGTATATTTGCCTTTACCAATGAGATTTTTCCTTTCATAATTTTCATATTTCTAGTTGTAGCCTTTTCATTTCTACTTAGAAAAATTTCTTTCACATTTCTTATAAAACTGCTTTTATGGTACTGGCCTTTTAAAATGTTAGCTTGCCTGTAAAACTCTTGATTTCTTTTTCAAAAGTGAATGAAAACCTTGCCAGGTACATATTCTTGGTTGTATGTTTTTTCTCTCATCACTTACATATATCATACCACTCACTTCTGAATATGGCCAGCAGTTTTTAAACTTTGGGAATTGAACACTATAGACTTGTTCCCTGAGAAAAACATACATTAGCACTTACTCACACATTAAAATATAAAATTGAAAGGAATTTCCACAAAACTCTACAAAGAGTTATACAGAAGTATTTGAAATAAAAATTCAACCTTTTGATACCCTGCCTAGAAAAAATTATAACTTCCTAGAAGACAGAACTTGAACAGGCCAGCATGAAGTGGGTGAACTGGAAAGATGATGAAGGAAACAAAGCCTAGGACAGAGAATTAAGACACAATTCCAGCTGCCAACTGTCCGTGTGTGCTGAATAGGAAAAGGAGAACAATGCCAAATATTTTAAGTTTGCACACTCTAATAGGACACTTTATTCAGGAATCTGTAACTCAGAGGTCTTATGATAGAAGCTTTCACACCACTGCATCAGAGCCCAGTTTAAAAAAAAGAAAAACACAGTCAAATGCCTTTAACTTTAACACAATAGATTACTGAGATGATCCTTATGGAAAGAGGAAAAGGCACCAAATAAAATGGAAACCAAATTTTAAAAATTCAAATCAGGGAGAAACAACTCCTGATAGGAAATATCCTAGAGAAAACGATAGTGTTTATTGTTACAATTGAAATATAAAAATCATTTGCTTTTTTTTTAAACTGTCACTCATCTCTAAGAGATCAGCAATCATTTTGCATGAGTGCAGGAGTGTGTTATATTTGGAGAAATTTATGTTGAAATGATATACGCTTTAAATCTGTAAAAATCTAAAGAGATTCAGTGCTCAGCAGCTAAATCAAAAACCAATTGTGCCTTTTAACTCTAAAAATGGAAAACTCCCTATCACTGAAAGAGCTGTGCCAATTGGCAGCTTCCTCGTATATGCCCTCTATGCAATCCCAGGCTCAAGAGCATAATGCAAAGGAGAAGTGATAAGTCTCAACTGAAGCAGCATTCTGACCTCTATGACATCAGGAACTGTACCAGAAACAATGCCTGATTAGTAGAGCATTTCTTGAGCAAAGGATACAGCTGTACCACATAGGATCAAGGAAAATTCTAAAAGAGAAGTGCCATGATCACATCTCAAGAACACTGGAGGGATGGCACAAACATCTTCAGCGGGTCTAGGTGGTAGGTGAGGTTCAGAGAGGATGCAAGCAACCTGAGGTGAGTACAAAGTAAAGTGTGCCCACGTTCCCATTATTGTCTTTTAATTCATTTTATGTACATCTTTCATCCAAGAAATGTTTCATAAAGTTTTAGGAAAAAATGGGCTAAGGGGAGCAACAAGGTATTATATAAAGAGTAATAATCCAGTGAGAAATAAAAGCAATTCATAATCCTAGACTAGGACCTGGACAAACAGCCATAAAGATCATTATTAGAACATTAGTGAAATTTGAGTATGGACTTTATATTAGATAGCAGTATTATATCAGTGTTAAATATCCTGATTTTAATAGATACATTGTGGGTTTTTAATAAATGTTCTTAGTTTGATAAATAAGTGTCTCAGTGTGTTTCTCTTTGGGTTTATCCTAATAGGACTTTCTGCTCTTACTGGACTTTGACTATTTCCTTTCCCATGTTAGGAAAGTTTTTGACTATAATCTCTTCAAATATTCTCTCAAACCGTTTCTCTTTCTTTTCTTCTGGGATCCTTATAATTCAACTGTTGGTGTGTTTAATATTGTCCTAGAGGTCTCTAAGCCTGTCCTCAGTTCTTTTCATTATTTTTTCTTTATTTTGCTCTTCAGCAGTTATTTCCACCATTCTATCGTCCAGCTCACTTATCTGTTCTTCCGACTCAGTTATTCTGCTATTGATTCCTTCTAGAATATTTTTAATTTCAGTAATTGTGTGTTTTTCATCACTGTTTGTTCTTTATTTCTTCTAGGTCCTTGATAAATGTGTTAAATATTTCTTGCATTTTCTCCATTTCTATTTTCAAGATTTTAGATGATCTTTACTGTCATTACTCTGAATTCTTATTCAGGTAATTTGCATATTTCCTCTTCATTTATTTGGTCATGTTAGTCTTTACCCTGTTCTTTCATCTGCATCATATTTCTCTGACTTTTCATTTTTACTAACTTACTATGTGTGAGGTATCTTTTTCCCAGGATGTAGGGTTGTAGTTCTTGTTTCTGGCCTCTGCCCCTAGTGGACGAGTGTGTTTCAGTGGCTTGTGTAGGTTCATGTTGAGAGGGACTTTTTTCTGCATTCTGGTGGGTGAAAATGAGTTTCTTCTGTCTGATGGGCAGAGCCCTATGACATGCTGTGTTTTGGGATATCTGGACAGTCTGTCTGCTTGCTGATGGTTGGGTTTGTGTTGCTGTCTTCTTTGTTGTTTGAGTGAGGCATTCACTGCCGGGTGCTGCTGGCAGGTGGGTAGTGTTGGGTCTTAGATTTGGATGGAGGCCTTCATGGGAGTTCTCACTGATCATTACCCACTGGGGTCAGGAGTTCTCTGACAGTCTAGAGTTCTGGACTCGGTGCTCCCACACCAGAGGCTCAGGCCCAACTTCTGATCAGGGAACCAAGACCCCACCAGCCATTTGTCATTTCAATAAAGAAGATTTTTTAAAAAAAAAACACAAAAAACACACACACAAAAAAACAAAACCCAGACAAATGGTAAAAACAAAACCAGACAGACAGAAACAGAAATGAAGGAACATACACACACAAAAGAAACCAAAACAGACCAAAGAAAACAAATTACAAGAGAGCGACCTGGAGAACAAAAGAAACCAAAAACGAAATCAAGTGATTAAACACTAATCTTACTAAAGCACAAGTTAGAAAACAAAACCTAACCGGAGTGCCAACTGAGGAATAAAGCAAACAAGACAAAAAGACAAAAATGGTAAAAAACAAACAAGCAAACAAACAAATAGAAAAGCAAAGTTAAAACAGAAGTATATTTTAAAAAGATATATATATATCTTTTTAAAGACACAGAACAGCAGAAAGCCAAAGTTGTAGAAATATATAAAGGAAATAAAAAGTATGATTTTTAAAAAAACCCCAAAAGCCTAAATAATAATAATAAAAACAACAACCACAACAACAGAGGAAAAAGAGAGAAAAAAAAAAGAGCCAACAACAGAATGAATCAAAAAATACTAATATGTATTTTCCTAAGGTCCCAGCTTTCAATGTCCTTGCTCCTGCTGTGAGCCATAGCCCGCCTCTGTCTCCCTAGGAGTCCTTCCAGTGCTGGGGAGGGCTGGTCTCCAGGCATGGGAACAGCTCAGACTCTAATCTGGCCCTACTTCCACATGTGTTTGCCTCCAATATCCACAGCTTCCAGAGCTATAGTGTTTTCTTTTGAGGAAAACTCATTGTCCTTTCATATATTCCATAGATACAGTCTACCTAGTTAATCATGTGGATTTAATCTGCAGTTTGTGCAGATGATAGAAAAGTTTTCAATACTCTTCCTTAGTTGCTCCACCCCTGGAGCTCATTGTGGTTTTATCTCCACCTCTGTGTGTGGACCACCCACAGGAGTCTGCTCCAAGAGGCTGCCCTGGAGAACTTGGGTCTGCTGTAGTGAAGGTACAGCAAGGAGGTGGCATGCCTGCTTGAATTGCAGAGAACTCAGCAGGGCCAGGTGCACGGGAAGCCAGTGGCCATAGGCACAAGAGATATAACTCTATTAGGAGCCTTTTCTAGCCTCCAGCAGCAGGCACTCAAAGGGCTTCCCTTGCTGGGATCCTTCTCTATTTCGCAGCTAATGGTGCCTGCATGTAGACAGAAAGAGGCTACAGTGGTGGATCTACCCCTTGCATATGACTCAGAAGTAGCTCCCTGCTTCCATGGCTACCCAGTTTCTCTCCAAAGGCATTCCCTGTTGTGGATTTCCTCCCTCCAGTCCCCTTAAGCCATCTCCCCATGGTCAACAGCAGTCTTTGCCCCAGGATTTCTCTCCAAACGCCACACTCCATCTCTCAGGCCCTGCATACATCAGTAGACCCACAACCTTGTCTGAGGTGTATAGGACCATGGCACAGATTATCTGTGTGATTCTCACTCTATTCAGACTGTCACAGATCAGCTGCTTCACCTTCCTCTGATAGCCTTAAATGCTTCTGTCCCAACCAACTGCCCTGGTTATGGGAGTCTCTCCCCTACTTCAGCTCCCCCACCCCAAAGTGCAAGTCCAGTCCTACTTGCTCTTCTCCTCCTTCTTCCTTCTTTCTTTTGTCCTATCCAGCCATGCGTGGATTCATATAATCCTTTCCAGTCATCAGGGACTCCCACTATTATTCAGCCAGTGTTCTGGAGAACTGTTATATCTGTAGATATATTTGTAATGCACCCATGGAGAGAGATGAACTCCACACCCAACAACTCCCCCACCACCTTGATTCCTTTCTAAACATCCTTGTTATTAGGAAATACACGCTGAAGTATTCAAGGGAAAGGCTAATGATGTATGCAACTTATTCTCAAATGGTTCAGAAAAAAATAATAATATGGAAATATTCAGAGACAGAATTAGCAACATGTTAACAATCAGTGAATCTGAATGAATGATGTACTGAAGTTCTTTGTGTTATTTTTAAACTTCACTGTAAGTTTGAAAGTATTGATAATTCAAAATAAACTATTTTTTAAATAGCTAATGTCCCAGGAATCAGTAGACCTGGATTCTAGTCATCATGTGACCCTTGGCAATTAACATGGATTGATCTTCCCATTCAATCTCCTCAGACAATAAAATAAGATTAATGATGCTTATAAGTCCTAACTTCCTTTCCAGAAGTGTTCTAAAACACAAAGCAAAAGATGATACCCATGTGGAAGACTTGGTAAAAACAAAAGCTATGAGTCAAAGACAAAATTTAAATCCAGTGCTTTACCACTTATATGATCAGACTGTATTGATCCTAGAAGCCTCAGCATTCTCATTTGTAAAACAGAGGTGGCAACATGTACCTCAATGGATCATGATGGAGGTAAATGAGACTATGCCTATAGGAAAGTTCTATACAATTTATAATTTATAGAGCTTGGTAATATACCAGAAGAAAGAACCATGTATTGCTCTTCTCTCCAAGTGATGCTCTAAGTTTGGCATAATAATACCCTGTCAATGCCCTCTACCTATACATTAGGGATAACAATACAAAATTATCCAACTGCAAGAAATAAAAATACTCATATAATATAATGACTAATATTAATACAGTGATATCCTATTTATTTAGCATTATGAGATAATAAACTTAAAGAAAACTAATTATCAACATAAATAAAGCTTATCCTTTTAAGCACTGAGAATTTTTTTTTGAGATTTTTTTTATTTTAACCATTTTAATGGAAAGCTAACATTTAATACTTTCCTATCTTCTTAAATGCATTTTACATAACTCAATTTCATCATAATGACATCAACAATTAATTTGAATTTGTCATAGACTTGTTGAGTGTTCAAGTATGTAGAACTACAGACTCCTACACAAAATGTGCCCAAAGCACAATGATTTAGAGATCTGTTTTTCAGATATTTCTAGTCTCTTTCTGAATTTCACTTCAATTGCCAATAACTTTTCATATCAAAGTTCTGTTTCTAGACTTCCTCCCACTTCACATTCACATCCCTAGTTTCTACTTCTAATTTTCTCAGGAGTAGAAAAACACATCCTCTACCATGAATTAGAGTGCCCATTGAAAATCACTTTATGTATTTGAGGCCTTTGGGGGCTAACTGCTATAGAGTACCAATTATATTCTAGATGTTAAGGTTAGAATAATGACATCCAAATGCATAGTGCTATTGCTGTAATGAAGCAATGAGACCAATGTTATGAATGATTAGCTGGTTATTCTCAGCAACTGGCCCATGGGACAGAATAAATTAAGCCAGGGAAGCAAAATTATCTGATACACCTTCCAGTATTTTAGGGGGCTCCCCAGGCTGCACTAGTGGTAAAGAACCACCTGCCAATGCAGGAGACTAAGAGATGCAGGTTCAATCCCTAGGTTGGGAGGATCCCCTGGAGAAGGAAATGGCAACCCACTCCAGTATTCTTGCCTGGAAATTCCCATGGACAGAGGAGCCTGGCAGGTTACTGTCCGTGGGGCCACAGAAGAGTGAGATACAACTTTTCAATTAAACAAGACAGTATTTAAGTCTCAATTATTCAACTTTCTTACAAGCACTTAATAAGAAAATACTCTAACTTCTATGATCTCACTAGATTCTCAGGATAATCTTGTGGGGTGAACAGTGCAAGTGTTTTTAATCCCATTTCATACATAAGGAAACTGAGATTCTAAAAGATTATCTGTACCTAAGAACTGGTTACCAAAGATTTGGGACTTGATTTCTGGTTCTAGGAAACCAAGGAAACTCTGATGGGCACTCTGGAGCATCTCTATAAGTGCAGTTACCTCTGAAGAACATTTTATCAGCTACAGTCCTAGAGAGGAGGAGGTATGGACTCCTTCCCCCAAAATACAAGCCAAACTAAATGGTGATCATCACCAGGCAGAGGATTATAAACTTTGCAGGCTAAAATCTTTTTCCAAGGCATGGCAATGAGCTGGAATGCTAAGGACAAATGTTCAGAATGTCATATGAGAGCTAGAGATGATCCAGGGATAGGACCAAAAAAAAAAAACCACTGGCCAAGAAACTAATATATTTTAAAATGAGGTGCAAATAGAAAAATTACAATTCTTTTGTCTGAAAAGTTAGGGGCTAATGACTGAAAATAGAAAACTTTAGAGTCACACAAGGTAAGGAAATGTTAGTATATTTTTTAAGCAAGTCTAAAATCACAAAAGTTAAGGAGGTATCCTCTTGAAGTTTCAAATAATCAGTTTAAGGCTTTTCATGTAATATTTTCATGTGGTAGACTCAGGGAATTCTTTACTCCAAGTTATGTGGAATGCAACTATAAGAAAAATTAATATGGAATCAAGACAGAGAAATTAGATTTTTTTAGTATCTGATAACTCTGTGAGGTGATGTCACTCTGCCCATAAACCAGCTCTAATGGGTTTAAATCAAAACAAATGTCCAATGTCCATAAACCTTGGGTTGGACACATCATGGGTCTGAATCAAAGCAATGCTTTTATGACTAGTTCATGCAAATATTACAGATCCTGAAGAAAAATCTTAAATTATTTATCAAGTTCCTCAAAAAATAAAAATAGAACTATCATATAATTCTGAAATTCCACTTTGGGGTATATGTCCAAAAGAACTGAAAGTGTGGTCTCCAAGAGATATTTGTGCATCCATGTTCACAGCAGTGTTATTCACAATAGTCAAATGGTAGAAGCAAGCTAAAGGATTTCATCACCACTAAACTGGCCTTATAAGAAATGTTAAAGGGACTCCTTTAAGATGAAAAAAGGGTGCTAATTACTAACAAGAAAATGTATGAAAGTATAAATCTCTCGGGTAAAGATAAATATAGTCACAGTAGTGGATTAATCATTTATAAACCAAATATGAAGGTTTAAGGGCTTCCCGGGTGGCTCACACAATAAAGAATCTTCCAGTAATGTGGGAGACCTGGGTTCAATCTCTGGTTTGGGAAAATCCCCTGGAAGAGGGCATGACAACCCACTCCAGTATTCTTGCCTGGAGAATCCCCATTGACATAGGAGCCTGGTAGGCTACAGTTCAGGAGGTCACAAAGAGTCAGACACGACTGAGTGACTAAGCACAACACATGAAGCTTTAAAGGACAAAAGTGGTAAAGATAACTACAGGTACAATAAAGGATACACAAGATAAAAAGATGTAAAATGTGACATCACAAACATAATATGTTGGGGGGAGTAAAAATGTAGTTTCAGAATGTGTTCAAACATAATTTTATCAACTTAAAACAGGCGGCTATAAAAATAGATTGTTATATGTAAGCTTTATGAAAACCACAAAACAAACTCTATAGTATATACCAAAAAACATGAGAAAAGAATCTAAGCATACCACTAAAGAAAATCATCAAACCACAAAGGAAGGGAACAAGAGAAGAAGAAAATAAAAGAAAGAAACTATAAAACAGCCAGGAAGCAATACACACACGTGTATCAATAAACTACTTCAAGTGAAAATGAACAAAATCCTTCAATCGAGAGAGACATAGTGACTGAATGGATTAAAAAAGCGACCCATCTATATGCTGCTTACAGAGACTCACCTCAGATGTAAGGACAAACAAAGAATGAAGTAAAGGGATGGAAAAAAGACATGCCATTCAAATGGAAACTAAAAGAAAGTTGGGATCACTATACTTATATGAGACAAAACAAATTTCAAAACAAAGACTGTAACAAGAGACAAGGAGGAACATTACATGATGATAAAAGTATCAATCCAAGAAGAAAATCTAACAATTATATATGCACCCAACATAGGAGCACCTAAATATGACAAGTATTAACAGACCTAATGGGGGTTCCCTGGTGGCTCTGCCTGCCAAGCAAGAGACCCGGGTTTGATGCACCACAACTACTGAGCTTGTGCTCTCAGGCCCAGGAACCATAACTACTGAGCCCACTTTCCCCAACTACTGAAGCCCACACACCCTAGAGCCTTTGTTCCACAACAAGAGAAGCCACTGCAATAAGAAGCCAGTGCACTGAAACTAGAGAGTAACCTCCACTCACTGCAACTAGAGAAAAGCCTGTGCAGCAACAAAGACCCAGAAGAACCAAAAATAAATTAAAAAATCATTTTTTAAAAAAAGAAGAGAAATGGAAGAAATACAAACACATAGAGCGAAACAAAATACTGCTAAACAACCTATGGGTCAACAAGGAAATCAAAAAATATCTTCAGAATAATGAAACTGGAAATATATTATACAAAATTTTATGGGATACAACACAAGCAGTTCTAAGAAGAAAGTTCACAGTGATACATGCCTACATCAAGAAGTAAGAAAAAAGTTCAACTAAACAGCTAACTTTACACCTCCAGGATAGAAAAAGAAGAACAAATAAAACCCAAAGTCAGTAGAAGGAAGGAAATAACAAAGAAGAGAGTGGAAATAAATGAAATACAGACTAAAGAGACAACAGAAAATATCAATGAAACCAAGACCTGAAAGATAAGCAAAGCTGACAAACCTTTGGGTAGACTCACCACGAAATCAAGATATAGCTCAAATAAATAAAGTCAGAAATCAAAGAGGAGACATTAAAAACTGACACTACAGAAATACACAAATAGTAAGAGAATACTATGAACAATTATATGACAAAAATTAGACAACCCAAAAGAAGCGTCTTAAGTTCCTAGACACATAGGACCTTCCAAGACTGAATCTTGAAGAAACAGCAAATCTAAATAGATTGATTACTAGTAAGGAGATTGAATCAGCAATCGAAAATCTCCCAGCAAACAAAAGTGCAGAATCAGATGGCTTCACTGGTGAATTCTAACAAGCATTTACAGAAGAAATAACACCAGTCCTTCTCAAACTCTTTCAAAAAATTAAAGAGAAGGGAATACTTCCAAACTCATTTTATGACACCAGCATTACCCTGACCCAAACCAAAACCAGACTAGGACATCACAGGCCAATTACTACAAGAAAATTACAAGCAAGCCCTGATGAACATAGATGCAAAAGTCCTCAACAAATGATAAGCAAAACAAATTGAACAACACATTAAAAGGATCATACACAATGACCAAGTAAGATTTATTCCAGGAATGGCTCAACAACTACAAATCAATGAACCTGATATAGCACATTAAGAGAATAGGGGATAAAAATCACATGATCCTATTGATAGATGCATAATAAAACATTTGACAAAATTTAGTACCCTTTCATGACAAATGTTCTTTAAAAATTGGTATAGAAGAAACATACCTCAACATAATAAAGGCCATATATGACAAACCTACAGCCAACCTCACACTCAATAGTGAAAACTGAAGAAAGTATGTCCTCTAAAATCAAGAATAAGACAAGGATGACCATTCTTTTTATTCAACACAGTACTGGAAGTATTGGAATCAAACACAGCAGTCAGACAAGAAAAAAAGAAATCCAAATTGGAATAGGAGAAGTAAAACTGTCTCTGTTTGAAGATGACACTATACATAGAAAATCCTAAATATACCACAAAAAGACTACTAGAGCTCATCAATGAACTTGGTAAAACTGTAGGATATAAAATTAATATACAGAAATCTATTGCATTTCTATATACTAACAGTAAACTATCAGAAACAGAAATTAAGAAAGCAATTCATTTACAATTTCATCAAAAAGGATAATATACCTAGGAATCTCTTTAACTGAAGAGATGTCTCAGAGAGTAAGTAATGCAGGAGATCTGAGTTAGATCCCTGGGTCAGGAAGCTCCTCTGGAGAAGAGAATGGCTACCCACTCCAGTATTCTTCCCTGGAGAATTCCACAGACAGAGGAGCCTGGAAGGCTACAGTCACAAAGAGTTGGACATGACTGAGAGACTAACATCTTTTTTTAAAGACCTGTACTCTGAAACCTGTAAGGTACTGATGAAAGAAATTAAAGAAGATACAAAGAAATGAAAAGATATTCCATGTACATGAACTAGAAGGATTAATATTTTTATTATGTCCATATTGCCCAAAGCAATCTGCAGATTCAGTGTGATCCCTATCAAAATACTAACAGCATTTTTCACAGAACTGGAACAAATAATCCTAAGTTTGTATAGAACCACAAAAAAAAAACTTGAATAGTCAAAGCAATTTTGAGAAAGAACAAAACTGGAGGAATCACTTCAAACTGTACTGCAAAGTTATAATAATGAAAACACTACGATACTGGCGGGAAAACACAAATTTTGTTCCACACCTAGCAGTGGAACAAAATAGCCCAAAATTACACACACTCACACATATGGTCAATCTGTAACACAGGAAACAGGAATATACAATGAGAAAAGGCAGTGTCTTCAATAAAATGATGTTGGGGAAAATGGATACCTACATGTAAAAAAACTAATCTGGACCACCAACTTACACCATACATAAAATACAACTTTACAAAACTAACTCAAAATGGATTAAAAACTTAAGCCTTGAGACTATAAAACTAAAAGAAAGCATGGGCACTTTGTTATGTCATTCTTAGCAATGTATTTTTTGACATCTGTAACCTCAAGCAAGGACACAAAAACAAAAATAAACACATGAGACTACATCAAACTAAAGAGTTTTTGCACATTGAAGGAAATAACAAAATGAAAAGGTGACCTAGTGAATGGAAGAAGAAATTTGAAGACAATAACTCTGATGGGGGATAATATGCAAAATAAACAAAAAACACAACTCAACAACAAACCTGCAAATAACACGATTAAAAAATGGGCAGAGGACCTGAACAGACATTTTTCCAAGGAAGATATACAGATTTCCAACAGACACATGTAACAATGCTCAACATCACTAATTATCAGTGAAATGCAATTCAACACCACAATGAGATACCACCTCACACCTGTCAGAAGGGCTATCAACAAAAACAAAAAAAAAAAACAAGTGCTGGCAAGGATGTGCTGGAAAAGGAACCCTCATGTACTTTTAATAGAAATGTAAACTGGTGCAACCACTATGTAAAATAATATAGAGAGTCCTCAAAAATTTAAAAATGCACTACCATACTATATAGAAATTCCTGAATATTTAAAAAATCAAAAACCACTAATTTCAAAAGTGGGAGACTTTAATACTCCACTCACACCTATGGATAGATCAACTAAACAGAAAATTAACAAAGAAACACAAACTTTAAATGATACAATAGACCAGCTGGACCTAATTGATAATCTATAGGACATTTCAAGCCAAAACAATGAATTTCACCTTTTTCTCAAGTGCACATGGAACCTTCTCCAGGATAGATCACATCCTGGGCCATAAATCTAGCCTTGGTAAATTCAAAAAAATTGAAATCATTCCAAGCATCTCTTCTGACCACAATGCAGTAAGATTAGATGCCAATTACAAGAGAAAAACTATTAAAACTTCCAACATATGGAGGCTGAACAACACACTGCTGAAAAACCAACAAATCACAGAGGAAATCAAAATATGCATAGAAATGAATGAAACTGAAAACGCAACAACCCAAAACCTATGGATGCTGTAAAAGCAGTGCTAAGGGGAAGGTTCATAGCAACACAAGCCTATCTCGAAAAACTGGACAGAAATCAAATAAATAACCAAATGCTACACCTATAGCAACTAGAAAGGAAGAAATGAAGAACCCAGGCTTAGTAGAAGGAAAGAAATCACAAAAATTAGGGCATAAATAAATGCAAAAGAAACAAGAGAGACCATAGCAAAAATCAACAAAGTTGAAAGCTGCTTCTTTGAGAGTATAAATCAAATAGACAAACTATTAGCCAGACTCATCAAGAAACAAAGGGAGAAGAATCAGATCAACAAAATTAGAAATGAAAATGCAGGAATCACAACAGACAACATAGAAATACAAAGGATCATAAGAGACTACTATCAGCAATTATATGCCAATAAAATGGACACCTTGGAATAAATGGACAAATTCTTAGAAAAGTATAACTTTCCAAAACTGAACCAGGAAGAAATAGAAAATCTTAACAGACCCATCACAAGCATGGAAATTGAAACTGTAATCAAAAATCTTCCAGCAAACAAAAGCCAGGAGCAGACAACTTCACAGTTGAATTCTACCAAAAATTTAGAGAAGAGCTAACACCGATCCTACTCAAACTCTTCCAGAAAATTGCAGAGGAAGGTAAACTTCCAAACTCATTCTATGAGGCCACCATCACCCTAATACCAAAACCAGAGAAAGATGCTACAAAAAAAGAAAACTACAGGCATCACTGATGAACAGAGATTCAAAAATCCTTAACAAAATTCTAGCAAACAGAATCCAACAACATATTAAAAAGACCATACATCATGACCAAGTGGGCTTCATCCCAGGGATGCAAGGATTCTTCAATATCCACAAATCAATCAATGTAATACAACACAATAACAAATTGAAAGATAAAAACCATATGATTATATCAATAGATGTAGAAAAAGCCTTTGACGAAATTCAACATATATTTGTGATAAAAACCCTCCAGAAAGCAGGAATAGAAGGAACACACATCAACATAATAAAAGCTATATATGACAAACCCACAGCAAATATTATCCTCAACTGTGAAAAATTGAAAGCATTTTTCTAAAATCAGGAACAAGGCAAGGGTGCCCACTCTCACCACTACTATTCAACATAGTTTTGGAAGTTTTGGCCACAGCAATCAGAGCATAAAAAGAAATAAAAGGAATCCAGATTGGGAAAGAAGAAGTAAAACTCACTGTTTGCAGATGACATAATCATCTACATAGAAAACCCTAAAGACTCCACCAGAAAATTACTAGAGCTAATCAATGAATATAGTAAAGTTGCAGGATATAAAATTAACACACAGAAATTCCTTGCATTCCTATACACTAACAATGAGAAAATAGAGAAATTAAGGAAACAATTCCATTCACCATTGCAACAAAAAGAATAAAATACTTAGGAATATATCTACCTAAAGACACAAAAGACCTATGTATAGAAAACTATAAAACACCGATGAAAGTAATCAAAGAGGACACAAATAGATGGAGAAATATTCCATGTTCATGGATGGAAGAATCAATACAGTGAAAATGAGCATACTACCCAAAGGAATCTATAGATTCAATGCAATACCTATCAAGCTACCAACAGTATTTTTCACAAAACTAGAACAAATAATTTCACAATTTGTATGGAAATACAAAAAACCTCGAATAGCCAAAGCAATCTTGAGAAAGAAGAATGGAACTGGAGGAATCAACCTGCCTGACTTCAGACTATACTACAAAGCCACAGTCATCAAGACAGTATGGTCCTGGCATAAAGATAGAAATATAGATCAATGGAACAGAATAGAAAGCCCAGAGATAAATCCGTGCACCCATGGATACCTTATCTTTAACAAAGGAGGCAAGAATATACAACGGAGAAAAGACAATCTCTTCAACAAGTGGTGCTGGGATAACTGGTCAACCACTTGTAAAAGAATGAAACTAGAACACTTTCTAACACCATACACAAAAATAAACTCAAAATGGATTAAAGATCTAAATGTAAGACCAGAAACTATAAAACTCCTAGAGGAAAACATAGGCAAAACACTCTCCGACATATGACATAAATCACAGCAGGATCCTCTATGACCCACCTCCCAGAATATTGGAAATAAAAGCAAAAATAAACAAATGGGACCTAATGAAACTTAAAAGCTTTTGCACAACAAAGGAAACTATAAGCAAGGTGAAAAGACAGCCTTCAGAATGGGAGAAAATAACAGCAAACAAAAAAACTGACAAAGAATTAATCTCAAAAATATACAAGCAACTCCTGCAGCTCAATTCCAGAAAAATAAATGACCCAATCAAAAAATGGGCCAAAGAACCAAACAGACATTTCTCCAAAGAAGACATACAAATGGCTAACAAACACATGAAAAGATGCTCAACATCACTCATTATCAGAGAAATGCAAATCAAAACCACAATGAGGTACCATTACACGCCAGTCAGGATGGCTGCTATCCAAAAGTCTACAAGCAATAAATGCTGGAGAGGGTGTGGAGAAAAGGGAACCCTCTTACACTGTTGGTGGGAATGCAAACTAGTACAGCCACTATGGAGAACAATGTGAAGTTTCATTAAATAACTGGAAATAGAACTACCATATGACCCAGCAATCCCACTGCTGGGCATACACAGCAAGGAAACCAGAATTGAAAGATACACATGTACCCCAATGTTCATCGCAGCACTGTTTATAACAGCCAGGACATGGAAGCAACCTAGATGTCTGTCAGCAGACGAATGAATAAGAAAGCTGTGGTACATATACACAATGGAATATTAGTCAGTCATTAAAAAGAATACATTTGCATCATTTCTAATGAGGTGAATGAAACTGGAGCCATTATACAGAGTGAAGTAAGCCAGATAAGAAAAACATCAATACAGTATACTAACACATATATATGGAATTTAGAAAGATAGTAATGATAACCCTATGTGCAAGATAGCAAAAGAGACACAGATACATAGAACAGTCTTTTGGACTCTGTGGGATAGGGCAAGGGTGGGATGATTTGGGAGAATGGCATTGAAACATGTATATTATCATATGTGAAATGGATCACCAGCCCAGGTTTGATACATGGGACAGAGTGCTTGGGGCTTGTGCACTGGGATGACCCAGAGGGATGGGATGGGATGGGGAGGGAGGTGGGAGGTGATCCAGGATGGGAAACACATATACACCTGTGGCTGATTCATGTATGGCAAAACCACTACAATATTGTAAAGTAATTAACCTCCAATTAAAATGAATAAATTTATTTTTTTTAAAAAGCTACATGCACCCCTTATTTATTGCAGCATTATTTACAATAGCCAAGACATGGAAGCAACCCAAGTGCCAATCAACAGACAAATGGATAAAGAAGATATTTTTATCCATACATACATACACACATGCTACAGTCCATGGGGTTGTGAAGAGTTGGACATGACTGAATGACTGAACAACATACATACATAAATACATATGGTGGAGCATTACTCAGTCATAAATATGAATGAAATTTTGCTATTTGCATCAACATGGATGGTCCAGAGGGTATTATACTAAATGGAATAAGTCAAGCAGACAAAGACAAACACCACATGATTTCACTTATAGTTGGAATCTCAAAAACAAAACTAATGAACAAACATAATAAAACAACACAAAAGATTAATAGATACATGGAGCAAACTGGCAGTTGACAGAAGAGAGTGGGGTGGGTAGGATGAGTGAAATAGGTGAGGGAAGTTAAGAAACAGAAAGTTTCACTTATAAAATAAATCACAGAGAAGTAATTATTGTTTGGCACAGAGAATATGGTCAATAGTATTGTGATAACTTTGTATGGTGACAGATGGCAACTAGACTTATTATGGTGATCATTTTGTAATGTGTAAAAAATATTGAATAATTGTGCTGTATATCTGAAAGTAATATAATATTGTAAGTCAATTATTCTTCAATTTTAAAAAAGAAAGGGAATTCTGATACATGTTACAACACGAATAAACCTTAAGGACATTGTGCTAAGTGAAATAAGCCAGTCACAAAAAGACAAATAGTGTGAGTTCATAATATGGAGTACCTAGAAGAGTCAAATTCACAGAGACAGAAAGCAGAATGATGGTTACCAGGAGCTGAGGCAAAGAGGAATGGGAATTCTTATTTAATAGGATAGACTTTACAGTTTGAAAGATGAAATTAGTTTGGAGATGGATGGTGGTCATGGTTGCACAATATGAATTTGTTTAAAACCACTGAATCGAACACTTAAAATGGTTACACTGGTAAATTTTATGTTATATATATTTTACCATAATTAAAAATAATATTAAATTATTCATCAGACTCTATTAAACATATCTCTTTCCTGACCTCGTAAGGCATACTGACAATCAGAAGGAACTTCTATGAACAAAAAAGAATTTGTCTAAAACAGTACATGAGAAAGATAGTAAGCCCATCTCAGCTGTGTACTTGGGACCTGAAAGGGGAAGAAAACAACTAAGCAACAAAGGCTGGCTTTTCGTATAGAAGTATTTAATTTTTTGTCTAGTATTAACCCTAAAAGCATCTCTTCATTTATACAAGTTCCAGGAGCATTCTGAAGGTAGTCCAGATATCAGATCAGAAATCAAAATGCCTGGGTTCCATTCCCTCTTTGGCCAAGGCTCCCTACAATCATAAAGAGCTGTTGCAATGACTCAACATCAGACAGGAAGCAAAGGGAGAGGAAAGACAAAGAGGCCAAACAGTCTGCCATTAAATGTGAAACTATTCCTCTCCAACTTAAGCCTGGTGCCCTTATTTATATATTTCTTCTAGGGCTTCTAAATTACTTCTGCAACAACTGGAGCATAGTGATAAGTTCAAACAGAGGCCAGTTTTCTAGAGACAGAGGATGTCTGCATATTGAAAAAGAGGATTTCTACACACAGCCCCATTAGTGTACATTAGCCTTCCTCCTATGACTTTCTCTATCAGAATAAGCAACTTTAAGTAAATCAATGTGAAGTCCCTGGGGAATGTAATCAGGTTCAAAGATTCAGGCTGTGGGAGGAGATATACTCTCTATAACCCCACACACACACCACTGTTAGTTTGTTTTCTTCCAAGCCAACACCATCTGTCTATACAAATCTATGCCATGACCACCCATCCTTTTCCACAGCCCCGCCCAAGACCCTTTGTTCAACCTCAGCTCTGATGAAACAGACAAAAAGAGTTGTCCCTATTTGTTGTGATTTCAACTGCAAAATCCTATATGAAACATTTGAATTGCCATATACACTCTGTCTGCATTTTTAACCCACTCTCCTAATTTAGGTAAAAGCAAATCACCAACTGGAAAGGGGAAGGAAGTCTTTATACCGCAAAATATGCTTTGAGCAAGAGGAAAGACAGGCTGGAAACGGAAGGATTTGTTTTAAGAAACCAGGGCAGGAAACCAGGTCCCATATGGACAAGGCCACAGTCTCTGTGTGTTAATTCCTGGATAAGCCATTTAACTGTTCTGTGTCTCAATTCATCTGCTGTAAAATAAGGTCTCACTATTCAATTCAAATAAAACATTTAGAGAATACTAAGGATTAGGCACTTTGACCAGACCTACCAAGTGTTCTCTTTCTCAGTCAAAGCAAAGGTATTATATAACATCACACTCAAGGGCACTACAAATAACAATGTTAATCTTACTCAAATGGTTATTATAGTAAAAGAGACCAAGACCAGGCATACCTATACTTTCTTTGTGAATGAAGTTGCTTTTATAAGCCAGCCTAGAAGGTTTTCTGATCAGTCCCTACTTTACTGTCACTAGAGTAACTGCAGAGCTGTATGACAGAAAGCAATATGATTCACATTCTTTGCTCTTCTCTTTGTAAAACATGTTTTTGAATTCTGGAGAAATGGCCTATATCCAAACTCCAAGTTGCTAATTAAATTAAAGTTTATTTATGCCACAAATAAAGCCATAAATATTTTTTAACTATGACACAGAGAACTATACTCAATATTTTGCAATAACATATAAGGAAAAAGAATCTGAAAAGGAATATGTGTGTGTGTGTGTGTACAAAACTGAGTTGCTGTGTTTTTCACCCAAAACTAACATGATATTGTAAATCAACTACACTTCAATAAAAATGTTTTTTAAGAAAATTCTTAGCTAACAGAGACTAACATTTATTAAAGGCATGCTACTTTTAAATGTTATTTTATTAATACACTCAATGACCCAATGTTGGTATTACTGTCTCCATTTACAGTTGAGGAAACTGAGACTTTAAGAGGTTGGTAGCTTGCCAAATGTCACCCAACTAGTCCATGGCAGATATGGAATACAAACATGGGTCTGTGTTCCTTCAATGACAATACTCCCACAAGAGCAACCACTGTGTTAAGCCTCACCATGCTGCCTTACTGATGAGCTAGCTCTCTTTCCTAGATAGAGAATATGCTGAAATACCTAAACTCAGTAATATAACTTCAACCAAAACTGTATCTTTGACCACTTAGTCCCAAATGTTATTTATGTTAGATTGAAAAAAAAAAAGAAGAGTTAATTATAAAGCCCTGGGGTCCAAAAGTTATATTTTCCCTAACAAACTAGTTTCTAGTGCTCCCAAAGGACAGAAATTAACGATGAAAAACACCACCAAGGCAACAATCTAATTCCTTCTCTAGCTCTTACCTATGTTGGTTGGTTTTGATGCCTGGAAAACAAAGCAATCCCACTCCAGTGGACTCCATGAACTCCCAGACCCCCACCCCAATACTATAGCTCTTATTCTCTTTGCCCTATTTATGTAAGAGAATAAAATATAGGCTAGTCTAATCAACCAGGTTTTAGATGCCTAATTGGTCCGTTTTAGTAAAGTACCACCAATAATATGAAATTGCATCCAGCAACTGTCACATTTTAAAAATTCCTTTTAAATCATATCAGAATAATCACAGCAAAATACCATAATCATACCAATCAATCACAAGGAATGAATAAATACCATGGAAGCTGAGAGGTACTCCTGTTCATAACATTTCATTTCTTTAGACCTCAGTGAAATATTATCTGACCAGTGGAGAAAGTCTGACTAGGCAACATGCCCTGTTGTGACTTTTGTGGTTCCTGTCCTGTCACCTTCACTACTTGGTATATTACATCATTGTTAACTATAAAGGGAAATGCTGGTCTAGCCCCTTTAATGAACCAGCAATTTCCAAATTTGTCAGAGAGAGAAGGAGATTCCTGTCATCTAATTTATCTCTTATGATAAATAATACATCCGAAATCATGGGTTTCCCTTCCAGCAGAGCCATACATTATTTATATATTATTTAGTTGTACCATATACTGGGCTTCCCTTGTGGCTCAGCTGGTAAAGAATCTGCCTGTAATGCTGGAGACCTGGGTTCGATCCCTGGGTGGGGAAGATCCTCTGGAGAAGGGAAAGGCTACCCACTCTAGTATTCTGGCCTGGAGAATTCCATGGAGTATAGTTCATGGGGTCACAAAGAGTCAGACATGACTGAGTGCTTTCACTTTCACTTTCATATACCTTGGGCTTCCCTGGTAGCTCAGATGGTAAAGAATCTGCCTGCAATGTGGGTTCAGTCCCCAGGTCTGGAAGTTCTCCTGAAGAAGGGAATGGCTACTCACTCCAGTATTCTTGCCTGCAGAATTCCATGGACATAGGAACCTGGCGGGCTACAGTTTATGGAGTCATAAATGGTCAAACACAACTGAGCTAGTAACACACACATACACCATGTACCTTAGGGCTTAATATTTAATAGACCAGTTAAGTGTAAATCTATGGCTGATTCATATCAATGTATGAAAAAACCCACTGGAAAAAAAAATAAAGGAAATCAGTTCTGAAAAAAAAAAATAAAATAAAAATAAATTAATATTCAAAATCAATAAATGTATACAAGCTATTCAGGGCCTTTGTAAAAAAATCCAATGACTGTCTATAATGGGAAAGAAATAGGGGTTCATGATGAAATAACAACAATCAAAAAGAGCAAACTGTTTCTACACTGGAGAAGTAGTATGTTTCTGATTGGCCACTGGGAAAAACAGAACCCCTGGATGATAGCTTATTGATACCAGAGCTGAGATTGTGTCAGGCCCTGGGGTAGGTACTAGGAATGCATCACTGATAATGGAGATTTTGCCCATTCAAACAGGAAAACACCTAGTAACATCATATGGATTCTAAAAATCTTCATTATTTACGAGGAAGTAGGCTATTTCCAAAACCACTTCCTTGCATATCTCTCTTCACAAACTCAGCTCAAGATGGAGAACAATAAGAAGGTCCAAGAAACACTCAACAAACTCAATGTCCTGCCCTATCCAACAACAGCCAATAAATTCACAGCTTAATTTAGTCTTTGAGAACTATAATGGCCCTCAATTCTGCCATTCTAGAGGAAAAGCAGCTGTAGACAATATGTAAACAAGTGAGTATGGCTACGTGCTGATAAAATGTTATTACAAAAATAGATATTATTATTTACAGAAACAGGTGGTGAGCAGAATTTGGTTCATGGGCCCTAGTATGCTGACCCCTGCTTTAGTGCAAATTAAGAAGGATACCTCTTTGAGAAATCAGGTTACTCTTTGTTTTTCCCTCGCCCTTGTGCCCAGAACTCCTGAGAAGGAACAAACAGCAAAGGTGCAAGGCTAGAAAGTTCCTCAATCAGTTATTCTCAAAGTTAGAGGCTATAAAATACTTCAAAGTAAACAAGGCCTGTGAGTATCCATTCTACTTAATGTACTTGTCACCATTAGAAAATTAAAACCTTCTCTGGTCCAATGGACAGATCAGAGATAGCTTCTCTGGTGTTCCAATGGGAGGACACATAGATTTTATTAAATATCATGTTAGTAATTCTGACCTGATGCAGAAATTCAGACAACCTCCCGTAAGAAATATCAAAGCTACAGCTGACCAGCAGCCTTCAGAACACCCAGAAATTCCTAGAGAGCCACACTTTGAGAAAGTGAGTCCTGAGGGGGGCTACTAACTCCTTGAGGGTGAGACCACTACCAGAAGAAAAGAATTCTCTCTGGAGAGACTTACCAAGCAAGTGCCTCTTTGCAATGCTTCAATCAGCCAGACCTGCTGGACTTGTTAGACTTGATAAAACAATAGCAGTCACCTTGGTAATAATGCCAGATATGGGCTTCTCTGGTGGCTCAACTGGTAAAGAATCCGCCTGCAATGTGAGAGACCTGGGTTCGATCCCTGGGTTGGGAAGATCTGGAGAAGGGAGGCTACTCACTCCAGTATTCTGGCCTGGAGAATCCCATGGACTGTATAGTCCATGTGTTCGCAAAGAGTCGGACATAATTGAGTGACTTTCACTTAATGCCAGATATGGACTAGGGCAAAATTGCCTGCTGTCAAAGAAATCTATACAATTGGCTCTGACTAAGAAATATGCCAATTATCCCCAAACTGCCAGGGAAGCAGAAGCTGATTAAAGGCACAGGGTTAAGAGAAAGGCAAAAGGATCAGTACTAAATAGCACCAAAGCACACCAATATTTTTGAGCTCCTTTGAAAGGGGGCTAATATGTGGCATGAGAGGGTCCAGTAGAATTTAAATCACAATTTGGAGGTTGGCAGGTGACACATCAGAGTAAGGACAGGTAACCAGACATAAAAACAAGGAACAAAGATCTAAATGTAAGACCAGAAACTATAAAACTCCTAGAGGAGAACATAGGCAAAACACTCTCCGACATGAATCACAGCAGGATCCTCTATGACCCACCTCCCAGAATATTGGAAATAAAAGCAAAAATAAACAAATGGGACCTAATGAAACTTAAAAGCTTTTGCACAACAAAGGAAACTATAAGCAAGGTGAAAAGACAGCCCTCAGATTGGGAGAAAATAATAGCAAATGAAGCAACAGACAAAGGATTAATCTCAAAAATATACAAGCAACTCCTGAAGCTCAATTCCAGAAAAATAAATGACCCAATCAAAAAATGGGCCAAAGAACTAAACAGACATTTCTCCAAAGAAGACATACAGATGGCTAACACACACATGAAAAGATGCTCAACATCACTCATTATCAGAGAAATGCAAATCAAAACCACAATGAGGTACCATTACACGCCAGTCAGGATGGCTGCTATCCAAAAGTCTACAAGCAATAAATGCTGGAGAGGGTGTGGAGAAAAGGGAACCCTCTTACACTGTTGGTGGGAATGCAAACTAGTACAGCCGCTATGGAAAACAGTGTGGAGATTTCTTTAAAAACTGGAAATAGAACTGCCATATGACCCAGCAATCCCACTTCTGGGCATACACACTGAGGAAACCAGATCTGAAAGAGACACGTGCACCCCAATGTTCATCGCAGCACTGTTTATAATAGCCAGGACATGGAAGCAACCTAGATGCCCATCAGCAGACGAATGGATAAGGAAGCTGTGGTACATATACACCATGGAATATTACTCAGCCGTTAAAAAGAATTCATTTGAATCAGTTCTAATGAGATGGACGAAACTGGACAGAGTGAAGTAAGCCAGAAAGATAAAGAACATTACAGCATACTAACACATATATATGGAATTTAGAAAGTTGGTAATGATAACCCTATATGCAAAACAGAAAAAGAGACACAGATGTACAGAACAGACTTTTGGACTCTGTGGGAGAAGGCGAGGGTGGGATGTTTCGAGAGAACAGCATCGAAACATGTATATTATCTATAGTGTAACAGATCACTAGCCCAGGTAGGATGCATGAGACAAGTGCTCGGGCCTGGTGCACTGGGAAGACCCAGAGGAATCGGGTGGAGAGGGAGGTGGGAGGGGGGATCAGGATGGGGAATACATGTAACTCCATGGCTGATTCATGTCAATGTATGACAAAACCCACTGCAATGTTGTGAAGTAATTAGCCTACAACTAATAAAAATAAATGAAAAAAAAAAAAAAAACAAGGAACATTAAGTCAAGGTCTCTGAAAGGGAGGGAGAAGGAAATGGCAGCTGGCAACAGGTGACACTGAGGATTTTACAGAGAAAGAGTTGCATAGGAGATGGTGTTAGGAGGAAAGGCTCAAGGAACAGCAGAAGGCTGGATGCAAAGCCAAATCAGAGCTGAGACAGACATCGGGAAGAATCAGATTGTTAGGGGAAACATACTGACTAAAACCACCCACCCTGGCACCATAGTAACCATCTGTATGAGTTATTTCATGACAAGAGGTCGTGGTAAGGAACACAGAACTAACAAGGTACCACCAAATGGAAGAATTTGGGAAAGGTCGAAAAGAGATGCCATATGTCCTACCACCTCCCAGAATCCTCCTTGCTGGGATCCATCTTGGCTGAACAATGTGTGCACCACCAAGAAGGATCCATAAATCAAAATGATTGGCCAGAAACTAATCCCATCATCATAAAACCCAAGACTGTGAGCCATGTGGCAGAGCAGTTCTCCTGGGATTCCTTACCCTACTGCTCTCCACCCAGGTGCCCCTTTCCAATAAAGTCTCCTGCTTTGTCAGCCCATGTGTCACCTTGGACAATTCATTTCTGAACGTTAGACAAGAGCCCACTCTTATTTTCCTCATACATAAAAGGCTAATATAGAGAGGTGGTCCAGAGAATTTTTGGATACTGTTTTAGGGCCTAATCCAGTAATAGCACATTAAGTGGCCTATCAGCAAAATCTTTGCCAGACCTGAGAATAAGCATTCCCAGCATCATGGGATGAAATGGTCATGATATGCACTACCCAAACCATGATCAAATTTATGACCATGAATAAGCCCTGCCAATTGCAAACTGGCACTTGCCACCTACCTCTACAAAGATTAGACCATGCCCACTGCAGCTTCTGACCTGCAACACTCCCTGAAAGGAGTTCAGGGTGGAGATCAGGAATGAGGCACTCTGTGCTCTGGGAAATACTGGCAGAACAGGCCTTAAGATAGTTAGATATTTTCAGGAGATTTGATGAGTCCCAATTCTTGCATCTTCTCATACCTAGAGAAACACTAACATTGTTAATGGTGACATCTGATTTGGCTACTAAGGACAATTGAAGTCAAACTGGAGTAGTTATGGTTCAGACGCCCAAGGAAATAACTAGGTGACATTATGGGTATAATTCAGACGAGCTCTTTACAGGAACTTGAGTTTTCTGAGTTGTGTCCGCCTTGCGGATCCCACCAGATGTCCCTGAATATTCTCAAACCATGTCTGCTGGCAGCCAGTAACTGCAACCCTACTTTTTAAAGGTTTCTTCTTGTATTACATTTCTAGACAAGGAAATTGCTTTAGATCATACATTGACAAAAAGAAGAGACAGGTATGATGACCAATAGCACCTGTTATCTGTATGTCAATACTACCTTAAACGTTAAAACCTACTTAGATAAAACTAAACAACTGGCTACCTGGCTATAAGTGCCCCCAAAATGCCAGGTCCAGACTTGGTTTCAGGCTTATTCTTCTGAAAAGAAATGAGATTTATTTTGTCTATTAAAATTCTAGTTGTTGCTCCTCCGACTACTCCTAATTGGGTCTGTTACAACAAAATGGCACACCAAGGGATTGAGGTTTTAATCATACAAGACTCACATCCAGGACTTGGAACTCGAATACTTCCAATTCAGTGTCTATTCTCCAAACTGAAGGCAGCACTATGCCCCATTTTGACAGGAAGTTGTCAGAGCCATAGTTGCCCAGTTCCCTGAGTTAAAACTGAGCAGGACTCTGGGACTCTGCAGTACAAATCCTTTCTGTGTCCCCTGTTTCTTGTTTGTAGGATATAGGCTTTGTTCAGCATCCTCAACCTTCCCTGAGTTCCAAAGGGCAGACTCAAACCACTGCTGGTCAGGGAAGGGAGGGGATACAGGAACAGGGGAGGAGCAGTAAAGTGGTGGTACAGCCTTGGTGCAAGGTCCTGGTTCCTATTCAAGGAATATCCATAGCAATACCTTTGATTTCATTGCAGAACTGGAGTCCCCACCCAAGTGGAGTATGGTAACCAGGCTGAGTGCAAGATTCCTGGAGTACTACCCTGTTACCTCACCACCAACCAATCAGAAGAAAGTCACATATCCTGCATCCCTCACTCCAAATTTTGTCTTCCTTTTCTAGGCCTGGTGATGACTGTCCTGTTAGGCCTCCTGTTTGGCCCCTATCTGTTTCATCTCTGACAGGGTCCAACAGTTTCTGGCTGAATTGCTGTTACTATGAGGGTAAATACTGGTTTCAGGCACAGAATACCTTGATTTAGATCAGGTAGAGGGAGACTTCTGCTCTACTAGGCAGAACTACAACCACTCTTAGCTGTAAGTAGTTATAGATGAAACAAACCTCCACCCCAATTCCCAAGAAGTATCCTGAGTATGAAGTCTCTCAAGGGGAAGTTGTTACAGGAACACACTGACTAAAACCACCCACCCTGGCCAGGTACCACAGTAACCATTTGTGTGAGTTATTTCATGGCACGAGGTCCTGGTAAGGAACACAGAACTAACAAGCCACCACCAACTGGAAGAATTCATGAAAGGATGTGTCCTACCACCTCCCAGAATCCCCCTCACTGACATCTATATTGGCTGAGTGAATGTGCCACCAGAAAGGACCCTGAGTCAGAATGATTGGCCAGAGACAACCCAGAAACTAATCTCATCACCATAAAACCTGAGACTGTGACCCACATGACAGAGTAGTCTCCAGGATTTCCTTAACCTACTACTCTCTGCCAGGGCACCCCTTCCCAATAAAGTCTCCTGCTTTGTCAGCACATGCGCATCCTCAGACAATTCATTGCCAAGTGTTAGACAAGAGTCCACTCTCAAGCCCTGGAAGGGGTCTCCGTTCCTGCAACAACGTAACTATTACAGGAATGCACCATACAGGAAAGGCCAGAGACACAAATTTCCCATACACATCCTGTAAAGTATAAGTACTGACCCCTTTCTACAGAGCACACATCAGAGCATAGTAGAAAATTTGCATCCCTTAGGAGCCAGAATATCTGGGTTTTGATCTTATTTGCCACACACTGCTGAGTAGCTCTAAGCAAATCACTTAACTACCCTGAATTTCAATTTCCTCATCTATAAAACTGTGAAACCATTATCTTCCCTTTGTTAATTTATCTATATAAAAAGAACATTAACAATATCCTGCCTGATTGGTTCACAGGGTTGTTGTAGAGATCAAACTGTTTGGTAAACTGAAAAATATTAAGAAAGATGTTATACTACTATTATTTTTATGAAATGTCATTATTTGTGGTAATAGTTCAAACAAATAACTTCACATAAGAATTAAGCTGATTTTGAACAAGATGTGTATTAGCCCCAAAATTCAATATTCACAGATAACTTTGGCTAAATAAATGTCTGCACCACCTATGAAACTTTCAGAATCAAAATCCAAACAGCCTATTAAATATGTCCCTATTTTCCTTCCTTGTTAACTAATTTACAATTTTAGGTTTATATTCCATCCTAAAGATGTAATCAAAAAAGCATAGGATCACCCTCTCCCTCATCCAGTATGAAGTTTCCCTAATTCCTTTTAACCGCCTCCACTGACTTCAGAGAATTCTCCTTTTAAGGCCTCTACTTTGGTCTAGACAGTCTTCTTAGCAGTCTTCTCAGACAGTCTTCTCAGGAGGAACCTTCACAGAATAGCCCAAGTTTGATGACGCCAGAAACTCTACCACAAGCTCTGGTCTATTGGTCCTGTTAACTACCATTCATCTACTGCTGTTCTCCAGCTTACAAGCCTATCCTAATGGCCACTTCCTGTAGAGGTGTGTACTAATAGCTGCTCCCATTTCTCTACAGAAGGCCTTATGTCTCGTCTTCATAACTCTACTTTCTGACCACATGTTCCTCTGAACAGCACTTATATTCTCTTTCATTATTAAAGGAAATAAAATAAAAATGGAACAGTGCAAATATTCAGAAAATCTTAGTTCTACTACTGACTAGCAGCATGAAGTTCTTAAACTCTGTAAGCCTTAGTTTCCTCATCTATAAAACAGAGGTAACACTTTTCTTCCCGGATTAAGTTAAATACGTATGTTGAAGTAGCTTGTACATTATAAAGTGCTCTGCAAATACTAGCTTATGCCCATATCTCTATCTATTGCCCACATCCAGGTAATTGGTCGACCTGAGTGAGATCATGCTCATGGATCTCAGCCTTACTGTTGCCCAGTACAAACATGACCAATCCTAAATCTCAATTCAATTTGTATTAGAGTTGCTTCTTCCTCATTCATAATTGGATTCTCTAAATTCCACATATCTAGGGGTAAATGTTCTATCATAGAAGGTCTGTTTTTTAATCTTCTATTTCATCAAATTCCTACTAAAGAAGGGCGAACCAGAAAAAGTACATCAGTGACTTCAGATTTCCTGAACTTCCCCTACTCCATTCCTGCAAGTCTGTGAAATGCTTGGCTGCCTTCAGATCAACACTGGAGGTGCATTCTTGGCAAGAAGCAGTGAAGAGGAAATAATTATTTTCTTTCACAAGTTGAAATTGATTCTGAAAAAAAAATCACAGCCTCAGCAAAAAGGAGGTTGGTGAAGGGTAGAGACTATTTTCGAAAGGCACAGTGACACTGTACAGAACCCAAGAGTGGAACTGATAACTGGGTTCCCATACTGACTTTGTGATTAACTGTCTCAGTGACCTTAGACAAGGAACATCCCCTCTTAGGTTTGTTTCCTCATCTGGAATATGGAAGAGTTAAACAAAATGTTCTCTCTCTCTCTCTTTTTTTTTTTTTTTTACATGCCAAAACTGTTCACGGTTAATTTTATTTTTTTTCCATTTATTTTTATTAGTTGGAGGCTAATTGCAATATTGTAGTGGTTTTTGCCATACACTGACATGAATCAGCCATGGATTTACATCTGTTCCCCATCCCGATCCCCCCTCCCGCCTCCCTCTCCATCCCATCCCTCTGGGTCTTCCCAGTGCACCAGCCCTGAGCACTTGTCTCATGCATCCAACCTGGGCTCGTGATCTGTTTCACCCTTGATAGTATACTTGTTTCAATGCTGTTCTCTCAGAACATCCCACCCTCGCCTTCTCCCACAGAGTCCAAAAGTCTGTTCTGTACATCTGTGTCTCTTTTTCTGTTTTGCATATAGGGTTATCATTACCATCTTTTTAAATTCCATATATATGCATTAGTATACTGTATTGGTTTTTATTTTTCTGGCTTACTTCACTCTGTATAATGGGCTCCAGTTTCATCCATCTCATTAGAACCGATTCAAATGAATTCTTTTTAATGGCTGAGTAATATTGGATTAATCTCAAAAATATACAAGCAACTCAATTACAATACAAGCAGCTCAATTCCAGAAAAATAAATGACCCAATCAAAAAATGGGCCAAAGATCTAAACAGACATTTCTGCAAAGAAGACAGACAGATGGCTAACAAACACATGAAAAGATGCTCAACATCACTCATTATCAGAGAAATGCAAATCAAAACCTCAATGAGGTACCATTACATGCCAGTCAGAATGGCTGCTATTCAAAAGTCTACAAGCAATAAATGCTGGAGAGGGTGTGGAGAAAAGGGAACCCTCTTACACTGTTGGTGGGAATGAAAACTAGTACAGCCACTATGGAGAACAGTGTGGAGATTCCTTAAAAAACTGGAAATAAAACTGCCATATGACCCAGCAATCCCACTCCTCGGCATACACACCGAGGAAACCAGATCTAAAAGAGACACGTGTACCCCAGTGTTCATCGCAGCACTGTTTATAATAGCCAGGACATAGAAGCAACCTAGATGCCCATCAGCAGACAAATGGATAAGGAAGCTGTGGTACATATACACTACGAAATGTTCTCTTAATTCCCTTAGAATTCTATGAGTCCATTTCCAGCAAGATACTGCCCATTAATCAAAAAGAAAAGGGAACAGTTACACAACATGTGCTTTTCACAAAGGAAATGCAAACAAAATGCCAAGAAACCCCAGATGTCCCTCCCCTTTCATTCTGCTGATTCAGCCATATACTCCCTGACTGAGTTGTTACCCAACTGCTTTCCCATTTAGTACCACAACAGAACAATCACTTCCACAAACCCTGGAACACTGGGCTTAGAATCTAGAAGACAAATCATTCCAGATAAACCAAATATGAAAAGATATCAATATTTCCAATGTTAAGAGCAAGAGAAATTCAGCATAGTGATAATGGTGGCAGAGACATTCTCTTAAGAACTCTCTTTTCAGTTTTTGTTTTTCCTGCTCTAAGCAAAAGTTGTAAGGGGCAGCTATAAAATACCTCAATGGCTTGTTATCCACCCTCCTCCCCCCACCTAATGAATTCAGGATGGATGAGTTCAGGATTAGTCTCCAGCTGTCAACTGCCACATGCATAATACATATTTTTTCAATCACAGGGAAAGGCTCTTTCCACAACAGCCTGACTCTGGAAAGAGTGTTGGAAGCTGAAATGTGGCTCTCCTGCTTCTGGGAAGTCCTTAATGAAAACCTTTTGCAAAGAACTGCCTTGAAATTCCTAATATGGTACTATAGGGCTGGACCTACTGCTTGCCTCTCGTGAGAAATTCCATGCAGCCTAGGGATAAAAATAACATGGGGGGAGGACTTTGTCACCCTTTAGCAACGCCATACACTTCCCAATATACACTATGTTCTACATGAAAAGCAGCTGCATTTGCTGTAAAAAGCCAACAGATGAGCAGAGAAGATGAGAGGCCTCTGGAACTGCCCAACCAGCTGGTATAGGCTCTTGGAGCAGGAAATAAAGGGGACAGGTGGCACACCACCAAGATGTAATATACTGCCATTCTTCTGGCACAAAAAGAAAACATAACCAGGCCTTAATTAAATTGGGGCTAGATTGCTCAACAGGGACACCACCTGATCACAGCCATGATAATGGAGGGAAAAAAATGAAAGGAAACTTTTCACTAGCACAGTTCTTCACTGCCAAGTGGGTCACTTCAAATAAAAGCACCCCCAGTCTCAATAAAGAACATCCAGGGTTTTAAGGCAAGGTATTCCCATTTGAATGCAGAGTTCCAAAGAATAGCCAGGAGAGATAAGAAAGCCTTCCTCAGCGATCAATGCAAAGAAATAGAGGAAAACAACAGAATGGGAAAGATAGAGATCTCTTCAAGAAAATTAGAGATACCAAGGGAACATTTCATGCAATAATGGGCTCAATAAAGGACAGAAATGGTATGGACCTAGCAGAAGCAGAAGATATTAAGAATAGGTGGCAAGAATACACAGAAGAACTGTACGAAAAAGATCTTCACAACCCAGATAATCACGATGGTGTGATCACTCACCTACAGCCAGACATCCTGGAATGTGAAGTCAAGTGGGCCTTGGAAAGCATCACAAACAAAACTAGTGGATGTGATGGAATTCCAGGTAAGCTATTTCAAACCCCTGAAAGATGATGCTGTGAAAGTGCTGCACTCAATATGCCAGCAAATTTGGAAAACTCAGCAGTGGCTACAGGACTGAAAAAGGTCAGTTTTCATTCCAATCCCTAAGAAAGGCAAAGAATGCTCAAAGTACTGCACAATTGCACTCATCTCACACACTAGTAAAGTAATGCTCAAAATTATCCAGGCCAGGCTTCAGCAATACGTGAACCGAGAACTTCCAGATGTTCAAGCTGGTTTTAGAAAAGGCAGAGGAACCAAAGATCAAATTGCCAATATTCGCTGGATCATCGAAAATGCAAGAGAGTTCCAGAAAAACATCTTATTTCTGCTTTCTTGACTACGCCAAAGTCTTCGACTGTGTGGATCACAATAAACTGTGGAAAATTCTGAAGGAGATGGGAATACCAGAGCACCTGATCTGCCTCTTGAGAAACCTGTATGCAGGTCAGGAAGCAACAGTTAGAACTGGACATGGAACAACAGACTGGTTCCAAATAGGAAAAGGAGTACATCAAGGCGTATATTGTCACCCTGCTTATTTAACTAACATGCAGAGTACATCATGAGAAACGCTGGGCTGAAAGAAGCACAAGCTGGAATAAAGATGGCCAGGAGAAATATCAATAACCTCAGACATGCAGATGACACCACCCTTATGGCAGAGAGTGAAGAGGAACTAAAAAGCCTCTTCATGACAGTGAAAGGGGAGAGTGAAAAAGTTGGCTTAAAGCTTAACATTCAGAAAACTAAGATCTTGGCATCTGGTCCCATCACTTCATGGGAAATAGATGGAGAGACAGTGTAAACAGTGTCAGACTTCATTTTTTTTTTTTTTTTTGGCTCCAAAATCACTGCAGATGGTGACTGCAGCCATGAAATTAAAAGACGCTTACTCTTTGGAAGGAAATTTATGACCAACCTAGATAGCATATTAAAAAGCAGAGACATTACTTTGCCAACAAAGGTCTGTCTAGTCAAGGCTATGGTTTTTCCAGTGGTCATGTATGGATGTGAGAGTTGGACTGTGAAGAAAGCTGAGTGCCGAAAAATTGATGCTTTTGAACTGTGGTATTGGAGAAGACTCTTGAGAGTCCCTTGGACTGCAAGGAGATCCAACAAGTCCATTCTAAAGGAGATAAGTCCTGAGTGTTCATTGGAAGGACTGATGCTGAAGCTGAAACTCCAATACTTTGGCCACCTCATGCGAAGATTTGACTCGTTGGAAAAGACCGTGATGCTGAGAGGGACTGGGGGCAGGAGGAGAAGGGGACGACAGAGGATGAGATGGCTGGATCGCATCACTGACTCGATGGACATGGGTTTGAGTAAACTCCGGGAGTTTGTGATGGACAGGGAGGCCTGGCGTGCTGCGATTCATGGGGTTGCAAAGAGTTGGACATGACTGAGTGACTGAACTGAACCTACTTAAGAGTACAGTACAGAAAGAGCCTTGGAATGGGAAACCAGAAAACCTAATTCTGGCCCCAATTCATACTCTAGCTCTAGGTCCCTGGTGGTTCTCTCTTTGCTTCCTTTCTCTAGATATAAACTCAACAGAATGGATGTGAAGCTTTCTAAGCAACTTCCCAGGTCTTTTGTTCTATAAGGAAGAGCCAAAGGAAGATGTAGGTACATAAGCCAAGGACCTCTGTTTCTCCAAGCAGTCTTTTAAAAAAAATGGCTTTGAGATATGACTCACATACCATAAAATTCATGTATTACAGTGTACAATTAAGTGGTTTTTAGTATACTCACAGAGTTGTGCAACTATCATCACAATCTAATTTTAGAAAAATTTCACAATCCCCAAAAGAAATCCTTTATCTATTAGTAGTCAAAATAATCCTAACCCTCTCTCTCAGCCCGAGACAACCAGTCACTTAACATACATAGTTCATTTAATGTTTTTAGCATAATAAGGTAGTGGACTTTTAAAAATATCTGCATCTGTTGATATGATGATGTTTTCCCCTTATTCCAGTTATTTTGTATGATATAAATATTACACTATTATACTGACAGATTTTCAGATATTAAACTAACTTTGCATTCCTAGAATAAATTTAACTTGCTTATGATGTATAATTCTTTTTATATGTTGCTGGATTTGGTTTGGCTAGTATTTTGCTGAGAGTTTTTGCATCTATATTCTTTTGAATATTTTTTTTATTTATTTATTTTTGACTGTGCTGGGTCTTCACTGCTGCATGCGAGTTTTCTCTAATTGTGGTGAGCAGGGGTTACTCATCGTTGTGATGGGTGGGATTCTCATCGCTATGGCTCCTCTTGTTGTAGAACATTGGCTCCAGGGCACAAGGGCTTTAGTAGCTGTGGCACACAGCTGTGGCACACAACTACTGAATCTCAGTAATTGCAGCTGGTAGGCCCTAGAGTGCAGGCTCAGTAGTTGTGCCTGGGCCCAGTTGCCACATGGCATGTGGAATCCTCCTGGACCAGAGACTCAATCCATGTCTCCTGCACCAGCAGCTGGACTCTCAATCACTGGACCACCAGGGAAGTCTGCTGCTATATTCTTAAGGGAATTAGGTCAATAGTTTATTTGTGATGTCTTTGGTTTTTGGTATCCTGATTAGAGTAGCCTCAAAGAATGTGTTAAGAAACTGCTAACTTTTGGAAGTTTGAGAAGAATGGGGTATTAATTTTCCTTTAAATGGTTGGAAAAATTCATCAGTGAAGCCATCTAAGCCTGGGCTTTTCTTTGTGGGTAGTATTTTGATTACTGATTCAAAATACTACCCACTAATTTTTACAGTTGTTATAGTCTATACAGACTTTCCATTTATTGTGGAGTCAATTTTGGTAGTTTGGGTCCTCCTAGAAATTTGCCCATTCTATCTAAACTATATAATTTATTAGCATACAGTTATTTATAATATTCCCATTTGCTCTTTTTTATTTTTATTTTTTTAGTTTGGTAATAGCGTCTCCTCCTTCATTTATGCTTTTAATATTTTGAGTCTTTTCTCTCTTGTCAGTCTCGTTAATGGTTTCTCAGTGTTGTTATTTTTAAAAACCAACTATTGATTTTTAAATTTTTCTGTTTTAAACAGAGAAAAGAGATCTTCCTAATCTTTATTTCATTTAGTTCTGCTGTAATTTTATCATTTCTTTCCTTCTACTTGCTTTCAGATTTGGTTTTTTTTTTTTTCTAGTTTCTTAATGGTCAGGTTATTGAATTGTGATCTTTTTTCTTTCCTAATATAGTTGTTTAAAGCTATAAAAGTTTCCTCTAAGCATTGCTTAGCTGCATTCCATCAGTTTTGGCACATTGAATTTTCATTTTTTATTCATTCCAAAATATTTTCTAATTTCCCTTGTGATAGCTTCCTTGACCAACTGGTTACTCAGGAGTGTGATATTTAATTTGCACATATTTATGAACTGCATAAATATTCTTCTGTTATTGATTTTTAATTTCATCCCACTGTGGCTACAGAACATAATTTGTATAAAGAAATATATTCAGGCAAGTTTTATGGCCTATCAGATGGTCTGTGTTGGAAAACATTCCATGTGCTCTTAAGAAAAATGTGTATTCTGCTACTGTACAAGTATTCTACAGATGTCTATAGAAGATCTAGTTCGTTTATAGTGTTGTTCAATTCCTCTATTTACTCATTGAGCTCTGTCTAGTAGTTCTATCCATTACTGAAAGTACAGTATTGAAGTCTCCAACTATTACTGTTAGACTATCTACTTCTCCCTTCACTTCTGCCCACTTTTGCTACATGAATTTTGGGGCACTATTGTTAGGTACATATGTTTATAAGTGATACCCTCCTGATATATTTATGGTTTTACCATTATAAAATGTCTTGTCTGTATGTCATGAAAATTTTGTCTTAAAATATATTTTGTCTGATGTTTATATAGTCATTCTAATTCTCTTTGGTTACTGTTTTTTACCTGGTACATTTTTCCATCCTTTTTCTTTCCACGTATTTGTATCTTTGAACACAAAATGTGTATCTTAAAAGACAGCATGTATTTCAATTAATTAATCCATTTTTGATCAGTTTATCCAATTTGCCAATCTGTACCTTTCTACTAAAAGTGTGTATTTCATTTACATTTTATCTTCCTGATAAGATTTGTCTGCCATTTAGTTTGTCTTCTGTATGTCATCTTTTTTCCTCTACTTTCCCATTACTAACTTTGTGTTAAATATTGTCTACTGTACTATTTTGATTCTCACTTTCACTATATTTTTTTATTTTCTTAGTGACTAACTTCAGAATTAAAATTACAATATTGTTTAGATTAATTTTAACTTAACTTAGAAAACATACAGAAATGTTTCATAAGTAAGCGTTAGTCACTCATTCGTGTCTAACTCTGCAACCCCATGGACTGTAGCTCCCCAGGCTCCTCTCTCCATGGAATTCTCCAGGCAATGATACTGGAGTGGGTTGCCATTCCCTTTTCCAGGTGATCTTCCCCACCCAGGGATCGAACCGGGATCTCCCCAATTGCGAGTAGATTCTTTACCATTTGAGCTACAGGGAGGAACCCAACAGAAATGTTACTACAATATAATTGTTTCATCCCCCTCCTTTGTGCATGTTGCATTTTTATATATTGTAAGCTGATTAACAGTTTTCTAACTACTGCACAAGGCAGTTGTCATTTAAATCATATGGAGAAGAAAGGAGTTACTAAAAAAAAAAAGACAGTTATACTGCCTTTCATATATTCCTATATAGTTACATTTACTGATACTCTTATTTTGTGCAGATTTAAATTACCATACATCATTGTTTAATTCATCCTGAAGGACTCCCATTAGTATTTCCTGTAAGGCAGTTCTGCTAGCTCAGTTTTGGTTTCTGTTATTCTGAGCATGTCTTCAGTTCAGTTCAGTCACTCAGTCCTGTCCAATTCTTTGCGACCCCAGGGACTGCAGCACGTCAGGCCTCCCTGTCCTTTACCATCTCCCAGAGCTTGCTCAAACTCATGTCCATTGAGTCAGTGATGCCATCCAACCATCTCATCCTCTGTCATCCCCTTCTCCTCCTGCCTTCAATCTTTCCCAGCATCAGGGTCTTTTCAAATGAGTTAGTTCTTCGCATCAGGTGGCCAAAGTATTGGAGTTTCAGCTTTAGCATCAGTCCTTCCAATGAATATTCAGGACTGATTTCCTTTAGGGTGGACTGGCTTGATCTCCTTGCAGCCCAAGAGACTCTCAAGAGTTGTCTCCAACACCACAGGTCAAAAGCATCAATTCTTTGTCATTCAGCATTCCTTATGGTCCAACTCTCACATCCATACATGACTAAAAACCATGGCTTTGACTATATGGATCTTTGTCAGCAAAGTGATGTCTCTGCTTTTTACTATGCTGTCTAGGTTTCTCATAACTTTTCTTCCAAGGAGCAGGTGTCTTTTAATTTGATGGCTACAGTCATCATCTGCAGTGATTTTGGAGCCCAAAAAAATAAAGTCTGTCACTGTTTCCATTGTCTCCTCATCTATTTGCCATGAAGTGATGGGACCAGATGCCATGATCCTAGTTTTTTGATTGTTGAGTTTTAAGTCAGCTTTTTCTCTCTCCTCTTTCAGTTTCATCAAGAGGCTCTTTCCTTCCTCTTTGCTTTCTGCCATAGGGTGGTGTCATCTGCATATCTGAGGCTATTGATATTTCTCCCAGCAGTCTTGATTCCAGCTTGTCCTTCATCCAGCCCAGCATTTCTCATGATGTACTCTGCATAGAAGTTAAATTAGAAGGGTGACAATAGACAGCCTTGACATACTCCTTTCCAATTTGGAACCAGTCTCTAGTTCCATGTTTGGTTCTAACTGTTGCTTCTTGACCTGCATACAGATTTCTCAGGAGGCAGGTAAGGTGGTCTGGTATTCCCATCTCTTTAAGAATTTTCCAGTTTATTGTGATCCACACAGTCAAAGGTTTTGGCATAGTCAATAAAGCAGAACAACATGTTTTTCTGAATGTTCTCCCTTATTTTAAAAGAATAGTTTTGATAAAGAATTCTTAGTTTACATCATTTTTCTTTCAGCATTTTGAATATGCCAAGCCACTGCCTTCCCGTCTCCATGGTTGCTGATGGGAAATCAGCTCTCAATCCTATTGAGGGTGCTTTTCACCCGATGAGTTATTTTTCTCTTGCTTCTTTTAAGATTCTCTCTTTGCCTTTGGTTTTCATCAATTTGACTATAATGTATCTTAGGTATGGATCTTCTTGAGTTTATCCTACTTGGGTTTTTTGAGCTTCTTGGATCTGGATATTAGTGTTGTTCATCAAATTTGGAGAGTTTTGGCCATTATTTCTTCAAATATTCTTTCTGTTTTTTTTTTTCTATCTTCTTATGAGATTCTCATTACACATATGTTGATACACTTGATGGTGTCACATAATTTCTGGGGTTCTATTCATTTTCTTTTCATCTTTTCTTTCTCTTCAAGTTCTATGACTCTCTTCTGCTAGTTCAAATCCACTGTTGAGCCTCTTTAATGGATTTTTCATTTTAGCTATTTTATTTTTCAACTCTAGAATTTTTATCTGACTCTTCCTTATTATTTTCATCTCTTTATATTGTATCAGTGAAACACTGTTCTCAGGCTTTCCTTGTCTCTTTGGTGAAACACTGTTCTCAGGCTTTTCTTTAAATCTTAAGACATGGTTGCCTTTAGTTCTTTCCCTCGTGATTCAGATGACAAAGAATCTGCCTGCAATGCAGGCAACCTGGGTTTGATCCCTGGGTCAGGAAGATCCCCTGGAGAAGGGAATGGGCTTCCCACTCCAGTATTCTTGCCTAAAGAATTCCATGGACAGAGGAGCCTGGCAGGTTACTAGAGTCTGTGGGGTCACAACGAGTCAGACACGACTGAGAGACTAACACACATATTAGCTGATTTCATTTTTCTGTCTAAATTCCAACATTTAGACTCCAACAGGGACAGTTTCTATTGACAGCTTTTTTCCTGTGTATGGACCATACTTTTCTGTATCTTTGCATATCTGATCATTTTTTGTAGAAAATGGGATGTTTCAGACAGACAATATAATATGGTTCTTCTGGAAATCAGATTTCCCCCAGGTTTTGTTGTTATTGTTTTGTCACTGTCATTGTCGCTGTTTGTTTAGACATATTTCTTAAACAGATTCTATAATATTTGTATTCCTTGTAGTGTGTGGCCCCTGAAATCTCTGCCTGGTTAGATAAGTGGCCAGCTAATAACTGTTCACAGATCTCCTTAAATGTCTTGAACCATTAAGTCCTATATTTTTTCCTGAGGTGCTCTGTGTTGCATGTTGGATCATTTCTTCAACATTTAGCCAAACAGTTTATAACTACCTCAATTTCAGTCATAGGAGAGAAATTATTAAAAGGCCTTCTCGGGTCTTTTCTAGGTACATGCACAGCCCAGGGCATGCATGTGGCCATCTAGATCCCAGGAATATGTCAGGTCTTTTCAAAGCTCCCATTATATGTTTCATTCCCCTTTTATGTTTTGGCCAGGTTTTTGTTTGCCCTACTTATTTTCAGCTAGGCTAAATCACCTGTGATGTTAAACATCTTGGGGATAGAACTTTTCCCACTGAGCTAGCTCTAAGTCAGGTGAAGTAATGAGAAGCTGTGTGAATAAGGCTTCTCTAGCTAGCTTTAAGACATATTAGATGACAACATGTCATCTTGTCATCAATGACAAGACTATAGGTTTGTGAGTTTTTGACGAACTACAAACCCAGTCTCCCCACTAAGGTGTTAAAAGGTTACTGGTTTCCATAGCTACTGTGGTCAAAGGGCTGTTAGTTTTCAAGGCTACCACAAAGCTCTGGAGAAGGGAATGAGAGGCCGGGTTAAATTTAAATGCCACAAATTTTTTTGAATTTACCAAGACTAGATTTATGGCCCAGGATGTGATCTATTCTGGAGAAGGTTCCGTGTGCACTTGAGAAAAAGGTGAAGTTGATTGTTTTGGGGTGAAATGTCCTATAGATATCAATTAGGTCAAGCTGGTCCATTGTGTCAGTTAAAGTTTGTGTTTCCTTGTTAATTTTCTGTTTAGTTGATCTATCCATAGTTCTGAGTGGGGTATTAGAGTCTCCCACTATTATTGTGTTGCTATTAATTTCCTCTTTCATACTTGTTAGCGTTTGCCTTACATATTGCAGTGCTCCTATGTTGGGTGTATATATATTTATAATTGTTATATCTTCTTCTTGGATTGATCCTTTGATCATTATGTAGTGTCCTTCTTTGTCTCTTTTCACAGCCTTTATTTGAAAGTCTATTTTATCTGGTATGAGTATTGTGACTCCTGCTTTCTTTTGTTCTCCATTTGCATGAAATATTTTTTTTCCAGCCCTTCACTTTTAGTCTGTATGTGTCTCTTGTTTTGAGATGGGTCTCTTGTAGACAGCATATATAGGGGTCTTGTTTTTGTATCCATTCAGCCAGTCTTTGTCTTTTGGTTGGGGCATTCAACCCATTTACATTTAAGGTAATTATTGATAGGTATGGTCCCGTTGCCATTTACTTTGTTGTTTTCAGTTCACGTTTATACAACCTTTCTGTGTTTTCTGTCTAGAGAAGATCCTTTAGCAAGTGGTGCTGGGAAAACTGGTCAACCACTTGTAAAAGAATGAAACTAGAACACTTTCTAACACCATACACAAAAATAAACTCAAAATGGATTAAAGATCTAAATGTAAGACCAGAAACTATAAAACTCCTAGAGGAGAACATAGTCAAAACCCTCTCTGACATAAATCACAGCAGGATCCTCTATGACCCACCTCCCAGAATATTGGAAATAAAAGCAAAAATAAACAAATGGGACCTAATGAAACTTAAAAGCTTTTGCACAACAAAGGAAACTATAAGCAAGGTGAAAAGATACCCCTCAGATTGGGAGAAAATAATAGCAAATGAAGAAACAGATGAAGGATTAATCTCAAAAATATACAAGCAACACCTGAAGCTCAATTCCAGAAAAATAAATGACCCAATCAAAAAATGGGCCAAAGAACTAAACAGACATTTCTCCAAAGAAGACATATAGATGGCTAACACACACATGAAAAGATGGTCAACATCACTCATTATCAGAGAAATGCAAATCAAAAACCACAATGAGGTACCATTACACGCCAGTCAGGATGGCTGCCATCCAGAAGTCTACAAGTAATAAATGCTGGAGAGGGTGTGGAGAAAAGGGAACCCTCTTACACTGTTGGTGGGAATGCAAACTAGTACAGCCGCTATGGAAAACAGTGTGGAGATTTCTTAAAAAACTGGAAATAGAACTGCCATATGACCCAGCAATCCCACTTCTGGGCATACACACTGAGGAAACCAGATCTGAAAGAGACACGTGCACCCCAGTGTTCATCGCAGCACTGTTTATAATAGCCAGGACATGGAAGCAACCTAGATGCCCATCAGCAGACGAATGGATAAGGAAGCTGTGGTACATATACACCATGGAATATTACTCAGGCAGTAAAAATAATGCATTTGAATCAGTTCTAATGAGGTGGATGAAACTGGAGCCTATTATACAGAGTGAAGTAAGCCAGAAAGATAAAGAACATTACAGCATACTAACACATATATATGGAATTTAGAAAGATGGTAATGATAACCCTATATGCAAAACAGAAAAAGAGACACAGATGTACAGAACAGACTTTTGGACTCTGTGGGAGAAGGCGAGGGTGGGATGTTTCGAGAGAACAGCATCGAAACATGTATATTATCTATAGTGAAACAGATCACCAGCCCAGGTTGGATGCATGAGACAAGTGCTCGGGCCTGGTGCACTGGGAAGACTCAGAGGGATTGGGTAGAGAGGGAGGTGGGAGGGGGGATCAGGATGGGGAATACATGTAACTCCATGGCTGATTCATGTCAATGTATGACAAAACCCACTACAATATTGTAAAGTAATTAGCCTCCAACTAATAAAAAATACATAAATAAATAAATAAAATAAAATGCCACAAAAGCTGCTGCCACTAAGGCTCAATGTGTTTCCATCAATAAACACTCTTCAGATTGTCATGAGCCTTTTGGTTCATTTACAGAGTTCTGAAAAAGTTGGTTCTAACAATTTTTGCCAGTGTCCTTTTTGTTTTTATGGAGGAGCTGATTTTATGAGATCTTTAATTTACCATTCCCTCCAAGTACAATCCTAAAGAAATCTTGCTCCAGTATGACTAACAGCTTGCCTACAATGAACACATTCCTGAGTAGGTGGAAGCTGAAAAAAGCACCAGGAAAAGTCTTTCCAAAAGGTAAGCAAAAAATTGCCAATTGTTACCTCTAGTGTGAAGAACTGGGAAACTGGGACACAGGAGGCAAGAAAAGGCTTACCCTTTTGTACCTTTTGAAATTTTTACCATGTTCATGTGTTACTTACTCAAAAAACATTTTTAATATAATTATAAAAGGAGAAGGAGGGGAGTTCCCTGGTGGCTTAGTGGTTAGGATTTCATGCTTTCACTGCTGTGGACCAGGTTCAATCCCTGATCGGGGAACTGAAATCCCACAAGCCATGCAGTGTGACCAAAACACCATGAGATAATACTGCACCCTACTGAGAGTTTAAGAGGCACTCTTCATTCACTTAGAGAGTCTTGCTCATTATTAGGACTGTTAACTAACACAGCAGTAGAGCAGATATCTTTGATTTAAGAATTCTTTCCCTTCAGTTTATTCTTTTTTGCTATGGACAGTTGTATCCCCATGGTCTAGCTCATTTTTCCCCTACAATGATCCACTTTTGTAATATGTGATAGAATATATATCATATCCTGAACTTCTTCATAGCTCTTCTCACAACTGTAATTAAATTATGTAAGTGAGTAATCAGACGTTTAATGTATGCTCCAAGAGGGCAAAGCCCATATCAGCCTTATTCACCATTGTATCTCCAGTTGCCCAGTTGCTGGACACATAGTGGATGCTTCGTAAATCCTTTTTGAATTAAAATTAATTACCTTTACATTGTGTAAGGCTTTAGCACTTGATACAAGCCCAGTAAAGCATCATGAGTGCCCTCCACCCGAAGGAGGTAGGAGGTGAAAAATTCAGCTCAAGATTTCCAGGAAACTCCTCTGGAAAAGCATGTATCTTTCCAGATCATTATGGACTTTTAGGAAATTTCTATAGTAACTGATTAGAGAAACAGATGGCAGATTAAACAAAAGGTTTGGGCTATGCTTTACAAAACAAGGCTGTAAAAATGAAGTTGAAAAGTAATTTTCCTTCATCACTTTAAACTCTGAAAAACTTTTCTTAATAAGCAAATCAAGGCATAATCTTCCCTGTACCATTCACCATCCATTTAAAAAAAAAAAAAAACCTTCCTGTAAATGGTCACACACTGAAAGGCTGGCTTGGTTCACTTTTTTACCCTAGCCCCACAGCACTCCAGTCTGGCTACTTTGGAATGTGGTCTTTTGAGGGCCTTCTATGAAATTCCATTTGACTTTGCTTCATACCTACTAAGAGCAATACCATATAACATACTCATTACATTGATCTGAGCTACTCTTCAGAATATCTAAAATACAGTCCTTCCCTCAGTATCTGTGGGGAATTGGTTCCAGAACCCCTGTGGATACCAAAACCCACAGAATATTCAAGTCTCTTATATACAATAGTGTAGTATTTACATATAATCTACCCACATCCTCCTATTACTTATAATATCTCATGTAAATGCTATGTAAATAGTTGCTAGCATGTGGCAAATCAAGTTTTGCTTTGGGGAACTTTCTGGAATTTTTTTCCAAATATTTTCTATCCCCAGTTGGTTGAATCCAGAGAGGCAAAACTTGCAGATACAGAGCCGACTGCAACACCATGTCCTCCAAGGCACTGATTAACTATCACCAGGATAATGACAGGACATCTGCTGACTGAGAATGTGTATCTTACATCACCAACTCCTCCCTGCACACCATAGCACTACACCCACTCCAAAGGGATTAAAAGTTTTGGTCTCCCTCAGTATAGAGCTGTTCAGGACAGAACCGAAAGGCACCAGGTTGGCACTTCTCAAGAAGCATTCATCAAGGGAATAACCAAATAGGCTAGCATGATTCATGTCATTTATTCACATCAAACATATCAGTTCGATTTTCCTTTTGTCCGTTCTCTCAGAGGAAAGGCGAATTTGCTCCAAAGTTTACAATGGAATCAATTTAGGTTGCTTGACTGTGCAATACAGTAGCAGCCCAGAAAACAGAATGAGGAAACCAGGAGGAACCCTAAAGCTCACTGACCAAAACTCTAATTTTAGAAATGGGAAAACTCAGGTTCATGAAACTAAAGACTTACTCAGAGTCATACTGCTAGGAGGTGGCACATTTGGAACCAGCACCCAGGTTCTCTGTGTGTAAAGCTAGAGATGGCTCCATGAAGTATATTCAAAATGAAATTTGCCTCAAAGATGGAACTGACCCATCCTTTCAGGAAAACAAAAACTTACCAAATAAGTGTCCCAGTGGCCAAAGCAAGAGCTGAACAGGTACCCCAAAAAGTCACCTTAATGTAAACATCTAAAACTCTTTATCTTTAAAAGTACAGAATGTAAGAAATTGACATTTTTGCATTCTTTTAAAACCTAAGTTTCCATTAGTCCAATACAGCCTATGTGTTTGTGGTTTGTGCATGTATATGAGTGAGCTTAATGATATAATTCTTTTTTCTGACATCTGTTTTATACATATAAAGTATGTTATCCTTGGTTTTTGAATGATTACTTTAAATTTATGTTATTTTTTTGTATTTAATTAAATACTGTCAGTATACTAATATAATGTGAAAATTTATGTAGGTATAAAATAAGATCCTATAATTAAGTTACTCATTCCCTTCCCAAATGATTAAATTATAATATGCAATGAAAAAGTCATGGAATGTTAGATCTGAAAGTGGGCTTACATATCCCCTATCCATCCTCACTTATGTAAAACTGCAGACAAAGGACCCCAGCAAAATGACTTACCAAGGTCACAGATCCTCTTAGTAGCAGAACCATCACCATACCCATCACATCTAGGGTTTTTTCCCACTATACCATCATTATGCCTCTCTTCATTTGCAGTGTCTAGTGGTGCTTTCCCAGAGAAATCTCTTTCTGGAGACTACCACCTTTCATTTTCTTAGCCCATTTCCAAGACTCCTAGACTGTTAGAAGTAGATCATCTAGCTCAGGAATTGCAACCTGATTGAATCCAGGCTGTGAATACATTTCATTTAGCTATCACAGTTTTAAAGAAAGTGAAGGCTTTTGTAATAAAGATGAAGCTGCTGTATTTTACCCCAATCACTCCAGTCCTATTAACCCACTTCCAATAGCTTCATACTTTTCTGTTTTCTCCTTGGCCACGGAGACAGCACTGGAACCTGTGAACCCTAAATCCAGTGCAGGCATAATTAACAGCACACCAAATTAAAATAAACTAAACTAAATAAACTAATGGAAAATATTAAATATGGCATTATGTTTTACCAATAACTATATTCACTGCCTCACCAATAAAAAAATCCACTTAGGTTAACTAGTCATATTAAAGTTCTGCAAACTACAACCACTGAATCAAACCCAGCCCACAGCTATTTCTGTATGCCCCTGCTCTAGCTAAGCTGAAAATGGTTTTTATATTTTTAAACAGCTGAAAAATTCAAAGGAAGATAATATTTTGTGACATGAAAATTATGGGAAATTTACTTTTCAATGTCAATAAATAAAGTTTTATTAGAACACAGCCACTCTCATTTCATGTGCATATTATCTATAGCTGCTTTCTCGCAACAATGGCAATTAAGTAATTGCCACAGAGACTACATGCTCTCAAAGCCTAAAATATTGCCCTTTACAGAAGAGGTCTGCTGACCCCTGAGCGATATCAAAGAAAATTTAAAGTTCCTAATAATCTGCAGAAAAGTCACAAATATTTGTTTAGAATTGGAACATCTTATATCACTCTCAGATGAATCTTCCTAAAACACAGTTCAGACCATGCCTCTCTGCTACCAAAAACGTTTTTAATACTCCCTGCCTGTAAAGAAAAGCCTAAAATACTTAACAGGTCATGCACAGTCAAGGCCCTCAGCCTTCCATTCCAAGGTCATCTCCCAAACTTCTCTTCTTACACCATATAACCCAGATGGCCTGAATTATTTGCTATCCCTTTACATTCTCTATGTCATTCCTACTACATGAAATTCCCTGTCCTGAATATAGTGCAATTCAGGGACCTCAGAGTCAGATCTGGGCTCTAATTCAGACTCCTGCCCCTATCAGCTGAGAAAGTTACTTAATCCCTCTGAACTTCAGTTTTCTCACATAAAGAGTGGAAATAATAATCCTTGCCTCATAAGTCTGTTATAAGATTTTAATTCTTGGCATATAGGAACATTAAAAAGCAGAGACATTACTTTGTTAACAAAGGTCCACATAGTCAAAGCTATGGTTTTTCTAGTAGTCATGTATGGATGTGAGAGTTGGACCATAAAGAAGGCTGAGCACCAAAGAACTGATGCTTTTGAACTGTGGTGTTGGAGAAGACTCTTGAGAGTCCCTTGGGCTGCAAGGAGATCAAACCAGTCAATCCTAAAGGAAATATTCATCGGAAGAATGGACGCTGAAGCTGAAGCTCCAAAACTTTGGCCACCTGATGCAAAGAGCCAACTCATTGGAAAAGACCCTGACACTGGGAAAGATTGAAGGCAGGAGAAGGGAATGACAGAGGAGGAGATGGTTGGATGGCATCACTGACTCAATAGACACAAGTTTGAGCAAGCTCCAGGAGATGGTGGAGGACAGGGAAGCCTGGCCTGCTGCAGTCCATGAGATTGCAAAGAGTCAGACACAACTAAGCAACTGAATAACAACAACATATAGGAACAGCTAAATAAGTGATAAGTCAATTCTGCCCAACTACAATGCTACTTTCTCCTTTGCTTTCCCTTATCCTTCCACAGGGAAATGACCTCTCTGTCATGTTGTATACCATGATATCCACCTGTCCCACTCTATGGCTCTGATCCATATCTACTACCTTATACTTTAGTGATCTCTACACATACCTTATCTCCCTTACCAGTCTAGGACCTCCATGAGGGCAGGATCCCATCTGTGACTTTCTCTGTAACATTTGTAACAACCCTGAGAACAGTGGCTTGAATTTAGTATGTGAATGAGTATTTACTGAATGAATGATACATGTTCACTGAATTATATAACATTTATTTGGTGTATAATGTTCACTTGCTGTAAATACCTAGCCTAAGTGCATAGAAAATATTCATACAACATCAGGGACCAAAGCTGCCAATATAAAAACAAAGAACAGGGACTTCCCTAGTGATCCAATGGTTAAGAATCCACCTTGCAATGCAGGGGACATGGGTTCAATCCCTGGTGGGGGAACTAGGATTCCACATGCCATGGGGCAGCCTGCAAGCCACAACAAAAGATCCCAAATGCCCAGTGCAACCAAATAAATAAATATTTTTTGAAAAAGAACAAAAAGAAAAGTGGGCAATATATTCACCTTTCAGAGTGCCAATGTTTTTATTTGTCATTGATTTAAATTATAATCACCATTTTTCACTCCAACGGTTATGAATAGATCACAATGAAGGGGAGGGGGCAAATCAGCCACTTTCCCAAAGAAGACATACTGAATATCATTCATAACATCAATTACCTCTGAGCACAGATCTAAGGAAATCTAGATATTCAAATAGGATCCATATTTGATAAACTAATTATCACACACAGCTGTGACTAAAACCTTATCTAGAGCTCTGGACAAAATCAAACACAAGCAGGAAATCAAGTTCCAACTAGCTTAACAACTTAAACAAAAACTGCAGCTGATTTTTGAAGCATGAAGCACCAGGTTTTGTTGGTTACTAGAAACACTAACCAGTTGATTTGATGGCCAATTTAATAAATTAAATGAAAAAGTGCCAATAATTCTTTACTTTTAATGCCAGATTCCAAATGACAAAATGAATCCACACACATATACAAAATTAATCACTGAGCCACGCCAATATAGGGAATGAATTTTCCAACAAGATGACAGCAAAAAAATGTTTCCAACTACTTTTGTTTATGGATTTCCCTTTAGAAACCTACAAAAAGTATATTCAGCCAGTATATTATTAACCTGAAGATGTATTATCAACAACTTAAAATATTTAGCTGTTTCCATTTACAAAATACTTTCACAATCCATTAACTCCTTTGAGCCTCAAAGCAACTCTGTGAGGTGCATATAATTACCCCCATTTTATATCTGAAATATATGATATGTGCCTTCCTATCCCAAAATTGTGAAGCCAAGATTGTAACCTAGGTCTTCTAATCTAAATCCAGTGTTCTCTCTTCCTTTTTCCTCCATACAAAGCAAAAGTATACCTTTGTTTTGCGTCTACCTCACATACTCTGAAAAAGTTGCCCAGCTAGCCCATTTTGAGGAAGCACAGTGGGAGTATAAACATTATTGTGGTCAAAACAGAGGGAAACATCCTGTCTTTGCCTCTAGCAAATCATGTTTTTAGAATCATGTAACTTAAAGAAAAGAAATGGAGTCTGGGTTAGCTGCTGGGTTTTATTTCCTAACTGTCCTATTTTTGGTTTTCTGTGTATACTCAGGAAAGGAAAACCACCATAAATACCAAGAACCCCGTGAGCCAAAATAACTCTTGGATCTTCTGCCCATATGCAAAGGTTTAAACCTTCATAATTGTCGACTCTCACCACTTTTAATCCCCCAAAAGGAAAGAATAAAAACCGTAACTTACCACTTGCCTAGAAAACTTTCGCCCTTCCTCAACCATTTTATTGAACTGTATTTTTTTTCTTAAGGATCTTAATCTCTCTGATACGCCTTAACAACTCATTTTTTAGCACAAATACTTTCAGCTTATCCTACACTTCACAAAGTCAGTCCCTTGTGGGGGCTTAGATGAGCTTCATTTAACTATGAATACTGCACTAAGTAGTTTACTGGAACAAGTAAACAAAAAGAAAATCCAAACATTTCCCGCTTTTCCTTTCAGGAACCCTCACCTTTCTAACTACTTTTGTAGCACAACCAGCATATCTTTAACCTCTCAATGAAGTCTATTAAGTGGCAACACACCCCAAACCCTGGGCTAAAGTCTCTAAGGATCAGCATTTCAAATACCCCATCTTTAAGATGCTACCAAGAGTTTACTCTTGTTCAGACTAAAATAAGACACACCATCACATGATCCAATTCAATGAAACAACAAGTGGGAACTTGCAACACTTATGACCAAAGTAGGCAGACAACATATACAGGGAAAGCCCAGACTCCAAGGGGAAAATCAGGGGAGCTGCACAACAAACACCACTGCACTGCGGCTGCCAAGTCTTATCTCCTTGCTCTTGGTTGGCTGTATTTGCCTTAAGAAGGTCCCCACACTGGACCAGACACACTATTTGTGGGATAAATCCACTCAGAAAAAAATATTACAGGTATACAGAATATATTTGCCAGTGACTTTGACTTTATTTTTCATAATCATCCTTCAACCAAGAAGAGAAAAAATGAATTATCACCACCCATTCCCTATCTTCCATTTTTCTGGGTATATACTTTGGCACAATGGATTGATCTGCCTGCACTCTTGTTGGGGATGTTTATTATTCTTTGTCTTACTCCAAACCTTCTGCCAACTAGCAGAAGTAAAAAAAATCTATACACAGTGGGGAAGCGGGGGAGGGTCCCAGAGTTCTTAGTTCTGAGGACCTGGAAAGCCAAGCTAGGTGAGGTTCCTTCAGCCTGGTGACTCCCAACCTGAGCTCTCTACTATGCTCCCAGGGAGCTGGGCTCCTCCTGCTAAGGACTAGGCAGGTCTTTGTTCCACCTGCAAGGAGAATTCAGTGGCACATGAGGTCATTTAATAATTCTGAACTTAGACCAACGTTGAACACAACCATAACTCAGTAACTTAAAGAGAAAAAAAAAACACTAAGGCAAAGGTGCTTTCCTTAGAAAATAACTTGCCATTGGCAATTTTTTACTACCCCCATATTTATCTGCAGCAACCAGAGGCCAAGCAGAAACAAAACCCTGACTCAAGCTGCTGGCCTGAATTTCCAATTCTTTAGGAGGTTGTGGGGCAGTTCCTTGGTCAGCTTAGATGTTCCTTTCATACATGGGTCAGCTTAGATGTTCCTTTCATACATGGGTATAAACATGTCCAACAGTACAGGCGGCCTGTCCCTTTAGAACAGGAGTCTGACAAGAAAGGATAGCTGCCGAACAAGACAGTCCCTCAGCTACAGATCCTGTCTCATAAAACCAAAACCACTAAAGGGGAAAACCCCAATTCTAGTTGTAGCCACCAACTTCCACTTCTACTGACCCCACTTCCAAAATATCCGGAAAACCATGAGCCTCAGACACTTGGGCTGGGGTGTGGAAGATCTCCAAAGGCCAGAGCCACCGGCTCACGGAAACTGTTCATCGAAGTCTTCCACTTACTTCTCATTGCGCTGATAAGCGCGTTGCCGTCTTTGATCACATCTTTGATGAATTTATTGGTCCTCTCCAGTTCCTGCTCATAACACTTGAGCCTCTCGCGGAAATCAGGACTGTCCAGGTAGCAGTCGCTGAACTCCAGCGGGGGATGCCCCATGGTTCTGATGACAGGGATTGGAAGGAGAAAGGAAAGACACAAAGACCAAGAGCATCAGTGGCACAGTACGAGGAAAAGATGGGTTGCGCAGAGTGCAGGACCCGTTTAGGAAGCTGTAGCCTCCCTCCTTTTAGAGGACAGATACCTGTTCAGAAGAGATTCCTGGGGACAGCTGGCTGGTCTGTACCGGAAACGGGCGGCCCGGCGATTGCTTCAGGTGACGGGGAGAGCTAACTAACGCAGTTGGAGCCCGGCGGGGTGCTGCTTAACAAGCAACATGACCCCTAGTCATCGCTCCCCTGACAGGCAGCAGAAACCAACTCGTCTCTCCTCCAGAGAGCGGCCGGATCCTTCCCGAGCAACTGCAAACGTGACACTTCGGCCCGCCCAGGGTGTAGGCGGGGGTGAGCACTGAGGGTGGGAGGTGCCTCTCCTTGCTCCCAGCTGCCGAGCCAGCAGAAAATTTCCTTTGCCGAGCTCCGCGGGTAACCCGGAGTGCAGTCCCCTCCCCCTTCTTAAAGCCAGCGCCTCCGCCCTTCCCGGGCGAAGCCCATGTACCGAGGCAGGATACTCGGGTTCCTTAAACTGTATCTTACTTGCACCCTAGGGTCTCTTTACCAGAATCTGCCGTCTCCTAAAGTTCTTCCTGGTCCGAGGGAGCGGCCTGTTGTCCTGCTAAGCGCCAGAGGTGTTAAGCCGGGCGACAACGAAACGTAGCCTTCCTCCAAAGACGCCCGAACGGGAAGAGGAGGGCAACAGCGCGACGCACAATAGCTGCGGTAGCCCGGCGCTTCCCTACGGAAACTGGGGAGCAGTCAGCTCCCTAGACTCCAGCTGGAAAGCGTGGCGGCTTGGGAGATGTAGTCTTTCCGTTTCGCGCCCTGTGACTCCTTCCTGCGATCTCCGCATTACCGCACCAGGGCGCCGGCTCTCACAAAGAGTATTCCCAGCCCACCCGAGCTAATAGCTGTCCCAGCGCAGCCTCCAGGGGCAGGTGCGCCCGCACTAGTTGTTGTTTTTCAGTCGCCAAGCCGTGTGGGAATCTCTTGAGACTCAATGGACTGTAGCCCACCAGGCTCCACTGTCCATGGGCTTTCCCAGGCAAGAATACCGGAGTGGGTTGCCATTTCCTTTTTCAGAGGATCTTCCCCACCATCTCCTGCATGAGCAGGCAGATTCTTTACCACTAAGCCACCTGGGAAACCCCTAGAATATACCTGGAAAGCTTCCAAAATGGGAGGCAGTGAGAACCCAGGAGAGATCAACTGTGGGATGATGTCTCTCACTTCTCTTTATTTGGCTGGATTGTTTGTTGTTTTTTTCCTTTCTTTTTCCAGCTTCCCTCTGACTGACCCACTTCTATTTCTCCTCCCTTTCCCATTTCTATGAGCTCTAATTCCCATGTGCCTTTTACCTGAAGGGTTGACTTCTGCTCTTGGATCTCTGTGTTAAGCTCAGAACCCCCTGCCAGAGAAAAGGAGGCCATACTTAGGAATTCATTTTTCCCTGAATAGGACCACAAAGTGTGGTTTTTGTGATCCAACTCATTGCATTGGCTGTTGATTAAAGCATGTGATTTTCCATGTGTAAGTAGAAAAGCTATAAAAAGGATATTATAAACTGTCTTGCAGCTTCCCTGACAGGCCTCTTGTCCATTGTCTATTGTAGGAGAATTAGGGCTACTCTTACAGGTGGCTGCCTTTAGACTAACAGTAGCTAGGGGCTGGAAAATAGTGTGTACATGAGCAAAAAGATTGAATTTAATTTTGGGAAAGTGTTTAGATTACATTGCCTTGTGAAGAAAGCCAAGAAAGCCAGAACTGAAGGAGATTGTAAATAGAGTAGTAACAGTTTCCCTACCTGCATTAGTATCTTATTGCTGCTGTAACAAATTATCACAACCTTGATGACTTGAAATAGCAAAAATTTATTATCTTACACCTTCGGAAGTCAGAAATTAAAAATAGAACTCTGTAGGCCAAATCAAGATGTCAAATAGGCTGTGTTCCTTTCTGGAGACTCTAAGAGAGAATCCATTTCCTTGCCTTTGCCAGCCTCTGGAAGCTGTCCACTTACCCTGGCTCATAGCCCCCTTCCTCCATCTTTAAAGCCAGTAGTGGCCAGTCAAGTCTCTCTCCCGCTGCATCACTTTGACACTGACCCTCCTGCCTCCCTCTTTCTCTTCTAAGGACCCACCAATAACTCAAGATAATCTCCCCATCTCAAGATACTTAACAAGCCTGCAAAGTCCTTTTGTCATGTAAGACAATACAGTCACACATTCTAGGGATTGTGACATGGATGTCTATGGGAGAAATATTTACCTTCCACACAGTCTATAATCCCATAACCCAATTCGCACATGTACGGGGGAGTGCATGCTCAGTGGCTCAGCCGTTTCCAACTCTTTGGGACCCCATAGACTGTAACCCACTAAACTCCTCTGTCCATGGAATTTTCCAGGCAAGAATACTGGAGTGGGCTGCCATTTCCTATTCCAGGGGATCTTCCCCACCCAAGGACCAAACGTACTTCTCCTTCATCAGCAGGCAAATTCTTTACCACTAGAGCCACCTGGGAAGCCCATAACCCACTTCATGAATCCTCAAAACAATCTTATGAAGTTAGTATTATTATTTATTATTATACCCATTTAAAGATGACACAGCTGAGTTGAAGAGACGTTAAGTGACTTAATCTCAGCTAATTTAAACTTGAGCCTACCCTGCTTTTTTCAAAAAAAATTATTTTTTTCAATTGGAGTATAATTGCTTTAGAGTGCCAAGTATACAGTTCTGCTGTACAACAATGTGAATCAGATATATGTATACATATATATACTCCTTCTTGAACTCCCTCCCTCTTGAGCTTCCCTCCTATCACCCATCTCACCCCTCTAGGCCATCACAGAGCACCGAGCTGAACTTCCTGTGCTATATAGCAGCTTCCCACTAGCCATCTGTCCTACATGTGGAGCCTACCTTGCTCTTAACCACTACACTATATCACAGTAATGGACAAGAGTCCAATGAGGAAACTTTCTGAGAATTAATAGGTAGCCACGTCCCAGGAAAGGATTTTATTTCCTACACATTTTTCTTTATGAGAAAATGTCCATTTTCTTTAAAAACACCAATGCAGATACTAAGGGAAGATGCCCAAGGAATGGGTAAATGGTCTTTCATTGTAGGAAGATTCCCTATAACATTCATCAACTAATTCAACAAACATTTATTGAACACCTGCTTCATTTCTTGATTTATAGAGCCTAGGCCTATATTTTCATCATGATGAAAATTATCATTAACATTACTAATGTTTAGCTATCATCTAATCCCTGCACTCAAAGTGTTTTACAGTCATCTGTGTTATCCTTTACCTAGACAATGAAGCTAAAGTGCAGAGAAATAAAAGTGTCCTAGACCAAATACCAAGGAAGAAAGAGGGTTAAAATTAGAACTTAGTCCTTCAGTTAATAGCAGTATTAATTCTTATCCTAGATGCTTTCCACACACTAAACCTAACCCTGACAACACCCCCTATAGTATTGGTATCTTCAAATGTTTGTTCACATAATTCCTAAAGTTTTTTGAGAAGCTATTTACTCCCTCACTCATTTCTAAGTTAACATCTAAATTTTTTCATCATGTTTAAACAGTTGAAAAAGGTATAATTTCTAGCATACTATACATATTGAAAATTTAAAATAAAACTTATATTACATATTTAAAGATATTCATTGGATTCTAGAAACCAGGGAAATTGATGTCTATCATCAAACATTAAACTTGAAAGTGTAAACTTATCTTTAACCATCAGGAAAAATGCATTGTTTCTGTTTTCTCCTTGAAATCAAATATCCATTACATTCTTCCCACAGAATCATAGCCTATCATAATATATTTTTATAGTAGAAAGTCCTCTACTGAACTCCATATTGAATTTTTCTGCAACAAAATAGGTACATAAATAGAAGCTGAATTATTTTTATTTCCTTATAGCCATAAGTGTCTAATTATAAAAAGTCTTCTAGATTGAGTTATAGTTGCAATTGTTATACATACATAATAGGTAAAAATAGCATGAAGATATTATACATCATGATTATTATTAAACATAAAATATAAAATTTTATTTGAAATGCATCTGTTAGTGAGATGGATGAGGAAGAGGTAAGTTACAGGGTCTTGAGTTAAAGAAGATTCCTGGATGTGAATATTTGAATTGTTGTTTTACTTAGCCCCAAGGGTTTATACAGCCTGAGTCAAAGTATCACAGTAAGATTCCTGACATTTGAAAGGTATGCTTTTCTTTTTAAAGACTGGGGAAAAGAGGTGGGGAAAAGAGGTGGGAAAGGTAAATCATTTTTAGCAAATATTTAGCAAACATCATTTAGCAAATAGTACTAAATGAATTTAGTGACTTGAAAATTGTTTCCCTTTCAACTTTATTCATAATTTGTAAATGGATAAATAAACTATGATACATCCATGGAATGGAATATCATTCAGGGCTAAAAAGAAACGTGCTATCATGATATCACTTATATGCAGAATCTAAAAAAATGATAAAAATGAACTTATTTACAAAACAGAAATAGAGTCACAGATGTAGAAAACAAACATGGTTACAGGGGTGGGGTGGAAAGTAGGAGGGGGAATAAACTGGAAGATTGGGATTGACATATACATACCACTATATATAAAATAAGGGCAGGGAAGTTGTCCTGGGATATGTAATATAGCACAGGGAACTCTAATCAGTACTCTGTAATAGCCTATATGGGAAAATAATCTATAAAAAAGAGTGGATGTATATGTATAACTGATCCATTTTGCTGTACAGCAGAAACTAACACAGCAATGTAAATCAACTATACTCCAATAAAAAATTTTTTTTAAATGAAATGAGCTATTAAGACATGAAAAAACATGGAGGAAATACATGCACATATTACTAAGTGAAAGAAGTCAATCTGAAAAGACTACATACTAAATGATGCCAACCATGTGATATTCTGAAAATGGCAAAACTACAGAGACATTGGAAGGACTGATGCTGAAGCTGAAACTCCAGTACTTTGGCCACCTCATGCGAAGAGTTGACTCATTGGAAAAGACCCTGATGCTGGGAGGGATTGGGGGCAGCAGAAGAAGGGGATGACAGAGGATGAGATGGCTGGATGGCATCACCGACTCGATGGGCATGAGTTTGAGTAAACTCCAGGAGTTGGTGATGGACAGGAAGGCCTGGCATGCTGCGATTCATGGGGTCGCAAAGAGTCAGACACGACTGAGCGACTGAACTGAACAGAGACAGTAAAAAGATCGGTTGTTGCCAGGATTGTGAGGAGGGGAGAGAGAAAGGAATAGGTAGAATACCAAAGGATTTTTATAGCAGTAAAAATGCTCTGTATGATATCATAATGGTGGATACACTTCATTATACATTTGTCCAAACCCATAGAATGTACAACACCAAGAGTGAACCCTAGTGTAAAATTTGGACTTTGAGTGATTATGATGTAGTTTCAATGTAAGTTCATCAAATGTGCCACTCTGGTGGAGGATGTTGATAATGAGGGGAAGTCATGCATATGTTGGTGGCAACGATATAGAGGAAATCTCTGTATCTCCCTCTCAATTTTTGTGACCCTAAAACTGCCCTAAAAATAAAGTCTTTAAACTTTTGTGGAGGGGACAGAAATCCTATTTCCCATGCATCTTGTACATCAAAGTAACAACACCTCCACAGTGTTAATTCACAACAAATACCTCATCCCTAAAGAATCATCCTATTTCAGCTGTGATGCTGTGGAAAGAATACTGAGTTTGAAGAAATACAAGTAACAGAGGCCTGAAGTTGAATCTGACTCCACTTTTTAGAAATGCTGTGACCTTGAACAACTCATGTAAACTGTCCTTGGCGTAGTACCTTCTTCTAAGGATTAACCATGGTAATGTATATGAAAGTCCCTGGCACATAATAACTCCTTTATAAATGTTGGTTGAATTCAATGCTTCTTCATTGTTCTTGTTCTGATGGATAGCATCAGAGGCAGGGAGGAGTCATTATTCACAATGATATTCCTAGAAAACATTTCTCTCTATATATATGTGTGTGTGTGTGTGTGTGTGTGTGTGTGTGTGTGTGTGTATACATATATATATATATGTAAAATAACAGAACTTGATCCCTGTTCATCATCATCATAGGAAACTAAAGAGGCACATTCAGAGTAATTAACATTTCAGCTCACATAGAAACTCTAATCTGATTTGTGGTGTAATTAATATACTATCTCAACTTTCAGGACATTGACAGGGTCTGCAGCTTTGTAACATGGCAAAGACTCTCAGAGTTTAAGAACTAGAACACGAAATTGAGTTAATCATTTTAGTGGATAACAAAAGGTGGAGTTGCAGGACAGCTGTAAGGGCCAACAATGTTCAGTTCAGGTCATCCAGGATAAGAGCTTATTAGTTTGATGTGTCTGTCTGTCCATCCTTCATGCTGGAACCAGAACCAGAGGGAATCAGAAGAGAGGGAAAGTAAAGAAATTAGATGTTATAGATTTTTAGGAAAGGCAATGAACTTGCCCAAGAAAGCAAACTAAATATCCAGTATTAACTTAATATTCCAGTTTCTGTTTCATCTCTCCCATGTGGGACCATAGCTAGATTCATTAAAATATTTCTTTACAATGCTTGTTAATCATTTACTTTTCTCCACATATGAAAAAGTAAAATGAATTCTTTTGAAAATTGTCTCAGTTCAGTTTAGTCACTCAGTCATGCCCGATTATTTGCAACCCCATGGACTGCAGCACGCCATGCTTCCCTGTCCATTGCCAACTCTCGGAGCTTATTCAAACTCATGTCCCTCGAGTCAGTGATGTCATCCAACCATCTCATTCTCTGTCTACCCCGTCTCCTGCTTTCAATCTTTCCCAGCATCAGGGTCTTCTCAAATGAGTGAGTACTTCGCAGCAGGTGGTTGCAAAGTGTTGAAGTTTCAGCATCAGACTTTTCAATGAATATTCAGGACTGATGTCTTTTAGGATTGACTGGTTTGATATCCTTGAACTCCAAGGGCCTCTCAGTAGTCTCTAACACCACAGTTGAAAAGCACCAATTCTTTGGTGCTCAGCTTTGTTTATAGTTCAACTCTTACATCCATACATGACTAGTGGAAAAAACATAGCTTTGACTAGCCTGACCTTTGTTGGCAAAGTAATGTCTCTGTTTTTTAATATGCTGTCTAGGTTGGTCATAGATTTTCTTTCAAGGAGCAGTGACTTTTAATTTCATGGCTGCAGTCACCACTGCAGTGATTTTGAAACCCGATAAAATAAAGTCTCTCACTGTTTCCATTATTACCCCATCTATTTGCCATGATGTTAGTTTTCTGAATGTTGAATAAGCCAACTTATTCACTCTCCTCTTTCACGTTCATCAAGAGGCCCTTTAGTTCTGCTTCACTTTCTGCCATAAGGGTGGTGTCATCTGCATATCTGAGGTTACTGATATTTCTCCCAGCAGTCTTGATCCAGCTTGTGCTTCATCCAGCCCAGCATTTCACATGATGTACCCTGCATATAAGTTAAATAAGCAGGGTGACAATATACAGCCTTGATGTACCCTTTTCCCGATTTGGAACCAGTCTGTTGTTCCATGTACAGTTCTAACTGTTGATTCTTGACCTGTATACAGATTTATCAGGAGGCAGCTCAGGTGGTCTGATATTCCCATCTCTTGAAGAATTTTCCACAGTTTTTTTTGTGATTCACTAGTCAGAGGTTTTGGTAGTCAATAAAGCAGAAGTAGATGTTTTTCTGGAACTCTCTTGCTTTTTTGATGATCCAACAGATGTTGGCAATTTGATCTCTGGTTCCACTGCCTTTTCTAAATCCAGCTTGAACATCTGGAAGCTCACTGTTCATGTACTGCTGAAGCCTCACTTGGAGAATTTTGAGCATTACTTTGCTAGTGTGTGAGATGAGTGCAATTGTGTGGTAGTGTGAATATTCTTTAGCATTGACTTTCTTTGGGATTGGAATGAACACTGACCATTTCCAATCCTGTGGCCACTGCTGAATTTTCCAAACTTTCTGGCATATTTAGTACAACACTTTCACAGCATCATATTTTAGGATTTGAAATAGCTCGACTGGAATTCCATCACCTCCACTAGCTTTGTTTGTAGTCATCCTTCCTAAGGCCCACTTGACTTTGCATTCCAGGATGTCTGTCTCTAGGTGAATGATCACACCATCGTGGTTATCTGGGTCGTGAAGATCTTTTTGGTATAGTTCTTCTGTGTATTGTTGCTACCTCTTCTTGATATCTTCTGCTTCTGTTAAGTCCATACCACTTCTGTTCTTTATTGTGTCCATCTTTACATGAAATGTTCCCTTGGTATCTCTAATTTTCTTAAAGAGAACTATAGTCTTTCCCATTCTATTGTTTTCTGCTATTTCTCTGCATTGATCTCTGAGGAAGGCTTTCTTATCTCTCCATGCTATTCTTTGGAACTCTGCATTCAAATGGGTATATCTTTCCTTTTCTCCTTTTCCTTTCACTTCTCTTCTTTTCTCAGCTATTTGTAAGGCCTCCTCAGACAACCATTTTGCCTTTTTGCATTACTTTTTCTTGGAGATGGTCTTGATCACTGTCTCCTGTACAATGTCACGAGCCTCCATCCGTAGTTCTTCAGGCACTCTGTCTATCAGATCTAATCCCTTGATTCTATTTGTCACTTCCACTATATAATCGTAAGTGATTTGATTTAGGTCATAACTGAATGGTCTAGTGATTTTCCTTACTTTCTTCAATTTAAGTCTGAATTTGGCAATAAGGAGTTTATGATCTGAGACACAGTCAGCTCCCAGTCCTGTTTTTGCTGACTGTATAGAGCTTCTACATCTTCGGCTGCAAAGAATATAATCAATCTAATTTCAGTATTGACCACCTGATGATGTCCATGTGTAGAATTTTCTCTTGTGTTGTTGGAAGAGGGTGTTTGCTATGACTAGCGCATAGTGGAACCTAAATCATAAGGTTCTACTAAAGATCCTTGAATTTTGGCTTGCATAAGAATCATCTATGGTACTTGTTGAAAATGTAGATTTTCCTATACCTCTCTCACAGTGAATCTGATGACATGATACAGATTCAGGTATGGGCTGAGGCCAGGTAATACAGGCTGAGGCCTAGAAACAATAAGGAATCAGAAAATGGTGGGGGGGGGATAAGTGAATCTTTGAGAAATCTTAATTTTACACAAGTGCCACAGTTGATTCTGATGCAGGCGGTCCACATACAGTCATCCAATCTTATGCATTGATATGGGGTTTTATCTATTAAACACTGGTTGAGAAATGAGAGTCCTCATACAATAACGATTTTGATTAATAACATGAGTGCAAGTTTCTACTCCACATTTTGGCAACAGTTAGGTTTTCCAGCTTCCACACTAATTCCACTTACATCTGATTCTAAGCTAATGCTTAAGTTAATGTGATTAAATAAGTATGGCATTTGTATAAGATCTTTGTATTTGTGTAACATTTTATATGTGGTCGGTTTTGCTCATAGCACATAGCATGTTACATACTTTTTAACAGAATTGTTAGAATGATAAATTAGGAAAAATAAAACACTTAAAATATTTTTTCAACAGGTTTCTGGTCTCAAGTGTTATATGCCATGAAGAAGCCTTCAGACAATCAAGCCTAGCAAAGAATGTTTCTATCTCTTATCTTTTCATCAAAAAAGAAGTAGTATACAAATGTTCAGAATAATCTGTCAGTGACTGCAAATGAATATGCATTCATACTTAAAGTAAAATACTTTAATAAAGTATTCCAAAACAATATACATTTGTCCTTTTCCCAAAATTAGCAATAATATAATATTAGTGATTTTATAAATGGACACTGCACACAGTGGACACCAAGATGGTTGTCTAAAGAAGGCAAGAGTATGTTGGCAATGCTCAGCAAGGACCCAGTACATGCTAATCATTTTTTCTTTCTTTGTTAAACCAACATTACCACAGGAAGGAAAGTGGTTTCAAAAACTTACTAAAAATGAATTGTGGGTGAATTTGCATTTCAATTTCCAAAAGTCTTAATTAGGCCACTATGTTACTCTACTTTTAGTCTTAAGAACAACTTTGAAGTTTAAGTTAATGTGAATTACTGAAAGGTAGAGGAAAACATTAACATTTATTATATCCAAGATACTTGCTGCTGCTGCTGCTAAGTCACTTCAGTCATGTCCAACTCTGTGTGACCCCATAGATGGCAGCCCACCAGGCTTCACCGTCCCTGGGATCCTCCAGGCAAGAACACTGGAGTGGGTTGCCATTTCCTTCTCCAATGTATGAATGTGAAAAGTGAAAGTGAAGTCGCTCAGTCGTGTCCAACTCTTCACAACCCCATGGACTACAGCCTACCAGGCTCTTCCATCCATGGGATTTTCCAGGCAAGAGTACTGGAGTGGGTTGCAATTGCCTCTCCATCCAAGATACCTACCTAACCACTGTAACAGCAATCATCCTTTGAAGTAACAGTGCCATTCCTCATTCTCCAGATGAGGAAACTGAAGCTTAGAAAAATGAACTAATTCATCCAAAGTCACACAGCTTGGAAGTGGTTGACCTGGGAATTAAATCTAGTTGCTGGGACCCCAGGACCTCACTCTTAACTATTATGCTAGCCTGCATCTGTGCTGAGATATCATTTTCATTACACTGGGCAAACTTTATAAAGTCTTGCAGAACACTGATGCTAACAAGGAGAGACAAGAGGTCTCACAGACAGATTGTGGAAATTTAAACTGGTATGAATGTTTTGGAAAGCAATTTGGTAATATCCACCACAATTCTAAATGCATATTCCCCTTGACCAAGTAGTTCTACTTTTAGGAATTTGTGCTATAGATTTCATCAAAGTATGAAAAGATATGGACAAACACATTCACTATAGCGTTATTTTGTAGTAGCCAATTGGGAAATCCCTGAAATGACAATTATGGAATTGAATATACAAACGATGTACATGCATGCAATGGGAGATTATGCACACATAAAACTAATTATTTAGTATGGTTCAAGGCATATAACTGAATAAAACTGAAAACTAGTTTCATGTTACTATCTAGAGAATTATCATTTTGTGTGTTTTATATTATATATTATAATTGGTAATATATATAAATTGAATCAATAAAAATGGGACTGGGTACATTTGTATATGTATTTATTCAAAAATAATTTTAATGGTCTTGATCTGTGAAAGTGGAAATAGGATCAAGAGAGAGAGGACCTTTCATTTTACACCCTTCTGAACAGTTTCGATTGTTACTATGAGCATATCTCGTTAAGAATGAAATTAAGACAAAAAAGAAAAACAAAATCTCAAGGAGCATCATTTAATTCAGTACAATTAGAACTTTTTTTATGATGAACACAGTAAGAAATACAGTACATCAGAGATCAGAATATGCATATAAATAACGAAAATAAGTTTCACAAAATACAGCATAGACTGTGCCTTACTATTTTCTATTCTACTTTATTTCATTGTTTTAAAAACTTTTGTCACTACTCACTAAAATGATTTCATGAAAAGTGAAAGTGTTATTTGCATCTGACTCTTGGCAACTCCATGGACTGTAGCCTGCCAGGCTCCTCTGTCCACGGGATTCTCTGGGCAAGAATACTGGAGTGGGGAGCCAATCCCTTCTCCAGGGGACTTTCCCGACCCAGGGATAAAACACAGGTCTCCCGCATTGCAGGCAGATTGTTTACCATCTGAGCCACTAAGGAAGCTCTGGAGGCGGGGGAGGGGGTTGTTTTTGTTTTTGTTTTTAGTTTTGGTTTCAGCTTCCTGGTTGTCTCAGATGGTAAAGAATCTGCCTGAAATGTGGGAGACCTGTGTTTGATGCCAGGGTTGGGAAGATCCCCTGGAGAAGGGAAAGGCTACCCACTCCAGTATTCTGGCCTAGACAATTCTGTATAGTCCAAAGAGGGGTTGCAAAGAGTCGGATACGACTGAGTGACTTTCACTTTCACTGCTCTCATACAATACATTTATAATGTACAATTCAACGTATTTCAGTATATTCACAAAATTGAGCAACTGTCATCACAATAAATTTTAGAATATTTTCACCATCTCAAAAAAAAAAATGCCCTCCAAACCCACCACTTCACAGCCTCCATCATCCATAAATCTACCATGCTTCTATAGGTTTGCCTACCCCAGACATTGCCTATAAGTAAAATCATAAACTATGTGAACTTTTGTGTCTCGCTTCTTTCACATAGCATAATGTTTTCAAGGTGCATCCATTTTATAGTATATATCAGCATTTTATTCCTTTTTATTGCCAAATAAAAGTCCATTGTATAAACACACCACATTTTATTTTTCCATTCATGAGTTGATGGTCATTTGGATTGCTTCCTCTTTGGGATTATTATGAGGAAGGCTGCTATGAAAATTCATTCAGTATGGTGAGAAATTAGTTTTAAAAAAAGGACAGCTAACAGCTTCACATATATTTGGGAATGAATTACATATTGATAAATAACTCCTTTGTTATAGGAAACATGAGGAGAAGGATAGATTGGGAATTTGTATTTGACATGTACACACTACCATATTTAAAATAGATAATGTGCAAGAATCCACTGTATAGCATAGGGAATTCTGCTCAACATCCTGTAATGACCCATATGGGAAAAGAATTTTTTAAAAAGTGGGTATATGTGTAACTGATTCACTTTGCCATACAGCAGAAACACAACATTGTAAATCAACTATACTCCAACAGAAATTAATTTAAAAAATAATCCCATTGTTTAAAAAGGAAATGTAAAAAAATTAAAAGCACTAGAATAGAATGATAATAAAGCTACACACGCCAGAATTTGGGGACCACACTCAGAAATGTTATACAGGCATATAGGTCAAAATTTATGGTATTAGTTGATCAGGAAACAAGAAATGGTAAAAACAAAAGAAGTTAAACATTCAACTCATAAACTGGAAAAAAGTGCATAAAGAAAGTATAGAGAAGGAATAAGAATGAGAGAAAATGAAATGGAGAAGAGAAAGAACAATAGTTAAGATTTACAAAAAGAAAACTGCTTCTCAAAAAAGAAGATAGAAATTGGCAAAACTAATTAATATTTTAAAGGATTAGGATAAGGTAAATGAGAAGAAGATTAAATAAGATACAATAGAGATTAAAACAATAAAATGTATTACATGCTAATAGATTTGAAAACATAAATGAAGTAGATAACCAAATATATATCTATAAAAAGCCAAAATAGGAACAAAAAGAAAGATAATTTATACAGACAAAGAAGCAGTAGTAAAAATTTTCCCTATCATAAATCTCTAGGTTCATATTCTTTTACAAGCAAGTTTCACCATCAAATTGTCAGTAGCATTTTTCACAGAACTAAAACAAACTATTTCACAATTTGGATGGAAGCACAAAAGACCTTGAATAGACAAAGCAATCTTGAGAAAGAAAAATGGAGCTGGAGGAATCAACCTTCCTGACTTCAGAGTATACTACAAAACTACAGTCATCAAGACAGTATGGTACTGAAACAAAAACAGAAACATAGACCAATGCAACAAGATACAAAGCCTAGAGATAAATCTACTTATGGGTACCCTATCTTTAACAAAGCAGGCAAGAATATACAGTGGAGAAAAGACAGCATCTTCAGTAAGTCGCACTGGGAAAACTGGATAGCTACATGTAAAAGAATGAGATTAGAACACTTCAAGTCTAACACCATACACAAAAATAAACTCAAAATGGATTAATGGCCTAAATCTAAGGCCAAACACTACAAAACTCTTAGATGAAAACGTAGGCAGAACACTCTTTGACATAAATAAATCACAGCAAATTCCTCTTTGACCCACATCCTAGAGTAATGGAAATAAAAGCAAAATTAAACAAATTGGACCTTGAAGTTTTAATTAAACTTAAAAGCTTTTGAACAGCAAAGAAAACTGTAAACAAGATGAAGAGACAACCTTCAGAATGGGAGAAAATAACTGCAAATGAAGTAACTGACAAAGGTTAATCTCCAAAATATACAAGCAGTTCATGTAGTTCAAAATCAGAAAAACAAATAATCCATTTAAAAAAATGTGCAGAATGCCTAAAGAGATATTTCTCCAAAGAAGACAGACAGATGGCTAACAAACACATGAAAAGTTGCTCAACATCTCTCATTCTTAGAAATGTAGATATCTGAATTCCTAATATATGCACATCATTCCACTAAAAGAAGACCAAAGATCTGCCCAGTTTGTAGTTTCCTTTTTTTGTGCAAAAGCTTTTAAGTTTAATTAGGTCCCATTTGTTTATTTTCATGTTAATTTCCATTACTCTAGGAGGTGGGTCATAGAAGATCGTGCTTTGATTTATGTCATTGAGTGTTCTGCTTTTGTTCTCCTCTAAGAGTTTAATAGTTTCTGGTCTTACATTTAGTTCTTTAATCCATTTTTATTTTATTTTTGTGTATGGCATTAGATAGTGATCTAATTTCATTCTTTTGCACGTAGCTGTCCAGTTTTCCCAGCACCACTTACTGAAGAGGCTGTCTTTGCCTCATTGTATATTCTTGCCTCCTTTGTCAAAAATAAGGTACCCGTAGGTACGTAGGTTTATTTCTGGGATTTCTATATTGTTCCATTGGTCTATATTTCTGTTTTTGTACCAGTACCATACTGTCTTGATGACTGTAGCTTTGTAGTATAACCTGAAGTCAGGAAGCTTGATTCCTCCAGCTCCATTCTTCTTTCTCAAGACTGCTTTGGCTATTCGGACTTTTTTGTGTTTCCATATGAATTGTGAAATTTTTTGTTCTAGTTCTGTGAAAAATGCCATTGGCAATTTGATAGTGATTGCACTGAATCTATAGATTGCCTTTGGTAGTATAGTCATTTTCACAATATTGATTTTTCCAGCCCAGGAACATGGAATATCTCTCTGTTTATGTTATCTTTGATTTCTTTAATTAGTGTCTTATAGTATTCTGTATACAGGTCTTTTGTTTCCTTAGGTTTATTGCTAGATATTTAATTCTTTTTGTTTCATTGGTGAATGTCATTGATTCCTTAATTTCTTTTTCTGATTTTTCATTGTTAGTATATAAGAATTCAAGTGATTTCTGCATATGGATCTTGTATCCTGTGACTTTGCTGAATTCACTGATAAGCTCTAGTAATTTTCTGATAGTTTCTTTTTGGTTTTCTATGTATAGTATCATGACATCTGCAAACAGTGAGAGTTTTACTTCTTCTTTTCTGATCTGGATTCCTTTTATTTCTTTTTCTTCTCTAATGGCTGTAGCTAGGACTTCCAAAACTATGTTGAATAATAGTGGTGAGAGTGGACAATCTTGTCTTGTTCCTGATCTTAGAGGGAAAGCTTTTAGTTTTTCACCATTGACAATAATGTTTGCTGTGGGCTTTTCATATATGGTCTTTACTATGCTGAAGTAGGTTCCTTCTATGCCCATTTTTTGAAGTGTTTTTTATCATAAATGGATGTTGGATTTTGTCAAAGGCTTTTTCTGCATCTATTGAGATGATCATATGGTTTTTATTTATCAATTTGTTGATATAGTATATCATGTTGATTGATTTGCATATATTGAAGAATCCTTGCATCCCTGGAATATACTCGACTTGATCATGGTGTAGGACTTCCCTGGTGGCTCAGACAGTAAAGTGTCTGCTTACAATGCAGGACCCGGGTTCGATCCCTGGGTCAGAGACATCCTCTGGAGAAGGAAATGGCAACCCACTCCAGTACTCTTGCCTAGAAAATCCCGTGGACAGAGGAGTGTGGCAGGCTACAGTCCATGGGGTCGCAAAGAGTCAGATATGACTATGAGCTTTTTAACGTGTTGTTTGATTCTGTTTGCTAGAATTTTGCTGAGGGGTTTTGCATGTATGTTCACCAGTGATATTGCCCATACTTTTCTTTTTCCATGATTTTTCCTGGTTTTGATATCAGGGTAATTGTGGCCTTGAAGAATGAGTTAGCAAGTGTTCCATTCCTCTGCAATATTTTAGAAGAGTTTCAGAAAAACAGACATTAGCTCTTCTTTGAATGTTTGATAGAATTCCCTTGTGAAGTCATCTGGCCCTGGGCTTTTGTTTTGGGGGAGATTATTGATCACTGTTTCAGTTTCAGTGTTTGTAATTGGGTTGTTCATATTTTCTATTTCTTCCTGGTTCAGTCTTGGGAGGCTGATCTTTTCTAAGTATCTGTTCATTTCCTCTAGGTTGTCCATTTTATCAGCATATAGTTGCTCATAATATTTTCTTTTTTTTTTTAATGTTTTTATTAGTTGGAGGCTAATTACTTCACAACATTTCAGTGGGTTTTGTCATACATTGATATAAATCAGCCATAGATTTAGACGTATTCCCCATCCCGATCCCCCCTCCCACCTCCCTCTCCACCCAATTCCTCTGGGTCTTCCCAGTGCACCAGGCCCGAGCACTTGTCTCATGCATCCAGCCTGGGCTGGCGATCTGTTTCACCATAGATAGTATACATGCTGTTCTTTTGAAACATCCCACCCTCACCTTCTCCCACAGAGTTCAAAAGTCTGTTCTATATTTCTGTGTCTCTTTTTCTGTTTTGCACATAGGGTTATCGTTACCATCTTTCTAAATTCCATATATATGTGTTAGTATGCTGTAATGTTCTTTATCTTTCTGGCTTACTTCACTCTGTATAATGGGCTCCAGTTTCATCCATCTCATTAGGACTGATTCAAATGAATTCTTTGAAATGGCTGAGTAATATTCCATGGTGTATATGTACCACAGCTTCCTTATCCATTCATCTGCTGATGGGCATCTAGGTTGTTTCCATGTCCTGGCTATTATAAACAGTGCTGCGATGAACATTGGGGTGCACGTGTCTCTTTCAGATCTGGTTTCCTCAGTGTGTATGCCCAGAAGTGGGATTGCTGGGTCATATGGCAGGTCTATTTCCAGTTTTTAAAGAAATCTCCACACTATTTTCCATAGTGGCTGTACTAGTTTGCATTCCCACCAACAGTGTAAGAGGGTTCCCTTTTCTCCACACCCTCTCCAGCATTTATTGCTTGTAGACTTTTGGATAGCAGCCATCCTGACTGGCGTGTAATGGTACCTCATTGTGGTTTTGATTTGCATTTCTCTGATAATGAGTGATGTTGAGCATCTTTTCATGTGTTTGTTAGCCATCTGTATGTCTTCTTTGGAGAAATGTCTGTTTAGTTCTTTGGCCCATTTTTTGATTGGGTCATTTATTTTTCTGGAACTGAGCTGCAGGAGTTGCTTGTATATTTTTGAGATTAATCCTTTGTCTGTTTCTTCATTTGCTATTATTTTCTCCCAATCTGAGGCCTGTCTTTTCACCTTACTTATAGTTTGCTTTGTAGTGCAAAAGCTTTTAAGTTTCATTAGGTCCCATTTGTTTAGTTTTGCTTTTATTTCCAATATTCTGGGAGGTGGGTCATAGAGGATCTTGCTGTGATTTATGTCGGAGAGGGTTTTGCCTATGTTCTCCTCTAGGAGTTTTATAGTTTCTGGTCTTACATTTAGATCTTTAATCCATTTTGAGTTTATTTTTGTGTATGGTGTTAGAAAGTGTTCTAGTTTCATTCTTTGACAAGTGTTTGACCAGTTTTCCCAGCACCACTTGTTAAAGAGGTTGTCTTTTTTCCATTGTATATCCTTGCCTCCTTTGTCAAAGATAAGGTGTCCATAGGTTCGTGGATTTACCTCTGGGCTTTCTATTCTGTTCCATTGATCTATATTTCTGTCTTTGTGCCAGTACCATACTGTCTTGATGACTGTGGCTTTGTAGTATAGTCTGAAGTCAGGCAGGTTGATTCCTCCAGTTCCATTCTTCTTTCTCAAGATTACTTTGGCTATTCGAGGTTTTTTGTATTTCCATACAAATTGTGAAATTCTTTCGTCTAGTTCTGTGAAAAATACCGTTGGTAGCTTGATAGGGATTGCATTGAATCTATAGATTGCTTTGGGTAGAATAGCCATTTTGACAATATTGATTCTTCCAATCCATGAACACGCTATGTTTCTCCATCTGTTTGTGTCCTCTTTGATTTCTTTCATCAGTGTTTCATAGTTTTCTATGTATAGGTCTTTTGTTTCTTTAGGTAGATATACTCCTAAGTATTTTATTCTTTTTGTTGCAATGGTGAATGTTATTGTTTCCTTAATTTCTCTTTCTGTTTTTTCATTGTTAATATATAGGAATGCAAGGGATTTCTGTGTGTTAATTTTATATCCTGCAACTTTACTATATTCATTGATTAGCTCTAGTAATTTTCTGGGAGAGTCTTTAGGGTTTTCTATGTAGAGGATCATGTCATCTGCAAACAGTGAGAATTTCACTTCTTCTTTTCCTATCTGGATTCCTTTTACTTCTTTTTCTGCTCTGATTGCTGTGGCCAAAACTTCCAACACTATGTTGAATAGTAGTGGTGAGAGTGGGCACCCTTGTCTTGTTCCTGACTTCAGGGGAGATGCTTTCAATTTTTCACCATTGAGGGTGATGCTTGCTGTGGGTTTGTCATATATAGCTTTTATTATGTTGAGGTATGTTCCTTCTATTCCTGCTTTTTGGAGAGTTTTAATCATAAATGAGTGTTGAATTTTGTCAAAGGGTTTCTCTGCATCTATTGAGATAATCATATGGTTTTTATCTTTCAATTTGTTAATGTGGTGTATTACATTGATTGATTTGTGGATATTGAAGAATCCTTGCATTCCTGGGATAAAGCCCACTTGATCATGGTGTACGATTTTTTTAATATGTTGTTGGATTGTGTTTGCTAGAATTTTGTTAAGGATTTTTGCATCTATGTTCATCAGTGATATTGGCCTGTAGTTTTCTTTTTTTGTGGCATCTTTGTCTGGTTTTGGAATTAGGGTGATGGTGGCCTCATACAATGAGTTTGGAAGTTTACCTTCTGCAATTTTCTGGAAGAGTTTGAGTAAAATACGTGTTAGCTCGTCTCTAAATTTTTGGTAGAATTCAGCTGTGAAGCCATCTGGTCCTGGGCTTTTGTTTGCTGGAAGATTTTTTATTACAGTTTCGATTTCCTTGCCTGTGATGGGTCTGTTAAGATCTTCTATTTCTTCCTGGTTCAGTTTTGGAAAGTTATACTTTTTTAAGAATTTGTCCATTTCATCCAAGTTGTCCATTTTATTGGTATACAGCTGCTGGTAGTAGTCTCTTATGATCCTTTGTATTTCAGTGTTGTCTGTTGTGATCTCTCCATTTTCATTTCTAATTTTGCTAATTTGGTTCTTCTTTCTTTGTTTCTTAATGAGTCTTGCTAATGGTTTGTCTATTTTGTTTATTTTTTCAAAAAACCAGCTTTTAGCTTTGTTGATTTTTGCTATGGTCCTTTTAGTTTCTATTGCATTTATTTCTGCCTTAATTTTTAAGATTTCTTTCCTTCTGCTAACCCTGGGGTTCTTCATTTCTTCCTTCTCTAATTGCTTTAGGTGTAGAGTTAGGTTATTTATTTGGCTTTTTTCTTGTTTCTTGATGTAAGCCTGTAATGCTATGAACCTTCCCCTTAGCACTGCTTTTACAGTGTCCCATAGGTTTTGGGTTGTTGTGTTTTCATTTTCATTCGTTTCTATACATATTTTGATTTCTTTTTTGATTTCTTCTATGACTTGTTGGTTATTCAGAAGCGTGTTATTTAGCCTCCATGTGTTTGAATTTTTAACAATTTTTTTCCTGTAATTGAGATCTAATCTTACTGCACTGTGGTCAGAAAAGATGATTGGAATGATTTCAATTTTTTTGAATTTTCCAAGACTAGATTTATGGCCCAGGATGTGATCTATTCTGGAGAAGGTTCCGTGTGCACTTGAGAAAAAGGTGAAGTTGATTGTTTTCATAATATTTTCTTATGATGCTTTGTGTTTCTGTGTTGTCTGTCATAACCTCTCCTTTTTCATTTCTAATTTTACTGATTTGATTTTTCTCCCTCTTTTGCTTGATGAGTCTGGATAGTGGTTTGTCAATTTTGTTAATCTCGAAGAACCAGCTTTTAGTTTTATTAATCTTTGCTATTGTTTCCTTCATTGCTTTTTCATTTATTTCTGCTCTGATTTTTATGATCTTTTTTCTGCTGACTTTGGGGTTTTTTTGTTCTTCTTTTTCCAGTTACTTTAGATGTAGAGTTAGGCTGTCTATTCGATGGTTTTCTTTCTTCTTGAGGTATGATTGTATCACTATAAACCTTCCTCTTAGAACTGCTTTTGCTGAGACCCATAGGCTTTGGATCATCGTGTTTTCATTGTCATTTGATTCTGGGAACCTGTTGATTTCTTTTTATATTTCTTCAGTAACCTCTTTGTTATTTGGTAATGTATTGTTTAATCTCCATGAGTTTGTGGGTTTTGCTGTTTTTTTCCCTGTAGTTGATATCTAGTCTCATAGCATTGTGGTCAGAGAAGATATGTGATACAATTTCAATTTTCTTAAATTTACTGAGGCTTGATTTGTGGCTCATGATGTGGTCTATATTGGAGGATGTTCCATGTGCACTTGAGAAGGAAGTGTATTCTTCTGCATTTGGATGGAAAGTCCTGAAGATATCAATTAGGTCCCTTTGGTCTAATGTTTCATTTAAGGTTTGTGTTTAATTGATTCTCTGTTTTGATAATCCATCTATTGATGACAGTGGAGTGTTAAAGTCCCCTACTATTATAGTGTTGCAGTCAATTTTTCCTCTTATGCCTGTTAGTGTTTGCCTTATGTATTGAGGTGCTCTTATGTTGGGTGTATAGACATTTACAGTTGTTATGTCTTCTTCTTGGATTGATCCCTTAATTATTATGTAAAGTCCTTCTTCATCTCTTATGACATTCTTTATTTTAAAGTCTATTTAGTCTGAAATAAGGATTGCCACTCCAGCTTTCTTTTGGTTTCCATTCACATGGAGTGTCTTTTTCCATTCTTTCACTTTCAGTCTGTATGTGTCTCTAGGTCTGAAGTGGGTCTCCTGTAGGCAGCATATATATGGGTCTTGCTTTTGTATCCATTCAGTCAGTCTGTATCTTTTGGTTGGTTCATTTAATCTATTTATATTTAAGGTAATTATTAATACATATGTTCCTATTGGCATTTTCTTGATTGTTTTGGATTTGTTTTTGTAGGTCTTTCCTTTCTCTTGTGTTTACTGGCTATGTAAGTCCCTTTAGTATTTGTTGCAAGGCTGGTTTGTTGGTGCTGAATTCTCTTAATTTCTTCTTGTCCATAAAGCTTTTGATTTCTTTGTCAATTTTGAATGAAATCTTTGCCCGGTATAGTAATCATGGATGTCAGTTTTTCTCTTTCAGTACTTTAAATATATCCTGCCATTCTCTGGCCTGCAGAGTTTCTGCTGAAAGAGTCACTGTTAATCGTATGGGTTTTCCCTTGTATGCCACTTGTTACTTTTCCCTTGCTGCTTTTAATATTCTTTCTTTATATTTAATCTCTGTTAGCTTGATTAATATGTCTTTTGATGTGTTTCTCCTTGGGGTTAACCTTTGATGGACTCTCTGTGCTTCTTGAACTTGATTGACTGTTTCCTTTCCCATGTTGGGGAAATTTTCAACTATAATTTCTTCAAAATTTTTCTCACTGCCTTTCTTTTTTTCTTCTTCCTCTGGGACCCCTATGACTCGAATATTGGTGCATTTAAGATTGTCCCAAAGGTCTCTGAGGCTTTCCTAATTTCTTTTCATTCCTTTCTCTTTATTCTGCTCTTCAACAGTTATTTCTACCATTCTATCCTCCAGCTCATTTTTCTGATCCTTTGCTTCAGTTATTCTGCTATTGGTTCCTTCTAGAGTATTTTTAACTTCAGTAATTGTGTTATTCATCTCTGTTTGCTTATTCTTTATTTCTTCTATGTCCTTTGTGATTGTATTAACTGTGTTAAATGCTTCTTGCATTTTCTCCATTCTATTTCCAAGTCTTCAGAGCATCTTTACTATCATTATTCTGAATTCTCTTTCAGGGAGATTACTTATTTCCTCTTCATTTATTTGGTCTTGTGAGTTTCTACCTTGCTGTTTCATTTGTGTTTTATTTCTCTGTCTTTTCATCATCTTTTGTTTCTAACTTGCCTCACTTGAGGTCTCCTTTTCCCAAGTTTTATGGTTGTATTACTTATTCCTTTTGATTTTTGCCCTTGGAGGGAAATGTTGATTGGGTGGTTTGTGTTGATTTCTTGTTGGGGGTGACTTGTTCTGTGTTCTAGTGGTAGGAGATCAAGTAGGTAATTACAGAAATACTGGGCCATACACATACACACTTCCACACATACAGTTATAACCAAAGCATTCTAAAGAAAAGAGTACAGGATATTGACTTGATGAGTGAGGAAAACCAGAGGTAATATCAACCATTTGAAAGCAGAGTTAGCTAATGCTCAATCTGGAAATCTGAGCATTAGCAGAAGGCCAACTGGGTAATATAACATAAAGAGCTCAACAATTAACTTACTTGGTGAAAGAAGAAAGAATAAAGGGAAAAGAAGAGAATAAAAAAAGAGAAAAAGGAAAGAGGAGAAGGGAGGTAAAAAAGAAAAGGAAGGGGTGGAGAAGAGGATTAAAAAATTAAAAAGAGAGAGAGAAAAAGAAAAATAGGAAAGCAAAGATGAATAGATGTGTGTGGAAAGGGTTTCTATATATTCAGAAATAGCTACAGCTGGTAAGAACAGTAGGGAAAGCAGTTGAACATATCCAAAACAAAATAAAAAAAACTCAAGTAAAAAGAAAAAGAAAATGAGGAGAAAAAAAGAAGAAAAACCTAATATGAATTTTTTTCTTGCTTTTTTTTTTTTTTTTTTTTTGGACAATAAACACGAAGAGGAAAACTCCACAGCACTGCAAAGGCGAATATGAAGGTGGAAACATGTAGGGGGAATAAACCATGTGATTTATCAGAAAAAAAGAGAAAAAATCTTAAAGTGAATTTTTTTTTTTAACGAGGAAAACTCCACAGCACCACAAAAATCTAATGTGATGGTGGAAATATGTTGGGGAATAAGCAGTGTGATTTATAAGAAGAAAGAATCTTAAAGTGAATTTTTTTATATATAAGAGAAACAAAGAGGAAAACTCCACAGCACAGCTAAATGCTGGTATGAAGGTGGAGATATGCTGGGGGAATAAACAGTATGATTTATAAGAGAAAAAAAGAAAAAAAGGGGAAAAAATTTTAAACGGTTTTCAAGGTCATAGTTCTTAGTTGTGGAATCTGCCTCTGTGGATGGGGTTGGGTTAGTGTCCTGTGTTGTTTTCCTGGTTGGCGGAGCTTGTCCCTGTATTCTGGTTGATGGAGCTGGATCTCATCTCTCGGAAGGGCAGTGCAGTGTCCAGTAGTAGGTTTTGGAGTGTCTGTGGGTTCAGTATGCCTATGGGCAGTCATTCTAGTTTTCATGTTATTAGGCAAGTCTATTTCTGCAACTGCTTCAAAGTGGCTCTCTCAGGATAACTGCAGTGCCACCAGTTCCCTACTTCTCCCTGGGATCATTGCCAGTGGTTCTGTTTCCCTGTCCCGCCCTGTGCTGCTGGCCGAAACTTGCTAGATAGGTGCTTGTGTGGATCCTTCGGTATCATAGCGACTTGTGTGGGCTTCCCTCAGCCCCCTAAGCTCACCCTCTGCATCGTAGGGCCGTGTGCATTTGACTCTCAGTTCCCGAGGTCCACCCTCTGCATCACTGGGCTAGTGTGGACTTGTTTCAGCTTCCCATGCTGGCCCTCTGCATCACAGGGTTTATGTCCATTTGTTTCGTCTCACTGCCTGCATTCTTTGTCGCGGGGGTTATTTGTTCTTCTTTTGGCTGTGCAGGGAGGCTTGTGTGTGCTGCCCAAGTTTTTATGTCTCCCCTCTATCCGCACCCCAGTCCCACTCTTTGCGCTGGCTGTGTTTGTCTGCCGGCTACCTGGGCCCACCCTCTGTGCTGCAAGGGTTGTGCGCGCTGGCTGGGGTTGTCTGCCCCATCACACTAGGCTACCTGGGCCTGCCCTCTGTGCTGCAAGGATTGTGTGCGCTGGCTGGGTTTGTATGCCACACCACTCGGTTCCCGGAGCCCGAACCCACTGTCTGTTTGGAGCCACAGTCCATGAGCTGTTAATGGGCTGAGAAGTACAGCTTTCTCTGTTTACTGCCCTCCAAGTCCCTGCTTTGCCTGGTTTTGGAAGACTTCCCAGCTCCCCTTTGGGCCTGCCCGTTAGGGAGTTTCCCTGTGTGTGGGAACTCCTGTTTCAGGGTTCCTTCCCTCTCTTGGGGCACAAGCTACTGCCCAAAAGTTCTCCATCTTTTCCCTTTTTATGTCTCTCTCATCTCTCCTACCTCATTTCAAGGAGCTTAGCCTGTCCCCCTGGAGGCCTGCGGTCTTCTGCTGTCGCCTAGAGGTTGCTTTGTAGGAGTTGTTCCATATCTTGATGAGTTTTTTATGTATTTGGGGGAGGCTGGCAATCTCCCTGTCTTACTCCTCCACCATCTTCTCTGTGCTCCCAAAACCAGATAATTTTATAGAAGAGTTCTTCCAAATACTTAAGGAAAATATTCCAATTTTGGGCAAGATCTTCCAGTTTCTCATTTTATGAGACTAGTTTTGATATCAACACTACAAAGGAACAGTACAAGAAAGGAAAAGGAAAAGCCTATTTAACTTATGAATATAGATATATCAAGTCTAAAAAAGTTGTAGAAAACTAAATCTTACAGTGTCCTAAAGTCCAATATGCCATTGTCAAGCAGGGTTTATTCCATCAATGCAGGTAATTTCATAGTAGGAAATCTCTCCATGACATTTACTACTTATTAGAATAAATGAAAAAAAAAACATAAGATTATCACTGTAAATACAAGAGTATTTGACAAAAAGTCAACTTTTTTTTTAATTGAAAACTTTTAGCAAACTGTGACTGGAAGGGAACTTCCTTAATCTGAAAAAAGGGAAACAACAAAAATCATACAACAGTGTCTTAAAAGAGGAAATGTTGGAAGTATTGTCTCTAAAATTAGAAAAAGGCAGTGAGACCCACAATCACCATTTCCTATTCATAGTTTAAATCAGCAAAAAACAAGAAAAATTAATGATTTGCTAAGCGCTTCCCTGGTGGCTCAGGCAGTAAAGAATCTTCCTGCAATGGGGGAGACCTGGGTTCGATCCCTGGGTTGGGAATTTTCCCCAGGAGGAGAGCATGGCAACCCACTCTAGTATTCTTGCCTGGAGAATCCCCATGGACAGAGGAGCCTGGCAGGCTACAGTCCATGGGGTCGCAAAGGGTCAGACATGACTGAGCGACTAAGCACAATCACAGCACAGAAGAATACATAAAACTGTCATTATTTTCATATGATTTGTCTCTATAAGACAAATCTTGAAGAATGTACAACTAGTTATTAGAGATACTAGGAGAGTTTTGTAAGTTTTTTGTAGTTTTTAATGTTTATTTTTATCTGTTTATTTATTTGGCTACACTGGGTCTTCATAGATGCATGCAGGATCTTTAATTACAGCATGTGGATTCTAGTTCCCTGACCAGGCATTGAACCTAGGCCCCTGCATTGGGAGTGCAGAGTCTTAGCCACTGGACCACCAGGGAAGTCCTGGTATCATTTTTAAATTAAAGTATAGTTAATTTACTATGTTATCTTAGTTTCAAGTGTACAACAAAGTAATTTGATCATACGTTTACATATATATATATATATATATATATATATGATTTTTCAGATTCTTTTCCATTATAAATTGTGACAAGGTATTGAGTAGGTCCTTGCTGATTACCTACTTTATATATAGTAGTTTGTATATGTTAACCCCAAACTGCTGATTTATCTCTCCCCCACTACCACTATCCCCTTTGTTAACCATGAGTTTGTTTTCTATGTCTGTGAGTCTATTTCTGTTTCATGAATAAGTTCATTTGGTATCAGTTTTTATATTCCACCTATAAGTGGTAACATATGATATTTGTCTTTCTCTGTCTGGCTTACTTCATTCAGTATGACAATCTCTAAGTCCATCCATGTTTCTGCAAATGGCATTATTTCATTTTTTATGGCTGAGTACTATTCTGTTGTATACATGTACCACATCTTCTTTATCCATTCTTCTTGTCAATGGACATTTAGGTGACTTCTGTGTCTTGGCTACTGTAAATAATGCTGCAATGAACATTGGGATGCATGTATCTGAGTCATTTCCCAGGCAGGTTGATAAGAAGTCTAGGGGTCCCCAAGGAGAGAGGAGTCTGGAATTCTCAAGAAGGAAGAAAGGACAAACTTTTTTTTCTTTCCTCTACATTCCTTAGGATTATATAACAATAACGCATCCTGCCTGAGGATAGTCTCTGGAGTAAACCTTCTGGCTAATCCAGTTATCTTAAAATGTAAATTATGGGAGTAGGTCTGGTCTTTACAAAGGATTATATAACAATAATGTATCCTGCCTGAGGACAGTCTCTGGATTCATCCTTCTGGCTAATCCTGTTATCTTAAAATGTAAATTATGAAAGTAGGTCTGGTGAGGTCTTTACAACATCCAGACACTCTTTGGATTCATTGGAGAGTATATAACTCCATTGCTAACACTAGAAAGGGGGTACTCTGTCTGTCCCCTTCCGATGTCTATGTCAGAAGCTTTCTCTATCTCCTTTATACTTTAATAAAAAATTTATTACACAAAAGCTCTGAGCGATCAAGCCTCGTCTCTGGCCCCAGATTGAATTCTTCTCTTCCGGAGGCCAAGAATCCTGGCATCTTTTCGAGGTTCAGCAACAACCTTTCATCTCTTTTTGAATTAAAGTTTTAATCTCTTCAGGATACATGCCCAGGAGTAGGATTGTTGGCTCATATGATAACTCTATTTTTGGTTAAGTAAAATTTAGTGACACCTGATAGGATTCAATAAGAATACAGCATCATCTCTGTGTCAAAGGTGCATAATATATACCTAATCATGAAGAAAATAGAAAAACCCAAATCAGGGAACATTCTGCACCATAACCATTCATTAATCTTCAAATACAGCAAGCTTATGAAAGTCAAGGAGAGACTGGGAAACTATTCCAGACAGAAAAAAAAAAAAAAAATCTAAGGAAACCAATAATTCAGCACATGATACTGCACTGGGTCATTTTGCTCTAAAGAAAGATATTAGAAACCTGGAGAAATTTGAATTGGATCTGAGGATTAATGTATTAAAGATGATTCCCTAATTTTAATGGTACTTGTGTAAAAGAACGCCCTTTGCTTTTATGAAAACACACTAAAATATTGACAGCTGGCAAAGCATCTTGTTGGCAACTTGATCTCAAATAGGTTAGAAAAAACATCTTTGTACTGTAATTTCAAGTTTCATGTGAGATTGAGATTGTTTCAAAATAAAAAGGAAAGGGAAAAATAACTCCATGAACAGATTTAACAACTGATTAAGGAGTTAAGAAAAAATTAGTAATCCGGAAGAGAAGTTAGAAGAAATGATACAGAAAATGTTAGTCACTCAGTCCTGTCTGACTCTTTGCAACACCATGGACTGACTGTAGCATGCCAGGCTCTTCTGTCCATGGGATTCTCCAGGCAAGAATACTGGAGTGGGTTGTCATTCCCTTCTCCAGGGGATCTTCTAGACCCAAGGATCCAACCTGGGTCTCCTGCATTGCAGGCAGATTCTTACCATCTGAGCCAAAGTGTCAGGCAGAAGGGAAAGTAAGAGAATGGAGAACTCAGTGAGAATGTCTAGCTCATGCTTAATTGGATGACAAGTGGAAAAGACACAGAATGCGACAATAAAGACATAATAATAGAGATCTACTAGAACTGATGACTATGTCAATGAACAGATTCAGGAGGCCCCACAAATTTAAAATAGGACAAATAAATAAATAATTAACAAGAGTCATTACAGTGAAAATAAAGAGGTATCATCAAAAGATATTAGAAAATTAAAAGACAAACCACAGACTAGGGAAAATATATACAAAACATAAAACTTACAAAGGAATGATATCTGGACTATGTAAAGAAGTAATAACCTCAATAATAAAGTAAAAACAACCTAAATAAAAACATGCAAAATATTTTAACAGATAACTTATAAATGCAAATATAGAAATGAGAGACAAGCACATTAAAAAGCACAAAACATCCCTACCTTGGCACATTTGGTGGTAAGCCTCAATAGGGACCCACACTTCTCCAAAGCAGCTCCCACCTCACTACACTTGCTGAGCAGTCTCAGTCAGATCCAGCCCCTCCTCTCTCAAATTGGCTACCATAATAGCAGACCTGGTGGGCAGCCACATTTGGGTCCAAAGAGGCTCTCATGCTACCACACCCAGCGAGTAGCCTCAAGAGTTCTGGCACACTCCCAAAGCAACTCCCACCATGCCACACTTACTGGGTGAACTCAGACAAGACTAGTGACCCCTCAGAGTGGCTTTCACTCTGTAACACCTGGAGGGCAGAGTCAGCTAGAATTGTGTACATCCAAAGTGGTTCCCACCCAGGGAGCCAACCCAGCCAACCAGCACACCTGCACTGCTGTTGGCCAGGCCAGAAAGCCCTCCAAACAGGAGTCAGTAACACCCACAAGTCCATCCACAACAGTCATGGTTTAGTCTCACATCCAGCTGGCTTGGTTGTCAGCCCCACTCACAAATGCACCTGCGGCAACTGTGGGACTACCACAACAGGAAGGTACATGTAGTCTACACAGGTGATATTCTGGGAGAGCCTGGCTCTGGTGACCAGAAGAGACTGCTTTTCTGGACTACACAGGAAACATTCTACATAAGTCCACTCCTTCAAGGCTAAGATAAATAGATACACAGAAACCTTATACATGGAAACAGTTAGGCAAAATGAGGAGACAAGACAATATGTTCCAAATGAGAGCTAAAGACAAATCCTAAGAAAAGAAACTAAACAAAATGGACACAAGTCAGGAAGCAACATGGACATGGAAAAACAGATTGGTTCCAAATAGGAAAAGGAGTACGTCAAAGCTGTATATTGTCACCCTGCTTATTTAACTTATATGCAGAGTACATCATGAGAAACGCTGGGTTGGAAGAAGCACAAGCTGGAATCAAGATTGCCGGGAGAAATATCAATAACCTCAGATATGCAGATGACATCACCCTTATGGCAGAATGTGAAGAGGAACTAAAAAGCCTCTTGATGAAAGTGAAAGAGGAGAGTAAAAAAGTTGGCTTAAAGCTCAACATTCAGAAAACTAAGATCAAGGCATCTGGTCCCATCACTTCACGACAAATAGGTGGGGAGACAGTGGAAACAGTGTCAGACTATTTTTTGGGCTCCAAAATCACTGCAGATGGTGATTGCAGCCATGAAATTAAAAGACGCTTACTCCTTGCAAGGAAAGTGATGACCAACCTAGATAGCATATTAAAAAGCAGAGACATTACTTTGCCAACAAAGGTCCATCTAGTCAAGGCTATGGTTTTTCCAGTGGTCATGTACGGATGTGAGAGTTGGACTGTGAAGAAAGCTGAGCGCTGAAGTATTGATGCTTTTGAACTGTGGTGTTGGAGATGACTCTTGAGAGTCCCTTGGACTTCAAGGAGATTCAGCCAATCCATCCTAAAGGAGATCAGTCCTGGGTGTTCATTGGAAAGACTGATGTTGAAGCTGAAACTCCAATACTTTGGCCACCTGATGCAAAGGGCTGACTCATTTTAAAAGACCCTGATGCTGGGAAAGATTGAGGGCAAGAGGAGAAGGGGATGACAGGATGAGACAGTTGGATGGCATCAGCGACTCGATGGACATGGGTTTGCATAGACTCCTGGAGTTGGTGATGGACAGGAAGGCCTGGCGTGCTGTGGTTCATGGGGTCGCAAAGAGTTGGACACAACTGAGTGACTGAACTGAACTGAACTGAAGCAGAGGGGATGCCCTATCACACACCTGATTCTAGCACAAGTCAATCTCCAGTCCAGTTCCTATCAAGATGATAGCTTCCAGCACACCATGAGGAAAGTTATGACTTGTGTTAACATCAAATCCAGCTCTCCCACCAAAGGCACTGGGCACAAACAATCTGCATAGCGATGCTTCTACTAAGGACATCCCCTTAAGAACACAACAGGTAACTGTTTCACCTAAATTCATAGAGACAGAGAAAGTTAAGCAAAATGAGAAAATAGAGGAACTGGTCTCAACTGAAAAGGAAGAGAAAACCCCTGCAAAAAATAAAACAGAAATAAACAATCAGATAAAGAATTCACAGCATTAGTAATATGAATGTTAATTGAATTAGGGAAAAGAGTATATGAATACAGTGAGAATTTTAAAAGTAAAGAGAAGATAAAAGAAGGAATTAGAAATGAAGAATACAATAACTGAAATGAAAAACACACTAGAAGGAATTAATAGCAAACTAAGTGACACAGAAGAACACATATGTAATCTATAAGATAGAATAGTAGAAAATTTTACCAAATCAGTAAAGCAAGAATAAAAACAAACTTTAAAAAGTGAGAGCAGTTGAACAGATCTTTAGGATAACATGCAGCATACAATCATTCACATTATAGGGGTCCCAGAAAGAAAAGAGAGAGAAAGGAGGGTCAAAAGTACTGGATGAAATTATGGCTATAAACTTCCCAAACTTGAGGAATGAAACAGATATCCAGATACAGAAACACAGAGAACCCAAACAAGAGGAATCCAAACAGACTAACCCAAAGATAAATCATAATAATGGCAAAAGTTACAGATAAAAAGAAATTATAAAGGCAGGAAAAGAAAAACAAGGTCATATACAAGGGAACCTCCATAAGACTATGTGCTGATTTTTCAGCAGAAACTTTTCAGGCCAGAAGGGAGTTGCATGATATATTCAAAGTGATAAAAAGGAAGGAAAAAAACCCCTGCAAACTAGGTTACTTTACCCAGTAAGAGTATTATTTAGGATTGGAGAGATAAAGAAATTCTCAGATGAGCAAAAACTAAAACAATTAAGCAATACTAAACCTACCCTAAATGAAATGCTAAAGGATCTTCTTTAAGTGGAAAAGATATTGTTATAACAAGAAGTAAAAATCCATAGGAAAGGAAAAATACCACCAAGAAAGACAAATATATAGTAAAATCTGAGGATCAACCACTTAAATAAACTAGTACAAAGCTCAAAAAACAGAAAGTTGTCATTGTAACTGTAACTAGAATAAACAATGAAGTGATAAACATGAAGATATAAAATAAGACATTGAAAACACAAAATGTGTATGAAGGAAGTAAAAAGTATAGATCTTTTAGAAAATATTTTAACTTAAATGACTACCAATTTAAACCTAGATATAGCTATGGGTCAACATATATGAACTTCGTGGTAAGCAAATAAAAAACTATAATAGAACACAAAATCTAAAAAGAAAAGAAAATGCTGCTGCTGCTGCTGCTAAGTTGCTTCAGTCATGTCCGACTCTGTGCAACTCCATAGACGGCAGCCCACCAGGCTCCCCCTACCCTGGGATTCTCAACGCAAGAACACTGGAGTGGGTTGCCATTTCTTTCTCCAATGCATGAAAGTGAAAAGTGAAAGTGAAGTTGCTCAGTCATGTCCTACTCTTAGCGACCCCATGGACTGCAGCCCACCAGGCTCCTCCATCCATGGGATTTTCCGGGCAAGAGTACTGGAGTGGGTTGCCATTGCCTTCTCCGAAAATAAAATGAGCATGGTAATAAAAGAAAAATCATCAAACCACAAGGGAAAATAAAAAGAAGAAATGAACAGAGAAGAAATCAAAAGCAACTGGAAAACAAGTAACAAAATAGCAATAAGTACATACCTATCAATAATTACTTTAAATGTCAATGGACTAAATGCTCCAATCAAAAGATATAGGGTGTCTGATTGGCTAAAAAATAAGACCCATCTACATGCTGCTTATAAGAGGCTCATGCCAGTGTTAAAGGCACTGACTGAAAATGAGAGGATGAAAAAAGATATGCCATGCAAATATAAGCAACAAGAAAACAAGGATAGCAATACCCATATGAGAAAAGATAGACTTTAAGCCAAAGTCTATAAAAAAGTCTAAGAAGGTCAGTATATAATGATCAATGGATCAATACAAGAAGAGGGTATCATACTCATTAATATATATGTAACCAATATAGGAGCACCCAACAATATATAAAGGAAATATAAACAAACATAAAGAGATAAACTGATAATATATACTAATAGTGCTAAGTCACTTCAGTCATATCTGACTCCTAGCAACCGTAAGGATAGTAGCCTGCCAGGCTCCTCTGTCCATGGGATTTTATAGGCAAGAATACTGGAGTGGGTTGCCATTCCCTTCTCCAGGGGATCTTCTCGACCCAGGGATTGAACCCAGGTCTCCCTCACTGCAGGCAGAATCTTTACCATCTGAACCACAAGGGAAGCCCCATACTAATAGTGGGGGACTGTAAACCCTACTTACATCAATGGACAGATCATCCAGACAGAAAAACAATAACAAAACTATATGAAACTAGAAATTGATTATAGGAAGGGAAAATGGAAAAGCATAAACATGTGGGGACTAAAGATGCTGCTAAAAGCCAGTGGATCAATAAAAAATCAGAAATTACCTTGAGACAAATGAAGATGGGAACACGATGCTCCAAAACCTACAGGATGCAGTAACAGCAGTTCTAAGAGGGAAGTTAGAGATACAGGCCTTCTTCAGTAAACAAGAAAAACCACTAACAATCTAATTGACTACCTAAAGGAATTATAAAAAGAAAAACCAATTGGGTCCAAAATCAGTAGAAGGAAGGAAATAATAAATATCAGAGAGTAAATAAGCACCCGCCATCCAAAACACGAAAGATCAATGATAACAAGAGCTAGCTTTTTTGTAGTTGTTATCTTTTTATTTTTTTCCTTTTTTCTTTTTTCTTTTTTTTTTTACAAACCCTTGTGTCGAGGGCTGACTTTCTATAGATCGCAGGGAGGGAGCTGCTCTGCTATGAAAGAAACCTCCACCCAGAAGCAGGTCATCTAGGCATGGTTTAACACTAGGTTCCCCACAAATGTGTGGTGTGTGATGGGTGAGGGGTCAGCCGCCTTTCTGGCGGTGCCCCATGTCCCAGGACTAAGGGCTCTCTGCACCGGACCCCAGTCCCAAGGGGCCAGTGTGGCAGCCTACCTGCGGGACAGCGGGGAACCGGCTATCAAGATCAACTCAGTCTTTGGCAGCGCTGCCGTATCCTTCCGCCTGGGCAGGATTCTCATTTAGAGGCTGCTGCTGCTGCTAAGTCGCTTCAGTCTTGACTGATTCTGTACGACCCCATAGGTGGCAGCCCACCAGGCTCCTCTCTCCCTGGGATTCTCCCAGGCAAGAATACTGGAGTGGGTTGCTATTTCCTTGTCCAAAGCATGCATGCATACTAAGTCGCTTCAGTCGTGTCCAACTCTGTGTGACCCCATAGAGAGCAGCCCACCAGGCTCTTCTGTCCACAGGATTCTCTAGGCAAGAATACTGGAGTGGGTTGCCATTTCCTTCTCCTGATTTAGAGGCATTCAGTCATAATCACACAGATGGTAGCTTTGCCCCTTTGACTCCTCAGTCAAGCACATACCCAAACGTCTGAACCTGCAGTTCCTCTAGTACTGAGCAGGATTACTATGGCAACAACACATTATCAGTAGGGTAAAACTAACCTGTCTCAGGAGGGTCTAATCCCAGCTCACCTTCCCTATTAGTGGGTGAACAATCCAATGCTTGGTGAGTTCTGCTTCACAATGATAGGAAGAGCAGATATTGAAGGATCAAAAAATGACATCACTATGAACACTTGGCTGCCACAAGCCAGTTATCCCTGTGCTAACTTTTCTGGCATATCTTGCTTAAAACCCCAAAGGGCAAAAGGATTGTGAGACCCTGCTTTCACAGTCTATATTCCTACTGAAAATAAAGATCAAGCGAGCTTTTGCCCTTTTGACCCCACGACCACCAAGTCACTGAAAAAAATGATCAGAGTAGTGGTATTTCACTGGCGGCAAGGCTGGCAGACCCCACTCTACTCCCTCATGGGGACGGGGTGGGGGTGGGGGCGCTGAAGGCCTCCCACTTATTCTACACCTCTCACATCTCTTGACCATGTCAGGCTAGAGTTAAACTCAACAGGGTCTTCATTCCCTGCTGATTCCACCAAGCCCATTCCCTTGACTATGGTTTCGCTGGATAGTAGGTAGGGATAGTGGGAATCTCGTTTATACATTCATACAAGAGCTAGCTTTTTGAGAAAACAAGCAAAGTTGATAAACCTTTAACCAGTTTATCAGGAAGAAGAGTAAGAGGACTCAAATAAAATAAGAAATGAATGAGGTAATAAGTAACAACTGATACTACAGATTAAAAAATCATAAGAGAATATTATGAATAGTTATATGTCAACAAATTGGACAACTTATATGAAACGGATGAATTTTTAGAAGCCTACAACCTGCCAAGACTCAATTAGGAAAAAACAGACAAGCTGAACAGACTGATCACTAGTAGTGAAATTGAATTTTAATTGAAAAATCTCTAAGTAAACAAGAGTCCAGGAAGAGAAGTCTTCACAGTGAAATTCTACCAAGCATTTAAAGAAAAAAAACAAACAACAACAAAAACAAACAAACAAAAAAGAAAAAACAACACCCAATATTTTCAAACTATTCCAAAAAATTTAAGAGGATGCTGCATTCCAATTCATTCTCAGTTCAGTTCAGTCGCTCAGTCGTGTCTGACTCTTTGCGACCCCATGAACCACAGCATGCCAGGCCTCCCTGCCCATCACCAACTCCCGGAGTTTACCCAAACCCATGTCCATCGAGACGGTGATGCCATCCAACCATCTCATCCTCTGTCGTCCCCTTCTCCTCCTGCCCTCAATCTTTCCCAGCATCAGGGTCTTTTCAAATGAGTCAGCTGTTTGCATTAGGTGGCCAAAGTATTGGCATTTCAGCCTCAACATCAGTTCTTCCAATGAACACCCAGGACTGATCTCCTTTAGGATGGACTGGTTGCATCTTCTTGCAATCCAAGCGACTCTCAAGAGTCTTCTGTAACACCACAGTTCAAAAGCATCAATTCTTCTGTGCTCAGTTTTCTTTATAGTCCAACTCTCACATCCATACATGACCACTGGAAAAACCAGAGCCTTGACTAGACAGACTTTTGTTGGCAAAGTAATGTCTCAGTTTTTTAATATGCTGCCTAGGTTGGTCATAACTTTCCTTCCAAGGAGCAAGTGTCTTTTAATTTCATGGCTGCAATCACCATCTGCAGTGATTTTGGAGCCCAGAAAAATAAAAGTCAGCACTGTTTCCACTGTTTCCCCATCCATTTGCCATGAAGTGATGGGACCAGATGCCATGATCTTAGTTTTCTGAAATTTGAGCTTTAAGCCAACTTTTTCACTCTCCTCCTTCATTTTCATCAAGAGTACCTTTAGTTCTTCTTCACTTTCTGCCATAAGGGTGGTGTCATCTCCATATCTGAGGTTACTGATATTTCTCCCGGCAATCTTGATTCCAGCTTATGCTTCCTCCAGCCCAGCATTTCTCATGATATACTCTGCATATATGTTAAATAAGCAGGGTGTCAATATACATTCTATGAGTACACAATTAACCCTGATTTTTTTAACATTAATTTATTTTTAATTAAAGGATAATTGCTTTATAATATTGTGTTGGTTTCTGCCACGTGTATGCATGCTCAGTTGCTTCAGTTGTGCCCAAATCTTTGTTACTCTGTGGACTGCAGCCTGCCAGGCTCCTCTGTCCATGGGATTCTCCAGGCAAGAATACTCGAGTAGATTGTCATGCCCCCCTTCAAGGGATTTTCCTGACCCAGGAATTGAACCTGTGTCTCCTGCATCTTCTGCATTGAAGGCAGATTCTTTATTGTGAGCCACCTGGAAAGCCGAGTTTCTTCCATATATCAACATGAATCAGCCATAGGTATACATATGTCCCCTCCCTCATAAACCTCCCTCCCACCTCCCACCCCATCCCACCCTTCTTGGTTATCATAGCACCCCAGTTTGAGTTCCCTGAGTCTTACAGAAAATTCCCATTATTTTACATATAGTAGTGTATGTTTTCATTCTATTCTCTCTATTCGTCCAACCCTCCTGGGTCCATAAGTCTGTTGTCTATGTCTGAGTCTCCATTGCTGCCCTGCAAATAGATTCATCAGTACCATCTTTCTATATATATGCATTAAACTATGATATTATTTTTCTCTTTCTGACTTACTTCACTCTGTATAATAGGCTCTAGGTTCAGCCACCTCATTAGCACTGTTTCAAATACCTTCCTTTTATGGCTGAGTAATATTCCACTGTGTATATGCTCCACAGCTTTTTTATTCCATTCATCTATTGATGGACATCTAGATTGCTTCCATGTCCTAGTTATTGTAAATAGTGCTGCAATGAACACTGAGCTACATGTGTCATTTTCAACTATGGTACCCTGATATTAAAACTAGGCAAAGATATTACAAAAATGAAAATTACAGGCCAGTATTTTAGATAAATATGGATACAAAAATCCTCAAAAAAATATTAGCAAACTAAATCTATATGTAAATGAACCATATGCCATGATCAAATGAGATTATTCGGGACTCAAGGATGGGTCAATATTTGCAAATGAATTAATGTGATACAACACAATAACAATAAGTAAAAAAATCATATGATCATCTCAACAGATGCCGAAAAAGCATCTGAGAACATTGAACAGCTATTTATGATAAAAGCTCTCAACAAAGTTGGTATGGGGGAACATATCACAACATAAATAAAGGTCATTTATGACATACCCACAATTTACATTATACTCAATTGTGAAAATCTGAAAATTTTAATTTAAAATCGGAAACAAGACACAGATGTCCACTATCACCACTTCTATTTAACATAGTATTGGAAGTCCTAGCCATCAGTGTCAGAGAAGTAAAAGAAATTAAAAGCATCCAAATTGGAAGGGAATAAGTAAAACTGACACTATTCACCGATGACATAATACTATATATAGATAAAAAACCCTAAAGTCTCCACCAAAAATTATTAGAACTAATACGTGAATCCAGTAAACTTGCAGAATACAACATTAACATACAGAAATCTGTGGCTTTACTATACATTAGTAATGAAATATCAGAAAGAAAAAGCAAGAAAACACATCATAAAAATTAAAAACCTAGGGATAAATTTAACCGAGTAGGTGAAGGATCTATACTCTGAAAGCAATAAAACATTGATGAAGGAAATAGAAAGATACCCATGTTCTTGGAGTGGAAGAATTAATATTGTTAAAATATCTATACTACCTGAAACAATCTACCTGGTATTCTAATGCATTCCATACCAAAATAGCCATGAAATTTTTGACAGAACTAGAAAAAATAATTCTAAAAATTTTATGGAATCTCAAAAGCCTCCAGATAGCTAATGTGATCTTGAGCAAAAAGATCAAAGCTGAAAGTATCACCCTCCCTGACTGCAGACTACAACATAAAACTATAGTAATCAAAACGGTATGGTGTTGGCACAAAAACAGACAAATATCAGTGGAATAGAATAGAGAGCCCAGAAATAAGTCAACACATACATGGGCGAATAATATATGACAAAGGAGGCAAGAATATACAGTGGAGAAAAGATAGTCTCTTCCATAAGTGGTGCTGGGAAAACTGACAGCTATGCATAAAAGAATGAGATTGAAACATTTCCTTACACCATAAATAAACACAAAATGAATTAAAGACCTAAATATAAGGCCTGAAACCATAAAACTCCTGGAAGATAGCACAGGCAGAACAGTCTTTGACATAAATTGTAGCAATATATATTTTTTGATCTATCTCCTAAAGCAAAAGAAAAAAGCAAACATAAATAAATGAGATCTAACTAAACTTAAAAGCTTTTGCACAGTAAAGAAACTATTGACAAAATGAAAAGACAACCTATTGAATGAGAGAAGATATTTACAAATGATATGACCAATAAGGAGTTCATTTTGAAACTATATAAAAAGCTCATAATTATATATATATATATATATATATATATATATATATATATATATATATATCAAAAAACTCCAACCTGATTTTAAAAATGGGAAGAATACAACGGGAATTTGCTGTATATTTGCTGTATAATGGGAATACTCTGGGAACTCAAACTGGGGCTTGATAACAACCTAGAGAGGTGGGATGAGGAGGGAGGTGGGAGGGATACTCAAGTAGGAGGGGACATGGGTCAACCTATGACTGATTCATGTTAATGTTTGGTAGAAACAAATGCAATACTGTAAAGCAATTATCCTTCAATTAATAAATAAAGCAAGAAATACAAATGGGCAGAATACCTGAATAGACATTTTCCAAAGAAGACAGATGGCTAACAGGCACATGAAAAGATGCTCAACATCACTAATTAATAGAGAAATCCAAATCAAAACACAATGAAATATTGCAAAAATGCTGCTGTATATATATGTATTATATATAGAACATATATTGTATATGTATGTATTATATATATAATGGAATATTATCCAGCCTTGAAAGTGAAAGTCACTCAGTCATGTCTGACTCTTTGCAACCCCATGTATATAGCCCACGGAATTCTCCAGGCCAGAATAGTGGAGTGGGTAGCCTTTCCCTTCTCCAGGGGATCTTCCCAACCCAGGGGTCAAACCCAGGTCTCCCGCATTGCAGGCAGAGGCGGATTCTTTACCAGGTGAGCCACAATTAGGCCCAAGAATACTGGAGTGGGTAGCCTATCCCTCCTCCAGCGGACCTTCCCAACCCAGGAATCAAACCAAGGTCTCCTGCTTTGCAGGCAGATTCTTTACCAACTGAGCTATCAGGAAAGTCACGTGAGTGGACCTAGAGACTATTATGTTTAGTGAAATCAGTCAGACAAGGGGACAAATACTGTTTTATCACTTATGTGTAGTATCTAAAAAATAAAACAAATAAATGGATAATAAAGAAACAGACTCATAGTTATAAAGTACCAACTAGTGGATACCAGTGGGGAGAGGAAAGAGGGAGGGACAAGATAAGAATATGGAATTAAGAGATACAAACTAGTGTATAAAATACATAAGCAACAGGATATGTTGTATAACAGGGAAATACAGTCATTACTTTGTAATAATTTTAAATGGAGTATAATCTACAAAAATATTGAATCACTATGCTGCACATGTAAAACTAATATATTTAAATCAATTATACTTTAATACAAAAATAAACAAAAGCAAATCAAAATCACAATGAGATATCAACTCATGTCTGTCAGAATGGCTATTGTCAGTAAGACAAAAATAACAAATGTTTACAGGACAGACTATGGAGAAAAGGAACTCATTCACTCTTGGAATGTTAATTGGTACAGTCACTATGAAAAATCTTATGGAGGTTCCTTAACTTATTAAAAATAGAATTACTATACAATCCAGCAATTCCACTTCTGGGTGTTTACCCAATGAAAATGAAAACAGTAATTCAAAACCCTTATGTTCACTGCCACATTATCTACTGTAGTCAAGATATGGAAACAGCCAAAGTGTCCATTGATACAAGAATGGATAAAGATATATATGTAGTGTATAGAACCACATGGTTCTATACATATATATATATATATATTGCTTATATATATATATATATATATATAGTGCTTAGTCACCCCGTTGTGTCTGACTCTTTGCAACCCCATGGAATGTAGTCTGGCAGACTCCTCTGTCTATGGAATTTTTCAGGCAAGAATACAGAAGTGAGTTGTCATTTACTCCTCCATGGGATCTTCCCAATCAAGGGATCAAACCCCTCTTGTGTCTCCTGCATTGGCAGGTGGATTCTTTACCACTGCACCATCTGGGAAGCCTCATATGATATTACTCAGCCACAAAAATGAATGAAATCTTGCCATTTGAAATAACATGGATGTGCCTAAGGGTATACACTAAGTGAAATAGGTTGGACAGAGAAAGACAAATATAATACAAGTTTACTTGTATGTGAAATCTGAAGAGCAAATCAAATGAACAAAAGTAAACAGAAACAGATTAATAGACGTAGGGAACAACCTGGTGTTTGCCAAAGAGAAGGGGAGTTGAGGAACTGATGAAACAGATGAAGAGGATTAAGAGGCACAATCTTCCAGTTATAAAATAAATAAGTCATGAGACTATACTATACTAAATAGAGAATATTGTCAATAATATTGTAATAACTATAAATAGTGACAGATATTAATAGCAATTAGGCTTATCCTAGTGATCATCTAATAGTGTATATAAATGTTCAATCACTATGTTGTACAAATGAAACTAATATAACATTGCATGTCAATTATAAAGAGTTTTTTAAATCTATAAATGGGATATAATGTACAAAAAAATCATGATTACAGCTAATGCTATGTATATAGTATGATACATATAAAAGTTGTTTAAACTGTAAGTTTTGAGTTCTTGTCACATGAGAAGTATTTTTTCTTTTTCTCTTTTTTGCATCTGATAAGAAAATAGATGCTATCTGAACTTATTGAGATAATTATTTCACTGCATATGTAAGTCAAATCATTATGCTTTAAGCCTTAAACTTAGAGTGAAGCATATAAATTTTATGTCAGTTTTATGTCAATAAACAGGAAAAGAAAACTGAAGAAAAAATCTTGTAAAAAGTATGACTCATAATATATCCAAGTAAAAAGAAAGTAAATTTTGAAAGTATGCAGCATTATTATCAAAAATGCAAATCAAAACTTCAGTGAAATACTGCTACATATCCACAAGAATAGAAAAAATCTAACAAAAATAAAGCAACTATTAGAACAATAATTCACATAAATGAATTTAGTAAGAAAATATTTTTTAAATTAGTTGTATTCTACAAGCAAGTAGAAAGTCAAAACTTTATCAAAATGCAAATATATTAAATATTTAATGGCTAGGAATTGGTGATGGACAGGGAAGCCTGGCGTGTTGCAGTCCACAGGGTAGCAAAGAGTCAGACACAACTGAGCAACTGAACTGAACTGAATGGCTAGGAAAAAAATCTGATAAAAGACATCTAAGATACATACAATAGAGACTTTAAAATATTGATAAGATGAAGATTTAAATATCATATTTATTGGATTAGAAGACTCAATTTTGTTAAGATTGTAAGTCTTCCTAAACTGATCTATAAATTTCATGAGAACCCAATCATACAACAATTCTAAAATTTATGTGGAAATGCAAAACACTTAGAATAATCTAACATATTTTAAAAAGGAAAAATAGGAGGACTTACTTGACTTTATTTCAATATTAAATATAGACTTAAAGTAATAAAAACAGTTGATAGTGATGAAAAAGACACAGATAAACAGAAAATAGAGAGTACAGAAACACATCCATACATCTTTTGTCAATGATCTTTTACAAAGGTGCATGATGATTCAACGGAAAAAGGCAGAACTTAACAAATAGTTTTAGATAAATGAGATACAAATCTAGAAAAATAAATATCTACATCATGCAGAAATTTTAACATAAAATAGATCATAGTAAAAGAGTGAAAATTGTAAAAGGTAAATATAAAACAAATCTTCATGGCTTTGAATTAGCTATGACAAAATGCACAAGCCACAAAAGATAAAATATAAATCTCATATCATCAAAGTTTAAAATTTTTGTCCTTCAGATAGTGCCATTCAAGAAAGTGAAAAGCGAACCCACAGAATGGGAGAAAATATTTGCAAATCATATGTCTAATAGGGAATATATATCAATAATATATAAATAATACAACAATAAAAATTACAAATAACTTATTTTTAAAATGGGTCAAGGATTTGAATAGATGTTTCTCCAAAGGAGACACATAAATGGCCAAAGAGAAAAATGAAAACATTCTCAACATCAATAATTGTTAAGAAAATGCAAATCAAATCCACAATTAGATATCATATCATACCCAACAGGATGGCTATTATATAATATAAATATATATATACAATATTTTATATATATGTATAAATTCATAATTTATTCATAAATTATTGGTGGCAATGCAAAATGGTATAACCATTTTGTCAAACAACCTAATACTTCCTCAAAAGTTAATACATACAGTTACCATATGATTCAGTATTTCCACTCTTATGTAAATATACAAGAGAAATGAAAACTCATGTCCACATTCAGACTCATATGAAAAAGTTCATAGCAGCATTATCCATAGTAGACAAAAGAAGAAAACTAACCCAATCTCAATGAACTAATGAATGGATAATGGATAACCAAACGCAGCATATCTGTACAATGGAATATTAAGCCATAGAAAAGGATGAAATATTGATGCACACTTCAACATGCCTAAACCTTGAAAATATGCTAAGTGAAATAAACCCACATGTCATATGATTACACTTATTGACAGGAAATGGTAAGGGTGCAGGATTTATGTTTGAGATGATCACAGTGTTACAGAATTGACTGTGGTGATAAATGCTTAATTCTGAGTATACTAAAAGTCAATAAATTATATATTTTAATGGGTGAGTTATGTGATATGTGAATTATATTTCAATCAGTTCAGTCACTCAGTCGTATTCGACTCTGCGACCCCATGAACCGCAGCATGTCAGGCCTCCCTGTCCATCACCAACTCCCGGAGTCCACCCAAACCCATGTTCATTGAGTCAGTGATGCCATCCAACCATCTCATCCTCTGTCGTCCCCTTCTCCTCCTGCCCTCAATCTTTTCCAGCATCAGAGTCTTTTCAAATGAGTCAGCTCTCCACATCAGGTGGCCAAAGTATTGGAGTTTCAGCTTCAACATCAGTCCTTACAATGAACACCCAGGACTGATCTCCTTTAGGATGGACTGGTTGCATCTCCTTGCAGTCAAAGGGACCCTCAAGAGTCTTCTCCAACACCACAGTTCAAAAGCATCAATTCTTCTGTGCTCAGCTTTCTTTATAGTCCAACTCTCACATCCATACATGACCACTGGAAAAACCATAGCCTTGACTAGACGGACCTTTGTTGGCAAAGTAATGTCTCTGCTTTTATGCTGTCTAGGTTGGTCATAACTTTCCTTCCAAGGAGTAAGTGTCTTTTAATTTCATGGCTGCAGTCACCATCTGCAGTGATTTTGGAGCCCAGAAAAATAAAAGTCAGCACTGTTTCCACTGTTTCCCCATCCATTTGCCATGAAGTGATGGGACCAGATGCCATGATCTTAGTTTTCTGAAATTTGAGCTTTAAGCCAACTTTTTCACTCTCCTCCTTCATTTTCATCAAGAGTACCTTTAGTTCTTCTTCACTTTCTGCCATAAGGGTGGTGTCATCTCCATATCTGAGGTTACTGATATTTCTCCCGGCAATCTTGATTCCAGCTTATGCTTCCTCCAGCCCAGCATTTCTCATGATATACTCTGCATATATGTTAAATAAGCAGGGTGTCAATATACATTCTATGAGTACACAATTAACCCTGATTTTTTTAACATTAATTTATTTTTAATTAAAGGATAATTGCTTTATAATATTGTGTTGGTTTCTGCCACGTGTATGCATGCTCAGTTGCTTCAGTTGTGCCCAAATCTTTGTTACTCTGTGGACTGCAGCCTGCCAGGCTCCTCTGTCCATGGGATTCTCCAGGCAAGAATACTCGAGTAGATTGTCATGCCCCCCTTCAAGGGATTTTCCTGACCCAGGAATTGAACCTGTGTCTCCTGCATCTTCTGCATTGAAGGCAGATTCTTTATTGTGAGCCACCTGGAAAGCCGAGTTTCTTCCATATATCAACATGAATCAGCCATAGGTATACATATGTCCCCTCCCTCATAAACCTCCCTCCCACCTCCCACCCCATCCCACCCTTCTTGGTTATCATAGCACCCCAGTTTGAGTTCCCTGAGTCTTACAGAAAATTCCCATTATTTTACATATAGTAGTGTATGTTTTCATTCTATTCTCTCTATTCGTCCAACCCTCCTGGGTCCATAAGTCTGTTGTCTATGTCTGAGTCTCCATTGCTGCCCTGCAAATAGATTCATCAGTACCATCTTTCTATATATATGCATTAAACTATGATATTATTTTTCTCTTTCTGACTTACTTCACTCTGTATAATAGGCTCTAGGTTCAGCCACCTCATTAGCACTGTTTCAAATACCTTCCTTTTATGGCTGAGTAATATTCCACTGTGTATATGCTCCACAGCTTTTTTATTCCATTCATCTATTGATGGACATCTAGATTGCTTCCATGTCCTAGTTATTGTAAATAGTGCTGCAATGAACACTGAGCTACATGTGTCATTTTCAACTATGGTACCCTGATATTAAAACTAGGCAAAGATATTACAAAAATGAAAATTACAGGCCAGTATTTTAGATAAATATGGATACAAAAATCCTCAAAAAAATATTAGCAAACTAAATCTATATGTAAATGAACCATATGCCATGATCAAATGAGATTATTCGGGACTCAAGGATGGGTCAATATTTGCAAATGAATTAATGTGATACAACACAATAACAATAAGTAAAAAAATCATATGATCATCTCAACAGATGCCGAAAAAGCATCTGAGAACATTGAACAGCTATTTATGATAAAAGCTCTCAACAAAGTTGGTATGGGGGAACATATCACAACATAAATAAAGGTCATTTATGACATACCCACAATTTACATTATACTCAATTGTGAAAATCTGAAAATTTTAATTTAAAATCGGAAACAAGACACAGATGTCCACTATCACCACTTCTATTTAACATAGTATTGGAAGTCCTAGCCATCAGTGTCAGAGAAGTAAAAGAAATTAAAAGCATCCAAATTGGAAGGGAATAAGTAAAACTGACACTATTCACCGATGACATAATACTATATATAGATAAAAAACCCTAAAGTCTCCACCAAAAATTATTAGAACTAATACGTGAATCCAGTAAACTTGCAGAATACAACATTAACATACAGAAATCTGTGGCTTTACTATACATTAGTAATGAAATATCAGAAAGAAAAAGCAAGAAAACACATCATAAAAATTAAAAACCTAGGGATAAATTTAACCGAGTAGGTGAAGGATCTATACTCTGAAAGCAATAAAACATTGATGAAGGAAATAGAAAGATACCCATGTTCTTGGAGTGGAAGAATTAATATTGTTAAAATATCTATACTACCTGAAACAATCTACCTGGTATTCTAATGCATTCCATACCAAAATAGCCATGAAATTTTTGACAGAACTAGAAAAAATAATTCTAAAAATTTTATGGAATCTCAAAAGCCTCCAGATAGCTAATGTGATCTTGAGCAAAAAGATCAAAGCTGAAAGTATCACCCTCCCTGACTGCAGACTACAACATAAAACTATAGTAATCAAAACGGTATGGTGTTGGCACAAAAACAGACAAATATCAGTGGAATAGAATAGAGAGCCCAGAAATAAGTCAACACATACATGGGCGAATAATATATGACAAAGGAGGCAAGAATATACAGTGGAGAAAAGATAGTCTCTTCCATAAGTGGTGCTGGGAAAACTGACAGCTATGCATAAAAGAATGAGATTGAAACATTTCCTTACACCATAAATAAACACAAAATGAATTAAAGACCTAAATATAAGGCCTGAAACCATAAAACTCCTGGAAGATAGCACAGGCAGAACAGTCTTTGACATAAATTGTAGCAATATATATTTTTTGATCTATCTCCTAAAGCAAAAGAAAAAAGCAAACATAAATAAATGAGATCTAACTAAACTTAAAAGCTTTTGCACAGTAAAGAAACTATTGACAAAATGAAAAGACAACCTATTGAATGAGAGAAGATATTTACAAATGATATGACCAATAAGGAGTTCATTTTGAAACTATATAAAAAGCTCATAATTATATATATATATATATATATATATATATATATATCAAAAAACTCCAACCTGATTTTAAAAATGGGAAGAATACAACGGGAATTTGCTGTATATTTGCTGTATAATGGGAATACTCTGGGAACTCAAACTGGGGCTTGATAACAACCTAGAGAGGTGGGATGAGGAGGGAGGTGGGAGGGATACTCAAGTAGGAGGGGACATGGGTCAACCTATGACTGATTCATGTTAATGTTTGGTAGAAACAAATGCAATACTGTAAAGCAATTATCCTTCAATTAATAAATAAAGCAAGAAATACAAATGGGCAGAATACCTGAATAGACATTTTCCAAAGAAGACAGATGGCTAACAGGCACATGAAAAGATGCTCAACATCACTAATTAATAGAGAAATCCAAATCAAAACACAATGAAATATTGCAAAAATGCTGCTGTATATATATGTATTATATATAGAACATATATTGTATATGTATGTATTATATATATAATGGAATATTATCCAGCCTTGAAAGTGAAAGTCACTCAGTCATGTCTGACTCTTTGCAACCCCATGTATATAGCCCACGGAATTCTCCAGGCCAGAATAGTGGAGTGGGTAGCCTTTCCCTTCTCCAGGGGATCTTCCCAACCCAGGGGTCAAACCCAGGTCTCCCGCATTGCAGGCAGAGGCGGATTCTTTACCAGGTGAGCCACAATTAGGCCCAAGAATACTGGAGTGGGTAGCCTATCCCTCCTCCAGCGGACCTTCCCAACCCAGGAATCAAACCAAGGTCTCCTGCTTTGCAGGCAGATTCTTTACCAACTGAGCTATCAGGAAAGTCACGTGAGTGGACCTAGAGACTATTATGTTTAGTGAAATCAGTCAGACAAGGGGACAAATACTGTTTTATCACTTATGTGTAGTATCTAAAAAATAAAACAAATAAATGGATAATAAAGAAACAGACTCATAGTTATAAAGTACCAACTAGTGGATACCAGTGGGGAGAGGAAAGAGGGAGGGACAAGATAAGAATATGGAATTAAGAGATACAAACTAGTGTATAAAATACATAAGCAACAGGATATGTTGTATAACAGGGAAATACAGTCATTACTTTGTAATAATTTTAAATGGAGTATAATCTACAAAAATATTGAATCACTATGCTGCACATGTAAAACTAATATATTTAAATCAATTATACTTTAATACAAAAATAAACAAAAGCAAATCAAAATCACAATGAGATATCAACTCATGTCTGTCAGAATGGCTATTGTCAGTAAGACAAAAATAACAAATGTTTACAGGACAGACTATGGAGAAAAGGAACTCATTCACTCTTGGAATGTTAATTGGTACAGTCACTATGAAAAATCTTATGGAGGTTCCTTAACTTATTAAAAATAGAATTACTATACAATCCAGCAATTCCACTTCTGGGTGTTTACCCAATGAAAATGAAAACAGTAATTCAAAACCCTTATGTTCACTGCCACATTATCTACTGTAGTCAAGATATGGAAACAGCCAAAGTGTCCATTGATACAAGAATGGATAAAGATATATATGTAGTGTATAGAACCACATGGTTCTATACATATATATATATATATATTGCTTATATATATATATATATATATATAGTGCTTAGTCACCCCGTTGTGTCTGACTCTTTGCAACCCCATGGAATGTAGTCTGGCAGACTCCTCTGTCTATGGAATTTTTCAGGCAAGAATACAGAAGTGAGTTGTCATTTACTCCTCCATGGGATCTTCCCAATCAAGGGATCAAACCCCTCTTGTGTCTCCTGCATTGGCAGGTGGATTCTTTACCACTGCACCATCTGGGAAGCCTCATATGATATTACTCAGCCACAAAAATGAATGAAATCTTGCCATTTGAAATAACATGGATGTGCCTAAGGGTATACACTAAGTGAAATAGGTTGGACAGAGAAAGACAAATATAATACAAGTTTACTTGTATGTGAAATCTGAAGAGCAAATCAAATGAACAAAAGTAAACAGAAACAGATTAATAGACGTAGGGAACAACCTGGTGTTTGCCAAAGAGAAGGGGAGTTGAGGAACTGATGAAACAGATGAAGAGGATTAAGAGGCACAATCTTCCAGTTATAAAATAAATAAGTCATGAGACTATACTATACTAAATAGAGAATATTGTCAATAATATTGTAATAACTATAAATAGTGACAGATATTAATAGCAATTAGGCTTATCCTAGTGATCATCTAATAGTGTATATAAATGTTCAATCACTATGTTGTACAAATGAAACTAATATAACATTGCATGTCAATTATAAAGAGTTTTTTAAATCTATAAATGGGATATAATGTACAAAAAAATCATGATTACAGCTAATGCTATGTATATAGTATGATACATATAAAAGTTGTTTAAACTGTAAGTTTTGAGTTCTTGTCACATGAGAAGTATTTTTTCTTTTTCTCTTTTTTGCATCTGATAAGAAAATAGATGCTATCTGAACTTATTGAGATAATTATTTCACTGCATATGTAAGTCAAATCATTATGCTTTAAGCCTTAAACTTAGAGTGAAGCATATAAATTTTATGTCAGTTTTATGTCAATAAACAGGAAAAGAAAACTGAAGAAAAAATCTTGTAAAAAGTATGACTCATAATATATCCAAGTAAAAAGAAAGTAAATTTTGAAAGTATGCAGCATTATTATCAAAAATGCAAATCAAAACTTCAGTGAAATACTGCTACATATCCACAAGAATAGAAAAAATCTAACAAAAATAAAGCAACTATTAGAACAATAATTCACATAAATGAATTTAGTAAGAAAATATTTTTTAAATTAGTTGTATTCTACAAGCAAGTAGAAAGTCAAAACTTTATCAAAATGCAAATATATTAAATATTTAATGGCTAGGAATTGGTGATGGACAGGGAAGCCTGGCGTGTTGCAGTCCACAGGGTAGCAAAGAGTCAGACACAACTGAGCAACTGAACTGAACTGAATGGCTAGGAAAAAAATCTGATAAAAGACATCTAAGATACATACAATAGAGACTTTAAAATATTGATAAGATGAAGATTTAAATATCATATTTATTGGATTAGAAGACTCAATTTTGTTAAGATTGTAAGTCTTCCTAAACTGATCTATAAATTTCATGAGAACCCAATCATACAACAATTCTAAAATTTATGTGGAAATGCAAAACACTTAGAATAATCTAACATATTTTAAAAAGGAAAAATAGGAGGACTTACTTGACTTTATTTCAATATTAAATATAGACTTAAAGTAATAAAAACAGTTGATAGTGATGAAAAAGACACAGATAAACAGAAAATAGAGAGTACAGAAACACATCCATACATCTTTTGTCAATGATCTTTTACAAAGGTGCATGATGATTCAACGGAAAAAGGCAGAACTTAACAAATAGTTTTAGATAAATGAGATACAAATCTAGAAAAATAAATATCTACATCATGCAGAAATTTTAACATAAAATAGATCATAGTAAAAGAGTGAAAATTGTAAAAGGTAAATATAAAACAAATCTTCATGGCTTTGAATTAGCTATGACAAAATGCACAAGCCACAAAAGATAAAATATAAATCTCATATCATCAAAGTTTAAAATTTTTGTCCTTCAGATAGTGCCATTCAAGAAAGTGAAAAGCGAACCCACAGAATGGGAGAAAATATTTGCAAATCATATGTCTAATAGGGAATATATATCAATAATATATAAATAATACAACAATAAAAATTACAAATAACTTATTTTTAAAATGGGTCAAGGATTTGAATAGATGTTTCTCCAAAGGAGACACATAAATGGCCAAAGAGAAAAATGAAAACATTCTCAACATCAATAATTGTTAAGAAAATGCAAATCAAATCCACAATTAGATATCATATCATACCCAACAGGATGGCTATTATATAATATAAATATATATATACAATATTTTATATATATGTATAAATTCATAATTTATTCATAAATTATTGGTGGCAATGCAAAATGGTATAACCATTTTGTCAAACAACCTAATACTTCCTCAAAAGTTAATACATACAGTTACCATATGATTCAGTATTTCCACTCTTATGTAAATATACAAGAGAAATGAAAACTCATGTCCACATTCAGACTCATATGAAAAAGTTCATAGCAGCATTATCCATAGTAGACAAAAGAAGAAAACTAACCCAATCTCAATGAACTAATGAATGGATAATGGATAACCAAACGCAGCATATCTGTACAATGGAATATTAAGCCATAGAAAAGGATGAAATATTGATGCACACTTCAACATGCCTAAACCTTGAAAATATGCTAAGTGAAATAAACCCACATGTCATATGATTACACTTATTGACAGGAAATGGTAAGGGTGCAGGATTTATGTTTGAGATGATCACAGTGTTACAGAATTGACTGTGGTGATAAATGCTTAATTCTGAGTATACTAAAAGTCAATAAATTATATATTTTAATGGGTGAGTTATGTGATATGTGAATTATATTTCAATCAGTTCAGTCACTCAGTCGTATTCGACTCTGCGACCCCATGAACCGCAGCATGTCAGGCCTCCCTGTCCATCACCAACTCCCGGAGTCCACCCAAACCCATGTTCATTGAGTCAGTGATGCCATCCAACCATCTCATCCTCTGTCGTCCCCTTCTCCTCCTGCCCTCAATCTTTTCCAGCATCAGAGTCTTTTCAAATGAGTCAGCTCTCCACATCAGGTGGCCAAAGTATTGGAGTTTCAGCTTCAACATCAGTCCTTACAATGAACACCCAGGACTGATCTCCTTTAGGATGGACTGGTTGCATCTCCTTGCAGTCAAAGGGACCCTCAAGAGTCTTCTCCAACACCACAGTTCAAAAGCATCAATTCTTCTGTGCTCAGCTTTCTTTATAGTCCAACTCTCACATCCATACATGACCACTGGAAAAACCATAGCCTTGACTAGACGGACCTTTGTTGGCAAAGTAATGTCTCTGCTTTTATGCTGTCTAGGTTGGTCATAACTTTCCTTCCAAGGAGTAAGTGTCTTTTAATTTCATGGTTGCAATCACCATCCGCAGTGATTTTGGAGCCCAGAAAAATAAAGTCAACCACTGTTTGTTTCCCCATCTATTTGCCATGAAGTGATAGGATCAGATGCCATGATCTTAGTTTTCTGAATGTTGAGCTTTAAGCCAACTTTTTCACTCTCCTCTTTCACTTTTATCAAGAGGCTCTTAAGTTCTTCTTCACTTTCTGCCATAAGGATGGTGTCATCTGCATATCTGAGGTTACTGATATTTCTCCCAGCAATCTTGATTCCAACTTGTGCTTCCTCCAGCCTACGATTTCTCATGATGTACTCTGCATAGAAGTTAAATAAGCAGGGTGACAATATACAGCCTTGATGTACTCCTTTTCCAATTTGGAACCATTCTTTTGTTCCATGTCCAGTTCTAACTGTTGCTTCCTGACCTGTATACAGGTTTCTCAAGAGGCAGATCAGGTGGTCTGCCAGGTATTCCCACCTCTTTCAGAATTTTCCACAGTTTATTGTGGTCCACACAGTCAAAGGCTTTGGCATAGTCAATAAAGCAGAAATAGATGTTTTTCTGGAACTCTCTTGCTTTTTCAATGATCCAGTGGATGTTGGCAATTTGATCTTTGGTTCCTCTGCCTTTTCTAAAACCAGCTTGAACATCTGGAAGTTCACGGTTCACATATTGCTGAAGTCTGGCTTGGAGACTATTGAGCATTACTTTACTAGTGTGTGAGATGAGTGCAATTGTGCGGTAGTTTGAGTTTATATTTCAATAAACTGTTACAAATCCCCCTGAAGTTTTAATAAACATATTTCCAGACATAAAACAGCTGAAATAATTTATCATCAGTTAACATTTCTTGTAATCATCATTACAAGAAATTTTAAAGAAATTCCTTTAAATGGTAGACAAATTATATCAGTGGAAAACTTGGGTCTACACCAAAGGATGAAAGGACAAAAAAAAGTAACTACATATGTTAATATAAAAATGTTCTTTTCTATTATTTAAATATCTTTAAAAGATAGCTGACTGTTTAAAGAAAAATTAACAACAGTGTATGATGGAGTTTATTATGTATATACAAGTAAGATATATGAAAACAAGGGGACAAATGGAAGTGCAAAATTGCAGCAAAATGTTAAGTTCTCATACTATAAATAAAACAGTATAGTAGACTGTGATATATTAAAGATATTTAATATGAACCCCAAAGTGACCACTAAACCAACACAGCAAAGAGTTATAGCTAATAAGTCAAAAAAGGATAAAACATTGAATAATACAAAAGTCTATCAAAAAGAAATTGTAAAAAAGAAGTGAAACACAAGTCAGATGGAACAAACATAGAATAAATCTGCAAGATGATGGATATGTAACTGCAAGTATATTAATAGCAATTTTAAACATGAACGGATAAAAAACTATAGATAAAAGTTCCAATTGTATGCTGTTTATAAGAAAATCACCTTAAATATAAAAATCTACTGTGTTTAAAGTAAAAAATACAGCAAATGAAGTACCAACCAAACTCTAAACAAAAGAAGGCTGGAGTGTCTATATTAAAACATAGACTTCAGAACAAGTAATATTATAAAAAATAGAGATTAAAAAAATAAAAAAAATAGAGATAGTACATAATAATAAAAGGGATAATTCTCCAAGAAGACATAAAATCCTTAATGTGTTGTTATTGTTCAGTCACTAAGTTGTATCTGATTCTTGTGACCCCATGGAATGGAATGCAGCATGCTAGGATTCCCTATCCTTCACTATCTCCCGGACTGTGCTCAAATTCATGTCCATTGACTTGGTGATGCTATCTAACCATTACATCCTCTGCCACCCTCTTCTCCTTTTGCCTTCAATCTTTCCCAGCATCAAGGTCTCTTTCAATGAGTCAGCTCTTCGTATCAGGTGGCCGAAGTATTGAAGCTTCAGCTTAAGCATCAGTCCTTTCAATGAATATTCAGGGTTGATTTCCCTTAGGATCGACTGATTTGATCTCCTTACTATCCAAGGGACTCTCAAGAGTCTTCTCCAGCATCAGAGTACGAAAGCATCAGTTCATCAGCACTCAGCCATCTTTATGGTCTACCTCTCAGATCCATACATAACTACTGGAAAAACGATAGCTTTGCCTATATGGACCTCTGTCAACAAAGTGATGTTTCTGCATTTTAATAAACTGCCTAGATTTGTCATAACATTCCTCCCAAAGAGCAAGCATATTTTAATTTCATGGCTGCACTCACCATTCACAGTGATTTTGGAGCCCAAGAAAATAAAATATGTCATTGCTTCCCCCTTTTCTCCCTCTATTTGCAATGAAGTGATGGGAACAGATGCCATGATCATTGTTTATTTTTTTTTTTAATGTGGAATTTTAAGTCTGCTTTTTCACTCTTTTCTTTCATCCCCATTAAGAGTCACTTTAATTACTATTCACTTTCTGCCATTAGAATCATATTATCTTCATATCTGAGTCTGATGATGTTTCTCCTGGCAATATTGACCCCAGCTTGTGATTCATGCAGTCTGGCATTTCACATGATGTGCTCTGCATATAAGTTAAATAAACAGGGTGACAATATACAGCCTTGTCATACTCCTTCCCCAATTTTGAACCAGTCCGTTGTTCAATGTCTAATTCTTTTTTTTCCTTTTTTTTTAAATTAATTAATTAATTTATTTTTTCAGTGGGTTTTGTCATCCATTGACATGAATCAGCAATAGATTTACACGTATTCCCCATCTCGATCCCCCCTCCCACCTCCCCCTCCACCCGATTCCTCTGGGTCTTCCCAGTGCACCAGGCCCGAGCACTTGTCTCACGCATCCCACCTGGGCTGGTGATCTGTTTCACTATAGATAATATACATGCTGTTCTTTCAAAACATCCCACCCTCACCTTCTCCCACAGAGTTCAAAAGTGTGTTCTGTACTTCTGTGTCTCTTTTTCTGTTTTGCATAAAGGGTTGTCGTTACCATCTTTCTAAATTCCATATATATGTGTCAGTATGCTGTAATGTTCTTTATCTTTCTGGCTTACTTCACTCTGTATAATAGGCTCCAGTTTCATCCATCTCATTAGAACTGGTTCAAATGAATTCTTTTTAACGGCTGAGTAATATTCCATGGTGTATATGTACCACAGCTTCCTTATCCATTCATCTGCTGATGGGCATCTAGGTTGCTTCCATGTCCTGGCTATTATAAACAGTGCTGCGATGAACATTGGGGTGCACGTGTCTCTTTCAGATCTGGTTTCCTCAGTGTGTATGCCCAGAAGTGGGATTGCTGGGTCATATGGCAGTTCTATTTCCAGTTTTTTAAGAAATCTCCACACTGTTCTCCATAGCGGCTGTACTAGTTTGCATTCCCACCAACAGTGTAAGAGGGTTCCCTTTTCTCTACACCCTCTCCAGCATTTATTGCTTGTAGACTTTTGGATGGCAGCCATCCTGACTGGCGTGTCATGGTACCTCATTGTGGTTTTGATTTGCATTTCTCTGATAATGAGTGATGTTGAGCATCTTTTCATGTGTTTGTTAGCCATCTGTCTGTCTTCTTTGGAGAAATGTCTGTTTAGTTCTTTGGCCCATTTTTTGATTGGGTCATTTATTTTTCTGGAATTGAGCTTCAAGAGTTGCTTGTATATTTTTGAGATTAATCCTTTGTCTGTTTCTTCATTTGCTATTATTTTCTCCCAATCTGAGAGTTGTCTTTTCACCTTACTTATAGTTTCCTTTGTTGTGCAAAAGCTTTTAAGTTTAATTAGGTCCCATTTGTTTAGTTTTGCTTTTATTTCCAATATTCTGGGAGGTGGGTCATAGAGGATCTTGCAGTGGTTTATGTCGGAGAGTGTTTTGCCTATGTTCTCCTCTAGGAGTTTTATAGTTTCTGGTCTTACATTTAGATCTTTAATCCATTTTGAATTTATTTTTGTGTATGGTTTCTGGTGCATGGAACTTGATTTCTTCTCTCTGGAGAGCAATGGAGTACTCAGTAATGAGTTTTGAGATGGGTCTATGTGTTAGGTGTCACCTTGGGCAGCCTGTATGTTGACGTTTAGGGCTATGTTCCTGCGTTGCTGGAGAATTTGCTTGGTATGTCTTGCTCTAAAACTTATTGGCTCTTGGGTGGTGGTTGGTTTCAGTGTAGATATGGAGGCTTTTGGACGGTCACTTATTACTTAAAGTTCCATGTAGTCAGGAGTTTTCTGGTGTTCTCAGGTTTTGGGCTTAAGTCTCCTGCCTCTGGATTTTAGTTTTATTCTTTCTGAAGTCTCAGGTCTTCTCCAACTATACAGCACTGATAATAAAACTTCTAGGTTAATGGCAAAAAGATTCTCCCCCGTTAGGGACACCCAGAGAGGTTCACAGAGTTACATGAAGAGGAGGAGAGGGAGGAGGGAGATAGTGATGAGCAGGAGGAGAAAAAGGGGGACTCAAGAGGAGAGAGACAGATCTACGCAGCTGTCTGTTCCCAGAGTGTTCTCCGTAGCCCAGACACCCACCAAGAATCACAGAATTGGATTGGGAAGAGAAGGGGAAAGGAAGGAATAGAGGTGTTCTGAGGTAGAAAACAGAGAGTCAAGATTGGGAGAGAATAATCAACACACTCCTGAATAAAAATGGGAACTGAATATTGGATTCTTAAATGTTCCCAATTTATATCATATATTGAAAAACAAAAATTAAAAATCTAGAGTAGAGATTAGACTCTTAAAAATACTATATTAAAAACAAAAACCAAAACACACACAGAAAAATTTTAAAAATATATATGAAGTTCAGTTTAAAAAATAGGGCTTCTCTTTCTGGCTTACTTCACTCTGTATAAGGGGCTCCAGCTTCATCCATCTATTAGGACTGGTTCAAATGAATTCTTTTTAATGGCTGAGTAATATTCCATGGTGTATATGTACCACAGCTTCCTTATCCATTCGTCTGCTGATGGGCATCTAGGTTGCTTCCATGTCCTGGCTATTATAAACAGTGCTGCGATGAACATTGGGGTGCACGTGTCTCTTTCAGATCTGGTTTCCTCAGTGTGTATGCCCAGAATTGGTAAGGTTATAGTGTATTGAAAATGAAAATTAAGGACTAGTAGAGGAGTACTAGAGGACTTTTTTTTTTTTTTTTTAATTTTTTTATTAGTTGGAGGCTAATTACTTCACAACATTTCAGTGGGTTTTGTCATACATTGATATGAATCAGCCATGGATTTACACATCTTCCCCATCCCAATCCCTGCTCCCACCTCCCTCTCCACCCGATTCCTCTCGAAACATTCCACCCTCGCCTTCTCCCACAGAGTTCAAAAGTCTGTTCTGTATTTCTGTGTCTCTTTTTCTGTTTTGCATATAGGGTTATCGTTACCATCTTTCTAAATTCCATATATATGTGTTAGTATGCTATAATGTTCTTTGTCTTTCTGGCTTACTTCACTCTGTATAAGGGGCTCCAGCTTCATCCATCTCATTAGGACTGGTTCAAATGAATTCTTTTTAATGGCTGAGTAATATTCCATGGTGTATATGTACCACAGCTTCCTTATCCATTCATCTGCTGATGGGCATCTAGGTTGCTTCCATGTCCTGGCTATTATAAACAGTGCTGCAATGAACACTGGGGTGCACGTGTCTCTTTCAGATCTGGTTTCCTCAATGTGTATGCCCAGGAGTGGGATTGCTGGGTCATATGGCAGTTCTATTTCCAGATTTTTAAGAAATCTCCACACTGTTTTCCATAGCGGCTGTACTAGTTTGCATTCCCACCAACAGTGTAAGAGGGTTCCCTTTTCTCCACACCCTCTCCAGCATTTATTGCTTGTAGACTTTTGGATGGCAGCCATCCTGACTGGCGTGTAATGGTACCTCATTGTGGTTTTGATTTGCATTTCTCTGACAATAAGTGAAGGTGAGCATTTTTCCATGTGTTTGTTAGCCATTTGTATGTCTTCTTTGGAGAAATGTCTGTTTAGTTCTTTGGCCTATTTTTTAATTGGGTTGCTTATTTTTCTGGAACTGAGCTGCACGAGTTGCTTGTATATTTTTCAGATTAATCCTTTGTCTGTTTCTTCATTTGCTATTATTTTCTCCCATTCTGAAGGCTGTGTTTTCACCTTGCTTATAGTTTCCTTTGTTGTACAAAAGCTTTTAAATTTAAATAGGTCCCATTTGTATACTTTGCTTTTATTTCCAATATTCTGGGAAGTGGGTCATAGAGGATCCTGCTATGATTTACATCAGAGTGGTTTGCCTATGTTTTCCTCTAGGAGTTTTATAGTTTCTGGTCTTACATTTAGATCTTTAATCCATTTTGAGTTTATTTTTGTCTATGGTGTTAGAAAGTGTTCTAGTTTCATTCTTTTACAAGTGGTTGACCAGCTTCCCCAGCATCACTTGATAAAGAGATTGTCTTTTCTCCATTATATATTCTTGCCTCCTTTGTCACAGGTAAGGTGTCCATAGGTACATCGATTTATCTCTGGGCTTTCTATTTTGTTCCACTGATCTATGTTTCTGTCTTTGTGCCAGTACCATACTATCTTGATGACTGTTGCTATGTAGGATAGCCTGAAGTCAGGTAGGTTGATTCCTCCAGTTCCATTCTTTTTTCTCAAGATTGCTTTGGCTATTCGAGGTTTTTTGTAATTCCATACAAATTGTGAAATTATTTGTTCTAGTTCTCTGAAAAATACCATTGGTAGCTTGCTAGGGATTGCATTGAATCTATAGATTCCTTTTGGTAGTATACTCATTTTCAATATGTTGATTTTTACAATCCATGAACATGGTATATTTCTCCATCTATTTGAGTCATTTTTCATTTCCTTCACCAGTATTTTATAGTTTTCTATATATAGGTCTCCTTGTTCAGCCCCCACTTGCTGGTGGCAGATACGAGTGTCTGGGCTTCTTCTCCTCTCGGAGTTGTAGTTAGACCTGTAATCTGTGGGTTTTATTTATTTATTTTTCCCTCCCAGTTATGTTGCCCTCTGAGATTCCAAAACTCCCCACACACCCGCCAGCAAGAGGGCCTCCTGGCGTTTGAAAACTTCTCTTTTAAGACTCCCTCCCCAGGACGGGTCTCCATCCCTAACTCTTTTGTCTCTCTTTTTATCTTTTATATTTTGTCCTACCTCTTTTCGAAGACAATGGGCTGCCTTTCTGGGTGCCTGGTGTCCTCTACCAGCGTTCAAAAGTTGTTTTGTGGTATTTGCTCTGCGTTCAAATGAACTTTTGATGAATTTGTGGGGGAGAAAGTGGTCTTCCCATCCTATTCCTCCGCCATCTTCCTAAATCCCCCCTCAGTATTCATTTTGAAGGACTGTTACTGAAGCTGAAGCTACAGTACTTTGGCCAGTTGATGCTATATGCCCACTCATTGGAAAAGGCCCTAATGCTGGGAAAGATTGAAGGCAAAAGAAGAAGAGGGCAGCAGAAGATGGGATGATTAGTTAGCACCATCAAATCAATTGACATAAGTTTGAACAAACTCTGGGAGATAGTGGGGGACCGAGGAGCCTGGTGAGCTACAATTCACGGGGTTGCAAAGAGTCAGACATGACTTAGTGACTGAACAACAACAATGTTAAAGTAAAAGTGGGGCAAGTGAGTTGAGAGTGTTGCAAAGGAGTGGCTAGCAATTATCAATGGAATTTAAACTGAATAAGGAGGGAAGGGAGGACATCAGTTGGAGGAAGGCCAGCTAGTAAAATATTGGTAGATCAATGAATTGTATGTCCCAAGAGGATCAAAGCATAGAAGTGAGGTGGTCTTGTTTCTTCCTGAGCTTTAATTTCTTACTCATTTCATATATATTAAAGAAGTGAGGTTTTACAGTAATTCATACACAAACAGGTAGAAAATAATTTGGAGAGCTGGACTAAATTTACACACAAGTAACTCAGATATTAGTCAGTCATGTACTCATCCTAAGGGACAGCTAAGTATAGGAAACTTAGTGCCCTCTGCCCACCTTTGTTATGTCCACTCACACTGTTCTCTTTTCCCAATCTTACTGATAGAAGAAACTTACTTTAAAATGATTCCAATATGGTGCTTTTCATATTGTAGATTACTTAGAGTAAGAGGAGAGGTGCTATTTTTCGTTCCTCAGTGTATCCCTTTCTATCCTTCCTCATTTCCTTATTCACAATCTTCCTTTCTAAAATGAGATGTTAGGGAAAGGTGGGAAGAAATGCAGAGACCTACAGGCACATTTTGTTCCGAGGTAATTTTAATGACAATCTAATTGCATAGGTTTTGTTTTCTTTTCAAAAGTGCACTTTTCAGATGAATTTATTCAGAGCAAACATTGACTAGGTATCATATTTGTTTAGTTCTTTTTGTCAACTGAGCCAAAATAATTCTTCTACAGCAGCCCCGTATTCTCCCATTTCCTAGTTACAAAAGAGGAGGTATTGCTGCTAAAAAGCAAGATAGTAAAGTGCCAGAAAAAGAGGCAGAAGTAAAAAAAGAAGGAGGTAAGGAAAGGAGCACCTCCCCTTGGCTAGCCAAATACTAACATTCACCATTTAGTTTATCTGAGTTCCATTTCACACCTCAGTCTCCCTTGGCCATTTGACCTGACTTTGCTGACAGAATAGTTTTATGTCCCCCTTCAACTGTGTGAGCCCGAAGCCTCCCATCTCAATATCCCATTTATGGAACTTTTTATCTCCAATGCTTCAGTAGCAGTGTAGGTAGATTTTCTTTTACTTGAAAACAACAGTATTCTAACAAATAAAGGACACAACTTTGTATTTTATATATTTACATATTCTGATTCTTTATAGCAAATCTGTATTTCTGTTATAAGTATTAGTAGCTAACATTTAACTGTAGTCCTCACAACTCTATAAGGAAGGTATTCTTATTGTCTCTGTTTCACAAATAATGAAACTGAGGCACAGAGAAGTTTTGTAACTTGACAAAAGTCAAGTGAGAAGTAAATGGTGGAGTTGAGTTTCATATGCAGGTATTCTGGTCCAAAATTCGTGTGCCTATTCACTTCACAAAGTTGCCTCTCTTTTTATAAATGTAAAGAAAAATGAAAGAAAACTTTCTTCCTTGGCACTCCCAGTGCCACCACTATTTTTCAGATCTCTATCATCGTGTGTGTGGACTGGGCATCAAACACCTTTCATGCCCTGCCTCACATCCTCCTAACCCTAACATTCTACAAGCATGTCAAACCTGATATCACTTGTCTATACTGTGATATATCTCACTTTCTGTCATAGGCCTGTAGGAATCTGTTCTGCCATTTTGAAGCATGCATAAGTTTTGAAGTGCAATGAGTTGAATGCTCCATATAGTGGCCCTTGAACAATGAGATATGGGAGCTGTAGAGAAACATTACAGTCTTCTGTCCCTCCAAAGGATGATTCTACATGTACATTCTGTGTGGTTCCTCAGTGAGATCTATCCCCAGTTTTACAGCTTGAAAACATAACCTTCTAAGCTCCAATATTTTGGCCACCTGATGAGACTAGCCAACTCATTAGAAAAGATCTTGATGCTGGGAAAGATTGAAGCCAGGAGAAAGGGATGACAGAGGATGAGATGGTTGGATGGCATCACTGACTCAAAGGACACAGAACACAAGCTCTGGGAGATAGTGAAGGACAGGGAAGCCTGGCGTGCTGCAGTCCATGGAGTCGCAAAGAGTCAGACATGACTGAGCAACTGAACAACAACAATGACTTTCCTACCATTTCTGCTTCATTCTTCCTGGTTTCCTACTCCTGTTGCCTGCAGTCACCTCCCAACATCAACATATATGAAAGTCCTTGTCTCAGGCTCTGTTTTATCAGGATTAGACCAACTACTTGAATCAATGATGATTCAATATTTGGGCCTGGACACATTGCCACACTGAACAAAAGTGAAGTTCTGATAAGAAGAAATAAGGTATAAATGTCTATTGTTTAGGCAATTAAATTCTTATGTCTACATAATCCTTGCATTTAACATAAATGGTGTTTTTTATAAGCTGTTTTTTTTCTTCAATTTACTGTATCATGGACATCTTTATATGTCAATACACAAACAACCATCTTATTCTTTCAAAACTGCAAGCAGAAATGTTTAGGCATGAAATATACTAATGTCTGAAACATACTTTGAAGCATATAATAAACAAATGATGCATGAATGGATTGATAAATGGATATATGGATAGAGATCTGATAAAGTAGATACAGCTAAATGTCAAGTGTAGAACCCAGGTGGTGCGTATATGGTTGCTCACTGTACTATTTTTTCACATTTTACTCTATTATGCTTTGAACATGTTTATATATTTGAATATATTCATAGTGAAATGCTGGGGAAAGTATTAGTCAAAAATAATAATATATAAAAAAGTGTAAGTATGAAAAATAAACTGGAAACAATCTCTTTTGATATAAAATTACAACTAAGACACACACTAAGTATCTGAATGTAATTTTATGGATTAAAGAAGTAACATATCAACTGTTCTAATAAAAGTAAGATGGTTTGAAACAGAATAATTAATATAGGTATACACAATTAAAAAAAATAAAAAAATAAAAATAATATAGGTATACACAATTATAAATTTTGCTAGATATACTCCTACCTGAAAAAGTATGTCAATTACTATTTCGTGAGTTTGTTCATGTTTTCACAACTTTTTATCTCAAGAGTAACTGTGGATTTTTTAAGGATCACCTATCCAAAAACATAAAGTACTCCACCTTATACCAGTCTTCTACCGTATTTGTTAAACAGGGAACAGGTGTGTGTAGCCTGAAACGGCATCCAGGTAACCTGCTGCTGCTGCTGCTGCTGCTGCTGCTGCTAAGTCCCTTCAGTCGTGTCCGACTCTATGAGACCCCATAGACGGCAGCCCACCAGGCTCCTCCGTCCATAGGATTTTCCAGGCAAGAGTACTGGAGTGGGGTGCCATTGCCTTCCCCGCCAGGTAACCTGAATACTGACTAAATCTACAACTGCACTATTAACCTGACCTCTTCCTAGCCCAGTTGGAAAGCTCTTGGAAAGCTCAGGGATAAAATATACGGTGGAGGAGTTAGAAAGATAACTTATTTTGGAGACTGATGTAGAGATAAGAGTTATAAAAACCCCAGGGAAGAGGAAAGGATTAGAGAATGGAATAAGGGAAGGGCTGGGGCAAGACAGCAACAGGGAAAGAGGTGGAGGTAAATAGAGAGGTTAGGGAAGGTTTATCACTAATTTTTTTACAACAGGAGAAAAGAGAAACTATATTTACACTAGGAAGCGTGGAGTGTTTATACAGAGAAATGCTATACTTTGGAAGAGGCAAGTGCCAAGAAAGGAAAATACTGAAAGTGGGAAACATTCCTAAAGTTTATAGAGCTGGAAGGTTGCTTGTACATTTGAGAGAGAGGGTTAAGATATGGTTAATGGATGAGGATGTCCATGGGGACCAATTGCCTCAGAGAGAATGAGCAAGGCTGGCTTTGGCCCCAAAGTGAGGAAAGTCTAATTGCATTGCCTAGTACTTCCAGAACAGTATCAAATAGTTGTGATAATAAACATTCTTCTGTTCTTGTGTTTCATGGGAATGCCAGGTATAGCAAGAGGTTGCTTTTGGTTTGATACAGATTTCTTTACCATGTTAAGTAAGCACATTTCTATTCATACTTTATTAATATACTTAATTTGTAAAAAAAAAAAAAAAATCACCTGCCATTCAAGTTATCAAGTACCAAGTCATTAGCTGTTGCAGTCACTGACCTACAGCACACACTGAAAGGAATTTAGGATGAAGCATTCTTTGTTTTGTATATATGGGCCCCTAGATAGTTAAGATGCAATGCATATCTAAGGAAGAATTTCATTGACCCCAGATTCTTGCATATTCCCATACATAAAAAAGCACTAAAATAATTGAGATACCTGAACTTCACGACTAGAAGTAACATTTTACTGAGCTGTATGCTTTGTAGTTCAGTCACTAAGTTGTGACCAACTCTTTGCAACCCCATGAACTGCAGTATGCCAGGCTTTCCCGTCTTTCATTTTCTCCCAGAACTTGCTCAAACTCACGTCCATTGAGTCAGTGATGATATCTAACCATCTCATCCAATGCTGCCCCCTTCTCCTCTTGACCTCAAATTTTCCAGCATCAGGGACTTTTCCAATGATTCAGCCCTTCACATCAGGTTCCCAAAATATCAGCATTTCAGCATCAGCATCAGTCCTTCCAATGAACATTCAGGGTTGATTTCCTTTAAGATTGACTGGTTTCATCTCCTTGCTGCCCAAGGGACTCCCAACAGTCTTCTCCAGCACCCCAATTCAAAAGCATCAATTCTTCAGCATTCAACCTTTTTTATGGCCCAACTCTCACATCCATATAAGACTACTAGAAAAACTATAGATTCAACTATATGGACCTTTGTTGGCAAAGTAATTGTCTCTGTTTTTAATACACTCTATCGGTTTGTCATAGCTTTTCTGCCAAGGAACAAGTGTCTTTTTAATTTCATAGCTACAGTCACCATATGCATTGATGTTGGAGCCCAAGAAAATAAAATCTGTCACTGTTTCCATCGTTTCCCCATCTATTTTCCATGAAGTGATGGGACTGGATGCCATGATCTTCATTTTTTGAATGTTGGGCTTCAAGCCAGCTTCTTCACTCTCCTCTTTCACCCTCATCAAGAGGCTTTTTAGTTCTTTGTTTTCTGCCAGAGTGATATCATCTGCTTTTTTGAAGTTGTTGATTATTTCTCCCAGCAATCTTGATTCCAGTTTGTGATTCAACTAGCCCAGCATTTCACATGATGTACTCTGCAAAAAAGAGCAGGATGACAATGTACAGCCTTGATGCACTCCTTTCCCAATTTGGAACCAGTCCATTGTTACACATCCAGTTCTAGCTGTTGCTTCTTGTCCTACATACCGGTTTCTCAGGAGACAGGTAAGGTGCTCTGGTATTCCCATCTCTTGAAGAATTTTCCACAGTTTGTTGTAATCCACACAGTCAAAAGATTTAGCATAGTCAATGAAGCAGAATTAGATTTTCCTTGGAATTCTGTTGCTTTTGCTATGATCCAGCGAATGTTGGCAATTTGATCTCTGGTTCCTCTGCCTTTTCTAAACCCAGTTCGTACATCTGGAAGTTCTTGGTTCACATAATGTCAAAGACTAGCATGAAGGTTTTTGAGTATAACCTTGCTAGCATGTAAAATGAGCAACATTGTATGGTAGTTTGAACATTCTTTGGCATTGCCCTTCTTTGTGATAGGAATGAAAACTGACCTCTTCTAGTACTTTGGGCACTGCTGAGTTTTCCAAATTTGATGACAATATGTGTAGCACTTTAACAGCATCATCATTTAGGACTTTCAATAGCTCAGCTAAAATTCCATCACCTCCACTAGCTTTGCTCATAGCAATACTTCCTAAGGCCCACTTGACTTCACACTCTATAATGTCCAGTTCTAGATAAGTTGACCACATCATTGTGGTTATCTGGTTCATTAAAATCTTTCTTATATAGTTCTTCTGTGTATTCTTGCCACCTCTTCTTAATCTCTTCTGTCCCTGTTAGGCTCTTAGTGTTTCTTTCCTTTATCATGCCCAGTCTTGTATGAAATGTTCCCTTGATATCTCCAATTTTCTTGAAGAGATCTTTCGTCTTTTCCATTCTATTGCTTTCTTCTATTTCTTTGCATTGTTCACTTAAGAAAACTTTCTCATCTCTCCTTGCATTCTCTGGACCTCTGCATTCAGTTGGGTATATCTTTCCCTTTCTCCCTTGTTTTTCATGTCGCTTCTTTTCTCACCTATTTGTAAGTCCTCCTCAGACAACCACAGCTATGTGTATTTCTCAGCCTTCCCCCCAAATCATATATATATACTGGCTCCTCCCCTAATTCTTTGGAGCAGTTCCTCACAGCTATCTGGGAGGCTGTCTCTCCCAGGCTATAGTACTCAGTTAAGTTCCAAAATAAAACTGAAATTTATAGTTCTCACATTGTTTGGGGATTTTTTGTTGTTGATGATTTTGGCAACCATGAAGGACCCAAGACATACTTCCCACCTGAACTATATTATCCTAGAAGCCCTGGTCCTATGTTCATCCTGCTCCTCAGCAAGTCCAGACCAGTGAGGATTTTCCCAGTTTAGAGACACTGGAAAAAGTGTGTAGTTGAGAAACACTGGGAAGATTTGCTCAGTTGAAAGACACTGAGTAGTTTGGACTTGGGAAGATTTGCTCAGTTGAAAGACACTGAGTAGTTTGGACTTGGTGATTAGGTAGGAGACAGGCCTAACATCTTTTCTCAACTTGACTACCTTAATAGAATTTGTCAGAATTAAAGTGAAGACACCATATGACAGTTCTCTGCTTTAAAAAAAAAAAAAAAAGGAAAGGGGACACAGCTCTTTCTGGCCAATTATGGCTTTCTCAGAAATTGAGAAATTTATGGGAGTGGTGAAGGCAAGTCCTCATACCATGCAGTGGTCCAATGGGGAAAACCACTCATTAATTAAAATTTTGCTCACCTAGTGACACACGATGTAAAAGTTGACCAAGCAGTACTCTAAGCACCCCATGGTGGCTTTAGACTGAATGAGGGAGAAGCTGAGACACATAAAAGAGCTGAAAAGACTCTAGGGTGACATCTAGAGGAGTTCAACTCACAAACAGCACATGGGTTCACCATATAATTTCATTAACAATTTCATTCCAACAAACAAACTTTAAAGTGGGTAAGAGTTTCCCAAACAGTGAAATGAGGGGAGTCAGAAAGCCTCTGACTTAATACCCCAGCCAGGTTTATGTATGTACAGATGAAATTGAATAAGCGTCTCTTATTCTCAGATCTACCAATTATTGGTTGACAATCCTGAGTTTTATTTGGCTGTGAATAAAAAGGTACCTGACTCCTCAGTTAACAGACACTGAAGAGGATTTTCCCAGTTTAGAGAATTTAAATTCACAAGTCCTTTTACACTGTGAATTAAAGGAACTCTTGCCCTGAAATGGCCAAGATGAGACTCGGTTGACATTCCAAATTTAGTTTCTATGCATGCAGTTAGAGAAAGCTGGCAGAAGGTAAAAATTCTTACCATATCTGTCAGTTTCTTTGACCTCTGCCTGCAGGGTTTGCTGGAAATTAGAGTGGTAAGAGTTCTCTTTTCTAAAATTAGGTTAGTGGGAATAAATTTTTGTAGAGTTAGCTCCTTGGATTTAGTGACTTTTGGTTTGAAATGTGGAAGAGTATTCTAGGTTTGTTAATCCTTTTCCTCCCAGACACAGTCAGGTTTTCTTGTTGTTGTTTCTGTCTTTTGTGTCTTTGGTCATATGGAGGAAAATTATTGGTCTGATTAGGTTTTCTTTTAATCTTGTTATATATCCTGAAGACTTGTCTCTAAAATACAGAAGGTGCATGTACATTTGGCAGTCACTCAGTATACTGGAATTCCAAACTGAGAAATTCTTTGTCTGACAGAGTCAGCTCTCAGGGGAGTTTGTCATAAGGGATCTCAGTCCATAAGCAACCTTTGTCATCTCAAACTTTGTTGTTTCCATTTGTACAATGAAGGTCTTTACTTTCTTAGAACATCCTTGGGAGTGAAATGTCTGCATCTTGTGAGGGCTGCATCCTTTGTGATCTCTTGCAGGAAGCCTCTTACATACTTGGTTTAGCTACAAAAAGGCTTATTGAGTTGAGTCGCTATTAAGATCCTACTCCAACAGACATCACTTTGCCAACAAAGGTCTGTACAGTCACAGTTAATGAATTTTCCAGTAGTCAGGTATGGATGTGAAAGTTTGACCATAAAGAAGTCTGAGCACTGAAGAACTGATGCTTTTGATTTGTGGTGCTGGAGAAGACTCTTGAAATTCCCTTAGACTGCAAGGAGATCAAACCAGTCAATCCTGAAGGAAATCAACCATGAAAGTTTATTGGAAGGTCTGATGCTGAAGCTGAAACTCCAATACTTTGGCCACCTGATGCAAAGAGCCAACTCAGTGGAAAACTCATTTCCCTGATGCTGGGAAAGATTAAAGGCAAAAGGACAAGAGGGTGGCAGAGGATGAGATGGTTAGATAGCATCACCAACTCAATGGACATGAAATTGAACAAATTCCAGGAGATAGTGAAGGACAGGGAAGCCTGGCATGCATGACTTACTGACTGAACAACATCAATAGACAACAGGATCCTCAGAATTTGAAAGACTTTGAAATTGTTAAAATTTTAGAAAGTGCTCATCTTAAACACTTGCACCTATTTTAATTGGTATGCAAAGTCCCCAAAGACTTCTAATTTCCAAAACAGCTTCTTTGAAGGATTTGTGGGTATAAGGCTAATGAATGATTAAAGATATAAAAAGTATCTAAAACAAAAGACTGTAAGATTGACATAGCTCCTACTCCCCTCTATCCTCCTTTATTTGAGTACTCATTCTTATAATCTTCTGTGTGAATTGCTTTTCCACTCTGAAGAGACTGTTAAGCAGTTACCTTTAGAAATGGGACCACTTGAGGCTGTAGGCAATCCTCTTTGGGCCGAGGGGTGAACTGAGGGCCATAGTTAAAGAATTCCTTAAATGCAGAGAGGATCCTCAAAAGTTTTTGTAAATGGATTACCTTGATGGGAGGCCATTGGTCTGATTAAACTAGTGAACACAGCTGATATTCACAGCCTGATAAGGAACTTTTTGGCCTTCTCCCCCAAGCTAAACATACCCAGAGGGAAAGAAAAGCATCCCAACATAGGTGGACGGGTATGTCCATCCTTTGATGTTTATGAAAGTGAGTGAAAATTGCTCAATTGTGTCTGACTCTTTGCAATCCCATGAATTATACAGTCCATGGCATTCTCCAGGCCAGAATACTGGAGTGGGTAGCCGTGCCCTTCTCCAGGGGATCTTTCCAACCCAGGGATCAAATCCAATCTCCCTCATTTGCAGGCAGATTCTTTACCAGCTGAGCCACCAAGGATGTGACTTCTCAATTTCTTCGTGGGCTTTCCAGGTGGATCAGTGGTAAAGAATTTGCCTGCAGTGCAGGAGATGTAGGCAGATGCAGGCAGATTTGGGTTGAGAAGGTCCACTGCAGGAGGGCATGGCATCCCACTCCAGTGTTCTGGCCTAGAGAATCCCATGGACAGAGGAGCCTGGTGGGCTACAGTCCATAGGGTCGCAAAGAATCAGATACAACTGAAGTGGCTGGGCAAAGGATGCATGCACTCAATTCCTTGAGTACAGCAGTACTCAATTTTACAGATATACTCTTTTCAGGATCAGAGGCATGGCTTGAGAAACAATTCAAAGCCCATCAATCTTTTTGTTTGTTTGTTTTCTCTCCCTCAAACATCCCCTAGTCTTCCCTGGTGGCTCAGATGGTAAAAAAAAAAAAAAAAAATCGGTCTGCAATGCAGGACACATGGGTTTGATTCCTGGGTTGGGAAGATCCCCTGGAGAAGGGAATGGCAACCCATTTCAGTATTCTTGCCTGAAGAATGCCATGGGTAGAGGAGCCTGGTGGTCTACAGTCCATGGGATCGCAAAGGGTTGGACACAAAGGGTTGGAGCAACAACCAACACTAATTAACCCAAATTTCCCCTATTTATCTTCAGAGGTTTGTAAGTATTAAAAGAAAAAAAAATTCTGGCCTCATGGGAACAAAGCCCTCCTAGAAGGATCTTGCATTTCTCTCCCTGAGCCTTTGAGATGTGAAACTTGGTCTTCTCCAGAAGGTTTTATCTAGGCCATCTTTTTAAAGTGCAAATTTCAGGAATGTAATTTTTATGGAAAGAAAATGAATAGGGAGATAGGTCATTTGGAACTTGACTTGTCAAGGACAAGTATAAGTCTTCAGTGTCTTCTCAATAAATATTAGTAGAAAAAAAGGGGGGGGGTTTGCCACCTAAATAAGTGACCATCTGCCAGAAACCCAATTCAAATCTGACCTTTTCTATAATGAATGGGTATTGTTTTATTGTACCTGACAAGGCTGAAAATTTGGAATTGGAACTAAGGGATCTCTATTTGTGTGTGTCTACATATATGTGTATGTTGTAGATGTGTGGTATAGTCAAAATTAATTTGTAAAAGAGTCCTATTTGGTTGGTTTAAAGAAAATTAAGCACTTAGATAAATTCTCAGAAATATAAAAGAAACTAAAATGAATTTCAGCTTCACAAGATTTGGGAAATATTCAGTATTGAATTAATGTCTGGTATTAGATAGTTTAGTTCTTTATAAATATAGATATGTCTTTAGAGTTATCAGCATTAAATATAATACTTTTGTTGTACCTAGATTTATAAGAAGTTAAATAAGATCTTATTACATCTGCTGAAAATTTGTCAGCCAGAAAAATGACTTGATATAATAAAATTTTTTAATAGTAAATTAAGTGTGTGTTCAGAGTTTTTAAGTGAACTCTTTAAGAGTAATCATGTTTTATGGTGTGTCTACTTAAGAGTTTCTCTAAATCTTTTTGGCAACTTCAAACTTTAGAGTTTTGCTAATTTAAGGTAAATGACAAAAGTTTATTGACTATCTAGATCATCCCCTAATAAGATACTGTAACATTAATTACTAAACATAAGCTTCCTTTTACAGAGAAACTAAAGATATTGAGGACTATTTAGTAAATATGTTTGGTGCCACATGGAGATATATTCTATAAAAAAGCACATAGTTTTAAAAAATCATAAGTAGTATTTAGAAGTTTGCTAATCTACAGAATGCAAATATTCATAATGGCTTACTTCTTAGTTTTTGTTAGAAATGAAGGTTTTTAAGAGTTGAGAACTCTAATTAAAATATGTAATTAAAACCACTAAAATTAATAAAGAAAACATCTTTGCTTTCAAGAAAAAAGAAGATATGAGGAATGGAAACACATTTATTTCCAGGAAGATAAAGTAATTTTGTCCTAAAAGTAGTTTGTTTTTCTTCCCCCATTTATTTGTATTAGTTGGAGGCTAATTACTTTACAATATTGTAGTGGTTTTTGTCATACATTGACATGAATCAGCCATGGATTTACATGTATTCCCCGTTCCGATCCCCCCTCCCACCTCCCTCTCCACCCGATTCCTCTGGGTCTTCCCAGTGCACCAGGCCTGAGCACTTGTCTCATGCATCGAGCCGGGGCTGGTGATCTGTTTCACCCTAGATAATATACATGTTTCAATGCTGTTCTCTTGAAACATCCCACCCTCGCCTTCTCCCACAGAGTCCAAAATTCTGTTCTGTACATCTGTGTCTCTTTTTCTGTTTTGCATATAGGGTTATCGTTACCATCTTTCTAAATTCCATATATATGCGTTAGTATACTGTATTGGTGTTTATCTTTCTGGCTTACCTCACTCTGTATAATGGGCTCCAGTTTCATCCATCTCATTAGAACTGATTCAAATGAATTATTTTTAATGACTGAGTAATATTCCATGGTGTATATGTACCACAGCTTCCTTATCCATTCGTCTGCTGATGGGCATCTAGGTTGCTTCCATGTCCTGGCTATAACAGTGCTGCGATGAACATTGGGGTACACGTGTCTCTTTCAGATCTGGTTTCCTCAGTGTGTATGCCCAGGAGTGGGATTGCTGGGTCATATGGCAGTTCTATTTCCAGTTTTTTAAGAAATCTCCACACTGTTCTCCATAGTGGCTGTACTAGTACCAACAGTGTAAGAGGGTTCCCTTTTCTCCACACCCTCTCCGGCATTTATTGCTTGTAGACTTTTGGATAGCAGCCATCCTGTCTGGTGTGTAATGGTACCTCATTGTGGTTTTGATTTGCATTTCTCTGATAATGAGAGATGTTGAGCATCTTTTCATGTGTTTGTTAGCCATCTGTATGTCTTCTTTGGAGAAATGTCTGTTTAGTTCCTAAAGCTAGTTTTAAAATAGAAAGAGAGAGTGCGGGCTTTGGCAGCACATATACTAAAATTGGAATCACACAGAGAAGATTAGCATGACCCTTGTGCAAGGATGACACACAAATTTCAGAAGCATTCTATATTTTTATTAACAGATGCAAACTATTATATATAGAATGGTAAACAACAGGGTCCTACTGTCTAGTATAGAGAACTATATTCAATATCCTGTGATAAACCATAATGAAAAAGAACATGTCAAAGAATGTATATATATATGTATATATGTAAAGTTTTTTTGTTACCTTTTGAGTAAACTGTTGTAATTTCTGTATTTGCATTTGAAATCTTTCATAACTTTTGGGTGGATAACTAAGTATTGTTACATAGTGACCTATGATCCTATTTTATTGTTTTAACACTTTTAATATAATTGACAAACTTCCCCCAAATCAAGTTCTAAATGAAGTTTTTTTTACCTCTAGCTAACTTTGAGGTTTTCTAGAACACCCCTGGAACACCTCAAGATGTTTTCTCTGCTTATCAAAGAAAGACATTAAACTAATTAAGACCTATTTGGTAAGTTAAATTACATGGGAAGCATTGTTAAATGAATAGTGATAAACCTTCTTAGGTTGCATTGTATAGATAAATGCCATTAATATAAATGTTCGAGAAATCAAATGAAATTTCTAAAATTTAAATATGTCCCAGTGTGATGTCATCAATCATAATTCTAGCTATTATTTTAATATTATATGCCACTACAATAGCAAATTTCTTTGATGATTTCATTGTAAACAGGTTTTTAACCTTGCTTTTTAAGTCTTTTGTCTTCAATAGATAGTCATTTTTGTACTCTGATGCTTTTGCAAAAATGTTTCATGTTCAAAAATATTAATAGAAAGGGCCTTTTGACACATCATGTTTCTGATAATTTTCAGCTCATACCAGTGAACTAGTTAAGAAATTAAATAATTATAATGGAAACTGATGACTTCATAAGACTGTTAACAGAAGATCATGATCAACAAGAATTAATTACATAGGCTGAATGTTAGTGTGTATGACTTTTTGTCTGAAATATTACTAGCTTTTAATCTTTGTTGTCCAAATATAAGGAAACTGTTCCCCTTAAGTTAACTAGGACTTACAGCAATTGATACATTATAACTTTGTAAGCAGAACTGTAACATTCATCTTTTCTCTCTAAATTCCTACAGAATTTAGAAACTCTTAGTGAGGATTCTTATTTTTATGGCAATATAATTATTTGCATAAGTTTGATAAGAATCTGTTCTTAGAACAGGACATACTGGAAACATTGGGGTTACATTACCATGGTTTTGACTGGAATGTCATATTTGAGAAAATCCATAGAATCAGATATGACCAGATAGCTTTAAAGAACTAAGGTGAACTTTATGGAGCCATGAAGCCCATTAGGATTGTAGTTCTTGCTTCTTCTGTTTGCCCTCTGATGAAAGAAGAAGATAAGAGGATTGTGCAAGCTTGCTGACAGGAGGCACTGGCTGTGGGGAAGACTGGGTCTTGCTCTGGTGGGCAGGGCCATGTTCAGTAAATCTTTAATTCAGTTTTCTGTTGATGGGTGGAGCTGTGCTCCCTCCCAGTTAGTTGTTTGGCTGAGGTGCCCAGTACTGGAGTCGACAGGCTCTATGGTAGGGCTAAAGGCAACCTCCAAAAGGACTTATGCCAACATGCACCTTTCTGGACTATGGCTGCCAGAGTTCCTGTCCCCACAGCAGGCCAAGTCTGACCTACACCTTTGCAGGAGACCCTCAAACACTCACAGGCAGGTCTGGCTCAGTTTCCTGTGGAGTCACTGTTCCTTTCCCCTGGGAAACACAAGGTTTTGTCTGTGCCTTCCAAGAGTCACTGTTTCCACAGTCCTGTGGAAGTTCTGTAATCAAATTCCACTGTACATCAAAGTCAGATTCCCTGGGGATTCACAGTCCCTTTGCCAGACCCCCAGGTTGGGAAGTCTGAAGTGTGGGGCTTAGAACCTTCCCAACAGTGCAAGAACTTCTTTGGTATTATTGTTCTCCAGTTTGTGGGTCGCCACCCAGCAGGTATGAGATTTGATTTTAACATGATTGCACCCCTCCTACAATCTCATTGTGGCTTCTCCCTTGTCCTTGGACATGCGGTATCTTTTTTGTGTGGGTTCAAGCACCCTCTTGTTGATGGTTGTTCAGCAGCTAGTTTCAATTTTGGTGTTCTCACAGAAGGTGAGTGCACATCCTTCTACTCTGCCATCTTGAGGATTATGAATCAGATAAGTTGCTACACTGAGAGCAGAGAAAGTCCAGCACTGCTACACCTATGAATCTACCTTAGCTGTTGTGAACACACAATGAACATGGGAGTACAGATATCTTTTTATATCTGTTTTTATTTTCTTTAGATATATACCCAGGAATGGCTTGCTGGAACATAAGGTTGTTCTATTTTTCCTCTTTTAAGGAAACTGCAAACTGTGTTCCATAGTGGCTGCACCAATTTACATTCCCATTAACAGTGCACAAGGATTCCCATTATTGTTTGTTAATTCATATTATACTTAAAAATTTTATATAAAGTTTCAATCCACACACTTAAAAAATTGTTTCCACTTCTTTTCACACTCTTCTAATTTCTTTGACATCTTCAGCTATATTCCCTGGACAGCATATTCAAAAGCAGAGACATCACCCCGCTGACAAAGGTCCACAAAGTCAAAGCTGTGGTTCCTCCAGTCGTCATGTACAGATGTGAGAGCCAGACCACAAAGAAGACTGAGCACTGAAGAATTGATGCCCCTAATTGTGGTGTTGGAGAAGACTCTTGAGATTTCCTTGGACTTCAAGGAGAGCAAAGCAGTCAATCCTAAAAGAAATCAATCCTAAATATTCATTGGAAGGATTATTGCTAAAGCTGAAGCTCCAACACGCCAGCCATCCAATGCAAAGGGTCAACTCATTGGAAAAAAACCAATGAGTATGACCATATGGTCAAAGCTGTGCTTTTTCCAGTGGTCATGTGCTATTTTTCCAGTGGGACGTGAGAGTTGGACTGTGGAAAATGCTGAGTGTCAAAGAATCGATGCTTTTGAATTGTGGTACTGGGGAAGACTCTTTTAAGTCCCTTGGACTGCAGGGAGATTGAACTAGTCAATCCTAAGGGAAGTCAACCCTGAATATTCATTGGAAGGACTGATGTTGAAGTTGAAGCTCCAATGCTTAGGCCACCTGATGTGAAAAGCTGACTCACTGGAAATGACCCTGATTCTGGGAAAGATTGAGGGCAGGAGAAGAGGGCAACAGAGGATGAGATGGTTGGATGGCATCACCAACACAATGGATATGGGTTTGGGTGGACTCCAGGAGTTGGTGATGGACAGGGAAGCCTGGTGTGCTGCAGTCTATGGGGATGCAAAGAGTTGGACACGACTGAGTGACTGAACAACAACCATAACAAAGCCCTTTGGAAAAACAACCTGTTACCTTACTTACAGGGAGCCCAGCAGCCTTACCAGGTAAATAAGAAAGGTTACATCCTTGAAGGCCAAGAACCTCAAAATATTTTGAGGACCCCAAGCAGACGGGTATTTACCTGATCTATATGTATCTATATAAATATAAATAGTACAGGCAGATCTGATGACAAGTCTTTGGTATGACTTTTCTGATCTTAAGAGGCCTTTTATTAAAATTCAATCTGAGATTCCTTATGGAAGGTTCCAGCAGAGCCAACTTAAAAAAGCCTGCATGATTAGTTATGCAAATAATCAGGCAAAATTTACTGAAACCAGACTTCTTTTGAAAACAAGTTAGTCTTCATTTCATTTGGGTATATTTTGTAGAAATTAGGGTAATTTTAGAGAGAAAATGATTGTTTCTGTGAATTCTGAGTTCTAATGTTGTTAATTGTCTTTGAGGTTTTGTATTTACTGCCCAAGACTCACTTCATGGATATCCTTGTCACTATGTTGCATTGTGACAAAAGTTTAGTCCAATTATTAAAAAGATATACTAAGATTGTTTCTGAAGCTTATCACATAGATCTATTTTTGAATGAAGACTGGGTGACCTATGGCCTACATCCAGGAGATAATGTATAATATAAAAGAGATCATTGAAATGACTCTCTCCAACCTAGATTAAAGGACCCTTGTCAGATTCTCTTAATTAACTCTTGCACAGCATTACTTACTTAGTTACTTAAGTAGTGGCTCAGTCCTGTCTGACTCTATGTGACCCCATGGACTGTAGCCTACCAGGCTCCTCTGTTCATGGGATTTTCCAGGCAAGAGTACTGGAGTGGGTTGTCATTTCCTTCTCCAGGGGATCTTCCTGACCCAGGGGTAGAACCCAGGTCTCCCACAGGCAGACACTTTATCATCTGAGCCACCAGGGAAGCCCCAGTTATACACAGCATAACTGAAGAGAATTGATTCTTGGATTCCTATTTCCCACTTAGAAAGGGACCCTGCACTGGACTTGTCAATAGAGAGGACTGCTGACCTCAAACTCACCTTAAAATAATACTCAAACAGAGGAGAAACTACTTCCACCCCAGGATAAGAAGAAGACATTAGAAGGAGATAGCTTTGCCCAGATGCTGGATCTGACCCACATGATTATTTATAGTGTTTTTTTCATTTCTTTGACTTTTGCACATAACTCAAATGTTTTTATATCAGGGGCACAAGTCCCATGTAGAGTTTAAAAATTAATCCAATTGTTGGATTTATGGTCAATTACCTACATCAAGAACTTCTTGGTGTGTTTCTCCAAGGCTCTAATTGGACAACCCTTAGAAAAATTACTCTAGAAGAAAGAAGTTATATTTCTGTTTGAGCCACTTTTGATATTGCTAGATCGGAGGCCTTCACTTGGACAACCAATCATACTTGTTCTGACCATGGTCATAAATATGAATTACTTAAATCTTCCTTAATCACCCTTGTTTACTGTTGCTTTTCCTGGTAACCTCCCATAACTCACTCTCCCCACCCCCAAAATCCTATTTTGTCTTTAGCTAAGGATGATATTTAAGGTGATGGTTTTGGCCATCTTGGTGAGTTACCAGTTTTTCTGGGTCTCTTCCCAGAAATGTTATTAAACCTTGTGTGATTTTCTCCTGTTAATCTTTCTCCTGTCAATTTAATTCTTAGACAAGCCAGAAGAATGTAGATGAATAGAGGAAAATTTCTTCCTCCCTGAGAGTAGCCTTCAAATCCATTCAGTACCTTGGGGGTGGGAGGGAAGGATAGCTCTTTGTCAACTCTTTTTTTTTTTTTAAGTAACACATAACACAAGTATATAGTAAAAATTTCAAACTGGATGAAAGTTCATACAATGAATAGCCTTCCCTTGAAAGTCAATAAACAATCCCTCCCACTTTATTGCCAGTCCACCAGTTTCTCCCTCAGAGGCAACCACTGTTAACAGTTTCTTTGTAGCCATTGGGACATAGTCTGAATATTCAAATACATGGATATACATTCCCTTCTATTTTTTTACAGAGATGATAGCATACCATGTAAACTGTTCTGCACCTTGTTTTTTATATTAAAATTTATTTTCTTCCAAAATTTTGTCCTAATGAAATAAGCTGTTTCTTTTTTGAGTTTTGACCATTTCTTCAGGAAACTGCCTGTTTCCTCAATATTTTCCAGTTGTTTTCAGAGTTAGAACAACTAACAAAGTTCTTCATACCCATTGGTCTGTTAATCCCACTTCCACCACTTACAAAGTTTCTAAGCAATTTGGGCCAAGTCCTGTGACTCGTGATGTAGGGTAAATGTTCACAGTGTAACAGAGGGTAATGGATGTAGCATATTAAAGAGTAATGAATCAGTTTGGAAATTTTGTTAAGATATGGTTGCAATTAAGAACAGAAAACAATTACTATTTTGGGAGTGTAACCCTATGCCACCCCCTTCCTCTTCAACTTTCTTTCCTGAGTTTCTCTCTTCATAGCATATTATCTCACATTCACCTTGTACCCTATTAGTTAAATGAGGAACACTGGCATTTTTAGACTGAAATAACGCCTAGGTAAGCCAAACACTGACTTTCTCAACAATTGTTGTATGGCCTGTCCTCCTCTTAAGCCAGCACCAAGGCCATCTTGAAATCAGTGGCAAAGAGGCCAAGAGATAAGGTTAGGTGTTATAGTCGTGGTTTTCAGTTGGGGAGAGATAACTAACTTTGGAGGTTGGCAAGGAAACAGAAAAGGTTATTAAAGGCCTCAGGGAAGCCAGAAGGGACTTGGTAACCTGATAAGAGTGCTGAGGTCAGGACAGGGTAGGGGTGGCATTGGGGGGTGAGAATGGTACTGGCAGGGATGGTGGAGGAGGTATGGGAGGCTGAAGCTGGGCCTGGGGAATTGTACATAATATTCTCTTGTAACGTTTTTTTAAAGTTTCATATCTACTGGCCTAATTTTTAATATTATTCCCATCAGTATTTGCCCAAGTACTGAAAATGTGCTTGGTCCTACAAGGTGAGTTATAAGAATATTTAAACAAAACAGAACAACACACACACCCCTCATTAGTTTGGGAATTTCATCACACTACAGCCACATTCTTTTACGTTTACTACTTGTGTGCTTTCCTAGATTGCCCCCCAAAAATAAAACTCCCTATTTCACATCATCCCCTACCCTGTTTGTTAAAAGTGGAAAACTAGTATTTACTTGCCCCAAGAGGCACTCTAGCGTATTGCTCACATCAACAATGGATGCATTGCCTGATCTCATTTTAGCCTGGGGCGAGGTGAACTGGAGTCTGATACACTGAGAAAGTCCTGAGATGAGACAGAAAAAGAGATAGGGACATGTAGGAGTATTCTTTAAAAAGTTACTTTAATATTCATTCTCTTTCAGCCTGGAACATCTTCAGTACTTGCCCCAGATCGCTTAGGGCCAACAGTAGAAGGAGCAATTGGTAGGGAAGGCTTCATCCTTTTATTCAGCAGCTGGGAAACAGCCGCTCGGCCGCTGGGGGAGGGGCAGGGTTTTTCCCTAAAGTGCAGTTGTGGTGTGAGGTTGGGGGCGGCACACCGAGCCTCCGCCTGAGAGCCGGAAGCATGCGCTGGAGGGGGAGTGGCGCTGAGCCGGGGGAGGAGTGAGAGAAGGAAGCAGCAGTCTTCTGGCATACGGAGCCAGCTGAAAATCAGGGTTGAATGTTAAAAAGGGAGCGTATTTAGCGACACTCCTGGCCCCGAAGAAAGGAACTGAGGCGACACGAACCCCCTGTCCAACACCCAGAAGACGAGAGACCAGTGCCAGGGCCGCCAGCAGCTGTTAGGCGCTTTTTGGTGACGCGGCCGCCTCGCGCAGACGCGGTGACGGGCCACGGAATTCCACGTCTCAGGTTCCGCAAAGGCCTGTGGGAGCGACCGGTAGGAGGGCCAGGATGGCAGAAGCGGTGGAGTCTCCAGGAGACCCGGGGACAACAACGCCCAGGCCCCTGGTGAGCTTGGGATCTGCGGCAAAGGGGACCGAGGGTGAGGCAAAGTGCCCCTTAAGGAAGTAGGGTGACGGGCTTGTACTTGAGAGTACTGGAATTTCTTCCTCCCGACAGGCCCTTCCTGTATCAGATGCCAGATCCAGTCCCAACCCTCTACCTGTTCTTTGGGCTGACTGCCCCCCCATCCCCCTCGCCACCGCCCCTCTACTTCTTTCCACGCCTTCTTGTGAAACTCTCATTCACTTTCCTTTCGCAGGCTCACCACTTGTCCTCCTCCCCTTCATTTTGTTAAATGCTGAGCTTTAGGCGATTTAAGTATCTGCATCTGCTGTCCCCTATTTTATCGAGACTTGTCACTAGTCCTCGATGGAGTAGCAGCATTCTGAGATTAATGAGAGATTGATTCTCATGGGACATGATAACTTGATTATTTATTTGCTCAGTGAACCCCAGTCGTCCTGTTTTAATCCCTGCCCTCCCTTGTCACAGCTCCTTGCAGTCCTCTTCATGATGATCTCTTGCGCCTGTCTCTGCAGAGGACAGAATTTCTATTGCAAGTACCACAAGTCCAAAGCCTGGACATGTATTTAAGAACACAGGGTTTGGAGTTAAAATTACTTGGCCTGGAATCACCCATTCTGGCACTTGTGTGAATTTGGGCAAGTCATTTAATGGAGAGTATTTCTTCATGTGTAAAATGGAGATAAAAATACCTGCCTCAAAGAGTTTTTAGGAAGTTGAAATGACATAATTTATGTGAAGCGTCTAATAAAATTAGTACCATGACTGAGTAGTGTCAACTCAACATTCTGCCCCCCATCCCACCTCCCAAACAACGTTTAGTCATGTCCCAAATAGTGTTTATGAGTAGGTGCTCAATAAATGGTACATTCCTTTTCTCTGTTTTAAATTGTCAACATAGTAGAGGACTGACCTGGGAGTCAGGTGAAACTGATTCCAGTTATGGTTCTGCTTACTAGCTTTATTTGTTCATCTCTTCATTCTTTTGACAAATATTTATTGAGCATCCACTACGATCCAGGCACTCTTTTAGACATGGTGGATACAACAGTGAAAGAGAGTGAGTAGGTCCAAGTTCTCATGGAGTACTTGTGACCTTGAGGAAATAACTCTGAACCCGTTTTGCCTTTTGGAAAATGATAGTAAGTCACCACAGAGTCAGAGTACTGAATGAACTAATATAAGCATAGGGCATGGTATGCCATAGTTACAGGTGTTTAGATGTTTTTAGTTCCTGTTTTTCATCTAAACTGCCCCACTTCTCTTTTATGAAGCTTTCCCCCAATTAATTTTAGTGGTTCTGATTACTCATTACTCAGTATCTAATACAATTCTATTCAGCAGTGTTTGTTGAACTCCCACAAAGTGTAATACACTATGCTAGTTGCTTTAAGAAATACAAACGGCCTGTCCTTCTGGTGCTTACAGTCTGATTTTAGACATAAGACAAACATACAATGCTAACATAAGACAGTATGTAAGAAAGTTACAAATAACATTTTAACATAATTTAAAAGATGCTATCATGTCTTGTTGAAGTGATGAAGCAGGCAACATGGTAGAAGTTATATTTGAGGGAGCCTCAAAGGATGGGTAGGATGTGAACATAAGAGCTATGAATGATTGACTACCTGATATGTGCCAGGATTGTGCTAGACATCCTTTGCATATTTTCTAAACTTTATAGCAACTATTTCAGTTAGGTGGTGTTTAGACTATGTTTTACTTGTAGGTGAGGAGATGAGACTCAGAGAGATTTGATGATTTCTGTAGGGTAACAAGGCTGAAATTTGAACCTGGGTCTGCTTCTGAAACCAAGACTATTACCATTAATGCTACACAGACTCTCATCGGTGAAGATACAGAGGTTAGGAGATACTAATGTATTTGTAGAACAACAGAGAGGTTACTTTAGTTGAAGCACAGGGAAGTATTAGAAAAGAAGCCTTAAAAGATAAAGCTACTGAAGTAGAGAAGCAGTGTAGAACAGTGGCTTTGTGTGCTCTGGGAGTCAAATTGTCTAGGTTTGGTTCTATGCTCTGTTATTTAACTAGCTGTGGGATATTGGGGAAATTACCAAAATCTCTCCATGTCTCAGTTTCCCTATCTGTAAAATGGAGATAAAGTAATACAGGGTTGTTCGGTGGATTGAATAAGTTAATACACATAAAACCCTTAGTGGAGTGTCTGGCACATAATAATCATGCAATAAGTGTTATTTCCTTTTATTGACTACTATGCTGGGAGGTTTAACAGGCAATGAGTCAGTGGAAATTTTTGAGGAGGGAAGGGTTTTAAATCATGAATTTGACAGCATAACAAAGGAAAAGTTACCATGGGAAATGTGTGGAATCTAGAATACCAGTGCAATTGTTGCAGTAGTTCTGGGATGAAGTGATGGCTACCTGGATTATAGCAGCGGTAGATGTGAAGATTTGAGAAAAGCAGAATCCTCGAGGATTTACAGTGCTAGGGAGAATGTGTCTTAGTGTTTTTCAAACTTTAACATGCTAGCAATCATCTGGGGAATCTTATTAAATTGCAGATTCTCTTTTAGTAGGTCTGAGATGAGGCCTAAGATTCTGCGTTTCTAATAAGCTCCCAGATGGTGTGGCTGCTCCCAATATCACATTTTGAAAAACAAGACTATAGATAAATGGGAGGAAAGTGATACCCTAAACAGAAATACACAAGAGGATGAGGGCCCTAAATGTTGATTCATTCATTCACTTTTGGAAGTGTTTAGTTCCAGATATTGGCAGGCCATCCAATAGATATCCAGCAGGTAGTTGGACACTAAAATCTGGACTTCAGGGCTCACAAGAGGTCAGGACTAGAGAGATTGACTTGGAATCATCTGTATAGAGTTGAGAATATAGAATCTTGGGTAATGCTTGTCTATTGCCTATCTATTTAAGGAGCAGAAAAAAGAGCCATAATAATCACTGTAGCCTAGGGTCTGGAAGGATGTTGGTCCCAGGTGGACCATGCCACTAAGCCCCTTCCCGCCTGCTTGGACCAAGTTGTTTCCTGCTTGATTTCATCCACCCCAGCCCACTTGTTGACCTTGTTGACTTCTTTTTCTCTTCAGAATTTTGTCCAGTAGTATGACCCATCTGCTCCCAAGTGCTTTCTTAAGGCTGCAGTCCCCACATTTATTGTGTGTTTTTGGCCCTGCCTTTACTTGCTCCCCTCATTGGCCCAAGCCAGGCAGCAAAGTGTGCACATGTGTTTATACACATATGTATGTATGTGCACAAGCCTGCCAGCACAGAGGAAGGGGAAGGACCTGAGGTCCAAGTCACCTTTCATCCTCACCAAGGGGCTAGTCAGAGAGCAAGGTCCACTAGCTGAGGGCCTGGTAGCACTGTCTCATATATGGGGCTGGAGAGCTTCATATCCTGGCTCAGTTCACTGAGCAATGTTACTGATTCTCTGGAGAAGAGATATTGAGGAAGGGTTGGGATGAGGGGTGAGTGGGAATCACATGGCACTTTAGTGACTACAGTCACTTCCAAAACCAAGTAACTGGAGTTAGGCCAAACTTCCCCAGTTAAGGGCCCAGTCTTCCAAAAGATTGGCCACTTCATATACCAGCCACAGGTTTGGAGGTTCCCAGGACCACCCTCACTTCTGAACTACTGCCTGCAAGTTCAAGGGTTCCTATGGTCAGGCTCTGTAATTCACTAGAATGACTCACCGAACTCAGGACAATGGTATACTTAAAATTACACTTTTATTATAGCAAAACGGTACAGTCCAAACCAGCAAGAGGGGGAGATGTGTAGGTTGAGGTCTGAGATAGTTTGTAACACAAAGCTTCCTTGTCTTCTCTCAGGGGAGTAAAGGCAGTACCTTGTTACCCTCCTGATACGTTGATGTATGACAGACAGTAGGTAGAATATTGCCATCCAGGGAAACTCACCCACATACCTAGAGTTTTTATTGAGGTTTCATTACATAGGTGTGATTGATTGGATCGTTTTTTCTTCCACTCCCAAGAGACCAGGTTTGTATCACAGTGCTCAAGTGAAGTCGCTCAGTCGTGTCCAACTCTTTGTGACCCCATGGACTGAAGCCTACCAGGCTCCTCAATTCATGGAATTTTCCAGGCAAGAGTACTGGAGTGGGTTGCCATTTCCTTTTCCAGGGGATCTTCCCAACCCAGGGATCGAACCCAGGTCTCCCACATTGTAGGCAGACGCTTTACCATCTCAGCCACCAGGGAAGTCCTCACAGTACTCAAAACTTAACCTCAATCCTCTAATCTTACGTTTGGTCTTTTAGGAGTGGTTAGCCCCTATGCTGAGTCACCATTAGCATAAAGTAAGGATCTACCAGGACTCACTTGTTAGCTAAACTGTTAAGGCTCATTATGAATAACGAAAACATTACTATCCTTTGGGAAAACCCAGGAGTTTAGAGTCTACCTCCCAGAAACAGGAAACAAAGGTTAGCCAAATAATTTATTCTACAACAGTGACAGAACCTGAATTGACTCCCTGGGACCCTGAGCTCCTAATGTTTATTTAGTCCTTGCTGTGAGCCTGCTACTTAAGTGCTTTACTTCTATTAGTATATTTCTTCCTCAGGACAACCCTGTGATGATGGTACCATAATCTCAGTTTTACAGATGAGGAAACTGAGGCACAGAGAGGCAAAGGAACCTGCTCATTGTCACACAGGTAGTAAATGAAGAAGTTAGGATTAGAACTCTTGCAGCCTCCAGGAGAATTGCACCCTTAACCAAGGCTGTCCACATGCCACATGTTGAGCATTGATTATGTGCTACATGACTTGCAGGTGTTACCTAATTCTCATAGCAGTGTTGTTTCCAAGGAACGGCCATTCAGCTTCAAAGCCCATTCGTTCTGCACTGCCCTGCCTACCCTAGCTGTAGCAGGCAACAAGATAACTCAAAACATGAAATCCTGGAGTTTGAAAGGACAGTATCATAGTAGTGAAGAGAGAATAATGACTTCAAAATGGGGTGGTTTACACATTAAGTGCTGAAGAATATTCAGAAGATGAAACTGAGAAAGGATTCTTATATTTCCCTTTTTTAATTGCAGATTTTATTTATTTATTTATTTTGGACAACCTGTAGTGTGTAGGATCTTAGTTCCCTGACCAGGAATCAAACCCATGCCTCATGCATTGGAAGCACAGAGTACTCTTGACTGCCAGGGAAATCCCAGGATTCATATACTTCTTGATTGTGAGGTCACTGTTAGCAGTGTCACTAAAGTTGTGGGAAGACCAGTACAGATTACAAAGGATTAAGCAAGTAAGAGAGTGAAGAGCAGTTTGATCAGAGAAGAGGAGAAGAAGGAGAGCAGTTTGAGGTGGTAAAAGAAGCAAGAAAGTGAAATATTTTACCATTTTATTATGTGAGCTTTCATATATTTACTTTTATTTTTAAAAATGTTTATTTGTTTGCTTACATATTTGTTTATTTGGCTGTGACAGGTCTTAGTTGTGGCATGTGGGATCTAGTTCCCTGACTAGGAATGGAACGCTGGGTTCCCTATTTGGGGAGTCTTATCTTAGCCACTGGACCACCAGGAGAGTTCCTCAAACATTTAAATAAAATAAAGAGTAGTATAACAAATCTCATATAACTTTCAGCATTCTGCTATTATTTCATTTATTCCCTTACCACATTTTTTTCTAAAATAGCCTTTTTATTTTGAGCTAATTTTAGACATAGATAAATTGCAAAAATGGCACAGAGAGTTCCTGTATACCCCTCACTCAGCTTCCTCTAGTGGTAACATTATATATAACCATAGTACAAAGATCAGAACCAGGAAGCTAATGTTTATACAACACTATTAAACTATAGTTCTTATTTGAATTTTATTAGGATTTCCACGAATGCCCTTTCCAGGATCTTGTCCAGGATCTCACATTGCATTTAATTGTTATTTTTCCTTAGTTTTCTTCAGTTTGTAATGGTTCTTCAGTATTTCCTTGTCTTTCATGATCTTTTATGAGTATTTTAAAGCAAATCCCAGATGTATCCCTTTACCCATAAATACTTCAGTATGTTTCTCTAATAGGTAAGGACTGTTTGTTTTCTTTGATTATCACACATAATAATAATCACTCCTTAATATTATCTAATCTCAGTTCATCTACCAATTTTCTAAAAAAAATGTGTTTTTACAATTTGTGCAAATCAGGATCCAAACAAGGTCAAATTGCATTTGGATAATAAATTTCTTTTAATATATGTGTCCTCTTTTTGATGTAATGTATTTGTTTAAAGTCATTTGTCTTATAGAATTCTCCACTTTCTGTATTTGGCCTATTGTATCCTTCTATTTTTAGTAGGTGCCTCTGTCCACATATTTCCTGTAAACTCTTAAGATCTAGAGATTTGTTTATATTTAGGTTCATTTTGGCTTGGGTAGGGGAGGCAGAAAGAAAAACAAACTTAGGTGGCCCCTAAAATTAGGATTTTTTGTTTATTTTTTAGCTTTCTGTTGAGAAAAGTTTCAAACATATACAAAAGTAGAATAATAAAGTGCACTCTTGTGTACCCAACCTTCAATAATAATTACCAGTTTATGGCCAGTCTTCTTTCTTCTGTAGCCCTACCCACCTCCCTTCTATACTATTTTAAAACGAATCCCAAGCATCATTACATTAATAAATATTTAATATGTATCTTTAAAAGATAAGAATTCTGTTTTTAAAGAATATAACCACAATATCATTAGTACATGTAAAAAATCAATACTTCCCTAATATCAAATATCTTGTCAGTGTTCAAACTTCCAGCTCTCTCCTAAATGTTGTATTTTTATAATTTTGACCCACCACCTAAGTTTCATTGGAACACAGCTGCACTTCATTTTTTAATGTACTGTCTTTGACTTCTTTCATGCTACAGAAGCAGAGTTGAGTAGTTCCAACAGAAACCATTTAGCTCTCAAAACCTAAAATATTTACATTTGGATCTTTCACAGAAAAAGTTTGGTGACCTCTGCTTTAGGCAGTTACCTTTTAGGATCATTAAAAATAAGAAACAATGCATTTTATATTGACTTTCATTTAAACCGCTTCTGGAGATCTTCATTTCCTTGTGGAAATACAAACCTTCTTCTGATATCATATTCCTTTCTGAAGATTATTGTTTAACATTTCTTGGAATGCATGTTTCAGGTTTTTGCTCATCTGAGAAAAGTCATTATTTTGCTGGCTTTTTTTTGGGAGGGGGTTATTATAAGACTTTTATTGAGCAAAGACAGTGTTACCTTGAGAGTTGGTTAGAGTATGTTGTAAGTGTATAAAGTCATAATTCATGTTTTGATGCTGTTAAACTTTAATTTTATTTCATTTTATTTTAGGGAGCAGGAGAGGTTTACACTTTTCTTTGAGAAACAAAAAGGGAAAGCAGTTATCCCTCATCCAAGGCAGGAAATAGTCAATTATTGCTTTACAGCAGCATTGTCATTTCAAAGAAGTGGGAACTAGTCCCTCTTTAAATGGCTTTTTAATTCAATCAGTGTTACTCCAGTATAATGCCTGTTCAGTAAAAATCACCCATTTTAAGTATGTAGAGGGTTTTCAAAACATACTTGTTTCTGAGATCATACTGGGAGAATGAATAAAAGTGTTTGGAGTTTGCAGTCCTGAGAAGCATCTTTGTTATCTGTGATTCTGGCTCCTTTGCATGGCAAAATCACATATGCCTGAAAAGACAGCTGTCATTTCAACTTTCACTGATGTCCTGTTACTTGGGACAGGACATCAAGAACAGGAAGTCAAGGATATTCTGGAAGGCTCCAAGTTTCTGGGCCTTTGAGTTTGGTATGAATGACCTCAGGGCCTTTTCCCTCTGCTCCATTTTTTTTTTTTCCTCTTTCTGGAGGAGAGGCCAAAGGCACAGGCGGATATGTCTTGCACAGAGCCCCATAGTCCATGGATGTGGCTGGTGGTCTCCCATGAACCTGAGACATGTATTGCCTTTCATTTTTAATAGCTATTTTTGTTGTTTTTTGAATTGTGGGTTGAAAGTTTTATTCATTCAGCACTCTAAAGGTGTGTTTGTCTTCTTTCTTGCATTGTTTTGAGTGAGATGTCTATTGTGTCTTTTTTCCTCTGGTTACCTCTAAGGTTTTCCTCTTTATCTTTGGTTTTCAGTAGTGTGAATGTGTCTAGGTTTGTGGATTTTTGCTTTTGTTTTGTCTTTAGGTATTTATCTTGATTGGGGTTTTTTGGACTTGGATCCATCATTTGAGGTCTTCGTCATTCTGGAAAACAATTCAGCCTTTACCTTTTCAGATATGCTTTCAGATCCATTATCTCTCATGGGATTTCAATAATATACAAATTAGATTATTTAATATCAACCCCACAGTTCTTGCATGCTGTATTCTGTTTGGGGTGGTCTTATGTTTTTTTTTCCTGTTTTATTGAAATATTGACATATAACATTGTATAAATTTAAGGTATACAATAGAATGACTTAATATATGTGTTTATTTTCTTTTCCAGCTCTTGTTTCTGTTTAGATAATTTTCACTGACCTATCGCTGATTTCTTTGTTTGACCTTGTTGAGTCTGTTACTATGTTCTTTTATTTCTAGCATTACCATTTGACTCTTACAGAAATGGTAGGGACCTAACAGAAGCAGAAGATATTAAGAAGAGGTGGCAAGAATACACAGAAGAACTTTACAAAAAAGATCTTCACGACCCAGATAATAACGATGGTGTGATCACTCACCTAGAGCCAGACATCCTGGAACGTGAAGTCAAGTGGGCCTTAGGAAGCATCACTACGAACAAAGCTAGTGAAGGTGATGGAATTCCAGTTGAGCTTTTTCAAATCCTAAAAGATGATGCTGTGAAAGTGCTGCACTAAGTATGCCAGCAAATTTGGAAAACTCAGCAGTGGCCACAGGACTGGAAAAGGTCAGTTTTCATTCCAACCCCAGAGAAAGGAAATGCCAAAGAATGCTCAAACTACCACATAATTGCACTCATCTCACACGCCAGCAAAGTAATGCTCAAAATTCTCCAAGCCAGGCTTCAGCAATATGTGAACCGTGAACTTCCAGATGTTCAAGCTGGTTTTAGAAAAGGCAGAGGAACCAGAGATCAAATTGCCAACATCTGCTGGATCATCAAAAAAGCAAGAGAGTTCCAGAAAAACATCTATTTCTGCTTTATTGACTATGCCAAAGCCTTCAACTGTGTGTATCACAATAAACTGTGGAAAATTCTGAAAGAGATGGGAATACCAGACCACCTGATGTGCCTCCTGAGAAACCTGTATGCAGGTCAGGAAGCAACAGTTAGAACTGGACATGGAACAACAGACTGGTTCCAAATAGGAAAAGGAAGTACATCAAGGCTGTATATTGTCACCCTGCTTATTTAACTTCTATGCAGAGTACATCATGAGAAATGCTGGGCTGGAAGAAGCACAATCAGGAATCAAGATTTCCGGGAGAAATATCAGTAACCTCAGATATGCAGATGACACCACCCTTATGGCAGAAAGTGAAGAAGAACTTAAGAGCCTCTTGATAAAAGTGAAAGAGGACAGTGAAAAAGTTGGCTTAAAGCTCAACATTCAGAAAACTAAATGTTGGTCCCATCACTTCATGGGAAATAGACGGGGAAACAGTGGCTGACTTTATTTTTCTGGGCTCCAAAATCACTGCAGGATGGTAATTGCAGCAATGAAATAAAAAAAAAAACGCCTACTCCTTGGAAGGAAAGTTATGACCAACCTAGATAGCATATCAAAAAGCAGAGACATTACTTTGCCAACAAAGGTCCATCTCGTCAAGGCTGTGGTTTTTCCAGTGGTCATGTATGGATGTGAGAGTTGGACTATAAAGAAAGCTGAGTGCCATCTGTGTTACCCAGTGTTGTTCTCATGCTTTGCTGCAGATGAGCAAGTGTTCATGTCCCATCTCCTTGGAAGTGTGTGTCTTTGCTTAGATTTCTTTCATGCTACTTGGTTGCCCTAAAACCTCAGCTCAGATGGGTTCAAGGAAAATTATGATTTTGTAATTAATCTGGCTTTTTTTCATTGTTCTAGTGGATGGAATGCTTATTGCAGCTTTCTATATCCTGATTAGAAATCAAACTTCAGTGTTGTAAGCTCACTTGAGATAGTTACTCTTTGTGTGGTTATGTATTTAATTTAGCAGGTTCATTTGTTCCATTTTTCTTTCAGTTTTAGGGACTACTTTTAAATTTTAATTTTGTTTAATAATTTTGTGAAGTATTTATATGATTTCAAGTCATAAATACAGAACAGTGTGTATTCTAAGAAGCCTAACTTGTCTCCTTGTTTCCTCCACCTTTCCCCCTCCTTTCCAAAATAGGAAGCTTTAAAAAAAAATCTATAAATACTACTTACATTGCATGTGACTTAAGTCACTTTGTGTGTGCATGCTCAGTCTCTCAGTCATTCTGACTCTTTGTGATCCCATGGACTGTAGCCTGCCAAGCTCCTCTGTCCATGGGTTTCTCCAGGTGAGAATACTGGAGTGGGTTGCCATTTCCTCCTTCAAGGGATCTTCCCAGCCCAGGGATTAAACCTAGATCTCTTGCATTGTAGGCGGATTCTTTAACGTCTGAGCCACGAGGGAAGACTATATTTTCAGGGATCATTTCTAAGTCATATTGCATGATTTATTTCTTATTTTTAAAAGGTAACATTCAGATATGTGTGTATGTGTATGTGTATTCCTTCCTTTCTTAGAGGTAGCATGTATACAAACTTTTCTTCACATTCTTTTTTAACACGCCATAATATTGAGGTGGTGAAAAAGTTTGGTTTTATCTGTAAGATGGCCCCAAGGAGTGCATCATTGTCTCTTTTAATTTTTATTTTTTTAATTATGAAAGTATGGTAACACATTTATAGGAGACTTGGAAAATACAGAACAAGATTGCATATAGTTCCACTGTATATTACAATTATTTTAAGTAAACTATGATTTTTATTTGGAGTTTCAATATCAAACTCTCAAAAATTAATATATGAATATACAGAGAAGTAGAAGGATATAGTAGATCTGAAAAGCACTGTGAACCAGTTCACACAACAGTAGGATACAAATTCTATTCACATTCCCATAGACTGTAGACTCAGAGACACTGGAACATATCCAGGGACATAAAGTGCAAAATTTTCATGGTCTAATGGTATTGAAATTATACAGAATCTGTTCTCTTGTGCTCACTTAGTTGTGCCTGACTCTTTGCAACCCTATGGACTCTCCAGGCTCCTCTGTCCGTGGAATTTTACAGGCAAGAGTACTGGAGTGGGTTGCCATTTTCACTCACTGTGGAATTATGTTAGAAATCAATATCAAAAGATATTTGAAAATAATCCACATTTTTCAAGTGCATTGTGACATTTACCAAGAGAGATTACTTAAACTTAGCCATCAAAAGATTCAATAAGGTTAGATTGAAAAAAACAGAGAGGATGATTGCTGAGAAGAAATGCTTAGTTGTCTTTAACTTCATTTGAACCAATTTTGTTAGCTTGTGACTGCTGTCATATCACATTCATTTTGTAAAAATTTACCAAAATGGTGAATTTTTGTATAGCCATTTTAATATTGAAGATGGGAGGGAAAAAGCAACATTTTTGGCATATCATGCTTTATTATTTCAAGAAGGGTAAAAACACAACTGAAACACAAAAAGATTTGTGCAGTATATGGAGAAAGTGCTGTGACTGATAAAACATGTCAAAAGTGGTTTGGGAAGTTTTGTGTGCTGGTTGATGCTCCATGGTTGGGTAGAACAGTTGAAGTTGAAAGTGATCAAATCAAGATTAATTGAGAACAATCAAAGTTATATTATCAGGTGGGAAAGCACCGACCTACTCAAAATATCCATATCAAGCATTGAAAATCATTTGCACCAGTTTGGTTATGTTAATTGATGTTTGGGTTCCACATAAGTTAAGCAGAAAAAAAACCCAAACTTCTTGACCATATTTCCACATGTGATTGTCTACTGAAACATAATGAAAACATTCCATTTTTAAAAACCAATTTTGACAAACTATTAGCCAGACTCATCAAGAAACAAAGGGAAGAGGATCAAATCAACAAACTTAGAAATGAAAATGGGGAGATCTCAACAGACGACACATAAATTCAAAGGTTCATAAGAGACTATCACCAGCAGCTATATGCCAATAAAATGGACAACTTGGAATAAATGGACAAATTCTTAGAAAAGTATAACTTTCCAAAACTGAACCAGGAAGAAATAGGAGATCTTAACAGACCCATCACAAGCACGGAAATTGAAACTGTAATCAGAAATCTTCCAGCGAACAAAAGCCCAGGACCAGATGGCTTCACAGCTGAATTCTACCAAAAATTTAGAGAAGAGCTAGCACCTATCTTACTCAAACTCTTCCAGAAAATTGCAGAGGAAGGTAAACTTCCAAACTCATTCTATGAGTCCACCATCACCCTAATACCAAAACCAGACAAAGATGCCACAAAAAAAGAAAACTACAGGCCAATATCACTGATGAACATAGATGCAAAAATCCTTAACAAAATTCTAGCAAACAGAATCCAACAACATATTAAAAAGATCATACACCATGATCAAGTGGGCTTTATCCCAGGAATGCAAGGATTCCTTAATATCCGCAAATCAATCAATGTAATACACCACAAATTGAAAGGTAAAAACCATATGATTATCTCAATAGATGCAGAGAAAGCCTTTGACAAAATTCAACATCCGTTTATGATAAAAACTCTCCAGAAAGCAGGAATAGAAGGAACATACCTCAACATAATAAAAGCTATGTATTTGATAAAAACTCTCCAGAAAGCAGGAATAGAAGGAACATACCTCAACATAATAAAAGCTATATATGACAAACCCACAGCAAACATTATCCTCAGTGGTGAAAAATTGAAAGCTTTTCCCCTGAAATCAGGAACAAGGCAAGGGTGCCCACTCTCACCACTACTATTCAACATAGTTTTGGAAGTTTTGGCCACAGCAATCTGAGCAGAAAAAGAAATAAAAGGAATCCAGATTGAAAAAGAAGAAGTAAAACTCTCACTGTTTGCAGATGACATGATCCTCTACATAGAAAACCCTAAAGACTCTACCAGAAAATTACTAGAGCTAATCAATGAATATAGTAAAGTTGCAGGATATAAAATTAACACACAGAAATCCCTTGCATTCCTAAACACTAACAATGAGAAAACAGAAAGAGAAATTAAGGAAACAATTCCATTCACCATTGCAATGAAAAGAATAAAATACTTAGTAGTATATCTACCTAAAGAAACAAAAGACCTATATATAGAAAATTATAAAACACTGATGAAAGAAATAAAAGGGGACACAAATAGATGGAGAATCTATTCATGGATTGCAAGAATCAGTATAGTGAAAATGAGTATACTACCCAAAGCAATCTATAGATTCAGCTATCCCTATCAAGCTAACAACGGTATTTTTCACAGAAATAGAACAAATAATTTCACAATTTGTATGGAAATACAAAAAACCTCGAATAGCCAAAGCAATCTTGAGAAAAAAGAATGGAACTGGAGGAATCAACCTACCTGACTTCAGGCTCTACTACAAAGCCACAATCATCAAGACAGTATGGTACTGGCACAAAGACAGAAACATAGATCAATGGAAGAAAATAGAAAGCCCAGAGATAAATCCACAAACCTATGGACACCTTATCTTTGACAAAGGACGCAAGGATATACAATGGAAAAAAGACAACCTCTTTAACAAGTGGTGCTGGGAAAACTGGTCAACCACTTGTAAAAGAATGAAACTAGAACACTTTCTTACACCATAGACAAAAATAAACTCAAAATGGATTAAAGATGTAAATGTAAGATTAGAAACTGTAAAACTCCTAGAGGAGAACATAGGCAAAACACTCTCCAACATAAATCACAGCAAGATCCTCTATGACCCATCTCCCAGAATATTGGTAATAAAAGCAAAAATAAACAAATGGGACCTAATGAAACTTAAAAGCTTTTGCACAACAAAGGAAACTATAAGCAAGGTGAAAAGACAGCCTTCAGAATTGGAGAAAATAATAGCAAACGAAGCAACAGACAAAGAATTAATCTCAAAAATATACAAGCAACTCCTGAAGCTCAATTCCAGAAAAATAAATGACCCAATCAAAAAATGGGCCAAAGAACTAAACAGACATTTCTCCAAAGAAGACAGACAGATGGCTAACAAACACATGAAAAAATGCGCAACATCACTCATTATCAGAGAAATGCAAATCAAAACCACAATGAGGTACCATTAGACGCCAGTCAGAATGGCAACTATCCTAAAGTCTACAAGCAATAAATGCTGGAGAGGGTGTGTAGAAAAGGGAACTCTCTTACACTGTTGGTGGGAATGCAAACTAGTACAGCCACTATGGAAAACGGTGTGGAGATTCCTTAAAAATCTGGAAATAGAACTGCCATATGACCCAGCAATCCCACTCCTGGGCATACACACTGAGGAAACCAGATCTGAAAGAGACATGTGCACCCCAATGTTCATCGCAGCACTGTTTATAATAGCCAGGACATGGAAGCAACCTAGATGCCCATCAGCAGACGAATGGATAAGAAAGCTGTGGTACATATACACAATGGAACGTTACTCAGCCAGTAAAAATAATGCATTTGAATCAGTTCTGATGAGGTGGATGAAACTGGAGCCCATTATACAGAGTGAAGTAAGCCAGAAAGAAAAACACCAATACAGTATACTAATGCATATATATGGAATTTAGAAAGATGGTAACGATAACCCTATATGCAGGACAGAAAAAGAGACACAGATGTATAGAACAGACTTTTGGACTCTGTGAGAGAAGGCGAGGGTGGGATGATCTGTGAGAATAGCATTGAAACATGTATATTATCAATTGTGAAACAGATCGCCAGTGCAGGTTTGATGCATGAGACAAGTGCTCAGGGCTGGTGCACTAGGATGACCCAGAGGGATGGGATGGGGAGGGAGGAGGGAGGGGGGTTTAGGATGGGGAACACATGTAAATCCATGGCTGATTCATATCAATGTATGGCGAAAACCACTACAATATTGTTAAGTAATTAGCCTCCAACTAATATAAATAAATGAAAAAATAAAAACAAATTGTTTTGGGCAATGAAAAGTGGATACTGTGCAGCAGTGTGGAACAGAAGAGATCATGTGGCAAGTGAGATGAACCATCACCAACCACACCAAAGGCTGGTCTTCATCCAAAGAAGTCAATTTGTACATTGTGGGATTGGAAGGGAGTCCTCTATTATGAGCTCCTTCTGGAAAACCAACAGATCACTTCCATCAAGTACTGCTCCCAGTGAGACCAACTGAAAGCAGCACTTGGAGAAGTGTCCGGTATTAGTGAACAGAAAATGCATAATCTTCCTCGGGGTAACACAAGACCTCAGGTTTCTTTGATGACCTGACAAAAACATAATTGTTTGGCTGGGAAGTTCTGATTCATCCACTGTATTCACCAGAAATTGCACCTTCAGATTTCCATTTATTTTGGTCTTTATAAAATTCTCTTAATGGAAAAAAAATTCAATTCCCTAGAAGATTGTAAAAGGCACCTAGAATAGTTATTTGCTCAAAAAGATAAAAAGTTTTGGGAAGATGGAATTATGTAGTTGCCTGAAGAATCACAGAAGGTAGTAGAACAAATGGTGAGTACATTGTTCAGTAAAGTTCTTGGTGAAGATGAAAAATGTGTCTTTTATTTTTACTTTAAAACTGAAGGAACTTTTTGGCCAACCAGATGGTTCTTTAGAGATATCCTCATTCTTCTTACAGCTGCATAGCATTCCATTATGACATACCATGCTTTATTCAACTAATTCTCTGTTGATGGACATTTGGGCTATTCTCAGGGTTTTTTTTTTTTTTTTTTTTTTTGCTTTTACAGGTAGTATTGTAATGAGGAGCCTTGTGTATATGTCTTTTTGTATATTTACTGCTTTAGACTCCTAAAAGTGGTGAGCAATCCATATGTAAATTTGCTAGATATTGCCAGATTCATCTTCTGTAGGGCCTAGTACCATTTTGCCTTCCCACCAACCGTGAATGCTCTTTCCCCTCAGCTTTACTTGCAGAGTGTGTTGTCAAACTTGGATTTTTGCCAGTCTAATGTGTGAAGAATTTTCAAGTACGTTTAATAAAACTGTGATCAAAAAGTTGTTTTTTTAATAAATTTTTTGAACAACCTCATTCTTTCTAGAATTTTACTGTACTGCAACTGTTTCATTTATCTGCAACTGTTGTACACTAAACATTAGACCCATTGGACCAAGAACCATATGAGGAGGGTTTGCTTCTGTTCTCTTAGAAACTTGAAGATTCTAGAGTTTCAATCACAATAATCAAGTTTGGCATATGAATGTAAGAGTTTAAAAGTTTACAGTCTTGCAGTTCACTTTGGAAATGTTATTTGATCTGTGGTTGCCAATAATCTGGTAAAAAAAAAAAAAGAGGATAAATAATGTGCTTTACTGTTTCTGTGTTCTTCCCAGTTTTCTTTTAGATTTTACATAATGTTCCTTCTTAGCCAGCAGAGGCCACTAGAGCTAACTAAAGAGCAGAAGTGTAAAAGAATCATGACAGTGCTAAGATGTGATCACTGAAAGGTCACTTTTTTTCAATAGTTCTACAATCTTACCAGCTATGTCCTGTTAAGATTTCATGCTTGAAAGAAACTGTTTGAGGCCAAGAAAATATCTATTGTTGTTGTTTTAGTTGCTAAGTCGTGTCTGATTCTTTTGTGGCCCTGTGGACTGACCCCCTACCAGGCTCCTTTGTCCATGGGATTACCCAGGGAAGAATACTGGAATGGGTTGCCATTTCCTTCTCCAGGGTATCTTCCTGACTGAGGAATCAAACCTGTGTCTCCTGCATTGGCAGACAGATTCTTTACCTACTGCACCACTAGGAAAGCACATAAAATATCTATGCCATTTACTTGATAACTTTTTTCATCATATTCCATCTGGCTGATTCATGTCAATGTATGACAAAAACCACTACAATATTGTAAAGTAATTAGCCTCCAACTAATAAAAATAAATTAAAAAAAAAAACATAAAGATACAGAAACTTTGGGGAAAAAAAAGATATTCCATCTCCTTCTTTAAAAGAAACAAGTATTTGAGAATTTTAGTTAACTGTATTGTTCAATGCTTGGTGAACTAACACCTTACTTTAAAAACTGTATAAAACCCTATAAAAAGATACAGTCCTGCTCACTGGGAAATGATATCTTTGGGGGAATCCTGCAGTATATTACAGGCTTTAAATTTTTTTCCCTAACTCTTCTCAGTTTGCAGGCCTTTCTGATATATCTATCCCACAAGACATCCCTGTGGAAGGAGAAATCACCATTCCTGTGAGATCACGCGTTCGGGAATTTGACAGCTCCACATTAAATGAGTCTGTTCAGAATACCATTGTAAGTTAGATGGGTTGAAAGAATTTCTGTTCAGTGTCATATGCTAAATAACTAATAGCACTTTGTAATATTTTTGTTTGGTTCACTGATTTTCAGTGTATTTTATTTATTGAAATTTAAGATTCTCCCCTAGAGAATAATTTGGTACAGCCTTTTTGGAAATCAGTTTGGCTGTAATGGATATTAAGGAACTTAAAATGTTCACATTTTTTAAGGTGATAATTCTGTATAGTATAAGGAGAAAAAATTCAATACAAAGATAATTTTAAAAGAAAAATATTTATACAAAGATGTTTGTTACAGCAGCCTTTATAGTGGGGAAAAGTTGAACAGAAGAGTAATCGGCTAAGTAGATTATGTTACATCTGTGTGGTAGAATGGTAAACAACCATTAAAAATCATGTTTTCAAAGAATATTAATGATGTGAAGAAATTTCTAGGTGAAAAAATTAGGACAGAATACCTCAACTATATTTTGAGAAGTTAAATGACTGTTCCCTTCTTCAAATGTCTTGATTTTTTTTCCAAATGTCTTGATTTTTTAAAATGTGACTTCTAGGACTCTTTTGCCAGAATGAATGGGAATGTTGAAAATTAATTGATTTTACATATTGTGAAGAGTGTGGTAGCTTAGGAGCAGGCCCTTTGGCTCTTATGACCTTATGTGTGAACTGAAAGTTAGATGCTGTGTTTTGCAGAACAGATTTTACTAGTGCTATTATTTTCATTTCTTTAAGTAGCATATTAAGAGGGCTGTATTTCTCTTTTGCAGAGTTTAAAAAATCAAAATCAGCAGAACTGATGAATGTAGTAGAGTTAGATGTTGGCTTTAGGAGTTAAAGGAAAAGTTAATAGAAAAAGGAGTTAATACAAAAACCACACCTCTCTGGTTTGTTTGTATGGTGAAGGAGTTAGACTGGAGTTATGGCTCTAAAATTCAATGAAGGGCTCCTAGGGGGATTGAAATAAAAAACTTGAGCAAATTGAAGTGGCTACTTAGCAGCCTTGGTTATTACAGTACAGCATATTGTTTTTATCTTTCAGATGCGTGATCTAAAAGCTGTTGGGAAAAAATTCATGCATGTTTTGTACCCAAGGAAAAGTAATACTCTTTTGAGAGATTGTAAGTATGTGTGGTTTTCGAGGCTTTGCTATTTTTCATCATACCTTATCATAAGCATTTGTAAGGCTTTGTGATAATAAAACTGATATCATTTCGCATGATGAAAAATATGTAAATATAGGTGACATTTTTGAACAAAGTTAAAAATTGAGGATGGAATTTCAGAGATTGGAAGATTTTGCTTAATATATTGTTTTCATCAATAAACATAGACTGAATATTTTCACCTGCTGTAATAGACACTGCAAAAAGTATTTCTGTAAATGGCAAACACGTAGTGACTTTGTTCAGCCAAGAAACTTAATGATCTCCAAGGGAAAGACAAAATGTTAAAATGTTACATTAGAGTAAGAGTAATAGCTAATACCCACTAAGGATTAACAAATTAATAGTACTTTATTGACATTTCTATTTTCAGAACGATCATTGTTGACTGCTTTAAGAGTTTCAAAACAGTTTTTGCAGAAAATTATGCTATTATTTAGAATTTATTCTCGAAATTGTTAGACTTTTAGTTTTCCTTTTCAAACATTCTTGGTTTTTCTTAGTACCATTTATCAAAAAAAAAATGACTCATTTGTTTGAGAATAGTAACAATGATGTTGGATATGAGTGTACCTTCTATTTTGGCAGCATTTCTGCTGTAACATAGGGATGTCAAATATGTGGCAAATGTGCCATCACTGTGGTGATTGGCTGCAGTGTCAGAATACTTTTTCAGCAAAGTACATTGTGGGTTGAAGCTAACACATGATTTGCTACAGCTGGTATATAGTGGAAAGAGCATGGACAAATCTGGGTTTTGAATAGTGATTCTGTCACTAGCTGTGTGATTTTGGATAGTGGTTCCATCACAAGCTGTGTGATCCTGGATAAGACAGTTAACTTTTCTGAGGTTGAAGTTTCTTCCTCACAAAAGCTGTATTATTCAATGAGATGCCACTTCAGATCCATTATTTCAAAGAAATAGAGAATAACAAATTCTATTTCAAAGAAATAGAGCATAACAAATATTGGTAAGGATGTAGAGAAATTGGAACCCTTGTGCATTGCTGGTGGGGATGTAAAATGGTACAGCCACTGTGAAAAACAGCATGGTGGTTCCTTGGAAAATTGTGTAGAGAATTACCACATGATTCAGTACTTCCACTTCTGGGTATATACCCAAAAGAATAGAAAGCAGGGACTCAAAGAGATATTTGTATACCCATGTTCATAGCAGCAGATGAAAACAACTCAAATGTCTATCAGTGGATGGATGAGTAAATGAAGTATGTTATATACACCTTGGTATATATCATATATGAATGGAATATTACTTATCCTTTAAAAAGAGTGAAATTCTGATACATGCTACAACATTGATGAAGTCAATAAGTAAAATAAGCCAGATACAAAAGAATATGTATTATTCTACTTAGGTACCTAAAATAGTGAGATTTATAGAAACAGAAAGTAAAATGGTTGTCAGGGACTGAGGGGATATTGGGGAGTTACTGTTTAATGGGTTGGAGTTTCAGTTTGGGAGATGAAAATTTTATTGTTTACCTAGTAAACATAGTCTATTAGAGTATTAGGATTGTGATTTTTCTTTTTTTTTTTTTTTTTACATCTTTTACAAACATTCCACAGTGGTGTCAAAATTACTCTTTCAGGTAAAGTTATGTACAAGTGAAGTTAAAGTTGGAAGTAGTATGTACCCTTTTTCATATTATTTGAGGAAGATAATTGTGCTTTAAGCTTTATGTTCCTGAACTATTGGTGTATTAATCACCCAACGGCTATTGGTTGAGAACCACTGTGCTTAGATCTGATATTGGCAGAGCCTTTATAGTTTTCAAAAAGTTTTCATGTTATTTGTTAACATTTAACCCTATGAAATTACCAATGTTGGGCTGTTTTCTCACTTTATGAGAACAGCAGTTCTGTACTGGTTCAGTGTAGTAATTATGAAAGGAAAGCTGTATTGTAGAGTAGAAAGGACTTTGTAGTGGGAATCAGAAGATTCTGGTTTTGTTTCTAGGTTCTGGTCCTACCCCTACACTTAACTGTTTATATTAACTTGGGCACATCTCTTCTTCTCAACTTCATTTTTCATATTTTTGAGGTGAGCCTGATTATACTTGCCTTGTCTAACGTAGTCTCAGATTGGTGAAGTGACTTGGCTTTAGTCTTCTTTCCGACTGTGCAGGGTGGGGCATTTACGTTTTCTGACTCCTTGCCTATTGGTCTTTAATGATAGCTTGCTGGAATGTGGCTTAGTAGGTGGTGTGTGTGTTAGTCACTCAGTCGTGTCTGACTCTTTGCAACCCTGTGGACTGTAGCCCACCAGACTTCTCTGTCCATGGGATTATCCAGGCAAGAATACTGGAGTGAATTGCCATTCCCTTCTCCAGAGGCTCTTCCTGACCCAGGAATTGAACTCTGGTCTCCTGCATTGCAGGCAGATTCTTTACCATAGTAGCTGGGGAGAGGGGTGATTTGTGTTGTATGAAATGAGCAAAATTTAAAGGATATATGAAGAAGGGCATTCAGAATTGGGGAGCAGAGAAGGCCAATAGAGGGATAGGAGAGGTGGAAGCTTTGGGCAGACAGAGAAAGCCTTGATGTCTGAATGCCAAGAATGGCAGAATATAAGACAGAAAATGTTATATGCCTGTGTCTTAACAATTTTCTGTCTTTTCTTTTCTTGTAGGGGATTTATGGGGCCCTTTGATCCTTTGTGTGACGCTTGCATTGTAAGTACTTATATTTCCTTTCTTTGTCATTTGAGATAGACTAAACTTTTTTCATGGAGTTTCAAAATTGAAGGGGATTTTGACTGAATTTTTCATTTTGGACTTTGACAAATTATACTCCTTATGCATTTAAATCTAAAAAGTCAAGTAGCTTTCTAGATCAGTTCAAAGAGTGATGGAATTAAAGATATGAAAATTATGCCCACCCTCATTTATCAGTGAGTTCTTACCCTGTTTTAGTCATTTCTATTCAATATTTATTCACACTCATTTACCTCCCCATCATTAAGCTAAGTGAATTAAGTATCTTAAAGGTTTAAGTACTAAACAATTAAAGTAGTATTTATTTGCAAACATAATTCTTTTAAAATTTTGCTAAAAGTATAAGAGAGATTAAACTAGAAGTGGTTGAGTTCAAAGCAAGATCTTGTTTCACAAAGTGTTGTATTTTTCATACTCATTGTATGTAAAGGGGAAGAGGACAGAAAAAGGAAAGCAAAAGTTCTGCTGGAGAGGGTAATATAACCACTGGTAGAGTGGAAAAAATACTACACTAGGATCCATTTCTGGGTTCTAATACTAACTTTGCTATCAGCAGAGTAACTTTGGACCTCTAAAAAAAACTTTTAAATACCTTCTCTTATCCCCATAACAAGAAGTGAATATTTATTCTCCTCTTTTGACAGACAAGCTCAGGTTCAAAGAGATTGAGGACTGAACTAAACACCACATAATCAATCAATGGTAGACCTGGAATTCCACTTCAGGTTTCCTTGACTGCCCATTCTCTACCTCTGTGATTATTACACATCTCTTCCTACCTAACCTCTCTGGGTTTCCTTTTCCATATCTATAAAAGTAGATGGTTGAGGGTCCTTTCCAGGCCTAACCTATTGTGATTGTAGATTCAAACTTCTTACTGGCTTCTCTAACCCTTTTTAAATGTAAAGTCAAGTGCCTGGTAATTTAGGTAAAAACGTGGAGTGCTCTATCTTATGCTTTTAATAACCATATCAAGGGACATAATCCAGTGCCTTGATGTAAGTGTTTATATTAAAAGCTCTGAGCATATACTTTTTTAGTTTTGAAAGATTAGAGATTATGGAATTTAATCCTGCTTATTTGCAGAGAAGAAAATCGGAGTCCTAAGACATCAAGTGATTTGCTCTAGTTTACATATCTGGTGACAGAATTACAATCAATATCTGAGTCTCCTGCCTTCCAGGCCAGTTAATCCTCTTTCTGTCATACCATGCTGAAGTAATAGGAGTTCCAGAGAACAAGTGATCAGGGCTATCATTCTTCTCATCAAATTGTCAGGACTCGGAATGGAGTATGCAGAACCATAGAATACAAAAGCCTGTGCTGGCAAATAGCATAGCAGTGCAAAACTTACAGTGTGATTTGTCTATACTTTGTAATAAGAAGAGGTTGTTAAAAAAGAAGTTTTGAGGTGATGTTATTTATTCTGTTACTGAAAATAATGACACAGAGTACAAGTGTAAGTCCAAAATTCAAAACAGTTTATTTATGTGTTAAATTTTTAAGATTTAAGTGACTGTTCAATTACTCAGTTTCAAAGAAAGCTTTTTAGTGGTAATCTGTATGTTTTGATTTTTAAAAGATCAACAACTAAATAGATAGGCTGTTTGCATTTTTAAATGCCAGAACTGGAACCTTAACCCAAGAATTACAAATTCAAATGTGTATATGCATGTGTTGCAAATTGGTGACCAAAAGCCCTTGTGAAGGAATCTGCTGCTATGTCAACTGCACCTGATTGTTGCCATGTAGAAATGCAGGCCCGGTGAAAGAAACTCATCTGATTTTTTAAGAAAATCCAGAAATACATATTTTTATGTGAAATCTCCCAATTCTAAAATAAAATGAATTTAAGACCTTTTAAAAGTATTATATGGACCAGCAACCTCGTGTCCGTAAGTCACACTTAGGCCTTCAGTTTATATCCTCTGCTTAACCAAAAAAGGTCTTCAGTAATCCATTTAAACATTCCCACAGGATCAAAGGGGGCATCCCTTATAGTCCTGAGGGATTTGGAATTTGAAATAAGGGAGCCTTGCTATATGCTTGTGGCATTTTCCTTTTGTACAACCTATAACAGATCTTCAGGTAAGATATAGAGCAGCACCCTGATTCAAAGTTTGAGAACCCGTACCTTAACTGTGTTGCTCTAAATAAGGTTAGGCAATTCTCATGCCATTTCCTTGTCACAGAATGCTTCAAAGAGGCTCTGTAGATAGCGAAAAAGATGGAGGGCCCCAGTTTGCAGAAGTGTTTGTCATTGTCTGGTTTGGTGCAGTTACCATCACCCTCAACTCAAAACTTCTTGGAGGAAACATGTGAGTATTATTAAAATGCATCCTTTTTCCATTTCTAGGTTGCATATCTTAGATTTTTTAAGGAAGTCTGGCTTGTTATGTATTTTTCAAAAAGAAAAATCAAAATAAATGAGAGCAAAAGGAAAGTTCTCTTAAAGACACTGAACAGAAATAACCTAGTTGAATTAAATTATGTTAAATTATCTGGGGTCCTTTGATAAGCTTCAGATGTTCTCTCTCCAGCCCCTGAAATTATGTGCAGAACGTTTTGTGTTAGAAGATTACATTTGTCTTTGGGAACAGATGCCCCATAGCTTTCAACAAATGCTCAAATAGGTCTATAAACCAGAAAAGATTAAGAAACAAAATCTTAGCAGTTTAGTGGGAGAAAGAGGTCTCTAGGAATTAGAGTAGATCATCTAGATCCTAAATGGCTGACTGTTAAGGCATTCAAGTAGAGAGGAGGAGAGTATGGGGAGAGAAAAACTAAGGCATATGTTTAATACAGAGGCCTATCCTCATAAAATGAACATTAGGGTATAGGTAATATCTAACTGGAGGAAAGTAATGATCCATGATACATAGAAATCTGTATAATAAATTGCATCATGATATAGATCAACTATATTTATGATCTTTATGGATATATGTTGTTTTTTAGATCTTTTTTTCAGAGCCTTTGTGTGCTGGGATACTGTATACTTCCCCTGACAATGGCAATGCTGGTTTGCCGGCTGGTACTTTTGGCTGAGCCAGGACCAATAAACTTCATGGTCCGGCTTTTTGTGGTGATCATCATGTTTGCCTGGTCTATAGTAGGTAAGAATGTACTTAATCTCTGTGGTAGCAGAGCAGACTGAAAATATGGGTTAGAGATGAAGACCAGGTGAGGAGCAGTGTAACTTATAAGTCACATTAATGGTATGATTCTTGCTAATGTCATCCATAGAACCATCTGCTTTCAGTAGGGATAACGTCCATCTTATCTGAGTTGGCTATCTGGACATCTGAGATGTGGAGTCACATCTTTCTTGTTTCTTCAATCTTTAAATAATGGATAGGGTTGGGAAAGGACATTACACTAGAACTAGCTTAGTCCTGGCATATAGGAGGCATAGGTGACTTGAGAAATGACTTGAGCCTTTTCCAGACAAATTAATCATGATAATAGTTAGCATTTACTGATTACTTATTATAGGCCAGGAACTGTTGTAAGTACTTGATTTATGTCATCTCATTTAACCCTCACAACAACTGTAATAAATAAAAACTGTGTTATTATTGGTCCCATAATTATAGATGAGAAACAGACACAGAGAGGTTAAGCAACTTGCCCTAGGACACATAACTAGAGAATAGGGGAGTCAAGTGTCAAACCCAAGTAGATCACATACCTTTTTAGAACTGTACTATAGCACCACCCAGTATAAGTTGTTAAATATCATTACATAGTACGTTTCTGCTTCAGTAGAAAATTCTGCTAAAGATTAAGGAGAGCCTATAGCAGTGGCGATGAATGCTGTTTATTCATTATTTGTACATCCCTAAAATTCTCTTGAAATCCCACCTTAAACTGAAAGTGTTCACTAGCTTCTTTTTAATGGGATAGATAGGCTGCCTAATATTTTTGTGTGCAGTAACATCCCTTTGTTTTAGAAAATGGTTAAAATCCAAGAAGTGATCCAAACTAAGGTTTGAGAATGCCAGAACTGCTGTCCCAAAGACTATTAAGCTTGAGCACTTCAACTGCCTGTGGAAAAACCCCTCATTTCCTCACTTAGAGTCTGATGATTTACTGTACATGTAGTTCTCAATAGCTTAGTTGTCCAGTGTCCAGGCCCACCAGGGTTCAGCAAGTAGAATCTTAGAAGAGAGAGAGGTACTTATAATTCAGCTAATGTGTATTAAGCACAAACTATGTGTCAGGCATTGTGCTAGGCATGGTGTCTATCCTCTGAGTTCACAATCTAGGCATGTAAACACTTAAGGGCCATGAAGTGTTCCAGGTGGGCAATGGAAGTCTGTGCCAGGTATAGTGGGGACACAGAAGAGGTAAGTGGGTGGTTCTACCTGGGGTGGTAGGATGCCAGATGGTTGTTCAGGAAAGATTTCCTTGAAGGATCATTATTGAATAAAAAGGTGAGTAGGTGTTTCCTGAATGGTCAGGAGGGTTGGCATCTAAAAGAGCTGATAGGGACCTTCCTAGTGGTCCAGTGGTTAAGACTCCATGCTCCATATGCAGGGAGCTTGGGGTTTGATCCCTGGTCAAAGAACAAAATTCCACATCCCACAACTTAGAGCCTGCATGGCATAACTAAAGAGCCCGCATGCTACAGTGAAGATCCCACATGTGGCAGTGAAGATCCAGTGTGCTGCAGTTAAGACCTGGCACAGCCAGAGAAATAGATAATAAAAGAGTTCATAATAAGAGCAGTTACTCAAAAAATACAACAGTGTGAGACCATTTGGCATAGGAGCTTTGTAAGCCTTTTTAGCACAGTTCAGTAGCTTCTCAGAAAAGTGTAAGAAACCCCTTTTTAGAAAGGTTTCTATCTAAAATGGTTGGAAAGAAGCTTTCCATGCTTGAACCAAGCAGCTCTCAGCTGCTGCCAAATGCAATTTTAAGGTCACAAATATAACTGAACTTGTAGTATATAAGTCTGTGTCCCAGACTATGCCAAGCACATTCAAGTTTAGTAAATGTTAATAGTTGTGGCACTCGTATTGTATTAAATATTCCTTTTGTTTTGTTTTGTTTAGCTTCTACAGCTTTTCTTGCTGATAGCCAGCCTCCAAACCGCAAAGCCCTTGCCGTTTATCCTGTTTTCTTGTTTTATTTTGTCATCAGTTGGATGATTCTCACCTTCACTCCTCAGTAAATGGAAATTAAAAACCAGGGAATTCAAAACTCATCTCAAAGATGCAGTTCACCACGAAGCTTTGCCTCTGGCCCTCTTTTGTCTATTTTGGAGTTACTTGGTAACTGGGTGTGTGAGGTGATTAAAAGGGAGCCATAAAGCACCGTCACAATTTATGTAAGGAACTGTTTGAAAAGCTGTCCTTTCCCTCTTAATGTTACTTCTTTAAAATATGTGTGCATAGTACACAGAATATAATGCCTCCTAAGGCATGATGGGATCACTGTGGTTCATTTGGGTGACAGCCAATGACTTGGAAAGCAACATGGATTCATTCTGCAAGTTGAATAGAGTTGGTAACTATATTTTCAGTTTTGAGAATACCAGTTCAGGTGCAGCTCTTAAACATATTGCCTTATGACTATTAGAATATTCCTCTCTTTTCATAAATAAGAAGGGATAGCCTGTCTATTTTATTTCTCTTAAGCTTAAAAAGACAATGATAGAGGTTGGGAAGGGGGTTCATAGATGTGGGAGGAGAAAACATGCACTAACCAAAATTCAGATTTTGATTAGAGACAATTCTGCACTTGTTGCTTAAAAAAAATCAAAGGACATCTAAAGCATAAGTTTTTTTAGTCTTTCTGTATAGTCACCTCTCTGCCATGTTAAATAGCAGCTCAGTGACACTTTAATTTTCTTAGTGACACTTTAATTTTAATCTTACTCCCAAGTTCTGCATTTGCAAGCTAAGATATTAGCAGTGAACATGTAATTTTTCTTCGACTGAAGCTCTTAGTGGACCAATGCTTGAACTTACCCAAGTAGAAGACCTCAGAAATTTAGATTGGTAGGTCCCTGATGCATATTGTCATGTGGGCACCTTCTATTCAGGGTAGAATGAGGCAGTTTGGATACAACATAACTCTAAGGAATTTCTTGCTGTTCTGTGTAGTCTGGCCTCTAACTAGAAAGTAAAGCTAAATCAGAAGGCTGCATTCAACCATGTGAACATGGAGGGATTTAGTGTTCTGATGGCTGATTGACAGAATAGCTACATGCTTAAAGCATTACATAGGATGAGTTGAGTTTACAGCTGCCACCTTTTCTACTAATGGGCTTAGCAGTTTTTTGATTAGGTGCGTTTTTCAGGTTGGGAAATAACGGTTTATTTTCTTGGTTTTAAACTTCTATTTGTAAAGCCAGTTAGATTTCTTTTAGACAGCTACTTTTTTGCACATGTGCACCTACTTGTATTCTCAGCTGTTTATGCACACAAGTCTGAAGGGAGCAGAGTGTCTGAGACAGGCTGATTCTGAGCTAATTGGGGCTCCTTTAAGTTAACATGAGCTGCTGACTTCTGTAAATTGCACAGTGACGAACTCTTAATAGACAAAAATTAGGAGTCAGGCAGAAAACACTGTAAATATACAGTTACTTACAAATATAGCAATTTCTTATTCCACATTTTTTCTTTATCATGAAATTTAAATATTTATTCATTTGCATTTGAAGATGACCTACACATTGATATGTAATTTTAAAAGCATATTTTCCTCATCCCTGGATTAACCAAGACCAAGTGAACAGTACTAGGACAAATGAGTCCTTGGAATGATATTCAATTACAGAGCATTGCAAAGTGGGTCTCTCTGTCCTGGTCTTGTCCAGATATTTTGGTTATGTATTTGTTTCAATTTCCCTTTACAATTTCAAAATAAATCCTGTTAGGACAAAGCCAATATTTCATTCTTGAACTGGTAAATATTTATATTTTGAAATATTTTGAAACTGGTTCTAAGTTTGAAATTGGTCCTAACTTGTCATCTGTTTCCACTGTCTGAAATTTTCTAACTTCTCATGAAACACACTCTCTTCCAAAGTTGTTTTGTAATCTGTCCCAATGATTATAATGTAAAATGAAAGAAATAATCATGCTTCTTAAAAGGGAATTAAATCTTTACTGAATTTTACTCAGGCTAAATATTTGATCAGAAATTCCTAAGGCCACAACTTTGGTGGGGGTCTGTGTGTGGTTGGGGGTAGAGGGAGGGTATTACACATATTGGGTGTTAAGGTAACTTGTTCTGTTTTAATCTGTTGGTTTTGGGTGACTTAGGGAATAGTTTTATTTGAAATTATCTTTCTGAAAATGAGTGGTCAGTTTGAGGGCATACATAAATATTAATATATGCAAAAAAGTGCATTGTTTTCTGGCACAGAAGATCTGAATATCTGGAAGTCGTAACCCTCAAAACAACTTTCCCTGATTTGCTGCAGAGGCACATGGCTAATTATAGAAAGCAAGACCAGAAGGGAAAAGGACTCGAACAAAGGAAACTCTGTTCCAAGAATTGGAAGGTTTCATGTTTTAGATGAAATTCAAGCATGTGAGCATCATTGCCTAATGTGGTGCATTACTGCCATTGTGGTTTATCACTTGCTGCTCCTACTTCTGAGATTGACTGTTGTCATATTCTTCTAGCAATAGGAAAGTTGAAGATTGGATTTAATTGCTGTTCAGATTATAAAAAACTCAATTGATGCAAATATCTTTATGCAGTAGTGTTAAAATTCAGTCACTAATTGTCAGATCTTTTGCCTTTTGCCTCTTAAGTGACTTATTGCGTGAGTTGAGTTGTATCTTTTTGTTGTGTTGGGGATTTTCTTTTGTGCAAGGTGAGGGGGACCACAGGGCATGGTAAACATTTTACTGTTTAGTTGTTTTTTTATAAAGTGTCCCCCCAAAAGTGATTAGAAGGCTAGTAAGCATATATTTGAAAGTTTAACTGTGTACACTACATAATCTAAGCACTTAACTGTGTTTGGACTTCTTGTTTATTCCTGGAGATGAAAATGAAAATCTCCCATCATTTCAGATTCTTGGGTAGCTTCAAGTCATTGAAATTTACCTAAAACCTATCCTGATATGATCAGACATCCATTGCATGCAGTTGTTTTATTCCAGATTAGAATACTGAAATTGTGATTCTTAAACTGTTCATTTCTCAGACAATTTGGATAGAATAAATGTGTGAATGTTAATCCATATATCATATATGTAAAATAGAAATACTTTTCTGGATTCTGTGGGCTTTTATTAAAAATAATTTCTAGGGATTTACTTAGGCCATAGGATGGCTAAATAATAATGTAACAATAATATTACTACTAATAATAGCTAACATTTATTGGGCACTTACTGTGTACCAAACACTTCTATTTTTTTAAGAATTTTTATAACATCTTTATTGGGATACACTTACCACAAAATTCATCCTTTTAAAGTAATGTACAGTTCAGTGATTTTTCAGTATATTTACATAATAGTGCGCCTATCACCATTATCTCATTTTAGAACATTCTGTTATTCCACAAAGAAACCCCATATCCATTAGCAGTCACTCCTTGTTTCCCTTTTCCCCACCCCCTGGCAGCCATCAGTCTTCTTTCTGTGTCTGTTGATTTGGCCAGTGCGTCTCCTCCAATCTTCAACATAAAGTGGTACAATCCTCATTTTGTTGTTGTTCAGTCACCAAATAGTATTCGACTCTTCATGACCCCATGGACTGCAGCATGCCAGGCTTCCCTGTCCTTCACTGTCTCCTGGAGTTTGCCCAAGTTCATGTCCATTGAATTGGTGATACCATCCAGCCATCTCATCCTCAGTCGCCCTCTTCTTCTGCCTTCAATCTTTCCCAGCATCAGGGTCTTTTCCAAAATCCTCATTTTACTGGTAGAAAATTGAGGCACAGAAAGATTAATTAAATCATCCAAGGTCACACAGTAAATTGATTTAAAATAGGAAAACACATTATCTGAGATCATAGTAGGACAATAGTTTTGAACTGCATTGTTATGCATATGAAATAAACCCTCCCCAGGGTATGTTCCCCATTATTAGCCATTACAACCTACAGTTATAGGTGGTCAATAACCTGTTCTTTTTTTTCTGAGTACTAGAGCAGTACATTTAGCAGCATCTGAGGAAAGCACAAGAGCAGTTGTACATTGGGAAGTTAGGTTTGCTGCCCTCACTCCTTGAGCCCCTCCCCTCCTCACACCACCAGACACACACATCCTTCCCCCTTAAGGGATCTTAAGAATCTTAAGAATCAGGTCTTAATAATCAAGCAGCTTCTGCCTCTTTGTTTTATTTTTTCTAGAGGGATAGTTAACACATCAAAATTTAACTTGTCTATTCAGGTGTTTATAGTCAAGAGATGCCGTTGGTCACATATAGTACCAGCTATATTCCTAAGACCTCAGAGAGCAGTAGTATGAGAATAGAATGCTTTTCTACTTGGGTAAACTAGGTGGGAGGGAGAAATAACACAGTAAATAAAGGTTTTGCCTTAATGAATTTAGTGTTCCAGCCTCTTAGGAAGTGGCCACATGCTGCTCTTGTTCACTCTGTTCTCTTTCAGAGCATTTGTACTCTGCATCATCACTGCTGGTATTTCTTGGTCTTCTTCAATATGCTGTTTTAATCCTCATCTTTCCTATAAAGAACCTGTGAAAAGAATAAATCTGTAAAATGATTTGTGAATATTAAATGTACAAATAAAAAACACTGGAAAAGGAGAATTTGCATGTGCCTTTCTTGTGCTGAAAGGCAGGGGGATATTTGCTGCATAGTATTTTCAGATATACTGTCATCAGAAAATATCGAATGCTGTGTAGGATTGCACAGCCAGCAAGTTAGAAAGGAAGTCGCATTTACTGATCAAAGAATATTTACCAGGTGCTGTTTTTTTTTGTTTTGTTTTGTTTTGTTTTAAAAATTTTTTTGCCACTCCGCGGGCATGTGGGACTTTAGTTCCCTGACTAGGGATGGAACCAATGTTCCCTGCATTAGAAGCATGGAGTCTTAACCACTGGACCACCAGAAAAGTTCCATAATAGTTGTTTTGTAATCATTGTTCCCAGTGAAGTTAGGTTCTTACCTCACTGCAAAAGAATTAGGAGACAAGCAGAGAAGTTGAGAAAGTAAAGTGACTTTGAGCAAGAATACTCTCTCAGGAGGAGTGGGCAGACAGAGCTATCGCTCTGGATTTCTTTGGCAAGCCAGTTATGAGAGGTATACAAATGAAGGGATGGAATAATTACTGGGGAAGGAGGGGTTTCGGGGTAGTAGTCCCTGATTTTCATCCCAGCTTCATCTTTCAGAGGGCAGGAGGGATTTTTGTCCTTATTTAGCTTGTAATTGTCATGGTGTTGGTTCATGATGGGTCCTTATATATAAGGCCAATTTTATTGTAATGAGAGCCTAATGAGCAACAGGTCACATTTGAACATAGGAGATTCCCCACCTTTCTTTGCTTCTCCAACACTTATCACCCAAAAGGTATGGTTTCCTGTCAGTCTGCTTTACTTTGTCTGTCCACGGACCCCTGCTGTTTACAAGCTGCATGATCTTTTGCACCCTGGTTCCTGCCCCCATTTCTCTGCTCATATCTAGCTACCTGCCTGCTGCAACAGTATCTTTAATCACAGCAGTCTTTTGAGGTTGATGGTGGTATCATTAATCTCACAGTTGAGGAAACTGGGACTCAAGGAGGTTAAAAAAGTTGCCCAAAGGGACATAGTGGTGCAACCAGGATTGAGACTCACGTTTTATGACTCCATAGTCCCCTATATCAGTTTCTTGCCAAACTAAAATCATATGCTTACCCACTTAAATGAAACTAAACCAGATCAATCATGCAGCTTAAACGAGTGTGGTGAGAAACAGCTTTCAGCTTTGTGCTGTAGACTATCCCCCCTCAGTATACAGTCTGTGTGGAGAAACTATATTCCCTACTCCACTGACACAATAGTTGAAATACATGGTGATTCTTATTTTTGGTACCACATAAGATGTCATAGTCATCAGTAAGACTAGGGGAAAGTCTTTGAAATATTGAGAATGTTTCATCCAAGAGGAGAGGAGGAAGAGCATTCCAGATGGCAGAGAATACTGATGAGCAAAGGTGAGAGGGAGCAGGCAAGCCTGTAAAGCCATCTGTGTGCACGTGTGAGTGTGGCACATTGTCCTGTACACAATCACAGTGCTTTGTGACAGTTTTCTAGCTGTTTTTATACATCTTCCTTCACTCTGTGAGGTAGGTAAAACTAAGATTATTTTGTAGTTAAGGAAATAGGCTTGGGAAATGAAGTAGTACGCCTTGGGTTACAAAGCCAGCCAGTCTCTTAAGAACACAATTGGAAAGTTGTTAATACAGTGATTTTTCTAATAACTCACATTAATGAAGTGAATTCAACTGAATTTGGGAAATGAAGTTAGTGGAATAAGGTGAGACCAAATTATTGAAAGTATTGAAAAGTAGGAAATCATAAGCTAGGTCTCATGGTAAGAAATCAGGCATCTCCAAATGTTCTGAAATGGTAATGTCTTGATGAGAGTGACTTTGAAGGAATAAGTGAGAACACGAGAAACTGGATTGGGAGAAAGGTGGAAGAAAGTGCCAGGAGCAAGAAAGATGCTCTTCTGTATGTTTGGGAAAATGCCATGTTTCTGAGAACAGTTGTAGAGGTGCCAAGTTTGGCTATCAAAATGGTTATATCCTAAAGACAACTGGAAATAGGAGTCTGGAGAGTTGTAGAAATCATAGATACGTAGGTTTGAGCTGACAGATGTGATGCATGTTGAGAGAATGCGTTGTCTCAGTCTTGGTGACAAGCATAGTTGATAGAGGGCAGGGCTGCAAAAAGAAAGATGAGAAGGAAGGAACGGTCTTTTCAGGCACAGAACATTAGACATGAAAGGAATTTAAGAGGTAACTGATTCAATTTGCTCATTTTGATTCAATCTGCTCATTTTACCAATGAAAAGCTAAGTCCCAGAGAGGGAAAGTTACTTATCCAACGTTACTGAAAGGAATCAGAATATAACCTAGTTTTCTTTGCTTTTGGTCGTCTGTTCTTTCTATAACATCAGAGAGTAGAATACCTAAATAGGACTGTAACCTGATATCAAAAAAGAAAGAAAAAAGGAAACCAACACTGTATTGGTCAGTGGATAGGTGCATATTTAACAATGAAATAGGAAGGAGCACATGAGAGTTATAGGCTCCAAGGAAAAGAGTTTATTGAGGGAGTAACACCCCAAAGATGAAAAGGACTTTGATTCAGAATATAGTTGATAGGTTAAGCTTTAGAGCTTGTCATACAAACTTCTCAAAAAAACTTGTCTACCCTCACATGTAACTAACACCTCAACTAACTGCAGTCTGGCTTTTATGCTCACTTTAGTGTTCTCATTCCTAATTGCCAAGTCCTTACATTACTATTCTGCATTGACACTATCACTCCTAATTTCTCCTGGAAATAATTTCCTCTTTTTGTCCATGATAATCAAACTGCTGGTTCTCATAATCACCTATTTCTTACTAATGGGCTCCTCTTCCTTTCTGCCTGCTGCTCTTCTCAATCTACAAACTCCCTACACAGTGAAATCTACTCTCATAATTTCAACTGCCACAGTAGGCTATTGCCTGTTCAATGTGCGTTTCCATCCTCTTTCTAGTTCTTTTGAAGAATTCCTCCCTCACTGGTACTGTGAGGTGTCATCTGTGGTGCTCATATCCTCCCTGCCACAGAAGTAGACATGAGACCTGTGTGCACATGCTAAGTCACTTCAATTGTGTCCAACTCTTTGTAACCCTGTGGACTGTAGCCCTCCAGGCTCCTCTGTCCATGGGATTCTTCAGGCAAGAATACTGGAGTGGGTTACCATACCCTATAGGGGATCTTCCTGACCCACGATCGAACCTTCATCTCTTATGTCTTCTTCATTGGCAAGCAGATTCTTTACCACTAGCACCACCTAGGAAGCCCCAATTGAGCCAATCAAGTTATTTCCTTTTCTTCAACACAGTAATTAATGAAAGGATGAGTATCTGTCCAAGTTGGCCTAATCAGAGGCCTCCTTAGTCTTTTCTGCTAGAAAAAGTAGGAAAGACTGTCTTCCTTTTGGATAGTGAGTTGTAAAGATACAGGCCTAGGGTGGTCAGTGGCCAACTTTTTCTCCACCTGGAGGAAGACAGCAAAAGAATATGAGTTATAGAAAGAGAATCTGACAACTGAGGAACACTTCAGGAGGCTTGAGCCCTGAATCTAGCTGTGTCCAAACACAGCAAGCTCTACTCCTGGATGGATGAGCCAATAATTAGTTTGAAGAATTCTGATAAATTTGAAATCTTATCCAGAACTTTGATGTATGATATCTAACATGACATAGAAATAATTGCCTGCTGGATGGTCACTTGAAAGTCCCATATGGTCTCTAAGCTTGTCATGTCTTAACTGGCTTTGACTGGTCCCCCCAAAGTCTGCTCCTCCTCCTATGTTCCTTATTGTAGAGAAGATCATTACCATTATATCCAGTTACCCAAGTTAAAAATCTAAAAATTTGCCCTTAACTTCTTCCTACTTCCCTATATTTATTCTCAACAATATTGCTAGTTTTACTCACTGAACTCAGCTCAACTCCATCTCTTCCTGTCTATCCTCACTTACAGTTTGGTTTCAGTCCTCATTTTCTCTTGTTTGGACTATAGCAAGAAACCTCTATGTAGTTGACCTGCTCAAATCTATTTGTTATACTGTTGTCAGAGTTACCTCCTTTATAGATTTGACCACAGCTCTCCTGCAAATAGATGGGGAAACAATGGAAAGAGTGACAGACTTTATTTTCTTGGGCTCCAAAATCACTGTGGATGGTGACTGCAGCCATGAAATTAAAAGATGCTTGCTCCTTGGAAGAAAAGCAATGACAAACCTAGACAGCTTATTAAGCAGAGATGTTACTTTGCCTATAAAGGTCTATATAGTCTAAGCTATGGTTTTCCCAGTAGTCATGTACAGATGTGAGAGCTGGGCAATAAAAAAGGCTTTTTTTCTCCAGAGCTCCAGATATGTTTCTAATAAATTAGTTAGTTAGTTAGTTCAGTCACTGAGTTGTGTCTGAATAGTCATGTTTAAAAACAACTGGACTATATGATGATCTTTTACTTTTATCTAGTTTGTTTCACATTTGTTATTTTGTATTCAGTGCTCCCATTTCATTTAGTTTATGTTCTCCAATCTCTCCATCTCTTTTTTTTATGTTCTTTCTCAAGCCTTTATCAAGTGTAGTAAAAAAGCTTTTGTATACATAGATATAAATATGTATAATATATATTTTAGAAAACTTATGAATTTTTGCCTAACTAAAAAATTATCACATTTGATTCCACTTGTTTGACTTAGTATGAATAGAATGCTAGATTTCTAATTAAAAAATAGATATGCAATAAGCAACAAAGGTTTGCTGTATAGCATAGGGAACTGTAGTCAATACATTGCAATAACCTATGATGGAAAATAATTTCAAAAATAATATATGTGTATTTATATAGTTGAATCACCTTGCTGTGCACCTGAAACATTGTAAGTCAACTATACTTCAATAAAATATATATATTTAAAAAAAAGGCTGAGTGCCAAAGAATTGATGCCTTTGAACTGTGGTGCTGGAGAAGACTCTTGAGAGTCCCTTGGACAACAAGGAGATCAAACCAGTCAATCCTAAAGGAAATCAACCCTGAATATTCATTGGAAGGGCTGGTGCTGAAGCTGAAGCCCCAATACTTTGGCAACCTGATGCTAAGAGCTGATTCATTGGAAAAGACCCTGATGCTGGGAAAGATTGAAGGCAGGAGGAGAAGGGGAGGACAGGATGAGATGGTTGGATGGCATCACCAAGTCAATGGACATGGGTTTGAGCAAACTCCGGGAGATAGTGAAGAACAGGGAAGCCTGGCATGCTGCAGTCCATGGGGTTGCAGAGTCGGATAAGACTGAGCAACTGAACAACAACTCCTCAGTTTAAATCTCTCCACTGCCTCCCCATCTTCTCTAGGATAAAGCTGAAAGTCTTTATAACATGGATTATAAGGCCTTCTGTTATCTGACCCAGCTTTCCTCTCTAGCTTCAGTTCCTGGCCTTAAATTCTGTGCTGTTGCAACAATGAACTACTTGTTCCCAAATACCCACTGTGCTGTTTCTCACCTCTGTGCCATTGCTCATGCTGTCTCCTCTCCATACCCGCCTTTTCCTTTAAAAATCAGCCTGCCCTTACTTCTTCAGGAAGTTAACTGCCCTCCTCCTGGGCAGTTTCTAACTCCTGCCCTATTCCACCTGGTTTAGGTATTGTCTTCTGTGCTACCATAATACCCTTCATTCCATCAGTAAATATTTATTGAGTGCTGATTAAAGTGAACAAGATAGCCTCTCCTTTCATGGAGGTAACATTTTCTTGCCTTGTGGTAAAGTTCATATCAGTCACTGCACTTTATACTGAATTAAGTTGAATTATACTCACCTGTTTGACTTTTCTGCTAGATCATGAGATATAAAAGGACAAAAATCATGGCTAATTTAACTTTTTATCCTTAGAACCTGGCCAGGAAACTGGTACATGATAGACACTCAATATTTGTTGGTTGATTTAGACTCAGGAGGGTCATTCCAGAAGACGGGTAGGAGGGAAACAGGAGTAGGGTTAGGTCTGATCCCAGGGGGGACAGGGAAAGAGAGACTGGAGAGAGAGATAAAGGGATAAATTTGACTACAATGTGGGAAGCATGTTAGTAGAGGCTATGGGAGCCCAGAGATGTGTTTTTATGCAGTGTATTGAAGTAGTTGGTGACCCATGAGGCTATTCATTCTGTATGGTTAGCAATCTTTTCTGGAAAGGGGAAAGCCTGCTGCTCTACTATAATGGAGAGATTATATGCTGACGTTCAGTGTATGCTTTCATTGAGTCCTCCCTCACACTAGCCCTGCAAATTGTGTATAATTAGTACCATTTTACTAATGAGAAAGCAGAGACTCAGAAGTGAAATTATTTATCCAAGGCCACACAGTAAGTGGCAGAGCTGGGACTTGAGCCCAGGTCTGATTCTAAACAGCATAATCAGTTATTATTAGGTTCAACTGCATATAGTAGAAAAAAATGCCAGATAAGAATGTATTAAATAAGATAGAGATTTATTTCCCTCTCATATAAAAAAGTCTAGAGGTGGGAGGTCTGGAGTTGGTATGGTGATTCCCTGGCATCACCTAGGACCTAAGCTCCAATTTCTTGGTGCCACCATCCTCAGTATTAGTTTCCTTCCTGGAGGTTATCTCATGGTCTAAGACAGCTGCTGAGCCTAGTCTATTATATATGCATACCAGGCAGCAGTTAGAAGTAGGGGAAAACAAAGGAGTAATTTTTTTTCCCCAGGCAAGTCAGCTCCCTTTAAGCTGTCTTCTGAGAAGTTACACACAGCACTTCTGCTTATATCTCCTTGCTAGGAAACTTATATCAGGCATATATAGCTGGGGTGTGGAGGGGGGGTTGGAGAAATGTGCTCTTTCAGCTAAGTGAATTTGCTGCCCCAAATAAAGGTGGACTATTGCTATTAAAGAAAAAGAGGGACTAGGCATTGAGTGCACCAAGCAATCTCTGTAAAAATATTGTTTCAGTACATTTTAGGAATAATTTACATATAATAAAGTGCTCATTTTAAATGTGCAAGCTGATGAGTTTTGACAAGTGTAAGTAGTTGTATAATCAGCACCACAATCAAGATATTAAATATTTTTTATCATTTCTAAAAGGCCTTTTGTGTCCCCTTGTAAGCAATGTCCTCCAATCCCTGTTCCCAGACAATCAGCGATTTGCTGTCACTTTAGTTTTTCCCATTCTGTTGGTTTGGCCAAAAAGTTCATTTGGGAAAGACCTGAGTGAACTTTTTGGCCAACCCAATAGAATTTCATGTAGTCTTTTGTGTCTGATTTCTTCCACTCTGCATGTTTTATAAGTTGATTCTTTTTGTTGTATGTATCCATAGTCTGTTCCTTTTTATGGCTGAAGAGTATTGTATGGTATAAATATCCCACGGTTTTAAAAACCCATTCTCAGTCAAGATGGCAGAATAGAAGGATGCAATATTCAGCTTTCCTTACAAATACATCAAGAATACATATACAAATGGAACAATTCTCACAGAGCACCTGCTGAACATTAACATAAGACTTCAGACACCTCAAAGAATAAGAAAAATCCCTTTGCAGCCAGATAGGATGAAAGAAAAGAGGAATTGGGAAGGGACCAGCATGCCTGGCAGGAAGCTGAAGATGAGGAGAGGTCCCTGCACGAAAAACCCCCTCACAGTGGGGAAATCTGCTGGGACATTTTGGGGGACTGAAGGGGAATGCAGTAAATGGTATGTGGAAGGCAGGACAAAGTAAGGACTGTGTGCACGGTCTGGGTCACAGCCCAGCACACCCCAGACTGAGTCATGTGTCTTCTCTTATGGAGGGGGACTGGGTGCTGGAAAGTGGGATTGGGAGTGCAGATCCAGGGAGGGGACAGCTGTTGGGTGTGAAAAGACAGCCTGCAGGGACAGGAGTGAGGAGCTCCACAACAGGAGAAGTTTGTGGAAGATGCCTGGAACACCATAGAGCCAAGGCATCATTGTTGAGTGGCATGCAAGGGTTGGAGCCACCATTGCAACCCCCTTTCCCACCTGCTGGCTTCTGCCTCTGCAGGCACTGGGAAGGGCACTCATCTGAGCAGAGTCACTCACCCCTCAAGCCAAGGCCTCTACCCACGTAGGCTCTGAGGTCCTGAGTACCACCCATGCCAAAGACGTCTCAAGAGATCAGCCCTGGGAAACTCAGCCAATGCTGGAGGGGACTGAGTGCTAAAGTGTGGGGTTGAGAGATCAGATCTGGGGAAAAGACTGCTGTTGGCTGCATGGATAAAACAGAGGGAACAGGAATGAGGGGCTCCGTGGCCAGGAATGCTCCTAGAGGAAGTGTGGTCTGCCTAGGAAACAAGGAGCTGTTGTTGAGTGGTGCACAAAGGGTGGGACCACCACCACCCCCACATGCCAACTCCTGCCTCTGTGGGCTCTGGGAGAGACTTCCACCAGAGAGACCATGCCTCAGTCTGTTGCAACTGCATGCTGCTGTCTGCTGCCACAGGCACTATGTGCATACCCCAGTTGTGGGTGCCATGCCCCTCCTGAGTAAGTAAAGGTGCCCCAATCAGCCCCTGGTTTTACTCCCTCTCAGCTGAGTGGGGAACAGACACTTGAGGGTAGTGAACATGCAGAGGTGAGGCCAAAACCAAAGATAAGCCCAGGGCTCAGAGTCTGAGCTACCCCACAATACCCACAGCAGGTCCAGAGAACTAGATAGAGGTATTGGAGAGCCTCCTGGGGAGATGAGGGTTGGCTGTGACTCACTATGGGAGCAAGGACACTGATAGTGGAAGCCACAGGAAAATATTATTACTATTCTTTTACAATTGTTTGATCTTATTCAGTTGTTTTATTTATTCTTTTAAAGATATTTAATATGTCTTTTTAAAATGTGTCTTTTATGTTTCTTTTTACTTTTTTGTTATTTTCTGTTTTTTATTTTTTGTTTTTATTAGCTTAGTCTTTATTGATTGTTTTCATTTTGGAGGTCATTTTTTTGGTTGTTCTCTTGGTTTTTTTCTTTTTCTTTTCTTTTTTTTTTTTTGCTGAGTTGTTTCTGTTTGTTTGGGATTGTTTTTATAATTTGTCTTGGGCTTTGTTTCTTTACTTTTTCCCCTTTTCTCTAACCATGCCATGAAGCTTACAGGCTCTTGGTTCCCCAGGCAGGAGTTGGGCCTTGGTCTCCAGGGTGGGAGCACTGAGTCTAAGATACTGGAGTGCTGGAGAATTCCCTGACTCGGGGAATATTAATTGGCATGTGCTCCCTGGAGGTATTTATCTTGACATCACTACCCAGCTCCAACTGCCTGCAGGTACTAGTCCTGGACACCTCACTGCAAGCAACCAGAGAGATAATAACACAGTCCCAACCATTAGCAGACAGGCTGCCTGAAGCTGTAGTAAGCTCACAGACACCCCCAGAACACAACACCTGATGCAGCCCTGTCCCCCAGAGTGCAGGCACCAGTCCCTCCCACCAGGAAACCTACCCAAGCCTCTGGACCAACCTTACCCACCAGGGGGCAGACAACAGAAGCAAGAGGAACTATGACCCTACAGCTTGGAGAAAGGATACCATAAACAGTAGGTTAGACAAAATAAGATGGGAGAGAAATATGTTTCAGATGAAGGAGCAAGGTAAAAACCCACAAGAAAAAGGTAAATGAAGGTGAAATAAATAATATAACTGAAAAAGAATTCAGAGGAATGAGAGTAAAGATGACTCAAGACCTTGGAAATAAAATAGACGTATGTCAAGATGATCCAAGAAACCTAGAGGGACAAGGATCTAGAAGAACTAGAGAACAAACAATAACTGAAATGAAAAATACACTAGAAGGAATTAATAGGAGAATAAATGAGGAAAAAGAACAAATAGGTGAGTTTTAAGATAGAATGGTGGAAATAACTGCAGATGAGCAGAATAAACAGAGTGAAAAGAAATGACAGTCTCAGAGACATCTAGGACAATATTAAATATACCAACATTTGAAGTATAGGGTTCCCAGAAAGAGAAAAGAAAGAGAAATGGTCTGAGAAAATAATTGAATAGATTATAGTTGACAACTAACATGGGAAAGGAAATAGTCACCCAAGTTCAGGAAGCACAGAAAGTCCTATACAGGATAAAGCCAAGGGGAAACACACTGAGACACAAATCAAACTATCAAAAGTTAAATACAAAGAATAAACATAAAAAGCAACAAGAGAAAAGCAACAAATAACATACAAAGGCATCCCAATAAGGTTATCAGCTGATTTTTTAGCAGAAATTCTGTAGGCCAGAAGGGAGTGGTCTGATGTATTTAAAGTGATGAATGGTAAAAACCAACAACCAATAATTCTCTACCCAGCAAGGATCTCATTCAGATTTGACAGAGAAGTCAAAAGCTTTACAGACAAGCAAAGGCTCAGAGAATTCAGTACCACCAAACCAGCTTTACAACAAATGTTAAAGGAACTTCTATAGGTAGGTAACACAAAAGGATATACAAAAACAAGCCAAAAACAATTAAGAAAATTGTAATTGCAACATACATATTGATAAATTTAAGTGGATTACATGCCCCAACCAAAAGAAACAGATTGGCTGAATGGATACAAAAACAACATCAGGATATATGCTGTCTACAAGAAACCCACTTCAGACCTAGGGACACATACAGATTGAAAGTGGAGGAATAGAAAGATATTCCGGGCAAAAGAAAGCAGGAGTAACAATACTTGTATCAGGCAAAATAGACTTTAAAGACTATTGTAAGAGACAAGGAAGAACACTGCATAGCCATCAAGGGCTCAATCCAAGAAAAAGATAATAGTAAATATTCATGCACCCAATGTAGGAGCACCTCAGTACATAAAGCAAATGGTAACAGCCATAAAAGGGGAAATCGACAGTAACTCAATAGTGGGGGATTTTAACATCCCATTTTCCAATGGATAGAACATTCAGACAGAAAATGCATTGCAGGCAGATTCTTTACCATTGAGCCACCAGGGAAGCCCCAGTAAGGAAACACAAGCCATAAATGACACATTACACCATAGATTTAATTGCTATTTATAGGACATTTTATCCAAAATTAGCAGAATATAGTTTCTTCTCCAGTGAACATGGAACATTCTCCAGGATATATCACATCTTGGGTCACAAATCAAGCCTTGGTAAATGTAAGAAAATTGAAATCATATCCAGCATCTTTTCTGAGCACAGTACAATGAGATTAGAAGTACATTACAGGAAAAAAAAATAGAAAACAGGAATGCATGGAGGCTGAACAGTGTGCTACTAAATAATCAATGGATCATTGATGAAATCAAAGAGAAATAAAAAAAAAACCTAGCAATATATGACAACCAATACATGATGACCTAAAAACCTATGGGATGCAGCAACAGCATTTCTTAGTTTATAGCAAACTAATCCTACCTCAAGAAACAAGAAAAATAAACAACCCAACCTTACACCTAAATCAACTAGAGAGAGAAGAACAAAAGACCCAAAGTTAGTAGAGGGAAAGAAATCTTAAAAATTAGAACAAAAATGAATGAAGTCAAACAAAACAATAGCAAAGATCAATGAAACTAAAAGCTGGTTCTTTGAGAAGATTAACAAGATGGATAAACCTTTAGCCAGACTCATCAAGAAAAAAAAGGGAGAAGACTCAAATCAATAAACTTAAAAATGAAAAAGGAGAAGTTACAACTGTCATCACAGAAATACAAGTGATCATAAGAGACTACTACAAACAACTATATGCCAATAAAATGGACAACATGGAAGAAATGGGCAAATTCTTAGAAAAGTATAACCTTCTAAGACTGAACCAGGAAGAAATAAAAATATGAACAGACCAATCACAAGTAATGAAGTTGAAACCATCATTAAAAGTCTTCCAACAAAGAAAAGTCTAGGACGAGATGACTTCACAGGCTAATTCTATCAAAAATTTAGAAGAGTTAACACCTACCTATCCTCAAACTCTTCCCAAAAAATTACAGCAAGGAACACTCCCACACTTATTCTATGAGGACACCATCACCCTGATACCAAACTAGACAAATACATCACAAATTATAGGCCAATATCACTGATGAACCTAGATGCAAAAATCCTCAACAAAATACTAGCAAACAGAATCCAGCAACACATTAAAAAGATCATACACCATGATCAAATGAGATTTATCCCAGGAATGCAAGGATTCTTCAATATACACAAATTGATCAATGTGATACACTATATTAACAAATTAAAGAATAAAATCCATATGATCACCTTTATAGGTAAGCTTTTGACAATATTCAATACCCATTTATGATTTAAAAAAAAAATCTCTCCAGAAAGTGGACGTAGAAGGAATCTATCTCAACATAATAAAAGCCTTATATGAGAAACTCACAGCAAACATTATTCTCAGTGTTAAAAAGCTAAAAGCATTTCCTCTAAGATCAGGAGCAAGACAAGGGTGTCCACTCTCACCTCTACTATTCAACATAGTCTTGGAAGTCTTAGCCACAACAGAGAAGAAAAAGAAAGAAAAAGAATCCAGGTGGGCACAGAAGAAGTAAAACTGTCACTGATGGCAGATGGCATGATACTATACATAGAAAATCCTAAAGATGCCACCAGAAAACTATTAGAGCTAATCATTGAATATAGTAAAGTTGCAGGATACAAAATCAAAACACAGAAATCTCTTGCATTCCTATACACTAGCAACAAGAGGTCAGAAAGACAAATTAAGGAAACAATCCCATTTACCACCACAACAAAAAGAGTAAAATACCTCCAAATAAACCTACCTAAGGAGGCAAAACACCTGTACTCTGAAAAGTGGAAGATACTGATGAAAGAAATAAAAGATGATACAAACAAATGGAGATATATACCATCTTCTTGGATTAGAAGAATCAATATTGTGAAAATGACTGTACTACTCAAAGGAATCTACAGATTCAGTGCAATCCCTATCAAATTACCAATGGCATTTTTTCACAGAATTAGAACAAAAAAATTTTGTAATTTGTATGGAAATAGTGAAGACCCCAAATAGCCAAAGCAATGTTGAGAAAGAAAAACAGAGCTGGAAGAATCAGGCTCCCTGACTTCAGACTATACTGCAAAGCTACAGTAACCAAGACAGTATGGCCCTGGCACAAAAACAGAAATACAGATCAGTGGAACAGGATATAAAGTCCAGAGATGAACCCACACACCTATGGTCAATTAATCTACAGCAAAGGATGCAAGAACATACAATGGAGAAAAGAGTGTCTTCAATAAGTGGTGCTTGGAAAACTAGATAGCTACATATAGAAGAATGAAATTAGAACATTCCCTAGCACCATAAAAAAATGGACTCAAAATGGATTAAAGGCCTAAATGGAAGGCCAGACACTAAAACTCTTAAAGGAAAACATAGGCAGAATACTATTTGCAAGAGTGTTGATAAATCTTTGATAAATCACATAAAGATCTTTTTTTGACCCACCTCCTAGAGTAATGAGAATAACAAAAATAAACAAATGAGATAAATACAAAACTAATAAAGCTAAAAACCTTTTGCACAGCAAAAGAGACCATAAACAACACAAAAAGACAACCCTCAGAATGGGAGAAAATATTTGCAGATGAAGCAACTGACAAGGGGTTGATCTCTAAAATATGCAAACAGTTCACACAGCTCAATATCCAAAAAAACAAACAACACAATCAAAAAAATGGGTGGAAGACCTAAGCAGATATCTCTCCAAAGAAGATATACAGATGGCAAAGAGGCACAGGAAAAGATGCTCAACATCACTAATTGTTAAAGAAATACAAATCAAAATTTCAATGATGTATCACCTCACATGGGCCAGAGTGGCCATCATCAAAAAATCTACAAACAATAAATGCTGGAGAGGGTGTGGAGAAAAGGGAACCTTCTTACACTGTTGATGGGAATATAAATTGTATAAATTGATAGAGTCACTATGGAGAACATCACGTAGGTTCCTTAAAAAGAACTACCATATCATCTAGGATTCCCACTGCTTGACATATACCTAGAGAAAACCATAATTCAAAAGGATGCATGCACCCTAGTTTTCAATGCAGCACTATTTCCAATAGCCAGGACATAGAAGCAACCTAAGTATCCATCAACAGAGGAATGGATAAAGAAGATGTGGTACATATACACAATGGAATATTACTCATCCATAAAAAGGAATGAAATCGTGTCATTTGCAGAGACATAGGTGAACCTAGGGAATATCATACACAGTGAGGTAAGTCAGAAGGAGATAAATATCCTATGTTAATCCATACATGTAGAATCTAGAAAAATAGTGTAGATGAACTTATTTGCAAAGCAGAAATAAAGACACAAACATCAAGGATAAATGTATGGATACCAAGGGTAATGGGGGGAGGGTGGAGATGAACTGGAAGATTGGGATTGACATATATAAGCTACTATGTATAAAATAGATAACTAATGAGAACCTACTGTAAAGCACAGGGAACCTACTATAAATCACTTGGTGCTCTGTGGTGACCTAAATGGGAAGGAAATCTTTAAAAAAGAGTTCTGGAAGGCCAAGAAGTTCATTCCCTTTTTTTGGTAATATGTCTCTAGTATGACTTAGTTGGTTCTAACATTCTAACAATTTTGTTAGAATGCAGCTGTTATGTCACCATGCATTTAAAAAGTTACAAAATTTAGTGAATTTAATATTGAAGATGGAAGGAAAAAGCAACATTTTTGGCATATTATGCTTTATTATATCAAGAAAGTTAAAAATGCAAGTGAAACACACAAAAAAATGTGCCATGTATGGAGAAGGTGCTCTGTGTGATTGAACATGTCATTTTGTGCTGAGATTTTTTTGTGTGACAATTTTCCATGGCTGGGTAGATCAGTTGAAGTTGATAGTGATCAAGACATTAATTGAGAACAGTCAATGTTACGTCATGCAGGAGATCACTGGCATATTCAGAATATCCAAATCAAGCATTGAAATAATTTCCACCAGGTTGGTTATGTCAATCACTTTGATGTTTGGGTTCCACATAAGCAGAAAAAAACAAAACAAAACTTCTTGACCATACTTCCAAATGTGATTCTCTACCGAAATGTAACTAAAACATTTTAAGTTTGTTTTTAAAACAAATGGTGACAAAAAGTGGATACTGTACAATAATGTGGAACAGAAGAGACTGTGGGACAAATGAACCAAAGACAGGTCTTCATCCAAAGAAAGTGATGTTGTGTACATGGTGGGATTGAAAGGGAGTCCTCTATTATGAGTTCCTTCCAGAAAACCAAAGGATGATTTCCAACAAGTACTGCTCGCAATTAGACCAGCTGAAAGCAGCACTTGATGAAAAGTGTCTGGAGTTAGTCAACAGAAAACACATAATCTTCCATCAGGATAATGCAAGACCTCATGTTTCTTTGATGGCCAGGCAAAAACTGATAAAGCTTGTCTGGGAAGTTCTGATTCATCTGCTGTACTCACTGAACATTGCACCTTCAGATTTCCATTTATTTTGATCTTTACAAAATTTTCTTAATGGAAAAATTTTCAACTCCCTGGAAGACTGTAAAAGGCACCTGCAACATTTCTTTGCTCAAAAAGATAAAAAGTTCTGTGAAGATGGAATTATCAAGTTGCCTGAAAAATGGCAAATGGTAGTGGAACAAAATGGTGAATATGTTGTTCAATAAAGTTCTTGGTGAAAATGAGAAAAAATGTGTCTTATTTTTACTTAAAAACCAAAGGAACTTTTTGGTCAACCCAATAAGTTTATGTATGACTGATTCACTTTGCTGTACAGTAGAAACTAAACAACAGTACTATCCACTTGGACAACTATACTCCAATAAAATAATAATAATAAAAGCTAGCATATATAGAAGAAATAGAGAACTTTCTTGTATGTGGAAATTCTTTTCAAATTAAAAATAAGTAAAGTCCATTCTCCTGTTAAGGAACATTTCATCTGCACTCTATAATTTGTCACCAAAGCCACATTTCCCACAGGGTGCTTCCTGCAATGAGAGTGTGATATGAATACCAAGACAGGTTCATTCCTGGACGATGGGATTTTTCTGCTGGGCGATTTTGGTTTAAGGACTCCTGGACTGGCTCACTATACTGTTCTTAGAACAGCACTATAGTCAAAAATGCTTTCAGCCAACTTTCCTTCTCTCTCTTCTTCAGTCGATATCAGACCTGCATGATGATCTGATGGCTCTTCTAATCTCCCTTAACTCTGTCCTCATTTTTTCTCTCGGGATTTTCCCTGATACATATCTAGCACATTTTACCCAGCCCTATCAGAGGACTCAGACTCGCACACATGACTTTCAGTGTTTGGCTATTTTGAATAGAGTAGCTATGATCATTTTTGTTCATGTCGTTTTTTTTCTTTTTTTCTTTTTTTTTTTCATTTATTTTTATTAGTTGGAGGCTAATTACTTTACAATATTGAAGTGGGTTTTGTCATACATTGACATGAATCAGCCATGGAGCTACATGTATTCCCCATCCCAATCCCCCCTCCCACCTCCCTCTCCACCCTATTCCTCTGGGTCTTCCCAGTGCACCAGGCCAGAGCACGTGTCTCATGCATCCAACCTGGGCTGGTGATCTGTTTCACTATAGATAATATACATGTTTCAATACTGTTCTCTCGAAACATCCCACCCTCCCCTTCTCCCACAGAGTCCAAAACTCTGTTCTGTACATCTGTGTCTCTTTTTCTGTTTTGCATATAGGGTTATTATTATCATATTTCTAAATTCCATATATATGTGTTAGTATGCTGTAATGTTCTTTCTTTCTGGCTTACTTCACTCTGTATAATGGGCTCCAGTTTCATCCATCTCATTAGAACTGATTCAAATGAATTCTTTTTAATGGCTGAGTAATATTCCATGGTGTATATGTACCACAGCTTCCTTATCCATTCGTCTGCTGATGGGCATCTAGATTGCTTCCATGTCCTGGCTATTATAAACAGTGCTGCAATGAACATTGGGGTGCACCTGTCTCTTTCAGATCTGGTTTCTTCAGTGTGTATGCCCAGAAGTGGGATTCCTAGGTCATATGGCAGTTCTATTTCCAGATTTTTAAGAAATCTCCACACTGTTCTCCATAGTGGCTGTACTAGTTTGCATTCCCACCAACAGTGTAAGAGGGTTCCCTTTTCTCTACACCCTCTCCAGCATTTATTGCTTGTAGACTTTTGGATGGCAGCCATCCTGACTGGCGTGTAATGGTACCTCATTGTGGTTTTGATTTGCATTTCTCTGATAATGAGGGATGTTGAGCATCTTTTCATGTGTTTGTTAGCCATCTGTATGTCTTCTTTGGAGAAATGTCTGTTTAGTTCTTTGGCCCATTTTTTGATTGGGTCATTTATTTTTCTGGAATTGAGCTTCAGGAGTTGCTTGTATATTTTTTAGATTAATCCTTTGTCTGTTTCTTCATTTGCTATTATTTTCTCCCAATCTGAGGGCTGTCTTTCATGTCGTTTTATGAGCTGTTCTTTCATTTACCTTGGGTAAATACCTAGGAAGGAAATTATTGAGTTACATGGTAAATGTATGTATTTTTAACTTTGTAAAAAATTGCCAAGTAGTTTACCCAAGTGGGTGTGTGAGAGTTCCATTGTTCTACATCCTCCTGAACACTTGGTATTTCTCATTTTATAAACTTGGTGTTAATAATTTTAGCTATCCTAGTGCTTGTGTAGCAGTGTGTCATTGATAGTGTTTGTGTAGCAGTGTGTCATTGACTACCATCTTCTTATCCCTTACATAACCACAGTTTGACCCTAGACATGTCTGAGTAAAAACCCTGTGCTTTTTCCACTATCTGAGATGCCTAGCACTAGAATGGAAGACGTGAGAAAAAATATTAAGTCATTAGGTAGAAAAAGGAATGAAATTAATGCTGTAAGGAATGCTAAATAAATGGAGATGTAAATGAACAAGTATATAACTAAGATAAGACTCTCAAATAAAAATAGAAACATTATTCAGTCATGGAAAGGAATGAAGTACTGTTAAATGGTAGAACATGTACTTTAAAACGTTATATGAAATAACAGAAAACAGGCATAAAAGATAATATATTATGAGGCCATTTACATGAAATATCCAGAATATGTAAATCTTTGGCTCTCTATGAAGTAAATAGTTGGCAATTTTTTGTAGGAAATGGGTCCCTGGTAGGACAAGAATGTGAAGACCTGCCCTGCTCTGCCATGTCTCCCCACTCCTTTTTTTTGGAGGCTTTCATCTAAATACATGCAGAAATGCTGGGAAAATAAGCAAAATATGGTCTTCAGATGAGCTGAATAGCAAGAGGAAAAAAATTCCATAGTATTTGATCTATATTTGTTAATTTAGTATATTAAAAAATAAGGAGGTGATTGGGGTGGATGGAGATTTAAATAACAGTATTAATGTTTATTCAGTGGCAGCTATGTGCCAGACCCTGGGACTAGACATTTTATATATACATACATATATATATATATATATATATATATATAAAATCTCTTTGATTTTACAATATTCATAAACTGTTTGCAAGTAACAGAAAATCAGCCAACTTAAGCTATATACATATTCACTTACCTGGAAGTCCAGAGGGCTGGCCTAACTTCTGGCACAACTGAATCATCCACATGTTCAAACAATGTCTTTAAGACTTGTTGTGTGTCTTCACCCATCTGTCAGCCCTGGGGATTGGCTTCATTCTCTGATAGACTGTATTCAGTTCAGTTCAGTTCAGTCGGTCTGTCATGTCCGACTCTTTGCGACCCCATGAACCACAGCATGCCAGGCCTCCCTGTCCATCACCAACTCCCGGAGTCCACCCAAACCCATGTCCATTGAGTTGGTGATGCCATCCAACCATCTCATCCTCTGTCGTCCCCTTCTCCTCCTGCCCTCAATCTTTCCTAGCATCAGGGTCTTTTCAAATGAGTCAACTCTTCGCATCAGGTGGCCAAAGTATTGGAGTTTCAGCTTCAACATCAGTCTTTCCAATGAATATTCAGGACTGCTTTCCTTTACGATGGACTGGTTGGATCTCCTTGCAATCCAAGGGACTCTCAAGAGTCTTCTCCAACACCACAGTTCAAAAGCATCAATTCTTCAGCACTTAGCTTTCTTTATAGTCTAACTCTCACATCCATACGTGACTACTGGAAAAACCATAGCCTTGACTAGATGAACCTTTGTTGACAAAGTAATGTCTCTGCTTTTTAATATGCTATCTAGGTTGGTCATAACTTTCCTTCCAAGGAGTAAGCATCTTTTAATTTCATGGCTGCAATCACCATCTGCAGTGTATAATTGCAAATATGGCCTTCAGCTGCTCACAATGTACATGGTCCTTAGAGCTCAAATCAAGCTCTTTGAAGGACAGGTGTTTTCTCTCATAGCAACAAGGATGAAGCTGGCCTGGGTAACTTGCACTCCCTTGGAACACTGTGTCCAGGGGAATAGAGCAATCCAATTAATTGTTTAAGTGTCTCTCTCTGTGGTGGTGGAGATGGACTCCTGCACATTGATAACTGTCGGCAATCACACAGTGGATGAGGGACAGGTCCCTAATAGAAAGAGATGTGAGGAATCAAAAACATAATAGACGTCACTTCATCTATGTCAAATAAGCATTATCATCTTCATTTTACAAATTAAGACACTAAGATGAAGTGATGTGCTCTGTATTACACACCTAAAATGTTGGAAGTCTGAGTTGGAACAGGCAGCATGAAAAGTGGACAAAGCTCTGGACTATGGATCAGATAAACTGGATTTGGATTTCACCCTGGCTTTGGCCACTGACTATGTCATATATATATGTGTGTGTGTGTGTGTGTGTGTGTGTGTGTCATATATATTAATATAATATACTTATATAATAATTTGTATATTTACATATATAATATATTTATAAATAATTTATATAATATATTCATATAATGTATATCATATATATGTATACACACACATATATGTATACACACATATATTTGATATATAGACTGGCTATATATACATATATAATTGTTTATATTATTGTATTATAGATATATATACTATATAAACACTTGGAGGGAGTCAATTCCAGTAAGTCACATATTCCGCTTATGTGAAATGGGAATATAATATCCCTGTTTCTGAATTCATCGTGAAGGTTAAGTGGACTATATTATGTGAAAGCACTTTGTAATAAACTGTGATGTAATTTTGGAGTGTATTGCTTTGTCTAGGATATTTCACAATGGGAACAGATATTTTACAGTTGCCAGATTTGTTTTTTTTTTTTCACTCACAGTAATAATTGACCTTTCTGTGGGGTATACAGTTCTATGTGTATACATAGAAATAAATTTGTGTTATCAGAATATAGAATATTTCCTTCAACCAAAATATATCCCCATAGTACTGTGCATTTATAGCCTATGATACCCTCCACCAACCCAAACACTGGCAACTACTGAGCTGTTTTCTGTTGCTACAGTTTGTCTTACAGAGAATAGTATGTAAACAGGATCATACAACCTATCATCTTTTGAAACTGACTTCTATCATTGTTAGCATAATATTGATACATTTTAGATTCATCTAAGTTGTGTGAATGTGTCCTTTTCATTGTGGATTACCACCTCATTGTAAGTATTATACAACAGTTTATCCAGCCACCACATGAAAGACATTTGTGTTGTTTTCCAGTTTTGTGCTATTATAAATAGAGCTGCTATGAATATCCCTGTGCAAATCTTTATGTGAACATAAGTTTTAAATTCTATAGCATTACTTAGGAAAGGGATTGATGAATCATATGGTAAATGTATGGTTTAGTTTATAAGAAACTGCTGGACTGTTTTCCAAAATGGCTATAAAATTGTGCATTCTGACCAGCAATATAGGAGATTTCTAGTTGCTTTGCATGCTGTCAACACCCTGTGTTGTCAGTATTTTTTGAATTTCAGACATTCTAGTAAGTTTGTAGTTAAAGTTCATGTGTGACTTTGTTTGCATTTCATTAAGAGCAAATGATGTTTAACATCTTTTCATGTGGTTATTTACCACTCATATATCTTCTGTGAAATGTCTGTTTATGTATTTTGCCCATTTTCTAGTTGGATTGCTTGTATTTTTTTCTGTTCTGTTTTGAGAGTTTTTTATATACGCCAGACAAAGGTCACTTGTCTGATATGATTTGCAAATATTATGTCGTGATCTCTAGCCTGTTTTTTTATTCTATTAGCAGTATTTTTCACAGAGCAAAGGTTTTTAATTTTTATGAAGTCCAAATTATCAGATTTTAATTTTATGGATTATACTTTTGGTGACATGTCTAAGACCTATTTGGATAACCCCAGGTCATGAATATTTACTCCTGTATTTTCTGCTTTACATTTTATATCTGTATCAGTGGTTCTTAATGAGGGGCAATTTTGTGTGGTTCATGAAATTTTGATTTATATCTATGACAGATTTTGAATTAATTTATTCCCAGCTTTATTTGGCTATAAATTGTTAATTAACTTTGTATAAAGTGTCAGTTTAAGTCAATTTTCAGTTTTTTGCATATGGATATCCATATATTTATTGAAAGAACTACCTTTTATGGAATTGCTGTTATAACTTTATCAAAAATTAATCAGCCATATTTCTGTCATCTATTTCTGGACTCACTTTAGTACTGTTGATTTTTGTGACTTTCCTTTTGCTAATAAAACACAAATTTCATGACTTTAACCCTCAGATTAAGTAGAAGGACCATGACAAAGTGGGATTTATCCCAGTCAAGTTGGTTCAACATACAAAAGTAAATGTACTGTACCATATTAAAAGAACAAAGAACAAAAATCATGTCAATAAACATACCCAACACTCCATGATTAAGAAAAAATATAACCCAATAAATGAGGAGTAGAAGGGGACATCCCCAACCTGATAAAGGGCATATACAAGATATCCACAGCTAATACCATATGCATGAGAGGGTAACAGGCAGAAAGACTCAGTTCAGTTCAGTTCAGTTCAGTTGCTCAGTCATGTCCTACTCTTTGTGACCCCATGAATCACAGCACACCAGGCCGCCCTGTCCATCACCAACTCCCAGAGTCTACCCAAACCCATGCCCATTGAATTGGTGATGCCATCCAGCCATCTCATCCTCTGTCGTCCCCTTCTCCTCCTGTCCCCAATCCCTCCCAGCATCAGGGTCTTTTCCCATGAGTCAACTCTTCGCATGAGGTGGCCAAAATATTGGAGTTTCAGCTTCAGTCACAGTCCTTCCAGTGAACACCCAGGACTTATCTCCTTTAGGTTGGACTGGTTGGATCTCCTTGCAGTCCAAGGGACTCTCAAGAGTCTTCTCCAACACCACAGTTCAAAAGCAACAATTCTTCAGCGCTCAGCTTTCTTTATAGTCTAACTCTCACATCCATAAATGACCACTGGAAAAACCATAGCCTTGACTAGATGGACCTTTGTTGGCAAAGTAATGTCTCTGCTTTCTAATATGTTATCTAGGTTGATCATAACTTTCCTTCCAAGGAGTAAGCGTCTTTTAATTTCATAGCTGCAATCACCATCTGCAGTGATTTTGGAGGCCCCCAAAATAAGGTCAGCCACTGTTTCCACTGTTTCCCCATCTATTTCCCATGAGGTGATGTGACCAGTTGCCATGATATTAGTTTTCTGAATGTTGAGCTTTAAGTCAACTTTTTCTCTCTCCTCTTTCACTTTCATAAAGAGGCTCTTTAGTTCCTCTTCACTTTCTGCAATAAGGGTGGTGTCATCTGCATATCTGAGGCTATTGATATTTCTCCTGGCAATCTTGATTCCAGCTTGTGCTTCTTCAAGCCCAGCATTTCTCATGATGTACTCTGCATAGAAGTTAAATAAGCAGGGTGACGATATACAGCCTTGACGTACTCCTTTTCCTATTTGGAACCAGTCTGTTGTTCCATGTCCAGTTCTAACTGTTGCTTCCTGACCTGCATACAGGTTTCTCAAGAGGCAGATAAGGTAGTCTGGTATTCCCATCTCTTCCAGAATGTTCCACAGTTTATTGTGATCCACACAGTCACAGACTGTGACTTTGGCACAGTCAATAAAGCAGAAATAGATGTTTTTCTGGAACTCTCTTGCTTTTTCAATGATCCAGTGGATGTTGGCAATTTGATCTCTGGTTCCTCTGCCTTTTCTAAAACCAGTTTGCACATCTGGAAGTTCACGGTTCACATATTGCTGAAGCCTGGCTTGGAGAATTTTGAGAATTACTTTAATAGCATGTGTGATGAGTGCAACTGGGCAGGAAGACTAAGGACCCCCAAACAGAGGAAATAGGCTGCTGGTGAGGCCCTTGAGGTTGTGTCAAAATTCCCAAGACCATACCTTTTCTTTTAGTGACAAATTAAATTCTGACCCTATGGCCAAGCTCAAAGCAGGAGCTTTCAGGAGAGCAGTCTGAAGAGCCTTCAGAGCCTTTTGAGTATCTGGAGACCAAACCAGTTTGTCAGTTTCGGCTTGGTGAATTTCAGTTATAAGTTTATATAAAGGCCAGGCAATTTCTCCATAATGCAGAATCCAAATGCAGCAGTAGCCTGTGACTCCCAAAAGCCCTCTCAATGGTCTCAAAATCATAAGTAGAGGATGACCTAGTATAGGTTTAATTCTCTCGGGGCCTATGACCCTAGTCCCTTCTGATATGATCAGGCCCAGATATTTAACAGATGTTGACAAAACTGAGCCTTTTCCATTGATGCCTTATAACTGCAGCCAGCCAAAAAGTTTAGGAAGTCTTCTGAGGCTTGTGAGCAAGATTCCTCTGTCTCAGCACAGAGCAGAATATCATCTACATATTGTAGCACCACTGCCTTGGGGCTACTAAACTTTTGTAGATCCCATGACAAACTTTGCCAAAATAGATGGGGGCTGTCTTGATATACCTGGGACAAAACTGTCCAGGTTAACTGAGAAGCTGGCTGAGTAGGATCTTCAAAGGCAAATAAAAATTGACTTTCCTCAAACAATGGTACAGAATAGAAGGCATCTTTTAAATCAATTACTGAGAAATATTTGGGTCATTCAGGAATTTTAGACAATAGAGTATAAGGATTAGGCACTATTGGGTGTAAAGGAACTACAGCCTCATTTATTATTTGTAAATCTTGAACTAGCCTCCATTTATCATTTGACTTCTTTACACCCAATATAGGAGTGTTGCATAGACTGTTACAGGGTATTAATAGCCCCTGCTCCTTTAAATGATCAATGATGGGTTTCAACCCTTCCTTAACCTCGGGTTTCAGAGGATACTGCTTTTGATGTGGAATACGTGTGGGTCTTTGAGCTTGACAACTACAGGAATAGCATTTTGTGCTCGGCCCACAGTTTTTTCATTAGCCCATGCTCTAAGATTTACATTTAGTTCAATTAATGAGAGAGAAAGGGAAGGTTCCATATTCATGAAAACAGAGGCATGGACCTTGCTCAGTATATCCCTCCCCAAAAGGGGTGAGGGAGACTCTGGCACGATCAGAAACTCGTGTGAAAAATAGCACAGAGTCCCAGTTGCAGCTTAGAGGATGACTGAAATAATAATGTTTGGCTCACCCAGACAGTCCCATTGTGGAAGCGAATCAGGGAGAAAGTGGGCCAGAAAGCACAGAGTAAATTGCCCCAGTGTCCAAAAGGAAATCAACAGATTGACCCCCCCCCCATAGTCATTAATACCTGGGGTCCCTCAGGTGTAATTAGGATAGAAGCTTGTGTGGGGATCCCCAGGTACATTCACTTCTGATTGTCCTGAGAGTCCGATCCCTGCCTCTGGGGGCAGTCTTTCCTCCAGGGTGGTCCCTTGCAAACTGGACATGGAGCCAGGTGCGGCTTAAATGCCTGAGGGCAATCCCACTTGAAGTGCCCCTTTTCCACAGTAATAGTAAGCTCATCCCTTTTCACCTAGGTCCCTCCTGCCTTTTTCCTCAGGCTGTTTAAGAACGATTCTGACAGCCATTACAAGGGCTTCCGCCTGTTCTTGGTCTTTCTCTGCCTTTCTTTATTTTCCTTATATTCCCTGCTGTAATAGACTGTCTGGGTCAGTTGCAACAGATTATTTAAAGACTGATTTGGCCCATAAGCCCGTTTTAGTAGTTTACGGCAGATATCTGGAGCCGACTGAGCGAGAAATCTGTCTTTGAAGATCACTCTTCCCTCTTAACTTTTGGAATCAGTCTCAGTGAATCTGCAAAGGGCTTCCCTCAGGCTATCTTGGAGAAGGCAATGGCAACCCACTCCAGTACTGTTGCCTGGAAAATCCCATGGATGGAGGAGCCTGGTAGGCTGAAGTCCATGGGGTCGCGAAGAGTCAGACATGACTGAGTGACTTCACTTTCACTTTTCACTTTCATGTATTGGAGAAGGAAATGGCAACCCACTCCAGTGTTTTTGCCTGGAGAATCCCAGGGAGAGAGGAGCCTGGTAGGTTGCCGCCTATGGGGTCGCACAGAGTCGGACAGGATTGAAGCGACTTAGCAGCAGCAGCAGGCTATCTAGGAATTTATCAGGAGCTTCCTTCTCTTCCTGTTCTATGTTTGCCACTTTGGCATAATGTCTTAGCACATGCTTGCCTGAGTCTTTCAATAACACATCTGACAAAATGACTCTGATCCCATCTTCATTTAACTGTGGTATTGTCCCAATCTGGTTCTATAGTCGGGACCACCTTATTCCCAGGGTGGAGGGCGGCTATCTCATCCTCCCTCTTTCCTACTGATTTATTACCAAACCATTCATCTCCATAGGCAACAGCTTTCCCCCAAATTCGATTTTTTTGAGTCAGGAGTTAGTGTCTGTCCCAGGATATACATCACTTCTTTCCAAGTAAGATCATAAAGCAGAGTAGGGAGCTGAAAGTTTCATACCCAAATCTATACCCTTAGGACGTAAATCTGGCTTGTCTCACAGAGAAAAAGGGCAACATGTATGCTACTTCTACCCATTTCCCTTGTTTTCTACAGAACCTGCCTAATTGTAAAACAGTATTATATTTAAGAGACCCTCCAACCGGCCAGTGTTTGCCATCTTCCAGTGGATACTGTGGCCATGCAGTATCACATAGGAAGATCAGGTGTGTCTTCTTTAAGCTCTGGTGATCAAATCTATCCCAGTTTTTCAGGATACAGTTCAAAGGAGTGAGGCTGGAATTGTTAGCTCCCATCTGTAAGAGAGAAAAAAAAGCGACCAGTGCCATCTTTCTATTGGAGGCGTCCCTCCCTGCTCTAGATGGAGGTGGAGACAGGTCTTCCACCTAAGCTTCCTTCCCTGGCCAGAGTTAACCTGTCTCTTACTGACACAGGTATGCCACTACTGTCCCTCCCTGTTGTACCACCGGGGTGGGGTGGAGATGCATCAGGGGTAAACCTGATGGCATCCCAGACTAATGTCCAGTTCCTCATCATTAAAACCTTTCCTTGCCTCTGATGCCACCCGAGGTGCAATCAGAGTAACCTTTCAGAATGTCTCCCAAACTAAGACCACTAAGTGAAACATTTGTCTCCTGAGTGCCTGTGCACAACCTTGAGTATATTCCTGACTACAATAAGACCAGTAAATCATAAAGAGACAAACATAAGGCAAAGAAGTTCCTTCTGAGCATTACTACACCAGTATAAGTGATAGCAAAAGAAACAGTGAAGGGCTGGCCAGTGAGGAAAAAGTGATATTGGTCCTCAAGTTATTAGGGTCAGTCCTTCCAGTTAATTCCCATAAATTCCACAGAAAGAATATCTAAGGAGTTGGGACAAAACCACTGTAGAGCCTCCTCTGGTCTACTAAGAGCTAGCATTACTAAAGGAAGAAGCCCACTGTACTTCCTATCTGAGTAAACTTTAACCTGGGAGATGCTGTTGGAGCTAGACCTCCATCTAGCTTCAGAACTTTCAACTCCTAGTGAGGCTACGTGCTTCCTGACTACCAATCTAGTTTGGGACCTAAGTAACAGTACACAGTAACAGCATAGATCATGAGTCTCTTCAAAGTCTATAATCTGACAGATTAGGTTAGTAGTTCTAATTCCCAGAAAGTTATGAAATGGTCAAAGAGACTGGAAAGTTTGACTGAGAAAGGAGAGTTCAGTCCACACACTTCGTCCATCTCTGGCCACTCCCCCGGAGGAGACATTGGGTACCTCTTGACATTATCAGGTCGGTATAATCCCCCGACAGGGTTTCTGCCATAAGCCATATGAGGTCACCTCTGAACCATAGATTAGCACACAGCTACAGGGCTTCCCTTGTAGCTCAGCTGGTAAAGAATCCGCCTGCAATGCAGGAGACCTGGGTTTGATCCCTCGCTTAGGAAGATCCCCTGGAGAAGGCAAAGGCTACCCACTCCAGTATTCTGGCCTGGAGAATTCCATAGACTGTATAGTCCAGGGGGTTGCAGAGTCAGACACGACTTTCACTTGGTTAGCACATGTGTGTCTCTTTCAATCACACACACACAAGCACACCGTAGAACTAGTAAAGTACAGAAGAAAACGTGTTCACTAGGAGAACAAAGAACTAGAGCTCCAAGCATCCTTACCTTTTCCTGAAGAATTCTGGATGAGCCCCCAAGATGAAAGGTTGCTACTGAGCCATGAAAGACACCATGATTCTTGGTCTCCAGAGGAGAGGAATTCAATCTGGGTCCAGTGATGAGGCCTGGTCACTAGGAGCTTTTGCTTAATAAAGTTTTATTAAAGTATAAAAGAGACAGAGAAGGCTTCTGACATAGACATCAGAAGGGGGCAGAAAGAGTGTCCCCTGCTAGTTTTTAGTGGGAGATTATATACCTACTAGCATGCTGTTAATTAGAGAAAGGAAATGTCTCAAAACTCAGAGAGTGGCACCAGGCTCCTCACCCACAACATGCATTTTGAGATAACATTGGCACAAGGTGAGTCATCTCAGGCCATAAAACGATTGACATGAATCTTGAAGAAAAGCAGGTTTCCAAGCAAATACATAGTCTCATTAACATAGCTTAAGAGAACATTTGTGTGAGTAAAACATACTGATTTGTTGAGTAAAACATACTGGTGTGTCAAGCCAGCTCTGAATCTTAGGCAGAACCAACTTGAAGAAAGACAGAGTCTAAGGTAAATGTGTAGTTCATTAACATAGCTTAAGAAGAACACTTCCATAAGAAAAATGCATTGGTTAGCTCAAGGTTTGAGAAAAGTTCAGATGCCATCATGGCAACACAGAATTTTAAAAGAAACCCCCTTTTGAATTTGTATAGAGAAGGGAAAAAAATCTGACACTTGTAGTTTGTTTTCTCTTGCTGCTTAAGAGAGATTAAAAATGTCTGACACTTGCAGCCTATTTCCTCTGTTTGGGGGCCCCTAGCCCTCCTGCCTGTTACCCTCTTCAGTTCAGTTCAGTTCAGTCGCTCAGTTGTGTCTGACTCTTTGCGACCCCATGAATCGCAGCACGTCAGGCCTCCCTGTCCATCACCAACTCCCAGAGCTTACTCAAACTCATGTCCATCGAGTCAGTGATGCCATCCAGCTTCTTACTTACTGATAAAAGACTGAATGCCCCCTCCCATCTCCCCACCCTAGAGATTAGGAACAAGACAAAGATTTCTGCTCTTGCCACTTTCTTTGGCCACACCCACAACACGCAGGATCTTAGTCCCCCAGTCAGGGATTGACCCTCAAGACCCTTGGATTGGAAGCTTGGCATCTTAACCACTGGACAGCCAGGGAAGTCCCTTCTCTTGCCACTTCTATGCAACATTGTACTGGAGGTTCTATCAGAGAAATCTAGGCAAGAAAAAGAGAAAAGACATCCAGATTGAAATCAAAGAAGTGAAACTACAAGGAATCAGCAAAAATTTATTTGAGCTAATAAGCAAATGCAGATTGATAATGTTATTCAGCTCTTTTATATTCTTGAGGATTTCTGCTTACTAGTCTTTTTTATAATGTTTTAAAATCTTTGTTTATTTTTGATTGTGCTGGATCTCCATTGCTGCCTTATGGGCTTTCTCTCTAGTTGCTTTTAATAATGTCATAGAATGTTCTGCCTAGGTTTTCCTCTAAGAGTTTTATAGTTTCTGATCTTACATTTAGGTATTTAACCAATTTTGAGTTTAACTTTGTGTATGGTGTTAGGAAGTGTTCTAATTTCATTCTTTTATATGTAGCTGTCCAGGTTTCCCAGCACCACTTATTGAAGAGGCTGTCTTTGCCCCATTGTATATTCTTGCCTCCTTTGTCCAAAATAAGATACCCATAGGTACATGGGTTTATTTCAGGGCTTTCTATCTTGTTCCATTGGTCCATATTTCTGTTTTCGTGCCAGTACCATACTGTGTTGATGACTGTAGCTTTTTTGTAGTATAACCCGAAGCATGAAGCTTGATTCCTCCAGCTCCATTCTTCTTTCTCAAGACTGCTTTGGTTATTGGGGTCTTTTGTGTTTCCCTATGAATTGTGAAATTCTTTGTTCTAGTTCTGTGAAAAATGCCATTGGTAATTTGATATGGATTGCATTAAATCTGTAGATTGCATTTGATAGTATAGTCATTTTCACAATATTGATTCTTCCTACGCAGGAACATGGAATATCTCTCCATCCGTTTATATCATCTTTGGTTTCTTTCATTAGTGCCTTATAATTTTCTATGTACAATTCTTTCATCTTCCCTAGGTAAATTTATGCCTAGATATTTAACTCTTTTTGTTGCAGTAGTGAATGGGATTGATTCCTTAATTGATTTTTCATTGTTAGTATATAGAAATGCAAGTGATTTCTGTGTATTGATTTTGTATCCTGCAACTTTGATAAATTCTCTGATTAGCTCTAGTAATTTTCTGATACTATCTTTAGGGTTTTCTATGTACAATATCATGTCATCTGCAAACAATGAGAGCTTTACTTCTTCTGTTCCCATCTGGATTCCTTTTATTTCTTTTTCTTCTCTGATTGCTATAGCTAGGACTTTCAGAACTATGTTGAATGATAGTAGTGAAAGTGGACGCTCTTATCTTGTTCCTGATCTTAGGAGAAATGCTTTCAGCTTTTCACCATTGAGAATAATGTTTGCTGTAGCCTTATCATATATGGCCTTAACTATGTTAAGGTAGGTTCCTTCTATGCCCATTTTTTGAAGAGTTTTAATCATAAATAGGAGCTGAATTTTGTCAAAGGCTTTTTCTGCATCTATTGAGATTATCATATGGTTTTTATCTTTCAATTTGTTAATATGGTGTATCACATTGATTGATTTGCGTACATTGAAGAATCCTTACATCCCCGGAATAAACCCAACTTGATCATGGCGTATGAGCTTTTTGATGTGTTGCTGAATTCTGTTAGCTAAAATTTTGTTTAGGATATTTGCATCTATGTTCATCAGTGATATTGGCCTTTAGTTTTCTTTTTTGGTGTTGTTTTTGTCCAGTTTTGGTATCAGGTTAGTGGTGGCCTTATAGAATGAGTTTGGAAGTGTTCCTTCCTCTGCAATTTTTTCAAAGAGTTTTAGAAGGATAGACACTAGCTCTTCTCTAAATGTTTGAATGAATTTTCCTGTGAAGCCATCTGGTCCTGGGCTTTTGTTTTCTGGGAGATTTTTGACCACAGCTTCAATTTCAGAGCTTGTAATTGGGTTGTTCATAATTTCTGTTTCTTCCTGGTTCAGTCTTGGAAGATTGAACTTTTCTAAGAATCTGTTCATTTCTTCCAGGTTATCTATTTTATTGCCATATAATTGTTCATAGTAGTCTCTTATAATCCTTGGTATTTCTGCATTGTCTGTTGTAACCTCTCCTTTTTCATTTCCAATTTTGTTTATTTGATTCTTCTCTCTTTTTTTCTTGATGAGTCTGGCTAATGTTTTGTCAATTTTGTTTATCTTCTCAAACAATCAGCTTTTAGTTTTATTAATCTTTACTATTGTTTCTTTAATTTCTTTTTCATTTATCTCTGCTCTGATCTTTATGATTACTTTACTTCTACTAATGTTGGGTTTTTTTGTTGTTGTTCTTCTTTTTCCAGTTGCTTCAAGTGTAAAGTTAGGTTGTCTATCTGATGTTTTTCTTGTTTCTTGAGGTAGGGTTGTATTGCTATAAACTTCCCTCTTAGAACTGCTTTTGCTGCATCCCATAGATTTTGGGTCGTTGTATTTTCATTGTCATTTGTTTCTAGAAATGTTTTTATTTCCCTTTTGATTTCTTCAGTAACCTGTTGGTTATTTAGAAACATGTTGTTTAATCTCCATATGTTTGGGTTTCTTATTTTTTTCTTGTAATTGATATCTAGTCTCATAGCATTGTGGTCGGAGAAGATGCTTGATAAAATTTCAATTTTCTTAGATTTATTGAGGTTTGATTTGTGACCCAATATGTGATCTATCCTGGAGAATGTTCCATGTGCACTTGAGAAGAAGGTGTATTCTGCATTTGGATGGAATGTCCTGAAGATATCAATGAGATCCATCTCATCTAATGTATCATTTAAGACTTTTGTTTCCTTATTAATCTTCTGTTTTGATGATCTGTCCATTGGTGTGAGTGGGGTGTTAAAGTCTCCTACTATTATTGTGTTACTGTCAATTTCTCCTTTTATGTCTGTTAGTGTTTGTCTTATATAGTGAGATCCTCCTATGTTGGGTGCATAGATTTTTTACAATTGTTTTTGTCTTCCTCTTGGATTGATTCCTTGATCATTATGTAGTGTCCTTCCGTATCTCTTGTAATCTTCTTTATGTTAAGGTGTATTTTGTCTCATAGAGGATTGCTACTCCAGCTTTCTTTTGCTTCCCATTTGCATGGAATGTATTTTTCCATCCTCTCACTTTCAGTCTATATGTGTCTTGAATTCTGAAGTGGGTTTCTTATAGACAGCATATATATGGGTCTTGTTTTTGTATCCATTCAGCCAGCCTGTGTCTTTTGGTTGGAGGATTTAATCCATTTCCATTTAAAGTAATTATTGATAGATATGTTCCTATCACCATTTTCTTAATTGTTTGCAGTTGACTTTGTAGATCTTTTTTCTTCTCTTGTATTTCTTAACTATATAAGTCTGTGTAACTTTTGTTGTAAAGCAGGTTTGGTGGTACTGAATTCTCTTAACTTTTGCTTGTCCGAAAAGCTTTTTATTTCTCCGTCAACTTGGAATGAGATGCTTGCTGGATACAGTAATCTTGGTTGTAGATTTTTCCCTTTTAGTACTTTAAATATATCCTGCCATTCCCTTCTGGCCTGCAGAGTTTCTGCTGAAAGGTCAGCTGTTAAACTGATGGGGTTTTCCTTGTATGTTACTTGTTTCTTTTCCCTTGCTGCTTTTATTGTGTTTAGTCTTTGTTAGTTTGATTAGTGTGTGTAGGCGTGTTTTTCCTTGGGTTTATCCTGTATGGGACTCTTTGTGCCTCTTGGATTTGATTGGCTATTTCCTTTCCCATGTTGAGGAAATTTTCAACTGTAATAACTTTAAAATTTTTCTCATACCCTTTCTTTTTCTCTTCTTCTTCTGGGCCCCCCATAATTCGAATGTTGGTGCACTTGACATGGTCCCAGAGGTCTCTGAGACTGTCCTCTGCTCTTTTCATTCTTTTTACTTTATTCTGCTCTTCAGAAGTTATTTCCACCATTTTATCTTCCAGCTCACTGATTCGTTCTTCTGCTCCAGATAGTCTGCTTTTGATTCTTTCTAGAGTATTTTTAACTTCAGTAATTATCTTGTTTCTGTATGCTTATTCTTTAATTCTTCTAGGTCTTTTTTTGTTGATTCTTGCATTTTCTCCGTTTTGTTTTCAAGGTTTTTGATCATCATTACTATCATTATTATGAATTCTTTTCCAGGTAATTTTCCTATTTCCTCTTCATTTATTTGGACTTCTGTGTTTCTAGTTTGTTCCTTCATTTGTGCAGTATTTCTCTGTCTTTTCATTTTTTTTTTTAAGTTATTGTGTTTGAGGTCTCCTTTTCCCAGGCTTCAAGGAAAGTTGAATTGTTTCCTTGAAGAAGGTTGAATTCTTTCTTCCTTTTGGTTTCTGCCCTCCTAAGCCTGGTCCAGTGGTTTGTGTGAGCTTCATATAGGGTGAGATTTGTGCTGAGTTTTTGTTTGTTTTTCCTCTGATAGGCAAGGCTGAGTGTGGTGGTACTCCTGTCTGCTGGTGATTGGTTTTGTATTTTTGTTTTGTTTGTTGTTTAGATGAGGCATCCTGCACAGGGTGCTACTGGTGGTTGGATAATGCAGTGTCTTGTATTCAAGTGATTTACTCTGTGTGAGTTCTCACTATTTGATACTTCCTAGGGTTAGTTCTCTAGTAGTCTAGGGTCTTGGAGTCAGTGCTCCCACTCCAAAGGCTCAGGGTTTGATCTCTGGTCAGGAACAAAGATTCCACAGTTGGTTTTTTATGGCATTAATGGAGAGTAAAACAAATATCCAAAAACGAGAAACCAAAGTTGAACCCCAGACAAATGGCGGTTACAAAATCAGGCAAATAATAATTAAAATAGTGGAATATGCACATATACATATACACCCATGAGCAAAGTGAAAACAGCCCAACAAAAATAAAGTACAGTAGATTGATCTGGCAAACAAAGGAAATCAAAAATTGTATTTACCAGTTAATAACAAAACTAACTTAAGTACAAAATGGAAAAGGAAACTAAAGCAAGGTTCCAACTGGGGAATAAAGCAATGAAAACAAAACTAACAAATATGTTGCAAGGAAAGGAAAGAAAGAAAGAATAGATATACAAAGTTAAATAGAGGGAGATGAAGAAGATTTATATACATTAAAGATTAACTGCAAGGGGAAAAGAACAGTAGAAAAGGAAAATGAAGGAGTAAATGTAGAAAAGTATAATAGATTTTTAAAAATTAAAAATTATAATTATAAAAAAAGAGAAAAGAGAGAAAAAACAGAAGAATAAAGAAGAAAGGGGGAAAAAAAGGAAAACTCCACAGAACTGCAAAAGCCCAATGTAGAGGCAGAGGTTTATAACAACAATAGAAAGTGTGACTGAGTATACACATATACATATACACCCATAAGCAAAATCAAAACAGCCCAACAAAAATTAAGCACAATAGATTGACCCGGTGAACAAAGGAAACCAAAAATTATATTTACCAGAACAAAACTAATTAAAGCACAAACTGGAAAACAAAACTAAAGCAAGGTGCCAACTGGGGAATAAAGCAATGAAAAGAAAACTAACAAATATGTTGAGAGGAAAAGAGAGAAAGAAAAGAAAAATAGGTATACAAATTTAAATAGAGGTAGATAAAGAAGATTTATATATGTGAAAGATTAACTGCAAGGGGAAAAGAATGGTAGGAAAAGCAAACAAAGGAATAAATGTAGAAAAATAATAATAGGTTTAAAATATTAAAATTTAAAAAAGAGAAAAGAAAAGAGGAAAACTCCACAGAACTGCAAAATCCCAATGTAGAGGCACAGGTTTATGACAATAAAAAATGTGAGTGAAGAAAAATAAAGTTCTGAGAGAATAGCATTGAAACAAGTATACGATCAAGGATGAAACAGATCACCAGCCCAGGTTGGATGCATGAGACAAGTGCTCAGGGCTGGTGCACTGGGAAGACCCAGAGGGATGGGATGGGGAGGGAGGCGGGAGGGGGAATTGGAATGGGGAACACATGTAAATCCATGGCTGATTCATGTCAATGTATGGCAAAAACCACTACAATATTGTAAAGAAATTAGCCTCCAACTAATAAAAATAAATGGAAAAAAAATTAAAAAGGTCAAAAGTTTAATTGGATTTCTTAGTGCCAATAAAATCGATGACTACAATAAAGCTGGGGGTAGGGGCAAGGGAAAAAAAAGAAAAAAATCCAAAAGAATCTACAGAACAAGTCAAAAAGTTAGAATAATAAATGTTTTTCTTGAGTCACTGCTGTCAGAGTACTTTCCCGTGCTGGGAATAACAGTCCGCCTTACCTCCCTAGGATGCCCTCCAACACTTTACTGATCTCTGGACCTGCTGTGGGGGCTACTCAGATTCTAATCTGGCCCTACTCCTGTGTGTTCTTGCTTCCAATGTCCATAGCTGTCAGAGCTAGTGCATTTTCTTTTGTGGGAGCTCTCAGTGGCCTTTTATATATTCCATAGACACAGAGTCTTATTTGATTGTGTGGATTTAATCTGCAGTTTGTACAGCTTGTGGGAAGGTTTTGGGTCTTCGTCCTTAGCCACAGTGCCCATGGGTTTCAATTGTGGTTTTATTTCCACCTCTACATGTGGGTCGTCCCACTGGAGTTTAGCTCCTGAGGCTTTCCTGGAGGGCTTGAGTTTGCCCCTGTGAGGGCCAGGTGGAAGTAGTGCAGCTGCTTTGGTCACAGGGTTTCTGGCAGCACCAGATACTCAGGGGGGTTGGTGGGTAGGGCAGCAGGAAATATACTGCTCTAGAAGGGTATGGTAACCAGTATTGGCCAATACGCTCCAGTATTCTTACCTGGAGAACCCCTTCTCTGACACAGAAGCCTGGCAGGCCACAGTCTACAGAATCTCAAAGAGTCAGACAGGACTGAAGCAACACTGCATGCCTAAATGCAAGACTTTTTTTCTTTGCCTATGGCAGCTCTGCCCCAGTGAGAGTTGAGTGTGAAGGTGATGCAGCTGCTTGGCTTGCGGGGACCCTGGAGGTGCCAAGTGGTCAGGGACACAGACTGCCTCCACAGCAGGAGTTATGGCCCCATCAGTGTCTTTTTTCGAGCCTCTTATAGCTGGCTATCAGGCCTCTTTGGCCAGTCTTTCTCCGTAGCTCCGCACATTCAGGCACTTAGAGGGATCCCTTGCCTGGGGTACTTCTCTGTTTAGTGCGTCAGGCACATAGAGGGGCCCTCGTGACTGGGGTCTTACTCTATAGATTTGCACATCAGTCACTGAAAGGAGCACCCTGGGTGGAGTCCTACTCTGTAGTTCAGTGTGTCAGGCGTTTGATGGGCCAGCTCTCTGTTGTTCAGCTGCCCTTGTTGGCATGTGGAGAGAGAGAGGCTATGGTGATGGCTCCACCCCCTATGCATGGCTCAGCAGCATCGCCTTGCTTCCATGGCTGCCTGGGTTTCCTCCACAGGCATTTCCCACCATGATCCCCTCCCTCACATCCCCTCGATCCATCTCTCCACAGTCAACAGCAGCCCTTGCCCTCGGATAGCTCCACAATTCCTAAACTCCAGCTCCCAGCTGCTGCCCCTTCCAGGAGATCTGCGTTCCTGCCCTGCATATGTGTGGCTGTGGCAAGGACTGTCTGATTCTCATTGCATTCAGGCTGCCACAGATCAGCTGTTTCACTCTCAGCTTTAAATGTTTCTCCTCTGACTCAGTGGAAAGAAATAAAGGAAAACAATAGAATAAGAAAGACTAGAGATCGAGTCAAGAAAATTAGAGATACCAAGGGAACATTTCACATAAAGATGGGCTCCCTAAAGGACAGAAATTGTATGGACCTAACAGAAACAGAAGATATTAAGAAGAGGTGGCAAGAATTCGCAGGAAACTATACAAAAAAGATCTTCACGACCCAGATAATCACAATGTTGTGATCACTCACCTAGAGCCAGACATCCTGGAATGTGAAATCAAGTGGGCCTTAGGAAGTATCACATTGAAGAAAGCTAGTGGAGGTGATGTGATTCCAGTTGAGCTATTTCAAATTCTAAAAGATGATGCTGTGAAAGTGCTGCACTAAATATGTCAGCAAATTTGAAAAACTCAGTAGTGGCTACAGGACTGGAAAAGGTCAGTTTTCATTCCAATCCCAAAGAAAGGCAATGCCAAAGAATGCTCAAACTATCGCATAATTGCACTCATCTCACATGCTTGCAAAGTAATAAACAAAATTCTCCAAACCAGGCTTCAACAGTACATAAACCATGAACTTTCAGATGTTCAAGCTGGATTTAGAAAAGGCAGAGGAACCAGAGATCAAACTGCTATAATCCTTTGGATCATTGAAAAAGCAAGAGAGTTCCAGAAAAACATCGACTTCTGCCTTATTGACTACACCAAAACCTTTGACTGTATGGATCACAACAAACTGAAAAATTCTGAAAGAGATGGGAATTCCAGACCACCTGACTTGCCTCCTGAGAAACCTGTATGCAGGTCAGGAAGGAACAGTTAGAACTGGACGTGGAACAACAGACTGGTTCCAAATCGGGAAAGGAGTACGTCAAGGCTGTATATTGTCACCCTGTTTATTTAACTTATATGCAGAGTGCATCATGAGAAACACTGGTCTGGATGAAGCACAAGCTGGAATCAAGATTGCCAAGAGAAATATCAATAACCTCAAGTATGCAGATGACACCACCCTTATGTCAGAAAGTGAAGAAGAAATAAAGAGCCTCTTGATGAATGAGTGAAAAAGTTGGCTTAAAGCTCAACATTCAGAAAACTAAGATCATGGCATCTGGTCCCATCACTTCATGGCAAATAGATGAGGAAGCAAAGGAAACAGTCACAGACATTTTTTGGGGTGGGGGCGCCAAAATCACTGCAGATGGTGACTGCAGCCATGAAATTAAAAGATACTTGCTCCTTGGAAGAAAAGTTATGACCAACCTAGACAGCATATTAAAAAGCATATTAAAGCCAACAAAGGTCAGGCTAGTCAAAGCTATGGTTTTCCCAGTAGTTATGTACAGATTTGAGAGTTGGGCTATAAAGCAAGCTGTGTGCTGAAGAATTGATGTTTTGAATTGGAGAAGACTCTTGAGAGTCCCTTGGACTGCAAGGAGATCCAACTAGTCCATCCTAAAGGAAATCAGTCCTGAATATTCATTGGAAAGAGTGATGCTGAAGCTGAAACTCCAATACTTTGGCCACCTGATGCGAAGAGCTGACTCATTTGCAAAGACTCTGATGCTTAGAAAGGTGGAAGGTGGGAGGAGAATGGGACGACAGAGGATGAGATGGTTGGATGGCATCACCAACTCAATGGACATGTGTGAGTAAATTCCGGGAGTTGGTCATGGACAGGGAGGCCTGGAGTGCTGCAGCCCATGGGGTCACAAAAAGTTGGACACACCTGAGTGACTGAACTGACTGACTGTGGTCTGTGTTAGTGAATGTTCCATGTAAGCTTGAGAAGTATGTATATTCTGCTGTTATTGAATGAAGTAGTGGATAGATGTCAGTTATAGCCAGTTGACTGATGATATTTTTGAATTCATAGCTCAGTTGGTAAAGAATCCGCCTGCAATGCAGGAGACCCCAGTTCGATTCCTGGGTCAGGAAGATCTGCTGGAGAAGGGATAGGCCACCCACTTGAGTCAGTATTCTTGGGCTTCCTTTGTGGCTCAGCTGGTAAAGAATCCTCCTGCAGAAACAACTCTCTTATAGGTATTAAAAAAAAAGAAGAAGAAGAAGAAAGAAAGAATCCTCCTTCAATGTTGGAGACCTGGGTTCAATCCCTGGGTTGGGAACATCCCCTGGAGAAGGGAAAGGCTATCCACTCCAGTATTCTGGCCTGGAGAATTCCATGGACTGTATGGTCCATGAGGTTGCAAAGAGTCGGACACGACTGTCAGTTTCACTTCATTGTTGAGTTCAACTATGTCCTTACTGATTTTTGTCTGCTGTATCTGTTCATTACTGAGAGAAGGATACTGAAGGGTCCAACTACTATAGTGGATTCACCTATTTCTCCTTGAAGTTCTACCAGTTTTCTCCTCAACAGTTTGATGCTCTGTTGTTAGGAACATCCATGTAAAGAATTTTATGTGTTCTTGGAGAGTGGACTCCTTTATCATTACATGATGCCTCTTCTTATCCCTGATAACTTTTCTTACTTTGAAGTGTGTTCTGCCTGAAATTAATATAGCTATTCCTGCTTTCTTTTGATTAGTGTTACTGTGGCATATTTTTCTCTATTTACTTTCAATGTGTATGTGTCTTTATTTAAAGTGTTGGGTTTGTGGTTGGGTTGGGGTTTTTGATCTATTCTGACAATCTGTCTTTTAACTGATGCATTTATACCATTGACATTCAAAGTGATTATTTATGTAGTTGGAATAATGTCTATCATATTCATTACCATTTTCTATTTGTTGCCCCTTTTCCCCCCTCATTTTAGCTTACATTCTTTTTCTGTTTTTTTTTTTTTTTTTGGTATGTGTGGTTTTAATCAAGAATTTTATATGATTCCATTTTCTCTCCCCTCTTAATACATTAGTTATAATTCTTTTTTAAACTTTTCTTAGTGACTGCCCTAGATTTTGCAATATACGTTTATACCTAATCCAACTCCACTTTCAAATAACATTATACCACTTCACAGGTAGTGTGAATGCCTTAGAATTATAAAATAATCCTAATTTCTTCCATCTCTTGTATCATTGCTGTCATTTATCTCAACTATATATAAGCATACATAAATGTATGTACATGTACATGAGACATATACATCAGTATCTATAATAGAGGATATTGTTGCTATTATTATATTAAACATATTGTTATCTGTTAGATCAATTAAAAATAAGAAAAATAAAAGTTTTATTTAACTGTCATTTTTTTGCTTTTCAGTGCTCTTCCTTTCTTTACATGGGCTTCCCTTGTAGCTCAGTCGGTAAAGAATCTGCCTGCAGTGCAGGAGACCCGGGTTCGATCTCTGGGTTGGGAAGATCCCCTGGAGAAGGAAATGGCAACCCACTCCAGTATCCTTGCCTGGAAAATCTCATGGACAGAGGAGCCTGGTGGACTGCAGTCCATGGGGTCGCAAAGAGTCGCGCATGACTGAGCGACTAACATTTACTTACTTTCTTTCTTTACATAGATCTGCATTTCTGACCTGTATTATTTTCTTTCTTTCTAAAGAATTTATAATATTTCTTGCATGGCACTTCTCCTGGCAACAAATTTCATCATATTTTTGTTTGTCTGAGAAAGCCTTCATTTCTTTCATTTTGAAGGATCGCTTTCCAGGGTACAGATATATAGGTTGGTGGTTTTATATCTCTAAATATTTAAATATTTTTTTCTACTCTCTTCTTGCTTGCATGGTTTTTGAGGAGAAGTTGTATGTAATTCTTTGTTCTGTAGTCAAGCTGGTTTTTTCCTCTGGCTTCTTTTGGGATTTTAAAATTCATCTTTGATTTTCTGTAAATTGAAAATGATATGCGTAGGTGTAATTTGTTTGTTTATTGTATTTATCTTGCTTGGGTTCTCTGAGCTTCCTGAATCTGGGATTTGGTGTCTGGCATTAATTTGTTGAAATTGTCAGCATTATTGCTTCAAATATTTCTTCTGTTCCTCTTTCTTGTCCTTCTGGTATTCCCATTACACATATGTTACACATTTTGTAATTGTCCCACAGTCTTTGGACGGTCTGTTCTTTTTTCCATCAGTCTTTGTTCTCTTTGCTTTTCTGTATTTGAGGATTCTATTGATATATCTTTAGCTCAGAAAATTCTTTCCTTAACCATGTCCAGTTTAGTAATAAGTTCCTCAAAGTCATTCTTTTTTTTTTTCCATTTATTTTTTATTAGTTGGAGGCTAATTACTTTACAATATTGTAGTGGTTTTTGTCATACATTGACATGAATCAGCCATGGATTTACATGTATTCCCCATCCCGATCCCCCCTCCCACCTCCCTCTCTCCCGATCCCTCTGGGTCTTCCCAGTGCACCAGGCCCGAGCCCTTGTCTCATGCATCCAGCCTGGGCTGGTGATCTGTTTCGAGAGAACAGCATCGAAACATGTGTATTATCTAGGGGGAAAAAGTCATTCTTCATTTATGTTACAGTGTTTTTTGTTTTTGATTTTTTTTTTATCTTTGGGATATCTTTTTGGCTGTTAGGACTTCCATCTCCCAGGTTACATTACCAATCTGTTCTTGCATGTTATGTATTTTATCCATTAGCACCCTTAATATATGTATATTTTTACCACAAAAATGTTTATTTCTCACTCACACTTATATCCTTTGCAGGCCATTGGTGGCACTTCTCTACCGTATCTTAATTAGGGGCTCAGACTGAAGGAGCTTTCCTTATGTGGAATGTTGTTGGTCTTGTGTGAAAGGGAAAAGATAAAGTGGGATGAATCACCCAATGGCTCCTGGTAAACAGTATTCTTAGAAGTGGCACATGTTACTTTTACTCCTTTGGCAAGTCTGTAGAAAGCATCAGGTCAGTGGAGTGGAAATGTGTCTCTTTGTGTAACCCTTAACATATTAATCATAGTTATTTAAATTCCTCATCTGATAATTTCAACATCCCTCAATGTCTGGCTCTCATGCTTGCTGTCTCTTCATATTGTGTTTTTGCCTTTTGGTGTACTTATATGTTTTTCTTGATAGCCAGACATGATGTACCAGGTATAAAAAAGAATTGCTGTAAATAGACCTTTAGTAATGTGGGAAAGTGAGGGAAGAGGGGAAGCATTCTGTAGTCCTATAATTAGGTCTCAGTCTTTAAGTGAGCCTGTGCCTCTGAACTATGTATTCCACAAGTGTTTCTCAGTTTTTTCCTCCCCCTTTTGGTGGCACAGGTTGGTTACAGTTGGCTGGAGTTGGGTATTTCCCTTCCCTCTGACAATTGGGCCCTCATAATGCCCCAACAGTTTAGGCTCTATTTTCCCGAGTGCAGGCCTTTCTAAGTGCAGAGTGCTCTGGCTATTTTTTAATGTTTCCTTTTTCCCTCCTTTTGCTAGAAGCCCGAGAAGATTTTTCCCTTAGTATTTGTTTCAGTCTCAGATATAGTTCAGTATAGAACTCAATATAGGAGGAGAATGGAGTGACAGAGGACCAGATGGTTGGATGGCATCTCCGACTCAATGGACATGAGTTTGAGCAAACTCTGGGAGATGGTGAAGGACAGGGAGGCCTGGCATGCTGCAGTCCAAGTTGGTCCCAAAGAGTTGGACACGATTTGAGTGACTCAACAGCAACAACAGAACTCTTGTTACCCTGTATCTACTTAAACTCTGTTAGCCTTTACCCTGCTTCATCTGGTGATGTCCATGTCATCTCTTGGGTTGTCAGAAAAGACTGTTTGCTCTGACCAGTGTGTTTCTCCTGACAAAAACTTTGTTAGCCTTCGCCCTGCTTCATTTTGTATTCCAAGGCCAAACTTCCCTGTTATTCCGGGTATCTCTAGACTTCCTACTTGTATTCCAATCCCTTATGATGAAAAGGACATCTTCTTTGATGTTAGTTCTAGAAGGTCTTGTAAGTCTTCATAGAACCATTCAACTTCAACTTCTTTGGCATCAGTGGTTGGGGCATTGACTTGGATTGCTGTGATGTTGAATGGATTTTGGAAACAAACCTAGATGATTCTGTCGTTTTGGGGATTGGACCCAAGTACTGCATTTCGGACTCTTTTGTTGACTATGAGGGTTACTTCATTTCTTCTAAGGGATTCTTGCCCACAGTAGTAAATATAATGGTCATCTGAATTGAATTCATCCATTCCTGTCCATTTTAGTTCACTGATTCCTAAGATGTCAATGTTCACTCTTGCCATCTCCTGCTTGACCATGTCCAATTTACCTTGATTAGTGAACCTGACATTCCAGGTTCCTATACAATATTGTTCTTTACAGCATCAGACTTTACTTTCACCACCAGACATGTCCACACCCGAGTGTTGTTCCTGCTTCATTCTTTCTGGAGCTATTAGTAATTGCCCTCTTACTTTGCCCCAGTAGCATATTGGACACTTTCTGACCCGGGGGGCTCATCTTCCTGTGTCATATCTTTTTGCCTTTTCATGCTGTCTATGGGATTCTTCAGGCAAGAATACTGGAGTGGGCTGCCATTTCCCTCTCCAGTGGACCATGTTTTGTCAGAACTCTTCATTATTACTGTTCATCTTGGATGGCCCTGCATGACATGACTCATAGCTTCACTGAGTTATGCAAGCCTCTTCACAAGGCTGTGATCCATGAAGAGGGAGTCTCTTGTAGGGAGCATATCTTTGGGTCATGCTTTTGTATCCATTCAGCCACTCTATGTCTTTGATTATAGCACCCAATCCATTGACATTAAAAATAATTTTTGATAGGTATGTACTTATTGCCATCTTAAACCTTGTTTTCCAATTGTTTTTATAATTTACTTTTGCTCATTTTAAATTCTTTTTGTTTTTCTGTTTGATGTTTGATGATTTTCTTTTGTGGTATTCTTGAGTTCCTTTCTTTTTGGTTTATGTGACTCTATTGTGTGCTTTTTATTTGTGGTTACCATGGAATTCAAATATGTTGACCCATAACTGTATCTACTAGCTTTAATGTGATAGTCATGTAAGTTCAAACTTATTCTAAAACATCTACATTTTTATATTCCCCTCCCACAGGTTTTGATGTCCTATTTTTACATCGTCATGCTTATCCTTTTCCTGTAAATTGCTTTTACAAATTTTTTATTGTTTTTTAACCTATGTGCTAACTTATTTAAGTGATTTTCAATTCTTTTATATATTTGCCTTTCCTACTGTGGTTTTACATTTTCTATTGATGGTTCTTTTCTATTTAGAGGAGACTTTTTGATATTTATTTTAGGGTAGGTTTAGTATGGGCTGTATTTTAGTTTTTGCTCATTCAAAGATTTTACAGTTCTAATCAAATCTGCCCAAGTGAGTTCTACTCAATAACCAATTTGGAACTTTGCTAGTATTTTATCCCTTAACTTACTTTTCAAAATCTATGTATGTTATTTTGGATCAGGTCCATGCACATAAAATTGGAAATGCAAGCTTAGGAGTTCATAAACAGTTTTAAAGATCACTTTTCTGAATTTCTCCCTCTCCATGATCCTTCCTGGTACTTTCTGCTTCTGTAGCTCTTCTTTTTGATCCTCTAGCCATTAAACTAGGGCTTTAGTTACTCTGTTCTGTCATGCACTTTCAGCAACTGTGCCCATATTCAGGGCCAAGTGACAGGAGAACAGAGAGGAAAACATGCAAAAGGGGTTCACCTGAGGAATATTTCCCTCTCTTTATATGTTGCCTCCTGTTTGTTACTGTTGCCACCACTACCAATACTGCAACAGGAGACTGGAGCACAAGAGAATGGAGAAAAAAGCACATAAGGAAAATAGGGAATTTTTGCACTGTTTTTAAGCATTAGGGGGATCCCTTTTCACCTCCTTACACTAAAACTAGAGATTTCCTGGAACTATATCTTCACTAATGCCCACTTCTGGGTTTGGAGCTGTACTGAATTCAGGTTAGGGAATGCTCAAGGGAAAAAAAAAAAACTGTAAACTCACTGCCAGTGGAAGTGGTACTTCAAATTCCAACTTTCTTTTCCAATCCTCCAATCCTCCTGTTACTGTTTACTTTTCGGAGTCCTCAATTATCTGCTCCATTCATGCTACCATGCCTTATAACTGCATTCAGTGGAAGAGACATTGTAAAATGTGCTTACCCAGAACTAGAATTCCTAATTATTACTTTTCAAGATGATTTTTACTTAAAATAATTAATTTTATTTCAGAAATAGACAGTGATGGTTATTGTGTGCTCAGTTGCTAAGTCATGTCCAACTCTTTGTGACCCCTGTGTACTGTAGCCTGCCAGGCTCCTCTGTCCATGGGATTTCCCAGGCAAGAATACTGAAGCAGGTTGCCATTTCCTCCTCCAGAACGATGGTTATTACAATGTCATAAACAGAATAAAAATTATTAAATTACTGGCAAACCACCATCTGAATTACTCCCTGAAGACCTAGACTTCCTTAAACTCATGTTTATTGTCTTTCCTTTGGGAAACTTTGTCACAATTCTACCTAAAGACGATGTTAGAAGTGATGAGAGTGCATTAACTATAAATATAAAGTTTTCATAAACCTGTAGACTCAAAAAAAGCTTTATGGTGTACTTGACAATGGCTTTGTGGGTTTTTTTTTTCTTCTTTTTAAACCAAGATGCCCTTGACTCAAATATACAGAAGCTCACTATGTAAACTAGATTAAAACAAAGGAATCGGCTCTGTTGAGCACCTTCCAGCCTCATTAAACCTTAGCGGCCATATTGAGTCTATATGGAGTTCATAAAAAATCACTGTCATGGACCCAGGCTTTGGAAACACACCTGACTATTTTCGTGCTACTTAAAACAAGTAATTTCATCTCTTTGTGTTTTCTCATCTGTAAAGATTGTTTCCTCCTCTGTAAAATGGGCTACTTATACTCTACCCACACATCTGTTTTGAAGATGAAATGAGCTTTCATGAGTCAAGCGTCTAGAGAATAACAGGTGCTCAATAAATGATAGTTTTCATTCTTTTAAAGCCATATTTTCTTAAAATACATTGATAATACAACTGCTAGTCAGGCTAATCACAGATAGTCTTCATCTTTACTTCTCTTGGAGCTTTAAGATGGAAACTTTTCATCTTGTGTACTGTTTAAAGCAGTCTAGTTGTTTGACAAACCTTTGGATTCTTGGCTTTTGTGCCATTAGCTCTGCAGTCATGTTACTTCCTTCTTCCTTAACCTGAGCCACAGATTTCATACCTCTAAACTGATATGATAAAATGTTTACTTCATAGAGTTTTGTGAATCTTAACTAAGTTAATGCATGTACAGCACTGATCATGGAGACTGTCATATTTTAAAAAAAATGTGGCATATATAAAGATGAGATATTTTCTGGCTAAGAAGATAGAAAATATACAGCATCATTCTCAGAAGATGTAGAATTGTCTGATTCCTGTTTATTTACCTCTATTTTGGCTGTCTCCGAGTATCTAGACTGAGTGTTCAATGAGAACTATTGTGGAGTATCAGTCAAGCCACTTAATGTCTCTGAGTATTCCTTCTTTATTGCTTAAGTTAGAGTATTCTGCCCACCCATCTCAGTCATGATATGCTGGGAGCAAAGGATTATGATGATTTAAAATATGATTTTAAAATGTGTCAACCATTCTTTGACACTCTTTTCTTCAAAAGGTGAAGCCTAAGTCCCCTTTCCTTTAGGATTTGCTCCTAATGAAAGGCATAAAGCAATGGTAACAGTGTCACATTTCATAGACTAGGTCGTAAAAGGCACTGTGGCTTTTTCTGAGCTTTCTTTTATCGATCGATCACTGGGTGAAGTTAGTTGCTACATCATGAGGACACTCAAACAGCTTAAGAAGAGACCCATGAGGTAAGGAACTGAGGCCTCTTGTCAACAGCTATGTGAGTGAATAATTTTCAAAGTAAATCCTGTATCACTGTTCAAACCTTCATATAACTGCAACCTTGCTTATATCATGACTACAGCCACGTGAAAGACCCTGAGCCAATGTTCTCAGATAAGCCACTCCAAATTCCTGACCTACAGAAATTATAAGATAATACATTTTGTGTCTGTGTGTTTTAAATCATTGGGTTTTGGAGTAATTTGTCGTGCAGCTTTAGATACTAACACAGATTTTGATACCTGGAAGTGGGATGCCAACATAACAGATATCCAAAAATGTGGGAATGACTTGAGAATCAGTCAAAAACTGGAAGGAGAAGCTAATATTTTTTGGGCAGATTGTTAGTAGAAATCTAAAACTTTGAGGAGGCTTCCAATGTAAATTTAAATAGAAGTAAAGAATGTTACTGAAAAATGAAGGCAGGGGGAATCCTTGTTATGTAGTAGCAGAAAATTTAGCAACACTTTCACCTGAACTTATTTGGAAAGTAGAAAATTTATACAATGAACTGGATGGTCCAGCTAGGAAAACTCCCAGCTAAAGTATTGAAGGCACTGCATGGTTTCTTCATGCTGCTTATAGTGAAACGTGAAAGGAGTCCAGATTTGCTGCTCTTGAAGATTTCTAAATCGTCTAAGGGATAAATAATGCTAAAATTTAAGAAATGGCTTTACAACAGGGATTTCTCAGGATAGCATGTTCTAGAGATAAAGCCTAAGTAAAGTATGACTATAAAGTCCTTTATTAAGACTTCAGAAAGATCCAAGGTCACGGCTCAAAGAGCAGCCAGTCAAGCAATAGAATTTCTAAGAAGCTTAAGGGTACCCTCCTTCAGTACTCTCAGAAGAAGTTCAATGCTAGGAAGAACTTAATTCACAGATATTTTGGGGAGAGTCTTTGATGTAATAGAGTAAACATTAATAAGATTCACAGAAGACTTGCAAAGTTTTAAAGAGAATTGTATTTAGAGAAACACTATTAGTTTGGACTGAAAGGGGCAGAAACAGTACAAAATGAAATGAGACATTTGGACCCCCAAAGCTCTTCTGGCAGGAAAAAATATGAGAAAACTTTGCAAGTGTAAACATAGACTATCTTTCAAGGAAAAGGAAAGATTACCTGGAAGGTGGAAACAAGACTCCAGGGGGCCAGAGCCAAGAGCCATGGAGAATTATTCCCAGATAGGAGGAGGACTGAATCAAGAAACTTCCAACATTTTCACAGGTAGATTTCAGAATTGCTTATGAAGCAGTGACTCCCTTGTGCCTTCTATTTCCTCTCTTTTTTGTAGAGCAATATCTCTATAGGTTATCCTGTGCTTTCTAACCACTGTATGTTGAGTAATGGGAGTGGGGTGGAGTGATGAAGGCAAATAGTTTGTCTCTGTAGTTCATGGTCACCAAGTTGAGAGGAACAGTAATTGAGAAACTATATTTAAAGAACTGCAAGAGGGGAGCTTCAAGTACACCTGGATCTGATTTATATGATATTCTGGGCTTCAGGCTGATGCTATAATTGGATAAGACTTTGGGGATCCTTGGGAGTGGTGAGTGTAATTTGCATGTGGGAGGAATATCAATAATTTGTAGACAGAGGGAAAACTGTGGTAGTTTTGAAATATGGCCACCAATTCTTTGTGACTCTTTCCTTCAAAGGCAGACCCTATTTCTGTCCCCTTAAGGGTCAAGTGCCAGTAATGTGTTGCTTCCAATGAATAGGATGAATATTCATTAGTGAGTTGCTTCTAATGAACAGAATAAAGCAGAATTAACTGTATCATTTCAGATATTAGTCATAAAAAGTCAGTGTACCTTCCCCTAAGCTCCTTCTGTATTGGATCACTCATTTTGGATTAAGTCAACTGATATATTTTCATGGCACTCAGATGGCTGATGGAGAGGCCCACATGGTGAGGAACTGGGGACTCCTGCCAAAAGCAAAGTGACTGAGTCATCCTGAAAGTGAATCTTCCAGCCCTATGCAAGTCTTCAGATGACTGAAACCCCTGCCAATATCTAAAGTGCAACTACATTAGAGACCTTGAGTCACAACTTATCGGAGAGTTCAGTACAGTTCAGTCGCTCAAGCCATGTCTGACTCTGCGACCCCATGGACTGCAGCACGCCAGGCCTCCTTGTCCATTACCAACTTGCAGAGTTTACTCAAACTCATGTCCATTGACTTGGTGATGCCATCCAACCATCTCATCCTGTCGTCCCCTTCCCCTCCTGCCTTCAAACTCTCCCAGCATCAGGGTCTTTTCAAATGAGTCAGCTCTTCACATCAGGTGGCCAAAGTATTGGAGTTTCAGCTTCAGCATCAGTACTTCCAATGAATATTCAGGACTGATTTCCTTTAGGATGGACTGGTTGGATCTCCTTGCAGTCCAAGGGACTCTCAAGAGTCTTCTCCAACATCTGAGTTCAAAAGCATCAATTCTTCGTCACTCAGCTTTCTTTATAGTCCAACTCTCACATCCATACATGACTGCTGGAAAAATCATAGCCTTGACTAGACGGCAAAGTAATGCCTTGCTTGTTGCTTGTTTGCCTTGACTTGCTGGCAAAGTAATGTCTCTGCTTTTTAATATGCTGTCTAGGTTGGTCATAACTTTCCTTCCAAGGAGTAAGTGTCTTTTAATTTCATGGCTGCAGTCACCATCTGCAGTGATTTTTGAGGCCCCCAAAATAAAGTCTGTCACTGTTTCTACTGTTTGCCCATCTATTTACCATGAAATCATGGCACCAGATGCCATGATCTTAGTTTTCTGAATGTTGAGTTTTAAGCCAACTTTTTCACTCTCCTCTTTCATTTTCATCAAGAGGCTCTTTAGTTCTTCGCTTTCTGCCATAAGGGTGGTGTCATCTGCATATCTGAGGTTATTGATATTTCTCTTGGCAATCTTGATTCGAGCTTGTGCTTCATTCAGCCCAGCATTTCTCATGATGTACTCTGCATATAAGTTAAATAAGCAGGGTGACAATATACAGCCTTGACATACTCCTCTCCTGATTTGGAACCAGTCTGTTGTTCCATGTCTGGTTATAACTGTTGCTTCTTGACCTGCATACAGATTTCTCAGGAGGCAGGTCAGGTGGTCTGGTATTCCCATCTCTTTAAGAATTTTCCACAGTTTGCTGTGATCCACAAAGACTTTGGCATAGTCAATAAAACAGAAATAGATGTTTTTTTGGAACTCTCTTGCTTTTTCTATGATCCAACAGATGTTGGCAGTTTGATCTCTGGTTCCTCTGCCATTTCTAAATCCAGCTTGGACATCTGGAAGTTCATGGTTCACATACTCTTGAAGCCTAGCTTGAAGAATTTTGAGCATTACTTTACTAGCATGTGAGATGAGTGCAATTGTGCAGTAGTTTGAGCCTTCTTTGGCATTGCCTTTCTTTGGGATTGGAATGGAAACTGACCATTTCCAGTCCTGTGGCCACTGATGAGTTTTCCAAATTTGCTGGCATATTGAGTGCAGCACTTTCACAGCATCATCTTTTAGGATTTGAAATAGCTCAATTGGAATTCCCTCACCTCCACTAGCTTTGTTTATAGTGATGCTTCCTAAGAAGGCCCATTTGACTTCACATTCCAGGATGTCTGACCCTAGGTGAGTGATCACACCATCATGATTATCTGGGTCATGAAGATCTTTTTTGTATAGTTTTCTGTGTATTCTTGCTGCCTCTTCTTAATCTCTTCTGCTTCTGTTAGGTCCACAGCATTTCTGTCCTTTATTGTGTCCATCTTTACATGAAATGTTCTCTTGGTATCTCTAATTTTCTTGAAGAGATCTCTAGTCTTTCCCATTCTATTGTTTTTCTCTATTTCTTTGCCTTGATCACTGAGGAAGGCTTTCTTATCTCTCCTTGGTATTCTTTGGAACTCTGTATTCAAATGGGTATCTCTTTCCTCTTCTCCTTTGCCTTTCACTTCTCTTCTTTTCACAGCTATTTGTAAGGCCTCTTCAGGCAACCATTTTCCCTTTTTGCATCTCTTTTTCTTGGAGATGATCTTCATCCCTCCCTCCTGTACAATGTCATGAACCTCTATCCATAGTTCATCATGCACTCTGTCTATCAAATCTAATCCCTTGAATCTGTTTGTCACTTCCAGTGTATAATCATAAGGGATTTGGTTTAGTTCATACCTGAATGGTCTAGTGGTTTTCCCTACTTTTTTCAATTTAAGTCTGAATTTGACAATAAGGAGTTCATGACCTGAGCCATAGTCAGCTTCTGGTCTTATTTTTGCTGACTGTATAGAGCTTCTCCATCGTTGGCTGCAAAGAATATAATCAATCTGATTTCAGTATTGACCATCCGGTGATGCCCATGTGTAGAGTCTTCTCTTGCGGAAGAGGGTGTTTGCTATGACCCGTGCATTCTCTTTGCAAAACTCTGTTAGCCTTTGTCTTGCTTCGTTTTGTACTCCAAGGCCAAATTTACATGTTACTCCAGGTATTTCTGGACTTCCTACTTTTGCATTCCAATCCCCTATAATGAAAAGGACATCTTTTTTGGATGTTAGTTCTAGAAGGTCTTGTAGTTCTTCATAGAACTGTTCAACTTCAGCTTCTTCAGCATTACTTCTTGTGGCATAGACTTGGATTGCTGTGATATTGAATGGTTTGCCTTGGAAATGAATAGAGATCATTCTGTGTTTTTTGAGACCACTTCCAAGTACTGCATTTTGGACTCTTTTGTTGACTATGATGGCTACTCCATTTCTTCTAAGGGATTCTTGCCCACAGTAGTAGATAAGGTCATCTAAGTTAAATTCACCCATTCCAGTCCATTTTAGTTCACTGATTCCTAAAATGTCGATGTTCACTCTTGCCATCTCCTGGTTGATCACTTCCAGTTTGCCTTGATTCATGCCAGGTTCCTATGCAATGTTGCTCTTTAGAACATCAGACATTATTTCCATCACCAGTCACATCCACAACTGAGTGTTGTACAATAGGGCAGGAAAAATAAAGGGTCTAAAATTATATAAAACAAAAATAAACTATTTATATTTGTAGAGTACATAATTGTTTCCATGGAAAATCCTAAGAAATTTGCAGAACTACTAGACTTAATAAATGAATTTAACAAGTTTGGAGGATACAAGGTTAATGTTAGAACATCAGATGTGATTTTATATACTAGTTGTATAGGTTTGAAAATTAAATTCAAAACTATACAATAGTATCAAAAACATAAAATCCTTAGGAGTAAATTTAACAAGAAACATACAAGATCTTCACTCTGAAAGCTACAAGGCATGGCTAAGAAAACTTAAGAAAGACCTGAGTAAGTGGTGATATAAACCACATCTATGTATTGGAAGATTCGATATTGTTAAGATGCTGGTTCTCCCCAAACTGATCTCTCTATTCCTGATGAAAGAAATTAGAAAGCTTGTCAGGAGAAAACACAAAGACCAAATTTGTTAAGAAGAATAGTATGCATCATCATATCAATGGAAGCCAGGTGCTATTCATTAAGAAAATGGTGAGATTACTCAGACATCTAAACAGAAATAGGGATTTATTGTTGTCTAAAACATTGGAAAAATGTCCTCAAAGGCATTTCAGAGGCCACTGGGGTTGCCTCTCCCATCATAAGCCCATGGTGAAAGGGCCCGAGGGGCAGAATGAGTTCACAACTCTGCTCCTTGCATTCCTGTACTAAAATCATCTACCCCTTTGAAGGGTACATAGTGGTAGCATAGTGAGGTCACTCAGTTGTGTCCGACTCTGTGTGACCCTATGGACTGTAGCCTACCAGGCTCCTCTATCCATGGGATTTTCCAGGCAAGAGTAATGGGGTGGGTTTCCATTTCCTTCTCCACTGAAGGGTACAGATGGTGTAATTTGGCTGTGTAGGTGCAGTGCTATCTCTACCAGTGTAGAGTGCCTAAGCCATGGGATCATGGTTACCTCCACCTAGATTTTTTTTTTTTGGCTTTGCTGGGTCTTTGTTGTGGCATGCAGACTTTCTCTAGTTGAAGCATATGGGCCTCTCTAGTTGTGGCACTAGAAAGTTGTGGCACTAATTTGCTGTAGGGCCTAGTTTCCCTACAGCATGTGGGATCCTAGTTCCCTGAGTAGGGATTGAATTCATGTCCCCTGCATTGGAAGGTGGATTTTTAATCACTGGATCACCAGGGAAGTGGCCCCACCTAGATTTTGAAGTATGGTGTCATTTTTAGCCACAGGTACATGACCCAGTCAGAGGACTATGTGGACAGACCCTGCTAAGGCAATGTCTAATGGAACTCTAGGGCCAGACTATCCTTGCAACTGCAGACTGGCAGGTGACATATGTGTGTGTGTGTGTGTGTGTGTGTGTGTGTGATTCTAGCATGAGAGAGTGGCAAGCATGTGACTCCAATCCATTAGAGCTGCAGAATGAGCTTTGGCCAGCAAAGCTGTAGGGGCAGGGTCGCCAAAAACTGAAGGACCGCTGCTCCAGTGTGTCCAGAAGGTTCCTCTACTTGAGTGGTCATTAAAATTTTGGACTTGCTTTGAACCTGTTTCCATTTTCTTCTTTCTTATGTCTCCCTTTTAGAATAAGAATGTCTATCCTATGCCTGTCTCATCATTGTATTTTGAAAGCACATAACTTATTTGATTTTTTAAGTTCATAGCTGGATAGAAATTCCCCCTAGAATGGATTTTACCTTAAGTTTCACCCATATCTCCTCTAGATGCTTTAGATGAGACTTTGGATTTACAGTTTTGAATTGATGGCATGTGATAAGGACATGAATGTCAGAGGGTGGGGAACAGGAACAGAATAATTGGACTGAATGTTTCCCCTCAAAATTTATATGTTAAAATTTTAGTAGCCATTGTGATGGTATTAGGAAGTTGGGCCTTGGAAAGTTCTCAGGTTGTGAGTGTAGAGTCCTCAGGAATGGGATTAGTGTCCTTAGAAAAGAGGCCTGAGAGGGCTCCCTTGCCCTCTTCTACCAGGAAGGATACAAGAAGAAGTCTGCAACCCAGAAGAGGCCCTCACTGACTGTGCTGGAACCATGATCTTGGACTTCCAGTCTTTAAAACTGTGAGAAATAAATTTCTGTTGCTTATAAGCCACCCCAGACTTCCCTGTGGCTCAGATGGTAAAGAATCTATCTGCAATGTGAGAGACCCAGGTTCGATCCCAGGACTAGGAAGATCCCTTGGTGAAGGAAATGGCAATCCACTCCAGTATTCTACCCCAGAGAATTCCATGGACAGAGGAGCCTGGCAAGCTACAGTCCATGGGGGTCGCAAAGAGTTGGACACGACTGAGTGACTACACTTTCACTTTCACTTATAAGCCATCCAGCCTGTAGTATTTTGTTATAGCAGCCCAAGCAGACTAAGACGTATTTCAAAATGAGTTAAAGACTTAAACATAAGTCCTGAAACTGTAAAATTCTAAAATAAAGGGAGAAAGCCCTACCGCATTGGTTAATACAATTACTAATGCAATTATTTCTTGGATATGATATGAAAAGCACAGGTGATAAAAGCAAAAGTTAGGTGAGTGGACTACATCAAACTAAAAAACTTTTGCACAGCAAAGAAAATAATCAACAGGGTGACAACCTATGAAATGAGAGAAAACGTTTGCAAACTATATATCTGACATATCCTCTTGATGAGAATAAAAGGAGAGTGAAAAAACTGGCTTGAAACACAACATTAAAAGAACTAAGATCATGGTATCTATCCTATCCCATCACTCCATGGCAAATAGAAGGGGAAAAAGTGAATGCAGTGACAGATTTTATTTCCCTGGGCTCTAAAATCATTGCAGACATTGACTGCAGCCATGAAATTAAAAGACGCTTGCTCCTGGGAAGGAAAGCTATGATAAACATAAACAGTGTATTAAAAGGAGGAAACAGCATTTTGCTGACAAAGGTCCATATAGTCAAAGCTATTGTTTTTCCAGTAGTCATGTATGGATGTGAGAGTGGGACCGTAAAGAAGTCTAAGCACCAGAGAATTGATGCTTTTGAGTTGTGGTGCTGAAGAAGCCCCTTGAGAGTCCTTTGGACTGCAAGGAGATCAAAGCAGTGGATCCTGAATGAAATAAACCCTGAATATTCATTGGAAGGACTGATGCTGAAGCTCCAATATTTTGACCACTTGATGCAAAGAGCTGACTCATTGGAAAAGACCCTGATGCTGGGAAAGATTGAAAGCAAAAGGAGAAGGGGACAGCAGAGATAGTTGTATAGCATCACTGACTCAATGGACATGAATTCGAGCAAACTCTGGGAGGTAGTGGAGGACAGAGAAGCCTGGCATGCTGTAGTCCACGGGGTCACAAAGAGTTCGACACAGTTTAGCAACTGAAAATCAGCAACAATATATCTGACAAGGGGTTAGTATCTGAAATATATAAAGAACTCCTACAACTGAATAGCACAAAAATAAAACAACCCAATTAAAAAGTGGCCAAGAGAGTTAAATAGACATCTCTCCAAAGAAAATATACAAATGGCCAAATTATGAAATAATGAATAATTATTGAAATTATGAAATTATTTCTTGAAATTATTTAAATTATGAATAATTTCATAATTATATGAAAATATTCTATACCACTAATCTTTAGAGAAATGCAAATTAAAACCACACGATATCATCTCACACTTGTTATGATGGCCATTATGTTAAAAAAAAACAACAACAACAACCAGAAAACAGAAAACAATGAGTGTTGGTGGATATAGAGAAATTGGTTGGTGGGTGATGTAAAATGGTGCAGCTACTATGAAAAACAGTATGGAGGCTTCTCAAGAAAATAAAAATAGAACTAGCACATGATCCAGCAATCTTACATCTGCATATTTGTCCAAAAGAAATGAAAACAAGATCTTGTAAATATATTTTTCTTCCATATTCATTGCTGCATTATTGGCAATAACTAAGAGGTGGAAACAACCTAAGTGTCCATTGACAGATAAATGGAGAAAGAAAATGTTTCATATACAGAATATTGTAAAAGCTAAAATTTTATGGAATAGCAAAGAATTTCAAATAGACAAACAATCTTGAAAAGTTGAGGCACTCTGACTTACCAATTTCAAGACTTACTACACAGCTGTAATAATCAAGACTGTGGTACTGGAATAAAAAGAAAGATATATATATAGACCAGTGAAATAAAACTGAGAGTCTGTAAATAAATCAATATGTTTATAGTTATATTAGTCTGCCATAATAAAGTACCAGAGACAGCAGCATGGATTGAACAACTAAAGTTTATTTCCTCATGATTATCGATGCTTGATATCTGAAATAAAGGTTTTGTCAGGAATGATTGCTTCTGGGCTGCTCTCCTTGGCATTTAGATGGCCACCTCCAACGTATTTCCTCACATGGTCTTCTCTCTGTGTATGTTTGTATCCAGATCTCTTATAAGAGCACCAGTTATATTGGACTAGGGCCCACCCTTAGACTTCATTTTAACATAATTGCTTCTTTAAAAACCCAAATTCAATCACATTCTGAAGTACTGGAGGTTAGGACTTTAATAGATAAATTTTGATTTTTTTAATGAGTTCCAAGATCAATCAATGAGAAAGAATAGTATTTTCAACAAATAATGTGGACAAAAATGGATATTCTGGATAACCAGAATGAATTTTGTTCCCTACCTCACATCCTATATATTTAACCCATGATGTATCAAAGACCTAAATGTAATATATAAAACTATAGAACTGTTAGATTTAAAAATAGGTGTAAATCTGAGCGACTTTGGATTAGGCAACTACTTCTTATATATGCCTCCAAAAGTAAAAGCAATCAAAGAAAAAAGACAAATTAGATTTTGTAGATATTAAAAACTTGTGTGTCAAAGCAAACTATCAAGAAAGTGAAAAGACAACCCAGAGAATGGGAGAAAATATTTTCAAATTATATATCATTATCAAGTGACCAAAATATATAAAGAAAACTTAAAACTCAACAATAAATAAAAAGACAACCCAATATAAAACTAAGTAAAGGATTTGAATAGACATTTCTCCAAAGAAGATATATAAATGACCAATAAGTGCATTAAAAAGTGCTTGAGATAATTAACCAATAAGGAAGTGCAAGTAAAACCACAACGAAACACTACTTCATATCCATTAGGATAGCTATCATCAAAAATAAAGACAATAATAAATGTTGGTGAAGATGCTGAGAAATTAGAGCCCTGATACATTGCTGGAAAGAATATAAAATAGTGTAGTCACTGTGTAAAACAGTTTGACAATTCCTTAAAAATTAAATACAGAATTACCTTATGACCCAACAGTTCCACTCCTAGATACATATGAAGAGGATTTAAAATATATGCTCAAACAAAACTTATTTAAATGATAATAGCAGCAATATTTATAACTGCCAAAAAGTAGAAACAATCAAAAAGTCCATGAACTGATGAATGAATAAACAAAATGTGGTAAATCCATACAATGGAATATTATTCATCCATTTAAAAAAACAAGTATTATTACTTGCTACAACATGGATGAATCTCGAAAACTTTATGCCAGGTAAAAAAAGCTAGTTACAAAGGTCACATATTATTTGATTCCATTCAAATGAAACGTTCAGAACAGATAAATCCATAAAGACAAAACAGATTAGTGGTTTCCAAGGGACATAGGGAGGAGAAATTGGGACTAGTTGCTACCATGTATGGGGTAATAGAAATGTTCTATGTATATATAGTGGTGGTGGTAGTTGCACATAATGAATACATTAAAAATCAATGAAGTGCAAACTTCAAGACTGTGAATTTTATATCATGTCAATTATTGTTGTTTTTCAGTTGCTCAGCCATGTCCAACTCTTAGTGACCCGATGGACTACAGCACACCAGGCTTCCCTGTCCTTCACAATCTCCTGGAGTTTCCTCAGACTCAGTTCCATTGAGTTGGTGATGCCATCCAACCATCTCATCCACTGTCAACCCCTTCTCCTTTTGCTTTCAATCTTTCCCAGCTTCAGGGTCTTTTCCTATGAGTTGGCTCTTCGCATCAGGTGGCTAAAGTGTTGGAGTTTCAGCTTCAGTATCAGTCCTTCCAGTGAATATTCAGGGTTGGTTTCCTTTAGGATTAACAGGTTTGATCTCCTTGTTGTCCAAATTACTCTAAAGAGACTTCTCCAGTGCCACAATTGGAAAGCATCAGTTCTTCAGTGCTCAGCCTTCTTTACGGTACAACTCTCACATCCATACATGACTACTGGAAAAACTATAGCTTTGACTATATGGACCTTTGTCAGCAAAGGGAAATCTCTGATTTTGAATAAGCTGTCTAAGGTTTGTCATAAAGCAGCTAGCGTCTTTTAATTTCATGGCTGCAGTCAACAGCCACAATGATTTTGGAGTCCGAGAAAATAAAGTCTGTCACTGTTTCCATTGTTTCCTCATCTATTTGCCATGAAGTGATGGAACTGGATGCCATGATCTTAGTTTTTTTTTTTTTTAATATTTTTATTTTAATTGGAGGCTAATTACTTTAGAATATTGTATTGGTTTTGCCATACATTGATATGAATCCGCCACTGGTGCACATGTGTTCCCCATCCTGAACCCCCCTCCCACCTCCCTCCCCATCCCATCCCTCTGGGTAATCCCAGTGCACCAGCCCCGAGCACCCTGCATCATGCATCGAACCTGGACTGGTGATCCATTTCACATATGATAATATACATGTTTCAATGCCATTCTCCCAAATCATCCCACCCTTGCCCTCTCCCACAGAGTCCAAAAGATTGTTCTATACATCTGTGTCTCTTTTATTGTCTCACATATAGGGTTATTGTTACCATCTTTCTAAATTCCATATATATGCATTAGTATACTGTATTGGGGTTTTTATTTCTGGCTTACTTCACTCTGTATAATAGGCTCCAATTTCAGCCACCTCATTAGAACGGATTCAAATGTATTCTTTTTAATGGCTAAGTAATATTCCATTCTGTATATATACCACAGCTTTCTTATCCATTCGTCTGCTGATGGACATCTAGGTTGCTTCCATGTTCTGGCTATTATAAACAGTGCTGCGATGAACATTGGGGTACATGTGTCTGTTTCAATTCTGGTTTCCTCGGTGTGTGTGCCCAGGAGTGGAATTGCTGGGTCATATGGCAGTTCTATTTCCAGTTTTTTAAGGAATCTCCACACCGTTCTCCATAGTGGCTGTACTAGTTTGCATTCCCACCAACAGTGTAAGAGGGTTCCCTTTACTCCACACCCTCTCCAGCATTCATTGCTTGTAGACTTTTCGATAGCAGTCATTCTGACTGGTGTGAAATGGTACCTAATTGTGGTTTTGATTTGCATTTCTCTGATAATGAGGGATGTTGAGCATCTTTTCATGTGTTTGTTAGCCGTCTGTATGTCTTCCTTGCAGAAATGTCTATTTAGTTCTATGGCCCACTTTTTGATTGGGTCGCTTATTTTTCTGGAACTGAGCTTCAGGAGTTGCTTGTATATTTTTGAGATTAATTCTTTGTCAGTTGCTTCGTTTGCTATTATTTTCTCCCATTCTGAAGGCTGTCTTTTTACCCGGCTTATAGTTTCCTTTGTTGTGCAAAAGCTTTTAATTTTAATTAGGTTACATTTTTTATTTTTGCTTTTATTTCCAGTATTCTGAGAGGAGGGTCATAGAGGATCCTGCTGTGATTTATGTCAGAGAGTATTTTGCCTATGTTTTCCTCTAGGAGTTTTATAGTTTCTGGCCTTACATTCAGATCTTTAATCCATTTTGAGTTTATTTTTGTGTATGGTGTTAGAAAGTGTTCTAGTCTCATTCTTTTACAAGTGGTTGACCAGTTTTCCCAGCACCACTTGTTAAAGAGATCATCTTTTCTCCATTGTATATTCTTGCCTCCTTAGTTGAAAATAAGGTGTCCATAGGTGTGTGGATTTATCCCTGGGCTTTCTATTTTGTTCCATGGATTTATATTTCTGTCTTTGTGCCAGTACCATACTGTCTTGATGAATGTGGCTTTGTAGTAGAGCCTGAAGTCAGGCAGGTTGATTCCTCCAGTTCCATTCTTTTTTCTCAAGACTGCTTTGGCTATTCGAGGTATTTTGTATTTCCATACAAATTGTGAAATTATTTGTTCTAGTTCTGTGAAAAATACCGTTGGTAGCTTGATAGGGATTCCATTGAATCTGTAGATTGCTTTGGGTAGTATAGTCATTTTCACTATATTGATTCTTCCAATCCATGAACATGGTATATTTCTCCATCTATCTGTGTCCTCTTTGATTTCTTTCACCAGTGTTTTATAGTTTTCTATATATAGGTCTTTTGTCTCTTTAGGTAGATATACTCCTAAGTATTTTATTCTTTTTGTTGCAATGGTGAATGGAGTTGTTTCCTTAATTTTTCTTTCTGTTTTCTCATTTTCAGTGTATAGAAATTCAAGAGATTTCTGTGTGTTGATTTTATATCCTGCAACATTACTATATTCATTGATTAGCTCTAGTAATTTTCTGGTGGAGTCTTTAGGGTTTTCTATGTAGAGGATCATGTCATCTGCAATCAGTGAGAGTTTTACTTCTTCTTTTCCAATCTGGATTCTTTTTATTTCCTTTTCTGCTTGGATTGCTGTGGCCAAAACTTCCAACACTATGCTGAATAGTAGTGGTGAGAGCGGGCATCCTTGTCTTGTTCCTGACTTTAGGGGAAATGCTTCCAATTTTTCACCATGGAGGATAATGTTTGCTGTGGGTTTGTTGTATATAGCTTTTATTATGTTGAGGTATGTTCCTTCTATTCCTGCTTTCTTGAGGGTTTTTTTTTTTAATCATAAATGTGTGTTGAATTTTGTCAAAGGCTTTCTCTGCATCTATTGAGATAATCATATGGTTTTTATCTTTCAATTTGTTAATGTGGTGTATTACATTGATTCATTTGTGGATATTGAAGAATCCTTGAATCCCTGGGATGATGCCCACTTGGTCATGATGTATGATCTTCTCAATATGCTGTTGGATTCTGTTTGCTAGAATTTTGTTCAGGATTTTTTGCATCTATGTTCATCAGTGATATTGGCCTTTTTTTGTGGCATCTTTGTCAGGTTTTGCTATTAGGATGATGGTGGCCTCACAGAATGAGTTTGGAAGTTTACCTTCCTCTGCAATTTTCTGGAAGAGTTTAAGTAGGATCGGTGTTAGCTCTTCTCTAAATTTTTGGTAGAATTTAGCTGTAAAGCCGTCTGGTCCTGGGCTTTTGTTTGCTGGAAGATTTCTGATTACAGTTTCAATTTCTGTGCTTGTGATGGGTCTCTTAAGATTTTCTATTTCTTCCTGGTTCAGTTTTGGGAAGTTGTAGTTTTCCAAGAATTTGTCCATGTCTTCCAAGTTGTCCATTTTATTGGCTTATAGTTGCTGATAGTAGTCTCTTATGATCCTTTGTATTTCTATGTTGTCTGTTGTGATCTCTCCATTTTCATTTCTAATTTTGTTGATTTGATTTTTCTCCCTTTGTTTCTTGATTAGTCTGGCTAATGGTTTGTCAATTTAATTTATCTTCTCAAAGAATCAGCTTTTGGCTTTGTTGATTTTTGCTATGGTCTCTTTAGTTTCTTTTGCATTTATTTCTGCCCCAATTTTTAAGATTTCTTTTCTTCTACTAACCCTGGGGTTCTTCATTTCTTCCTTTTCTAGTTGCTTTAAGTGTAGAGTTAGTTTATTTATTTGACTTTTTTCTTGTTTCTTGAGGTAAGCCTCTATTGCTATGAACCTTCCCCTTAGCACTGCTTTTACAGTGTCCCATAGGTTTTGGGTTGTTATGTTTTCAATTTCATTCGTTCCTATGCATATTTTGATTTCTTTTTTGATTTCTTCTGTGATTTTTTGGTTATTCAGCAGGGTGTTGTTCAGCCTCCATATGTTGGAATTTTTAATAGTTTTTCTCCTGTAATTGGCATCTAATCTTACTGCATTGTGGTCAGAAAAGATGCCTGTAATGATATCAATTTTTTTTAATTTACCAAGGCTACATTTATGGCCCAGGATGTGATCTATCCTGGAGAAGGTTCCATGTGCACTTGAGAAGAAGGTGAAATTCATTGTTTTGGGGTGAAATGTCCTATAGATATCAATTGGGTCTAACTGGTCTATTGTGTCATTTAAAGTTTGTGTTTCCTTGTTAATTTTCTGTTTATTTGATCTATACATAGGTGTGAGTGGGGCATTAAAGTCTCCTGCTATTATTGTGTTTTTGTTAATTTCCCCTTTCATACTTGTTAGCATTTGTCTTACATATTGCAGTGCTCCTATGTTGGGTGCATATATATTTATGATTGTTATATCTTCTTCTTGGATTGATCCTTTGATCATTATGTAGTGTCCGTCTTTGTCTCTTTTCACAGCCTTTGTTTTAAAGTCTATTTTATCTGATATGAGTATTGCTATTCCTGTTTTCTTTTGGTCTCTATTTGCATGAAATATTTTTTTCCAGCCCTTCACTTTCAGTCTGTGTGTGTCTCTTGTTTGGAGATGGGTCTCTTGTAGACAACATATATAGGGGTCTTGTTTTTGTATCCATTCAGCCAGTCATTGTCTTTTGGTTGGGGCATTCAACCCATTTACATTTAAGGTTATTGTTGATAAGTATGATCCCGTTGCCATTTACTTTATTATTTTTGGTTCGAGTTTATACACCCTTTCTGTGTTTCCTGTCTAGAGAAGATCCTTTAGCATTTGCTGGAGAGCTGGTTTGGTGGTGCTGAGTTCTCTCAGCTTTTGCTTGTCTGTAAAGCTTTTGATTTCTCCTTCATATCTGAATGAGATCCTTGCTGGGTACAGTAATCTGGGCTGTAGGTTTTTTCTTTCATCGCTTTAAGTATGTCCTGCCATTCCCTTCTGGCCTGAAGAGTTTCTATTGAGAGATCAGCTGTTATCCTCATGGGAATCCTCTTGTGTGTAATTTGTTGCTTTTCCCTTGCTGCTTTTAATATTTGTTCTTTGTGTTTGATCTTTGTTAACTTTATTAATATGTGTCTTGGAGTGTTTCACCTTGGGTTTATCCTGTTTTGGACTCTCTGGGTTTCTTGGACTTGGGTGATTATTTCCTTCCCCATTTTATGGAGGTTTTCAACTATTATCTCCTCAGGTATTTTCTCATGGTCTTTCTTTTTGTCTTCTTCTTCTGGGACTCCTATGATTCGAATGTTGGGGCGTTTAACATTGTTCCAGAGGTCTCTGGGGTTGTCTTCATTTCTTTTAATTCTTTTTTCCTTTTTCCTCTCTGTTTCATTTATTTCTACCATTCTATCTTCTACCTCACTTATCCTATCTTCTGCCTCCGTTATTCTACTGTTGGTTCTCTCCAGAGTGGTTTTGATCTCATTTATTGCATTATTCATTATATATTGACTCTTTTCTATTTCTTCTAGGTCCTTGTTAAACTTTTCTTGCATCTTCTCGATCCTTGTCTCCAAGCTATTTATCTGTAACTCCATTTCGTTTTCAAGATCTTAGATCATTTTCACTATCATTATTCAGAATTCTTTATCAGGTAGAGTCCCATATGTCTTCCTTTTTTGTTTGGTTTGGTGGGCACTTATCCTGTTCCTTTACCTGTTGGGTATTTCTCTGCCTTTTAATCTTGCTTATATTGCTGTGTTTGGGGTGGCCTTTCCATATTCTGGCAGTTTGTGGTTCCTCTTTATTGTGGAGGTTCCTCACTGTGGGTGGGGTTGGATAGGTGGCTTGTCAAGGTTTCCTGGTTAGGGAAGCTTGTCTCAGTGTTCTGGTGGGTGGAGCTGGATTTCTTCTCTCTGGAGTGCAATGAAGTATCCAGTAATGAGTTTTGAGATGTCAATGGGTTTGGTGTGACTTTGGGCAGCCTGTATATTGAGGTCAGGGCTATGTCCCTGTGTTGCTGGATAATTTGCGTGGTATATCTTGCTCTGGAACTTCTTGACCCTTGGGTCGTGCTTGGTTTCAGTGCAGGTATGGAGGTGTTTGATGAGCTCCTATCGATTAATGTTCCCTGGAGTCAGGAGTTCTCTGGTGTTCTCAGGATTTGGACTTAAACCTCCTGCCTCTGGATTTCAGTCTTGTTCTTCCAGTAGCCTCAAGACTTCTCTATCTATACAGCACTGATGATAAAACGTTTAGGTTAATGATGAAAAGTTTCTCCACAGTGAGGGACACCTGGAGAGGTACACAGAGTTACGTGGAAAAGAGAAGAGGGAGGAAGGAGATAGAGGTGACCAGGAGAAGAAGAGGGGGAATCAAAGGGGGAGAGAACAAGCTAGCCAGTAATCACTTCCCTGTGTGCTGTCCACAGTAAGGACCCCTCAGAGAGGTTCACGGAGTTACACAGAGAAGAGAAGATGGAGGAAGGAGACAGAGGTTGCCAGGAGGATAAAAGGGGGAATCAAAAGGAGAGAGACAGATCTAACCAGTAATCAGTTCCCTAAGTGTTCTCCACAGCCCGGAACACACAAAGAGATTCACAGAGTTGGGTAGAGAAGAGAAGGGGAAGGAAGGAGATAGTGGCGACCTGGTAGAGAAAAAGGAGAGTCAAAAGGGGGAGAGAGTGATCAAGCCAGTAATCTCGCTCACAAGTAAAAACGGGTACTGAAGATTGGGTTCTTAAAGGTACAAAATTGATAACAAATACCAAAAAACAAAGATTAAAAATCTAGAGTAGAGGTTAGATTCTCAAAAATACAATATTAAAGAAAAAAACAAAGTCACAAAAATTATAACATATATATATACATACATATGAAGTTTGCTTTAAAAATAGAGTTTTTTTGTAAAGTAATAGTAGGCTATAAAAATGAAAATTAAAGGAGTAGTAGAGGACTTAAAAAAATGATAATAGTAAAAATATATCTAGGACTTTCTCTTGTGTTGTGAACAGTGTGGGGTGGTCAGTTCATTTTCAGATAGTTCCTTGATCCAGCTTGTACTTCTCAAAATCTATAGGCCCCTTCCTATGTAGTTGCTGCTAACTGCAGGGTTTTAATCTATTGCACCTGTCACTTCCAAAACAGTTCCCTCTGTTTATTTTAGCTTCTTCTGTTTGCTGGTCTCTTCAGTGTCTAATTTCTGCCCTGACACAAGGGGGCGGTGGTGATCAGTTTTTTAGGCTTACCTGTTCAGTCATGCTCTGGGGAGGGAGGAACACTGCAAACAAATATCACTGGTGTGTGTAGGGAGTGCTCACAGTGTCTTGGCCACACTGGGTTTGCCCCCGCTCACGTTGTGTGTGCTTTCCCAGTCTACACTGTTCAGGCTCTAGGTTGCTCTGCCGGGAACTGTCTGCGGTGGGTCCTGGGTTGCATGCACTTCCCAGGTCTAAGCCACTCAGGTTCAGGTTCTCAGGTACTCCACAAAGGCACAGACTCGGTTGACCCTGCGTTTTGTGCCCTTCCCAGGTCCAAGCAGCTCAGGTGACCAGGTGCTTGTCAAGGGCAGTCGCCCCCAGTTGGGGAATGCGTCTTATCGTCCCTCCCCCGCCCCTGTCCCAGCCGCTCCGTTTTCTGGGTGTACAACAGGACGCACCTTTCCAGGTGTGCCGTGTGTCTATTCTGGGGAGCTGATCTCTGGCTGTGACCCTCCTGTCAGGTGTCGACCATCCAGAATCCCAAGAAGTCTTGGTTAGCAGAGAAGTCTGACTGCATTTTGGTATAGGGTGCCTCTCTGGGGCCTCAATTGCCCGCTTCCAGCTCTGGCTGCCCTCGCCTGCCTGTCTCCTGTGGTCTGGTCCGCAGCCAGCTAGCTCTGCTCAGTCCTTTGTTTTGTGAGCCGGCCTGGCGGTGTCTTAGGTTAGGGCTTTTCACAGGATAGCTATCCCACAATCTGGGTTGCTATCTCAAGTTAGTTCCCTCAGATTGCCCTCGGGGTATTTGCCCAGTCCTTACCCTAAGCAATGCAGCCCGCGCCTCCCTGCCACTCCCCCACTTGCTAGTCAGGATGTGAGCGTCTGGGCTGCTGCTCTGCTGGGAGTTGCTGTTAGGCACATAATCTGTGTGTTTTAATTATTTATTTATTTTTCCTCCCGGTTTTGTTGCCCTCTGAGGTTCCAAGGCTTGCCACAGACTCGCAGGTGGGAGTGTTTCCTGGTGTTTGGAAACTTATCTCTTTTTTAAGACTCCCTTCCCGGGACGGATCTCCTTCCCTCCCTCTTTTGTCTCTCTTTTTATTTTTATATTTTTTCCTACCTCCTTTCAAAGACAATGGACTGCCTTTCTGGGTGCCTGATGTCCTCTGTCAGAATTCATAAGTTGTTTTGTAGAATTTGCTCAGCGTTCAAATGTTCTTTCAGTGAATTTGTGGGGGAGAAAGTGGTCTCCCCATCCTATTCCTCCCATCTTAGGACAGCCCCCGATCTTAGTTTTTTGAATGTTGAGTTTTAAGCCAGCTTTTTTCATTCTCAGCTGTTTGTAAGGCCTCCTCAGACAACCATTTTGCCCTTTTGCATTTCTTTTTCTTGCGGATGGTTTTGATCACTGCCTCCTCTACAGTGTTATAAACCTCTGTTCTTCAGGCACTCTGTCTATCAGATCTAATCCTTTGAGTCTATTTGTCACTTCCACTGTATAATCATAAGGGATTTGATTTAGGTCATATCTGAATGGCCTAGTGGTTTTCCCTACTTCTTCAATTTAAATCTGAATTTTGCAATAAGGAGCTCATGATCTGAGTCACAGTCAGCTCCAGGTCTTGTTCTTACTGACTGTATAGAGTTTCTCCATCTTCAGTGAGAAAGAATATAATCATTCTGATTTTGATATTGACCATCTGGTGACATCCATGTGTAGAGTTGTCTCTTGTGTTGTTGGAAGAGGGTGTTTTCTATAACCAGTGCATTTTCTTGGCAAAACTCTGATAGCCTTTGCCCTGCTTCATTTTATACTCCAAGGACAAATTTGCCTGTTACTTCAGGTATCTCTTGACTTCCTACTTATGTATTCCAGTCCCCTATGATGAGAAGGACATTTTTTTGGTGTTAGTTCTAGAAGGTATTGTAGGTCTTCATAGAACCATTCAACTTCTTCTCCTGCATTAGTGATTGAGGCATAGACTTGGATTACTGTGATGTTGAATTTTTTGCCTTGGAAACAAACAGATCATTCTGTCATTTTTGTGATTGCATCCAAGTACTGCATTTTGGACTCTTTTGTTGACTATGAGGGCTACTCCATTTCTTCTTAGGGATTCTTGCCCACAGTAGTAGATATAATGGTCATCTGAATTAAATTTGCCCATTCAGGTCCATTTTAGTTCACTGATTCTTAAAATGTCGATGTTCACTCTTGCCATCTACTGTTTGACCACTTCCAATTTACCTTGATTCATGGACCTAACATTCTAGAGTCCTGTGCAATATTGTTCTTTGCAGCATCGTACTTTACATTCACCACCAGACACACCCACAACTGTGTGTCATTTCTGCTTTGGCTCATCCTCTTCATTCTTTCTGGAGCTATTTCTCTGTTCTTCTCCAGTAGCATATTTGACCCCTAACAACCTGGGGGGGTTCATCTTTCAGTGTCCTAACTTTTTGCCTTTTCATACTGTTCATGATGTTGTCAAGGCAAGAATGCTGAAGTGGTTTGCCATTCCCTTCTCCAGTGGCCCCAGATATGTCAAGTATGTCTCAGAGAAAAACAACAACAACAACGAGACAGCTTTACATACACTCCAGAATATTTATTATTAAAAACACTGCAATACCAAATCTTTTGAAGGATGTAAAACAACCATAAATCTTATAAATGGGTAGTGAAAATGTTATAACCACCTTAAAAACAGTTAGGCAATTCTTTCCTTTGGAGGAGGGCATGGCAACCCACTGCAGTAGTCTTGCGTGGAGTATCCCATGGACATAGGAGCTGGAGGGCTACCGTCCCTAGGGTTGCAAAGAGTTGAAATCAACTGAAGCGACTTAGCACACACAGGCAGTTCTTTTAAACATATGCATTCCCTATGACACAACAATTCCACACCTAAGTATGTATTCAAGAAGAATTGAAACATATTCACACAAAGACATGAACATGAATGCTCACAGTAGCCTTATTCATAGTAGCTCCAATCTGGAAACAATCCATATGTCTGTAACATGAGAAATGATTAACAGACAGTGATATACAATAATACACTACTCAACAACAAAATGGAATGAAATTATATATGTAACAACATGGATAAATCTATATAATGTGATGAATAGGGGAAAAACTTATACAAAAGGCATGCATTGTTGGATTATTTATTTCATATTTTGAATAATTGTAGCTGGTATTGTATTTTTCAGTTTTGGTTTCCATGTGTTCATTGCAAGTATACAGATGCATAACTGATTTTTATGTTTATCTTGTGTCTTATGACCATGTTGAACTCATTAGTTCTAGGAATTTTTTTGTAGATCCTTTGAGATTTTCTGTGTAGACAATCATGCCACCTGAAAATAGGGACAGTTTAATTTCTCCTTTGTAATCAGTACATTTTTTATTTCTTTCTTGCCTATTGGTAGGACTTCTAGAACTATGTTGAATAAGTGGTAAGAATTTTCCTGATCTTAGAGGGATAACATTTAAGATCTCATCATTAAGTATAATGTTAGCTTTAGGTTTTTTACAGAAAATGTGTATCAAATTGATGAAGTTGCCCTTTATTCTTATTTTTCTGAGAGTTTTTATTTTAAATCAAGAATGCACGCTGAATTTTGTCAAATGATTTTTATGCATCAACTGTTCAGATTCTGTGATTTTTTCTTCTTTAGCCTGTTAAAGAGGTGAATTAAATTATTTTATTTTCAAATACTGAACCAATCTTGTATCCCTGTGGTCCTTAATTAAACCTCATATTGTCAAGGTGCATAATTTCTATTATATACCACTGAATTCTATTTGCAAATATGTTATTAAGAATTTTTGTGTATATGTTTATGAGGGATACCAGTCTATAGTTTTCCTTTTTGTACTTTGTCTGGTTTTGTATTCAGGGTAATGCTGCCCTCGTAAATGACTTGGAAATTGTTTTCTATTTATTGGAAGATGTCGTGTAGACTTGTTAATTCTTTAAGTATTTGGTAGAATTCTCAATTTAAACAATCTGAGCTTGAGTTTTAAAATTATGATTTCAGTTACTTTAATAGTTATCAGTTCAGTTCAGTTCAGTCGCTCAGTTGTGTCTGACTCTTTGCGACCCCATGAATCGCAGCATGCCAGGCCTTCCTGTCCATCACCAACTCCCGGAGTTTACTCACACTCATGTCCATCGAGTCGGTGATGCCATCCAGCCATCTCATCCTCTGTCGTCCCCTTCTCCTCCTGCCCCCAATCCCTCCCAGCATCAGGGTCTTTTCCAATGAGTCAACTCTTCACATCAGGTGGCCAAAGTATTGGAGTTTCAGCTTCAGCATCAGTCCTTCCAATGAACACCCAGGACTTATCTCCTTTAGGATGGACTGGTTGGATCTCTTTGCAGTCCAAGGGACTCTCAAGAGTCTTCTGTAACACCACAGTTCAAAAGCATCAATTTTTCAGTGCTCAGCTTTCTTCACAGTCCAACTCTCACGTCCATACATGACCACTGGAAAAACCAATTATCTATTTCATATTAGATGAGTTGGAGTAATTTCTTTTCCAAGTAATTGGTCAATTTCACTTAAGTTATCAAATTGATGTGTGTAGAGTTGCTTGTAGTGTTCTTTTATTATCCTTTTGGTGTCCCAGGGTTTGTATTAATACCCTCTGTTCAATTCCTGATATTGGTAATTTGTGTGTGTGTTTTTTTTCCTTTGTCAGTCTCAGCAAAGTATTCGTAATTGTATTGGACTTAAAATATAGCGGCTCTTGGTTTCATTGTTGGGATTTCTCCATCGCTCAGTGGTAAAAGAATCCTCCTGCCAATTCAGGAGAACTGGGTTCAACCCCTGGGTCAGGAAGATCCCCTGGAGGTGGAAATGGCAACTCACTCCAGTATTCTTGCCAGGAAAACCCCATGGACACAGGAGTCTGGGGGGCTACAGTCCATAGGGACTCAAAGAGTTGGACACAACTGAGCATTCATGCACAATTTCATTGATTTTCTCTATTGATTTTCTGTTTTCATTTTCATTGATTTATACTTTTTATTAGTTCCTTACTTTGCCCTATTTTGGAATTACTTTGCTCTTCTAATTTCTTGTTGGAGAAGCATAATTTTTTTTAGATTCTCATTAATTATCTATTTTATACATAGTAGTATATATATGTCAATCCCTATCTCCTAATTCATCCCACTCCTCCTTCCTCTGTAGTATCCACAAGTTTGTTTTCTGTGTCTGTGTCTCTATTTCTGCTTTGCAAATAAGATCACCTATACCATTTTTCTAGATTCCACATGTATGCACTAATATACAATATTTGTTTTTCTCTTTCTGACTTACTTCACTCTGCATGACAGTCTCTAGGTCCATCCATGTCTCTGAGAATGACACAATTGTGTTTCTTGTTATGGCTGAGTAATATTCATTGTATATACGTACCACATCTTGTTTATCCATTCATCTGTTGATGGACATTTAGGTTGTTTCCATGTTCTGGCTATTATAGTGCCTCAATGAACATTGGGGTACAAGTGTCCTTTTGAATTATGATTTTCTCAGGGTATATATCCAGTAGTAGGATTTGGAGGTCATATAGTAACTCTAATTTTAGTTTTCTAAGGAACCTCATATTGTTCTCCACAGTGGCTGTAGGGTTTACATTCCCACCAACAGTGCATGAGGGTTCCCTTTTCTCCATACCCTCTCCAGAATTTATTGTTTGTAGACTTTTTGATGATGGGCATTCTGACCAATCCCTAGGTCGGGAATACCCCCAGGAGGAGGAAATGGCAACCCACTCCAGTATTCTTGCAGGGAAAATCCCATGGACACAGGAGCCTGGTGGGCTACAGTCCATAGGGTCACGAACAGCCAGACACAATTGAGCACGTATGCATGGTTCATCCTGACCAGCGTGAGGTGCTACCTCACTGTAGCTTTGGTTTGAATTTCTGTAATAATTAGTGATGTTGAGCATCTTTTCCTGTGTTTGTTGGCCCTCTGTATATCTTCCTTGGAGAGATGTCTGTTTAAGTCCTCCACCCATTTTTTTTTTTTGAGCTGCATGAGCTGTTTATATATTTGGGAGATTAATCCTTTGTCCATTGTTCCATTTGCAAATATATTCTCCCATGCTGAGGATTGTCTTTTTGTCTTATTTATGGTTTCTCTGGCTGTGCAAAAGTGTTTAAGTTTAATTAGGTCCCATTTGCAGCAAGGAAAAAGTGAAAAATAACATGCAAGACTCATTTCTGATTTTAATGATTTTAATTTCTCTGTCTCATCTGTCTAGTAAAAGGTCTGTGAATATTTTTGGCATTTGCAAAGGATCAACTATAGGGTTTACTGATTTTTTTCTATTGTTTTTCTATTCTTTATAACATTTAGTTTCTATCAAATATTTATTTTCTTCTTCTGCTGCCCAGATCTTAGTTTGCTATTCTTTTTCTAGTTTCCTAAAGTAGAAATTTAGATTACTGATTTGTGTTATTTTTTAGATATAGACTTGTGAAGCTATAGATTTCCTTCTAAGCACTACTTTAGCTTCATTTCATGCTACAGACTGAGTATTTGTGTCCCCTCAAAATGAATATGTTGAAATCTTAACCCCCCTAATGTGTTGGTATTCAGATGTGGGTCCTTTGGGAGGTAATTAGGTCATGAGGGTGAAGCCTTCCTGAATGAGATTAGTGTTCTTGTAAAAGAAACCCTAGAGAGGATATCTCATAAGTTTTGTGTTTAGTATTTTTTCATGCATCTCAAAGTTTTTTTTCATTTCTCTTATGATTTATTCTTTGGTCCATTGGTTATTTGCAATCATGTTACTTAATTTGCACGTATTTATGAATTTCCAAAAGTTCTTTCTGTTATCAATTACTAATTTTATTCTATTGTAGTTGTAGAACATACTATGTATAATTTCTATGCTTTCAAATTGATTGAGACTTCCTATATCATAATGTTATGATCTATCCTGGTGAATGTTCCATGTGCACTTGAGGTAAACCTGTATTCTGCTGTTGTTGTATGGAGTGTTCTATGAGCTGTATAGTTGGTATATAATATTGTTCAAGTCTTCTAAGGCCTTGTTGATCTTCTATCTAGCTGTTCTATGTGTAATTGAAAGTGGAATCATTGAAGTCTCCATCAAGTATTGTTGAATTGTCTATTTCTTCGTATCTGTTTTTACTTCATGTGTCTTGTGGGCTTCATTTTTTGGTTCATATACATTTATAATTATATCTTCTTGATAGATTAACTCTTCTATCATTACAATATATTTGCCTTTAGTAACAAATTCTAGTCAAAGCTATGGTTTTTCCAGGAGTCATGTATGGATGTGAGAGTTGGACTATAAAGAAAGCTGAGCACCGAAGAATTGATGCTTTTGAACTGTGATGTTGGAGAAGACTCTTGAGAGTCCCTTGGACTGCAAGGAGATCCAACCAGTCCATCCTAAAGGAAATCTGTCCTGAATATTCATTGGAAGGACTGATGCTGAAGCTGAAACTCCAATACTTTAGCCACCTGATGCGAAGAGCAGACTCATTTGCAAAGACCCTGATGAGGGGAAAGATTGAAGGCAGGAGGAGAAGGGGATGACAGGATGAGATGGTTGGATGGCATCACCAACTCAATGGATATGAGTTTGAGTAAACTCTGGGAGTTGGTGATGGACAGAGAGGCCTGGCATGCTCTAGTCCATGGGGTGGCAAAAAGTCAGACACGAATGAATGACTGAACGGAACTGAACAAATTTTATCTTATCTATTTTGTTTGATATTAATATAGCCACTCCAGCTCTCTTTTGATTACTGTTTGTATGGTATATCTTTTCCCAGTATTTTATTATATTTATTAGTATTAAAACAATGCTTTCAGTGAAGTGACAAAGTTGAAAAATCCAACTGAAGTGAATTAAAAAAAAATTATTTATTTGCTTGTGCTGGGTCTTAATTGTGGCACAAGGGCTCTTTCATCTTTGCTGTGGCATGTGAACTCTTAGTTGCAACATGTAGGATCTAGCTCCCTGACAAGAGATCAAACCCAGGCCTCTGGCATTGGAAGCAGGAAGTCTTAGCCACTGGACCACCAGGGAAGTCCCCTTTTCCCATCATTTTGCTTTCAATTTATTTGTGTTTTTGAGAAAAAGAATATCTCTTATTAATAGCACATACTTACATTATATCCATTCTTCAAATCTCTGCCTTTGATTGTAGTGCTTTAATCATTTGCATTCAATGTGAGTACTGATACCAGGTGGCTCAGACAGTAAAGAATATGCCTGCAATGCAGGAGACCTGGGTTCGATCCCTGGGTTGGGAAGATCCCTTGGAGGAGGGCATGGCAACCTAGTCCAGGATTCTTTCCTGGAGGATCCCCACATACAGAGGAGTCTGGTGGGCTACAGTCCATGGGACTTCAAAGAGTTAGACATGACTGAGCGACTTTCACTTATCCTCCATTCAGTTTAGTTCAGTTGCTCAGTCGTGTCCGACTCTACAACCCCATGAACTGCTATCCTCCATTAATAGTTCTCTAGGCTTCTTTTATGTTAAATATATATTTTCACTGTACTATTTTAATTTCTTTGTAATCTTTTTTACTGTAGTTTTTTATTGTTTTCTTACTTTTTCCCCATGGGGATTATAGTTCACATCTCAATTTAAAACAATCTACTTCAGATTAGTTTAACTTAACTTGGCCGTGCCATGCTAAGCTGCCTTCAGTTGTGTCCAACTCTCTGTTACCCTATGGACTGTAGCCCACCAGGCTTCTCTGTCCATGGGATTCTCCGGCCAAGAATACTGGAGTGGGTTGCCATTTCCACCTCCATGAGACCCAAGGATTGAACCTGCATCTTTTGTATCATTCTTTACCACTGAGCCACCTGGGAAACCCCTACTTAATTTAATCGTATACAAAAATATTACTCCTGTAGAGACTAGAGCTCCAACTCTGTTCTGCACTTTCCATTAGCTTCCAGGCTTCTGGTTTCACTGTGATTGTGAGTTGTAGGTTTTCAAGTCTGCTGTGGAACCGGGAAGTGGGTATAGCTGTAGGGCAAGTTAAAATGCCACAGAATATACTGTCACTGAGATTCAGCCCGTTTATTGAATAAACACTCCTCTAATTGTTCAAAACTTTTAGTTAATTTCCAAAGTTCTGAAAAAAGCTAATTTTGATCATTTCTGTCAGCATTCTTGATTTTATGGAGGGAAAAATTTTGGATGGTCATTACTCTACCTTTTTTGATGACATTATTCTTACCAGCACTGCTAAAAACAAAACAAAACTTTTACCTTGCTCCCTCCATAGTACTAAGGGGGAAAAGCCCCAAATCTTTAGCTTTGCCTTAAGACCTGCTAGTATTTAGCCTCTTCTTATCTTTCTAAATTCATCTCTTTTCTCTTGGCACTCTCTTCTCAAACAACACTGAAATTATTTCACCTTTGTTTTTGTGTCTTTGCATACTGAATCCCATCCTCCCCACCACCACCAATTGGGATTATCTCCCTTTAGCCACATTTTATCTGGTTAATTCTAGATGTTTAAATAAGTCCCTTTAATTAAAGTCCCTTTAATAAGTTTAATAAGTAACTTCTCCCTGTACAAGTTTAAGTCCTCCCTCTATTTGTTCCCTTAGCAATTAAACATTTGTTGTGATTATGTTGGCAATGTCTGCTTTCTTATTAGAACATAAAATCTGGGATGACATACCTATGTTGTTCATAGTACTAGTCATTTAGTAGATCTTTAGTAAATATTTGTTAGTGAATGGACATTACTTTCCCATATAGTTGAGGAAACTAAATCTCAGAGAAGTTAAGTAACTTTCCCAATGTCATTCATGTGGTAATAGCAAAGTTATGATTTCAGAGTCCATGCTCTTTCCCTTCTGCCATACTGCTTCTGTGCGTGCTTGTGCTAAGTCACTTCAGTTGTGGCTGACTCTTTGAGACCCTGTGGACTGTAGCCCTCCAGGCCCCTCTGTCCATGGGATTCTCCAGGCAGGAATACTGGAGTGGGTTGCCATGCCCTCCTTCAGGGGCTCTTCCTGACCCAGGGATTGAACCTGTGTCTCTTAGGTCTCCTGCATCGGCAAGTGGGTTCTTTATCACTAGTGCCACCTGGAAAGCCCTGTACTTCTACGTGGTCTGTTTCCTTCTATGTGGCCTCTATTGAATTGGTGGACTGCACATCCTTATGAACTTAAACCTGACTCTGGAAGAAGGGATGGTATCCTGGCTTGGGTAAAGCAGTTTTCAGGTTTCTTCAGCACTTAGGATGGGAATAATCCTGCCTGGGAAAAGCTGGCATGTGACTAGCACTGAAGTGAGAGCCAGCCTCTTACCACATTCTTCCTCTGTATCATCACACTGGGACACAGTCAGAGCCAGAAATGAGAGGAAAGCTAAACACTGTGTGCTGGCCAAGATAGAAAAGTCTGTACCTTTGGTGGGAGAAGGCAGGTCATTTTTAGGATGTTTTTGTAGCACAAGGAGAGAAATGTTTAACCCCTTTTGACCCCTTGCGATGGGACTTGTGCCTTCACCTCTCTCCACATGTCATTGACACCCTAGTTTAGATTTATAATCCAAGGGCTTTTCTCCAATATTCATCTTCCTACAGCCTCTCACTGACATGACATTGTTGACAACTCCTTCTTTCTTGGCACTTGATTCCTCTGTGAGCCACATGCACAGCTTCATGTTAATGAGCTTTCCTCCCACGTCTCTGCATATGCATTCTCTGTACTCATTAGGATCTTCTCTTGCTGTCCCTCAGTGTAGTTGTTTAGAAATGCCTGTTTTGATGCTGGGCAGATGTAGAAAGTGAGGCTGAAGACAGGGTTGTTGAAAGTCTGTGCAGAGAAGTGCTAACTCTTCTCTATAGAGAGTAATTCTCCATTCCTGATTTCTGGGAGAAAGAATTTCCTAAACACTGTCCTCTTCTCATAACTCTAATTGCTGAGTTTTGAAAGAGAAACCAGCATGTAATTCTAGCTCCTTCCTCTCTACTCCTTGAATGGGGAGGGGGGTGGTCTTCCCATAGAGAGTGTGTACTCTCAGTGGATGCAACCACCTTAGCAGAACACACCCCACCCTGCCTTATGGAGAGTCCTGGAATGTTCTAGCACTGCAGACAAGTGGATAAACTATTCTAGTTCTGGGCTTTAGTATTAGAAAATCCATTTGGTCTTGATATACGCTGTATTCTTATTCTTTATGGATACAATGACTGCATTTTGTTATCCATAGGACTTTCTTCTTTTTCTCATTTCTCAGTTTGTTCAGAACTTAGGCAGGGAAGACAGGGCGTAGTGTTTGAACCCAACCACCCTATCAACCCTCTAACAACTTCTTCACTCTCATTCTCAGCAGTCAGTTGTCTATCCTTTGACCAAAAAATTGAAGGATTTTTCTCTAACAAAAATGACAAACTCTGGAGAAAATACCCACGTTTTCTGATGTTTTGGAGTGTCCTAGTATATCATCCAGCTTACCACCCAGTCATCCTAAAAAGAAGTCTGCCAGTCAATAAGCCCTCACCAGTTCCCAACCAGATTTTTTAAATGTTTGTTTTTAAATTACTTCATAAAGACAGAAAAGTTGCAAAAATATTAAAAGAACTCCTGTATACCCTTCACCTACATACCTAAAAGTATTAACATTTCACCATATTTGCTTGTCTCATTCAATTTACTTATCTATATCAATCTATATCATTATATATATATATATATTATTTTAAAATCATTTGAGAGGAAGTTGCAGGCATGACGCCCCTTTACTCTTAAATATATCACTATCAATTTCCTAATAATAAAGACATTCTCTTACATAGCCATGATATAAATATCAAAATCACAAAATTAATATTCAGATGGTAAAGAATCTTCCTGCAATGCAGGAGATGAGGGTTTAATCCCTGGGTCATGAAGATCCCCTGGAGAAGGGAATGGCAACCCACTCCAATATTCTTGCTGGAGAATTCCATGGGCAGAGGAATCTAGTTGGGAACTGGCGAGGGCTTATTGATAGGCAGGCTTCTTTTTATTCCATGGACAGAGGAGACTGGTGGGCTACAGTCCATGGTGTCACAAAGAGTCGGACATGACTGAGCAACTAACACTTAACTGTTACCTAATATCAACGTTACTCAGATTTCACCAATCGACTCACTAGTATATTTATAAAAAAAATCAAAATAAATAATTTTTCTAGTTCAGAATTCAATCCGGTTTCTTTTAACCTAGATGCTTCCTGTCTTTCTCTTTCTTGACATGATCTTGGCATTTTAGGAGAGTATAGGCCATTTATTTTATAGAACCAATATTCCTCACTTTGAGTTTATCTAATGTCTTCTCAGGATTAGATTTAGGTTATGCATTTTTATTAAGCATACTACGAAGGTTGGTGGCTCAGACGGTAAAGTGTCTGCCCGCAGTGTGGGAGATCTGGGTTCTATCCCTGGGTTGGGAAGATCCCCTGAAGAAGGAAACGGCAACCCACTCCAGTACTCTTGCCTAGAAAATTCCATGGATGGAGGAGCCTGGTGGGCTACAGTCCATGGGGCCGCAAAGAGTCAGACATAACTGAGCGACTTCACTTCACTTCACAAAGGTGATGTTTTATCTTTCTTAGTGCATCATATCATCAGATATGTGATGTCCATTTGTCCCATTACTGGTAATATTCACTTTAATCACCTGATTAAGTTCACTTTAACCATCTGATTTAATCACCTGTTTGCCAAGTCTATCTACTACAACATTACTACATTTTCTTTGTAATTAATACCTGGCTTGTAGGGAGATACTTTGAGACTTTGTAACTATTCTAGTTCTCATCAGACTTTTACTCACTAGTTTCAGCATCCATGCATGATTCTTGTCTGAAACAATCATTGCTATATTCGTTGAGAAATGGTAATTTCCTAATTCCAGCATTTGATCTACATTTATTAGTTGGCATTCCACTATAAGGTGTTTTCTCTCTCCATTGTGTATTTATTCATATATGTGTACCTGCATGGACTCAGGAATTCTTATTTATTCTGTGAGTTATAGTCTCTTACTTTCTTTGTTTTGATACTCATATTGTACCAGATTTGACTGGTTCAGTCCCTTCAAACTGGCTCCTGTGTCCTTTTGACATGTCCCCAACATTCTTTGAGCATGTTTTTCTGGAAAACCAAGATTTTCCAAGCTCATCTTGTATTTTCTTAGCTTTAGTCTGAAACTAGCTCTTTCTTCATTTGTAATGGGCAATGGCAAGAAAACAATACAGATGGAGCTCTCAGAGGATGAGCTAGAATAAATGCAGATATAAACATATATTAAAAGCCATGCTGATACTTCCAATTCCAACCCAACACCATATGGTTCGTTCTAACCATTTTCCCTATTAGTAACTTCCCTGATAACTCAGTTGGTAAAGGATCCACCTGCAATGCAGGAGACCCCAGTTTGATTCCTGGGTCAGGAAGATCCCCTGGAAAAGGGATATGCTACCCACACCAATATTCTTGGGCTTCCCTTGTGGCTCATCTGGTAAAGAGTCCGCCTGCAGGGCGGGAGACCTGGGTTCAATCCCCGGGTTGGGAAGATCCCCTGGAGAAGGGAAAGGCTACCCACTCCTGTATCCTGGCCTGGAGAATTTCATGGACTATACAGTCTACGGTGTCGCAAAGAGTTGGACACGACTTTCACTTTACAGCTCCCTTTTTTAAAACTGAAAGTCATGGTTCCCATTTCTACAAAATACTTACTTTTTGCTCAATCCTAGAACACATATTAAACTAGTTTTTTTTTTTTAATAGTTGGAGGCTAATTACGTCACAACATTTCAGTGGGTTTTTTCATACATTGATATGAATCAGCCATGGATTTACACGTATTCCCCATCCCGATCCCCGCTCCCACCTCCCTCTCCACCCGATTCTTCTGGGTCTTCCCAGTGCACCAGGCCCGAGCACTTGTCTCATGCATCCCACCTGGGCTGGTGATCTGTTTCACCATAGATAGTATACATGCTGTTCTTTTGAAATATCCCACCCTCACATTCTCCCACAGAGTTCAAAAGTCTGTTCTGTATTTCTGTGTCTCTTTTTCTGTTTTGCATATAGGGTTATCGTTACCACCTTTCTAAATTCCATATATATGTGTTAGTATGCTGTAATGTTCTTTATCTTTCTGGCTTACTTCACTCTGTATAAGGGGCTCCAGCTTCATCCATCTCATTAGGACTGGTTCAAATGAATTCTTTTTAATGGCTGAGTAATATTCCATGGTGTATATGTACCACAGCTTCCTTATCCATTCATAAACAGAATCCAACAACATATTAAAAAAATCATACACCATGACCAAGTGGGCTTTATCCCAGGAATGCAAGGATTCTTTAATATCCACAAATCAATCAATGCAATACACCACATTAACAAATTGAAAGATAAAAACCATATGATTATCTCAATAGATGCAGAGAAAGCCTTTCACAAAATTCAACACACATTTATGATAAAAAAAAAAAAACCCTCAAGAAAGCAGGAATAGAAGGAACATACCTCAACATAATAAAAGCTATATACGACAAACCCACAGCAAACATTATCCTCCATGGTGAAAAATTGGAAGCATTTCCCCTAAAGTCAGGAACAAGACAAGGGTGCCCACTCTCACCACTACTATTCAACATAGTGTTGGAAGTTTTGGCCACAGCAATCAGAGCAGAAAAAGAAGTAAAAGGAATCCAGATAGGAAAAGAAGAAGTGAAATTCTCACTGTTTGCAGATGACATGATCCTCTACATAGAAAACCCTAAAGACTCTACCAGAAAATTACTAGAGCTAATCAATGAATATAGTAAAGTTGCAGGATATAAAATTAACACACAGAAATCCCTTGCATTCCTATATACTAACAATGAAAAAACAGAAAGAGAAATTAAGGAAACAATACCATTCACCATTGCAATGAAAAGAATAAAATACTTAGGAGTATATCTACCTAAAGAAACAAAAGACCTATACATAGAAAACTATAAAACACTGATGAAAGAAATCAAAGAAGACACAAACAGATGGAGAAACATACCGTGTTCATGGATTGGAAGAATCAATATTGTCAAAATGGCTATTCTACCCAAAGCAATCTATAGATTCAATGGAATCCCTATCAAGCTACCAACGGTATTTTTCACAGAACTAGAACAAATAATTTCACAATTTGTATGGAAATACAAAAAACCTCGAATAGCCAAAGTAATCTTGAGAAAGAAGAATGGAACTGGAGGAATCAACCTGCCTGACTTCAGACTCTACTACAAAGCCACAGTATGGTACTGGCACAAAGACAGAAATATAGATCAATGGAACAGAATAGAAAGCCCAGAGATAAATCCACGAACCTATGGACACCTTATCTTTGACAAAGGAGGCAAGGATATACAATGGAAAAAAGACAACCTCTTTAACAAGTGGTGCTGGGAAAACTGGTCAACCACTTGTAAAAGAATGAAACTAGAACACTTTCTAACACCATACACAAAAATAAACTCAAAATGGATTAAAGATCTAAATGTAAGACCAGAAACTATAAAACTCCTAGAGGAGAACATAGGCAAAACACTCTCCGACATAAATCACAGCAAGATCCTCTATGACCCACCTCCCAGAATATTGGAAATAAAAGCAAAACTAAATGAATGGGACCTAATGAAACTTAAAAGCTTTTGCACTACAAAGGAAACTATAAGTAAGGTGAAAAGACAGGCCTCAGATTGGGAGAAAATAATAGCAAATGAAGAAACAGACAAAGGATTAATCTCAAAAATATACAAGCAACTCCTGCAGCTCAATTCCAGAAAAATAAATGACCCAATCAAAAATTGGGCCAAAGAACTAAACAGACATTTCTCCAAAGAAGACATACAGATGGCTAACAAACACATGAAAAGATGCTCAACATCATTCATTATCAGAGAAATGCAAATCAAAACCACAATGAGGTGCCATTACACGCCAGTCAGGATGGCTGCTATCCAAAAGTCTACAAGCAATAAATGCTGGAGAGGGTGTGGAGAAAAGGGAACCCTCTTACACTGTTGGTGGGAATGCAAACTAGTACAGCCGCTATGGAGAACAGTGTGGAGATTTCTTAAAAAACTGGAAATAGAACTGCCATAAACTAGTTTTGGAAATGATAAATCATACCTCAATTTTTAAAAAAACCAACTAACTAGAGTTTGATATTTGCTTATATATACGTTTTTATCTTTAGCTTGAAGCTATATGGTCAAATGCTGTGTTTAAAAGGTACTTTATTTTCCTTTTCAGTGAGGTTATGCTATTCATTTGAAATATGGTTAGGCTTATTTGTTTCTGTTTGTATTTCATTTTTTGCTTCCCTTCTTCCTTGTTGATTTTATTTGTTCCTAACCAGATTTTAATGCCTCATAATAAAATATGAATTGAAAGTCAAGAATCTCCAGATATGTGATTGTTTCCAATGCTAAATATAGAGAACAGATAAATAAAAGAAGAGATTAATTTGGAAGAAAGAGTAAAAATTCAGGGGATAGAAGTGCATTAAGTCTAATTTGTCTCAAGAAGACTGGATTTAGAAAACAAAAGCAGATTGATAAGGAAAAAAATCAGAGAACAAAAGAGAACTGGAATTTAAAAATATATCTATCCTTAAATTCTTTTAAATCAATGGATGAATTGGTGGATAAATCAAGAAAATCTTCCAGAAAAGAAAACAAAAAGACAAAGGTAAAAAAATATAGGAGAAAAATGATAAGAGATATAAGAGAATCAATCCAGGAGATTCATTGTCCCGGTACTAGGGATAGCATAAAGAAAGAAAAAAGAAAGTATAGAGGCAGAAAATCATCCGAGAAATAATCCAAAAGATTTTCCCAGGAACAAGAAACATGAATGTCTAAATTGAAAGGGCATAATGAATATTATCCCAAGGAATGAAAAGGAGCCTAATATCATACTGTGATGACTAATCACAGTATGATAACATATCAAAATACTAAGGAGAAAAAGGAGATCCTAAAAGCTTTCAGACAGTTAAAATCAGGTCACATACAGAGAAATAAGAATCAGACTAACCTTGAGCTTCTTATCAAAAAGCTTTGCATTTTAGAAGATAATTAAGCAATATCATGAAATAATTATGGCACAATGTTTTAAACCAATAATTATACACCTAACAGAACTGCAAATTAAGTATTATAATAGAATTTTTAAAAGATCTTCAAACTCATAAAGTGAAAGTCACTCAGTCGTGTCTGACTCTTTGCGATCCCATGGACTATAGAATCCTTGGAATTCTCCAGGCTAGAATACCAGAGTGGGTAGCCTTTCCCTTCTTCAGGGAATCTTCCCAACCCAGGGGCTGAACCCAGGTCTCCTGCATTGCAAGCAGATTCTTTACCAGCTAAACCACAAGGGAAGCCCAAGAATACTAGAGTGGGTAGCCTATCCCTTCTCCAGTGGATCTTCCCGACCCAGGAATTGAAATTCATACTCATAAGAACTCATAAAATTGAACTTTCACCCACCTTTTTATTGGAAAATCCCTTGAGGATGTGTCCCACCAAATGTGGGAATATATCAAGAAAGTATAAACATCAAATCATACCCCAGGAAAACCTTGAATTTCCAAGATGATAAGAAATGTGCATTTATCCTGACAAAACAACCCAGATAGAAATAGGAGGACAACCTCTGCTGGGGAGACCTCTGAACAAAAAGGAACTGGCTAGAATACCTAATATGGTAGAGAGTTTGAAGAAAATTATTGAGAATATTATGAAAATAAGTTTTTTAAAAGTGAGGGAAAGATAAAGTCAATTGCAAGCATCAGGACAAAACAAAAAGTTATATAAAGAAAAAAATGTGTTATACTTGACTTCAGTGAACAAAATTTACAAAGAAACAATGATGTAAGAAATTTATTGCTTTACAACTTTTCATATTAGCATGATTTTGTTACCTAACCTTTAATAAACATTTTGTTGTACATGGAAGTTAATTTTGGGAGTTCCCATTTACATAGACAGCCCCCAACAACGTGCAGGTTCAGCCACATGCATTTCTTCAAAAGTAAGTTTGTAATGGTTCAACCGTTCAGGGCTGCTTGAGCTCACTTCAGGTGAAGTTTGTGTTTCCAACTCCTACGGTTTATTCCTCAATTCATACTGTGTATTTGAAATAAACAGTGATATCATTGTGATTATTAATAAAAGTTAAGCAAAAGTTTCACTCTATGTCTCCTTTCTGGCCATTATTATCATATTTGTTACTGAAAATCAATTTTCTTATAGAGATGGATGGATGACTTCAGATTTCCTTCCAAACTTTGCCCTCTGTACTTTAACTTTTACGTTGACTTATTGATAATATTTATATCATATCTACTTTGTTCTATATACTTATCTCCTGTGCTATTTCCTTCCTGCCTAACTAGGGGATTGGAGAAGGGTGGTAAGGAATTCCTGAAACAAGAAGCCTGCAGAGAGATATAAAAGAACTCACACATTTGCCCTCAACAACCATTTGCCAAATGAATGTCCCTCTCCATTTTTCCAGTATGTGTTTGTTTCAGAATGGGTTCTGGGATTCCTAACTAGACTCTCCTTCCTTCCTTCATCCCTCCAAATATAAATGTAAACCCCTGATGTGCTGGTTCAGAGGACTAGGAGTGATCCCCTAGGGGCAGCAGCGAACCCAGTAAGGTAAGGCTTCAGGGTACTGCTCCGTATCTACGTCAGCCTTGAACAGGGCTAAGAGATTCACTGAATCTTGTCCGAGTTCCATTCCACTTCCGTGCGAGCAGACACACATATACACCAAGAGATGTGGCACATCTTACAGAAGTGTGACTCCTTTATACTGTTCACTACATAGCTTTTCACATATGCTATTACCATTTCTCAACATGGCAACCCCATGAACATTTTTACTCGTATTTTATATATGATGAAATGGAAGCTCAGAGAGGTGAATGTGAGTGGCAGAGCTCTGATATTACTTCCAAGGCCATATGAACTTGATTCCAGAACTAGAGGGAGATTGATACTGTGCAGCTGCCTGTGAGCCCCTGCTGCTTCCTCCATCTGAAAATTCTTACCCTATGATGTAGATTAGGGGGCTTGGGTCTGTAAGAAGGTTGCAGGTTGAGTCTGTGGATCTGTATACCTCCTCCTTCCTTCTCTTTTCCCTTGATCAACTCTGGGTCTGCCTCTTACACACTGGGAAGGAAAGCAGGATAGAAAAGGAGGAATGAAAAACAAATCAAGGAAGAAGGCTACAAGCTCTCCAAGAGTCAGCATTTCTCCACAGGTAGGCAAAATGGAATGGTCTGATTGTTATACAAAGTGGCATTAAATGTGATATAATTGACTGCAATGTGAAATGCCCTTTTGGAAAATTTCAGATGATGATAAAAATGAAGCATGCTCAAATGGATTTAAAATTCCAAAGGGTTGGAAAGTGAAAGGCTCTGTGAAGTGTTTCTCTTTCTTTCTCTCCTCCTGCCAAGAACTTTTCAGCAATGTTCTCTTCCAATTAATGCTGAGCAATGAACAAGACTACTTTTAAAGTTGTTTCTTATGGTATAGATGGGGTCTCCTCTTTTGTTATGTAAAATGAATGTCTAGGATATCAGAATGGAATTATAGAGTGAGCCATGTCTTGAATCCATAAGGTGACCCGGATTTAAGCCCTATCTCTGTCATTAACTCACTTTGTCAGCCCAGTCAGTTCTCTCTGGGTCACTATTTTCTTGTTTATAAAATGGGAGTGACAGGAAAAGGTGTTAAACTAAATCTTTAAAAAAATTTTTTTCTGGTCATAAAATATGTATGTAGGTATACTTTAAGGAATGATAATGAATATAAAATTTAGAGCAGCTTCCCAGTGGCACTAGTAGTAAGGAACCCATGCCAGTGCAGTGGTGCTAGTGGTAAAGAATCCTGCCAATGCAGGAGACACAAGAGATGCAGTTTCAGGAAGATCCCCTGCAATAAGAAATGGCAACCCACTCCAGTATTCTTGCCGAGAAAATCTTATGGACAGAGGAGCCTGGTGAGCTAAGGTCCATAGGGTCACAGAGTCGGACACCACTGAGTGACTTAGCATGCGTAAAATTTAGGATCACAGAATGAAGCAATTTCAGTTCTCTCAAAATCAGTCCAGTCTTAAATGCTTTGTAGATTGTAAAACCACTGGTGAAACTCATTAAAAGAGTTTGAGTCCTTTCTGGGTCTATGGCCCATGCATTTTCCTCTCAGAAGTATGTCTCTTTCTTACAAAATAGGTCTCTTCCAGTTCTTCCATTTGGTATGTGATATAAGGAGACATTTCTGCCCTACCTGTTCCCTTCTCCAGCTCCCCGACTAGGCATTATATGAATGCCCTGTCCTTGAAACTGAACTAGTACCTTAGAAGAATGAGGTATGTGCATGTCCAGGCAAAGAAGGGAGGAAGAATTATAGCATGGTGGGGGAAAGGCAGAATTGAGAAGCAGACAGATGGGTTCAAATTTGGACTCCACTACTTTTCAGCTGTTGTGATTTTAAGCAAGTCACATAACCTTCCTGAGCCTTAATTTACTTGTCAAAACATGAATATTTTCTGCCTTGTGGGATGTTGTAAAGATCAAGTGACAGAAGATATGTGAAAGGTGTTAGACAGTGTCTATTCCAATGAAATTATCCTGTATTCCAGTATATAAATCAAGGAATAAACACATCTACAAGCACTGTTGAGGAAGGAGTAGGGTCTAGAGCCCTAGCTTCTGACACTTTCCCTCTCCTCTCATGGTGGCCTGATATGCTTCCACAGAGCATTTTGAACCCTTACACCTACCCTAGGCAGAAACTGAGGCCTGATCCAGCCCAGGGATGGTAGGGATTGAGAGGATGAGAAGATTCTAGAATTAGGTGTGTGTGGTATGTTTGCTAGACTGACTAGTCATTATAAAAACTCAGATAGATAATTACAAAGTGTTACAATTTTGTCAACAAAAAGGGCATTTGGGAAGCCATTTTTAATTCTAGTTTGCTACAAATAACTCCCTTACCAGTAACACTAAGTAAAGGAAAACAACTGACAAACTGAGAGAGCAAGTGGGACTGATGGAACAGCAGAACATGGAGAATGAAAATTAGAGGAAGCCTGGAGGATTCCCAGGTTTTTAATTTTGGTTACTGAATGTGTGTGAGTGCTGTTCATTAAGGCGAAGAATAAACGAAAGTACAAAATGAGGAGTTCAATGTTGGATGTGTTGCATTTGAGGTGCTTGTGACACATTCAGCAAAAGGTGTTGAATAGACAACTGGATGCATGGGTCTGAAGCTGAGGAGAGATCTGGCCTGAAAACAAAAGTTGGGAGTCATCAGCACATAAAATGTGGTTGAAATCTTGAAAATGGGTGAGGTCATTTAGGGAGAGTAGAGTGTGCCTAGGATATAACTTTAGAGAAACGCAGTGGTTGTGGAATAGGCAGAGAAATATGTCTCCCTGAAGGAGATGGGGAAGGGCAGAATCAGAAACAGAAGAGGAGATTAAGGAGAATGAAGATTCTTCAACATTTTAAGAGAGAGGAAGTAATCAATAGTCAAATGTAGTGAATATGTCAAATAAGAAAATGACCAAAAAATGAGTTGCCTCGGTTTCTCTCTTTGACAGTACTGCTTATAAAAGATTTGAGGATGAAAAACCGAGGATAGAGAATTTTGTTAGAAATTGACCAATTCAATTCAAAGTAGCTTAGGCAAAACTAGTGTAATGTATGGTTGACCAACCAAACTCAAGAGACAGAAATATAGCAGGACCTCAGGAACCATTGGATCTGAGCCCTTGAACACTGCCAGGACCTGAATCTAGATGTATCTCACTATCAGTTTCTCTCTGCAAGCCATCTTCAGTCTCTCCTGCAGAAGACTGGCCCTCTTCACATGATAACATGGCCTCTGTGCCTCACATAACCTGAGAGTGAGTGAATCCCTCTGGATAGTAAAGTTAAAGGGTAGAATTAGATTTGTTGTTGTTGTTCAGTCCCTCAGTCATGCCCGACTCTTTGCGACCCCCATGGACTACAGCATGACAGGTTTCCCAGTCCTTCACCATCTCGCAGAGCTTGTTCAAACTCATGTGCATTGAGTTGGTGATGCCATTCAACCACCTTGTCCTCTGTCTTCCCCTTCTCCTCCTGCCTTTAGTCTTTCCCAGCATCAGGGTCTTTTCTAATGAGTTGGCTCTTTGCATCAGATGGCCAAAGTATTGGAGCTTCAGCTTCAGCATCAGTCCTTCCAATGAATATTCAGGACTGATTTCCTTTAGAATTGACTGGTTTGATCTCCTTGCAGTCGAAGGGTCTCTCAGGAGTCTTCTCCAACACCACAGTTCAAAAACATCAATTCTTCAGCACTCAGCCTTCTTTATTGTCCAACTCTCACATCCATACATGACTATTGGAAAAACCATAGCTTTGACTATATGGACCTTTGTTGGCAAAGTAATGTCTTTGCTTTTAATAAGCTGTCTAGGTTTGTCATAACTTTCCTTCCAAGGAGCAAGCATCTTTTAATTTCATGGCTGCAGTCACCATCTGCAGTAATTTTGGAGCCCAAGAAAATAAAGTCTGTCACTGTTTCCATTGTTTCCCCATCCATTTGACATGAAGAGAATTAGATGGTCCAGGCCTAAGTCAGCTAACCATCCCTAGATGCATCTCTGGATAGATAAACTATGGCAAGAAAGTATGTTTTGGGAGGCAGTGGTAGTATTGGGTGTCTAAGAATGCAAAACACACACAATTTTTAAATGTGCAAATAGATACAATTCTATTTTCTCACTGGTGCTCAGTCATTTCAGTAATGTCCGACTCTTTGCGACCCCATGGATTGAAGCCTGCCAAGCTCCTCTGTCCTTGGGATTCTCCAGGCAAGAATACTGGAGTGGGTTGCCATTTCCTTCTCCAGGGGATCTTCCCAACCCAGGGATTGAGCCCGCATCTTTTATATCTCCTAAATTGGCAGGCAGGTTGTTTACCACTAAGGCCAGTTGAGAAGACCCTGTATTTTCTCACTGGCATTCAGATATTCTTTTTTTTTTTTTAATATTTTAATTTGAGACTAATTATTTTACAATATTGTGGTGGTTTTTGCTATACATTCACATGAATCAGCCATGGGTGTACATGTGTTCCCCATCCTGAAACCCCCTCCCACCTCCCTCCCCATCCCATCGCTCAGGGTCATCCCAATGCACCAGCCCTGAGCACCCTGTCTCATGCATCGAACCTGGACTGGTGATCTATTTCACATATGATAATATACATTTTAAATGCTATTCTCTCAAATCATCCCACCCTCGCCTTCTCCCACAGAGTCCAAAACTCTGTTCTTTACATCTGTGTCTCTTTTGCTGTCTCACATATAGGGTCATCATTACCATCTTTCTAAATTCCATATATATGCATTAATATACTGTATTGGTGTCTTTTTTTCTGACTTACTTCACTTTGTATAAGAGGCTCCAGTTTCATCTACCTCATTAGAGCTGATTCAAGTGCATTCTTTTTAATGGCTTAATAATATTCCATTGTGTATATCTACCATAGCTTTCTCATCCATTTGTCTGCCAATGGACATCTAGGTTGCTTCCATGTGCTGACTATTGTAAACAGTGCTGCAAAGGGGTACACGTGTCTGTTTCAATTCTGGTTTCCTTGGTGTGTATGCCCAGCAGTGGGACATAGATGCAAAAATCCTTAACAAAATTCTAGCAAACAGAATCCAACAACATATTAAAAAGATCATACATCATGACCAAGTGGGCTTTATCCCAGGGATGCAAGGATTCTTCAATATCCGCAAATCAGTGTGATACACCACATTAACAAGTTGAAAGATTAAAAACCATGTGATTATCTCAATAGATGCAGAGAAAGTCTTTGACAAAATTCAGCATCCATTTATGATAAAAATCCTCCAGAAAGCAGGCATAGAAGGAACATACCTCAACATAATAAAAGCCATATATGACAAACCCACAGCAAACATTATCCTCAATGGTGAAAAATTGAAAGCATTTCCCCTAAAGTCAGGAACAAGACAAGGGTGCCCACTCTCACCACTACTATTCAACATAGTTTTAGAAGTTTTGGCCACAGCAATCTGAGCAGAAAAAGAAATAAAAGGAATTCAGATTGGAAAAGAAGTAGAACTCTCACTGTTTGCAGATGACATGATCCCCTACATAGAAAACCCTAAAGACTCCAACAGAAAATTACTAGAGCTAATCAATGAATATCGTAAAGTTGCAGGATATAGAATTAAACACACAGAAATCCCTTGCATTCCTATACACTAACAATGAGAAAAGAGAAAGAGACATTAAGGAAAGAATTCCATTCACCATTGCAACGAAAAGAAGACAATATTTCGGAACAAATCTATGTAAAGACACAAAAGACCTATATATAGAAAACTATAAAATACTGATGAAAGAAATCAAGGAGGACACAAACAGATGGAAAAAATACACCATGTTCATGGATCGGAAGAATCAATTTAGTGAAAATGGGTATACACCCCAAAGCAATCTATAGATTCAATGCAATCCCTACCAACAGCATTTTTCACAAAACTAGAACAAATAATTGCACAATTTGTATGGAAATACAAAATACCTTGAATAGCCAAAGCAATCCTGAGAAAGAAGAATGGAACTGGAGGAACCAACCTGCCTGACTTCAGGCTCTACTACAAAGCCACAGTCATCAAGACAGTATGGTACTGGCACAAAGACAGAAATACAGATCCAGGGAACAAAACAGAAAGCCCAGAGATAAATCCACGCACCTATGGACACCTTATCTTTGACAAAGGAGGCAAGAATATACAATGGAGAAAAGACAATCTCTTTATCAAGTGGTGCTGGGAAAACTGGTCAACCACTTGTAAAAGAATGAAACTAGAACACTTTCTAACACCATACACAAAAATAAACTCAAAATGGATTAAGTTCTAAATGTAAGACCAGAAGCTATAAAACTCCTAGAGGAAAATATAGGCAAAACACTCTGACGTAAATCATAGCAGGATCTTCAATGACCCACCTCCCAGAGTAATGGAAATAAAATCAAAAATAAACAAATGGGACCTAATTAAACTTAAAAACTTTTGCACAATGAAGGAAACTCAGCAAGGTGAAAAGACAGCCTTCAGAATGGGAGAAAATAATAGCAAATGAAGCAACTGACAAAGAATTAACCTCAAAAATATACAAGCAACTTCTGCAGCTTAGCTCCAGAAAAATAAGTGACCCAGTCAAAAAATGGGCCAAAGAACAAAACAGACATTTCTGCAAAGACGACACACAGAGGGCTAACAAACACATGAAAAGATGCTCAACATCACTCATTATCAGAGAAATGCAAATCAAAACCACAATGAGGTACCATCTCATGCCGGTCAGAATGGCTGCTATCAAAAATTCTATAAACAATAAATGCTGGAGCGGGTGTGGAGAAAAGGAACCCTCTTAGACTGTTGGTGGGAATGCAAACTAGTACAGCCACTATGGAGAACAGTGTGGAGATTCCTTACAAAACTGAAAATAGAACTGCCTTCAGATATTCTTAATTGTGAAGATTAAGCAAGTTAATACTTGTGAAATATTCTTTGTAAATTGGAAAATACTACAGAAATGTGTTATTGCTATCAAATGTAGACTCCCTTACATTTCCTTCTAAAATCATCTAATTTTTAATTAGGCAGATTTCATTTTTTAAAAATGGAGAGTGGAGAATTTCTCAGAAGTGAGGAAATTGCAAACAGAGAGAACAGAGCAGGAAATGAGGAGTTCCTGAAGGCTTGGAGCTCCTGAGATTTCACCTGTCTCTTTCTACTTCTGCCCCATCTCTTTCCCCAAAGAGAAATATGTGCACAGGAGGGTGTGTTGTGTCTCTAAAGCCTGCTGGTTCTGTCTTTACCCCTATAGCCTTTGGTCTTTATACTCCAAATGCCAAGGTCTTAACATTCTTTGTTCCACCAGATCAAAATCGGTCTCCTCCTGAGGGCTTCTGTCTGTGGGAAAGGAGCCAGTCCCTTTCACCACAATGGCCAAATCTACTGCAGCTTGGTCAGCTCTGTGGACCTCATCTGGGTCCAAGGAACCCATCCCATCCCAACATTATGAGATGTGCTCACCTCTGGTGCCAAAATGACCTGAGCTGCCAAATAAATCAGAGAAGGCAATGGCAACCCACTCCAGTACTCTTGCCTGGAAAATCCCATGGACAGAGGGGCCTGGTGGGCTGCAGTCCATGGGGTCGCTAAGAGTCGAACACGACTGAGCGACTTCACTTTCACTTTTCACTTTCACGCATTGGAGAAGGAAATGGCAACCCACTCCAGTGTTCTTGCCTGGAGAATCCCAGGGTAGGGGGAGCCTGGTGGGCTGTCATCTATGGGGTCACAGAGAGTCGGACACGACTGAAGCTACTTAGCAGCAGCAGCCAGATAAATTAGGCCCTACTGGAATGCGATATTTAAAATTAGAGGATTCTAGAAGGAAATGTAACAGAGCCTACATTTGGTAGTAGTAATACATTTCCATTGCATTTTCCAATTTACAAAGAATATTTCATATGCATTACTTGTTTAATCTTAATGATTAAGAACAGTTGAAAACCAGTGAAAAAAGTATGGAATTGTATCTGTGTATTTAAAAATCATGTGTAACTTGTGCATTTGGTGTAAGTATTTAGCTTAGTAGAGGTTGCTGTGAAAGTCAATCTACATTCATAAAGAGTTCCATTTTTATTTTCTTAAGAAAGTGTAAATGGTGGCCTCATAGAATGAGTTTGGAAGTTTACCTTCTACTGTAATTTTCTGGAAGAGTTTGCCCTAATTCCAAAACCAGACAAAGATGCCACAAAAAAAAGAAAACTACAGGCCAATATCACTGATGAACATAGATGCAAAAATCCTTAATAAAATTCTAGCAAACAGAATCCAACAACATATTAAAAAAATCATACATCATTACCAAGTGGGCTTTATCCCAGGAATGCAAGGATTCTTTAATATCTGCAAATCAATCAATGTAATACACCACATTAACAAATTGAAAGATAAAAACCATATGATTATCTCAATAGATGCAGAGAAATCCTTTGACAAAATTCAACATCCATTTATGATAAAAACTCTCCAGAAAGCAGGAATAGAAGGAACATACCTCAACATAATAAAAGCTATCTATGACAAACCCACAGCAAACATTATCCTCAATGGTGAAAAATTGAAAGCATTTCCCCTAAAATCAAGAACAAGACAAGGGTGCCTGCTCTCACCACTACTATTCAACATAGTTTTGGAAGTTTTGGCCACAGCAATCAGAGCAGAAAAAGAAATAAAAGGAATCCAGATTGGAAAACAAGAAGTAAAACTCTCGCTGTTTGCAGATGACATGATCCTCTACATAGAAAACCCTAAAGACTCCACCAGAAAATTACTAGAGCTAATCAATGAATATTGTAAAGTTGCAGGATATAAAATTAACACACAGAAATCTCTTGCATTCCTATACACTAACAATGAAAAAACAGAAAGAGAAATTAAGGAAACAATACCATTCACCATTGCAACAAAAAGAATAAAATACTTAGGAGTATATCTACCTAAAGAAACAAAAGACTTATATATAGAAAACTATAAAACACTGATGAAAGAAATCAAAGAGGACACAAACAGATGGAGAAATATACTATGTACATGGATTGGAAGAATCAATATTGTCAAAATGACTATACTACCCAAAGCAATCTATAGATTCAATGCAATCCCTATCAAGCTACCAACAATATTTTTCACAGAACTAGAACAAATAATTTCACAATTTGTATGGAAATACAAAAAACCTCGAATAGCCAAAGTAATCTTGAGAAAGAAGAATGGTACTGGAGGAATCAACCTGCCTGACTTCAGACTCTACTACAAAGCCACAGTCATCAAGACAGTATGGTACTGGCACAAAGACAGAAATATAGATCAATGGAACAGAATAGAAAGCCCAGAGATAAATCCATGAACCTATGGACACCTTATCTTTGACAAAGGAGGCAAGGATATACAATGGAAAAAAGACAACCTCTTTATCAAGTGGTGCTGGGAAAACTGGTCAACCACTTGTAAAAGAATGAAACTAGAACACTGTCTAACACCATACACAAAAATAAACTCAAAATGGATTAAAGATCTAAATGTAAGACCAGAAACTATAAATCTCCTAGAGGAGAACATAGGCAAAACAATCTCCGACATAAATCACAGCAAGATCCTCTATGACCCACCTCCCAGAATATTGGAAATAAAAGCAAAAATAAACAAATGGGACCTAATTAAAATTAAAAACTTTTGCACAACAAAGGAAACTATAAACAAGGCGAAAGACAGCCTTCAGATTGGGAGAAAATAATAGCAAATGAAGCAACAGACAAAGGATTAATCTCAAAAATATACAAGCAACTCCTGCAGCTCAATTCCAGAAAAATAAATGACCCAATCAAAAAATGGGCCAAAGATCTAAACAGACATTTCTCCAAGGAAGACATACAGATGGCTAACAAACACATGAAAAGATGCTCAACATCACTCATTATCAGAGAAATGCAAATCAAAACCACAATGAGGTACCATCTCTTGCCAGTCAGAATGACTGCTATCTAAAAGTCTACAAGCAATAAATGCTGGAGAGGGTGTGGAGAAAAGGGAACCCTCTTACACTGTTAGTGGGAATGCAATCTAGTACAGCCGCTATGGAGAACAGTGTGGAGATTCCTTACAAAACTGGAAATAGAACTGCCATATGACCCAGCAATCCCACTCCTGAGCATACACACTGAGAAAACCAGAATTGAAAAAGACACATGTACCCCAATGTTCATCACAGCACTGTTTATAATAGCCAGGACATGGAAGCAACCTAGATGCCCATTAGCAGACTAATGGATAAGAAAGCTGTGGTACATATACACAATGGAATATTATTCAGCCAGTAAAAAGAATTCATTTGAATCAGTTCTAATGAGATGGATGAAACTGGAGCCCATTATACAGAGAGAAGTAAGCCAGAAAGATAAACACCAATACAGTATACTAATGCATATATATGGAATTTAGAAAAATGGTAACAATAACCCTATATGCAAGACACAAAAGGAGACACAGATGTATAGAACAGACTTTTGAACTCTATGGGAGAAGGCAAGGGTGGAATCTGAGAGAACAACATCGAAACATGTATACTATCAAGTGTGAAACAGATCGCCAGTCCAGGCTGGATGCATGAGATAAGTGCTCGGGGCTGGTGCACTGGGATGACCCAGAGGCATGAGATGGGGAGGGAGGTGGGAAGGGGGTTCAGGATGGGGACCACGTGTCAATCCATGGCTGATTCATGTCAGTGTATGGCAAAAACCACTACAATATTGTAAAGTAATTAACTTCCAAATAATAAAAATAAATGAAAAAAATAAAAAGAAAGTGTAAATGAATTGAAGAGCACAACACTCTCCTTGTCTAAGTTAACTTTGGCCACATCAAGCTTAGCTGTTCAGACCAGGATAAATACCCCCTTCAATTTACAGATCCCCAATACTTTCACATCCCTCCTATCATTTAATCTTAAAAATAATCTAAGCAAGATAGATTGTCATCCAGATTTTCAGAAAGGGAAACCAAGGCATGGAGTGATGCAGAGGTTTACCCAAGATTACTCAGCTTCTTGGGACTATAAGGTATGTCTACTTCCTCTCAGTCTAGGGCTCCTTCCCTTCTAATAGAAATGTCTGTTTTGTTCCCAAAACTAGATTACAAGCTCTTTGAGGGCAGGATTGTGTCTTTCTCATCTTGGGTAAACACGTGGTGTCTGATGCTAAGAGAAGAGCTGACTGCCTGACTTTCTGAATAGTGTACAGATTCACCACTATCTGTAAGCTGAGGAGCTCACTGCTAGTGAATTCCAGGAATTTAGAACACTAGCCTCTCTACCCATTGCCCGGCCTTGCTACCAGAGATCAGCACTACCCCTGAGTCCATGTTCATGAGCCCAGAGTCCAGGGTGATGAAAAAGTGAAAAGTGAGAGTGAAAGTTGCCAGTCATGTTGGATTCTTTGCAACTCCATGGACTGTAGCCTGCCAGGCTTCTTTGTCCATGGAATTCTCCAGGCCAGAATACTGGAATGGGTAACCATTCCCTTCTCCAGGGGATCTTCCCAACTCAGGGATCGAACCCAAGTCTCCTGCATTGCAGGCTATGAAAGACAAAGGCAAATTGGAGTTTCTGTTCAGGAAAGAATCTGCCTGCAGTGCAGGAGACCAGGGTTCGACCCCTGGGTCAGGAATATCCCCTTGAGAAGGAAATGGCAAACCACTCCCGTATCCATGCCTGGAAAATCTCATGGACAGAGGAGCCTGGTGGGCTGCAGTCCATGGAGTCACAAAGAGCCAGGCACGACTGAGCAGCTAACACTTTCACTTTCACTTTTCCTAATAACTAGAGAGGGGAGCCCCATTGCCCATGGAAAGAACCAGCCCACCACATGCATTGAGCCCTGGCCTTGGTAGGATGTGCCAAAGTCTAAGGCTTTGATGAGGCAGATGGTTGATGAAATGTGGGATGGAGGGTGAGGAGACAGAGTAGGACAATGCAAGGAAGCCTGGCATAGAGAGATCAAGGCTCCAGTTCCAGCCAGGCAACACTTTTTGCCCTTTGGGCCTCATTTTTCATCTTCTTCTCCTGTTGTATTTTTATAGCTCTGGTCAATACCTGGCATTTTACTTTATTTTATTGCACATTTATTTACTTGTTTATTTGTTTATTGTTGACAAATAGATATAGAGGACAACCAAGCCATCCATGCCCACTGGTGGAGACACTCCTACTAAATGGGCTACAGGGAGGAGCTGGGGTTGATGTTTTTATTATTATCCCCATGAGCCTCCTTGTTGGAGACTACTGAGTATGAGAGTTACTTATGCAGACTCAGGAACCAGCCTGCCAGAATTAGAAAGCTGGCTCTATCACTTGACAACTGTTAAGACCTCAGGCAAAAGCAACTGATTTCCTCATTTCTAGCTACCACTCAGGAATTCTGTGAGGGTTAATGAATCTTTCCATGAAAAGTATTTAGAGAGGCATCTGGCATGAAGTAAGTGCTTAATGCATGTTAGCTATGATTGTGGTTATTTTATTAGAACTCATCATTATACTTTCCTCTTAATGTTCTATATTTTATTTCATCATTGTCATCACTGTTATTACTACTCTTCTTTTGGTTTCTTCTCCTTCCATGTATGTATTTTTCTTCCTCCAGTCCTAAGGATGAATGGTAGATAGAAAAATGAAGACCCAGAAGCCCAGGAATGGCTTGTCTCAGAGTTCACCAAATTACCAAGAAGGTCACATCTTCTTAGTTCAAGGCTTGTTTTTCCTGAGTCTGGGCTTTTTGGGAGGCTTTTGGCCACTGTGCCAGACTCTGAGTCAAGTTGTTTAAGCTGAGTCGTGTCAAGCTCAAGGAGACAGACACTTCTGCACTGAACTTGGTGCTGTGGAGTCTATTATCCAATATTGCCCAGGACCCAGCCACTGCTGATCTCTTTCCTACATAGCTGAGACCTTTTGATCCTACCTACTGGCCCAGCCCCATTTCTGGCATCCATCCTGACACTGGGCAGCCCAGGCCCATCTGCTGTATTCAACATCCGAACCTTGTTGTGGTGTGGCCCTGGCCCTGCAACCTGGTTCATAGGGCTCTGACTGGTAACAGTGACCAAGTAGTGGTGACCAAGTCCCCACTTTGATTCCTAGTTCCATCCTTGGTGACCCGAGTGTCCTGCTTTGCCCTTACTGATCCCCTCGTAGACTAGAATCTGGCCCTTTTCCCCCTGCTGGAATCCTTCCACCCACAGACAGAGACCCTCCAGGTGCCACATCCCCAACCCCCCCTAGAGTACTTGGCATTATCTGTCCATGGACTCGTCAATTGCCACACTCTCCCCTTAGACATTGTATGAGACTGAAGACCTGCACTGCCCCATGGGGCTTCCCAGGTGGCGCTAGTGGTAAAGAATCTGCCTGCAATGCAGGAGACCTTGGTTTCACCTCTGAGTCAGGAAGATCCCCTGGAAAAGGAAATGACACCCCACTCCAGTATTCTTGCCTGGAGAATCCCATGGACAGAGGAGCCTGGCGAGCTATAGTCCATAGCGTTGCAGAAAGTCGGACATGACTGAAGCATCTTAGCATGCATACTCCCCTGAGCATCCCCACTCCTGGTTGTCACCTCGGCTCTCCAGAGAGGCTATTCTGCCTGCCTTCCTGCAAATGTAGCAAGGCTTACACTGTAGTGCCTGCCTAGATCTTCCCATCTATCAGGGCATCCAGGTTTCCTGAAGCCATTATCCTATGACAAAGAATTTCATTCTAGCCACCAAGCCTGGCAAAGAAGTTCCCAAGTATTTGCTACCCTAACCCCAAATCTCCCTGAGTCATGCCCATAGGCCACTCTGGAGTCCAAGGAGGAAGTCCCTGCTGTGTCATTGGCCCAAAACATGTTCCAAGCTAGTTCACTTCTTTCTCCTGCCCTGTTTCTCAGTTCTCTTACTCACAGCTGTGACGCAGTCTCCATTTCCTTCCCCTTTGCTGGCTAGCTTTCTCACCCTGCACTTAGCCCTGCCAGGTTGTCTCTAGCCTGTGAGGGCCGAGACAGCAGCCCCTTTGTCAGAGCATTTGGAGCTACTGCTTCATGCAGGAAATTGCTCATGTGCTGGGATGATAATGACCAACAATCCTGCTGACAATCAGATGCTCAAGGGATTCAGCCTCGGTTACCACCACCTCTTGTGAGGCCAAGCCAATGGTGGCCCCTCAGGGCTGTCACACTTAGAAATGAAGCCCAAGGCCTCCCCAGAGAGGTGGAGTGGGTTGGCCCAAGGTGAGGGGTGCTGGGCCTATCTAAGAAATGTAGCAGAGCTTGATCCTTGAGGAATCTCATGTCGCCTGCCCTGCCTCTGATTCTCAGCCTATCAAGTTGGCTGGACCAAGGGCCACAGGAGCTAGGAGGTGCTGAGCTGACCTACTTATGGGGAGAACCACTGTGGCAGTGGGCAGGGCCTCTGCATTCCTGAGCTGAAAAGTCTGCATTTCCCACCTGAGGCCCTGGGGACTGGGACACCAGACTTTCTTTCTTTCTTTTTTTCTTTTTTTCTTTATTAGTTGGAGGCTAATTACTTCACAACATTTCAGTGGGTTTTGTCATACATTGACATGAATCAGCCATGGAGTTACATGTATTCCTCATCCCAATCCCCCCTCCCACCTCCCTCTCTACCCTATTCCTCTGGGTCCTCCCAGTGCACCAGGCCCGAGCACTTGTCTCATGCATCCCACCTGGGCTGGTGGTCTGTTTCTCTATAGACAATATACATGCTGTTCTTTCAAAACATCCCACCCTCACCTTCTCCCACAGAGTTCAAAAGTCTGTTCTATATTTCTGTGTCTCTTTTTCTATTTTGCATATAGGGTTACCATTACCATCTTTCTAAATTCCATATATATGTGTTAGTATGCTGTAATGTTCTTTATCTTTCTGGCTTACTTCACTCTGTATAATGGGCTCCAGTTTCATCCATCTCATTAGAACTGATTCAAATGAATTCTTTTTAATGGCTGAGTAATATTCCATGGTGTATATGTACCACAGCTTCCTTATCCATTCATCTGCTGATGGGCATCTAGGTTGCTTCCATGTCCTGGCTATTATAAACAGTGCTGCGATGAACATTGGGGTGCACGTGTCTCTTTCAGATCTGGTTTCCTCAGTGTGTATGCCCAGAAGTGGGATTGCTGGGTCATATGGCAGTTCTATTTCCAGTTTTTTAAGAAATCTCCACACTGTTCTCCATAGCGGCTGTACTAGTTTGCATTCCCACCAACAGTGTAAGAGGGTTCCCTTTTCTCCACACCCTCTCCAGCATTTATTGCTTGTAGACTTTTGGATGGCAGCCATCCTGACTGGCGTGTCATGGTACCTCATTGTGGTTTTGATTTGCATTTCTCTGATAATGAGTGATGTTGAGCATCTTTTCATGTGTTTGTTAGCCATCTGTCTGTCTTCTTTGGAGAAATGTCTGTTTAGCTCTTTGGCCCATTTTTTGATTGGGTCATTTATTTTTCTGGAATTGAGCTGCAGGAGTTGCTTGTATATTTTTGAGATTAATCCTTTGTCTGTTTCTTCATTTGCTATTATTTTCTCCCAATCTGAGGCCTGTCTTTTCACCTTACTTATAGTTTCTTTTGTTGTGCAAAAGTTTTTAAGTTTCATTAGGTCCCATTTGTTTATTTTTGCTTTTATTTCCAATATTCTGGGAGGTGGGTCATAGAGGATCTTGCTGTGATTTATGTCGGAGATTGTTTTGCCTATGTTCTCCTCTAGGAGATTTATAGTTTCTGGTCTTACATTTAGATCTTTAATCCATTTTGAGTTTATTTTTGTGTGTGGTGTTAGACAGTGTTCTAGTTTCATTCTTTTACAAGTGGTTGACCAGTTTTCCCAGCACCACTTGATAAAGAGGTTGTCTTTTTTCCATTGTATGTCCTTGCCTCCTTTGTCAAAGATAAGGTGTCCATAGGTTTGTGGATTTATCTCTGGGCTTTCTATTCTGTTCCATTGATCTATATTTCTGTCTTTGTGCCAGTACCATACTGTCTTGATGACTGTGGCTTTGTAGTAGAGTCTGAAGTCAGGCAGGTTGATTCCTCCAGTACCATTCTTCTTTCTCAAGATTACTTTGGCTATTCGAGGTTTTTTGTATTTCCATACAAATTGTGAAATTATTTGTTCTAGTTCTGTGAAAAATACCGTTGGTAGCTTGATAGGGATTGCATTGAATCTATAGATTGCTTTGGGTAGAATGGCCATTTTGACAATATTGATTGTTCCAATCCACGAACACGTTATGTTTCTCCATCTGTTTGTGTCTTCTTTGATTTCTTTCATCAGTGTTTTATAGTTTTCTATGTATAGGTCTTTTGTTTCTTTAGGTAGATATACTCCTAAGTATTTTATTCTTTTTGTTGCAATGGTGAATGTTATTGTTTCCTTAATTTCTCTTTCTGTTTTTTCATTGTTAGTATATAGGAATGCAAGGGATTTCTGTGTGTTAATTTTATATCCTGCAACTTTACTATATTCACTGATTAGCTCTAGTAATTTTCTGGTAGAGTCTTTAGGGTTTTCTATGTAGAGGATCATGTCATCTACAAACAGCGAGAGTTTTACTTCTTCTTTTCCTATCTGGATTCCTTTTACTTCTTTTTCTGCTCTGATTGCTGTGGCCAAAACTCCCAAGACTATGTTGAATAGTAGTGGTGAGAGTGGGCATCCTTGTCTTGTTCCTGATTTCAGGGGAAATGCTTTCAGTTTTTCACCATTGAGGGTGATGCTTGCTGTGGGTTTGTCATATATAGCTTTTATTATGTTGAGGTATGTTCCTTCTATTCCTGCTTTCTGGAGAGTTTTAATCATAAATGAGTGTTGAATTTTGTGAAAGGCTTTCTCTGCATCTATTGAGATAATCATATGGTTTTTATCTTTCAATTTGTTAATGTGGTGTATTACATTGTTTGATTTGCGGATATTAAAGAATCCTTGCATTCCTGGGATAAAGCCCACTTGGTCATATGATTTTTTTAATATGTTGTTGGATTCTGTTTACTAGAATTTTATTAAGGATTTTTGCATCTATGTTCATCAGTGATATTGGCCTGTAGTTTTCTTTTTTTGTGGCATCTTTGTCTGGTTTTGGAATTAGGGTGATGGTGGCCTCATAGAATGAGTTTGGAAGTTTACCTTCATATGCAATTTTCTGGAAGAGTTTGAGTAAGATAGTTGTTAGCTCTTCTCTAAATTTTTGGTAGAATTCAGCTGTGAAGCCATCTGGTCCTGGGCTTTTGTTTGCTGGAAGATTTCTGATTACAGTTTCAGTTTCCGTGCTTGTGATGGGTCTGTTAAGATCTTCTATTTCTTCCTGGTTCAGTTTTGGAAAGTTATACTTTTCTAAGAATTTGTCCATTTCATCCAAGTTGTCCATTTTGTTGGCATACAGCTGCTGGTAGTAGTCTCTTATGATCCTTTGTATTTCAGTGTTGAGACCAGACTTTCTGAAAGCAGGAATTTCACTTCTCCAAGGGACATCTCATGTCTTTTCTGGAGATCACATTCAGGCCTGCCTCAGTCTCTGGCTGCTTGCCTTAATGGTCCTGTAACACACAGAACCGTAGTCTCCATCCCATTTTCCAACCATACCTGGGCCCCTCCCTTGGGCATGAGGAAATTCCTGCCAAGGCAAGGGGTATTTTGTAGAAATGATTATCTGCTTTTCATCTGCTGGAACTCCTCATTTAAAATGGTAGTCTTCTGTCTCTGAGAGAGGAATGGATAGGGAATTCTTAAAGTCTTTGGTGTCGGGCCTCCCTGGTGAGGAAAATCAGGAGACCGAAGGAGCTCAGAGATTTAAAGGTATAAAGATGTATTCTGCTTCTCCATTATAATCAACTATTGGATTGGTCATAATAAACATGGGAGCTAGAGGACCCCTAGAGCCATTTGGCCCATTGGTTTCCAAACCCAGCTATTCATCAGAATCACCAGAGAACCGGACCCTACTCCTTAAGGTTCTGATTCAGGATATCTGGAAAGTAGCTTGGCAATCTCTTTTTAAAATCAGATGTGTAGCCAGGTTTAGGAGTTACTGGTCTAGTTCAGTGCCCTCACATTGCAAATGGGGAAACTGAAGCTCAGTAAGGTGTTTTTGAAGGTCATATGGCAACTACCTAACCTGACATTGAAGGCTGTCTATGATCTGGTTCTCATCTACTTTTTCTTATTCTAGCATCTCATTTATACCCCCTTAGGACTGCATAAAATGGAAAATATCTAACATTCAGGATACCAGTTAAATTTGAATTTCAGACATATTTGTACTAAGGAATTATTCGTTGTTGATTTGAAATCCAAATTTAAGAGCATCTTGTATTTATATTTTGCTCAGTGTGGCAACTTGATGCAACCTACACAGCAGATCACCTGAATGAACTTTGTCACATGTAATTAATAGGTAATTTCTGAATTCCTACTGCTAGGCCTCTGCTTATGCTAGCCCCTCTGTCTGGAATACTCAATCCATTATTTCCCCAAATCCTGTGCATTCTTCAAGCTGAATACATCTCTTCTTTCAAACGTTCTTATCCTTTGAGCTGACCTTGATCTATCCTTTGATAGTACTTTCCTTGTCTCTCTATTTCCACCTCCCCTGCTCTATCTTGGATCAGAGTTATTTTATCTATTGGCTTAACTCTTCCATGGAGCATGAACCAGCCCTCCACCAGAACAGGGACCATATCTGAGTAGAGAGTAATGTGTATGGGCATGGGCCCTGAGGTCCATGGGCCCTGGGGTCAAATGGGTTTTGCTTGAATTTTAGCACTGCCAATTACCGACTGTGTGAACTTGGGCAAGATTTTCCATCTCTTTAAGACTCCATTTTCTTATTTGTAAAATGAGAATTATAAGAGTAATTTTTACAGAGAGATGCTGTGAAAACTAAATGTGATAAAGCTTTGAGAGTGCTTAGAACAGAGTGAGTATACATAAAGTGCTCAATAAATGGCAGCTATTGTTATACATCATCATCTTTATATCTTTGGGGCCAAGCACAGTGTGGTGATCAGTAAGATCTACTGAATGAATACATGCACAAAAGGCATGGGTATAAGATTCTGAGCCCACCGATGGAAAGTGCTAGATGCCAAAGGGAGTGGCTTTGTACTGAAAAATACACGAGCATTGGAAAACCTTATTCCCTTGGGAGAAAATTTCTGTCCTCCAGGAGCTTATATAATAGCATCTTCCTCTCTAGGGGAGTAAACAGTTGTCTGGAGATTGTAATGCAACTATTTGTCTCATAGGAACACTTCTATCCTTCCATTCTCTACTGTGACTATTAGAAATGGAAATCTAGACTTGTGCCTTTCACTCCATTCCTGTCTGCCTATTGACTGCTAGGAAACTTGATTTCCATTGGGCTTTGCTTTCTCCCTCTGTTATAGTAGATTTCACTGATTGAAACATTGGAAAATATTTAGAGACCAAGGGGGAAAAAAGATGAAATGCAAATGCCGATATCTGTGTAGTAGGTGTCAAGTAAATATTTGTTGAATGAATGACTGGACATTGGTGAATGAAAGGTAGAATATAAGCAAATAAACACATAAACAGTTTTTTAAATAAAATAAGTGTGGGATAATTATTCAAACACTTATTTCCGGTTACCATGTTCCTGTTTCAACCTGGAAAAAGGACTGATTAGGCCCTGTCACAGGAATCCTGCCTGAACTTTGGTGCAAGGTACCATTTATAGTCACCTTTGTTAGGCTCTCATGTTAGGAACATGAGAAGTTAGTTGGGCCAACTTTCCCTTGTATACATCTAATGATGGGAAGCTCACTACTTCATAATCTTTACTACATCCTTGATCTATGCTACAATCTTTGAATGGTTAGAAAAGCTTTGACTGCTGCATCAATGATGTAGACCTAGTATTAGAACCCAAACCTCATATATTTTTTAGATTAATCCTTTGTCTGTTGCTTCATTTGCTATTATTTTCTCCCAATCTGAGGGCTGTCTTTTCACCTTGCTTATAGTTTCCTTTGTTGTGCAAAAGCTTTTAAGTTTAATTAGGTCCCATTTGTTTAAATATACAAGCAACTCCTGCAGCTCAATTCCAGAAAAATAAATGACCCAATCAAAAAATGGGCCAAAGAACTAAACAGACATTTCTCCAAAGAAGACATACAGATGGCTAACAAACACATGAAAAGATGCTCAACATCACTCATTATCAGAGAAATGCAAATCAAAACCACAATGAGGTACCATGACACGCCAGTCAGGATGGCTGCTATCCAAAAGTCTACAAGCAATAAATGCTGGAGAGGGTGTGGAGAAAAGGGAACCCTCTTACACTGTTGGTGGGAATGCAAACTAGTACAGCCGCTATGGAGAACAGTGTGGAGATTTCTTAAAAAACTGGAAATAGAACTGCCATATGACCCAGCAATCCCACTTCTGGGCATACACACTGAGGAAACCAGATCTGAAAGAGACACGTGCACCCCAATGTTCATCGCAGCACTGTTTATAATAGCCAGGACATGGAAGCAACCTAGATGCCCATCAGCAGACGAATGGATAAGGAAGCTGTGGTACATATACACCATGGAATATTACTCAGCCATTGAAAAGAATTCATTTGAATCAGTTCTAATGAGATGGACGAGACTGGACAGAGTGAAGTAAGCCAGAAAGATAAAGAACATTACAGCATACTAACACATATATATGGAATTTAGAAAGATGGTAATGATAACCCTATATGCAAAACAGAAAAAGAGACACAGATGTACAGAACAGACTTTTGGACTCTGTGGGAGAAGGCGAGGGTGGGATGTTTCGAGAGAACAGCATCGAAACATGTGTATTATCAAGGGTGAAACAGATCACCAGCCCAGGTTGGATTCATGAGACAAGTGCTCGGGCCTGGTGCACTGGGAAGACCCAGAGGAATAGGATGGAGAGGGAGGTGGGAGGGGGGATCGGGGTGGGGAATACATGTAACTCCATGGCTGATTCATGTCAATGTATGACAAAACCCACTTCAATATTGTAAAGTAATTAGCCTCCAACTAATAAAAATTTAAAAAATTTAAAAAAGAAAAGAAAAGAAACCAACACAATATTGTAAAGCAATTATCCTTCAATTACAAATAAATAAATTTTAAAAAATTAAAAAAAGAAAAAGAACCCAAACCTCCCTATAACCCAGACTCTCCACCATAGTACACTTGGAACTATAAAGCTGCATTTAACAAGTGTTAGCTGCTCAGTCATGTCCAACTCTTTGTGACCCCATGGACTGTTGTTCACCAGGCTCTCTGTCCATGGGATTCTCCAGGCAGGAATACCAGAGTGGGTAGCCATTCCCTTCTGCAAGGGATCTTCCCAACACAGGAATTAAACCCGGGTCTCCTGCATTGCAGGCAGATTCTTTACTGACTAACCTGTATTTAACAAAGTTGGTAGGAAAAGAACTGTCCTAGGAAGCAGGAGATCTGGGTCCAAGTATGAGCTCCAGCATTGGCTTGCTGTGTGAAGTTGGGTAGTTCCTTTCCTTATGTGGGCCTCACTTTCCCTCTTTGCTCGATGAAACATTTCAAACTGAATGCTCTGTAAGACTCTTCCAGCACACATGTTTCAGAATTCTCTGCTGCTGCTGCTAAGTCACTTCAGTCGTGTCCGACCCTGTGCGACCCCATAGATGGCAGCCCACCAGGCTCCCCCGCCCCCAGGATTCTCCAGGCAAGAACATTGGAGTGGGTTGCCATTTCCTTCTCCAATGCATGAAAGTGAAAAGTGAAAGTGAAGTAGCTCAGTCGTCCGACTCTTAGTGACCCCATGGACTGCAGCCCACCAGGCTCTTCCATCCATGGGATTTTCCAGGCAAGAGTACTGGAGTGGAGTGCCATTGCCTTCCCGGTCAGAATTCTTTAATAAGGTCTAATGAGGATCTTGTAATACAGTGGTTCTCAAAGTGTGACCCAAGAATCCCTAAAGGTCCCTGAGACCCTTTCCAATGATCACTGAGGTCTCCCTTTTCAAATTATGCATCTTTGAGAGGCAGGATTTTCTTCACATACTTCAGTCAAAACAACCTTTCACAAGAGACTGAACGTAGAAGCAACCATGAGAGTTCAGCTATCTTCTGTTAAGCCAGATATTAAAGAGAGCAACAAGAAACTGTAACACCATGCCACTCTTCTCAGTAAATTTATTTTAGGAAATGTTATTCTTCACAACATATATTAAAAATATGTTATAAAATATGTTATGTGAACATGTATAATTTTGAAGCATGTTTTTAAAATGAATGAATCCATCAATCCTCTTTAAACATCTCAGTCTTAATTTCTAATACCATAAATATCCATAGATACAACCCACATAAATAAGAATGCCTAGATCTTTAATAGTATAAAGAGATCTTGAGAGCAAAAAGTTTAAGAAGGTTCTAGTAAGGTCTCTGACTTCCTGTCTCATTCTATAAAGCCTTTTCACTTTAGTGGTTCCAAATATGATCTGCTCAATATCTGACAGAGGGAAGAACACAATGACCTTGGGAGGTAGGCCATTCTTCCAAATTCACAGATCTAAGCTATACCAGATAATATACTATCTCCCTAACCCGGGTTCCTTGGCACAGACTGGTGACTTGGGCCTTAGACAAGACACCCTATGGCAGGCAGTGCCAGTTCCTGAGTGGAGGAAGAAAGCAGCTAGTCTCATGAGGGTTAATGTGATAGCCTCCCTGCTTATCTGTCTACAAGTTCCCAGCCCCTCTGGGTCCACCTGTCCTAATTGCTATACTCTCCACACCCTATTCTTCACCCCCTCAATAACTGGCCCCTCTGGACCCTGGCCACCAAACAAAAGCAGCCTGTTATGCCCATTATGAGAGGTCTTGGGTATGAGGCAAGGGAGGCCGTCCCAGATTCAGAGCCCCCATAAGGTGGGGAAGGAGGACAGAAGTAGGAAAGAAAGGAGGGAGAATCTGTGTTGACTGAGAGAAGCCTGTACATCAGGTTCTTCATGTTGATTCTTATGACAAGTCTGGAAGGTAAGTAGTGATCTTTATCCTCACCTTCATGTTTGTTGTTGTTGTTGTTCAGTCACTAAGTTGTGTCCAACTGTTTGCGACCCCATAGACTGTAGCATGCCAGGCTCCTCTGTCCTGAACTATCTGCCAGAGTTTGCTCAAATCCATGTACATTAAGCTGATGATACTATCTAACCATCTCATCCTCTGCACCCCCTTCTCCTTTTGCCTTCAATCTTTCACAGCCAGGGTCTTTTCCAATGAATTGGCTCCCTGCATCAGGTGGCCAAAGTATTGGAGCTTCAGCTTCAGCATCCTCATGTTACAGCCAGGGAAACTGAGGTCCCAGAGAGAAAGTGACTTGCCTAAGGTAGTTATATAGCCCCAAAGTAGCTGGGCCTGGATTTGAATTTGGGTCTAAAGAATGCCAAATTAACATTCTTTCTGCTTTACCAAGAGCAGGGAGAGTCAGGAGCACCCAGGAAAAGAAGAGGGAGCAAAGAAACTCACATCTATTGAATGCTTACTATGTGCCCAGCATGATGAGTGTAAATGTGTGTTCTCTTCCATCAACTCCTAACAGTAGTTGCCTCGTGTAAACAGAGGATCCTCAGTTTACAGATGAGAAAACAGAAATGAGGTGACTTTCCTGAGGGCACACTGCTAAAAGGCAGCAGACCAGTATTCAAATCTAAGTCTGTCGAGTTCCAAAGCCTTCACTTTTTCAGTAATACCAAATAAGATTTCTTGAGAACTTTCTGTATGCCAGGCTTTGTACTAAATGCTTTAACTCATTTAATTTAAACCTCCCAACCAGGTAGATATTATTATTATCCTCCATTTGACAGATGAGGAAATTAAGGCAGCCCAAGGTCACCTAGTTAGAGAGTAACAGAACTTGGATTTGAATTCAGACAGTTCAGCGTCACAGTTCATAGGCTTAGCGGTTGAACGCTATTATCCTCAAGCTCAAAGCTAAACTAATGTGAGAGGCCCAGAACTGAAATCTCCTGGTCTCTCAAGTCAGTATGCTGTGCACTATTGCCTCCTGAATGGATGTCCAAAGGCACAGCTGATGCACCTCCACCCAGCGGCCTGAATCTAATGAAGGGGGTCATTCTGGGAGGCCTGCATTCCTGCCGCACAGCCTCCGTGGCTCTCCATCCTCAAACATCTGGCTGAGGGGGAAGAGGAGACACACTCAAAGGAGGAAACACTGCTCCACTCTTGGTTCTTCTGTTACTTGCCTGCCCCAGGCAAGGGGCTTCCCTTCGTGAGCATGCATACAATTGGAGGTGGGTGGGAAGGAACCATTTGCCTCCTGTTTGAATATCCTTCTGACAGAGCCCAGCAGAACAAACTTCTAAGATGGCCCAGAGGCTACAGAGAAGGTGAGAGATCTGTTATCACAACCTCCCCAGAGTACAAATAAAGAAACTGAGGGCCACAGAGTAAGTTGTAAGCAGGGATGGAGGGATCCTTAGAGACCCTCAAGACAAACCTCTGGACCAAACCATAGATGAGGAAAGTCCTCAAAGATAGGCAGAGGCTTGCTCAAAGTAGGCTTAAGATCTTCTCGGGCCCCAGGATTTGGCCCTTTGCCTGACCAGCGTGAATCTCAGAAAGGGAAGTGAGGCCAGAGGGAGTAAGTTATTCTAGGACTTGTGATGACATATCCCCCAGAGACCCAAGCCTGGGGTCGATCCCTGGGACCCTCTGGCCATCAGCCATGGCATCCTGCCTGCTGAAACTTTGGAGTAGGGGAGGGGAATCACTATTTCTTAATGGCTTCCTGCCCAAAAAGCCTCTAGAAGTGGCTAGTGCTAACTCTGTTTCCATGGAAAGAGCTGACTTCAGTGCATCCAGAGCGTTCAAGACTAGAGTCAAGGCTAAACTGGAACTGGAGTGTTCTGAGCATGGGAATGGATAAAGAAGGGAAATTGTCATCTGCTTCAATGTTCAGAAAAGGATACATAGCCAGGATATCTGAGTTGGGAGAAAGCTGTGATGCCCTGAGGCAGGGGAATGGAGGAAATGATCTTTGAGAGCTGGGATTCTCTTTGGGGCAGTCCCTGACTTCCTATGGATGCCAAGGGGCAGCACAGAGGTTCTGAGAGGGGTAGTAATTACCAGAAAGGATTTTCTCACAGACTGGCCCTGTGCCTAACTCCAAACAGGAGCCATACAACAGACTTGAGACTTAGTGACCTGTGAGACTGCCTCTCATTGTACAGTCAGGAAACTGAGGCCCAGAAAGGAGGGGGCTTCCCCCAAAATGCCAGAGTGAGTCATGATTCCTGACGTTAAAGCAGGGTGAGACGGATGGCCCTGTGACCCAGGGCCCAGAGCCTCCTTTCGGAAAAGGTTTCTAAGGCCTTTCCCGTTCTGTGTCTCCACACAAACCTGAGTCCTGCTCAGGTCAAGGGCTCTCTTCCCTGGGTGCTTTTCCTTGGCACTCTTTCCAGTGTCCCTGTGTGGTCTCAGTTTTACCCAGAGGCCCCCAGGAAGGGCTGGTGTGTCATTTGCAGGTGGCAAGAGCCAAGCAGGCCAGCGTGCAGGTGGCAGAACTGGCGGGTAAGCTGCAGAGGCTGGATGCTCCAAGCTTGGGAGCTGAAATTCGAGGAATTTCAATTGGCATTGCTGTCCAGTACCAGCCAACTGGTTAACGGTGCCGAGTTTGAATCAGCGACCCGCCTCCTGGCCCCTCCTCCTCAGCTAGGCTCTCTTCCTCCCTCCCTCCCTCCTTCCCTCCCTCGGGCCCTCTGAGAAAAGTGCAGGCGAGCTGAGCTCAGGCCACTGCTCTCCGCCTCTTGCTGAGATGAGCCGCTGATGGAGCGTGGGATCAGAGCTAGCTCTGGCTGAGCCCCTGGTCCTGGGTAGCCTGGTCCCCAGAGAGGGAGAGACCTGTGCCCAGCAGAGTTCTGCTGGGCCCTGCCAGTTCCTATCATCCCACCATGCCTCTGTTGGACGTGTTTTGGGCTTGCTTCAGGAAAGTGAAGGTAAGAGGTTTCCCAGACGCAGCCCACTCCACTGCTCTGGTTTGAAGGCGGCAGCTGGGGACTACTGAGTGCTGGCTGGAAGGCAAATAGGCTTCTGAGACTACCTTGGAGCTAGAAAGGCTTGGGTTCAAGTCTTACCTTTGACAACAGCTGTGATCGTCTACTGCTTTCCCACAGAAATAAGACAGCTGGCTGGCTCTTCTTCTAAAACTTGCCTCTGTTGCTTCCCTGGCCTTGCCACAAAGACAAGATTCTTAACCTCTCTGAGCCTCCATTTCCTCAGCTTTAAAATAAAGACAATAGTGACACCAACTTTCTAGGGTGGTGAGATCAGTGTTATTGTTTACATATTAAATGTATGGAAATATAAGAAACAATGTGTGTAAAGTTCCTAGCATGATGCCTGGCATGTAGCATCCATACCATACAAGTAATGGTAACTATTATTATGATTATTGCTACTAATTTCCTTCAACATATATTAAATACCTACTCTGTGCTAGGCACCATAGGAATTACACAAAAAACCAAATAGCTTTTGTCCTCAAAGAAGAGGTAAGAAAAGTGTTAAATCTTTATTAAGACATATGCCAGACGATATGCTAGATAGTTAGTTGGCCAATAAATAGTTGTTCAGTGCTTGCAATATCTTGGACATGCGGGATGCACAAGCACAGCAGGACCCATGAGGATGTAGAGGATATGATTTCTGCTGTAAAGAATCAGGGAACTGATATTTATTTCATATCTGGTATGTGTCAGACATAGGCACTTTCTGTTTGTCAACTGTGATGGTGATTTTCACCATAAGCAAACCATTGTTTTCCTGCTTTTATAGATGGGGAATGGACACTATGAATGATCAAGAAATATTTACAAGATCATTCAGATATGATTGGCAGAGTTGGGATCTGAACTCCTAAGTCCATAGTCTTGTTGACACTATATGGCTTCCCATAGCTGCACCCAGTAGGGAGAACTTTCAACAACTAGCCTGACTACATAGAAGACAGGATGAAAGTCAAGCTGGCATCCTTGGAGGAGCTTGGAATGGATTCATAGGAGGTCACATTTGGGCCAAGCTTGAAGTTTGAAGGAAGAGAAGTTTGCCAGTCCAAATGGGGGAAGGGCATTCCAGGCATGCCTGGCAGAGGGAACTTCATCAGCAAGAGTCTGGAGGCAGTGATGGATTGGAGGAAGGGCTGGTTTCATCATGCGCCTTATTACAGGGTTTGAGGAGAGAGGAGCTGGAGATGGAGGACCAGAGTCTACCTCCCATAGAATTTGGAATTGATCCGTGGGTTCCTGGCCCTTACCTAGTGAGGTTCTCAAATGAGCTTTTCACTCATCTACAGTAAAACATGAGAAGGGTAGGGCTAATGCATTGCAGTTTTCAGAAAGCTAAATTAATTCAAGTCAAAGGACTATTCTTTATTTAGAGATTACTATTACTTCTTATGGTGGTGGGGTTCAAATGATTTCTTTTTATGAAATAGAAGTGTGAGATTAAAATATCTGTCCTCAGGAAAATAAAGTTTCCAATCCTCTGACTGTTCCCTTCCTCATTTATTTAAATACTGCCTTCCTCATCCATGAAATTCCAAAATCTGGGGACTGTTGTTTTAGGGGATGGAGGAGTTCATATCCATAAAGTATGGATATAGTTAAGTGGACAGTTTTAGGAAAATCACTCCAATGGCCTTGGGCAGAAATGGTGTGGAGGGGCCCAAATAGCATTGTGAAAGCCAGGAAGGTGAGTGCGATGGCAGTAAGGACTGGGGAGGAGATGATGAGAGATGGATCCAATGAGAAGAACAGGGCAAGGGGGAAGTGAAAGTACCTATGACGTTGGACACCAGACTGGTATGACTGTCCACTCCCTGGAGAACCATTCTGGGTGTTTGGCATAGATTTAAATCCCTTTGCACTCATTACCCTAATCTGTCAGACTCCAGGCAAATGCTCTCAACCCATGCCAGTCTCTTAGAGACTGCTGGGGTCAGGGACCTCTCTCCCTGGTCCCAGACACTAGCACACATGCACACATTGACTCATGTGCATGTCCACAAAGATGGAACCTATACATGTGTTTCTGCATACTCTCAGCTACACATACATATGCATAGACACACCATTCAAGTGTGTGCACATACACATACACACATAGAGGCAAATACATGCACAGTCACACATGCACACACAGATAGTACATATCCACAAGCATGTAGACTCACACACACACACACACATGCACATACAGAGGTAGGCATGCATGCACACAAACAGATACTCTCCCATGCATGAGCTTGCAAGCACACTCATAATTATGGAGACATACAGAAGCATGCATACTGTGTAAAGACACATGTGTGCACACAGGGTTGTGGCAGACATGAATCAACACACAGATCTCAGAATAAGAGGCGGCCTGCCAGACCTATGTACACCTTGAGTTTTGTGTCTCCTTTTCCAGCACTACTGCTTTGCAAACCCAGTCAAATAGGCAGGACTTCTGGGCTTGTAAACCCAGTCAGGGGTATGGGACACCCTGAGCCACCTTGCCTCTCTGAGCTGGGCCCCTTGTGAGCAATTGCTTAGCTGTGTGGGAGGGAGCTGTGGCAGATGCAGAAGCTGTCTACAGGGAGGGGCATGGCCATGCTTGAACCTGCTGTAGCTGAAAGGGCCATCTCAGATGTCTCATTCGACCTTCTTGTGGTCCTGATGGGGAAACTGAGTTCCTAGCATCCAGCACCACATGGAGGTCTCCATCAGCTGAGGATGGTTGAAGAAGGAGGAAGCAAAGAAACTCAGTATCCCAGCCCCCACCCCATCACACACACACACACACACACACACACACAAGCTGTGTGCTTTTAAGCAAGTCCTCTGTGAGCCTGTTTCCTTGTCTGCAAAATAACACTAATCAGGGCCTGCCTCACAGAGATGCTATGAGGATTTGGGAAGGTTGTGTCTTTAAAGTGCCTGGTATGGAATAAGTGGTCAACACACATGACCCATTGGCAGTAGATTTCCAAACTATTCTCTGGAAGCATCAGAGCAAAGAACAAAGGTTATTCCATGTTTGGCAACTCCAGGGTTGAGGACTCAAGTCTCACCGGCTCCTTTGCCACAACTCCTCTTCAGCCCTCTCCTCTGGCCCTGTCTGACTCTAGGACCAGAAACAACCTGTTTGGGAGCTGAAGGGTGATACTTCAGAAGTTAGTGTTACTGGGAAGGTAGGAAGAGGTCAGGCCAGGGTCCAGGACTGCCTCGAGCTGGAGTTAGGAGTAGCCAAGGGGTAAGGTGTTTGGATGTGAGATGAACTCAGTGTAAATAGTTCCATACATGTCTGATGCATCTTCCCTGGAGGCCAGTGAAGGTTGAGAAGGTATCCATGACCTCTCAACACAGCACCGTATACATGAGAGTCCCCTCAGCCTCATACTCACATGCATACACACAGGACCATTTCTCTGATGTGTCCTTTTGCCCCATTCCAGCACCAAGCATGGTGTGATGCACATCATGAGTGCCCAGAACATGGATCCTCTCTTATGTTACTCTCTTTGTATCAGGTGAGCTTATTAGGTCCTGGATGGCACTGACCTGGGAGGTGGAGAATACAGCTGGAGTTCCATATCAGCCATGACCTCTAGGTGACTTTGAGAGGATCAGTACTCCCTGCTGGCCCTCAATTCTTTCCCCTTAGAACAGTCATAGCTATCACACAATATCAAGGATTACAAGGTTCAATGAGGTCATCTGTTCCTCCCTGCCTTTTCCTCTCTTCAAACTACGAATGAAGAAACTCAGGCTCAAAGAGGGGAAGGGATGTGCCCAAGGTCACACATAGGGTAAGGACAGAGCCAGATCCACACATAGTCTGTAGTCTTCCTACTTGCTCTGTGGCAAAATCCAAACACAGCTTGTCTCTGGTAGAATATAACAGCAATTCTGGCAGGACTGCCACACACATGCACATAAATGCATGTGGTAATATCCTTTATCTCACCTACCTGCTTCTATGGGAGGCAAAGCAAATCAGACTGAAAAATCCCTTGTAAACTGGGAAGCTTGTCAAGGTTGGCCATCCAGTTTTGGTCCAACAAACAATGCCATGCGTTTCCCCAGTCACTGTACACTTACACAGCCAGGCCCATGAGTGCAGATGTGCTCGAGGGCTCTCCTGAGTTCACACAAGAACACAATCTGAAGCACCCCCTCCTGTGTGTGCAAATCCGCCTAGTTCTCAAGGCAAAGGAAAAGCTTAACTGGAGACCAGGGTACTTTCTGCAACAGCACAGCTGGAAAAATCGAGGGATAGGGGTGAGGACCTCCAGAATTTGCCCCTTCTCCTCCAGTTGCCTCATCTCAACACAGTTGGTGAAGTTTGCTCAAGAACCATCTGAGATTGGACAGTATTTGTTCTGGGGAGTGGGAGAAGTGCCCATGGGCACTAAGGAGGTAAGATGGGGAATAGGAATCAAAGCTTTGACTCTGATTCATGTTTTGGACACATCTAACTTTGCCTTCAGCTTCTTTGGTACCAAAAAGAGTATGAGTGGGAGTTACTGGGAGTGGAGAACATGCCTGATGATATGGCTGGTGGAGGAAGAAGAAAGTGGGAAAACCTGCAGATTGGCAATTCCAGTTCCCTACACTGTGCCTCCGCCCCCGCCCCAGCCCAAAGCACTGCAGAAAGAAGTGATTAGCTATATTTATAGAGCACATGGTATATGGTAGACACTGTACCAAGTCCTTCACAAATATTAACTCATTTCACTATCACAATCAACTCTACAAGGTGGGTGCTATTACACTCATCATTCTCATTTGACTGAAATACAGAACAGTTAGGAAATATATCCAAGGTCACACAGCTATTAAGTGATAAACTTAGGATTTGAAATCCAGGTAATCAAGGTCCAAAATCCATGTTCTTTCCACTATGTTTATGTAATCTCTGCCTCAGTGTTTTTCCACCTATAAAATGAGGGAGTTAGATTGGTTTATCTCTGAAAGTCCTTCCAGCTTCAATACTCTCATTATACTTACTATCATTGACTGAAAAAAAAAGCAAGACTCTTGCATCTTCCCATACATAGAAAAGTGCTACATTTATTAACTTGAGATATCTGGTTTTGTTTAATTAACAGTAATCTTTTGATGTTCCAACTATCTGGTCTTTAAAAGCCCCATATATACTGGCTCTTCCTTTACATCTTTGGGACAGTCCTTCAGAGCTATCTGAGAGGCTGTCTTCTGGGCTTGAAGCCCTCAGAAAGGCTGTCAAATAAAATTCTCAAGTTTTTCTTGAGAATTTCTCAAGTAATTCTAAAGTTTTAGGTTGTGCATTTTTTTTTCAAGTTGACAATATATACTTCTCTGAACTTTTAAGCTAAGTGAAAAAAAATCTGCTCCCCAAATGTCAGTGATTTCCACTCAAGTTCCCTGGGGAGTGGAGCTGAGCCCAGGCTCAGACAAATGAGCCTGCCCTGGAGGCCAGTCCTCCCAGCAGCCCCTAGGGCTGGAGAATAGCCTGAGAAGCTCTGGGAGCCAGGGCCTGGCCTGCATTTCCAAGTCACTAGTAACAATAACAGGGAGCAACAGCTCAGGCAGCCTGTGCTGGGATGTGGGGTCAGAGGTTTCACAGTGGAGTTAGGGAGTAGAACTCCTTGATCCCATCCCTTTGGCCCACCCCTGAGCAGCCACTGCCACTAGGGACCTTGGAGTCCAGTTAGACCAGCAGCTCCAAGGCTGCAACTGCCAAGGGGCAGAGGAAAGGAAGTTCTGCATTTGGGAAGTGGGGTTTGAGGCCCTGGAAATGGGTGTGAGTTAAAATTCTCTGGCCTTTTAAGCTAATCTGGCCTGGGTCCCCCTGGGAGCTTCAGAGAAGAATGCAGTATAATGATACAATGTAGTAGCTGCTGGAAATGGAACTGCGAGCCCAGATTCTGCCTTTTCTTCCCCTTTCAGAGCCTCAGTTTCCTCATCTACAATATGGGGATAATAGTCCCCACTTCAAAATTGATTGCAAGGGTGACACGTGAAAGGGCTTGCTGCACAGTAGGTACTTAGAAAATTTGACTTAAATTTGAAGATAGTTCATGGGTTGCTCTTGTGATCCTGGGCCCATGACTTGGGCCCTCAGTTTCCTTATCCATAGAATGGGGTGAAATTCTACCTGCCCAAAGAGAGCCTAGAATTGGTGACATACTGTGGAGATAAAAAGACAGAAGGAGACACTGATATTACTACCCTCAGGCTCAGGAAGTGAGTTGTTTAGGCCATTCCACTCGCTCTTCCTATCTCTACCCTTACTCCCACCCTGGGTCAAACTAGTTCAGAATCTGGAAAAGAGACCCCATTCTGCTGTGGTACCATTGCATCTCCCCTCTCCAGTCCCTTATTGCACTCACCCTGTCTAAGGCCCCTCTCCCAGAGGGACTCCCAAGCTCTGGGCAGGAAAGAGGGTCCCTGTTGGCTGGTGGGAAAGTCAAATCTTTGGGATGTGACATTCCTGAGATTGTCCAGAGAACCCCTGGGAGTTGCAGCTGTTTGTGCTCTCTCTCTTTCCTCTCGCTGTCTCTCCTCTCCAGCCCAGCTCTCTGCCTCTTGTGGAGGTGGGGAGGGCAGTAAGGCATGAGGCTGGAGAAGGCTGGGGGGATACGGGCCCAAAGGCAAGGAACCAGACCTGGAGTGGCCTTGCAGGCCAAGTGAGGAGTGGAGAATGGGGAACGAGCAAAAGACACTCCACCAGGACTGGCAGGAAGGAATTAAAGCAAAAAGAGCCCAAGGCAACAGGATATCTGTCAGTGGGTGAGTTAGAAAATGATATACAGATCAGCATCCTTGAGGCTACAGGTTGGACCCCCTTTTAGGGGTGGGTGGGTTATTAGACCATGGTAGTTCTGGTGGGTAGGAAAGGAGAGTCAGAACTTCTGAGAGGCTCACACATTTCAAGCTAGTCTGGGATAGCTTGCACCCTCTGAGAAAGGAAAAAAGAACACTCTGGGATTCCTCAAAATGCTGTCCCAGATTGAGTTCTACAAAGGCCTTCTTGAAATCCTTTCTTACAGTGTCTTTTCCCAGCTGGAATTGTCCTTCACCCTCTTCCTTGTGATGAAAGGATTAGAATGATCAGGGACCCACCTATCATTATAGGCAACTAGTCTGAGGTCTAGCAAAAAACTGGTCAAAGGCACATGACCAGAATGCCTGCTATCACTCAGTCCCACTTTAAATCTCTCTCCCACTTTAAATGTCTCTTCTGTTCTCTCCAGAGAAGAAATTGGCATCCCTAAGGACCACACCACCTCACACCCAGCAGATTTCACACCCTACCTATGAACACATGTTCCCAGGCCACTGGGATGGGGTTTAAAAGTGACACCATGACACCAGTGCTCCAACTGAAGACCTGGTGGCAGGTTCAATCCAGCCCTCATGTACACACCACCCTCCATGAACCCAGCTACCTCCATGCTGGACTGTGAACTCCTTTAAGGATCCAACCTGTGTCTTATCCACCCCTGTGTCCAGCCCAACACAGCCTCTATTTTAGGCCCAGCCTAAAGGAAGTTGGCTGAGTGCATAGAACACACATGTACTCTCATGCACATACAAGTAACCAAAGCCACTGAACCCTCTACTGACAGAGAGACCCCAAGAGACAGAGGAATCAACTGTGGAGGGATCAGGGAGTCTGCTTTCCACAGTGGCCACAGTCTTTCTTGGCAACACACAGTCTGGGCCTGAGGGTGGTAATAGCCCACTAAGGAGGGGGGCTCAGACTGTGAATAGGGCTCTGTGTGGTCCAGCTGAGAAGGCTGGGGGAGGCTGGAATGTCAAGAACGTGCTCTCATGACCAGCCCTAGGCTGGGCCCTGTGGCAGAGGGCTGGCCAGGGGTTAAGGCGGAGCAGGGAAGCCAGGCAAGGAAAAGACGAAAAGTCTCCACTGACTCGCCTTCAGATAGGAGGGCAAGGACTGGGCATAGAGCCTGCAGGCCCAGCAGAGAGGATGCTGGAATGGTGAGCTCTGAATCCACCAATGATGCTGAGAACTCTTCAGGTCTGGACAAAGCCTGTCAGTAGCCTTTGTGGATGGCCTCTAAACTACCTCTCTCAGACCCCTTGACTTCTCACTCAACAATCAGCTTCCTGTATCCATCCCGTTTTGGGCTCTGGCTCTCTCTTTTTATACTCTTTCAACAAAATTCTCTTTTTCTCTCAAAAACTCTGTATCTGTCTCTTTCTGTCTAGCTACTCTGTTTCCCATTATATGGCAAGCACCTCAAACACAAGAACCATGTCTGCTTCTGTGTAAATTTGTATCTGCAGGTCCACTGCTGGGGCTACTGTACAGTTCTGAGCAGATATTCCACATAGGCTTCAAAACTGAGAGGTTCAGAATGAGATTCATTACAAAGGAAAATTACCCTCCCACTTACCCCAATCAGGCCTTTCCCTCTGTTCCTGACCCCAGTTAATAGCACCTCCACCTGGTGCTATTAACTGGTTGCCCAGGCCACAAACTTTGGACTCATCCTCAACTTCTCTTTACCTCCCACATCCTGTCACTTACTGTGGTCCCACTATGTAGACAGTTCATATATTAGTCCCTTCTTTTCTGATCCCAAAGGCCACTGACCCAATCTTCTCCAGCCTCCCTGTCTCAAGTTGTACCTAACCTCTCCCACTCGGATTCCCAATTCCTCACTCAACAGACAGAGTAGCATTCTGAAACATAAACCCTGATTAGGCACCTTCTAGAGTTCCCCCACTGGGCTCTGGATAAAGTTCAAGTTATATCACACTGACCTACAAGTTTCTTCATGATTTGGCCCTGACCACTGCTCCACACTGCTCCCAGTTCTTACTCTCTGTCTGGCACTCTGCTCTCAAGCCAGATATACACAGTTCCTCAAATCTCATGCTTCCATACCTCCTTGACTTTATTTCTGTTCCTCCTGTCATGATTTTTTTTCCAGTATTTACATGGAATTGTGATGATTTGTACTTGTGGCCTACCTCTTGCCCCCACTTGACCATGAATTCCTCAAGGGGAAGGAATATATCTAATTTATCTGAAGCCCTGGGTACCTATCAAAGGGCCTGGCCCTTAGAGGCTCATAGTGAGTAAATGAATGGATGAATAACTGAATGAGTCACTGGATGGTAACCAACTGGATGGGAACCAATTGTTACCAACAATCCTGAGTCTTCTTCCAGAGTGCCTATCTCTACAACTGCTGGGCTCCTGGCTCCTCTGTCCAGAATCTCCACGTAAAAGAATATGTTTTACAACCAAGAAACAAAAAGATTTTCATCCTGTAGCAAACTCTGTAATGTAAAATTTCATGCCCCATTTTCCCCTGTAAGCCTCTCAGCTACCAAAATAGTGCCAGGATCAGGGTCCAAAGCAGAGTGGGTTTCATGGTCAGGTTATCCTGGACCCCAGAGAGAAAAGAATAGGATAAATAAAACTGGGAGTCCCATCAGCCTAAACTGTAAACTTGGTTCTGCCATTTACTGCTGTGTGGCCTTGGATAAGTATTTTCTCTTCTCTGGCCCTCATTTTCCTCATATGTTACATAAGCATAAGAAAATCTACCTTGTTTGTGACAGTCTACTTTGTGATAGCTTACTTATTTATAACCTGCAAATACCTGTGTAAATTTAAAACCTAATTAGCTCCTGAATGATCCTTAATTCTCTTACACCTTTAGTGGGTTAGGGTAGGAGAGGAGGGAATTTAATATGAATAGAATACGATTTCAGAGTAAGTGTGTCCTACCCCCCCAGTTCATCTCCTAATTTTCCAGAACTGTCACATTTAGGATCTCACAGGGCCCTGCTTCCACTTTCCCTCCCACACCTTCAACCTTCTTTTTTTACTCCCCTTTATTCCACCACTGAAAATTATATTGACTTGCTTAATCATGGGTCCACTTTGGAGCTTTGTAGGAGAATTTCATTAGTCTCTCTCAATTGGGCTTTTCCCTCTCTTTATACCTACCTCATTCTAGAACTTTCCATCTCCCTGAGACTAATGTCTCTTGAGGATTTTGCCAGTGAACACTCAAGGGGAACACCTCTTACCCCTACTCTCTTTTGTGGCCAATTGTGGGTTGGAGATTCACCAGATTTTGCCTTTCAGTCTACAAAGGTAGATTTAACTGTTTTCATTTCAGGGTCTCTAGGGCTGATATTAATCTCCTGGGACTAGAAATCATTGTGGTCAAGTGTCTGCACCTGGTATAGCAATCTGTGCAGGGATAAGAGAGGTGAAAAGTACTATGGCAACTCATTTCCTTACAAGATTTTGGTTGGCTTAGAGACTAGCTACTTGAAGGCAGGAGAATAGGCAAGAAATCTCTCCTACCTCTAAGAGGAACCCTTCTTTATTTCCTTAACTATTGTATTCACATCTTTACCACTATCATTTTAACCTAAGCCACCAACATTGCTTACCTGCACTACTGCAAAGGCCTTCTAAGAGAGACTCCCTGCTTCCTCTTTATCTCCACAATCCATTCTGCACACAGCAGCCAGAGTGATCTCTCTATGATGTAAGTCAGATATTGCCAGTCTCTTGTTCTATGCCCTCCAATAGCTACCTAACATCATTTGAATCAAAGCCAAAATCCTCACCCTGGCCTTAAAAACCCTGCATAATTTGGCACTTGACTCTTTCAACCTCTGTTTGGAATGTTCTGTACACAGATTGTCACATTGTTGGCTCCTTCTTGTCATTCAAGCCTCTGCTCAAAGTTCAGCACCCCTGAGAGACACTCTCTGGTCACCTTTTCTAAAGCAATCCCTGCCTATTCCATCTATCCTATCACTCTCTACCTCATCCTGGTTTTAAGGTTTCTCCTTCTTGGATCTTACTGATAGCTATAATTTACTTATTGACTTATTTGCCTATTTATGATTTGTCCCTGCTCCATGAGGACAGGGACCTTATCTATCTAAATCTATGCTATATCCTTAGCATCTATTATAGTGTAGTAGGGCATTGATGTTGTTGTTATTGTTCAGTTGCTAAGTTGTAGCTGACTCTTTGCAACCCCATGGACTGCAGAATGCCAGGCTTCCCTGTCCTTCTCTATCTCCCAGAGATCAAACTCATGTCCATTGAGTCAATGAGGCCATCCAACCATATCATCCTCTGTCACCCCCTTCTCTTCCTGCCCTCAATCTTTCCCAGCATCAGGGTCTTTTCCAATGAGTCAGTTCTTCACATCAGATGGCCAAAGTATTAGAACTTCAGCTTCATCATCAGTCCTTCCAGTGAATATTCAGGACTGATTTCCTTTAGGACTGACTGGTTTGATCTCCTTGCAGTCTAAGGGACTCTTAAGAGTCTTCTCCAGCACCACAATTTGAAATCATCAATTTTTTGGCACTCAGCCTTATTTATGGTCCAACTCTCACATCTGTATGACTACTGGAAAAACCTTAACTTGAACCATACCGACTTCTGTCAGCAAATTGATGTCTCTGCTTTTTACTATGCTATCTAGGTTTATCATAGCTTTCCTTCCAAGGCTGCAGTGAATTTCTGCAGTGATTTTGCAGCCCAAGAAAATAAAGTCTGTCACTGCTTCCACGTTTTATTTGCCATGAAATGATGGGACCGGATGCCATGATCTTAGTTTTTTGATGTTGAGTTTCAAGCCAGTATTTTCATCCTCCCATTTTACCATCATCAAGAGGCTCCTTAGTTCCTCTTCACTTTCTGCCATTAGAGTGGTATCATCTACATATCTGAGGTTGTTGATATTTCTTCTGGTAATCTTGATTCTAGCTTATGATTCATTCAGCCCAGCATTTCTCATGATGTACTCTGCATATAAGTTAAATAAGCAAAGTGACAATATTCAGCCCTGTCATACTACTTTCCCAATTTTGAATCAGTCCATTGTTCCATGTCCAGTTCTAACTGTTGCTTCTTGACATGCATACAGGTTTCCTAGGAGACAGGTAAGGTGGTCTAGTACTCCCATCTCTTTTAAGAATTTTCCGCAGTTTGTTGGGATCTATACAGTCAAAGGCTTTAGTGTGGGCAATGAAGCAGATGTTTTCCTGGAATTCCCTTGCATTCTCTGTGATCCAATGAATGTTGGCAATTTGATCTCTCATTCTTCTATTTCTTCTAAATGGAGCTTGTACATTTGAAAGTTTTTGGTTCACGTACTGCTGAAGCCTTGGTTGAAGAATTTTGAGCATAACCTTGCTAGCATGTAAAATGAGCACAATTATATGGTAGTTTGAACATTCTTTGGCATTGCCCTTCTTTGGAATTGGAATGAAAACTGACCTTTTCCAGTCTTGTGGCCACTGCTGAGTTTTCCAAATTTACTGACACATTGAGTGTAGCACTTAAATTGCATCATCTTTTAGGATTTGAAATAGCTCAGCTGGAATTCCATCATCTCCACTAGCTTTGTTCATAGTAATGCTTCCTAAGGCCCACTTGACTTCACATTCCAGGATGTCTGGTTCTAGGTGAGTGACCACACCATCATGGTTTTCTGGGTCATTAAGACCTTTCTTGTATACTTCTGTGTATTCCTGCCATCTCTTCTTAATCTCTTCTGCCTCTGTTAGGTCCCTACCATTTCTGTCCTTTATTGTGCCCATCCTTGCATGAAATGTTCCTTTGCTATCTCCAGTTTTCTCTAAGAGATCTCACATCTTATGCATCCTATTGTTTTCCCCTATTTCTTTGCACTGTTCATTTAAGAAGGCCTTCTTATCTCTCCTTGCTATTCTCTGGGACTCTGCATTCAGTTGGCTATATCTTTCCCTTTCTCTTTTGCTTTTTGCTTCTCTTCTTTCCTCAGCTATTTGCAAGCACTCTTCAGACAATCATTTTTCCTTCTTACATTTTTTATTCTTTGGGATGGTTTTGGTCACTGCCTCCTATACGATGTTATGAAACTCAGTCCATAGTTATTCAGGCACTCTATCAGATCTAATCCCTTGAATCTATTTATCACTTCCACTGTATAATCTTAAAGGATTTGATTTAGGTCATACCTGAATTGTCTAGTGGTTTTCCCTACTTTCTTCAATTTAAGCCTGAATTTTTCAATAAGTAGCTCATGATCTGAGCCACAGTCAGCTCCTGGTCTTGTTTTCGCTGACTGTATAGAGCTTCTCTATCTTCAGCTGCAAATAACATAATCAATCTGATTTCTGTATTGACCATGTGGTGATGTCCATATATAGAGTCGTATCTTGAGTTGTTGGAAAAGGTTGTTTGCTATGACTAGCATGTTCTCTTAACAAAACTCTGTTAATCTTTGCCCTGCTTCATTTTGTACTCCAAGGCCAAACTTGCCTTTTATCCTGGGTATCTCTTGACTTCCTACTTTGGCATCCCAATCCCCAATGATGCAAAGGACATCTTTTTTGTGTGTGTTAGTTGTAGAAGGTGTGGTAGGTCTTCATAGAACCAGTCAACTTCAGCTTCTTCACCATCAGTGGCTGGGGCATAGACTTGGATTACTGTGATGTTGAATGGTTTGCCTTGGAAATGAACTGAGATCATTCTGTCATTTTTGAGATTGCACCCAAGTACTGCATTTTGAACTCTTTTGTTGGCTATAAGAGTTACTCCATTTCTTCTAAGAGAATCTTGCCCTCAGTAGTAAATACAATGGTCATCTGAATTAAAGTCATCCATTCCCATCAATTTTAGTTCACTGATTCCTACACTGTTGATGTTCACTCTTGTCATCTCCTGCTTGACCATGTTCAATTTACCTTGATTCATGGACTTAACATTCCAGGTTCCTATGCAATAATGTTCTTTACAACATCGGGCTTTACTTTTACCACCAGACATATCCACAACTGTGTGTCATTTCTGCTTTGGCCCAGCTGCTTCATTCTTTCTGGAGCTATTAATAATTACTGTTTGCTCTTCCCCAGTAGCATATTGGATGACTTCTGACCTGGGAGACTCATCCTCCAGTATCATGTCTTTTTGCCTTTTCATACTATTCATGGGGTTCTTGTGGCAGGAATATTGCAGTGGGTGACGATTTCCTCCTCCAGTAGACCACATTTTGTCAGAACTTTTCACTATGACCCATCCATCTTGGGTGGCCCTGCATAGCATGGCTCACAGCTTCATTGAGTTACACAAGCCCCTTCACCATGACAAAGCTGTGATCTACGGAGGAGAGGGTGCTCTATAAATATTTTGAATGAATTAATTTATAATATTCTTTATCATTTAAAATATTTTTGTGTATTGCAATTTCTTACAAAATATGTGAACTTGGGATCATTACTATCCTAGGCTCATGGATACAGAAAGTGAGTTTTGAAAAGTTATGGGTAATGTCCAATGTTACATAATCAATAAATAGGGGAAGGGAGCTCTATTGGAACTTGAGCTTTCCAATTCCAAATAGTGCTTTTTCCGCCAACATACCTTACTTCTAACCTGGCTGATGCTATGCCAAGGATGGTATGTTCCAAGCAAATACTGACTGATTCTATGATAATTCTTATTGTCAGGCCTTAGAACAGTACTGTGACCTGCACAGACTGCCTCCAATCTCCTGACTTGGAGGTACTCTTATTCTATGAGAATGACATGAACCAGAGGAGTCAGTCATGGAATGGGAGAAAGTAGTGTGGAGTGGGCAGTCAGGAGTCTGAGCTTCTAAGCTCCACTTTGCTCTTGACATGTACCTCATTTTCCTTTTCTGTGGGCCTCCATGTGCTTTTCTGTAAAATGGGTAGATTGAACTTGCTGACTTCAAGGATTCCTTCTGATTCTAATATTTTGTGGGGCTCTGCGGTGCCTTAATTTCTTCTCTCTTTCTTTTACAGTGCTTCCCATTGCTGCAGGGGAGGAAGAATGCCGGTAAGTGTGTAAGGTGGGGTTCACACATAGCGTGCAATAGCACTGAGCTTCTCAGAGATCCTCACAGATTAGCTGATCATATGTCTGGGCTGTTGGAGCTGATGTCCTAGTGCCAAAGCTGGAGATGTCCTTTGTCTCCCTCCAGTGGGCATTTCCCAAGCTCCTTTCCCGAGGTCCACTTCTGAGGTCTTTTGAGGTGAATGAGCATGCAGAACTTCTGTGTTTCTCAGATGGACGGTTTTCTCCAGTCAGGGAACCAGGGGAAGGTCTCCCCCTAGAGCTATCAGCAAGTGGCAGCCACCCATATGCTTCCCTTTTTCTCAGATGCTTTCTTTTCACTAGAAAGTATATCAGGCATGGGAGATATGTTGGGAAAGGGAACAGGTAAGAAGAGGTGAAGGAAAGAGACTTGGCATTTGGAGTTCAGTATCTGTGATATTTCCAATGCTTACTTTATTTGGAAATCTACCAAGAGAGTTAGTTAAGACTGAAGGGATATATATAGCTTTGAGGGAGAAAAAGCCCTCTCTTTCCTCTCCTGTAAATTGCTTAACTGTCTTCTGCCTCTGGTGTCCCACTTAGATGTGAACAAGTAGGTGGCATTCTGGAGCACCTACCTTCCATTGAATAGGACACAGTTGTTTAGAGATGACTGCTTTAGGGAGAAAGAGGAAGAAAGATATTGGCCAGGAATGAATGTGCTGCCAGAGCCTGGACTCCTGGCATCAACTGGGCTTCTCTGAGGTCATCTAGGTCATCCTCTTGGCTCCAACCTGACCTCAGCCATTTCCACTGGCCACAGTTTTTCATCAGGATGAGCTCAGGACTTGAATGAGCATGGCTGCTAGATGGCAGTTAGGGTTGGGGCTCAGGGAAACAGAAAGGCACCAATTAAGAACTGGGATGCTAAGAGCCTGTGCAGAGCACCTTGGTAAGATGTTGGAATAGCCAACTGGAGCTCTTGCTCCTGAGGACCTCCCCAGGCCACTGGTCTTACAAGGAGGCAGAAAAGGGATCTGGTGACCTCCTAAGGGCTTTTCCACCTTAGGACCCCGAGTTCTTTGGTGGTGGCTGCTCAAAAGGAAAAGTCAGCAGGGAGAGATGTTTATTTGCATTGCCCTGACAGCAGATGAGAGAGGACCCATTTTGGAGCAGGAACACTGCTTTGATCAGCATATAGCATACATCTGTTTCTCTCCACTGCCCTCCTCTCCCCAACCTCCCCCATCTCTTTCCAGGGCTGCTTGCCGAACACAGTTCCTACTTTGTAACAGAGATTTCTAGGGGCACAATATATGTGAGCTGCCCATAATGGGGAAAGGATAAACTTCTTTATTTCAGAGACACCAGCTGCAAAGGCTAAAAAGAAACCCTCAGGTCCTGAAATAATGACCCCTCTCAGAAAAAAGCACTGGCAGAAGTTGCCAGGTTGCCTCATTAGATTGTGCCAGGCTGAGTTGCCAGGGCTGCATCCTGGGAGGGTGGGCACCAGGTGGCTTGAGTGGTCTGTGGTTTCTAGAGGAAAGAGGAGTGTCTTTTAGAGGGTAGGGCCAGGCAGAAGAGGTTGCCACCTACAGAACTGAGCTAGAACTGACTTTTGTGCTGCTTCTCTAGGTTAAAGTTTGAAAATGTCTATTTAAGGACAAATGTGAACACATTGCCTTAGGCTGATTGAAAGACAATCTGGAACAAATTAAGAGTTTATGTGGATATGGCAGTGGAAGCAGCAAGACACCAAAAATCAAAGGACCTGGACTGTAGTCCAAATTTCATAACCAATTCACTGTGTGGGCCCAGGCATGGAACTTCCTCTCTCTGGACCAGTGTTCACATCTATAAAATGGAGCTTATTTCATGGGGTTCTTGCATGGATTGTAAGAAATGGTGTGTTTAAAACATCAAAGTGCTGAGCAAATATGATTATTTTTGAGATATAACTCAGGGAGGGAGAGAACTCGTTTTATTATTGATTTTGGGGGATGAGGTTATGCTTTCACCTGTTTTAAAATTCGAGAGATACGAAAATGCAAAATCTCCCCACCCCTGTCTCTTCACCACTCAGCAATCCTCTCTGATATGACCAATGTTACCAACTTCTTGGGCCCTTGATGAATTTAGAAGGTCTAAAAGAAAGTGATCTGTACTAGCCAGGACTTCAGTGGAGGCTATAGAAGCCTGCTTTGGGGTTAGATTGAAGGGAATGTGCAGAGAGGGCGATTAAGAAGGAATTTCAGGGCAGGAAATGTGGAATAAGCATTTGGGAATCAAGAAGCCTGGGATCTAGTCTTGACTGCACAACTCATGGTTGAAGGATCTTAAGAACCTTCCCCTCTCTGACTCTCAATGTTATATCTGTACACTGAGCCTGTTGTGTTCTCATATGCCATTCTTGCAAGTTTCCACCAGAGTAGAGTGGAAATGGTGAAGGGGAGGACTGACCAGGGACCTTTTAGAGAAGAAAAAGCCAAGACATTGACTCAAAGCTGATGACTGAGTATGCTTTGCATATGTAATCTTCTTCCTATTAAGATTAGTCAATCAAAGGTTTCTCTGTCATGCTACTGCTTCTCTCCTAGTGGTTTCATGGACAGAGCAAATCTTTGGCACCATCTGCACAGGAGAACATTAGGAACATCTAACTGGCTTCAACATATATAATGCTGCCCAGAACCAGGAGGATGGCTTGAATGACCTTTGATGATCCTGCTATCATGGTCCAAGCATCCACTAACACAATGTTCCCCAAATTTCATTTATTGGTGAACCAGCTTCACAGTTTTTGCCATCATTTCATCCTGTGCAGTATGTATTTACAATGTTTCTTTACTTCAGCCTGATTTTAAACTATAACCTCACTTCAGTGTAGGAGACCCTGGATCCCTGGGTCAGGAAGATCCCCTGGAAAAGGAAACAGCAACCCAGTCCGGTATTCTTGCCTGGAAAATCCTATGGACAGAGGAACCTGGTGGGCTACAGTCCACAAGGTCACAAAAGAGTTGGACATGACTTAGTGACTAAACCACCACCAAGCTGTAAATACCTATGAAATGAGGGATTGAGGTACTGGTTACAGCTTTCCTAATACATAATGAATTCACATATATCTATCATAATTCAAAACATTGATGTATCACTCCAAATCACCCCGTGCATATATATACCAAGCATTGGAAACCACAGGTAGTGGTTACACAAACTGGCAGGTCAAACGGGCCTTTAGGCCTCTGTGGCTCACTCCAAGACTTGCTGAATGCTCCCGGGCTCCCTATGGCACTCCATACTCCTTATTCCTGTTACTTAAGAATGAATTGCTCCTGAGATGGAAATAAGTTCTGGAGCCTAAAAGGAGCCCCTTTCCTCCAAACAAATTCTGACCTGAACCATTCTGAACTGCCTCAAAAGTACTGAAGTGAGAACACTTGACCAGAATACCAGAAGTTCTAGGTTCCCATTTTGTCTCTGTTTTTGACCAGTTGTGTGACCATGGGTCTGTCCCTTCCCCTCTCTTGGCCCTAGTGTTTCCAATTATAAAGTGAAGTGCTTGGTCCAAATGACCTCTAAGGTATCTTGCTGCTCTGAATGAAATTCAATGACTTCTTGACTTACAGAGCCTATACTTCTGTTTAACCCATTAGCTCCCCTTCCCAGCAGCCCACAGAGGTGAGAAGCCTGCTGACCTTCCCTCCCACTGCCCTACACCAAATCCTCCCTGAGGCCCCTTTTTCCCAGTGCATAAGACTTCTTTTGTTGCCTGTAGCCATTCAGGACTTCTCTCCAAGCTCCTGTTGAAGTGGCTGAGGTGACCTGGTGAGGGGATGGGGGTAATAGTTGACCTGTAACAAGAGTCCTGGCACCCCAACCCACCTGGCTTCAGCCTGGCTGCAGGTTTGGCCTGCAGGTTTGGCCACACGAGACTTCATCCATCAGCTGCCCCAGGTCCTTCCCTCCAGCTCTGGGAGAGCAGAGAGACTAGTTTAAAAGGGAGAAAATAGAAACAAAGGCATTTATTTAAGTTGCTATTAAACATCACTTCTAAGGCTCAAGAGGAGAGTATACCGAAACATTGAGCCTATGAAAATTATCATAATAATAATAATTAGCTTCCTCTCTTTTGAAAATGACCAAATTATTATTGTAACTAATTCTTGACAGATCTGGCCATTTAACCTTTGCCTTTTGATAAAGAACATTCGCAGGCCATAGCTTATCTAGCAATTGACAGATATTTTACCGAGCAACTTGGAGTAGTATAAAGACTGAGTTAGCGGTTTCCTGGAATTGATTATCATTTGAGACAGGAAATCTTTCATCTGTAGTCTACAGTGAATTCAGCCAAGGTGAAAAACACTGGACTGTGGGTTGAAAATTCCAAGATCTAATCCCAAATCTGACATTAGCTCCTTCTGTGACCCTGAGTTAGTTGTCTCCCCTTCCTGAGCCACAATTTCCATGTATGAAAAATAAGAGAGTTGAACTAGAAGGTCTCAAGATCATCTGTACTCTACTCTGTGTCATCCTCCACCCCTTGTCCCTGCCAGAGTCAGACTGAAAGGAGGGAGAGGCGGGGACAGGGTCAGAGGAAAGGGCAATTTCAAGATGTTCTTTGGGATAAGGAAAGGATTTCCAGGCCCATAGAGGAGAGTCTAATAGCTTCTTTTGGGGTCAAAAGGGGATGAGAATTCCAGGTCCCCAGTGCTTGCTTTCAGGAATGCAAAATAGAAAGCCAGGCTTACAGATGGGCCAGGCAAATGTCCTGAGGCACAGCTTAGTTGACCATTTTTGCAGCCTGGGCCAATCAGGAAGATCAGAATAAGGGCTGTGTGGCACAGGACAGCTACCCACAGGCTGGGTGGAGGAATGGGAATTGCAAATGGAATGACAGATCTGGAAAGGACCTGAGAAGTGTTATTGGAAACTTCCACCAGGAAGTCACATGAATCCTTCAAACTCAACACTAAAAGTCATAGTTCTTCATCATTCTCCTGGAAACCTTCTCCTTCTCTAGGATTCTTTTTCTTGGTTAATGTACTATCATCCACCCTGTAACTCAAGCAAGAATCATGGAAATCGCCTGGGCTCCTCCCTCACTTACTGGCTACCATCCAGTCACCAAACCATGCCCACGAAACTTCTCTGTAATGTTTCTCAAATCTGTCTCTTCTTTTGCACCCACACTGTCATAGTCCTCCATTTTGGCCCTTAGGAGCTCTGTCATGGATGGTTTCTATGGTTCCTAACTGGTCTCCCTGACAGCTTGCTTTCCCTTCCAGTCCACCTCCCATACTGCTGTCAGAGTTCTCTCTTTAAAAGAAAAATTTGGTCATGCTCAAAAACCTTTTATTGTTCCCTACCTTTGGTCAAAAATCCAGATTTTTTTTGCATTGGCAACTAAGGTTCTTCACAACTTAATAACCTATCTTTCTTTCTTCATCTCCCCCCATAGCCCCACATTTCTGAGCCCCATGGGACAGTATTTCCTATGCATACAATGAACTCTCATATTGGACTCTCCACTGCATGTATCTTTGCCAGCCCCCTACATGGCTTGTCAAGCCATCTTCTGGTTCTCTGGACAAGCCCATCTTGACCATCTCTCTATTATAACACAACATGCTGTTCAGCATTTGCTTCTTTTCTTTTCTGTATCTCCCATGGATCATGAGTTGTTGGTGTACAAGAGCTACATCTGACTGACCTCTATATTCCCAGAACTAAGTAAGCACAGGGCCTCACATAAACAATGAATCTGCAAGGACTGCCATTTATTTTTGATGGCATAGTGAAAGAAACTGCTGGTAATTAGACTAGTGACTTCTTTCTCAGCAGACATTCTTCCCTATCTTTTCAGCTCTGAACTAGCTATTACAGATTAACACAGAGCCCCCACTGGCTCCAGATGACAAACTGTCTTGAGACAGGGTTTTGAGGGGTTAAGAGTTGCAGTCAATGATATAGATCCATGTAAAACACATTTCCACCAAACCCTTGAAACTTGGAGGTTGCCTATATCTCAAGGCAAGAAGGGCACTTAAAGACCATATTTATATTAATTGGTGGCTTACAAACCAAGTTCTGAGGAACTCTAGAGTTCCCAAAGATTGACTGGGAGATATGAGGGGAGGACAGAGCTGCAGGGTTGCTTCACTCAACCAAATCTACTTCACCTCTTGGAGGTTCCATAAAGGTTTCATTTGGAGACTGAAGGTCACATAAAAGTAAATATTGGTGACCACTGCTCTAGTCCAGTGGTCGATTGCTAACAGGCTCTCTTTTTACCATTCCTGCTATGTATCCACTCAGGCTCAGTCCAAACTCCAGGTATGGTCAAGCATTCCTTTACATTCTGTACTCAGTTGAAAGTCCTTCTTTATGTGAAACAAGAATCTTCCTCACAACTTCCACCCAGTGGTCTTGCTTTCACCCCCTGCAGTCTCATGGAATTTGTTATATTCCTCCTCTCTATGACCAATCTGCTGGCACTTAGAATTTCCCAAAGTCTGAGATGGAAGGAACCTTGTAGCTCATACAGTCCAATGCTCCCACTGCAATTGGTGAAACTGAAGCTCAGAGTAGGTAGGTCATCTGCAAAACAGAAGACAGTACTTAGTAGTAAAACCGAGACTAGAACCCAAGTCCCCACTCTTGTATAATGTCCTACTAGAATCTGTCTTTCCAGAGAGTGAACAGCGCCAGCTCCCAATTTCTCACAGTCCTGATGATTCTCCCCTAAACTTGCTCCAGATTGACAGTACCCAAGGGCTGAAGATCAGTAGCTCAGCTGATTAAACCTCCATGGGAACCTGGTTTTGGTCAGCCTGGGGTAAGGGCAAAGGCAAAGAAGAACAAACAGGCATCAGAACCAGAGTTGGCTGCTTCCTCATCACAGCCTGGATGCTGTTCTCCTCTTCCCATGGGACTAAAATTCCATCCCAACAGCCCTCCTCCCATGGCAGGGCAGCCAAGGGACAGGTTTCAGAGGCCCCTTCTGACCTGTTTGCTAGAGGGTCCCTGCTGTGTGACTCTCCACATCCCCAAACCAGAAACAGGAAGAGTTGGTTTGGTTTATGTTTCAAGAGGAAAAATGAAAACATAGGAAGTAGGGCTCCTGAGAACAGAGGCTTCCAACTCTGTGTCCATGTACCCCTGGAGCAGGATGTTTCAGGGAATACATTCCACCAGCAAAGGGAATGGCCTCCTTACTGAAAACAAAACACAAAGCCCTTCAAGGTTTGGAAAAAGAAAAAGGCCAAAGGAGACTCTTAAGGAGTAGAGGAGAAATCGTTTCAGAATATCCAACACTCCCCCCAACCCCATCTGCAACTTGGCGCTGTTATACTTTGACCTCACTGCTGTTATCAGCACATCTGGGCCCCAGAGATGCCCTGCTCCCTTTAACCTATGGCCCCAGAGAAAGTCAAAGCACCTTTTCTTGTTTCCCGGAGGATTATCAAAGTAGGCTGGCACTCAGAACCTTTCTCTAAAACAAAGAAAAAAAAAGCAGAATGAATAATGAGTTCATTAATCCATTAACAGAACATGCAAATTGCAGAATAACATTCAAACTTTATGAAATACATGCTTCTTGTCTTGAGAAAGCCATCAAAAACAGGGAAGCACTTTGCCAGTCCCTAAATATCTCTCACAGGATAACTACTTCATCAACTTACATAAGCAGCTGTAAGCTTGCCTGATTTTCTCCCCTTTCAGCTCTCTGTTCCTGGGATGTGGATGCCATCTTGTTTCCCAATCACAGTCACCAAAAGGTGTTTTAGGAAGTAAAAAACCTTTGAGAATCCCTGGTGTCCTTTCCAGTTTTGGTTTCCGGGCTGAGGAACATGCCTAGTTCACAGCTAGTTGGGCAGGGTTGAAGTGTGGATCACCTCGGTGCCAAAGAAACATGGTCCTGCAAAGCAAACAGTTCTGGCTACAGAGCTTCTGTATGTGTCATGTGTGTGAATGCAGGCACACACATGACCTCTTTACCAAAATCTTGACCTTCACCACACAAAAGCCTACTACTGACTGTTGCTTTTCAATGGTGTCTCTGTCCCCCTGGGCTAGAGGTAAGCAGAAGCTTTTCCCAGAAGATGTTTCCAAGAGCATCTGCTTGGAATAGCTCATTCCTAAAAGATCTGATGGGAGGGAAACATCATTTTTAAATTAAAACAAGGTAATGTAGGTAATGGAATAGCATGCAAAATTCACATGAATTTTTAAGATAAATATAGAGACGTCCAGGAAATTTCTCACTTGTGACTGGCTACACGGGCTTCCATGGCTCCTCGGGGCTGTGCAGGGAATGAGTTCATCCTGTTCAGTTGTTTGGAGGTACTATGGTGCAAAAGTCTGAGAAGCACTCACTAAGCAGGTAGGTTCCCTGAGGGTAGAAACTTTGTCTCATTCCCCTCTGTATCCTCATGCCTAATACATAGCCTCAGATATGTATATCATATCTGATATCATATCAGATATCATATTAATATCATATCATATCAAATATAAATAACCTCAGATGTGCAGACGACACCACCCTTATAGCAGAAAGTAAAGAAGAACTAAAGAGCCTCTTGATGAAAGTGAAAGAGGAGAGTGAAAAAGTTGGCTTAAAACTCAACATTCAGAAAACTAAGATCATGGCATCTGGTCCCATCACTTCATGGCACATAGATGGGGAAACAGTGGAAACAGTGACAGACTTTATTTTTGGGGGGCTCCAAAATCACTGCAAATGTTAACTGCAGCCATGAAATTAAAAGACGCTTGCTCCTTGGAAGAAAAGTTATGACCAACCTAGACACCTTACTAAAAAGCAGAGACATTACTTTGACAACAAAGGTCCATCTAGTCAAAGCTATGGTTTTTTCCAGTAGTCATGTATGGATGTGAGAATTGGACTATAAAGAAAGCTGAACACCAAAGAACAGATGCTTTTGAACTGTGGTGTTGGAGAAGACTCTTGAGAGTCCCTTGGTCAGCAAGGAGATCCAACCAGCCCATCCTAAAGGAAATCAGTCCTGAATATTCATTGGAAGGACTGATGCTGAAGCCAAAGCTCCAACACTTTGGCCACCTGATGCGAAGAACTGATTCATTTGCAAAGACCCTGATGCTGGGAAAGATTGAAGGTGGGAGGAGAAGGGGACAAGAGAGGATGAGATGGTTGGATGGCATCACTGACTCAATGGATGTGAGTTTGAGTAGGCTCCGGGAGTTGGTGATGGACAGGAAGGCCTGGCGTGCTGGAGTCCGTGGGGTCGCAAAGAGTCGGACATGACTGAGCGACTGAACTGAACTTAACTGAATACATAGCCAGCCACAGAGACAGTGTTCAAGAGCTACTTGCTTCATCCTTCCATCCACCCATCCACTTATGCATCCTTTCTAAGATGCCAGTGAAGAAGGTAGTTTAAGGTTGATGAAAAGGGCTTGGTTTTTGAGGAATTTGGACATCTCTGGGTCTGATGTCTGACTCTGTCACTTATCAGCTATGTGATCACATCTCTGAGCCTCAGTTTTCTCCGTTTGAAAGTAAAGATCCAAATACCCAATTCTTGGTTTGTTGTGGAAACTAAGTGTGATAGTGGGAGTAAGACAGCCCAATAAGCTCCCAAAGTGAAAGTGTTAGTCGCTCAGTCGTGTCTGATTCTTTGTGACCCCATAAACTGTATAGCCTGCCAGGCTCCTCTGTCTATGGGATTCTCCAGGAAAGAATACTGGAGTGAGTAGCCATTCCCTTTTCCAGGGGATTTTCTGGACCCAGGGATCGCTCTCAGGCAATACACAAATAATAGTTATTAAATGATTATGAAAATTACCACCATGACCAATCCAAGAAAGAGAGTAGGGGAAGGGAGAGATGTTTTCTCCAGTCCAGAAGTCTGATTTGAGATTAAGAAGGCAGGAGCTGAGACCTCAGGAATGAGCCCCTGAGCCTCTGGGATTGGGAAGGCCGAGGTTAACTCTTTGCTGTGGAGCCCCACCCCCACTCCAAGAAGCCAGTGTGTAGAGGCCAAAGGGCAACTTTGGGCGAAGTGATGGAAGTATCAGATGTGCTTCTATTCACCTCCCCGTCTTCAAAGACCAGATGTGCTCACTTTCTCATACTGGCCAATGAGCCCCTTGGAGGCCTGGTTCACAAGGGTCATTTGTCAGTAGGGTGAAAGTTGCAGTCAGGCATGATGGCTTGGTGGCTAACAGCTCTGTGACCTTGGGCAACTATTTTCTTCTCGGCCCTGACTTCCCAATCATTAAAATAAAGGAATTGGATAGAGTGGCCACTAAGCCTTTCCATCTCCTACACACTATGGTTTGACACTTAATTGAATAGGTGTTTGACCTTGTTTTTCCAAAAATGTGAGCAATCTGATCATCTGAAGGTTTGACACTGATCCTGGACCTTAGGGAAAAGCAGTGTGGGAGGCCTGGCTGGGCCCCCTTCTATATGTAAAGCCTCCTGGTACCCATGGCTCCTTCTGCTCAGGTCTGGCTGGACTGGCCCACCCCCAGAGCCATTCGTGATCATGTTCCAGGTGAGGGGCAAGTGGGTGAAGCAGGTGTTTCCCAAGGCTGGGACTCAGGACTAGGTACCTCACAATAGAAAATGAAGAAAGGAAAGAAAACAGGAAATCCTGCCCATTTTATGTACCTAATTGTTCAGGAAGAATTCCTTCTAGTCAGCATCGTTGTCTCAGAAGTTACTGACAGCTGCTGAGCTGGAGTGCTGCTGGAGTCCCTGGGATTCAGAGACTTCCATCTCAGTCTGTTCAGATCTTTGCCATTCTTTGAAACTCAATTCAAATAGTATGTCCTCCAACCTTTAAGTCTCTTGCATACTGTGTATATCTGTCTTAGAGAACGGATCATGTTCTGCCTTGTACTGGAGTATTTGTTTCACATGCTGTGCTGTGCTTAGTCACTCAGTCACGTCCAACTCTTTGCGACCCCATGGACTATAGCCCACCAGGCTCCTCTGTCCATGGGGATTCTTTAGGGAAGAACACTGGAGTGGGTTGCCATGCCCTCCTTCAGCATTGCAGGTGGATTCTTTACCTTCTGAGCCACCAGGGAAGCCCAAGAATACTGGAATGGGAAGCCTATCCCTTCTCCAGGGGATCTTCCCAACCCAGGAATAGAACTGGGGTCTCCTGCATTGCAGGCAGAGTCTTTATCAGCTGAGCTATCAGGGAAGCCCATTTCCTTCACATACTGATCAGGAATCATTCTCAAAGGAAAAACCTTAATGAATATCTGGATATAAAATAGAGAGCCAAAGTCCCATTAATCTTCACTCCCATTTTCCAAGTTAGCCACCATTAAGAAGTTGTTCTAGTAGCTTCCCAGAAAGGTTCTATTATCAAGGTTATTGAAAATGTGAGAGAGCATGAGGCTTTGGAGGGAGCACTGGCTCTGAAGATTAAACACCTGGGTTTGTCTCTCAGCTCTCCACTCAGCTAGGGTGAATTCTCTCCTATCTTTGACTCTCAGTCCTTTGCTCTGTAAAATGGGATAACAGTTTCTCTCCTGCTATCTCACAGCATTGTTGTAAGGACCAAATGAGACAAAAGAAATAAAAGTGTTTGGACAACTATAAAGGATGCTCTATTTATCTCCGTGTTTGTCTCTGTCAGCACATTGAGATCAGAAATCTTGGCCCATCCAGGGTTGGGTCCCCATTGCCCCTAGTTCTGATGACTTGTCTGGAACAAGCAGGGGGTCACTCTTGGAGGGGACGGGGGTCAGGCATGGAGCTCAAGCCCAGGGGCTGTGCTACAACTAGAAGAGTTGGTGCTTTGCTCCTGCCCAGGTTCTGACACACACTTCCCTGAGCTTCCTCTGGAATCAAACTCAAACTCAAACAAGGAAACCATTTTTCTAAAGTCACTTGGCTTTTAACAGGCTGATTCACTTTGTAAAGCTCTCAGTTCCTCAGATACTGGCCCAAAGTCCTGTTTTCAGGGTTCTCAGCACACACACACACACACACGTGTGTGTGTGTGTGTGTGTGTGTGTGTGTGTGTGTGTAGACATATACATAGATACAAATGAGAGAGAGAGAGAAGTGGTCAAGAAAATTCAATTTTCTAAATGGATCAGATATAAAATGGTTGTAAATTAGAGCTAGAAAACTCCTCAGATATCATTTAGTCAAATCACCACATCCCCTTCAACCTTTGTCAGATGGAGAAACTGAGACCCAGAAAAGAGAAGGGATGCACCCAGGGAGTTAGTGGCTCTGACAGTCAAGCAAAGGTAGGCAGAGGGACAAAGCTTTGGGCTTTGAGTTCTAGTTGAGGGAACCAGCTGGGGAAGGTTAGTGAGCCCCGAGAAGAGATGAATATGGCCAGAATGGGATCATTTAGGAGAAGAAGTTAGGATCAGCTGTGAAATTCCCCTGGCAAGCAGCGATATAAGAAATATGAGAGTTCTGGTTTGGCAAGTTATTATGAGCCTTGCTGAGCAAGGAGAAGGTGGAGAGAGGAAGAGAAAAACAGAGGGAGCCAGAAAAGGAGATGAAATGGAAGAAGGAAGGCTGACCTGGGCAAATGGAGGGCAATTAGAGTGCTGAGTCAGTAAGGGCTGAACTGAGCATGTCAGCAGAGCCTCGTCGCCTGTGGAACATCCAGCCACCTTACAAGTTTCCGCTGGTCTGCTCTCTGGTTTCCTCTAGGCTCTGAGCATGTGAGCCAGTATTTATTTTCTTAGCAAACTCACCCTTTTCCCTTTGTGTACTTTTTGGGGAAGCGGCCTCAAACCATAGGCTTTACCTCTGCAGATTTAGCTTGAGGGCATACTGAAGCCTGGCCTGGCTGCCAGAGCAGGAATGTACCTGCTCTACAGCCATGGTCTGGTTTCAGGCACACAGTCACACTGAGAGGTGGAACTCAGCCCATTTTGCAGATGAAGGATGAGAGAACATGACAATGGAAACAACCACAAGAACAGCAAAAATAACTAAATATGTATTGAGAACCAATAGTAGGACTGATCAAGGAGGGCCCTAGAGTCAAAATGCCTATATTCAAACCCCAGTTGCACTATCCATTAGCTGTGCAATCTTGGATAAGTTGCTTAACTTCTCAGTGCCTCAGTGTCCTATGTGTAAAATGAAGATAACAATTGCGCCCTCTTGAGAAGATTTGGAAGGAGCAAATGAGTTGACTCCAGTACAACCTTTAAACAATGCCTGGCACTCAGTGCTTAATAAATAACAGCTATCATTGTCACCATTGTTACATGCTGGGCACTGCTCTAAACGTTTGACTTGTGTTATGGCCTGTAATGATCACTCAGAAGGGCACTGAGGCCCAAGTGTGAGGACATGTCTAGTCCATTTGCTTTTTCTTAGGTGTAAACTAAATCTTACGTGGAAGCTCAAAGTATAAAACAAAAAGCAGCATGACTGTGATTGAAGCAAGGTGGGATAAGCTCAACCTTCCTTTGTTTTCCCTTCCCCCAACATCCCCACAATAGGCCTTAAGGCTCCTTCCTAGCCGCTGTGAGGCATAGTTTGCAAGCCTGCTGATCTAGTCCATCTAACCTTTTTATGATCAGATGAAGGTATCATTAGACCTGAAAGGGCAAGTAACCTGCCCAAAGGTTATATAGCAGGTCAAAGGCTGAAGGGAACACAGATGGCAACACCAGGCTTGAAGGATAGTAACTTGGCCAAAGAGAACAACCTCCTTGGTTAAACTAGAACATAGACCATCCAGGCTTGGATGGAGAAGAGCCAGGAAAGGAGGAGTGAGTAGGAGGGGAGGGGAGGCTGACCCAGAGACCCTGTCTCTGGGCCCTGAGTATGAACAGCCCCTCTGGACCCTCATATCTGGCTGGGCCCACCCCAGACTTTAAGACAACAAGACAAGGCCCTGTCCTCACAGAGCCTCTAACTACACAGGGTTTGGGGTTTTGTTCTGACAAGGGATGTGGTCCTTGTCCCTGAGCTCTCCAGTCTGGGGAGATGTAGCAGACATGGGAGCTAAATCCTGCCATTTAGCCCTTCTGACTGAACTCTTGGCATGAGAGAACATTTTCATGAGACTCCTCCTTCAGGGTTGTGGGACAGCAGCCTGGTTTCCAACTCACTGTTGTTGGGGAAGTACAAAGGGACAGCCTGGCTCCCCACTCCTTTCACTGCTACACTTGTGTTGCAAGTGGTGTTCAAGGCTCACTACTGTTTGTCTGACAACCTGCACCTTGTCAGCTTTTGTTTGCAGACTTTGGCGTGGGTTAACTGAGGATATCACACAGAGGAGAAATTACAGATGTTCCCCTTAGAGGTGTTCCCGCCTAGTGATAGAATTCCAGCTCAGCTATTTAAAATCCTAAAAGATGATGCTGTTAAAGTGCTGCACTCAATATGTCAGCAAATAAGGAAAACTCAGTAGTGGCCACAGGACTGGAAAATGTCAGTTTTCATTCCAATCTCAAAGAAGGGCCGTGCCAAAGAATTTTCAAACTATCATGCAATTGTGCTCATTTCACATGCTAGGAGGGGCTTCCCTGATAGCTCAGTTGGTAAAGAATCTGTCTGCAATGCAAGAGACCTGGATTTGATCCCTGGGTTGGGAAGATCCCCTGAGAAGGGAAAGGTTACCCACTCTAGTATTCTGGCCTAGAGAATTCCATGGAGAATTCTATGAGGTCACAAAGAGTTAGACACGACTGAGCAACTTTCACTTTCACATGCTAGGAAGATAATGCTCAAAATCCTTCAAACTAAGCTTTGGCAGTATGTGAACCGAGGAGTTCCAGATATACAAGCTGGATTTAGAAAAGGCAGAGGATCCAGAGATCAAATTGCCAACATCCATTGGATCATAGAAAAAGCAAGAGAATTCCAGAAAAAAACATATACTTCTGCATCACTGACAACACTAAAGCCTTTGACTGTGTGGATCATGACAAACTGGGAAATTCTTAAAGAGATGGGAATACCAGACCACCTTACCTGCCTCCTGAGAAACCCGTATGCAGGCCAAGAAGCAACAGTTAGAACCAGACATGGAAAAATGGACTGGTTCAAAATTGGGAAAGGAGTATGTCAAGGCTGTATATTGTCATCCTGCTTATTTAATTTATATGCAGAATACATCATGCAAAATGCCGGGCTGGATGACTCACAAGCTTAAATAAAGATTGCTGGGAGAAATATGAACATCCTCAGATATGCAGATGATACCACTCTAATGGCAGAAAGCAAAGAGGAACTGAAGAGCCTCTTGATGAGGGTGAAAGAGGAGAGTGAAAAAGCTGAATTAAAACTCAACATTCAAAAACTAAGATAGTGGCATCCAGTCCCATCACTTCATGGCAAATAGATGGGGAAAAAGTGGAAACAGTGACAAATTTTATTTTGGGGGGTTTCAAAACCATTGCAGACAGTGACTGCAGCGACGAAATTAAAAGATGCTTGCTCCTTGGAAGGAAAGCTCTGACAAACCTAGACAAAGTATTAAAAAGTGGAGACATCACTTTGCTGACAAAAGTCCATACAGTCAAAGCTATGGTTTTTCCAGCAGTCATGTATGGATGTGAGAGTTGGACCATAAAGAAGGTTGAGCACTGAAAAATTGATTTCAAATTGTGGTGCTGGAGAAGACTCTTGAGAGTCCCTTAGACTTCAAGGAGAGCAAACCAGTCAATCCTAAAGAAAATCAGTCCTGAATAATCACTGGAAGGATTGATGCTGAAGCTCCAATACTTTGGCCACCTGATGTGAACAGCTGACTCACTGGAAAAGACCCTGATTCTGGGAAAGACTGAGAGCAGGAGGAGTAGGGGAGACAGAGGATGAGATGGTTGGATGGCCTCATTGACACAATGGACACGAGTTTGAGCAAACTCTGGGAGATATAGGACAGGGAAGCCTGGCATGCTGCAGTCCATGTGGTCACAAAGAGTCAGATATGGTTTAGTGACTCAACAACCCCTCAGAGAAATGTGGGACTTCTCTGGATCCCTTCTGACCTGATCATTTGAACCACTCAGACCCATAAGACTTCAGGAGGATGACAGAATCTGCAGGGCAGGGCAAGGCAAGGGCAAATACTGAAGGACAAAGCCTGGGTACAGGGCCCTGAGTTGCTTGCCCCTCCCTGGATGGGCCTAGAATCTCCATCTGTATAATGAGGGGGTGGAGCAGATGCTTTCTGAGGGCACACCAAATCCATGCTGGGCTTCACTGAAGGCCCTGGCCCATTGGGTGCTCTTTCACGTACTGGCCTGGAATCCCAAAAGAACACACCTAGTGACGGATGCAAACAGAGTCTGTTTACTGCCATGACTTGCCAGTCCTCCTGGCTAGTCACATAAAGGTGAGGGTGTAGATGACTGACTTCCCCATCCCTGCCAAACTGCAAACTCTTTCCCTGACACAAAAGCCGTTCATGGCAAGGCCAGCTGCTTAAATGGACTGAGTCCTGGACTCCTGAGCCAGACTGCAGGGTCCCTGTTCCTGTTTGGTGGTACTGAATCTTGCCAGGTAATGGGGAGTGGAGGAGGGGCGTCTGCAAGTTCCATCGGGGTGAAATTGTGTGTGATAAAGTTGGGGAGTGGGAGTGGGTGCAACTGTGGGTAGGTGCTATGGCTACTTCCCACACAAAGCGGAAAGAATTAGTGGACACTAAACTGATCAGCCTGCATGACACAGGCTGACAAGGAAGGAAGTACAGGAAGGAAGCAAGGAGGCAGGTGAAGGGCTAAGGGGTGGATTTGCCACTGACAAGCTTATCTTATTGATGATATCTCATTTGGGTCACATGACAGTTTGGGAAAGTAGGAGTTGAGTTCAGTTCAGTTCAGTAGCTCAGTTGTGTCCGACTCTTTGTGACCCCATGGACTGCAGCATGCCAGGCCTCCTGTCCATCACCAACTCCCAGAGCTTGCTCAAACTCGTGTCCATCGAGTTGGTGATGCCATCCAACCATCTCATCCTCTGTTGTCTCCTTCTCCTCCTGCCTTCAGTCTTTTCCATCATCAGGGTCTTTACCAATGAGTCACATCAGGTGGCCAAAGTATTGGAGCTTCAGTTTCAGCATCAGTCCTTCCAGTGAATATTCAGGACTGATTTCCTTTAGGATTGACTGGCTTGATCTCCTTGCAGTCCAAGTAGGTGTTACCATCTCCCTTTAATAGTGATGAAACCAAAGCCCAGAAAAGTGATATGACATGTCATCTAGTAAGTAGTATTGATGCTGATGTTCAAAGTCCAGGCTGCTTTGAGAGTTGCAGTTCTTAGGGACCTCTTCTCTGGAGCTGATAAATCTGTGCAACTTATACACTGTTGCTGCCCATCCAGTAACTCTTATAAGACTAGGCTTCCAGGACCTAGGAATGCTCCTTTCTATTTTACTAAGGCCCAGAAAAGGCTAATGATTGGGCCATAGTCAGACACAGCCAAGAGGAGACAGGAAAGACAGTTTCCATCTTTCACCTTTCTGCCTTCAGTTGGAGGCAGAACACTGATCCAAGAAGTACTCCACCACAATTCTATGTCTGGTCATTTCCATTTAAAAGTGCTCTCAGATCCATTATCTGAGATCCATTATGGAAAATATTATTTCCATTTTCTAGATGAAGAAACTGGGGTTCAGTAACTAGCCAAAGGTTACACAGCTACTGAATGGTGGAACCAGGACTTGAGGCCAGAGTTGTGCCCAAACTGCCCTCTACTTGTCCACAGAGTGCATTTGGCCAGTGTGGGAAGGATAGAGCAAGTTGACTGAAGCATAACATTTGAGCCTTAAAGCAGCAAACCCCAACTCCCTGGGGGAATGACATTTAAACTCTTTTCCATATGAACCTCTGAATTGCAGACAGTTGTGGGGCCCTTGGGAGGGAAACACAGAAACCAGTGAGGTCAGTTCTCTGGAGCAGAACCCAGAGCTGTCAGCTTTCATGACTTGCTAAATGTAGATGCCCCATCAGCTCAAATGGCTCTGTGGTCAGGGTGCCAGGTTTGAGTTAACCACACAAAGGGCAGGAAGGGAAGCAGAGGCCTTCTCTGTCTTCTCCTCTCACCAAAGGTGGCTGCATTTCATGTTTGGTCACCAAGCCATCTTGATGTTCCTCTACCCTAGTGATGTTGGGGAGAGAAGACCCCAAATCTTTCTGCCACCAGTGAGTTTGGGCAAGGCTGCTTCTGAGTCATTCATTCAGCCCTTGAACAAATATTCCCTAAATACCAACTCTGTGCCAAGCTCCTTCCTGATCAATGTATATGCCATAAATAATAAAAACACAGTCCCAGGCCTCAGAGGATTCAAACTCTAATTGGACAAGGAAGACATACAGATAATTCAATATAGAATTATTGCTGATGAAACTGACCTGAAGGAGTGACTGGAAAGGGAATGGCTTATTCTATTCATAAGAGGGGCTACAGGGTCTGTGGGACTTTGCCCAGTGAAGGAGATAGGGCAAATACCTTAACCTCTTTATGCCTCAGTTTCCTCAACTGTAAAATGGGATAATAATAATACCTACAGGGTTAGTGTGATGACTGTATGAGTTAAAATTTACAAAAAGCTTACAGTAGTGCCAGGTACATTGAAAGCACTAAGTAAATGTGAAATTAGTGAAGGAAATAAGGATAAGCACTGTGTGTGTGTGTGTGTGTGTGTGTGTGTTGAGAGAAGAACACATGTAACACATTAGAATAGTTAATGAAGTTTAGTGTGTTCTGGGAATGCCAGCTGCTTTGGCTTAGTGAGCTTGTGTGGAACTATAAATGTCAAACTTAGATGTGTGGACTTGTCCCTGTAGGTGATGGATAGCCCTTTATGAATCTGGATCTTTGCTATGGAGGTTGGCAGAGCACTCCTGTGTGAAATGCTAGTGCTCTTTCACCAGCCCAACAGGTGCTGGGTCCAAGAGATTGCTGGAGCCAGGAAACTGTCAGTTGCCACACATGAATGGAGAACCAGCTCCTGGCTGGGTTGTGGGGAGAAGATGCTACATCTCTGCCCTCAAGGAGCTTCTCATCTCATTGGAATAAGGTCTGCTTCTGCCAACTCAATTTTCCTGGTTTGAAGTTGTGGCAATGCATGGGTGAAAGATTCTGTCGTGGCTGGAGAGGCAGTGTGTATAGTGATTACTAACCAAAGCTGAAAGATTTGTCTGGGTTTAAAGCCCAGTGGTCACTTCCCAACTGTGCAGCCTTGGGCAAATTACTTAATCTCTCTGTGCTGCAATTTTCCCACCAAAAATGAGGGCAATGATAATAATTTGACCTCCTCACCGAGCTATTGCAATGCCTAAAGTGTGATCATACATGGAAAGTGTTTATAACTTTGACTCATATAACAAGTGCTTCATAAATGATATTGTCTATTCTCAGTGACTGAGGGCCTTCCATGTGCCAGGCGTTTGGTATCCCTGGGGTCTAAGGCAGGGGCTTAGAGGCGTATGGATGCATAGGACCAATGTGGCTCATCTTCCTGGAGTATCAACTTTCCTCAAAGGCTTAAAGGATTAAAGCACCATTTCTATATGAAAACAATATGGATGTACATCGGAATTAACTGGAAAATTCAAGATGTTTAAGAGCAGGGATTTTAAAGACATTCCCTGCTTGGATACAAAGCTTCGGGTTACAGCTTCAGCCCCTGGGAGTTCTACACATTCTTCCCTCTCAGCCTTACAGGTCCTTGGGTACAGAAGTTCCAGCCAAACAAAAGTGAGTTCATGGGACTTTTACAGTGGATCATTCTCTGGGGTAAGGGTGATCTCCACACCACATGGGTGAAAACTGAGATTCAGGGTTCACATTCTGCCATCATCACTTTTTAGTTGTGTGAACGTAGCAAGTTACATTATCTTTGTTGGCCCTCACTTTCCTCATCTATAAAATGGGATGGTGATAATAATTAAATGCTTTATTGGTTATGGTAAGAAAATAGATTCATACGCAAAAAGTACTTAGAACAATGCCAGGCATATATCGAGCTGGCCAAAAAGTTCACTCTCTTCATAAGACGTTACAGAAAAACTGAAAGAACGTTTTGACCAATCCTATAGTTAGTGCTTAATACACATTAGCTTCTATTTATTTTTTTAAAATTTTATTTATTTATTTATTTTTGGTTGTGATGGGTCTTCACTGTTGTGCAGGCTTTTCTCTAGTTGTCCAGGCTCTAGAGCACAGGTTCAATAGTTGTGGCAGATGGGCTTCATTGCCCCCCTGCATGTGGGATCCTCCTGGACCAAGGATCGAAGCCATGCCTCCTGCATTGGTAGGTGGACTCTTCACCACTGAGCAACCCAGGGATGCCCCACACTAGCTTTTATTAAATCCATTCTCACATTTCCTCCCACAACAACACTGTCAAGTAGGGTCATCCTGTCCATTTGTCGAGACAGGAAGTTCAAGCTGTAAGAGGTTAAGTCAGATGCCCCCTCCTATTTATTAACAGAGGGCATTCCTGCAATGGGATGTAGATGGGAATAAATGATCTCTGGGGCTCCTTTCCAGTTCCTAGGTCCTGTGATTCAAGTTAAACTTTGAAGCCCTTTCATATTACTGTTCTCGCCAGAGCCCAAGCAATGGAACTCAGGAAATAGGGCAAGGACTGGCCAGGGAGAGAGATGCCTTAGCAGGGTAGGAAATGACTGCTGCCATCCTTCCTTCTAGGCTGCTGCTGCAAGGGACTATTGCCTGCACGCCAACCCCACCAGAGAGCAAAAGGGAAACTCCTGTCCTTGGATGAAGCTGACCAAGGCCTCCTTTTCCTCAGAAGAGAACTTGCCCTTGTGGCAGGCTCTGTGTACGGGCTGCAGAAACTCAAAAGTCAAAGGCTTGGCAGCACCAAGCTAGCCACAGACAGGGCCCTCCTGATGGCTGTTTTTCCAGAACAGGGACTCCTAATAGGCCAGTGGGTGCTGGGAGAAAAAAGTGGGCTCCTTACTGATTTGTGATCATACAAGGGATAAACAAAAACTCCACAAGGCAGAATGGCCTAGTAAAAGTAGACAGGAGATGTTTCAATTCTGAAACGAATTCACTGTGTGACCTTGGGCAAGTTCTCTTCCCCATGTGAAGAATATATTCATTCAATAAATATTTGTGAACACCTACTGTTGTGCCAGCTCTGTCCTGGCAAAGGGCAAATGACATGATGATCATCAACATGTTAATCTTTCAATCCTTCCAACTCTGCCACTGATGCTGCGAAAAATGGGTGCAAATTTCAGACAAATAAGCACAAATCAATTCACAAACCTCCTCCTTTTCCCAGCCTGTCCCTCACAAATGGGTTTGCTAAGCTCTCATCTTGTGGCACAAAGGAAAGAGACAGGAGAGGGAGGGGCTGTGAACTTCACGTCTGTATCTTATCCTTATTATCACCTGTCCTCATGTTGGAATTATTATCTTCATGTTGGATCTATTATCCTCATGTTACAGATGAGGAAACTGAAGCTCAGAGAGGAAAAATGGCCCAGGTGATGCCACAGTTAGGGTAAAATCTCTACCCCTTTACTAGATACCACCAGAGTGGAATAGAAACGGCCAGGTCTGTGAGTTGGCATCTTACTGCCTTTCCTCCATTGTAAACAAAGGCTGATAGAACTGCCCACAATCCCCAATCAGGTAATGTAAGTTTGCTTGTGTAGGTAGAAGTTAAAGGTAAGGGAATGGGTTATGTAACTTAGGGTCCTGGGTCCAGGCGTTTTTTGGTAGTTAGATGCCCAGTGCTGATATCTTTGAGAATAAAAGCAAATTTTTTTTATGGAGACTGTACTATGCGCCAGGTACAATGATCAGCCCTTTAGATTCTCATAACTGTCCTGCAACATAGAGATTATCATTCCTTTCTTAGGTGATGGCCGAGTCATTTGTATTCTTGGATCTCAGTTTTGAGACTGTAACACAAAACAGTCTTTAAGGAATGCTCCTGCTCATAAGGTCCAAGGTATTCTTGGCACTAGGAGAGTTTCAAGTGGGTACCTTTTGGAACCCAGGGTCCAGCTGCTCTTGTCAGACAGAAAACAGGGGTGGTGAGAAGTGTGGGAGTGGAGTAGGCCGAGGAGTGAGTCAGTCAGTCAGCCAAGAAGGCGGGAGCCATTGTTTCCCTGACCATCTGGCTGTTGCACAAGGTCTCTGTCATACCACATGCCACATGTGAGATCTGGGGTAGGCAGGAGGTGGAGGGGCTGACATGCTGACCAAGAAGACTTTCACTATCTCGAACTGGAGTGGAAGAAGTGGTGGTAGTGAGACACTTCTCAAATAGGGGGTCCGGTGGAGAAGGCCAGAGGGGGACTACAACATGGCCGGTTGGCGAGGCAGCGTAGTGGAGCCAAATGACTTGAAGTCGGTGTGAGACGGCGAAGCGGGAGTTTCTGCTCAAGGTGGAGACGTGGAACTTTTTAGTCGCCCCTGGAAGGGCGGAGCTCGCTTGGCTCCTCCCACCCTCGGTGGCGCCAACCGAGCGCTGAGTCCCCGGCCGCCACCGGAGGCGCTAGCGCCACCGCGAACTCACGGCCGAAGCTCTGGGCTGGGGGCGGGACTTGCGGATCCTGAAGCTCCGGAGTTGGACGCCGCGGGATAAGAAGGGCACCCGCTGAGACCGCAGAGCTGGAAACCAGGTGATCAGAGCCGAGCGGACCCTGCGGGAAGTCAGGGCTCGGCTGCACTGCCGCCCGCCACCGGCTCCGCACTCCCGGTCTCCTCGCCGCCTCCCATCTCGTCTGTCCTATCTCAACCCCGCGCCTGACTGGCAGCCCCCTCCCCCCGCCACCCCCGTTTCAGACCTTTCACCCCTGCAGTCCGCTTGCTTATAATTCCTAGCCATCTCTAGCTCTGTCCCTGGGTACACCATACTTTGATCTCTATAGTCCGTCTGGCTTCCTCCCTCCCCACCTCTCCTTGGGCGGGCATCCTACTCTCAGAAAGAGCAAAAACTGCCTACTATGGTTATTAACACATAGTAGGCAGTTTTAATAAACAGTATGTTCCCGGCTCCCTATTTCTCTAGCACTTTGTCCCTGCCTCTGGCATGGCATTTGCACCCTCCTGTATGTCTTCCTGTTCCAATATATGTATTTTTACCTCTTCATTCGAATGTCTGTCCATCCTATCCCATGTTTTGTCTCCGTGTCTTACTATCGAACCCGTAGCTCCCTACACACTCTATCACTCCAAGGGCACTTTCCTTCCCCACTCTGTCCCATAGTTGTGTGACACAGCCCAGCCACCCTGGCAGCACCTTTTTAGTCAGCTAGAAAAGCCTAAAACTCCATCCCCATGGTCTCTTTCCACTCCGGAAAGTCTCCAAGAGTGCCTGGCACTTTGTCTTTTTTAAAACGGAAAAAATATATATATTTCTTTGAGCACTGAAAAAAACCTTTCAGGTTCTGCCCGTTCTTTTCCCCTGGTAATTTCCCCCCTTGCTCCCACTCAAATGCCACATAAGGAATAGCAAACCAGGTTTAGATTTGTCATGGAATGTGTGAATGCATTGAAGGATGGGGGCTGTGGAGATCCTCAGATCAGACCATCTTATTATGCGGGCACTGAAGACCAGAGAGGGCAAGATTCTAAGCCTAGTCACACAGTATCCTTGTGGTAGAAGCAGGGTAGAAGCCAGAGTTGCAGTGTCCTGGCCCCTGATCCAGGAGTCTTGGTGGCATTGGAACCCAGGAGCAGCTTTCCTGGTGTTTCTTGGCGGGGGGGGGCTGCTTGATTCAGACACATCAGGTGTCCAACCTTGCTGTCTTTTCTTCTCTCCCTGTCCTTCAAGACCTTACCTGGCTGCCTGCCTGCCTGGGTTGAGCATTCTCCATCTAGGGGTGCTGTTGCCTTCTGCACTGGCGTGGTAGTTCCAGGAATACAGGGACCCTTGTTGGGCCTATCTACCCTGTTCCCTACCCAAGCCCCTAAGGGTGCCTGGATGCCTACCATGTTGACTGACAGGTTGTTGTGTATGTGTAGGGGAGCTCTGGCCCTGGCTTAGGGTCGAATCAGAACGTGTGTGTGTGTGTGTGTGTGTGTGTGTGTGTGTGTGTAGGGATACTGGGGAAGGGGGAGAGCTGTGCTTGCTGAAGGGCACACTGAGATGAAAACAGGAGTCCAAAGCCAAAAATCCAAGCCATTGCTGAGTGACCTTGGAGCCACATCACACATCCCATGCCCTCTCTGATGCCATCCTGGGACCTCTGAGGGATATCCTTCAAGGGAAGGAGACAGGGTGGATAGGTGGCCACACGTCTGGCACTGTCTGCCTGAGTTGAGATTACCAAACCCCAGAGACCCATAATCACAGGGTTGGTCTGGGCCAGGCTGTGGGCAGGAACTGTAAAAGCTGCTCTCTGTCCCCTTTCACCCCCTCGCCCCAGCAGCTCTCCAACTTTGTGGGCTGCATCATGAGGTCAGGCTGTGGTGGGCTGATGATGGAGACTGTGGGTGGAAAAGAAGAACCCCTCCTCCTTCATCTCCTCCTCACACTCCCAGAGTTTGTCTTTGGAGCTACCTCCCAGGAGGGACATGTGGAAGGGCCCTGGCAAGGAGGCAGGATCTTGAGCTTAGTTCAGAGGCTCTGGGTGTCCACTGCCGCAGGATGAGCTGAGGACAGCACTGGAGGCAGAGGCCGAGTCTCCAGTCCTCTGGGCCAGCTTGGCCTCAGCCCCTCCCTTGCTCTGAATTTCATCTCAGCCCCCCATTCTTTTTTCACACTTTCATCTGCTCTTTCTTGCCTGGGCCCCTGCTAATCCCTGCCCTCAGGACCCTCACACTCCACCATCCCTTCCTTTACAGAAGCTCCATGCATGTAATTTTCTGGGAGTCCTACTCCCACAGGAACACACAGAGAGACTCACAGGAGTAGAGAATAATCTGGAAAGAAGGGACCATAGAAACCAGGACCCAATCCTGTTTTTTCAGATGAGGAAACTGAGCCTAGACAGGAAGGAGCAAGTTTGAGGACTGAAGCTAGATTGGACAGAGGTGGCTGTTGGGGAAGGTAGAGGGAGGTTCCTCTGACCTCAACTGCTTGTTTGTGTGCATGGGGAAGGTGCAGGGCAAGGTGACAGTCTCTAGCTGGAAGTGAGCTTTCTTTTGCTTATTTCCCTTCAGCACACTGTGACCTTCCTCTGAAGGACAGGAATGGCGTGGGCCGTGGGGGCTGGGGGTGGACATCCTGCTCTGGGAGTGTGTGCCCAGTGTGAACCCACCTATTTTTTTTGACCCAAGGCAGGCAGACCTCCCCAAGGGAACTGATTGTGGGGGGGTATTGTGGGCCAGGGATGGGGGCTTGCAGCAGAAAACCTCTAGCTCCTTTGAGACAGCCCTGTAAAGCCAGACCAGAGCCCCAGCCTGGATGTGAAATGGGTTCATTGCTAGGTCTGTTGTGTACATGCTGCAGGCCTTCAAGCTGACACTTTTATCTGGTGTTTGGAGGTGTTGAGGGTTGGGATGGGGCAGGCCCTTGGATGTATGGGGAAGAGCTGAGGACAGAGACTAAGTGGGCCTGAATTTTCTGCCTCCAGTTCCCTAGTTCATGTGTCCGGAGGCAGTCATGAGCTGCCCCAACACTCTCCGCCTCTGTATCCTAGCTCAGAGAAGGCAAGTGACCCTTGAAACTCCCCTAGCCTGTGCTTGGCTCAGCCAGTGCTCAAGCTCCCCTTGCAGCCAGCCCAGGGGCCCCAGCCCAGCACAGAGCTCCCCCTTGCAGGGTGCTCTGGCATGCAGGGTGAGCATAGCCATGGTGGTCCCCTGGGTTGTGGGCTGACAGGGGGGTCTTTGTGCTCTTCCAAGGACATAGCTCTCTGTCCCCCACCTCTACTTGGCAGTGCTCAGTGAGGTGCCTGTGTGCCCCTCACCTTTGGAAGCCACTCCCCCTACTACATTCCCACCTCCCTACATCTGGCCTTACTCCAGCTGCCCCTCTGAGTGCAAATCCCCCTGATGTGGCCATGGCTCCTCAGGAATTTTTTTTAACAAGCTGTAACAATCCCACATTGTGGCAACCTGATCAAAAACCCCCTTTCATGAGGCTGGGGGGCCCTAAACCTCCAGGGAGCAGGCCTTTACCCTCCCAGGCCTGACTGGTGGGCTTTCCATGAGGCCTGTTTGAATGTGTGTGTAAGTGTGAGTGCATGTGTCAAGGCACCCATGGTCATGTACTGGGTGGGGCTGGTCTAATTTATTTTTCCCTCACAGCTCCTCCTCCCCTTATTTTCTTCCCTACTGAGTTCCCTGGAATTATTTGCTGCTGCTCCTTTAGCTGCATGGGAAAGAGTAGTGGAAGAGCTTTTTGGGTTCTTTCCTGATGTTACCCTGGACCATTCTGGAGTGGGACTATGGGTCTGACGGCAATAGCCCGAAGAAGTCCCATCTGGACAGGGAGGGGTGTAGGGACTGTTGTTAATTTCTCAGATAGGCACTTATTGAGACACAAGTGTCTCAAAGTAAGACTCAGGGTAACAGCGTATGGAGTTTCTCTCTACCACTGCCTAGAAGGAAAGGGTTGATTGGCTCTGGCAAAAGCTTGGCTCTGCAACACCTTCAGTGCCATCCTGTCACCCTTTACAGTACTCACATCCATTGTCTCAACTTTGCCCACTAGAGATTGTGCTCTCCACTCATTTTACAGATGAGGAAACTGACAGTTGGAGTGGCACAATGACTTTTCCTGGGTGACACAGACAGAAAGCCATAGATATTAGCACCCAACTCTCCTATTTCCTGATCCAGGACTCACTCCACCATTGCTCAGTGCCTCTATCATCATATCTGACTTAGAATCACATTCTAGGTGCCAGTCACTGTTCTAGGTAATTTAGTCTAGTGGATCTGCTTAGCAACAATATAAGGTCAGGATTGTGATTATCGTCCACACTTTACAGATAAGGAGACTGAGGCACAGAAAGCTGGAAAGTAAATTTGCCCAAGGTACACAGCTAGTAAGTAGGAGAGTTGCATTTCTGTACCCAGGCTGTCTGACTCCAGAATCCACTGTCCTGCCTTTTGTACAACACAGTGGGCTATGGTAGTGATAGAATGAGGGCAGCCCCATGCCTCAGGCATAGAAACACATGCATGCACCCTGAGACTTAGTCACCTGCCCTCAGTCTACCCTCACGAAGACCACACTTCTCTGCCTGATGGTTCAGCTGGCATCTAAGGCAGCAGCAGCACTATAGGACACACAGGAAATGGGGGCAGGGGTTATAGGAAAAGGGATGGCAAGAATCTGGAGGTTCCCATTATCTCCAGAGTCATCCAAGATGCTGCCCAGAAAGGGACCTGTGAAAAGATACTATGTTCTCATCTTCCAGGAACCATTGCTGAATATCTGTTCATGCAAGACTCTGGCTTAGGTTGGGGATCTTGGGAAGCAAGGGATGCTGGTGATTGAAGGAGATGAGTTATCTTTGTTTTTCTGAAGAAACCGAACTTTCCTTGCTTTTCTGAAGCTCATGGGAAAGAGATTTTTTTTAAAAAAAAAAAGACCCACAGAAATAGCCTAAACATCTGCTTGGGCCATTTCAGAATGTCACAATGTGCATCGCAAATATTAGGATTGTAGCTTTTGTTGACTGTTGTGTTCACTTATGACCAGAGGTTTTTATTGATTACCTAGTCTATGATAGGCATTGTGAAGCTCTTGTTCTAATTATTTATAGTAATTGCTCCTTTTGTAGTTTTTCTACTTTTTGTAGTTTTTCACTTCCTGTAGTTTTCCATTTTGTAGTTTTCTGGTTTGATAACCTTTTCTTTCTTTTTCTTTTTAAAGAATTGGGTGTCTCAGAACCCACCATATCTGATTCAGTTAATGTTCTTTTTGGTTACCCCAACTAATCAGGGATCTCACCAAAGTTGTGGCATTCAGGCTTCATCCACACCCAAGACCCAAGAGGACATGGCTTGTCTTGAACAAAGTGCCAGCTGTGTGCAGTCTTGCCATTGAGAGGAACAGAGATGTACACACCTTGCTTCACCATTTCTCCCCTCATTCTCATCAGGGCTGGCAGGGAAGGAAGGTGGAAGAATCCCAATTTGGCCTAGCGTACTGAAGGCCAGGCAAAAGGGGGGGCACCTGGGGCTAGGTCTAGCTCTGCCATTGCCTCAGACGACTTTAAGAAAGTTGCAGGGCTAAAAAACATTAAATTTTGCTCTCCTCTGTGTTGTGTACTCTGGGCAACAAGTTGGATGCAGTCCTTGCTTTCTAAAAACTTCAGCTTCATTTCTCCCATTTGTTAGGTATGAAATCTCCCATCTATCAGGAGAAAATAACTAGTGTGCAGGTATTATTCCTGCCATGGATTTGTTGGGAAAACCTGAGTGAGTCATTTCTTCTTAGTTTCTATTTTGTAAATGTGGAGGATAGTGATTGGATGGCATGGGGTCTTGGGTACTCCCATCCCTGGCTAATAGGAGTCCCTGATTCAACCATGAAATCAAAGTGTGAAATTGTATTGGACCCTTGTGAGGAAAGGCAAGAGAGAAATCAAAACTTTACATTCTGTTTCTTACTGAATTTAAACAGGCTTTCTGGTGGTACTTGTCACAACTCTTGGGAGCCTTCTCATTTCATGATTAATGCATCTTCCCAACCCAGGGATCAAACCCAGGTCTCCCGCATTGTGGGAGGATTCTTTACCAGCTGAGCCACAAGGGAAGCCCAAGAATACTGGAGTGGGTAGCCTATCCCTTTTCCAGCAGATCTTCCCGACCCAGGAATCGAACAGGGGTCTCCTGCATTGCAGGCAGATTCTTCACCAACTGAGCTATGAGGGATTTTTAACATGATTAATGCAGATACCCCAAGTTTTCCCTACATTTCTCTGCACAAATAGAGTTTGGACACGGGGCAGAGAGCTGGGAATCGTGGGGGAGCTGCAGAATGCTGAGGCCTGAACAAGGTGGGAATGGCAACTTCCTTCCCAAATACCTAATGTTCTTTTTGGTTGCCCCAACTAATCAGGGATCTCACCAAAGTTGTGTGTTCCGAACTCCCTGTAAGTTATCCCTAGCAAACAACTGAACCTTCCCGAGCACATGGTCTAAGTATTTAAATCCCCGACAGGAGTGCCAGACACAGAGCTCAATAGATATTAGTCTGCGCGCCAGCCACCCCGCTTCTTCACCCTTAGTTGCTGGCCCAGGGTTTGTACCTGCCCTCAATGCCCCCCCACCTCCGCTCCCCCTCAGCGGTGTGACCGGAGGTGGAGGCAGCTGCCCGGGGATTGGAACAACTTTATGGCAGAGCCCCACCCACCACAATTTGGGCCGCTTTCTGGGGAGCTCGGTGGGCCGGACTGCGCCCTCATTGGTTGAAGGTCCCGTAGGTGGGCGGGGCGTCCCCGCCGCCGGACTCGCCGCTGCTCCGTCCCCACCTGCGCCGAGAGTGGCTCCGGGTTGACAACAGCTAAGCGGCCGCAGCAGCTGCTCCTCTGGTTGGCACCGTTACCCGCGCCCGACCCCAGGCTCCGCGCGTGCCTCCCGCCCGCTGGCAGCTTCGTCGAGTCTCGAACCCAAAGCGACGGACGCGACCTTCAGGTGGGAGTTAGGGCAACGGCTGGAGGAGGTCGGGGCCGGCGAGGCGCCGGGAGCGCCAGGGGTCCCTCGCCTCGCCTCTCCAGCGCGCTCCGGCCCCGCTCTTAGCGGTTCGGCTGCGCAGCGTCCACCGGAGGCGCAAGAGGAACGAACCGAGCCACTTGCGTCCCCGGGATTTGAGGCCCGAGTCGCCGAAATTGGGGGACTCCCGGAGCCCGCCGGCCGCGATTCTCCCGAGAAAGCCCCGTGAGTCGGGTGGTGGAAGGCAGCTGTCCGCGCATTACCCCCGGGCCTGGTTGGAGCCCAGAGCCGCGGCTCTGGGGCTTCGGAGGCGGGCTGAAACTGAGCGGGGCTTGGGCTCTGTGGTCGAGTCATGCCGCTTTTCCTCTCCTGTTCTCCTTCCTCTTCTGTTGAGCGCATTTCCAGGAAGCCCCTGGTTGGGAGGCCTGGGCTTTCCCCTCAGGCCACTGCCTTCCCTTCCGAGAAACGCCCGATATTAAGACAGCGGTGGGGATCAAGCGAAATCTTTTGGATAAGTCGCGTCTTTCAGGGCTTCGTTACCCCATGAAGTCTAAGATGGTTTTGGATTAGAGAGCCTTTGAGCCTTTTAGTGGAAGTTTTGGGGATTTCCCCATTTAGATAGTATGAGGTTCTCTCCTCCATTTCTGTTCTCCCAAGACTTTTTAAAGTACTGAGTTACAACTCAGAAAACCAAAGTTCAGCCACTAGTTCATGTGACCTTAGGCGAGTCATGCTACTTCTGTGGGCCAGTGTTTTCAACTGCATCTTGGTTAGTGGGCTGGATTTCAGTATATAAGGGGCCAGTCTCTTCCACCCTGACATCTGGTGACTTGCTGCGTGGGCCCAGGCTCTTAAGCTGGCTGGTAAAGTGCTGTTTCTGAGATGCTTGGGGTGACAGGAGCTATGCAGATGGAGAACCTTGTCGTGATTATGCAGCTAAGCCAGCTGGAAAACTATTGGTGCTGGAAAAGGCAACCAAGACAGCAGCCAGACTGAAAGTGGAGAGTAGTGGGGCCAACCCTGAGCCCTGGGCCCCAGAGATTGGGCTGGAGGGCCCTGGCTTGTCGCCATCTCACTCAGAGCACCCATGTCGGGGGGCGCTGGAGGAGACAGTGATGAATCATACCAAGGGCTATTTTCAAACCCTGACTCCTACTGTGGATCTGTTCCTGCCCTCACTCTAGGGGTTGATGTCCCCACCCATCGTCTGTCTTACTGCTCTCTGAATTTTCCCTTCACTTTCATCCTCCTGGAATAAAAGACAATTCTTGTCTGGGGATGAGAGGAGGCAGCACAAGAGTGTAGGGAAGTAGAGGAGGTGGCATCTGCAGATGCTTTCTGAGTGGTTGATAGAGTGACCCAGAAGAGTGTGATGGGAATGATGATTTTGGGGAGTGGGGGACTCTCACCCGAAGGCTATAGCTACCATATTGCTAGACATTCTGGGCTGGTCCTCATTTTCAGGATTTGACCTTTGTCCAACTATGTTCTGGATTTGAGATTTGGAATTTCTGTTCCTTAAAAGCCAGAAAGTCCCCAAAGGAGGAGAGGATGGAGTCTATAATGGGGATGCTGTGGCAGATGTCAAGGTTCAGCAGGTGACAGGTTTAACAAAGGCAGGGTGTGCCTCTACCTTCTTGGGGAAGGTGAGCCATGGGGTCTCTCACTAGAAGGAGGAGTTGTCTCTGGCTTGAATAGATTAAAGATAACTTTTTTCTTGGGCTCCCAGTTTGGGTAGGATCCAGTGCCATGGCCTTTGGGAGGCTGTTATCAGATAAAGTAAAGAGGGGATGTGAAAGATGCAAGGGCTTTAGGATGGGATGTGTGAACTCCTCCACCCTGCAACTGTTAACAGAGGAGTTGAGCACAGGGCTTGGCACATAGTTGTTGGTGTCAAGTGTTTACTGCAGCTTTGTTCATCTGTGACTTGGGGCCTTGGTTTATGTGTGTGTATGAAGGGGGAACAGGTCCTAGTAAATTTGAGTCATTGGACAGGAGGCCCCAGTCTGGGCCCTTGTCACCAATCTGAAGTGCTGTGTGTGTTGAGCCTCCTCCTGCCCAGCCTTCCACTTTGGAACTTGCATGCCCCACTGTTGCTGTCCCTGTTTACCCTGACCTTGCTGGAACTGCAGAACTGGAGGTAAAGTTCCTCAGGACTCTAGCGTGGTGTCGGGCGAAGAACAGGGGATTGGGAGCAGGACACATGGAGGTTCTAATTCAGTCTCTGCTGTTCCATTCAATCTCTTAGATTCATGGTTTCTCCCTGCTTTTTCCACTTCAGTAGATTAACTGAGAAGATCCATGGCTAAGTGCTTGGTAAACTACCAAGTGCTATATAAATTATTAGTCATTAAGTTCTTGGTACTAGTTCTTGTGAAGGACACAAAGTGTAACCCCCACCTTCTGGAAATCTGCCATCTAGTAGATGGGAGTTAGTGGCATGGATGATACATGACACACCAAGTCTTTACCTTGGTGAGGGCTTTTAAAAATTATCATGAAGAATTTCGAACATACATAAAAGTAGAGATGATTGATGGAGTAAAGTCCCATTAGCCACACATGGCCAATCCTTCCCTATTTATACTTCACTCTCTTGTTATTTTGGCATGAATCTCAGACACCTTATCAATTTATAAATAGTCATATTACATATATATGTATGAATGATAGAGATTCAAATGATAGATACTGCACCACTATCTCACCTGAAAACAGTTCCTTAATATCATCAAATATTCTAGCAGTTCGTATTTCCCGTTGTTGAGAATGTTTTGCCCTGGGAAGACTGACCTGGGGAACAGTGAGTTTTGACCGATGGGAAGGTGACTGACAGAGGCAATGACATTTGAGCTGAACCTTGAAAGAGAGGCCTAGGAATGGTCTGAGTTGGAGGGATTATGGCGCCCTAGCCCCCTTGTTTTAAAGTGCCTGCCGCTGTCTCTGAGGCTTCAGCTCTGGGGCTCGGGCTCCCAAGGTTGACTTGTGGATGCTTCTTGTGGAAAGTATGTGCGTGCCTTAGTTCTGTAGGGGTAAATAAGAGTTCTGACTTTCTTGCTGGCCTCCCCAGTTCCAGGGCCACCCAGGAGCTTGAGGTCGGCAGGCCTGGGAGAATTCTTGGGAGGCTTCTCTCCTCCTGGCCTTCTCCTGCTGCTGGCCCCCAAGGCCAGTTCCAGTTCAGAGCAAAACAGGATGCATTCAGGATGAGCGTCTTTCCCAGCTTGTCATCTAATCACCATGACCCAGCTTGGAGCTTCCTCTCTCATTCATGATAAAAACCCTCACTGTCTCGCTTTTCCCTCCCACCCCAGTAAGGGTGTGCTGACTTCCTCCATATCCGGGCCAGCCCTCCTCCACCCCCTTGTGTAACTGAGGGAGAGTTTCCCTCATCCACGCCTTGCTACCCCAGAGCCTCCTGCTCTTGGGCTGTCCTTGGGAAAGGAGTGGCTCCTTTCCAACAAACCCAGGGTCCTGCCACTGCGTGGTTAATGATTGAGCCACGTAATAACCACCTTGGAAAGTCACCTCTAGGGATGGCCATTAACTAACTCTTTGTCTGCCCCAGGCCTTAAAGGGACCCCATTTTGAGCCCTTACCTTCCCCCAAGGGGACATTAATGAACATTCAGGCATGAGAACTTCTGGGGCCAATTAAGCTTCTGCCCCTGTGTTTTCACACGGGGAAACAGAAATAGTCATTCACATTGCTTGAAGGATACATACGCATCTTGGATGGTATTATAGAGACAGGCAGGGAGTTGAATTAATAGGAATTCAGATGGACAGTGGGGTTAGGGTTTTTTTGTTTTTTGTTTGTTTGTTTGTTTGTTTTTAGGCATCAGAGTCAGAGGGAGTAGGGGTGTTTCCAGGAGCAGTTGAATCCCTGATCTCAATTTGAAAGTCTAAAAGAGCAAGAAATGCCCACTCAAAGGGTTTGCCATTACTGGGGGTGGGGTGGGGCTGTGTGTGTCTGTTTTCAGTCCAGTTGTGGGTCCCTTCACACCAGACTGAAACATAAGACCTGAGGCCTCCATAGTGGAGGAGGAGGCATTCCTCAGAGAGCCTATATCTTGACAAGCAGTGGGAATTGGGAAGGATCAAGCTAGGACCCATGTCCAATATAGATAGCTCTAGACCAGGGGTTCCCAACCTTTAGGCCACAGATCGGGAGCATTCTGTGGCCTATTAGTAACCAGGCCACACAGCAGGAGGTGAGTGGTGGGTGAGCGAGCAAAGCTTCATCTGTCTTTACAGCTGCTCCCCATCACTCTCCCATCACCCCCAGATGGGCCTGTCTAGTTGCAGGAAAACAATCTCAGGGCTCTCACTGATTCTGTGTTATTGTGGGTCATATAATTATATCATTATATATCACAGTGTAATAATAATGGCAATATGGTACACAATAAATGTAATGAACTTGAATCATCCTGAAACCAACCCCAACCCCCCACCCATCTGTGGAAAAATTGTCTTCCACAAAACTGGTCCCTGGTGCCAAAAAGGTTGGGGACCACTGCTCTAGACCACAAGTTTTCTGCAGTTTCAGTGAGACAAGAAGGAACCAACATTTAGCAAACTCCATGGGCCTGCGATAGGGTCGGGAAACCTGGCTTCTGGTTGTGCCTCTCTCTAGCTACCTCTCCATGAGTGACTTCAGAAAAGACAATTTGCTTTCTCTGGGCCTAGCTTGGGTCCATGGCATAGACTTGGTGGTCTCCCAGGCTTCCTTCTAGGCATGAAACTATGCGTTCCCAGTCAAGAACATTTTCTTATCCACAAAGCAAAGGTGAACTGGTTTCAAATTGTGCTATGCCCAGTCACTAAATACTCTCAGCTGGCTGGTCAGTTTGGGTTGGCAGGGCCTTCAACTACCACAGCTTGGGTTTTCCTCGAGCATGGGCTTTTGTGCAGTTTGCTCTCTTGCCCCTCCTGATGTTTGCATCTGCCCCAGGTGGCCGCCCTCGACCCATTCAGCCACAAGTTAATGAGTGACCTGCTCCCCGCTGTGTAGTACCAGCCCACAGTGCTCCTGAGATCCCAGGTCTCTTGGGAACCGGCCAAGGGCCTAACCAGCTCTGGTCACCTTTATGCTTCTCCCGCCATACACTAGAAGTGGGAAGCAGACAGAGCTCAGGAAAGAAAGGCCTTTAGAGGGCACTGAGTCTAACTCTCCTTCAGTAGCTCGGGTTTTCCCCTCCAAGTATTCGAGCAGTTCCTGTCACCCATTTTCAATAAGCAGGAGCACAGTGTTTCAAGGCAATTGCTTACATCCATGGAATCTCCAAAGTTTTTTTTTTTTTTTCTGATGTTGAGCTGATCTCTGTCTCCCTATGGCTTGTATCCCTGGGTCCCAGCTCTGCCCCCTGGGACCACCTAGGCTGTATCTGTTCTCTCTGATCTATGGATGTCTGAGGACAGTACCTGAGTCCTTCTGTGTTTTCCCCAGGCCAAACAGCCTCAGATCCTCCAAATGTTCCTCAGGGGACCTGGGACCAGTCTACTTTCCAGCCTCATTACTGGCCTTCGCACATTCTACCATTTGTGGCTCTGGGGAGCCCCTCACTCACTTCCATTTATTTGTACCCTCAACTTTTCCAGACTTCTCCATTACTTTTTCATGGTGACTCCAGCAGGTCAATTCTGAACCTCAGGAGTCCTGGGTCCAAACACCTTATACAATTCTCTCTGATTTGTTGGTCATTCTGGTCCAGCCAGCTCCCATGACTGTGGTGCCCTGGGAGGGTAGAGCCTTCTTCTCGGTGTCCCCACAGCTGAGGGCAAGCCTGAGGAGAGGAGGTGCTCACTGGGATGGGCTGATTGCATTGTACTGTGTGGGGGCTGACCATATAGCCTGCTTTTCTGCCACTTACTTTTGTCTCTTGAGCTGGTGGGGGGTGTGGGAAAGGGATATTTTAAGGAGCATCAAAGCTGGAAATGAGTCTGAGCCATGCCCACAGTGGGGCCTAGAAGTGTGAATCAGATGGGGAGAAACGCCAGCTCAGCCACGCCTCTAGCAGTTGATGATGACAGTGACGAGTCCTACCATTTCTTTAAAGTTTCCAAGGGACTTTCAGTTCCATGATCCCATTCTGTTCTCAAAGCAATCCAGTCAGATAGACCATGTGATCCCTGCAGCAGGATCCTGGCTGATCCCCACCTGAGGCCCAGAGAGAGGAAGCGCTCAGTCTCCAGGGAGGGAGGATTTGGAACCCATGTCTTCTGACCCTCAGCCTTCCCTGTCTCCCCCAAACCACACCCGGCAGCCAAGGCAGCTGGGGCTGACTTGGCAGCTTCCCCACTGCAGAGGAACCTCTGCCCAGGCTGTAGTTCTGTTCCCATGGTAGAGGGAGGAACCTCTAGGGGAGGTGCCTGAGGATTTCCTGTCCTTTATCTGGGCTGGCCAAAGGCAGGCCTGTCTGAGGTGCGAGAGAGGCACTTGCAGCCAACTTTTCTGCTCCAGGCTGAAGTCAAGTCAGGCAGGCAGGGGCAGCAAGCTTGGGAAGCACCTTGCCCCAAACATCTGGTCTGAGCTGCCCCCACCTGAGTAGTGTCTTCTAAATGGGACAAACAGAAAGGGTCATGTGGGAAAGGGGCCAGAGTGGAGTTGAAGCAAAACACCCCCTGAAGTCTACACATGATGCCTGGGGCAGGAGAGTGTCACTGTGAGGAGTGGGGACTCCGGTATAATGCAGCACTGGGTGACTTTAGGCAAATTCTGTAACCTCTGTGAGCTTCCATTTTGTCAACTGTGAGATGGAGGTATGTACTTACCTCAGGGGTTGCTGAATATTAAATCCAATAGTATAAATAGCACTCCCACTGTTATTGTTTAGTAGTACTTTCTTCTATCTTGTCACTGCTGTTTCTCACTGACTTGGAGACATGCTGTGCTCAAACCTGCCACCTCTCGGGCATAAGTCTGGACTTTTCTGTCATTTCAGGTTCTGCCTTCTCCTGGAAAGCTCTTCCTGACTGTGCCTGCCTCCAGGGCTCCCTTCCTCCAGGCTCCTTTAGTGACATTTATGACTCTGTAAGAGACATAGTAACAATGATAACACCAAGAACAATAGTGAATTCTCAGTTCTTGACACATTTGAATTTACTTGGCTCCCATGACAATTCAGTAAGGTGGATACTGCTATAATCATCCCCATATTAAGTAGGAAGAAACTGAGTCAGGCAGAGGTTAAAAGAAGAACTTCCCCAAGGTCACGCAGCTCGGGGGTGATGGAGCTGGGATTAGGACACAGGCAGTCTGAGTCCACCACCCACATCCTTAGCGACTGTGTCATGCTTTCCCCTTCCCTTTCCCAGATGCCTGCCTGGGAGGCAAGAGCTAAATCTTGAGTCTCCCACCCTTGCTTGACTGTTCCCCACACCCACCAGCAATCACTGACTCCTGTACATACAGTCCCCAGGTCCTTGCATGTTCCAGACCCCCCAGGGTTGACAGATGGAGAGGAGAGCAAACACTGAGGGCTGGGTATCCATGCTCTAAAGCAGAGCTGCACTGAGGTGGGGGAGGGTGTGCAGGAGGGAGTGGGGATTGTTCTGATGGTGGCAGGCCTGCCTGATTAGCACTTTCTAGCTCTGAGGGTGGAGAGCAGGCTGCTAGGTGGCATCAGGAGAAGAGACATTTTAGTGAGCTATCTTCACAACCAGGTTGTATTATTTAGAAGGTGTGGGTGATTAGGGGCAGGTAGATGAGTGGCTGGATTCACTTTTGTGAGCCCTCTAGCTGGCCTGGCACATGCTAAAATTGGGTATGTATGTGAGGGGCTTTTGTCTAGATGCTCTAGTCCTCCCTCCAGTGTTCCCACCTCAGGGCTCTCGGGTGCTGCGAGCTTCCTTCCCTCAGGTTGTACCAGCTGTCAGCTCCATTACTTTCAAGCTCATTCTGTTACTTGCCTCCAAATGAGCTCCAGGGGGTGCTTCAAGGACCGTCAATCTTAGCCTCTGCCTCCCTGAGAAGGAAGGGCTTAGTACCAGCTCTGGCCAAGTTCCCTAGGAGAGTTCAATGTTTGTTCAGTTTTCAGACCTTGGTGCCTACCATAGGGCCCAGTGCAGAGTAGGTGCTCGGGTAATATTGGTTGAATAAATACACAACCAAGGGGGAGTGAATTTGGAGGGGAGAGCCTGGGGATGCTGATGTGAGAACAGATCAACAGGAGATCTGTGGGCATTTACTCAGTTTCCTGGTTTCATCTGTAGTCCAATAGAAGCTATTTGACCTTTCAAGGGAGCCTGGCATGCTGTAGTTCATGGGGTCACAAAGAGTTGGACACGACTGAGCAACTGAACTGAACTGACGTTTCATAGCCTTAGGTTCCCCTTTTGTGCAGCAGGCCTGCCTTGGACAGGGCTGTTGTGGAGACCAAAGAGATACAGGATGATCAGGTGCTTCTCCACTACTGATAACTTACTTCAGGTTAACGGTTCATACTGCAGAAAAACTTGTATATGTTTTTTATGTCTATGGCCAAGATTATTTCTCCTGTTTAATGAGGATTCTAATGTAGTGGCTCTGACTCTGGAGCCAGACTGCCTCAATGTGGATCTTGGACCACCACTTCTTCACTGATGACCTTGGGAAATTACTCTGTAGCTGTGGGCCTCAGTTTTCTCATTAATCAAATAGAGATATTATCAGAGCACCAACCTCACAGGGTTGTTATGAAGGCTCAATAACATAAATCATATAAAAAGTACCTAATCTAATGCCTGGGACAATAATGATGACTTGTTGCCCTTTGGCTGCTATGATTATTATCTCATTTTATATTTGCAAATACCTCATGTTGTCAGTACTATGATTGTAATGCTATTTGACAGATTAGGACACTGTGGCATAGAGAAATAAAGTCTTATCCAGTATGATCTATATAAAGTCCTTAGCTCAGGGTCTGGCACATAGTAAGTAAATATTAGTGTCTATCATGAATTATTCTTAATACACAACATAATTACATTCAGTATCATAAAAATTGTTATCAATAATGATCACAGCCAGAGCTGAGAAGTAGCAGAACTAGGACTAAAAGTCAGGTCTTCAAGATCGCTAGCTTGTTACTCTTCCCACTCACCATACTGCAGAACCTGTATGCTCTGGAGTCCTAACATGGCCATCAGGCCACTCTTTGGGGTTTTCCTTCCCTTCACCTCACCATGGCCTGAGCATACCCATCATTACCCCTATCCCTACCTTCTCCTTTGTGCTCCTTGTCCCGGCCCTCCCTTTGGCCGCTGCTGGGCTCCAAGGCAGGCTTGTGTCTGTTGGCTTCCAGAGGAGAGCAGACCTGGCTTGAGGAGGCTACTTCTTTCAGGCCCATTTCCTTTCTGTCAGAGACAATTTTCTCTGGATCTCAGGGTGGGGCCAAGCTCCTTCAAGGCATTTCCTGCCCAGAAGTTTATATTTGGCCTCAGCAAGAGGAAAGGGAAATTGGGTTTAGGAAAGGGGGTTGGGATGTAGAAGTGGTGGTACAGGGTCAAAACAGGTGAGCACCAACATTTTGCAGAACAGGAGAGGGAAGCAGGAGATGGCGGATATCCCTTCTCTTAAGTAAGTTTGTGTGCTCACAGGAGCTTGGGATGGGAAAGCTAAGTGCTCCATGAGGCAGAATGCCTCCACCCTCATGCAGAGTTTATCTTGTATTCTCACACCTTTGGGCCTTGGTTCTTGAATGTATGGTTTCTGCCCTGGGGCAAAGTGGGCTGCCAGTCAGCCAGTCTGCTGAGTTGCAGATGCGTGCTCAGTTCTGTGTCCTCACTGTGGAGATGCCAGAGGAGGGGGTGAAGTCGAAGGTCTGCACAATGTTTAGTTGGGAAACAGGACTTCCTATCTAGGTGTTGCCAGAACATGCAGTAGCCCACACCACATAGCACTGGGGAGACTGAGATACAAAGCACCCAGTTGCTGGAGCTCCAGTGGAATGGGGGACACAGTTATGTGCTGTCGAAAAGGTAATGGAAATATTCCGGGGGGGGCACTTAATTTAATTGGGTGGTAGGGGGTTGGTGAGAAATCAGGGAACAAAGTCTTCATGGGATAGGGTGTCTGACCTCCATTGTGATAAATAATAGGAATTTGAAGCTTCAAGTCTGGCTGGGTCTTGAGTGTGGAGGTGGTAATCAGTCTGATGTCTGCCCCAGCTGTGGGCAGTGGGGAGCCCATTAGGTTGCAGACTAGGAGAGTGGCCAGGTCAGAGCCGGGCTCTTGGGAGAAGAAGCTGGCAGGATGACCAGTTGAAAGGAGAGCCTGGAGGCTGGGAACTTGCAGGGCTGAAATAATCCAGGCATGAGAAGAACCTGGAGCATGATTGGGCATGGGAAATCGTGACTGTTGGATGGAAAAATGGATAGAAGTTGGTGGCTAAATACATGAGCAGAAAGAGGACAGACCAGCCTGACTGGAGGTTTAAGCCTTACTGTTTGGTGCCTTTGGAGGCTGGAAATCAGGAGAGCTGAATTGGAAGGGAAAGATGGGTTTGTTCTTGGTCCCCATTGAGGGTTCTCTCTTGAGTCTCCCAGAAGAGAACATGCAAGAGGAGGCTCCCCTCTCTACTGATCACACAGACTTCTGTTCTGGGTCTAGATTTTGGTGAGTGGACATTGAAAGATAGGGAAACTGCCACTTAGACGGAGGTACTGGCTTGCCCAAGGTCATCCAACAGGTTCCTAGTGGAGCTAAGATCAGAATGTAGTTCTCCTGACTTTGGATCCAGTACTCTTTCCACCCATACCACAGTGGAGGGCAGTTCCATCTGCCCCATACCAGTTAGGCTGGCATCTCTTGCCTCCAGGCTGGGAACTGGAAGTGATAGAGTAGCACGTGGATTATTAAAACACCTGTCTTTCCTTGTCTCCCGTGACCTTGTCAGAGCACCTGGGATGGGGTAGGGGACAGGATCCCCTGAGGGCAAGAAAGCTAATGGAGCCTCTGTGGCAGAGCAGGTGATAGCTTTGACCTTCACTTTCACAAGGAAGCCCTGTGCCAGGCAAAATGTCAGCTGTCTGCTTTGGCTCTGCTGCATCAAGTGCTTGCCTAGGAGACCACAGACTAGGCTGACTCTGAACCCGAATTCTCAAGCAGCCCCAGCAGGCCAGAAATCTGGGTTATCCACAGGGTCCTCATGGTCTTCCTCCACTTAACAGCTGCATACTGCAGCTTGGGGTGCAGCTTTGTGTATGTGTGTGGAGACAGAGCACAGTTGGAAATTCCTTGTATCACTTCCATATTTATAAAAACTACAAAAATAAGAACTGTCACCTCCCCCGGCTGACCCTGAAAGGGGTCCACAGTGTCCAGAGATAAGGGACCTACAGTGAATGTTGCATTCATTCTTCACCTCACTTCTCAGGACATCCCCAAGGTGAGTTGGGGCTGCCTGGAGGTGCTTGAGGCCCCCAGGTAAGGTGGAAGGAAGTTGTTGTTCCTGGTCTGTTACACTTCAGGTCTGGAGTCAAGCTTTCTTTTATTATGGGAAGTGTCCTGTGCATTGTAGGATGTTTAGTAGCATCCCTGGCCTCTAGTCAGTAGATATTAGCAGCATCCTTCCCCGGTTGTGATGACCAAAAATGTCTCCCAATATTGCGCAAGGTCTCCTGTGGTGGTAATGGGTGGGGGGTTAAATTGTCTCTGGTTGAGAATTCTTGTGGCCCCGTGGCCATGGCATGGACATGGAGTGTTAGAGAAGGATGGCTGCACCTGTGAACTTGCCACTGGCCATCAAGTAGATTTCATGGCTTCATTTTGTTGCCACCCAGTCCCACAGTAGCTCTAGCTGAGACCAGGGCTCACATCCGAACAGGTGCAGCAGGGGCCCCAAGTTCTGCCCTGCCACCAGAGGCCAGTCAGTGTCTAGCACTATCAAGCTCAGCCGCTTGACATCAGCAGTCCTTGCTGTGGCAGCCCTCCTGCAACGGTTGGAATGTGGGATAAGAGCTATTTTGGTCTCAGTTTCTCTTTCCCCCTCCCCTGGAAGAATCTAGTTAGAGTTGTGATTCCAGCTAAGAGCAGGAGAGACAACCAGTACACCTGACCTCCCAGTGGACAGAGCATGGTAGACCCCGGCATGTCTGCTGCAAGGTCAGGAGGGGAAATCTTGACAGTCACGGCATCCACGACAACTCTTGGTCTTGGCCCTTGTGAAGGCCCTTCTCCATCAGTCTCCCAGAGAGAGAGGTGCATATCTGGGTGGTCACCTGTTGCAGCACCTTTACCAGGGTCAGTGCAAATCCCACAGACCCCTTTGTGCAAATTCAAATGAAGTACTGCCTCGGGGCTGAGTGTACACACTTCTCGTGGTCAAGGCCCCTTAGTGTAATCTTATAGGAGAGTGGAAGGAGCAGGTCTCGAGCACTTGGGGTCAGCTGAGATCTGAGCCCTCTGCTGGAAGGCCAACACCTCCTCCTCAAGTGAGGTCCCTCTCTAGGAGTAGAGGTAGGCAGAAGAACTGAGAGGTGCATCAACCAAGAGAAATGATCTGAGAAGCTCTTTGCCAGGACTTGGCATTTCCCAGGTGCAACAGCAAAACGAGTGGTCGGTGGCCCCTCTGCCTACCTTGGCGACCAGCTTGGCCTCACAGAGTCCACCCTGGAAACTTGAGTTGTCACATAGATACCTGGGAACTTGGGTTGTTACATAGACAGCAGCCTCCCAGGGCTTTCTTCACCCCTCTGAACAGTGGCTCTTTCCCCTAGGCTTACTGGAGGTGGGAGACACCATGCTGAAACAAACCTTGTTTTGGAGATACCCATCCTGTGTTCACCCTGGAGAAGGCAATGGCAACCCACTCCAGTATTCTTGCCTGGAGAATTTCATGGACAAAGGAGCCTGGTGGGCTACAGTCTATGGGGTCGCAAAGAGTCGGACATGACTGACTGACTATCACTCATCCTGCATTGAGGCCCACAGCGGGAGATGCCCTTCCAAATAGGCAGCTAAGTAAGAGAAACGAAACCAAGTTTGTTGAAAGCTGCCCCATGGAATAAGTCAGCTAACTGAATAAATTGCCTTCACAGACACCCGCAGATGTCTATCACATGCATTCACATCACTGTTCATTGGCCCCAAAGAGAGCACGGGCCAGTGATGAGAACAGGCCCGAGTGTAGCCTCTGGATAGAATCTTTCTGAACACCTATGCTGTGGCTTTTTACCAGGTTATGTCTGTTTTGGGCAGTGGTTCTCGATCCTGGATATGCTTTTAAATCACCTGGAGAGCTCTCAAAAACAAAACAAAACACAACTAACTCTATCCCCAGAGAGTCTGATTTAATTGGTCATGATTTAATTGGGCCTCAGGCACTGGCATTTTCAAGTTCTCCAGATTATAATGTGTAGCCCAAAACGAGAGGGGACTGCTCTGGTAGTAACAAGAACACTTTGATCTGGGCCTCTGTGACATCTACCCCTTTCTTGTCCTAGGCCCTGGATCTTGCCCAGTCCCAAGGCCTGAGCTGGATTTTTGGGTTGGGAGGGAGCAGGCTGAACCAGGACTTGGGCAGCAGCTATCTCACAGCCCACAAGGTAACCAAAGGCATAAAGGGCTTGAGTTCCCCGACAGTGGTGTGAAGAGGGGCGACTGGTGAGTGAAGAGAGTGGCTGGATGAGACCTGAGCTCTGGCAGCTTAGTTGCTGATTGTCTTTTCTTCTCCTAGCTCACTTTCTCACTTCTTTATACCTAGGACACAATCTGAACTGAACTTTAAAAACACTGTAGATACAAAGTTCAAGTTGTCTTAATAAAAGCAGCCCTCTCTGATGATAACTTTCATACAGCCTCTTTCAAAATCAGACAGAACTCAGTCAGATGCACACAGTAACCTCAGAGGTAGGCAGTAAAGTTGTTAGTCCCCAAATTGTAGATTTGGAAACCAAAGCTTAGAGAGTAAAGCAAGTTGCATATGATGATTTAGGCAGCAAGTGGGAGAGTCAGCTTGATTGGACAAAGCTTTTTCTCCAACTCAGTTATCATCTCTGGGTGTTATTGTATTTCCTCAGTGGGAAATAGTGCTGCCTTTTTCCTGAGTACATAAACTCTTCCCTTGTTCATGTAGAGTTTCTCTAAAACAGAAGCCCTGCTTTTCTCTTCATTGTATCCTTCTCTGTATAGAAAAATGTGCCGTGCTAAGAGGATCCCTGGATGTGGCCTGTGGAAGTGTAGGTGTAGATACTGTCATTTACCCCGAGACAGTACACTGCTGCTCGGCTACTTCTTCTTTGTCATTCCCCTCTGGGAGATCTGTGAACATGGCCCTGAGGGATGATTGACTCTGGAGCATTCTAGTATGTCCTCTCCCCCAACCCTTGAGGGGATCAGCTGGGCCCCTCCCCAGGGAATCTCGGCTTAAATCTTAGTGGAATCCAGCTTGTGCCAGCCGGATGCTGTCCTTGACCTGTCCTGGCATATTACCCCAGTCTTGGCCAGCAAAATGACCTGCAGAATGTAGTAGTTAAAACTGTTGGAATTTGCACATCTGGACACAGGCAGGACCAGGGGCCACAGACATTCCTCCATTACTCGTCTCAGCCTGCCCAGTGTCACTTTTCCTGCCAGGCACATAAGGCAATCCTTGGTCTGGGCTCCCTAGGCTCCAGCCCAGGTAGACTGACTACTGGGGATGGGTGGTCACTCCTGGCCCCAGCCTGGACAGACTAGGATTGGTGGGAAGGACAAAGCAAAGCACCTTGGCTCAGCCCTTAATCACTAAGACAAAAGTCCCTGACCACTCCATTTGGGAGGGAGCCTCAGGGCCTCTCAAGCCTCTGTGAGGTGGTCTATTGTCAGGAGCCCATGTCCCTGACATCCTGCCAGGTAATAAGCCATTACATTCTCTAGATTCCTGCCAGGAGGTGCTGCTGGGGATTCATTCAGACCCTGCTTCTAACTCCTTGGCTGCTTTGTCTTTTGGAATCATTGTGGCCTCTTTGATAATTCTTCCTCCTAATCTCACTTCCTTGCGCCATCTAGTTCCAATTCTGACAGATATATATGCAGCCACTATCCAGGCCCAGAAAAGAATACTACTTGGGTCTTTTTCTCCCATTTTCTCTTTTTCCTTGGGATATATATGCAGCCACTATCCAAGCCCAGAAAAGAATACTACTTGGGTCTTTTTCTCCCATTTTCTCTTTTTCCTTGGGACCCTTCTGTCAGTGTTGGGTAGGAACTCTCTGCTGAATGTTCGGTACAATGTGCCAGTGATTTTTATACCTGGTATTTTATTTAATGTTCTCAGTAGCTATTAGAGGTGGATTCTATTTTTGTCATTTTACAGAAAAGAATACTGAGTCATAGAGAGGTTAAACAACTTGGCCAAAGTTAGAGAATTGGCTAGTCAGACTGCTTAGTCAGAGAGCAAGTGACTGACCAGGATTTGAACTCAGACTTGTCACTTCACTAGACCAGAAGGGCAGAAAAAAGTTTGGGGACCTGGAGTTGGTTCCTTTGAATCTAAGCCCTTTGTTTATGTGGCATCTGAAGGCAGGTGCCATAATGCAATGGAAAGAGCACAGGACATGGAATTAAAAGATGGTAGTAATTTCAGTTGTGACACTTAATTCTGTGTGATTTGGTAAAGTCCCTTGGGCCATTGCCAGTATGTCCACATTGTAGCTTTTAAAAAGTACTGATTTGGAGAGTCTTAAGATGATGCTATGAAAGTGCTGCACTCAATATGCCAGCAAATTTGGAAAACTCAGCAGTGGCCACAGGACTGGACAAGGTCAGTTTTCATTCCAGTCCCTAAGAAAGGCAATCCCAAAGAATGCTCAAACTACCGCACAATTGCACTCATCTCACACGCTAGTAAAGTAATGCTCAAAATTCTCCAAGCCAGGCTTCAGCAATACGTGAACCATGAACTTCCAGATGTTCAAGCTGGTTTCAGAAAAGGCAGAGGAACCAGAGATCAAATTGCGAACATCTGTTGGATCATCAAAAAAGCAAGAGAGTTCCAGAAAAACATCTATTTCTGCTTTATTGACTACGCCAAAGCTTTTGAGTGTGTGGATCACAATAAACTGTGGAAAATTCTGAAGGAGATGGGAATACCAGACCACCTGACCTGCCTCTTGAGAAACCTGTATGCAGCTCAGGAAGCAACAGTTAGAACCGGACATGGAACAACAGACTGGTTCCAAATAGGAAAAGGAGTACATCAAGGCTGTATATTGTCACCCTGCTTATTTAACTTATATGCAGAGTACATCATGAGAAACGCTGGGCTGGATGAAGCACAAGCTGGAATCAATATTGCCGGGAGAAATATCAATAACCTCAGATATGCAGATGACACCACCCTTATGGCAGAAAGTGAAGAGGAACTAAAAAGCCTCTTGATGAAAGTGAAAGAGGAGAGTGAAAAAGTTGGCTTAAAGCTCAACATTCAGAAAACTAAGATCATGGCATCTGGTCCCATCACCTCATGGGAAATAGATGGGGAGACAGTGGAAACAGTGTCAGACTTTATTTTTCTGGTCTCCAAAATCACTGCAGATGGTGACTGCAGCCATGAAATTAAAAGACGCTTACTCCTTGGAAGGAAAGTGATGACCAACCTAGATAGCATATTAAAAAGCAGAGACATTACTTTGCCAACAAAGGTCTGTCTGGTCAAGGCTGTGGTTTTTCCAGTGGTCATGTATGGATGTGAGAGTTGGACTGTGAAGAAAGCTGAGCACCGAAAAATTGATGCTTTTAAACTGTGGTGTTGGAGAAGACTCTTGAGAGTCCCTTGGACTACAAGGAGGTCCAACCAGTCTATCCTGAAGGAGATAAGTCCTGGGTGTTCATTGGAAGGACTGATGCTGAAGCTGAAACTCCAATACTTTGGCCACCTGATGCGAAGAGTTGACTCATTGGAAAAGACCCTGATGCTGGGAGGGATTAGGGGCAGGAGGAGAAGGGGACGACAGAGGATGAGATGGCTGGATGGCATCACCGACTTGATGGGCATGAGTTTGAGTAAACTCTGGGAGTTTGTGATGGACAGGGAGGCCTGGCGTGCTGCGATTCATGGAGTCACAAAGAGTCAGACACGACTGAGCAACTGAACTGAACTGAACCACAGATCAATTAAATTGGCCTCTGGGGGTGGGGCTCCCAGGGATTGGTATTTTTACAAAGCTTCCTAGTTGATTCTAATGTGCATCCAAGGGTGAAAATCCCTGAGCTAGGTGATTTGTGCCAGTGCTTCCCAAACTCTAATGTGCATGCAGATCACCCAAGGACAGACTTAAATGTAGATTCTGTTTCAGAAAGTCTGGGATTCTGCCTTTCTAACAAGTTCCAAGGTGAAGCCAATGCTGCTAGTCCAATGATCACACTTTGAATAGCAGGAAGCTAGAGGGTTCTAAGGGCTTCCTTGGTAGCTCAGCTGGTAAAGAATCTGCCTGCAATGCAGGAGACCCTGGTTTGATTCCTGAGTCAGGAAGATCCTCTGGAGAAGGGCTAGGCTACCCACTCCAGTATTCTTGGGCTTCCCAATGCGGGAGACCTGGGTTCAATCCCAGGGTTGGGAAGATCCCCAGGAGGATGGCAACCCACTCCAGTATTCTTGCCTGGAGAATCCCCATGTACAGAGGAGCCTGGCGGACTACAGTTCATGGGATCGCAAAGAGTCGGATGAGACTGAGCGACTAAGCACAGCACAGCACAGAGGGCTCTACATACGAATGAAGAGTCTTGGCACCCACCTGAGTGAGCTGGTTCCCTTCCCACCAACCCTGGCCAGGGCTACTGCCAAGCATTAGGGGAGTGGTCAGCCTTCCCCTCTCCCATGGGCCCTTGTGACTCAGGTGAAAGGTGCAGATGTGTAAGATCAGGACTTCATTCCTGCCGTCTTCCACCTCCTCCAAGCTCAGAAAGGGCATCCTGATGCATCTTCCTCTGCCACCTCCTCCTTGTTCTGCCTCTAGCCATGAGTGACCAGGGGCTACAGTGGTCTTCGAGTGTGTGTTCCTGACATGCAGACCTGATCCTGAAGGGTGGTCCCCCTGCCTGGGGTGTCCTTTTCCCCAGGGACTGGTAGGAGTAAGAGACAGGGAAGTGGCTGTGGCAACTGACTCAGCTGTCCTACCAGCAAAACCGTGTCCGTCAAATGCAGCCTGGGCTGGAGTGAAGTTCCTTAGGGCTGTTCTCACTGTGTGCCCAGATCACCACTGACCTAGACATCCAGATCCTTTTCTGGTCTTGCATTGCCCCCTGCCAGAGGGGCTGAGGTACTGCTATCTGGGCTCTGTGGGAGCAAACACTTTCCAGTACCTCTTAGAGGTCCTCATGATTCTTAGATCTCTGTCGTAGGTTAGAAGGTTATGGTGATGTAAAACACGTGTGCACACAGACGCAGGTGTGGGTACAGACTGAGGCGCCTGAGGGGGAGTGTATCCAGGTGCATGGTCCCACACTGATCTGTGTGGATCACGGACATGAGCAAACGTGGCTACGGTTACTTGCGGAGACAGATACTGGGATGGCAGCAGCCAATGCACACGCTTTCAGAAACGCAGAGTGTTCATCCCCACCCCTTCCCTGTTGGCCCATTAAGCCCTCAGGGGCTCCAGAAGCCACAGAGCCTTTTCTTCTCTGCAACAACTCCTCATTAGTGACCCTTGGGGAGCCTATCTTTTTTCAACCAACTTCCACCTTCCCACATTCTTCCTTCCCTTGTCTACCCACCTAGCATCTCTGAAATATGTTTGTGTCCTTTACCTTATGATTCCTGGCTGCCAGAATCTCATCTTGGATTTCCCTGTGGGAGAGCACTGGTGAGAGAGCTCTTCCTGTCTTGGAAAATCCCCACCAGTCTCCTTGGAGGCTCCTGGTTATAGTTTCTAAGGAAGTGGAAGAAATGTGGGGGCAGGACTCCATGGGCCAAACAGCTCTGCAGAGGCAGCAGCCTCTCTGTGGCCCCAACATCAATGACAGCTCCCATGGTCCCAGCCTGGTACCATGGGTGGGGAACTGGGCAGTCCCAGGGTTCTGCTGTAGGTACTCAGCCTGCCATGGCCAGGAGGCCCTCCACTGTGGCTTTAGTCCACCTGCAAGTCTCCACTGAGGCTAGCAGGGGTACCCCACCCTGTGCCAGGCACTCCCAGGGCAGAGTTGGGAGGCTAACCCAACCATTGCCCTCCAAGACTCCCATAAGCCAGCACTGTCAGCTGGACAGTCAGCATTGTGTTGTGCCACAAAGAGGCCAAGCCATGGGGGAGGGCTGGAGCAGTCCAGGGAAGCCCCATGGGGATGGAGGCATCCCCACCTGGACCTTGGTGATGGGAGAGGAAGAGCTGCCTTGTTAGAAGGGGTCAGAACCTTGAGCAGGAGTCACACTGAGCTTGGACTCTGGCCTCTGCACTACTGCCTTATTGTGTGAGACTTGTAGATGAGCCCTTCCTTTCTGAACTTGTTTGGATATATGTACAATGAGCATATTAACATACAGCTTATGGTGTGTGTTTAATGAGATTTGTTATCAGAATGCTGGGGAATATTAGGTATGATGATGGAAAACAGAATAATGCTGTTGAACATTTTGTATCCCTAGCTGGACCTGGGCTGTGGAAGCGGGTGCCTCCCTGGTGGTGGGGGAAGGAGGGGATGAAGACACAATGGTGTTTTCTTCCCCTGGCAGTATTCCTTGACCCCAGATGTCCCTTGGGGTTGTTGCTGGTGGTGGTCCTTTTCTTGGGCAGAGAATACGGTATGAGAGAGGTGTCCCATCACATCCAGGGAGTAGGGTTTGGGGAGCAGAGGGGAAATTCTAGCTGTGACATGGAGTGAATGTGCTAGCCCCTTCGTGCTTCTGTTGTCATTTCCAGGTCACTAGAGCTATAGGTGCCTCCCTGCTGGAGGTTCAAGGGTGCATACCCAGGGTGGCTTGCCGCCAGCACCTGCTAACCTTCTTCCTCTGCTTATCTCTCTTCCTCTCATCTGTTTTAGAAGCTGAGGCCAAAAAAGCATGCAGGTGGCTCCGAGCAACAGGATTCCCTAAGTATGCTCAGCTTTTTGAAGGTAAGGTCACTCAGTGGTTCCCCTTGCCCCACCCCAGAGTTGCCTTATCCCTCATTTTTCAGTTGGAACATGGGGCCCATAAGAATTTTTTTCTCCCACCACACAAGAAGCTGTTTATCCTGGCCTGCTCCCATAGTTACAGCCTCTGTCCTGTCTTTTCTCCTGCCTGCTCATCAGCTCTCACAAGTTCTGGGGTCTCCAACATGTTAAAGTGCCTTGTCTCAAGCAGGGCCGCTGCACTGCACAGTTCCCAAGTACGGTACTTATGTAGACGTAACATGGAGGGTGCACTCTAGCAACCCTGCTTTCACCTTCCCTCCCAATGGCCTTATTTCTCTGCTTTCCTTCGTTTTTCTGTTTTTCTCTAGAGTTGTTCATACTTGCTGTTTCCATTCTTCCCACATCCCTACCTGTACCTTGGCTTCATTCCCACCTCGCTAACAAAACAGTCCTTGTCACGTTCACCAGGGACCTACATGTGGTCAAATTCAGTGGTCACTTCTCAAACCTGACTTAATCTCTCAATAGCGTTCAGTGCAGATGGCCACTCCAGCTCCTGGACTGCCCTCTTCTCCCAGCTTTCTGGCAGCCACTCTCAGTCTCCTTCGCTGGCTCAGCTTCCTCTAACTGCTCCTCATTGTTAGAGTGTCCCAGGGCTCTGTCCTAGCCCTTCTTCTCTCTGGACATTTATCTATGAGGAGATCCTTTTCTGAGCACCATGTATATTCTGATGACTCCCCAGTTTCTCTCTGTCCAGACCTTAGGCCCAAACTCCATATTTATCTCTTCAACTCTCAATTCAGTATCTTCACTCAGCTGTCTGACAGCTCAGATGTTACCACCTGATGGCTCCACCACCACTTAAGCCCCACATCCCAGCATCATCCTCTGGTTCTCTTTTCCTTTGTGCCTGTATCTAACCCGTTAGCAGGACCCTGCTCCCTCCAGACTATATCTTGAATCAGTCCACTTCATACCACCTTAACTATCACATTAGTGTGACCTCGCCCAGCCTAGTGCTACAGCCTCCTTTCTACACTCCGTCCTCTACTCTGATGTTCAGCAGCTAGAGTGACCCAGGGAGTGCAGGCCTGACCACAGTATACCCCACTCCACTCTGTTACTCACTCCTCTGTGGGCTTCATGGCACACCCAAAATGAACTGAGAGGCAGTGCTTTGTTCCAGCCAACAAAACTGCATCACCCAGTTTCCACATGCTTCTCTCCACTTTGCTCACTACTCTCTGGGCTTGTTTCTACCACTTGCTCACACCAGACTCTCGCCCTCCTTGGAGCCTTAGTTTTGGTCCTGCTGGAGACTTTCTCCCAGACTCTTTGCCCAGTTGGCCCCTTCTTGCTCTTCAGGGCTCAGCTCAGAAGTTACTGCCTTAGTAAGGCCTCTCTTTACCCTGTCACCCTGGCTCATGTCTTTGCTAGCATTTGCAACAGCATAGTTTGTTTCTCTCACATACTGTTCATCTGTTGCCCCTGTGAGAGCGTAAACTCCATGAAAGCTTGGATCATTTTTGTCTCATTCGCTGTTGTGTCCAGTGCCTAGCAGAAAGTTAGTGCTCAATTAACATTTGTAAATGAGTTCATGGGCTTGTTTTACTAGTAGGCAGAGAACTGTGAGATTTTGCAGGTATTCTCTCCTCTTCCTTCACTCCTTCCTCTCTCCCTTTCCCTTCTCAAACCCTAGGGAGCAGGTGCTCTTGCTCTGAGCAGAAGGGAAAGGGAGCTATTGTTTGACTGCACAGTGTCCTTCTTCTTTCTCTGGTCCCCCTGGTTCACCTTGGGCCAGGGAGGAGGTTCCCTGTCTTGAGCAGCTTCCCGCATGGACCTGCCTCACTGACTGATGGGTCCTCTTGTCCAGCTCGACCTTTCTGTCTTCTCCTTGATCTTCCCCCTGTGGCCAACCATGAGCTCCCTGGGTCCCTCCTTCACTGCAGCCTTTCTCTTCCTCCTCAGCTCTCGCCTGCCTGCCTCCCTGCTGCCTGGGCCCCCTTCTTCTCACTGAAGGGTCCCTGGCACTGAGTTTCTAACCTGCTTCCCTCGACTCATCTCTGCTTTTCTCTGCCATACAGAAGGTTTGTTTCCCGTGGATATTGGCTCTGTGAAGAAGGACCACGGTTTTCTGGACGAGGACTCTTTGGGGGCCCTGTGCAGGTAGGGGTGCTAAGGGCTAGGCCTGGGAGGTCATGGGCCTGGCTTGGGGCTTCCTCATGGGAAAAAAGCCATCCTTGTCCCCCCTGACAAAGTAACCTGCCTATTAACAAAGCTCATCTGCTGCTCTCATGCTCTTCACTCTTCACTCTGTCTCTGTGCCTGTGATATCCTCACCGCCCACCCCCAGGCACTAGAAAGCCAAGGTCTTTGGCCTTTTTTCCCTTCAGTTAGAGCCTCCAAACATTCTTCTAATTTGTCCCCCTCTACTTTTTGAGGCCAAACCACGACTTCTTGGATCCATCCTTCTAACTGGCCTTCCTGTCTTCCATCTCTGCGTTCCCCTCCTTGCTCTGATCCAATCCCACAAGAGCCACCAGAGTCAGCTTCCCAGTGAGTGCTCCTCTGCTTGAAATATGTCACTGTCTGCAGAAAGAAGTCTAAAGATTTTTAGTATGACACCTGAGGCCTTTTGCAACATGGTTCTGACCAACCTTATCAGCCTCAGTCCTCCCCTCACACATGCACTGGTCTGTTTACTGACCATTTCCCTCTCTACCTTGTCACAGGCTTTGGTTGATGACTGGGATAGGAGTCTCTATCTCTCTCTCGATCCAAATCCCATTTCTGTTCTCCAGCAAGACTTATCTCTGACTGCACCCCCCTGCTTCATGGAAGTTGCTCATCCCACCCTCTGTGTGCCCTCTATGCCTTCTGTCTATTCTGTTCTTGAATGTGTCCCATCTCTGTAGCGGTTGTTTTTTTTTTTTTTTTGTCTCATATCTATAAGTTCCTAGAAGACAAGAGCCCATAATCTCTACAGCATCATGTCTAGCACTGAAACCTTCATGAACACAGGGACTTGGGAGATGTTTTGATGTCTTGAATATGTGAAGCAGTAGACGGCATCTTCCTAGTGTCTAGGCTAGTCCCTGCAGGCTCAGTGGCTTGTGACCCTTGGGTGAACCCTGCTTTGTATTACTTGCAGGAGGCTGATGACCTTGAACAGTTGTGCCTCGATGAAACTGGAGGTTCATTTTCAATGCAAGCAGGTGAGTTAGGGCAAGGATAGGGTCTGTGGTCTTGTGGCACCATGGGGAACCCACAACATACACAAACCACTTTTGAAACTAGTTCCAGTGTCCTAGGAGTCTGGGCTGTCTGGTGCGGTGCCTTGCTCCAGCCTGGGAGTAGAATGTAGGGGGCTTTATGAAGCTGCTGGGTTTCAGCTAGCCTGATTTCAAAGTTGGGGTATGAGAAAAAGTACCCTGACCCATAGCATCACTCAGCCTTATCAGCCCACCACTCCCTCCTGGATTTTCTAATAACTTGACCTAGTGATGGCCATCCCTCAGGGAGGTCTATCTGCCTACATGCCTTCTCTGTGATGGCAAAAATTCCTTGACTAGGGGGCAGAGACAGAATAATGTGATGGAAAATCATGGCCCATATGATCTTAGAAGATCGTAGAAGTCAGGATGTCCAATCTCACTTCTTGAAGTCTTACCACACTAAGCCTCATTTTCTCCAGCTCTACAATGAATTGAGGGCAGCATTAATACCCTCCAAAAACCTTTCTGACTCTGCTAGTCTGGGATTGCAGAAACTAAGATGGCTCTGGGTCTGCATGTAGCCCTGGAAGGTGGGGAAATGAATCTTTCCTTCCCTGAGGTCAGACTTTATGGGTTTTCTCTGGAGCTTTTTCCACCAAAGTCCTGCCGTCAACAAGTTGCCAGGGAAACGGGAGACCCTGGGCTCCTAGCCCTAGCTCTGCACTGACTTTTCAGTGACTTTAGACAAGCCTCCTCCCCTCTCTGGTCTTCAGCTTCCCCACTTTGCAAAGCAGAAAACTAGAAAATGTAAAATAGCCTTTTTAGCTCTGGCATTCTGGGATTCTTATATAAGACTATAGCCTCAAGACTCGCTGGGAGGCTGCTGAGGACAGGATGTCAGGATGCTTGGATTCCAGCCCTGCTGTGTCACTCACTTGAAAGTGAAATTGTTAGTCCCTCAGTTATGTCTGACTCTTCGCAACCCCATGGACTATAGCCCTCCAGGCTCCTCTGTCCATGGGATTCTCCAGGCAAGAATACTGGAGTGGGTTGCCACGCCCTTCTCTAGAGGATCTTCCTGTGACATTGTATGACCTTGGGCAAGCAGCTTCTCATTTGTTTAGGTTTCCTTGTCTGTAAAATGTGTAGGGATTTGATTGATCAGATGACCACTGCCCTGCATCCAGGCTTTCTCCATGACTCCTGGCTTCTTCCGGCACTCCCAGAGTGCCGAGGAGTGCCTCCCACTCCGAGGATGTGTTCTCAGTCAGAGAGCAGGGCCCTTTGCCCCCAAGTCCCCAAAGAGTTTGGAGGCAGAGAATGGAGCCCAAGAAAGGGCTTGTGGACTGGCCACCTGTGACCCTACCCTGTGATGCCCTTCTCAGAATGAAGACGCAGAGGAGGAAGAGCACTGTACCATCAGCAACCACTGGACCTTTGAGCGAGAAAGTAAGCAGTGGTCTCGCGTGGGTTCCTCTGACTTGTCGGCCCCACCAAGCCCTGGCCTGCCAGTGACCTCTGGCTGTGAGGGCGTCCTCACTGAACTTAGTGCCACCTCCCTGCCTGCCGTCACTGCGAGCCTACCACCTGAGCCAGCAGATCTGCCCTTGCTAGGCTGTTCTTCCGGCCCAAGTCATTGGCCCTTCCTCAGCCCCACTCGGGGCCAGGAGGGCCCCCAGGACAAAACCAAGAAGCACCGTTCCCAGCGCTTCCTCAAGCACCTTGAGTCTCTGAGGCGGAAAGAAAAGGGTGGAGGCCGGCAAGCAGATCTGGAGCACAGCTCAGTGACCTCAGAGAAGGTTGCCAAAGCCTCCTCTTTCCGAAGTCTCCATGGCTTCCTCTATCGGGCCAAGAACCGGGCGGCCACCTCAGCCAGTGGCAGTGACGCTGAGACTCAGAGGGCCTGGAAGAAGGCCTGGCCTGTGGCCATGTTCCAGCATCCTCAACGGGCACAATGGGGTGATTGCCTGGTGCATGTGCCCAGAGACCACAAACCAGGCACATTCCCTCGCTCCTTGTCCATTGAGAGCCTGTGCCCTGAGGATGGACACCGCCTGGCAGATTGGCAGCCAGGTAGGCACTGGGGCTATGAAGGGCGCCGGGGCTCCTGTGGCTCCACAGGCAGCCACACCAGCATCTATGACAACATGCCGGAGCTGTATCCAGCTGAGCCTGTACTGGCTGGGGCTGAGGCTGAAGAGGAGGAGGAGGAAGGTGGGGACAGCTACACTCGCCTGGATGACATCCTTCAGCACGTGTGGGGGTTGCAGCAGCGGGTAGAGCTCTGGTCTCAGGCCATGTGCCCAGACCTGGAGCCTGGAGATAAGGAAGAAGAAGAGGAGGAGGAAATAGAGGAGGAGGCCACTTCAACAGTAGAAATAGCCACCGATGGAGTGGAAGGCCAGACCAGTGAGGCTCGGACCCAGGGAGAGGCTCCAGCCCTCAGGGAGTCCCTAGCCCTGGGCCACATGGATGTGCAACTTGGAGTCCTGGCTCAGCCTCAGACCCCCGCCAAGGCTGAGTTCCTGGCACAGGTAGAGGCTGGGACCCCAGGCTTTGCCCAGGATCATGAAGAGGAAACACATTCAGGGGGGGAACCAACCTCTTCCTCCAGCCTGTCTGTGGAAGAAGGACACGTTTCCGACACTGTGGCCTCCTCCAGTGAGCTGGATAGTAGCGGGAACTCCATGAACGAGGCTGAGGCTACAGGGTCCCCGACTGGACTCCAGACATCAGTACCCCGTGAGCGACGAGATTCAGGTGTCGGGGCCTCACTTACCAGACCCTGCAGGTGGGAGTTCAGGGTAAGGGTGGGGCAGGGCTTCTGTTGTCTCTCTCTTTCTCCCTTCTCCCTTTCCCTCCCCCTCCTCTCATCTCTTCCCTTACCCCTGTTCTCCCCTCCCTTCCTTGTCCCCCTTCCATATCCCCCCTTCCTGCTGCCAATTTTTTAGTCACAAGGCGCAGGGGAAAGTTCTTAGGGGCTGAGTGATTGCCTGCCAGCAGCCAGTCCCAGAAGAAAAAGAGAAAGAGTACGGGACTCAGGAATCTAAAATGTAAGCTTTAGGACCTGCCTCTGCTATAGCCTGTGCAAACTATAGCTCCTTTTGGGTTTTAGTTAGCCCATGTGTAAATCAAGGGCATTGCAGGAGATGGTCACTGATCCCCAGCTTCACTATTCTGGGTTTCTCAGAGCAGCCCCTCCCCTGCAGTCTTGAATGGAAGAGGGGCTCATACTGCTTGCTGGCACTAGATGGGCCTGATCTCTGTACCACCTCCCTGACAACATCTTGGCCTCTGGGCAGCCCTGGAAATCAAGACTAAACTTCCTCCACCCTGGAGCCCTGCAGCAGTGCTGACAGTGGTCCCATCTCTTTGTATATTTTTTCTTTGGCGGGGGGAGGAAAAGGACCAGAAGAATACAACTTTTCCTAAGGTTTGCTGAAACCTGCTCCTCCAGCCTTCTCTACCCCCTCGCCCCTCACTAGGAAGCTCCGTTGGCATAGCTTTCAGAACTCTCACCGGCCCAGCCTCAACTCGGAGTCACTGGAGATCAACCGGCAGTTTGCCAGCCAGATACACCTCCTGCACAAGGGCTCACTGCTGCGGCTCACCACTTTCATGGAGAAGTACACCATCCCCCATAAACAGGGCTGGGTCTGGTGAGTCCTCCTGGGCCAGAGTGGGCACTGAGCTGCTTATCCAGGTCTTAGATCCCTCCCTGCCCCACTCCATGGTCCTGTGAGGGTCACCCTCAGATGGTGGGTCAGGCAGGCAGAGCCCCTATGTCAGTGGACGGGTGGGATGTGCTGGGAAACTGGAGAGGCCAGCATGACTCCGGGTGCCTTATGTATGTCTGTGGGAGATGCACGTGGGATTTACATGAGTGTGTGCCATGAATGAGGAGGGGGTGAAGGGGGTACCTCTTCTATCCCAATTTCCATGCTGCCACCAAGGAGAATGTCCTGAAATGCAGCTTTGGTGGTCATTTTCCTGACAAAACCCTGCTGTGGCTCTCTATTGTCAAAGAATAAGGTCCAGTTTCTTTCCCATCATGATCGTTTCACGTTTCAACCCTGCCTCATCTGTCAGGGTCTTTACCCTACCACACCCAAACAACACCACCATTCAGGCCAGCAGACCAGTCACCCTTCTCTGAATGTAGAGTCTGGTTCCTGCCTCTTTACCTTTGGCCATGCTCTTCTCTCTGCCTGGAATGTCTTCTTTTCCCCATTTCTCCTCTGGGACAATGATTACCTATACCTCAAGAACTGGCTGAATTTCTGCCTTCCCTTTGAAGCCTTCCCTGACCTGCTAGGTACAGTTCCCCTCCCTTGTGGGTCTTCCTTAAGTTCTTGGCTCACTTCTGGCCATGTGTAATGTGTATTGTCACTGCCTGCCAATGCAGTCATCTCCTTGACCAGACTGAGAGCTCCCCATGTTCCTCTGGGACTCCCTAGGACTGGGCCTAGGGTGGGTGCTCGATGAATGTTGACTCTGGACAGATGGCATGTTTCTTACCCAACCTGAGTCCCCAAGACTGGAGATAGTCTCCAAGCTGTGTCTGGGCCTACCCTGTCCCCATTCCTGATCTTTTATCTCTCCCTTAAATAGGTCAGTCCCCAAGTTCATGAAGAGGAACAAGACACCAGACTACCGGGGCCAGCAGGTATTTGGGGTGCCGCCCCTCATTCACGTGCAGCGCACAGGCCAGCCACTGCCCCAGAGCATTCAGCAAGCCATGCGCTACCTGCGTAGCCAGTGCCTGGACCAGGTGAGGCCTTCCAGGGATCATGAGAAGAGATGGCAATGGGAAAGAAGTCCAAGGCTGAGGGACTGGGGAGGGGAGCCACTCTGGCCTTTCCCCTGGGTCGGGCTGGCCCAGCGGAGACTTTTCCTATACTCATGAAGGCCAAAGAAGGATGGACTCAAGCTCCCTTTCACCTGGCTTTGGGCCAGCTTTTTTTCTCACCCGAGTACAGTAGCCCCCATCTACCAGGAGCCTGCCTTAGCCTAGGACCTTGTTTTCCTACTCATCTCCCCTAAGGCCATCTCTCTCCTTGAACCCAAAGCTATAAAAACCTATCTCTCCGATTTTTCCACTTCTCTCCTACCCTGCCTAGCAGGAAGCTTGCCAGGCTTGGGGGTCTCTGGGGTGGCCTACACTCCTGACACCCAGTCTATGGCTGGCCTCACAGTCTCCTTCCCTCCCCTGCATGGGCCAGGTGGGCATCTTCCGCAAGTCTGGGGTGAAGTCCAGGATCCAGAACCTGCGTCAAATGAATGAGACCTCCCCTGACAATGTCTGCTATGAGGGCCAGTCTGCCTATGATGTGGCTGACTTACTGAAACAGTATTTCCGGGACCTGCCCGAGCCCATCTTCACCAGCAAGCTTACTACCACTTTCCTGCAGATCTACCAGCGTGAGTCACCCACCTATCCCCAGTAACTTGCCAGGTTCTCAGCCTTCCTGAATCCTAGAGTTTGTCTAAGATAAACCTTGTGCAGGCAAGTATAGCCATGCCCATGAGCTCAGTGAAAGATTTTCAATGCCAAGTTGTAAGGTTGTTAAAGACCACATTCTATTCCCCAAACCCATTATATGGAAGGATAGACTGAGGCCCTGAAGAAAGGCAGGGACTTCCACAAGGGTACATTTCATATTAGACCCGGGCTTGATCTAGCACCCAGAGGCCCACCCCCCCCCCAGAGTCCACCTTCCCCCTTAGCAATTTCACTTTGGGACTGCTGTGCCTTCTACATTCCTGGAATGCAGAGGCTCTTGGGGAGTAAGGAAGTCCATCTGTCATGCCTTCCTCACAGTCCTCCCCAAGGATCAATGGTTGGCAGCCACACAAGCCGCCACCTTGCTGCTCCCCGATGAGAACCGAGAGGTACTACAGACCCTGCTCTATTTCCTAAGTGACATTGCCTCTGCTGAGGAGAACCAGATGACAGCCGGTAACTTGGCAGTGTGCCTGGCACCTTCTATCTTTCACCTCAATGTCTCCAAGAAGGATAACCCCTCACCCAGGTGAAACAGGGCAAGGCATGGCAGGGAGGGTTTGGGGCTCATTGGCTTTTTGGCCCTGGTTGGCTGGCACTGTAGTTCCCAGGCACCACCACAAGGGGTCAGTCTGACTCTTCAGGGGCCTGAGGCTGGTTGGATGCTGTGAAGCAGGGGCTTGAAAAGGGCAACAGATTGTTTTGTGTTCAGGACTGGCAAGCAGGCTTCTGGGGAGCTTGCCTTGTGCCCTTGTGCCATCCTCTCTTCGTGGCCCTTCCCTCCAGGATCAAGAGCAAACGCAGCCTAGTTGGCCGGCCAGGCCCTAGGGACTTGAATGAGAACATGGCTGCCACCCAGGGCCTATCACACATGATCAGTGACTGCAAGAAACTTTTCCAGGTGAGTCACTCTAGGCCATGGTGCCTACTTCCCAGACCCAGTAGAACCAACATACCTGACCTTTGCACCCTAAATCAAGGATAGGGACAATCTTGACCACCTATGCCTCAATCTCCTACTTTCAGCTCTTCCCCTGTAGTTTTTCATCTACCACCCTGCAGCAGCCAGACCTCTGCTCCCTTAAAATGAACCTGGCAGACCCCACAGGCTCTAGGACTGGGAGTCCCTGACCCTCTGCCACTCTCCATGGCCCCCAACCCAGCCTGTGTATGCCCTCCCAGGTGCCCCAAGACATGGTGCTGCAACTGTGTGGCTCCTACAGTGCAGCTGAACTCAGCCCTCCGGGCCCAGCCCTGGCTGAACTGCGGCAGGCCCGGGCTGCTGGTGTAAGCCTGAGCCTCTATATGGAAGAGAGCATCCAGGAGCTGCTGCACAATGCTGCTGAGCGCTTCAAGGGCTGGATGAGCATGCCGGGGCCCCAGCACACAGAGCTGGCTTGCAAGAAGGTGAGGACCTTGCTGCCCAGGCTGGCCATGGGACCAGGAGGGGGCAGAGCACAGGCTGTGTGCAAGGATCCCCAAGGAAGGAGCTGCCCCGCCTCTCACTGTGCTTCTGCATGGAGAATGGAGAATGGCAGGCAGCAGAGCAAGCACCGTAAGGAAGTGAGAATCAAACGAGACCAGGGCTCTGTCTTGGGGAGCACCTGCTGGCATTACCTTCCCGAAGGCCTGCTTCAGACAGGTATACTTTTAGAGCCTCACTCCCATCCCTCCCTGCACCGCAGTCATGCCAAGCTCCTTACATTTCCACCTTTGTGCTTCTTGCCGCTGCTGTTCTTCTGCCAGGATGGACCTGCCCCAAGCATTATATTTCCCCAGCCTTTTTCAGCCCCAATTTGATATGCCCCCTCCTCCACTCAAAGGCTCCAGTCATGCCCCAGGCTGGAGGTGACTTCTCTCTGTCCTTCTTTACATGAGCCATGTTCTTTCTCCAATTCTGATTATAAGTAAGGCCACAAGTCCGAGGTTTGCCATGGTCATAGTAAAAACCCCCTCACAGGATCAGGGTAAGAGGCTTGTACAGGGCCTGGTACATGCAAAAGGCACCAAGAGTGGCAGCTTTTGTTGCTTTGCACGTGCTCCACTTTCCACGCTAGGTGGGGGAGTTCATTGAGGATGACCACCATCTTCGGTTCCAGAAATTCCAAGCACTGTGCCCAATTGCTTGGTAGAGCCTAGTAGGCCTTGGAGAATATGAGTCCTGTCATCTTTTTGTGCTCTTGAGCAGGCAGAGGAGCAGTAATCTGGAAAGGAGAAAGAGGACAGGAAACACAGGGCCGGTCTGTCTGGATCTGGCTGGGGTTAGCAGAGTAGCCCTGCAGCCTTCCCTTGTTGGGGGCTGGAGTGAGGGCAGGCTGGTGCCCAGGGGTGGAGTGGGAGTTCTCCAGCCCTGACAGCTGCCCCGTCCCCACTCTTGTGGCTCACAGGCACCAGACGGGCACCCACTGCGTGTGTGGAAGGCATCCACAGAAGTGGCGGCCCCTCCAGCTGTGGTGCTACACCGTGTCCTGCGGGAGAGGGCCCTCTGGGATGAGGATCTTCTGCGGGCCCAGGTGTTGGAAGCCCTGATGCCGGGTGTGGAGCTGTACCACTACGTCACTGACAGCATGGCACCTCATCCCTGCCGCGACTTTGTGGTGCTCCGGTGAGGGGCTTGAACTGTCACCCTTCTGTGCTTGGGGGACTGGGGAGGTTGGGAGGAAACCGATGCCAGGAAGCTAAATGTGTGCATCCCTTCCCCACAGGATGTGGCGCTCTGACCTGCCCCGTGGAGGTTGCCTCCTCGTGTCTCAGTCCCTGGATCCTGAGCAACCTGTGCCGGAGTCGGGGGTGCGGGCTCTGATGCTCACGTCCCAGTACCTCATGGAACCCTGTGGCCTGGGCCGCTCCCGGCTCACTCACATCTGCCGTGCTGACCTCAGGTACAAAGCCCCCTCAGCCCTGGTACCCCCCACCGCCCCGCCCCATGCTCCTGATCCTAGGAGGCAAGTCCTATCTTCCTTGTCCCTGGCAGGGGCTCAAGGGAAGAACCCACAACTCATGCCTTCCTGCTTCTACCTCCTCAGGGGCCGTTCTCCTGACTGGTACAACAAAGTCTTTGGACACCTGTGCGCCATGGAGGTGGCAAAGATCCGGGATTCCTTCCCAACCCTGCAGACAGCTGGCCCTGAGACAAAGTTGTGAGCCTCAGCCTGATCCCAGAATGCCACTGCCCAGGCCACCTGGCACAAAGGCAGTGAGGGGGGATGAGAGCAGAGAACCCCCAGATGGATGCTGCTCCTAAGGGTAGAGGCAAGGCCATGCAGTCCCCCTTACTTCCTGAAGTTCCTCCATATGTACAAGGGAGGAAAATAGAATTTCAGTGTCCAGTCTCCATTCCATCTCCACCCCTGAACCTGTGTTCTCTTCTGAGAGAAAGGAGTCATTTTCAGAGCAGGAAGACAGCTACTGCCCTCTGGGTCCATGGAGCGACCAGTCAGTCTAAAGTCTTCCCAGCTTTCTTGCCTGTGGGTTGAGGAGACAGAGAGCAGTGTGTGCTCCCAGCTCTCTGCTATTCCGAGAGGTTAAGTCATCCTGTTTGCTGCTAGGGTCCCTTTGAGGTTGGACAGGAGGTTCTGGTCTTGCCTTTGGGCCCAGCATTGATCCTGAACTGGCTTTTGCAGAGAAATTGGACTGGAGTAGACAGGCACAGGGGCAGAGCAAAGTGCAGTCCCACCCACCATGAACTGTTTGATTTGTATAAATAAGATGCTGATTTTTATGAGGCTGATTTAAGGAGGGGGCAACAATGGGTCCCAGTAGGTGACATGACGATTTAGGATAGCTTGGGATGTGAGAGTAGGGAGAACCTTCCTTTCTCAGATCTGAAGAGACCAATGAACCAGTCTCCCCTGACTTGGGCCCCATAGTTTATCTGCAACTCCCTAGGGTCCCATATAGCCACTGGCTATGCAATGCCATGTCTAGCGAGTAAACAGACACCTCACAGGCTGAATAAAAGCAGATGGTGGTGAGGAGACACTTTCTGCATTTGCATCACTTTTCCTGCTCTTCTTGCCTGTGGTAGCAGGCTGATATGACAGCCCCTTCCTGCAGCAGAGATCTGGCCCCTGGTTCAAGCAGCCAGCCTGTCAGATGGAAGGGCTTAGTGTCATCTCAGTCCACTGGGACTTGATCCAAACCTGACCTATCCTACCTACCAGTCGTGTTGGTTCACGTGCAAAGTCAAATGCCAAACGCCAACTGGTGCTTTGTTATCTTTGGCTGAATAAACTGGAGTGGGATGGGTTCCAGCCAACCAGTTGTAATGTTTAAACCTATCTATTTTATTTGTACCTATAAATACTGTACAGTCAGTATTTTATCAATATTAAAAATGTGTTTATGTACATATAGTTAAATATATATATATTATACAGACACATCTATCTATATATATACACGCACACACATATTCTATCATGAGTGTACCATAATTTGTGGGTGGGGGCAGAGGTCTAGAAAGCCTCGGGGGGCAGGGCACTTAAGATGAGACAGGGGAGGTGGAGAGCATAGTCCATGTGATACTCCCCAGTGCAACAATAAAGCATTCCTAGAGATGCACTCTATCTGTGTGGTTGTCTTTGCAGAGATGATTGGCCAGTGACAAGGGACAAGTTACGATGCAGGTTCAGTTCAACCTCAGGTTCAGATGTTGTGAACATTAACAGAGGACACCAGGGGAGGCCACAGGAGAAATGGGGAAAGGCCTCAGTCTTTCTCATTGGGAGTTGATTTGGGCTGGGGGGAGGTAGGATTCCAAGAAGCCAGGGCTTCAGTAGAAGCCACAAACCCTATCCCCTGACTTGACCAGGTCCCCTATCTGAGCAGCTCCCAAGCATGACCTCATGCATGCTAATGATAGCCCTATGGAGGGATGCCTTTGGCTATGTTGTCCTTTCTTCCTCTGTTGCGCACAGCTCAAGCTGATGGATAAAGAGTTATGACCCAGTCTCAGGAAGCTTGGGGACCCTGTTCTACCCGCAAGACATGTCTCAGTGCCTCAGGGCAGCCCCTGATTTGGCTCCAGTGACCTGCAAAGAGATGCCTCCTCATATTGACTTACTGTAGGAAGTACTTTTTTGGTCACATTGCTGTAGCCATAAAATTCCCAGGCTCTGAGGGGCAGCTGGAGAGAGTATAGGCTTTCCAACCAGTCTATTTGCACCCTTTGAATACTGTTGAGCAGCCTGGAGAAAACAAGTCCCTCTCTCCCTCTCTCTCTCTCTCTCTCTCTCTCTCTCAGAACCTTGGCTTCCTCTTGGGCCAAACAGGCCAGTGATCACCTCGTCACAAGTCTGACTTGGTAAATGTTCAACATGGCCCATCCCAGTCTGTACCTTTACCCAGCTTGAACAGATCAGGGTACTTGTCAAGTTCCTTTCTCTGTCACCTTCTTCCAGTCTCTTCTGGGTTCAGCCATACATACATTTCATTGGCCTTTCGTCACTGCTGCTGCCTGGGGGTCTTGGCTAGACCTGGAAGAGAGTGGAGCAGAGGGCCTGTTAGCCCCTTGACTTTGGGAAAACAATGAAGGCAACCCATGTATGATGGTAGGATAGGAGATCACTCAAGCAGCTCTGGTGTTAGGCAATACTGGTGTGAAGCCCAAGCCAGTACTTTTCCAGGCAGGTCCCCTGGACCTGTACTTTTCCCCTAGCTAGGGGACCTTCTGGCACAGTGCTGCCCCACTTGGTCATGGAAGGAGGCCATGGTGATGGTAACAGAGAATGAGGTTGAGCATGCTGTTCATGGGTGGCATGAAATTGACCTCCCAGGTGATGGCCACTAGGAGACAGAAAAGAGTTACAAAGGAGGCTCTTAGAAGGGCCACAGAATTCTCCTAGTCTTTCAGCTCTGGATTCTGAGGCCCTGGACCAGTTGCCTGGTGTGGCTCCTCCATGTTTGTCTTTCTGAGAGAGGTAGTACCAAGCAGGGGAGCTTCTCTGGGCCTTAGTGTTATTCCCCTGTGTAAAGCAGAGGCTTTCATTCCTCCATCCCTGCATCTCTGCCTGGCCCACCATGCAGTCTGTGAATGGACTGTCATAGCTTATAGACATGGGAGTAGATGTCATGGTGATGAGGGTCACCCAGGCTGCTCCCACACATGGCAGGCACCACCCATGGCCATTTGTAACCCTCAGTCTTGTATCTTGATCCACCTTGAGTTAGCCTTTCCCTGGTGTCAGAGAATTTTCATCTTCAAATTTCCAACCCATATACTTCCCCGGACCCACTACTTCAATGAAACCAGACTGTGGGTGAATCCCACATGGGAACTAGACAATCAATCTGTGAGCATCAATTTGTTATTTTCTATAGTCTCCAGTGCCCTGTTGCCAGAGTGGCTGAGGGTACATGGTAGACAAACCCAGACAAGATCTATCATCACCAGGTTCTGTGACTTTAAGTGGCATATGAAACCTTTCTGATTTTGTTTTCCTCACAGAAGACAAGGCTAATGATTGTTTGTGTCTTGTAAGGTTGTTGTCATAGTTAAGTAAACCAATGAATGTGAATATGGCTACACAGTGCCTAGGACATGGCAGACACAAATAAATCATAGTCTCCCCTGCCCCGCCTCCTCCCTGCCAGTCAGCCTCTGTGGAGAGCTTGGGCCTGGGTGTGTGGCTGGGTGGGGGTGGGTTACATATGCATATGATTTCCTGACTTTCACCAATACCCCACCTACCCTTTTGACTCTCAGACCCCCACAACCTCGGCTTTCACCATTCTGGGCACACCCATCTCTTCACCAGGCTCTAAATATCCTGGTGATCTCTTTGTATCCTAACCACTGATTGGTTTTCACCCTACTTCCTCCTGAAGAATTTGGCCCCATGGGCTGATCTTCTTGCTTATCCTTCCATGCCCTCCTTTCTTATCCTGTTCTCTCTGTATCACCTTGTTCATTAGGGACCTCGCTAACATCCATTGTTTCAGTTTACACCTCTGTGCAGATGCCCCTACCATCATGACTGAGAGCTCCATCACTTCTTTTGGCTCTGGCCAGTATTTCCCACTGTATAAATGGACCTTCCCACCTGGAGGCCCCACCTGCACATGAAACATAACAGGCTCAAGCCAAACTCACCATCTTTCCACACACAGTCTGTTCCCTGCTTCCTGCTGTGTCTCAACTTGTGGTGCTGTCTCTTTCTGGCTGCCCAGCTCGGATCCCCACATCAGCCATGATCCCTCCTTCTTTCTCAACCAATGCATCCATCCATCCATTCAAATTCTCATCCATTCTGCTATTCGACATGTAGTTGTGGAATGTCAGTTTTTTGCCAGACTCTGCTGAAGCACACAGAATACATCAGTTAGCAAGACTGATAAGATTCTCACTTGCCTTTAGTGCACATTGTAGTAGATGGATGGGTGGAGGGAGGTGGACAAGCTAACTTCAGCTATGATAATGGTGATGAAGGCATTAAAACCTGCTGAGGTAGTAGTGACTGAGCACTTACTCCAATAGGGTGGTCACAGAGGGCCTTTTTGAGCAGGTGATATGGAAGCCAAGACCTGAGGAGAAGGAATGGGCCATGCAAAGATTTAGGGTAAAGAGTTATGGGCAGAAGAAATACTGAGCAAGTACCATGACTTTAGGGTGGAGACAGAGTTGACATTTCCAGGTCAGGGTGGCAGGGGTGCAGGGAGTGGGGGAAAATGGGTGAAGGTGGGATCAAAGACGTAGGGCCAGGTCACGTGGGCCTAATGAGGAAGTAGCCACATCTGGTTGAGTTTTGCTGCATGGCATTCCCCCTTCCAGCCCCTGCCCCAGTGTCTGCAACAACCCAGTTCACTGTGCATTTCTTTCTACCTGGATATTCAGCAGAGGTCCTTACCTCTGTCTCTCCTCTTGCACCCTTTTCTACCTATACCCAGTACCAGGTTAATCTTTCTAAAGTCGAGTGTCTTTCTGACTCAAAAACTGTCAATGCTTCCACTTTCCCTCCCTCTCCAGTTGACTACTAAACTATGGCATTCAGGACCCCACAATGCAGCCTTGATCTGTCCACCAAGTTTCTTCCCCCTTCACTTCTGTTCTCCAGCCATGTCCTGGACAAGCTCCTTTAGTTCCTTTACGTAGGACTATCTTGGACTCAGTAGACCCAGGTTCAAGTCTCATCTCTGCCAGTTCTTAGCTGGGGGCTGTGGACAAATTATTTAATCTTTCAGGGCCCTAGTTTCCCTATACATAACTAAAATGAGGTTCAGAAAGATGTGTGAATTACTTCGCAAGGTAGGTTGATTATTGCAAGGTATTCTCACCCTCCAACCTCACCAGTCTGGCAACACTCAGGCCCAATATGTCTCTACAATAAAGTCATTCCCAGAACTTCAGCAAGGTTTGTTCTGTCCCTCCTCTGAGTTGTCATTGCCCTTTGCATCTAAGACCTCCATCTTGCTGATGCCTCATCTTAGGATTCTTTGGGCACCAGTCACATTGCCAGTATCCCCATTAGATTGTGAGCACCTGGGATCCAGATCCTGGTGAGATTCATCTCTGAGTCCTTCATAGTGCCCAGCTTGAGGAAGCTGGGAGGTCCAGGGAAGGCATCTGGAGACACAGAAGTGGGATCAAGTCCTGGTTCTGCCACTTGTTAGCAGTGTGAACTTGACTGTCTGAGCCTCATCTGTAAAATGGGTTCAAGAATGCCTACCTCTCTAGGGTGTTGCAGGGAACCCACGTATCCAGTACAGTGCCCAGTATAGTCCTAGGCAGAAAGGGACCACTTCCCTGTGTTTTCTGTGTAGGCTCCTTTACTCCAAGGCCTTGCTGTCCAAGTCCCATCCCCCGCAACTTGGTTTGCCCTCTTCTATCCTCTCTGTTTACACCCTTCCAGGCTCAGCTAGCCTCCCCCAACCAGCCTGCCTCTGAGCTCATGAAGTATTTTTTGAGTGAAGTTTTATCACATAAAACTGACCTCAAATGTACAAACTCATCTCTTCATCTAGGTTATGACATCCAGGACAGGGGCTAAGTGAGAGGTGTCTCTGTAGTTCCAGTGGCCAGCGCTGGGTCTGGTCTAGAAGAGCCAGCGTCAGGGAGCTTAGCGAGTGTGTGCTGAATGCAATTGAATGTTTGTGTGTAGGAGCAGGGAGACATGAAAGAACATGAAATTGGGGTTGTGGGAATGGGAAGGGGCCCTGGAGCTTGAAGGAACCTGGGGAAGGTTGAGTAAGGATGGCAACAAACTTCCTCTACCCAGGAGGAAGCACATGGATACTGATTGCTGACTCTATACCAGGCCCACACAGGATATCCTTTAACTTCAAAAGTCCCTTGTGCATTGTTATCATCCCATTTTCCTGGATGGAGATCTGAGAGTCTGAGAGGCAAGGAGACTTACCCTGGAGTGCACAGCAAGCAAGTGGCTCAGCTGGGACTTCCGTCCAGACTCCCAAGGTTGTCTTCTTCCCACTACCCACTGAGAGTGAAGTGAGAGGATGCTCCCACCTCTTGCTGGTAGTGTCAGTGTGTCTGCTAGAATGGTGGAGAGGGACCCGGGAGTGGTCACAAGCATGAGAGCTATTGAACAAGGGGGGAAAAGCATTTGAGGAAAGCTGAAACCAGAATGGAGGGCAGAGGGGTAGTGCTGCAGGGATTGCACACTAGTCCTGGAAGTTACTTTCCTCTGCCCCAGGCCACCTCCACAGGCTGCTGGGGGTTGGTCTGCCTGCCCCTAGGATTCCTGCCCTGCCCGAGAAGGGCCATAGGGTGGCCTTGGGCTGCTGCAGCCTCTAGACAGGTGGATGTTATCTCAAGCTAATGGAAAAGGCCTGGGATTGAGCAGAGACTGGGGCAGCATATGGACTTTCAAGGCCCTGCCTACTTTTGTCTTCATAGGCCCTTCCTTCCTAAGCAATATTTTAAAATTGCATTGATATAAATATTGTCTGGGCTGGACTAATCATTATAAATATATCCATTGGCATTATATTCATTTTTCTCTTCTGATAATAAAATAAAGTTAAATCTTTTTCTTGGGCCCTAGATGCTAGGCCTACAAAACTAATAATAAGCTGGACCTGGCAGAGGGTAACACAGAAGCTATAAATGAGTAAAAACACCTCTGCTCAGGGGGAGAGAGGTCCTGAGGCCTGCACAGCTGGGTGTCCATTTCTACATTTCCCTTTGGGCGCATTGAACAAGAATGTAGACACCCCTTATCATTTCCCAGCTCTGCCCCAGCTATACTTCCTAGTCCAGAGAGGCAAGCAAGTTCCTATCAGGGCCTCTAACTGGTTTCTACGACCTTAGACAAACTCCTTGCTGTCAGATGACAGTGATTTATGGCCCCAAGCTCCTGAATGGAAGGCAGGGCCCCCAGCTCCCAGCTTCTCCTCTGAGGGGCCGGGGAAGAACTGAGCCTGGCCTAAGACTGGCCTCCTTCCAACAAGCTCCCCCAGGGGGTGGAGTTCAGCTGAACCAGTGGCTCCAGCTTGTCCCTGGAGTGGGACATGTTGTCCAGGTCACAGAAAAACATCAGCATAAACAAGCACTGATTGTGTAGTCAGAGGAAATGGCCATGTCCTGGCCTGTGACAGCTTTATGAGGAGGGGAAGCAGAGTTGAGGGGAGACAAAGATGGGGGATGAAGGAGCAGGGTGCTGAGAAGGGAGACAGGGCCCAGGGCCCAGGGCAAGGAGGGGGAGTCACAGAAATGAAACCCAGCCCCTCTTCAGTGTAGTTGACACAGTTTGCCTATGTATTTTCTCATTAGATACTCACAAAACCTCTGGTGGCTCAGATGGTAGAGAATCTGCCTGCAATGAGGGAAACCCGGGTTTGATCCCTGGGTTGGGAAAATCCCCCAGAGGAGGGCACGGCAACCCACTCCACTATTCTTGCCTGGATAATCCCATGGACACAGGGGCCTAGCAGACTGTAGTCCATAGGGTTGCACAGAGTCAGACATGACTGAAACAACATAGCACGCATGTAGGGATGGATCTGGAGCAGAGGCTTGCCCCTACATGCCCAGAGGGAGATTTTTCATTTAATTCTTTAGAAATTTTGAGAGGAGAAAGCCAGGAGCTTAGGGCTCAGCCATGGTGTGAACACCTAGCAAGACAGGCAAAGTCTTAAAAAGATGCAGCTGGGCTACAAAATGTAAGTGATGCATTGGTCTAGGACTTGGCATTGAAAATCTACAGTTTTACTACTGATATACTGGTGAGTCCCAGTGTCCTCTGCCAGCCTCTGTCCCCTTCCCTCCCACCAGCTCTCACCCCAGGCCACCTGAGTCCTGAGGTCTTGTGTGGATGGGAGTGTCCAGGCCTAGCCAACAAGTGTTAGCCCTGGAGTTACGGGTTTTAGTGGAAACAGGAAAGGAACGTGGTAGAGAAAAGCCATCAGAGAGCTTTGGAGCTGCACTAGCCCACCACATGGCAGCCTTTCCAGGAAAGGGAAGCAGAACCACAGTAGCTGCCTTCAGTCTAACCCAGTTCTTCTCGATGGAAGGCAATCTTGCCTCCCAGGGGACATTTGACAATATCTGGAAATGCTTTTGATTGTCACAACTAGGGGGCAGGAGGGAGGGGCATGTGCTAGTGGCACACGGAATGGCAGAGAGGCCAGGGATGCTGCTGCTTAGAACACAGGACAGGCTCCATAACAAAGAATTTCCCCACCCCCAAACATCTATAGTGCCAGGGCTAAGAACCCCTGGTCTAACCCAAAGCCTTCCGGCTGTGATTGGGGTTAACTGGCCAAGACCAAAGTCTGGAGATCAAGAATGAGAAGGTAAAGGGGGAAGAAAAGAAGGGCTACAGGGAACTGACAGTACCACATAGCCCTGCTCTCGGAGCTCTGAAGGAGCAGCCCGCACAGCCACTGCAGCTTGGGCAGCTGGGTGCAGAGAGAAGTAGCAGGATGTAAGGAAAGAATTGTCAAGCTGGTGCCTTGGCAGTGGCAAGCAAATAGACAAGATTGGGTGCCCTCTAGGAGCTCAACTCTCCACCAGACACCCAGGGAGGGACAGTACCTAAGAGTCATCTCTCACAGCCACACAATCCTTTACATCCAACTATGCATTGCTCTTGGAGAAGGCAATGGCACCCCACTCCAATACTCTTGCCTGGAAAATCCCATGGACGGAGGAGCCTGGTAGGCTGTAGTCCATGGGGTCGCTAAGAGTCGGACACAGCTGAGCGACTTCACTTTCACTTTTCACTTTCATGCATTGGAGAAGGAAATGGCAATCCCCTCCAGTGTTCTTGCCTGGAGAATCCCAGGGACAGGGGAGCCTGGTGGACTGCCGTCTGTGGGGTCGCACAGAGTCGGACATGACTGAAGTGACTTAGCAGCAGCAGCAGCATTGCTCTGTTCACTGGCTTCTGTGGTTCTCATCAGTGCTTCAGCGATAGACAGGATGAAGGTGCTTCTGTCTGCTCTGGGGTAGTAGAAAAAACCCTACTCCATGAGTCAGGAGCCATGAAGTTGTGGGGGGTCTCGACTCAACTCTTTTGCTTCTCAACTATGTGACCCTGAGCAAGACCTCCACAACCAGCTCTTTTTCTAAGCCCATAGGATCTAGGAGGCTGAACCAGGGTATGCCCTCACACTCGCCATCAGAGGGTAGATGTGGGGCCTTCTGGGCTCCTGTTCCCTGAGAAGAAGCCCCTGGCCCTCTCCTGGGTATGGATAGGCCTATGCATATACACATGTGTCTATGGACATGTGTGTTGCACACACATACTCATGTGTGCACACAGTCCAGACTCTTTGTTTCCTGGCTCAAGCAAATGTGAAGAGAAGAATGGATAGGATCAAGAACTTACAGAAAGCAAGGATCTTAGCCCCAGGATGGTTTCAGAAGCAGCTGGGTGAGCTTACTGCTATCCAGACTTCTGCAAGGAAGTGAACCTCAGCAAGGGGGTGCAGCAGGTGGCTGTTGCTGAGGCAGGAAGCCCAGCTCTCAGGTGGGGTATAGTCAGAAGCATGGCCTCCAGTCAGCCTTTCTTGGACTGCAGCCCTCCTCCTAGACAGCCTCCAGGAAAGTGTCACAGAGTTGCCCTGACAACATGGCCAAGAAGTTTGTAAACATCTGAGATGATGTCTCTTTCCAAGTGGGGTTTTTGCCAAGACCTCAGCCTTGTGCTATCCTGGTTTGCCTACACACAGGGGGTGAAAACCAGCAACCAATGTATGGAGATGTCTCTCCGTGTCATTGTTCATGGGATGCTCAGGCTGTGCAGCCAAGGTTAAAAAGCAAATAAGTGCCACCAGGGTAAGAGACCAGTGCATGATTCCAGGTTGCTGACAACAGGGGACAGGCACGCCAGGTTTTACTTATAGCAAGAGAGGAGAGAGAGTTCTCAAGATTCAGTCCCTTGCAGAGTGTGGGTCCCCCAGGGCTGGAGGATCTGTTCTGAAGCATGACTACAGGTGCTACACTTCATGGAGCAGCAGAAGAACCCCATTCTTCCCCTCCCCGCCTCCAGGGGCTGAAATATAGAAAGTTGGGGGCATACTTGACGGTCACTGATGTCAGGGATTAAGCAGAACAAAGGAAAGTACATAAAGCCTGGAATGGAGAGAGAGTCCCTCACAAGGCCGTAAGCTGAGAACAGCATTCCAGGCACAAGACCAAGTGCGGGTAGGGGGTGGACAGCTGCAGGAGACTGCCTTTCCCAACATTCACTGAGCCTTTTCTTATCTCCCCTCCATCTTGCTCCCATCCCCAGAAGGACAGAAACCTACTCATAGCCACTAGGGCAAAGTCCTGAAAAAAACCAGGGAAGGGGTGCCAAAGAGGGCCCAAAAGCCAGAGCAGACCACGGGCAAGAGCAGGGCTGGGTTTAGGGCTTACGTGGGCAGCAGGTGTGCTGGAGGGCACATGAGGGCTGGCTTGAGTGGAAACATGTGTGGGCTGCAGCCTTATTGGATGCCAATAAGCCAAGAGCCATCGACCATTTCTAGAAAAGCTGCATAGAGCATCTTATATAATGTTCTGTTCTTCTATTTCAAATCCATTAGCTTGGCACATAGAAACTGGGGCACTACAAGGGCTTCCTGACCAAAGCTTTCATATACTTGCTTTTGCTCTCTCATTCCCTCTCTCTACTCCTCTTAAGCTCTCTTTCTCCTTTCTCTATTGCTCTTTCTGTCCCATCTCTCCATCTAGCATTCATCAAGACGGCTCTGGGCCCAGAGTTGAATAAAGCCCAGACTGCCTACAAGGAGTTCAAAATCCCATGCAGGAGGCAAATATGGAAATTGTTCAATACATGGCAATAACTCACAAGTCAGACATAGGCACAGCCTGGAGAGTAAAGGATGAAGAGTGGGTGGGGAAAGCCAGAGTAGGTTTCATAGAGGAGGCACAGTCTAAATGTCTTCAAAGGTGAGTATGAGTTAGGTGACAATGGGAAGGCCAAGGAAGGCATTCCAGTTGAGGGGACAGCATGAGTAAAGACAAGGGAACTGGAGGTGTAAGCAAGCACCAGATTGTAAATGGCATTCAGAGCCAGTGTTTCTCAAACTGGATTCTGCTGAGTGCTATGTCCTATGAGAAATACGGGATAGATGACATACATATTAGCATAGTACAGATACTGATCTGCTCTATAATAAAGAATGAAGCATTTTCCTAACATATTTGCCCTTGAAACCCTTTTTGTCTCCAGATTCCAAGGATCATCCCAAGCCACATAATTTGGGGACTGCTGCCATAGACTCAAGGGAACAAGCAGAGGGTTTTAGGTTGCGAGTGACAAGATTGGGCCTGTTTTTTGGAAGGCTCACTCTGGATGATTGTGTGGGTTGTGGACATGAGAGGGCAAGAAGAGCTGCAGGGAGATCAGGGGAGATTGCTGTAATCATGAAGGCAGGAGAATTAAGAGTCCCACTCATAGCAAAGGTACAGCAGGGATGGTTCATGACATCAGAGCCAGCCTCGTCTTTGAATTGGGCCCAGTCCATGCACCCTGAAGCTTGCCCACAGCCCAGGACTGAGCCCTCATGGTCAGCCAGGCCCACTTCAAGTCTGCCTGTACTCTCCCTGACCAGTCCTACTCCACCTTTCCAGCCTCAGTTCCTCCAGACTGCCTAGGATGCCAGTGTGCTGACAGTTGAGGAGGTTGGGTTTCTGGCTTCTCTCCATCTTAAAATCTTGAAAGACTGGGTTCCCACAACACCCACAGTCCTCAAATCCATTTCTCCCTAATGGAATCTGTAGTATGAATACAACTGGCCCCAGGCTTCCTTCTCTTTTATGAAACATTTTATGATCTCCCACTAGAGGGATTATTTTGGGAAGGCTAGCTGAACAGTGAGGATGGAGGTACAAATAGTAGCTCATCTTTCCATGGATTAACCTCAGTTCCACACCCTGGTAAAGTGTGGAAACACTCTAATGGGCTATTGCTGTAGGCAATAGCAATGGGCACCTTTCTTCACATGGACACACACTGCATACACTGAACAAGGCCCCCAGCCTACAGGTGCCTGGACTGGCCCAATGTTCACAAAAAGAACATGTAGCCAGTGACACTCATATACTCATTCAGAGACTCAGACACACACACACACACACACACAACATCTTGACCTGATTGCTTATATGAATTCATTTGGACACCAGGAATATTTTGTTCTGACTGTTTTAATGGGATGGATTTGACACAGATGTTTTTATAAGGCCTAAAATTAAAGCATTAAATTTTCACCTTAAAAATGATGATTATTATCAAGTTCTATTTGAATAGGACATCCCAAGTTAGATCCTGTAATTTGGTAATGGTAGTGAATAATTCTCTTACAACTCTAGTTTAAAAGTTAAAAAATGAATGTAGTAAGTATAACCATAGCTAGTTGTTATCCATAAGTTATTATTAGCTTAAAATAAAGTGTAACAATTTTAACATAGTTTATGTTTGCCTCATGGTAACTGTAAGAAGAAAACCTCTACAGATTTTTACATAAAAAGGACACTTAACAGAAGCACATGATAAAGAATTCAAAGCATACTGATACCAAAATACATCAAAACATGAAAAAGAGATAGCAGAACAAGAAATAAGGGACAGCATATCTTCAAAACAACCAGAAAACAATGAATAAAATGACAGTAAGTTCTTAAAAAAATTATAATGATAAGTCCTTACCTATCAATAATTACTTTAAATATAAATGGATTAAATTCTCCAATCAAAGGACATAGAATGGCTAAATAGATTTAAAAAAAACAAGATCCAATGATATGCTGCCTACAAGAAATTTGCTTTAGCCTTAAAGATGCAAATAGACATAGTGAATGGATGGAAAAAGTCACTTCAAATAAATGGTAGTTTAAAAAAATCAAGGTATCTATAATTATACCAGACAAAATAGGTTTTAAACTAAAGATAGTAAAAGGAGACAAATAAAGTCATGACAAAATGATAAAGGGGTCAAATTCATCAAGAAGATGTAACAATTATAAATATTTATGTGCCTCATATCAAAGCATCTAAATATATAAAACAAAAACTAACAGAGCTAAAAGGAGAAATAAACAGCAATATAACAATGATTGGGGACTTTAATACCCTGCTCTCAACAATGGATAGATCTTCCAGATAGACAATCAATAAGGAAAAAGCAGATTTGAGCAGCACTATAGACAAAATTTATCTAGCATACATATATAGAAAATTCTATCCAGCCACATCAGAATGCATTCTTCTCAAGTGCTCACAGAAAATTTTCAAGGAAAAACCATATATTAGGCCACAAAACCACTCTTAGCAAGTTCAAGAAAATTGAAATCATACCAACTATCTTCTCTGACCACAATGGAATGAAACTAGAAACTAATAAGAGGAAAACTGGAAAATTCATGAATACATGGAAATTAAACAACAGCCTCCTGAACAACAAAGAGATAAAAAGAAGAAATTAAAGCAGATATGAAGGACTCTCTTGAGATGTATGGAAATTGCAACACAACAGACCTGAATTTATGGGATGCAGTAAAAACAATTCTGAAAGGGATGTTCATAACATTAAACATCTACATTAAGAAACAAGAAGGATTCCATAAGCAACCTAACACTACACCTTAAGGAACTAGAAAAAGAAAAACAAACTGAGCCAGAAGTTAGCAGGAGAAAGGAACTGATATATATGAGAGAAGAAATAAATAAAAGAGGGAACAGAAAAGATCAACCAAACTGAGTTGATTCTTTGAAAAGAAAAAGTTGACAAGCCATTAGCTAAACTAATCAAGGAAAAAGGGGATAGGACCCAAATCAACAAAATTATAAATAAAAAGGAGACATTACAACTAATACTACAGAAATACAAAGGATCATAGGAGGCTGCTGTGAACAGCAATATGCCAATAAACTAGTCAACCTAAAGGAAATGGAAAAAGTTTTAGAAATATATAACTTACCAAGATTGAATAAGAACGAACTAGAAAATTTCAATAGACTAATTACTAGTAAGGGGATTAAATCTGTAATAAAAAAAATCTCCCAATGAAGAAAAAAAGCCCAGGATCAAATGGCTGCATTGGTGAATTTTACCAAACAATTAAAGAAGAATTAATACCAACCCTTTTCAGTCAGTCAGTCCTTAACCCTAACCCTAACCCTTTTCAAAATTTCCCAAAAAACCAAAAAGGAAGAAATATTCCCAAAATCCTTTTACAAGGCCAGCATTATCCTGATACCAAAACCAGAAAAGGATACTACTAGGAAAGAAAACTATAGGCCAATACCTCTGATGAATATAGATGCAAAACTTCTCAATAAAATACTAGCAAACCAAATTCAGCAACACATCAAAGGATCATGCACCATGATCAAGTGGGATTTATCCTTGGGATGCAAGAATGGCTCAACATACACAAATCAATAAATGTGATACATCATGTTAACAGAGTGAAATAATCATATGATCATCTCAAGATGCAGAAAAAGCATTTGACAAAATCCAACATGTATTCATGATAAAAATCTTTAACAAATTAAGCATAGAAGGAGTGTATCTCAACATAATAAAGGCTGTACATGAAAAGCTTGCAGAGCTTCCCAGGTAGCACTAGTGGTAAAGATCCCACCTGCTAATGCAAGAGACGTAAAAGACACAGGTTTGATCCCTGGGTCAGGAAGATCCCCTGAAGAAAGGCATGGAAGCCCACTCCAGTGCCCTTGCCTGGAGAATCCCATAGACAGAAGAGCCTGGAGGGCTACAGTTCATAGGGTCACAAAGAATTGGATACGACTGAAGTGACTCAGCATGCAGGCACATATGAAAAGCCCATAGCTAACATTCTACTAAATGGTAAAAGGTTGAGAGCTTTTCCTCTAGGATCAAGAACAAGAAAAAAAAAAAAAAAAAGAACAGGATAAGTGTGTTCACTCTCACCACTCAATTCAACATATATTCAACATAATGCAAGAAGTCTTATCTAGAGTAATTAGGCAAAAAAGAAATAAAAGTTATTAGGATTGTGTAAGAAGAAGCAAAATTGTGTTTATTTGCAGATGACATAATTTTATATTTAGAAAATCCTAAAGACTCACCAAAAAAAAAAAACAAAACCCATTAGATTGAATCAATGGATTCAATAACCCTGCAGGATAAAAAATTAACATCAGTAGCATTTCTATACAAAACACATTTTCTGAAAAAGAAGTTGATTTCATTTACAATAACATTGAAAACAATAAAATACTTAGGAATAAATTTAACCAGGAAAGTGAAAGATCACTACTCTGAAAACTGTAAGACATTTGATGAAAGAAACTGAAGAAGACACAAATAAATGGGAGAGTATCTCGGGTTCATGGATTGGAAGAACCAATGTTGTTAAAATGTCAATACTACCAAAAAACAAATGTTGATACTACCTAACTGCCAAAAAAAACTATAGATTCAAAACTATAGCTTATTTATCAAGATTCCAATGACACTATTTATAGAAGTAGAAAAAAAAAACACACTCCTGAAATTTATATGGAACCACAAAAGACCCTGAACAGCTGAAGAAATCCTGAAAAAGAACACAGTTAGAGTCATCATACTTCCTGGTTTCAGGTTGTGCTATAAAGCTATAATCCTCAAAATATTATAGCACTGGTATAAAATTTCAGCTTCTTCGGCATTAGTGGTTGGGGCATAGACTTGGATTACTGTGATATTGAATGGTTTGCCTTGGAAATGAACTGAGATAATTCAGTAGTTTTTGAGACTGCACCCAAGTAGTGCATTTTGGGAACTTTTGTTGACTCTGAGGGATACTCCAATTCTTCTAAGGGATCCTTGCCCACAGTAGTAAATATAATGGTCATTTGAATTAAATTCGCCCATTCCCTTCCATTTTTGTTCATTGATTCCTGAAATGTCAAGGTTCAATCTTGCCATCTCCTGTTTGACCACTTCCAATTTACCTTGATTCGTGGACCTAACATTCCAGTTTCCTATGCAATATTGTTCTTTACAGCATCAGAGTTTACATTCACCACCAGACACATCCACAACTGGGCATTGTTTCTGCTTTGGCTTGGTCTCTTCATTCTTTCTGGAGCTGTTTCTCTGCTCTTCTCTAGTAGCATATTGGGCATGTACCGACCTGGAGGGTTCATCTTCCAGTGTCATATCTTTTTGCTTTTTCATACTGTTCATGGGGTTCTTAAGGCAAGAATATTGAAGTGATTTGCCATTCCCTCCTCCAGTGGAACATGTTTCATTAGAACTCTCCACCATGACCTGTCCATCTTGTCTATTTTTGCTTCATTGACTGTGCTAAAGCCTTTGACTGTGTGGATCACAACAAACTATGGAAAATTCTTAAACAGATGGGAATACCAGACTACCTTACCTGCCTCCTAAGAAACCTGTATGCAGGTCAAAAGTAACAGTCAAAACTGGAAATGGAACAACGAACTGATTCAAAATTGGGAAAGGAATACGTTAAGGCTGTATATTGTTATTCTGCTTATTTAACTTATATGCAGAGTACATCATGCAAGATGCCAGGCTGGATGAAGTTCAAGCTGGAATCAAGATTGCCAGGAGAAATATCTATAACTTCAGATATGCAGATGACACCAACCTAGTGGCAGATAGTGAAGAGGAACTAAAGAGCCACTTGATGAAGGTGAAAGAAGAGAGTGAAAAGCTGGTTTAAAACTCAACATTTGAAAAACTAAGACCTCACTTTATGGCAAATAGATGAGGAAAAAGTGGAAACAGTGACAGATTTTATTTTCTTGGGCTTCAAAATCACTGCGGACAGTGACTGTAGCCATGAAATTAAGATGCTTGCTCCTTGGAAGAAAAGCTATGACAAACCTAGACAGCATACTAAAAAGCAGAGACATTACTTTGCTGACAAAGGTCCATATAGTCAAAGCTATGGTGTTTCCAGTAGTCATGTATGGATGTGAAAATTGGATCATAAAGAAGGCTGAGCACTGAAAAATTGATGCTTTCGAACTATGGTGCTGGAGAAGATTCTTGAGGGTCCCTTGGACTGCAAGGAGATCAAACCAGTCCATCCTAAAGGAAATCAACCCTTAATATTCATTGGAAGTACTGATACTGAAGCTGAAGCTCCAATACTTTGGCCACCTGATGTGAAGAGCCGACTAATTGGAAAAGACCCTGATGTTGGGGAAAACTGAAGGCAGGAGAAGGGGGTGACAGAGGATGAGATGGTTTGATGGCATCATCAACTCAATGGACATGAGTTTGAACAAGCTCCAGGAGATGGTGAAGGACAGGGAAGTCTGGTGTGTTGCAGTCCATGGGGTCACAAAAAGTCGGACACGACTGTGCAACTGAACAAAAACATGAGATAATGGATGCTAGCTGAACCTATTGTGGAAAACATTTCACAATATAATTAAGTCACACCATAAGCTGTATACCTTAAACTTATAAAGTGATGTATGTCAATTATTTCTCAATAAAACTGAAAAAATTGGAAATCATAAAATATGCATTATGGATGTATTTTATGCACACCAAAAAAGATGCATCAGTTCAGTTCAGTCGCTCAGTCGTATATGATTCTTTGCAACCCCGTGAACTGCAGCATGCCAGGCCTCCCTGTCCATCACCAACTCCCAGAGTCTACCCAAACCCATGTCCATCGAGTCGGTGATGCCATCCAAACATCTCATCCTCTGTCATCCTTTCTCCTCCTGCCCTTAATCTTTCCCAGCATCAGGGTCTTTTCAAATGAGTCAGCTCTTCACATCAGGTTACCGTAAGTATTGGAGTTTCAGCTTCAACATCAGTCCTTCCAATGAACACCCAGGACTGATCTCCTTTAGGATGGACTGGTTGGATCTCCTTGCAGTCTGAGGGACTCTCAAAAGTCTTCTCCAACACCACAGTTCAAAAGCATCAATTCTTCAGCACTCACCTTTCTTTACAGTCCAACTCTCACATCCATACATGACCACTGGAAAAACCATAGCCTTGACTAGACAGACCTTTGTTGGCAAAGTAATGTCTCTGCTTTTTAATATGCTATCTAGGTTGGTCATAACTTTCCTTCCAAGGAGTAAGCGTCTTTTAATTTCATGGTGGCAATCACCACCTGCAGTGATTTTGGAGCCCAGAAAAATAAAGTCAGCCATTGTTTCCACTGTTTCCCCATCTATTTGCCATGAAGTGATGGGACCAGATGCCATGATCTTAGTTTTCTGAATGTTGAGCTTTAAGCCAACTTTTTCACTCTCCTCTTTCACTTTCATCAAGAGACTCTTTAATTCTGCTTCACGTTCTGCCATAAAGGTGGTGTCATCTGCATATCTGAGGTTATTGATATTTCTCCCTGCCATCTTGATTCTAGCTTGTGCTTCATCCAGCCCAGCGTTTCTCATGATGTACTCTGCATATAAGTTAAATAAGCAGGGTAACAATATACAGCCTTGATGTACTCCTTTTCCTATTTGGAACCAGTCTGTTGTTCCATGTCCAGTTCTAACTGTTGCTTCCTGAGCTGCATACAGGTTTCTCAAAAGGCAAGTCAGGTGGTCTGGTATTCCCATCTCTTTCAGAATTTTCCAGTTTATTGTGGTCCACACAAAGTCTTTGGCATAGTCAATAAAGCAGAAATAGATGTTTTTCTGAAACTGTCTTGCTTCAAGTAAAAGTCTTGGCCCTGCACTATAGAAATAGCAATACATGCACATTAATGTTTTACTAGAAAAAATAGAAAAGGGCATTCCCGAACTTACCCACTTCACCTCACTTTATTGGTGACCGTAGCTGTGATGGAGATTGATGAAGGAATTCAGGAGTGAAGGGAAGATCAGGGATGTCAGAAGAGTCCATTTACTGATGATAAAAACAGTGCTTTTTTGTCGTAAACCAGCAGCTGTCTGGGCATAATGTGTTCAATGGCTCCAGCAGAATGTTCCTCAAAATGTGTGTTAAAATGTGCTAAAAAAAAAAAAAAAAAAAAAACTAAAACTAAAAATAGTTACTATATGAACTGGCAAGCCCACTCCTTGCTCTCTTATAACTTTCTAGCCATATGAAGCTGGAAAAGATGAAAACTTTAATTCAAAAAGATACTTGCATCCTTATTTAGATTTTAAAAGTATCTTTGATATTAATCTCTCATTTTGATATTGATTTCTGATTTAAATGCTTTGTTCTCTGCAATCACCCTCTGTGTTTTTTCATTCTTTTAACTTTATTGAGGCTTTCAATAGCTAAGTCAAAGATCTCTCTTGATAAATGTCACATTGCACTTGAAATTATGTGGGTTATTTTCAAATATCTTTTGCTATTGATTTCTAACATAATTCCCCAGTGATAAGAGAACCAACTTAGGATTTCAGTACCTTTAGATTATGAAATTTTTGCACCTTGTGTTATGTCCCCGGATATGTTTCAGTGTCTCCTGGTTTATAGTCTATAGGAACTTGAATAGAATTTGTATCCTACTGCTATGTGAAATTTGTGTAAATCTTAATTACATTGAGTTGGTTCATAGTGCTTTTCAGGTCTACTATATCCTTCTACTTTTCTGTCTACTCATTTTATTAATTTTTGAGAATTTGATATTGAAACTCCAACTAAAAATATGAATTTAACTACTTAAAAATAGTTACAATATATAGTGGAATTATATGTAACTTTGTTCTATATTTTTCAGTCTCCTATAAATGTGTTATCATAGTTTCATAATTTAACAAAGAAAGAAAAAAGACACATTCATCTCAATATTCATAGCATCACCATTTTTGATAGTCAAGACATGGAAGCAACCTAAGTACCCACTGACAGATGAATGGATGTAAGAGATGAGGTATACATACAGGAATACTACACAGCCGTAAATAGAACAAAATAATGCCATTTGCAGCAACATGGATGGACCTAGACATTGTCATGCAGAGTGAAGTAAGTCAGAAAGAGAAAAATTAATATCATATATCCATTATTTGTTGAATCTAAAAAAAATTACACAAATGGACTTATTTACAAAACAGAAACAGACTCACACACACAGAAAATAATGTTATGGTTACCAACAGGGAAAGGGAGAAGGGATGAATTAGGAGTTTGGGATTAGAGATCATACTGTTATATTTAAAATAGATAAAAACAAGGTCCTACTTGGTATAGCAAAGGGAACTATACTCAATATCTTGTAATAACCTATAATGGAAAATAATCTGAAAAGGAATATATAATTCATATATATATGCATGTGTCTATGTGTATGTGAGTCACTTTGCTGTACAGCTGAAACTAGCACAACATTGTGAATCAACTATACTTAAGAGAAAAAAAAAGGAAAAGATATGCTGATTATGGCCATGCATGGAGATGCAGGGCAACACAAGCACGCATTCACACAGTGGCACAGAAAAACAACTCCAGACACAAAGATACACAGGTGCACACACAGAGAGACACATACCCCTGCACAAATGCACATGAGTCTCTGACATGCATTCTTTCCTTTCTCATGTACTGGGTTATACAACCCTGGGTTGTGGTGTATCCTGTTGTGCCTCTGCTGGCATTAGATTATGTGGTGGGCACATCAGTCACAGGGCAATAGCAGAGGCAGGCCGGCTCTTATACCCCTTCAGAATGTGGATACTGGATGAACTGCTTGTCTGGGAGCTGGTGGGGCTGAAGGAGAGCTGGAGACCTGGACCTGGGCCCAGACACAGACCACCCTGTAGCCCTCACCCAGCAGGAAATCACATACGTGTTCAGTACTGATAACAGAGGTGACAAGGCTTATGTTGGATGGTGCTTTGCATGGCCCTTGCAGGGCCCAGGGAATGTCCTTGTCTTCAACTACTTGCCTGTCAGGGAAGGAGGAAGCCTATCTGAGAAAGGGAAGGGAGGGGGCCTGGGCCTCTGGCCAGCTGTGGACTGTGTAGAGGAAGGAGACAGGAGGGCAGTACTTTTCAGGCTGAATGAGGTATTGGTCCAGACAGGTCCCAGATCAGGCCTTCTAAACAGACCACATTGACAGGGGACAGGGCTAGTGATATGCTTTCATCTCTCACTTGGGTGAGACCCAGCAAGATTACAGAGGAAAGGGGCCTCTACTTTCCAGAGCTTAAAAGTCTTCACAGCTGTTCTGTTACTTACAGGCCAAGCTGGCTCTACAGCTGAAGGGGATTGGCCTGGTACATGACACTGTCTCTCACCACAGCCCCATTCCCAGACACACACACATACACACACACACACACACACACACAGAGGCATCATGCCAGTCCAGCCAGAACCTTCTGTTCTGAGGGGACCTTCTGTTCTGAGGGGACTGTCGCAGGGAACTGTTCTGAGGGGACTTTCCATCCTTATTGGAACTTTGTTCAATTTCAGGCCAACTTCTGACCTTATCAGTTTTATCTTATTTCCCAGAGGCTTTTGTAGCTCCTTTTAGTCAACAGTCATAGAGTTGTTGTGAGGGTTAACTGAGGGAATATTTGGTAAATAATTAGAACAGTGCCTGGCACATAGTGAGAGTATATTTATGTGTGTTAATGAAAACTCATAGCTACTATGCATCGAATATTTCATAGGCATTTGGCACTTTACATGTATTATTTCATTTCATCCTCACAACTAAACTCTGAGGTTGGTACTATAATTATCCCCATTTTAAAGATGAAGAAATTGAGGTCTATAGAGATTTAAGAACCTGTCCAAGGTCATTTATGTATTAAGGGGCAGAACAGTGTTTACAATCCAGGCAGTCTGGCTCCAGAGCCTTAGTGTTTCATCTCTAGGCTATTGTGCCATGTGAGCTAGGTGTGCAACTCTGGGGCACTTACCTTCTCTGCCTTGGGATCAAAATCAAGGATTCATGAGGTTAGCCCTTCTGTGGTTCCCTCAAGCCTTCAGAATAAAATCTCAGATTTCTGACGTGGCATACCAACTATCCCACAACTGGGCCCTGCACATATGCCTCATCCTCCATCACTACTTTCCCTTATGTTCTTTGCTCTGGCCATGCTTGACCTCTTGCAGTTCCTGGAATATGTCATGCTTTCATTTATTTCCTAGGCTCTGATCATGCAGGTCCTTCTGCCTGGAAAGCCCTTTCTCTTCCCTTTTCCCTGGTTAACTCTTATTCCTTACTCAGATCTCAAGTCAGAATTCGTTTCCTCCTGTAAGCCTTCTTTGGTCTCCCTCCCAACCCTACTCTGGGGTATGTTCCCCGTGCTTCCTTCACATGACGCTGGCCTGCTTGTGTGCCTGTCGAGAATTCTCAACTATGGATTATTAAAAGGCAGAGACTCAGTTCCTCAAATCCCCAGCACTTAGCCTGGGCCTGGTCTGATGGGAGCTCAGGCCATGCTTTTGAGCAAATGACTGGTAATATCAGCTGAACAGGGCAGAGCTGTGACTCTAGAGAAAGGGGTGCAAGCCAACCATCTGAACTGAGTCACCCACTGAAGGCAAGAGAAGACATTTTGAAAGGCTTTGTCACCCCAGCACTGGGCCATCAGAAGGCAGAAGCAGGAATGATTCTGTTCTTCTGGGTGAGATGCAAGAAACAAGGTCAATACTGAGGAGAAAGATGGCAATGAGGAAAGGGATGAAAGAAAGAAAAAGGAAAGAAATGTAAGAAAAGCATCTCCGTCTGCCAAATGTGTGCCAAATATATGAATGGTGGGTTACTATGTTGCAGACATTCCATCTGTGGGTATGTTCTCTCCTAGAAAGAAGACACTTCTGGGGTTACTGATCTGGGGAAGTGGCAGATACAGATACAGAAACTCAAACTGCTAGAGACGGCCCTTTGGTAAGACATAACCTCTGTAGCCCTATCAGATTCATGGATGCCGTGGGTGGCGCCTGCATTGTGAATGCAGGCAGGCTAGGAGCTAGAATGGGACTGGCATGGGCCTCAGGAATAGCTTCTTTTGTAAGCCAGATAATGCAATTTTATGTCATTTCTATCTTATTATTCATGTACCTGTAGGAAAGCCTTAACTGTACTTTCTACACTGAGGATAGAGAACGAAGGAAAATGTTCTAGGTCCCCCCACAGGCCAAAGCATTAACTGGGTCCTGCCAGTGTGAGTATGAAGTCCAGGGAGACTAGATATAGCAATAATTAATGAGAGGTCCCCAAGGTGAGTCTCCCTCCTCTGCCAACCCTGAGCCATCTGGGCTTTCTTATTCTTTTTTAACAGATGCCAAGGGTAGTTTTTATAAGAAACAGAAAAGAGGGCCCAGGAAAGTGAGAAAAGGGGAAGAGAGATAGAAAGATGAGAGGAACAAAGTCTTAGAAACACTTGCAGGGCTCCTAGGACCCAGATCCCTTTGAGTGTTAAATAATGTCTCTTTAGTAAGAAACAGGAAGAAATCTTAGCAATCAGAAGCAAATAACCTTACAAAAAAGGCTTATGCAAATAGGCTGCCTGGAAATGCTCTCCATTCACAGGTTTGTGAGTCAAGAGGCTGGACGACCTGGCCCACACTGAGTGACAGACTTGAGCAAATCTCTGAAGACGTTGAAGGAGGGAGGGATGAAGGGAAAGATGGAGGGAGAGAGACGGGGGTGGGGGTGAATTGATTTGGAGAACAGGGTCAGAACTGCCTGCTTACCAAACCCAGTGCAGAATCATATCCTTGTAGCTGGAACTTGAATATATCTGGGCCCAAGTCTCTGGGAGATTGCTCCATGGAACTGATCATTATGGATCCACCATTGTCTTATGGCTGACTGCATCAGTAGCCCACCAAGGTGGCAGGGCAGATATTATTATTCCCATCTTTACAGACCAATATACAGAGGCCATCAATGGACAAATGTCCAAGTGACCATAGCAGAACAGTGGTAGAGTCAGAATCTGAACCCAGGTCTCCTGATTCTAAATCCTAGGATGCCCAAGGTAGAAGGAACTCAATGTCTAGGAGGAAATGGGTGACTTGGTTTATTAGTAGGGGGTCTCTGGAGAAACAGAACTAACAGCATAGATAGATAGGTAGATAGATAGATAGATAGATAGATAGATAGATTTATCAAAAAGAATTAGGTCACACAATTATGAAGGCTGAAAAGTCCTAAGACCTGCCATCAGCAAGGTGGAGACCCAAGAGAGCTAATGTTTAAGTCCAAAGGCCTGAGAACCAGGATGACTGATGACGTAAATGCCACTTTGGAAGCTGGCAGGCTTTAGATTCAAGAAGAGCCAGTGTTACAGTTAAAGTCTGAAGGCCAGAACAGACAAGCATTTGAGCAGGAGTTCCCTCTTATTCATAGCACGGGGGAGGGGGCATGGCAGCATTTTTGGTCTATTCAGGCCTTCAACTGATTGGATGATGCCCACCCACATTCAGGAGGCAATCTGCTTTTTACTCAGTCTGCAGATTCAAATGTTAATCTCATCCAAACACACCCTCACAGACACACCACAATAATGTTTGACCACATAGCTGGGCAACCTGTGGCCCAGTCAAGCTGACACACAAGATAAACTATTACTTCCAGGGAGAGGATGAAGCTGAGCCTATAGCTCCCTTCCTGTTGGAAGTTACTCATTGCATGGGATTTGGTAAAGTGTGTTTCTGGGGAGGTAAAAGATGAGGAGAGGGAGAGAACAGAGGAGCAGGCCTTTTGGAATGAATAAGGAAGTAGTGCATGGGTCAGGTGCCAGGAGGTTAATGGGAGGCCATGGAAGACAAGGCCTTTATGAGTGTGTGTACATACATAAAATGATGGGGCCACTAGGGGCTCCTGGGTTGGTGGGTTGGCTAAACGTGGTAGAACGGGCAGGAAGAATTCACCGAAATCCTCCTCATCAGCCCTGATAGACACAATCCAGCTCAACATGTACTGCAGGAGCTGGGGGAGGCAACCACAGGGAAATTGATTGATGGGGGTGCCACCTCTACTGAGGCTGGGATGAGTCAATAGAGAATCAGCCCAAGGGAAGTAAAAAGTGTATGGAGTGGTTGCATGTATGCGTATTAAGTTGCTTCAGTCAGGTCTGACTCTTTCCGACCCTATGGACTATATAGCCTGCCAGGCTCCTCTGCCCACGGGATCCTCCAGGCAAGAATACTGGAGTGAGTTGTCATGACCTCCTCCGAGGGATCTTCCTGACTCAGGGACTGAATGCACATCTCTTGCTTCTCCTGAAATGGCAGGCAGCTTCTTTACCACTAGTGCCACTTGGGAAGCCCATGGAGTGGGTAAAGGGATGTCTGCTAGTTTCTTAGGGCTGCCATAATAATTTACCACAAGCTGAGTTGCTTAAACCAACAGAAATTTATTCTCTGTAAGACAGAAGTCTTAAACTGTTGGCATTGCCACATTCCCTTCTGAGTCTCCAGGGGTGAATTGTTCCATGTTTCTCTCCTAGCTTCTGGTCACTTGTAGGCAAGTGTTGCCATTCCTTGGCTTATTTAGCCTCATCAGTCCAATCTCTGCCTCTGCTTCCACATTGCCTTCTCCTCTGTGTATCTCTCAAAACTGCCTATGCCTTTCTCTTATAAAGATACATATTATTGTATCTAGAGCCTACCTGGATAATCCAGGGTAATCACCTCATCTCAAGATCCTTTACTTAATTAATCTGCAGAGCTCTTTTTTTCTAGTGGTTAAGACCAGATAGCTGTGGGTGGCCATTATTGAATCTTCTACAAACGATGAAATTAAAGAAAGTAGGGAAAATCACTAGGCCATTCAAGTATGACCTAAATCAAATCCCTTTTGATTATACAGGGATGGTGACAAATAGATTCAAGGGTTAAGATCCAGTAGACAAAGTGCCTGAAGAACTATGGATGAAGGTTCATACATTTGTTATAGGAGACAGTGACCAAAACCATCCCAAAGAAAAAGAAATGCAAGAAGGCAAAGGGGTTGTCTGAGGAGGCTTTACAAATAGCTGAGGAAAGAAGAGAAGTGAAAGGCAAGGGACAAAGAAAAAGATAAACCCAACTGAATGCAGAGTTCCAAAGAATAGCAAGGAGAGATAAGAAGACTTTCTTATATGAACAATGCAAAGAAATAGAGGAAAAGAATAGAATGGGAAAGACCAGAGATCTCTTCAAGAAAATTGGAGATATCAAGAGAATATTTCATGCAAGGATGTGCACGGTAAAGTACAGAAACAGTAAGGACTTAACAGAAGCAGAAGAGATTAAGAAGAGATGGCAAAAGTACACAGAAGAATTATGCAAAAAAGGTCTTAATGACCAGATAACCCCGATGGTGTGGTCACTCACCTAGAGCCAGATATCCTGGAGTATGAAGTCAAGTGAGCTTTAGGAAGCATTACTATGAACAAAGCTAGTGGAAGTGATGGAATTCCAGCTGAGCTATTTAAAATCCTAAAAGATGATGCTGTTAAAGTGTTGCACTAAATATGCCAGCAAATTTGGAAAACTCAATTTGAAAAATTCTGACAAAATGTGGTCCACTGGAGAAGGAAATGGCAAACCACTTCAGTATTCCTGCCTTGAGAACCCCATGAACAGTATGAAAACGCAAAAAGACAGGACACTGAAAAATGAACTCCCCAAGTCAGTGGGTGCCCAATATGCTACTGGAGGTCAGTGAAGAAATAACTCCAGAAAGAATGAAGAGATGAAGCCAAAGCAAAAACAATACCCAGTTGTGGATGTGACTAGTGGTGGAAGCAAGGTCCAATGCTGTAAAGAGCAATATTCCATAGGAACCTGGAATGTTAGGTCCATGAATCAAGGCAAATTGGAAGTGGTCAACCAGGAGATGGCAAGAGTGAACAACGACATTTTAAGAATCAGCGAACTAAAATGGACTGGGATGGGTGAATTTAACTCAGATAACCATTATATCTATGACTGTGGGCAAGAATCCCTTAGAAGAAATGAAGTAGCCATCACAGTCAACAAAAGAGTCTGAAATGCAGTCTCAAAAATGACAGAATGATCTCTGTTCATTTCCAAGGCAAACCATTCAATATCATGGTAATCCAAATCTATGCCCCAACCAGTAATGCTGAAGAAGCTGATGTTGAATGGTTCTATGAAGACCAACAAGATCTTCTAAAATTAACACCTCAAAAAAGATGTCCTTTTCATTATAGGGGACTGGAATGCAAAAGTAAGAAGTCAAGAAACACCTGGAGTAACATGCAAATTTGGCCTTGGAGTACAGAATGAAGCAGGGCAAAGGCTAATAGAGTTCTGCAAAGAGAACGCACTGGTCATAGCAAACATCCTCTTCCAACAACACAAGAGAAGACTCTACACATGGACATCACCAGATGGTCAATACCAAAATCAGACTGATTATATTCTTTGCAGCCGAAGATGGAGAAGCTCAGTATAGTCAGCAAAAACAAGACTGGGAGCTGACTGTGGCTCAGATCATGAACTCCTTATTGCCAAATTCAGACTTAAAGAAAGTAGGGAAAACTACTAGACCATTTGGGTATGACCTAAATCAAATCCCTAACAATTATACAGTGGAAGTGAGAAATAGATTTAAGGGACTAGATCTGATAGATGGAGTGCCTGATGAACTATGGATGGAGGTTCATGACATTGTACAGGAGACAGGGAGCAAGATCATCCCCAAGAAAAAGAAATGCAAAAAAGCAAAATGGCTGTCTAAGGAGGCCTTACAAATAGCTGTGAAAAGAAGAGAAGCCAAAAGCAAAGGAGAAGAGGAAAGATATACCCATTTGAATGCAGAGTTCCAAAGAATAGCAAGGAGAGATAAGAAAGCCTTCCTCAGCAATCAATGCAAAGAAATAGAGAAAAACAATAGAATGGGAAAAACTAAGGATCTCTTCAAGAAAATTAGAGATACCAAGGGAACATTTCATGCAAAGATTGGCTCAATAAAAGGCAGAAATGGTAGGGACCTAACAGAAGCAGAAGATATTAAGAAGAGGTGGCAAGAATACACAGAAGAACTGTACAAAAAAGATCAGAGGGATGGGATGGAGAGGGAGGCGGGAGGGGGGATAGGGAAGGGGAACGCATGTAAATCCAAGGCTGATTCATGTCAATATATGGCAAAAACCACTACAATATTGTAAAGTAATTAGCCTCCAACCAATAAATGGGAAAAATAAATAAATAAATAAATAAATAAATAAAAAGCATCAATTGAAAAAAAAAAAAAAAAGATCTTCACGACCCAGATAATCACGATGGTTTGATTACTCACCTACAGCCAGACATCCTAGAATGTGAAGTCAAGTGGGCTTTAGGAAGCATCACTATGAACAAAGCTAGTTGAGGTGAAAGAATTCCAGTTGAGCTATTTCAAATCCTAAAAGATGATGCTGTGAAATGCCAGCAAATTTGGAAAACTCAGCAGTGGCCACGGGACTGGAAAAGGTCAGTTTTCATTCCAATCCCAAAGAAAGGCAATGCCAAAGAATGCTCAAACTACCACACAATTGCACTCATCTCACATGCTAGTAAAGTAATGCTCAAAATTCTTCAAGCCAGGCTTCAACAATACGTGAACCATGAACTTCCAGATGTTCAAGCTGGATTTAGAAAAGGCAGAGGAACCAGAGATCAAATTGCTAACATCTGTTGGATCATCAAAAAAGCAAGAGAGTTCCAGAAAACCATCTACTTCTGCTTCATTGACTATGCCAAAGCCTTTGACTGTGTGGATCACAATAAACTGTGGAAAATTCTGAAAGAGACGGGAATACCAGACCACCTGACTTGCCTCTTGAGAAACCTGTATGCAGCTCAGGAAGCAACAGTTAGAACTGGACATGGAACAACAGATTGGTTCCCAATCGGGAAAGGAGTATGTCAAGGCTGTATATTGTCACCCTGCTTATTTAACTTATATGTAGAGTACATCATGAGAAATGCTGGGCTGGATGAAGCACAAGCTGGAATCAAGATTGCTGGGAGAAATATCAATAACCTCAGATATGCAGATGTCACCACCCTTATGGCAGAAAGTGAAGAAGATCTAAAGAGCCTCTTGATGAAAGTGAAAGAGGAGAGTGAAAAAGTTGACTTAAAGCTCAACATTCAGAAAACAAAGATCATGACATCTGGTCCCGTCACTTCATGGCAAATAGATGGAGAAACAGTGGAAACAGTGGCAGATTTTATTTTTCTGGGCTCCAAAATCACTGCAGATGGTGACTGCAGCCATGAAATAAAAAGAGGCTTACTCCTTGGAAGGAAAGTTATGATGGACCTAGACAACATATTAAAAAGCAGAGACATTACTTTGTCAACAAAGGTCCGTCTAGTCAAAGCTATGGTTTTTCCAGTAGTCATGTATGGATGTGAGAGTTGGACTATAAAGAAAGCTGAGCACCAAATAATTGATACTTTTGAACTGTGCTGTTGGAAAAGACTCTTGAGAGTCCCTTGAACTGCAAGGAGGTCCAACCAGTCAATCCTAAAGGAAATCAGTCCTGAACGTTCATTTGAAAGACTGATGTTGAAGCTGAAACTCCAATAATTTGGCCATCTGATGCGAAGAGCTGACTCATTTGAAAAGACCCTGCCTGATGCTGGGAAAGACTCAACGTGGGAGAAGGGGGCAACAGTGGATGAGATGGTCGGATGTCATCACCCACTCAATGTACACGTGTTTGAATAAACTCCAGGAGTTGGTGATGGACAGGGAAGCCTGGCGTGCTGCAGTCCATGGGGTCACAAAGAGTCAGACCCGACTGAGCAACCAAACTGAATAGCAGTGGCCACAGGACAGGAAAAGTCAGTTTTCATTCCAAACCCAAAGAAGGGCAATGCCAAAGAATGTTCAAACTACTACATTTGCCCTTATTTCACATGCTAGTAAGGTTATGCTCAAAACCCTTCAAGTTAGGCTTCAGCAGTTTGTGAACCAGGAAATTCCAGATGTACAAGCTGGATTTAGAAAAGGCAGAGGAACTGGAGATCAAATTGCCAACATCTGATGGATCACAGAGAAAGCAAGGGAATTTCAGAAAAACATCTATTTCTGCTACACTGACTATGCTAAAGCCTTTGACTGTGTGGGAAACAACACACTATGGAACAACAAACTTCACAACAAACTATGGAAAATTCTTAAAGAGATGGGAATACCTGACCACCTTACCTGTCTCCTGAGAAATCTGTATGCCAGTTCAAGAAGCAACAGTTAGAACCAGACATGGAACAACAGACAGGTTCAATATTGGGAAAGGAGTGCAACAAGGCTGTATATTGTCACCCTGTTTATTTAACTTACATGCAGAGTACTTCATGTGAAATGCCTGGCTGGATGACTCACAATCTGGAGTCATGACTGCCAGGAGAAATATCAACAACCTCAGATATGCAGATGGCACCACTCTAATGGCAGAAAAAGAAGAGAAACTAAAGGACCTCTTTATGAGGGTGAATGAGAAAAATTAAAAAACTGGCTTACAACTCAACATTGAGAAAACTAAGATTATGGCATTCAGTCCCATCACTTCATGGCAAACAGATGGGGAAAAATTGGAAACAGTGACAGATTTTATTTCCTTGGGCTCCGTAATCACTGCGGACAGGGACTGCAGCCATGAAATTAAAAGACACTTGCTTCTTGGAAGGAAAGCTATGACAAATCTAGACAGCATATTATAAAGCAGAGTCATCACTTTGCTGACAAAGTCCATATAGTCAAAGCTATGGTTTTTCCAGTTGTCGTGTATGAATGTGAGAGTTGGACCATAAAGAAGGTTGAGAGCCCCCAAATTGATTCTTTTGAATTGTCTTGCTATAGAAGACTCTTGAGAGTCTCTTTGATTGCAAGTAGATCAAACCAGTCAATCCTAACCCAGAATCTTCATTGGAAGTACTGATGCTGAAGCTGAAGCTCCAATACTTTGGCCACCTGATGTGAAGAACTGACTCACTGGAAAAGACCCTGATGCTGATTCTGGGAAAGATTGAAGGCAAAAAAAAAAGATTAGATATCATCACTGATTCAATGGACATGAATTTGAGCAAACTCTGGGATATAGTGAAGGACAGAGGAAGCTGGCATGCTGCAGTCCATGGGGTGGCAAAGAGTCAGACAAGACTTAGTGACTGAACAACAGAGAATGAGGATATGTATCAAGATGATTTCAGGACTTACCTCCCTGTGGTTTCTTGGTTCTCTGTGGTTCTTCTCTGATCCATATGGTGGCTTCATGCTGAGTCTTGTTGCAAGATGGCTGGCACGGCTTTGGATATCCTTTTCAGTAGAACAACATCCTACAGAAGACAAGAGAGATCATCTCTTCCCATGTTGCTCTGTTATAAAGCAAGAAGATCCTAGAAGGGCCCTCCATAGGCTCCCCAAAGCATCTCACTAGTCTGAACTATGTCACATGCCCTTGGCTAAGCCAATCATAGGCCATGGGTTGATACCTGTGTGATAGGTTTAGACCAATCAGACCCATCCCTTGAAGCACATGATCATGCAGAGGGATATAGGTACTGTGAACAAAATCAAGGTTCCAATAAGAAAGAGAAAGGTATGGATGGCCCTAGTTTTCATACTTTGAATTGTATATAACCAGATAGATTAACTATGGAACACTATGTGCATCTGTAGCTGCTATTGCTTATCAGGCTAAGTTTGAAGTGTGTAGAAAATGTTTTGCTCAGACTTCAGAAGGCTATGCAATACTAGATTTAAGGAAATTACTGCTCAGATGGCATATCTCCTATTCAAAGAGGGCAGCTGTGATCTATCATGATTTTTTTTATTGAAGTGAAATTCACATAATATACAATTAACCACTTTAAATGTACAATTCAGTATCATTTTATGCATTCACAGTGTTGTGCAACCACTACCTCTCTGTCATTTCAAAATTTTATCACCCCAGAAGAACACCCCATATCCATTAAATATTCACTCTTCATTCACCCTTCCCTACATTCCCTGACAACCAGTAATCTCTTTTCTGTCTCTATGGATTTGCCTATTCTGGATGTTTCATATAAAAGGAACCATAAATTATGTGACTTTTAGTCTGGCTTCTTTCTTTCAGCTTATGCTTTCAAAGTTCATCCAAGTTTCCTAGATAGATGGATAGCTCAGTGCTTCATTCCATTTTTATCTCTGAATAGTAATTCATTGTATGGATAGACCACAACTTGTTTATTCTTTTTTTTCACAACTTGTTTATTCTTTTATCTATTAATAAACACTCTAGTTGTTTCAACCTTTTGCCTGTTATGAATAGTGCTGCCATGGACATTTGTGAAAAAGTATTTATTTGAAAACTGGCTTTAACTCTTTTGGGTATATATCTAGGAGTGGAATTGCTGAGTCATATGTTAACTCTATGTTTAACTTTTTGAGGAAGCAGCAATGTGTTTTCAATAGAGGCTGCACCATTTTACATTCCCACCAATGGTGTGTACAGGGATTCCTATTTCTCCACATGCTTGTCACACATGCTGTTTTCCTCTTTAAAAAAAATTATAGTCATCCTAGTGGGTGGGAATTTGTATCCTACTGTGGATTTGTATTTCCTTAGTGATTTGCATTTCTTTAGTGATCAGTGGTGTTGAATGTCTTTTCCTGCGCTTGTTTGCCCTTTGTGTATCTTCTTTAGGGACGTATCTGTTCAAGTCCTTTGCCCATTTTTGAATTGGCTTATTTGACTTTTTGTCTTTGAGCTATAAGCATTCTATTTTGAGTATGAAAATGTTATCAGACATATGATTTGCAACTATTTCTCCCATTCTGTAAGATATCTGTTCATTTAACTGTTAATGTTCTTTGAAGTGCAAAGGTGTTTAATTTTGATGAAGTCCAATTTATCTGTCTGTAGATGGACTTATTTGCCCACAGATGCCCAAGGCTTCTGACTCTGGCACATTGTAAGAGAGGCACCTGAGCCATTATGGAGTTCAGACTGGGACCCTCTGGGGTTAAGTTCGATTCTTTTTTCCTCAGTCTCACCTTATTTTTTAAAATTTAATTTATTTTTATTGGAGTATAATTGCTTTACAATGTTGTGTTACTTTCTGCTGTACAACAAAGTGTATCAGCTATGGGTATATATATATATATATATATATACATATATATATTCCCTCTCTCTTGAGAGTCTCACCTTATTTCACTCTCTAGTCCAGCCTAAAGAGCAGCATTTCTCTGTGTATTGCTGACCCTGCTCACAGCATCAGTTGTCTCGCTGTGTCTCACTGTGTGCACTGTTTGCTGAATCCATGGTAGAGAAAGTGCAAGCTAAGAGGCTGGAAGGAAACTCAAGGAGCCGTAGGAACTGCAGACACATTTATTCTCTCCTGGCTGATGCAGCAGCCATAGCAGCAGACACACTTTATTGGGGCGAGAGAGCCTGATAATGCCATTTTTGCTAATTCACTCTCACCCCACACTCTGGTAAGTTTCTCCCAGAAATATGCTATTCTTCAAGGCAACCCTGCTTTTCTAATATTCTCTACTCCCAAATTTCCCTTCTTTCTGAACATACGGTTCAGCAAACCCTTTCTTTCTTCCTTCTTTTCCTCTTCTACCCCTATTTCCTTTCCGTTATGCTTTCTTCGCAATCTCCAGGCTAAGTAGACTGAAGGTGGAGGAACAGAGGTCTGGGTGAGGGAGCTTGAGCTGCTCAAGGTCACCCTCAGACAACTTTAGGGAGCCTGAAATCTAGTCCTCACACAGACATGGCCCCAGTGCCTGTTCTCTCACAGGCGGCGCTAGTGGTAAAGAACCCACCTGCTAATGCAGGAGACATAAGAGACACAGGTTTGATCCCTGGATCAGGAAGATCCCCTGTAGAAGGGCATGGCAACCCACTCCAGTATTCCTGCTTGGAGAATCCCATGGACAGAGGAACCATGCGGGCTACAGTCCATAGGGTCACAAAGTCAGACAAGACTGGAGCGACTTAGCATGCAGCATGCATGTGTGTGACCAAGGCAAGTCCTTTCTCCTAAGTTTCAACTTCTTCTTATCTATAATATGAAAACATTGGAACACATCTGTGGTTTTTACACTTAAAAGAATCCTATGGTCCAGTGAAATCTAACTCAGGGGAAAAAAAAGAAGCAAACAAAGCAGATGGCCTCTGGTGAAGGGGGAGTGTCTGCTCAGCTCAGCCAGTCTGCCTCTCAACAGCTGGCCCTGAGGTGTGTCCTCAGAACCCTGAAACTTGGCATATTCATTTATTGAATTAATATTTTTTGAAAATCTACTATGGCTGGCCTTAAATTTGCTGCTCTGCCATTCACTGTGGCACTGGATATTAAAGAGATATGTTACAGATTCAGACTCTGGCATTTGTGTCTGTGTATTTGTGTCTTCGATATCTGCCCTATGGGGGCACAATCCAGTGCCCAACCCGCACCTTACACCTAACTGTCCTCTTGCCACTCCCTCTTCCTTGCTTCTCTACCACTACACCCAAACTCTCGCTTGTCTGCCCAGCACTGTCTCTTCCAAGGCACGAGGGGAAAGCTAGACTTATTGGGAGGTTCATTCCAACTCCATTCTCCTATTTTTCTCCCCAGGTTATTCTGGGATTAGCAGCTGTTAAAAAAGTAGAAGGAGCATCCCCCAGGGCTGAGGCCTCATCTATACTTAATGGTTGTCAAGGCTTTGAGTATCTGCTTCTTGCTCAAGTAACATTCTATCATATAATGGTCCAGGGCAAATGGCTTTGTGAGATGCCCCCACACCAACTCTTCACCACAACCTGTACACAGAGCTTTCCATGAGGCTCATCTCTAGCGGGGAGAATAGAAGGAGCAGAGAGAAGTAACATTAATCCTACATTCAGTCAGAAAGAGGCCCAACTAGATAGGGTAGAGCCCCGAAATGTGAATGTTTAACAAGTACCCCAGGTAATGATTCTTATCACCAGGGATGTTTAAGAAACCCCGGATCAGGGCTTCTTAGCCCTGGTTGCATATCAGAATCATCAGATGCCCAGGTCACACCCCAGACCAATGATATCAGAGTCTCTGGACGTGGAACTCTGGCATCAATATTCCCTTTAATCTATCCAGGTGATTCTAACATGCAAGCAGGATTGAAGACCACAATCTTAGATGATCTGTGAACTCCCTTTCAGCCTCAAGTTGTATGGCCTAGAAATGATATGTGGCTGATAAGTCCCCTAGAGGAGGGTGAGAGGACACTGAGGGGCAAGAAGAGCAGGCTTCTCTGGGGAGGCAGTGTGTTGAAGTGGAGAGAGCACTGAAGTGTCTCTGATCACTCGCATAGATGGTAGAAGACAGCAGGGAAGCCTGCCTGCCCAGGCAGAATGAATACCCAGCTTGAAAGCCCAACTTTTGGAGTGGTCAGTGACTCAGATGGTGTCCCCAAAGAAATTAAAGTCTAGTGTCGGTGTCCGATGGACCTTTGCTCTGGACACTTCACCTGGAGCTCTCAGCCTTTCACAGAGCAACTCCCTTTCCACATCTCCACTAGACAAGGGCTCAGGCAGAGGGAGGGGCCTTGTTGAAGCTTACATCTTCCTAAATGCTGCAGGTACTACCCACACCACCCCCTGCCTCTACAAATGCATCCAGGGCTCACCTTCACCTTCAGGACAAAGTCCTCAATTCTCAGGCAGAAATTCCAGGCTCTTCCCCATCTGGTCTGGTAGTAAGGAAGAATAAATCTGACTCCATATTAGACTGATTTATTTATTACTTTAACCTTTGTATTCTGTTGCTTTTGCTTCCAGTTAAGAACGGAATGATCTTTCCTTTTCTATTAAATATTAGTGACAATTGCTATTTATTGAGATTTCAAGTATCATCTGTATACTCTTTCAAGAGCTCTACATGTATTAACTCATCAAATTCTCATAGTAGCCCTATACAGAGGTCAGATAACTGCCCCATTTTGTAGATGAGGAAATTGAGACCAGAGAAGAAAGATAAATCTTCCATGGTTACACAGCTGTAAGGACAAGAGTTACAGCCTCCATCCATGATTAATGCTTTATTCAGTGTTCAACCCATCAAGCCATGTATCTTTGAACTGTCTTTTCACTTCTTTTCCCTTGTTTTACCTATCTGAAATTCTATAGGATCCAGGGCCTTGCTGGAAGGCTTTCCTAATCACCCCCATTCACACTGCTGTGAACATAGCAGTTCACTGAACAGGAACTCTCTTGTGACTCTCATGAAGCATCATGAACCAAGTTTGGCTTTCCAAGACAGACAGAGCTGTCTGTGATAGCTGTGGCCATGGGCAAGTCACTTCACCTTGCTGAGCTACCTCATCCTTAATATGCAGCTAATGATAACATTTGCCTCAAAGGCAGCTGGAGAGATTGAGTGAGGCAGTGGATAAAAACAAGGTCTCTGCAGAAAATAGAAAAACAGTAGATTAAATAAGTCAAAATCCTGGTTTTTTGAACCAAATCAAGAAAAGAAATGAACCACTAGCAAATTTAATTTTAAAAAAAGGAAAAAGCACAAATAAAAGGACAGGAAAGAAATAACTAGTAATACACAACAAATTTTTAAGAAGTAATAAAAGACTACTTTGTATAAATATATGTACATAAATTAGAAAACCTATATGAAATGCATCATTTCATAGGAAAATACAATGTACCAAACTTTAACATGTTGATAGAAAGCATAAGCAGAGCAGTTGTAACAGAATTAAAGGAAATTATTAAGAAATTATCCCACAAAATTCAGTAGGCCCAGATGATATCATAGGGGAATCCTGCAAAAGACACCAGGTAGCCTTAATGCTATATAAATTGCTTCAGAGAAAATAAAGGAAAACTTCCACATTCTTTTTACAAAGTGAGTATAACACTAATACCTAAATATGATATGATACATGCTATGATATGTTTCCCTGGTGGCTCAGATGGTAAAGAATCCGCTTGCAATGTGGGAGACCATGGTTCAATCCCCTGGTTGGGAATATCCCCTGGAGGAGGGCAAAGCAACCTACTCCGGTATTCTTGCCTGGAGAATACCCATGGACAGAGGAGCCTGGCAAGCTACAGTTCATGAGGTCACAAAGAGTTGGACATGACTGAGCAACTAAGCACAGCACAGTACATGCTATAATATGATAAAGATAATTTTAAAAGGACTAAATTTCAGATGAATATCACTTATGAATATTGACACAAAAAATTCCAAAATCAAATTTTAGTGAGCATATTTCAACAAGTTAAGTTAAGCAGATTTCAGCAAGTTAAGAAAACATCATGACCAAGAACAGTTTGTGAAGAAATGGGAAGTTGATTCAATAGCCAAAAATCTATTAATATAAACTGCTATATTAATACATTAATAGTTCTGAAAAAACATTTGAAAACATTCAACATTCATTCCTAAAAAAAAACTCAGAAGAAAATTAAAAAAAAAAATACAACAAGAACAAAAAAACCAAGGCCTCTGGCAGTGGAAGTAAAATATCTTGACCAAGACCCGATTGTGACTTGCTGGTTTCCTCACCCTGTTTGGTTGGCTGTCTGAGAGAGTGAGGCTACAGGTTAGGGAGGCAAAGGCCCTCGAGTGGCTCTGTCCCTGGAGAAAGGTAAGGAAGTGGTCAATTATTGCAGCCTCTCCACAGGCAGCTCCATACTCTGTTTCTAGATAGCTTTTCTTTTGGAACTTCACAACTGTCCTGTGGGTCAGTGTCACTATTCCCCTGTCCCAAATCGGGAAAGGAGTACATCAAGGCTGTGTATTGTCATCCTGCTTATTTAACTTATATGCAGAGTACATCATGAGAAACACTGGGCTGGATGAAGCACAAGCTGGAATCAGGATTGCTGGGAGAAATATCAATAACCTCAGATATGCAGATGACACCACCCTTGTGGCAGGAAGTGAAGAACTAAAGAGCCTCTTGATGAAAGTGAAAGAGGAGAGTGAAAAAGTTGGCTTAAAACTCAACATTCAGAAAACTAAGATCATGGCATCTGATCCCATCACTTCAAGGCAAATAGATGGGGAAACAGTGGAAACAGTGACAGACTTTATTTTGGGGGCCAAAATCACTGCAGATGGTGACTGCAGCCATGAAATTAAAAGATGCTTGCTCCTTGGAAGAAAAGTTATGACCGACCTAGACAGCATATTAAAAAGCAGAGACATTACTTTGCCAACAAAGGTCTGTCTAGTCAAAGCTATGGTTTTTCCAGTAGTTATGTGTGGATGTGAGAGTTGGACTATAAAGAAAGCTGAGTGCCGGTGAACTGATGCTTTTGAGCTGTGGTGTTGGAGAAGACTCGTGAGAGTCCCTTGAACTACAAGGAGGTCCAACCAGTCCATCCTAAAGGAAATCAGTCTTGAATATTCATTGGAAGGGCTGATGTTGAAGCTGAAACTCCAATATTTTGGCCACCTGATGTGAAGAACTGACTCATTGGAAAAGACCCTGATGCTGGGAAAGATTGAAGGCAAGAGGAGAAGGGGATGACAGAGGAAGAGATGGTTGGATGGCATCACCGACTCAATGGACATGAGTTTGAGTAAACTCTGGGAATTGGTGATGGACAGGGAGGCCTGGTGTGCTGCAGTCCATGGAGTTGCAGAGTTGGACATGGCTGAGCGACTGAACTGAACTGAACTGAACTGAATCCCATAAGGGAAATAGGTCAGGGGCTTCATATTTAAAGGGGGGCTCAGAGAGGGAAATGTCCAGAGTCAGCAAAGCTGCCCATGGAATCCCAACTGCAACACACACATGCACACTATTTTTCTCATGTATTGATTTTATGGCATACACACACAAATAAGCTCAGTAAAATGTGTTGCTGTGATGTATAAGAAATGGACCCTCATGTCAAAGAGTTTATGAGACCAGTGTGGGAGTTGTTGAGTCAAGGGCTCACTTCTGTCCAAGAGATATGAGTTCCAGTAGTTGCTGGGTCTTGACTGGGGCTTTGAAGGATGAGCAACATTAGAAAAAGCAGAGCATACTTGTGAGTACATTAGCAGCGGTTTCACTCACACACATTCCTGCCATCCTAATAAGTGCAGGGATTTGAAATATCAGACATAATCTGCATTAGTTAATCAGACTTGTTAGTCATACCACTGAAGAGCACCAGTCTCAGCTGAAAGGAAGTAAGGTGAAGCATGACACATAAGCCACCAAGAAGCAGCTCTGGGACTGTGGCAATGGATGTGCTATTCCTATGTGTGTATGTGGTGAGGGTGGGGGCTCAGTAGGACATGGGAAGAGATGGGACTGCAGGCACCATGAAATTCCAGGATCAACCCAAACTCCAGGGTGCCTGTTTAGTCACTTGCTCCTCATCATAGCCTCCCTCCACTTGCAAGCCTGGTTGGGAGCTTATCACTACCTACACTGCCAGTCCCATCTACAATGTCCCCTCCCCACAGAAAAGGCTTCTAACCTCCTGGAGTCCTGTGACTCCCCTATTTATAATTGACACATACATCCCTTCTAGCAACTTCTTAATTCCCTTCCCTCCTTGATTTTTCTCAATAGATTTATAACCATCTAGCATTCTATAAATTTTATTTGTTTCCCTTTGGTCTGTCTCCCTTCACTATAATATGAGTTCCACGAAGGAAAGGATTTTTTTTTTTACAATTGAAGTATAGTTGGTTTACAATGTTGTGCTAGATTCTGGTGTAACTTTTTCAGATCCTCTTTCTATTCTAGATTATTATAAGATATTGAATATAGTTCCCTGTGCTATACACTAAATTCTTATTTATCTATTTTATGTATAGTAATTTTATATCTGTTAATTCCAAGCTCCTAATCTATCTCTCCCCTCCTCTTTCCCCTTTGTAGCCATAAATCTGTTTTCTATGTCTGTCAATCTGTTTCCATTTTGTAAATAAATTCATTTGTAACATTTTTAAGATTCCACATATGATATATATTTGTCTTTCTCTGTCTCAATTTACTTAGTATGATAATTTCTAGGACAATCTATGTTGTGTTGCTGCAAATAACATTTCTTCACTCTTTTTTGGCTGAGTAATATTCCATTATATATATTTGTATGTGTGTGTGTGGGTGTGGGTGTGTGTGTGTGTATATATATATATATATATATATATATATATATAGGCTGAGTAATATTCCATTATATATATATTTGTGTGTGTGTGTGTGTGTGTGTGTGTGTGTGTGTGTGTGTATATACCTTGTCTTCTTTGTCCATTCATCTGTCAATGGACATTTTTGTTGCTTCCGTGTCTTGGCTATTGTAAATAGTGCTACTGTGAACATTGGGGTGCATGTATCTTTTTTAATTATAGTTTTCCTCTTTTCTGGATATACACCCAGAAGTGGGATTGCTGGATCATATGGTAACTTTTAGTTTTCTAAGAAACTTCCATACTGTTTTCCATAGTGGCTACACCAGTTTACCCACCAACAATATAGGAGGGCTCATGAGGGAAGGAATTTTTGTATGTGTTTGCCTCTTACATTCACTGCTGAGTTTCTCAGTCTCTGTAATAGTGCTTGGCACAGCATGGGTGCTTAACTAATATTTGTGAAATGAATGAGGTCTCACAAATCCTCTGCCAACCATCAAGCCTGCAAAACCTCCCAGTACACACAAGCACACACCCAGCCCACAGAGTGGTGACTGAGCACTGTTGTTACAGAGAACCACCTAGTTTGCTTGAACAGCTACATCTGGTGTCCTTCCTCCAGTCTCTGTGTCACGTGCCCCACATCCACCCACACTTGTGACTTGGGCCAGCTTCCCCTTCTCTCAACTCACATAATCCTTCCTCAAAGGGACTTTAAATTCCAGTTGAAACTCTGCTCTACTACCTCAAGCTTTTCCCTAGTCCCATCCAATTTCATTGACATCCCCACCTACTGCTTTTTTCCTGGATGACAATTCAAGCCAATAAACATTGGCTTACTGTAGCACAAGGTACAAAGCTGTTTTGACATTCATTCAACACACAATTATTAGGCACCCATATATAAGATGCCATACAAGGACAAAAAAGACATGATTCCTGTCCTTAAGGAGCTCCCAGTCTACTGTGGGAGTCTGGAATGTAAGCAGATAAATACTAGTCTGTGTGATCAGTTCAGTGACAAAGAAACACACAAGAGTTGTGGGAGCCCAGAAGAAGAGCCTCAACCCAAGCTGGCTCCCAGAAGGAGAGGTGGTATGGGATGAGGTTTGAAGGATGGGAAGTAGTTTGCCAAGTGATGAAGTAGGAAGAAAAAAATGTTTTAGGCAGAGGAGGCAGCACGTGCCAAAATCTGGAGATGGGCAAGAATTGTTTTGTAAGGTAGGAGTGTTCCCATCTACATGGGGAGTGGAAGAGATGAGGCTGAAGAGGAAGCAGGCCCCAGACTACACAGGGCCTTGCAGACCATGGAGAAGAGTTTGGATTTTATCCAAGGGGCACTAGAGAGCTCCCTGAAGGGTCTTTCAGGGAGTGTGGAGCATGGGTTGGAGGAGTTAAGCATGAACTCAGGGAAACAGAAGTCACTGTGTTATTCCAAGTGAGAGGGTGGGGAGAGATAAATTAGGACTTTGAGATTAACATATATACACTACAATATATAAAATAGGGAAACAACAAGGATATACTTATAGCACAAGAAACTATATTTAATATCTTGTAACAACTTATAATGAAAAAGAATATGAAAATGAATATATATATATATGAATCACTTTGTTATACACCTGAAATTAGCACAACATTATGAATTAATTATACCTCAATAAAAATTATGGACAAGTGAGTGGTGAAAGATGATGATGGTAGCAGTGTGGGTATGGAGGTAGGGACAGACTCAAACTTGAATGGTAAGGAGGAGAGAAAAATCTCTAGACTTGGGGACTGGTTGGCCAGAGAGGAGGGGAGAGGATGCTTTAGGAAGGGAGAGATGCTGAGCTGGGGTAGAACCATGGTGGCTTTGAGGTGCTTGTGGGATATCCAAGGAGCGATATCCAGCAGACAATGAGACTCATGAGTGCCAACATTTCCCTCTAGTGGCTCTGTCCTGCCCATCTTCAGATTCTCCCTCTCATTTTCACCCCTAAGCCCTGTCATTTCTACCATATCTTTTTGTTCATACCTCTCTTCCCTCTTCTTTGTGAGGCCATCAACTTGTCTGCCCACCTCCTTCCTATTACCTTATTCTCTTATTCCTGTTCTATTAATAAATAGAAAGGTCCTTAGAATGTAAACCCGGGAGAGGGGAAGCAAATTGTCAAGGTCACACACAGTGAGCTCATAGCTGAGACAGACTAGAACCTGGTACTTCTGTATCCCAGGCTAGTGCTTGAGTGCATAGAGTGGATTCTTTCTAGCATAAAAAGGGTGCTGGGATACTGAGCAAACACCAAGGGCAGTCACTTGCCATGAAGACATAAAGAGGAGTTAGGAAATCTTCTCTTCCAAACTCCTCCAGCAGAGCTGCTCTTCAGTTGGCTCTAGCATTCCTGCCTCAAAATATGGGTTGTACTAGGCTGACCTCTGTCCCCCATGTGTTCTCACTGGGGTGAATGCCACCTGGCAAGTATTAGGTGAGCTATTGGGACCAGCCCACTGGAGGAGAATGGAGACAGGCATCTTCTTCTTCAACAGTATCTCCTTTGAGCAGAGACATGGGTGCTTTATTGGCCAATCCAGAGATCACCTAGGGATTGACATCCTTGTTCAAATAGTAGTTTCTGAGAGCCAGGAGCCCTATGAAGAGCAATGAAGATTAATTACCCACAAAGACAGGGTCCATCTCTTTCAGACTTTCCCTAGGGAGAGGGAAGGCATCACAATGGGAGTGGGGGAACCCCCGGGGCCTCCAACCCACTTGGTGGCCTCTCTGAGACATAGAATCTGTTCCAGAGTTCATCCAATTCACACAGAATTGCCAGTAATTATCACCCAGGGCAGGACACTTGGAGTCAAATTTCTTCTACACAACTTAGTACCTGTGTGATCTTGGACAACTTATCTAACCTCTCTGAACCCCAATTGCCAGCTCTGTAAAATAAAAGCAATTTGTATCCACCTTACATTGTTGTGAGATGCTTAAAGAAGAGTACAGATGTGAAAGAGCTCTGTAAACTATAAACCTCTGCAAAAATGAGATGAAATTTTATTGTCAGGAATTCTTCCTACTGTCTGACCTCTAGCATTGACTCCTCTTGCTATAGTTTTAGTTCATAGTCTCTTACTAGTCCTTCTTCATAGTAGAATGAGGTGTCCTCCAAACAGTACCATTGCCTTCCTGAATCTGGTGAAGCTCCCATATTCCTTTTACTTAAAAATCGAGACTCAAAAAAAAAAAAAAAGAAAGAAAAAGAAAAATCGAGACTCAACTGGACATAGTCTCTGACTTCAGATTTTGAAGGTGTGGTCACAAGCGGAGGTTGTATATGGGATCTGGGTGGCCTCCAGGGCGGGAGATGAAGGACGTGTGCTAAAAATTTGTTTCTTCCCCCAGGTGCCCTTCTTCCAATAGCAGAAAATCAGTCCCACAAGACCACCTCAGAAATATACATTTTGAACATGCACCCCATATAAATCCAGTGAAGAGTACCTCAGAACTGGGCTTCAAGGACAGTTGTCCAGATTTTTCAACATGGCTGGAGCCAGGAAGTAGCCCTCCTGTGTTCTTTGCAACTTAACACAAGGCAATATGCTTAGTTGCTCAGTCGTGTCTGACTCTTTGCGACCCCATGGACTGTAGCCCACTGGGCTCCTCTGTTCATTCTGTACCTCTGCTCAACTTGACTGGTCAAGTTTTGAGATTTTCCAGGTGGAGATAATAATAATAAATCTAACATCAATTGAAAATATTAATATTATAAGCCCCAAACTCTTCTATGCCCCCTATGTGTTGATCCATTTATTCTTTTTTTTAGTTTTTTAAAATTAATTTATTTTTTATTGAAGGAATATTGCTTTACAGAATTCTGTTGTTTTCTGTCAAACCTCAACGTGAATAAGCCATAGGTATACATACATCCCCTCCCATTTGAACCTCCGTCTCATCTCCCTCCCCATCCCACCCCTCTAGGTTGATACAGAGCCCCTATTTGAGTTTCCTGAGCCATACAGAAAATTCCTGTTAGCTATCTATTTTACATATGATAATGCAAATTTCCATGTTACTCTTTCCATACATCTCACCCTCTCCTCCCCGCTCCCCATGTCCATATGTCTATTTCTCCATCGTTGCCCTGTAAATAAATTTTTCAGTACCATGTTTCTAGATTCCATATATATGTGTTAGAATATGGTATTTATTTTAGTCTTTCTGACTCACTTCACTTTGAAATAATAGGTTCTAAGTTCATCCACCTCATGAGAACTGACTCAAATGCGTTATTTTTTTATGGCTGAGTAATATTCCATTGTGTATATGTACCACAACTTCTTTATTCATTCATCTGTCGATGGACATCTAGGCTGCTTCCATGTTCAAGCTATTGTAAATAGTGCTGCAATGAACAATGGAACACATGTGTCTCTTTCAATTTTTGTTTCCTCAGGTTATATGCCTAGGAGTGGGATTACTGTGTCATATGGTGGCTTTATTCCTAGTTTTTTAAGGAATCTCGATACCGTCTTCCATAGTGGCTGTATCAATTTACATACCCACCAACAGTGCAAGAGTGTTCCCTTTTCTCCACACCCTCTCCAGCATTTAGTTTGTAGACTTTTTGATGAGGGCCATTCTGACTGGTGTGAAGTGGTATCTCAATGTAGTTTTGATTTGCCTTTCTCTAATAATGAGCGATGTTGAGCATCTTATCTTGTGTTTGTTAGCTATCTGTATGTCTTCCCTGGAGAAATGTCTGTTTGGGTCTTTTTCCCACTTTTTGATTGGGTTGTTGTTTTTCTGGTATTGAGTTGTATGAGCCACTTATATATTTTGGAAAGTAATCCTTTGTTGGTTGTTTCATTTGCTGTTGTTTTCTCCCATTCTGAGGGCTGTCTTTTCACCTTGCTTATCGTTTCCTTTGCTGTGTAAAAACTTTTAGGTTTAATCAGGCCTCACTTGTTTACTTTTGTTTTTTTCCCCCATTACTCTAGGAGGTGGGTCATAAAGGATCTTGCTTTGATTTATGTCATCGAGTGTTCTGCTTATGTTTTCCTCTAAGAGTTTTATAGTTTCTGATCTTACATTTAGGTCTTTAATCCATTTTGAGCTTATCTTTGTGTATGGTGTTAGAAAGTGTTCTGATTTCATTCTTTTACATGTAGCTGTCCAGGTTTCCCAGCACCATTTATTGAAGAGGCTGTCTTTGCCCCATTGTATATTCTTGCCTCCTTTGTCAAAAATAAGGTACCCATAGGGGCATGGGTTTATTTCTGGAGTTTCTATCTTGCTCCATTGGTCTATATTTCTGTTTTTGTGCCAGTACCGTACTGCCTTGATGACTGTAGCTTTGTAGTATAATCTGAAGTCAAGAAGGTTGAGTCCTCCAGCTCCATTCTTCTTTCTCAAGACTGCTTTGGCTATTCAGGGTCTTTTGTGTTTCCATATGAATTGTGAAATTTTTTTTTTCTAGTTCTGTGAAAAATGCCATTGGTAATTTGATAGGGATCACATTGAATCTGTAGATTGCATTTGGTAGTATAGTCATTTTCACAATATTGATTCTTCCTACCCAGGAACATGGAATACCTCTCCATCTGTTTATGTCATCTTTGATTTCTTTCATTGCTGTCTTATAATTTTCTGTGTACAGTTCTTTTGTCTCCTTAGGTAGGCTTATTCTTAGATATTTAATTCTTTTTGTTGCAATGGTGAACAGGATTGATTCCTAAATTTCTCTTTCTGATTTTTCACTGTTAGTATATAGAAATGCAAGTGATTTCTGTGCATTTATTTTGTGTCCTGCAACTTTGCTAAATTCACTTATTAGCTCTAGTAATTCTCTGATACTATCTTTAGGGTTTTCTACATACAGGACCATGTCATCTGCAAACAGTGAGAGTTTTACTGCTTCTTTTCTGATCTGGGTTCCTTTTATTTCTTTTTCTTCTCTGATTGTTGTAGCTAGGGCTTCCAGAACTATGTTGGATAATAGTGGACAAAGTGGACACCCTTGTCTTGTTCCTGATCTTAGGGGGAATGCTTTTAGGTTTTCCACCATTGAGAATAATGTGTGCTGTAGGCTTATTATTTATGGCCTTTACTATGTTGAGGTAGGTTCCTTCAATGTCCATCTTTTGATGAGTTTTAATCATAAATGGGTGCTGAACTTTGTCAAAGGCTTTTTCTGCACATATTGAGATTATCATATGGTTTTTATCTTTCAATTTGTTAATATGGTGTATCACATTGATTGATTTCCATATATTGAAGAATCCTTGGATCCCCGGAATAAACCCAACTTGATCATGGTGTATGAGCTTTTTGATGTGTTGCTGAACTCTGTTAGCTAAAATTTTGTTGAGGATTTTTGCATCTATGTTCATCAGTGATACTGGCCTGTAGTTTTTTTTTGTGTGTGTGTTGTCTTTTTCTGGTTTTGGCATCAGGGTGATGGTGGCTTCGTAGAAGGAGTTTGGAAGTGTTCCTTCCTCTGCAATTTTTTGAAAGAGTTTTAGAAGGATAGGCATTAGCTCTTCTCTAAATGTTTGATAGAATTCGCCTTTGAAGCCATCTGGTCCTGGGTTTTTGTTTTTTGGGAGATTTTTGACCACAGCTTCAATCTTAGTGCTTGTAATTGGGTTGTTCATAATTTCTATTTCTTCCTGGTTCAGTCTTGGAAGATTGAGCATTTCTAAGAATCTGTCCATTTCTTCCAGGTTGTCTATTTTATTGCCATATAGTTGTTCATAATAGTCTCTTATAATCCTTTGTATTTCTGCATTGTCTGTTGTAACCTCTCCTTTTTCATTTCTAATTTTGATTTGATTCTTCTCTCTTTTCTTCTTGATGAGTCTGGATAAAGGTTTGTCAATTTTGTTTATCTTCTCAAAGAACCAGCTTTTAGTTTTATTAATCTTTCCTATTGTTTCTTTCATTTCATTTTCATTTATTTCTGCTCAGATCTTTATGATTTCTTTCCTTCTACTAATGTTGGGGGTTTTTTTGTTCTTATTTTTCCAGTTGAATTAGGTGTAAACTTAGGTTGTCTATTTGATGTTTTTCTTGTTTCTTGAGGTAAGATTGTATTGCTATAAACCTCCTGCTTAGAATTGCTTTTGCTGCATTCCATAGGTTTTGAGTTGTTGTGTTTTCATTGTCAATTGTTTCTAGAAATTTTTTCATTTCCCTTTTGATTTCTTCAGTAACCTGTTGGTTATTTAGAAACATGCTGTTTAATCTCCGTGTGTTTGGGTTTCTTACCGCTTTTTTCTTGTAATTGATATCTAGTCTCATAGCATTGTGGTCAGAGAAGATGCTTGATAGCATTTCAATTTTCTTAAATTTACTGAGGTTTGATTTGTGACACAAGATGTGGTCTATCCTGGAGAATGTTCCATGTGCACTTGAGAAGAAGGTGTATTCTTCTGCATTTGGATGGAATGTACTGAAGATATTAATGAGATCCATCTCATCTAATGTATAATTTAAGACTTGTGTTCCCTCATTAATTTTTCTGTTTTGATGATCTGTCCATGGGTATGAGTGGGGTGTTAAAGTCTCCTACTCTTATTGTGTTACTGTCAGTTTCTCCTTTTATGTCTGTTAGTGTTTGTCTTATGTAGTCAGGTACTCCTATCTTGGGTGCATAGATATTTACAATTGTTATATCTTCCTCTTGGATTGATCCCTTGATCATTATGTAGTATCCTTCCTTATCTCTTGTAACCTTTATTTTAAGGTCTATTTTGTCTGATATGAGGATTGTGACTCCAGCTTTCTTTTGCTTCCCATTTGCATGGAATATATTTTTCCATCCTCTCACTTCCAGTCTATATGTGTCTTGAGGTCTGAAGTGGGTATCTTGTAGACAGCATATATGTGGGTCTTGTTTTTATATCCATTCAGCCAGTCTGTGTCTCTTGGTTGGAGCATTTAATCCATTTCCATTTAAAGTAATTATTTATATATATATGTTCCTATTGCCATTTTCTTAATTGTTTGCAGTTGATTTTGTAGATCTTTTTTCTTCTCTTGTATTTCTTGACTATATAAGTCCCTTTAACATTTCTTGTAAAACAAGTTTGGTGGTACTGAATTCTCTTAATTTTTGCCTGTCTGAAAAGCTTTTTATTTCTCCATTAATTTTGAATGAGATAATTGCTGGGTACAGTAATCTTGGTTGTAGATTTTTCCCTTTCAGTACTTTAAATATATCCTGACATTCCCTTCTGGCCTGCAGAGTTTCTGCTGAAAGGTCAGCTGTTAAGTGTATGGAGTTTCCCTTGTATGTTACTTGTTGCTTCTCTTTTGCTGCTTTAATATTCTTTCTTTGTGTTTAGTCTTTGTTAGTTTGATTAATATGTGTCTTGGTGCGTTTTTCCTTGGGTTTATCCTGTATGGGACTCTTTGTGCCTCTTGGACTTCATTGACTATTTCCTTTTCCATGATGGGGAAATTTTCAACTATAATCTCTTCAAAAATTTTCTCATACCCTTTCTTTTTCTCTTCTTCTTCTGGGACCCCTATAATTCGAATGTGTCTCAGTGTGTTCCTCCTTGGGTTTATCCTGCCTGGGACTCTCTGCACTTTCTGGATTTGGTTGACCATTTCCTTTCCCATGTTAGGAAAATTTTCAGCTATTTCTTTTCAGATATTTTCTCGAGTCCTTTCTCTCTGCTGCTGCTGCTAAGTCACTTCAGTCGTGTCCGACTCTGTGTGACCCCATAGAAGGCAGCCCACCAGTCTCCTCTGTCCCTGGGATTCTCCAGGCAAGAATACTGGACTGAATTGCCATTTCCTTCTCGAATGCATGCGTGCATGCTAAGTCGCTTCAGTCGTGTCTGACTCTGTGCGACCCTATGGACAACAGCCCACCAGGCTCCTCTGTCCACTGAATTCTCTAGGCAAGAATACTGGAGTAGGTAGCCATTTCCTTTTCCACTCCTCTCTCTCTGGACCCTTATAATGTGAATGTTGGTGAGTTTAATGTTGTCCCAGAGGTCTCTTAGGCGGTCTTCATTTTTTCCCCATTCTTTTTTCTGTAGTCTATTCTGTGACAGTGATTTCCACCTTCCTTTTGGTCTTCTAGGTCAGTTATCTGTTCTTCTGCCTCAGTTGTTCTGCTATTAATTCCTTCTAGTGTATTGTTCATCTCTGTTTTTTTGTTCTTTAGTTCTTCTAGGTCTTTGGTAAACATTTCCTGAATCTATTCTCTTCTTTTTCAGAGATTCTGGATTATCTTCACTATCACTCTTCCAAATTCTTTTTTCTGGAAAGTTGCCTATCTCTACTTCATTTAGTTGTCTTTCTGGGGTTTTATCTTGCCACTTCATCTGGGACAAAACTCTCTGCTTTTTCATTCTGATTAACTTTCTGTGATATGGTTTTCATTCTGGCAGCTGATTGTGGTTCTTGCTTCTTTTATCTGCCCTCTGGTGGATGAGGCTAAGAGGCTTATCTAAGCTTCCTGATGGGAGGGATTGGAAGAAAAAATGGAATCTTTCTCTGGTGGGCAGAGTCATGCTCAGTAAAACTTTAACCCAATTACCTGCTAATGGGTGGGGTTTCTCTTCCTCCCTGTTAGTTATTTGGCCTGAGGTGACCCAGCCCTGGGGTCTACAGGATATATGGTAGGGTTAATGGTGACCTCCAAGAGGGCTTACTCCAAGGGCCACCTTCCAGGACTGCTGCTGCCAGTGCCCCTGTCCCTGTGGTGAGCCACTGCTGACCCACACTTTCACAGGAAACCCTCCAACACTAGCAAGTAGGTCTGGTTCAGTCTCCTGTGGGGTTACTGTTCCTTTCTCCTGGGTCTTGGTGCACACTAGATTTTGTTTTTACCCTCCAAGAGTAGAGTCTTTGTTTCCCCTAGTCCTGCAGAAGTCCTGCAATCAAATACTGCTGGCCTTCAAGGTCAGATTCCCTGAGGATTCCTAATCCCTTTTCTGGATTCCCAGGCTCAGAAGCCTGGTGTGGGGCTCAGAACCTTCACAAGAGTGGGAAAACTTCTTTGGTATTATTGTTGTTCAGTTTGCGGATTGCCTACCCAGCAGGTATGGGATTTGAATTTATTGTGATTGCACCTTTCTACCATTTTGTTGCAGCTTCTTCTTTGTCTTTGGACACAGGGTGTCTTTTTGTGGTGGGTTCCAGTGTCCTTCTGTCAGTGGTTGTTCAACAGCTAGTTGCAATTTTGGTGCTCCTACAGGAGGATATCACAGCTTCTTTTCTAAAAAAAATATTCTAAGTGTTGATTCTTTTAAAAAGAACAACTTTATTGAGATATAATTCACATACAATTTATCCATTTAAAGCATACAATTCACTGGTTTTTAGTGTATGTGTAACTGCTATCACAGTCAACTTTTGAGCATTTCTTTACCTCAAAAAGATGTCCTATACATGTTAGCAGGCATTCCCCTTCCCCGCTGTCTCCAATTCTTGGAAACTACTAATCAACTTTCTGTGTCTGTGGATTTGCCTATTGTGGACCTTTCATATAATTGGGATCATACTATACATGACTTTGTATGACTGGCTTCTTTCACTTCATGTGATATTTTCAAGATGTATCCATGTTGTAGCATGTATTAGCACTTCATTTCCTTTTATTGTGGAAAAATTTTCACTGTACAGATATAGCACATTTAATTTATTTGTTCATCAGTTGATAGAGATTTGGGTTGTTTATACCTTCTGGCTGTTTTGATTAATGCTGCTGTGAGCATTCATGAACAAGTTTTTGTGTGTATCTATGTTTTAATTTCTTTTGGGTACATGCTTAGGATTGGAATTGCTGGGTCATGTGATGTGTGTGTGTGTGTGTGTGTGTGTGTGTGTGTGTGTGTGTGCGCTCAGTCATGCCTGACTCCTTATAGCTCTATGTTTAACCATGTGAGGAACTGTCAAACTGTTTTCAAAGTGGCTACACCATTTACATTGCTTCCAGTAGTGTATAAGAGTTCCGATTTCTCCACATACTTGTCAACACTTGTTATTATGTAGCTTTTTGTTTATAGTGATCTTATTTGATGTGAAGTGGACATTTCATTGGTTTTGATATGCATTCCCCTGAGAACCTTTTCATGTACGTATTGACTATTTGTATATCCTCTTTGGAGAAATGTCTATTTAGATACTTTGCCTGCTTTAAAAATTTGGTTGCCTTTTACTAATCAAAAAGTTTTAAGAGTGGTTTGTGGATACTAGACACAAGTTCCCTGTTATTTGAAAATATTTCTCACATCGTGGGGATTGTCTTTCCACTTTTTGATAGTGTTCTTTAAAGCATGGAAATTTTTAATTTTGATAAAGTTAAATTTATATATTTGATTGTGTTTCTCATGCTTTGGTATCATATATGAGGTTCTATTGCCAAACTTAAGGTCAAGCAGATTGACCGCCATGTTTTATTTAAAGCATTTTATAATTTTTGCTCTTATAGTTAGGTCTTTGATCCATTTGAGTTAATTTTTGTATATGGTGTGAGGTAAGTGTTCCATTTCATTCTTTTGCATATGTCTATTCAGTTGTCATGGTACAATTTATTGAAAAGACTATTCTTTCACCATTTAATGACCTTGACATCCTTGTTGAAAACCAGTTAACCATAGACACATAAGTTCATGTCTGAGTTCAATTCCATTCCATTGATCTATATGTCCATCTTTATGCCAGTACCATATGCTCTTATGTACTATAACTTTGTAGTAAGTTTTGAAATCAAAAAGTGTGAGCCTCCAAATTTGTTCTTTTTTCAAGAATGTTTTGACTATTCTGGGTCCCTTTCATTTCCATATGAATGTTAGGATTAGTTTGTCAATTTCTGCAAACAAGGCAGCAAGGATTTTGATAGGAGTTGCATTGAATCTGTAGATCAATTTGTGGAGTTTTGCCATCTTAAAAATGTTAAGTCTTTAAATCTGTGAACACAGGGTGTTTTTATGTGTATTTAGACCTTTAATCTCTTCCAACAAAATTTTGTAATTTTCAGAGTATGTATAAGGTTTACATTCCTTTTATTAGTTATTCTTCAATATTTTATTCTTTTTGATGCTATCATAAATGCAATTTTGTTTTCTTAATTTCATTTTTAGATTGTTCATTGCAAGTATATAGAAATACCATTTAATATCCATCTTATATTTTGCAACCTTACTGAATTTATTAATTCTAACAGGTATTTAGTGGATTTATTAGGATGATCGCTGTATAAGATCTTGTCATCTGTGAATAAAAATGGGTTTATTCTTCTTTCCATTTTGGATGCCTTTTATTGTTTTTTTGGTGCCCAATTACCCAGGCTGGAACCTTTAGTACCATGCTGAACAGAAGTGGTAAGAACAGATATCTTTGTCTTGTAACTGATCTTATGAATGTTAGATGTGAGTATATCTTGCTATTGTTTAGTTGCTAAGTTGTGTTCAACTCTTTTGTGACCCCCTGGCCTGTAGCCCATCAAGTTCCTCTGTCCATGGAATTTCCCAGGCAAGAATACTGGAGTGGGTTGCCATTTCCTTTTCCAAGGGATCTTTTCAACAGGGGGATTGAATCCATGTCTCCTGCATTGGTAGGTGGGTATATCTTATATATCTTCTATGTAGTTAAGAAAATTATTTTGTATTCCTAATTCATTGAGTGCTTTTGTCATGAAAGGGTGTTATATTTTGTCAAATGTTTTTTTCTGTGTCCTCTGAAATGATTTCATTTTCATTTTCTATTCTGTTGATATGGTGTATTAATTGTTTGTCAGATTTTAAACCATCTTTGCTTTTCTGTGATAAATCACACTTGGCCATGGAGTATAAATCATTTTATGTTGCTGAATTTGATTTGTTAGTATTTTTTTTTTTATGGCTTAAACTATGGTCTGTCCCAGAGAAAGTTCCATATGCTTTTGGGAAGAATGTATATTCTATTGTTGGATGGAATGTTCTATAGATGTCTGTTTTCTAATATCTTGTTGAAGATTTTTGCATCTTTATTTCTATGAGATGCTAGTCTTTAGGTTTCTTTTCCTGAGATATCTTTGTCTTATTTTAGAATCAGGGTAATATTGGCCTCAAAGAATGAGTTGGGAAATATTGCTTCCTCTTCTATTTTTTGGAAGAGTGTCTGAAGAAGTGGTATTAGTTCTGTTTTGAATGTTTGTGTGATTCACCAATGGATCCATCTGTGCTGATACTTTCTTTGTAGCTTTTAAAAAAATACCAATTCAATTCATGTTATAGATACATTCTTACTATCTATTTCTTGTTTAATCAGCTTTGGTCTGTATCTTTCTAGGAATCTTTCCATTTAATCTGAATTATCTAATTTATTGACACAATCATTCCTAGTATTCTTTTTTGTACTTCTGTAATATCTGTAGTAATGTCCTCTCTTTTAGTTTCTGATTTAGTAATTTGAGTCATCTATGCTTTTATTTCTTTGTGAATATAACTATAAGTTTGTCAATTTTGTTAGTCATTTCAAAGATTCAGCTTTTGGTTTCACTGATTTTCTCTATTTTCTACTGTATTTGATTAATTTGCATTTCATTGCTTCTTTCCTTCTGCTTGCTTTATATTTAGTTTGCTTTTTTTGCCCCAGAGTTTTAAGGTGGATATTAGGTTGTTGATTTGGAATATTTCCTCTTTTATGATGTAAGTATTTACAGCTATAAATTCCCCCCCAAACACTGCTTTAGCCACTTCTTAACTTTTGCAATGTTTTGTCTTTATCTTCAGTATATTCTAATTTTCCCTTTGATTTTTTTTCTTTGACCAAGTGGTCATTTAGGTTTTTTTTTTAATTTCCACATATTTGTGAGTTCCCAAAATATCTTTCCATTTTGATTTCTTAATTCAATCCATTGTGGTGAGTGAAAATAATTTCTGTGATTTCTATTCTTTAAAATGTGCTGAGGTTTGTTCTATGGCCTACTAGTCTATCACAGAAACTGTTCCAGGTGCACTTGAGAAGAATATATATTTTCATAAAAAAATCATGGAAGCTAGTAAATGGTAGAATGACATACTGAAAGTGTTGACAGAAAAAAAAAGTCACCTAAGAATTTTATACTCAACAAAACTATTCAAAAATGAAGGAGAAATTAAGACATTCCCAGATAAATGCTGAGGAAGTTTGTCACTGATAGACCTGTATTATGAGAAATGTTAATGGTAGTAATTCAGGCTGAAATAAAAGAACATTAAACAGTAAATCAAAGTCATATAAAGAAATAAGAACAAAGCTGCATAGGTAAACATAAAAGCCAGTGTTATTGATTTCTGCTTCATAAATTCTTTTTTTTTCATATACGATTTAAAAGAAACTTAAAACAATAATTACAAATCTATGTTAATAGGTATACAATGTATAAACATGTTATTTGTGAAACTAACATTATAAGGAAGATGGGCTGGAGCTGCATAACAGCAATGTTTTTGTACACTAATAAAGCTAAGCTGGTATTACTTCAAACTAGTTGATACAAATTTAAGATGTTAATTTATTTATTCTTTAGTCAGTTTTGGTAGTTTGTGTATATCTAAAAATTCATCTATTTCATCTAGGTTATCTAATTTGTTGGCATACAATGTTTCATAGTATTTTCCTGTAAGTTTGTGTGTGTGTGTGTGTGTGTGTGTGTTTAAGGTATAACAGCAACGTCCCTACTTTCACTTATGATTTTAGAAATCTATGTCTTCCTCCCCTTCTTTCTTTCTCCCTCTCTTTCTTTGGTAAGTATAGATAAATATTAGTCAGTTTTAATGATCTTTAAAAAGAAACAGCTTTTGGTTTCATTGACTGTCTCTATTATGTTTTTATTTTCTATTTTATTTTCCTCAGTTCTAATCTTTGTTATTTATTCCTTTCTGATAGTTTTTGTTGAATTTGCTTTTCTTTTTTTACTTCCTTAAGGTATGACAATAAGTTGTTTATTTATAGCTATAAAACTCTACCTGAGCATGACTTTCATTTCATCTTATAAGTTTTGGTATATTGTTTTCATTTTAATTTGTATCAGAGTACTTTATGATTTCCTTTCTGATTTTTTCTCTTTCACTCATTGGCTATTTAATATATGGCTTTATTTCCACATGTTTGGAACTTTCCAGTTCTCCTAATGTTATTGATTTCTAGTTTCATTTCTTTGTGTTCAGAGCATATCTTTTGTATGGTTTCAATCTTTTTGAACTTATTAAGACCTGAATTGTGGCCTAACATATGTTGTATTATGGAGAGTGTCCTATATGCAATTGGAAGAAAAATATGCATTCTACTGTTGTTGAATTCTGTGGAGAACTCTGTGTATGTCTGTTAGGTCTGGCTGGTTTATAGTGTTATTTAAATTCTCTATCTTCTCAATGATCTTCTATCTAATTTTTCTCTCCATTATTAAAAGTAGGATATTGAAATCTCCAACTATTAGTATAGAATTGCTTATTCCTCCCTTTGATTCTGTTAATTTTTGCTTTGTATCTATGGGAATCTTTGATTGGGTGCATGTGTTCATAATTGTTATATCTTATTGAAAATGTGATTAGAGCAATAACAGGTAATGAGATTGTATCAGTAATCAAAAAATTTCCAGGCAAGAAAATGTCAGGATCAATTCTGCCAAACATCTAACAATAAGTTAACACCAATTCTCAAAATCTCCCCAAAGATGAGCGAACACTTTGTAAGTCATTCTGTGAGGTCACCATTACCCTGATACTAAAGGTAGACCAATATATCACATTAAGAGAAAGCCATAGATCAATATTATTTATGGATATATATCCCAAATTTCTCAACACAGTACCAGCAAACTGAAATCAGCAGTATATTAGAAGTATTATACACCAAGATCGAGTGATTTATGCCAAGTGTGCAAGGATGTTTCACCATATAAAAAGCAGTCAACATGTATGACAAAACCCACTGGAAAAAAAAATAATAATAATAAAAATTAAAAAAAAAAAAGCAGTCAACATGATAAATTATATTAATGGAACAAAGGAAAAAATCCACACAGTCATCTCAATTGATGCTGAGAAAGAATTTGACAAAATCCAGCACCCTTTCATGATAAAAAAAAAAAAAACCTTAACATACATACTCAGAATATCTATATATCAGGTATATATAGAATATTCCATCCAAAAGCAGCAACTACACATCATTGCAAATTCACACAGAACATTCTTCAAGATTTTGTCACATGTTAAGCCACAAAACAAGTCTCAGTAAATTAAAGAAGGTTAAAATCATGTCAAGCATCCATTCTGACCAGAAGATTATAAGGCTAGAAATCAACTACAAGAAAAAAGTGTATAAAACATAAAAACATGGAGACTAAAAAATACAATGCTAAACAATCAATGAATCACTGAGGAAATCAAAAAAGAAATTAAAAAATACCTGGAGACAAAGGAAAACAAAAATACAACAATTAAAAAATCTATGGGACACAGCAAAAGTAGTTCTAAGAGAAAAGTTTTTTAGCACTACAAGCCTATGTCAGTAATCAAGAAAAATTGCAAATCAACAACCTAACTTTATACTTAAAGAAAATAAAGGAATCAAAATATGCATAGAAACAAATGAAAATGAAAACATGACACCCCAAAACCTATGGGATTCAGTAAAAGCAGTGCTAAGGGGAAGGTTCAGAGCAATACAAGCTTACCTCAAGAAACAAGAGAAAAATCAAATAAATAACCCAGCTTTACACCTAAACCAACTAGAAAAGAAGAAATTAAGAACCCCAGGGTTAGTAGAAGGAATGAAATCATAAAAAGTAGGGCAGAAATAAATGAAAAAGAAACAAAGGAGACTATAGCAAAAATTAACAAAACTAAAAGCTGGTTCTTTGAGAAGATAAATAAAATAGACAAACTATTAGCCAAACTCATCAATAAAAAAAGGGAGAAGAATCAAATCAACAAAATTAGAAATGAAAAAGGAGAAATCACAGCAGATAACACAGAAATACAAAGGATCATAAGAGGCTACTATCAGCAACTATATGACAATAAAATGGACAAATTCTCAGAAAAGTATAACATTCCAAAACTGAACCAGGAAGAAATAGAAAGTCTTAACAGACACATCACAAGCATGGAAATCAAAACTGAAATAAAAAATTTCCAACAAAAAAAGCCCAGGACCAGATGGCTTCACAGGTGAGTTCTATCAAAAATTTAGAGAGCAGCTAACACCTATCCTACTCAAACTCTTCCAGAAAATTCCAGAGCAAGGTAAACTGCTAAATTCATTCTATGAGGCCACCATCATTCTGATACCAAAACCAGACAAAGACGCCACAAAAAGAAAACTACAGGCCAATATCACTGATGAACATAGATGCAAAGATCCTCAACAAAATTCTAGCAAACAGAATTCAACAGCATATTAAAAAGATCATACATCATGACCAAGTGGGCTTTATCCCAGGGATGCAAGTATTCTTCAATATTCACAAATCAATCAATGTGATATACCACATTAACAAATTGAAAGATAAAAACCATATGATTATCTCAATAGATGCAGAGAAAGCCTTTGACAAAATTCAACATCCATTTATGATTTAAAAAACCCTCCAGAAAGCAGGCATAGAAGGAACATACCTCAGCATATTAAAAGCCATATTTGACAAACCCACAGCAAACATTGTCCTCAATGGTGAAAAATTGAAAGCATTTCCCCTAAAGTCAGGAACAAGACAAGGGTGCCACTCTCACCACTACAATTCAACATAGTTTTGGAAGTTTTAGTGACAGCAATCAGAGCAGAAACAGAAATAAAAGGAATCCAGATTGGAAAAGAAGAAGTAAAACTCTCACTGTTTGCAGATGACATGATCCTCTACATGTCCTAAAGACTAAAGATGTCTACATGTCCTAAAGATCCTAAAGACTCCACCAGAAAATTAATAGAGCTAATCAATGAATATTGTAAAGTTGCAGGATATAAAATTAACACACAGAAATTCCTTGCATTCCTATACACTAACAATGAGAAAACAGAAAGAGAAATTAAGGAAACAATCCCATTCACCATTGCAATGAAAAGAATAAAATACTTAGGAATATACCTACCTAAAGAAACAAAAGATCTATATATAGAAAACTATAAAACACTGGTGAAAGAAATCAAAAAGGACACAAATAGATGGAGGAATATACCATGTCCATGGATTGGAAGAATCAATAAGGTGAAAATGAGTATACTACCTAAAGGAATCTATAGATTCAATGCAATCCCTATCAAGCTACCAACGGTATTTTTCACAGAACTAGAACAAATAATTTCACAATTTGTATGGAAATACAAAAAACCTCAAATAGCCAAAGCAATCTTGAGAAAGAAGAATGGAACTGGAGGAATCAACCTACCTGACTTCAGGCTCTACTACAAAGTCACAGTCATCAAGACAGTATGGTACTGGCACAAAGACAGAAATATAGATCCATGGAACAAAATAGAAAGCCCAGAGATAAATCCATGCACCTATGGACACCTTATCTTTGACAAAGGAGGCAAGAATATACAATGGTGAAAAGACAATCTCTTTAAGAAGTGGTGCTGGGAAAACTGGTCAACCACTTGTAAAAGAATGAAACTAGAACACTTTCTAACACCATACACAAAAATAAACTCAAAATGGATTAAAGATCTAAATGTAAGACCAGAAACTATAAAACTCCTAGTGAAAAACAGGCAAAACACTCTGACATAAATCACAGCAGGATCTGCTATGATCCACCTCCCAGAGTAATGGAAATAAAAGCAAAAATAAACAAATGGCACCTAATTAAACTTAAAAGCTTTTGCACAATGAAGGAAACTATAATTAAGGTGAAAAGACAGCCTTCAGAATGGGAGAAAATAATAGCAAATGAAGCAACTGACAAAGAATTAATCTCAAAAATATATAAGCAGCTCATGCAACTCAATACTAGAAAAATAAATGACCCAATCAAAAAATGGGCCAAAGAACTAAACAGACATTTCTGCAAAGAAGACATACAGATGGCTAACAAACACATGAAAAGATGCTCAACATCATTCATTATCAGAGAAATGCAAATCAAAACCACAGTGAGGTACCATCTCATGCCAGTTAGAATGGCTGCTATCCAAAAGTCTACAAACAGTAAAGCTAGAAAGGGTGCGGAGAAAAGGGAACCCTCTTACACTGTTGGTGGGAATGCAAACTAGTATAGCCACTATGGAGAACACTGTGGAGATTCCTTAGAAAACTGGAAATAGGACTGCCAAATGACCCAGGAATCCCACTACTGGGGATACACACTGAGGAAACCAGAATTGAAAGAGACATGTGTACCCCAATGTTCATTGCAGCACTATTTACAATAGCTAGGACATGGAAGCAACCTATATGTCTATCAGCAGACTAATGGATAAGAAAGCTGTGGTACACAATGGAATATTACTCAGCCATTAAAAAGAATGCATTTGAATCAGTTCTAACGAGGTGGATGAAACTGGAGCCTACTATATAGAGTGAAGTAAGTCAGAAAGAAAAACACCAATACAGTATATTAGCACATATATATGCAATTTAGAAAGATGCTAATGATGGCCCTATATGTGAGACAGCAAAAGAGACAGATATAAAGAGCAGGCTTTTGGACTCTATGGGAGAGGGTGAGGGTGGGATGATTTTAGAGAATAGCATTAAAACCTGTATATTACCATATGTGAAATAGATCACCAATCCACATTTGATGCATGCAACAGGGCACTCAAAGCCGGTGCAGTGGAACAACCCTGAGGGATGGGATGGAGAAAGAGGTGGGAGGGGGGTTCAGGATGGGAGACACACGCATACCCATGGCTGATTCAAGTCAATGTATGGCAAAAACCACTGCAATATTGTAAAGTAATTAGCCTCCAATTAAATAAATAAATAAAAAGAAAATTTGAAAAACCAAACAAAACCAAATTTAGTAGAAGGAAAGAAATAATAAAGATTAGAGCAAAAATAAATAAAACAGAGAATAAAAAATATAAAAGATCAATGAAACCAAGAGTCATTTTTTAAAAGATTTTAAAAATTCATAAACTTTTATCCAGAAACATCAAGAAAAAAACAGAAGGCCCAAATAAATAAAAACATAAGTAAAAAAAGAGTTACACCTGACACCACAGAAATACAAAAGATCATATGAGATTTCTTTAAAAAAATTATACACCAATAAAATGAATAGGGCTTCCCTGGTTGCTCAGACTGTAAAGAATGCACCTGCCAATGCAGGTTCAGTCCCTGGGTTGGGAATATCCCCTGGTGAAGGAAATGGCAACCCACTCCAGTATTCTTGCCTGAGTAGGCTGCAGTCCATGGGGTTGCAAAAGAGTTGGACATGACTTAGTGACTAAACGACAACAAACAGCAACAAAATGGACAACCTAGAAGAAATGGACAAATTTCTAGAAATGTATATTCCCTCAATACTGAGTCAAGAAGAAATATAATATGTGAACAGACTGATTCCCAGGAATGAAATTGAACCATTAAAAACAAACAAACAAAACAACAACAGCAAAAAAAAAAAAAAAAAAAAACCCAACAAAGAAGTCTGTGACCAGATGGCTTCACAGATGAATTCCACCAAACATTTAGAGAAGTGTTAACACCTATCCTTCTCAAAATATTTCAAAAAATTGCAGAGGAAGAAACACTTCCAAACTCATACTTTGAGGCCAGCATCACCCTGATACCAAAACCTAACAAAGATACCACACACAAAAAGGAAAATTACAGGCCACTCTCTCTGATGAACACAGACACAAATATCCTCTACAAAATGTTACAAAGCAAATTCAACAATACATTTAAATGATCATAAACCATGATTAAGTGGTATTTATCCCTGGTTCAACATCCACAAATCAATCAATATGATATAAACATTAAAAATTGAAGAATAAAAATATATGATTATCTCAATAGGTGCAGAAAAAGTATTTCACAAAATTCAACATCCATTTATGATAAAAACTCAACATCGTGGGTAAAAGAGGGAACACACATCAATATAATAAAGGCCATATATTACAAGTCTATAGGCAACAGCATAGTGAACTAGTGAAGTCACTCAGTCGTGTCCAACTCTTTGTGACCCCATGAGCTATAAGCCTACCAGGCTCCTCCATCTGTGGGATTTTCCAGGCAAGAGTACTGGAGTGGGTTATTTCCTTCTCCACTCAATGATAAAAAGCTGAAAGCATTTCCTCTGTGATCCGGATCAAGAAAAGGATGCCCACTGTCACCATTTTCTTTTGTTTGTCTGTTTATTTTTTAAATAATTAAAAAATTTTTAATTCTACTCTCATCACTTTTATTCAACATAGTATTGGAAGTCCTAGCCACAGTAATCAGACAAGAAAAAGGAATAAAAGTGATCCAAATTGAAAAGGAAGAAGTAAAACAGTCACTATTTGCAGATGATGATACTCTACATGAAAATCCTAAAGATGCCACCAAAAACTACTAAAGCTCATCAATGAATTCATAAAGCTGTAGGATACAAAATTAACACATAAATGTAGCATTTCTATACATTAGCAATGAATCATCAGAAATAGAAATTGAGAAAACAATCCCATCAAAATGAATAAAATACCTAGGAATAAATCTAACTAAGGAAGTGAAAAACCTGTACAATATAAAACATTGATGAAAGAAATTGAAGATGACACAGACAGATGGAGAGAGGTACTGAGCTCATGGATTTGGAGAATTAATATTGTTAAAATGACCATACTCCCCAAGGAAATCTATAGATTCCATGCAATCTCTATCAAAATATCAAAGGCGTTTTTCAGAAACCTAGAAGAAATAATTCTAAAATTTGCATGGAAACACAAAAAACCTCGAATAGGCAAAACAATCCTGGGAAAGAACAGAGTTGGAAGCATCATGCTCCCTGACTTCAGACTCTGCTACAAAGCTATAGTAATCAAAACCAATATGATACTAGCATAGAAACAGTTACATAGATAAATGGAATAGAATAGAATATGAACCCACATTTACAATTAATCTATGACAAAGGAGGCAAGAATATACAATGGGAGAAAGACACCCTCTTTAATCAATGGTGCTGGGAAAACTGGACAACTACATGCAAAACAATCAAACTGGACTACCTTTTCACACCATATACAAAAATTAACTCACAGTGGAGTCAAAGGATAAATTTAATGCTCAGCACCATGAAATTCCTAGAAGAAAACATAGGCAGTACACTCTTTGACATTGGTCTTAGCAATATTTTTTTGGATGTCTTCCCAAGCAAGGAAAATGAAAGCAAAAGTAAACCAATGGGACTACATCAAACTAAAAAGCTTTTGCATGATGAAGGAAACTATCCACAAAGTGTAAAGGCCACCTACTTATACAATACTGTATGTCAGTTATATCTCAATAAAACTGGAAGAAAAAAGAGAAATAGCAGCTTATTATATAAATAGGAATAAATGCAGTAACTAATTACCAGGAGAAACCATTAAAGGAGAAGAAGGTCTGGCATGGGAAAGGACAGGGCAAGGGATGGTTGGTTGTTACATTGACACTTCTGGTCTTTGATTTTTAACCATATACATGTGTAATATTTTGATTTCAAAAGTACTTTTTAAACTCTGCAATTCTAATCCTGTCCACTCCTGGCCTCATATCCCCCTAGTGATACATTGTGTTAAATTATAGATTCTTTACATATCATTCAAAACCCTTTAAGATCTGGCCCCAACCTACATTACCAGCATCATTACTGCTCTTTTCCTTAAAGTACCTGAGACTTTAGTCATAGCAATCTTTTAGCGGCATCTTGGGTGCCATATTCTTTCATGCTTCCATGCTTTTGCACAATTTGTTGCTTCTGCTTGACTTTCCCTCCTTCTTCTCTTTCCTCTCTACCTCCTTCTCATCTCCCTGATGATCCCACACTCATCTTCCCAGAGTCTGAAAATGTCATCTTCCCTAGGAGGCCTTCCCTACCACCCCACAGTAAGAGTTTTGTCCTCTTTCCCCTGTGCTGTCTCAGCGTTTGGTACATTACCCTACTATAGCACAGATCACATGGGATTTAACTTGATGAGTCTGCTTCTCCCACTGGATTGTGGGATGCTTGATTGCAGTGACCAGCTTTGCTTCATGTTTATAGTCCCAGGGCTTATCCCATGCTTTATTGAATTGAATGTGCTTTTAAAGGGCATTTGAAAAAATACTTCACTAAGAAACTAGGGAAAATCAAATTAAGTCTCAGAAAGCTAGTACAGGTGATTGTGTTACAGCATCACCATAACTATGAAGACAGAAACACTGATGGTATGGTAGTTCTTCAAAATGTTAGAGTTACCATATGACCTAGCAGATCCACTCCTAGGTATATATCCAAGAGAAATGAAAGTATATATTCACATAAAAACTGGTATATGAATGTTCACAGCAACATTATTCATAATAGCCCAAAATGAAAATAACAGAAGCACTTAGTGACTGAAGATTGGATAAACAAAATGTGGCATATCCATATAAAGAATATTATCTGGCCATAAAAAGGAATGAAGTACTGATACATACATACATTAATGAACACTGAAATCATGCTAAGTGAAGCCAGACACAAAAGGTCACAAATTGTATGACTTCATTTTTATGAAATGCTCGGAGTAGGCAAATCTATAGAGACAGAAATTATATTAATGGCTGCTCGGGCCTGGAGGTGAGTTGGAGGTGAATGGGAGTGACTGCTAATGGGTACAAAGTTTCTTTTTTGGGTGATTAAATGTTCTAAAATTAGATAGTGATGATCACATAACTTTGGGAACTATGCTAAAAAAACATTATATTGTGAACTTTAAAAGGGTGAACTTTATGGTTTAAATGATATCTCAAAAGAGCTGTTTTTATTTATTTATTTTTAAAAGAGCTGTTTTTAAAAAGAAGAAATCCAGAAAAGATCCTGGAAAGAAATACACCAAAAAGTCAGCAAACTGTTAACTTTGAGTTGTGGGGTTTTGTGAAGGTGATTGTTATTTTCTTTTCTTCTACTTTATAGTGTTTTCCATACATTCTACAATGAACATGTAATTAAGATCAGACACTTCATGCTTTAAAACATCAAGGAAGAAGAGAATTAACATGTTCTGAGCACATGTTATGTACTAGGTAGGGTAACCCCCACAGTATTCCTGTCAGGTTGCTATTTCTTTTTTCAACATCACCAGGGTGACGGGGGGGAAATGAGACATAAGGATTCACTATCTTTCCTCATTCTCTCCCCCTTTCTAAAAAAACTTCTTGGGTTTTCTGGCTTCATTTGGGGACTTTGGTTTGTTGAACTTGTAGTAATGACTAAAGGAAAATTGAAAGAGACTTTGAAAGTTAGGACTGATTTATAGTAGAGTAGAGAGTAACCAGAGAAAGCAAAGAAGACTCTGGGGAAAGATCAGAAGAGAATAGAGAAAGAGAAGATGTGTCAAAGGTTGAACATGGAGGCAATTACCATGTGTAGAAGGATGGACTAGATTCTGGGTGCCTGGATTTTCTAATCATTCTGATCTCAGCTCAGACATGGCCTCCTCAAAAGCCCCATGATGTTCTGATGCCCACTTCTGAAGGAGCCGCTCTCACCTCTATCTCCATCTTGTTCCATCCCATTACCCTGTGTTATCTTCTCCATAGTATTGATTACTATCTGAACATGTCCTGTCTTCTTTCACTGGGGTGTGAGCACTGTTCCAGAAGCAGAACCTCCTCTGGCTTGTTCAGTGGTCTGTTGCTGGACTGGGAACCAGGTCTGGTAATGTGTGGTGCTCAGAATGTGAGAACTGTGCTTTCTGTTATCAATTCATTGACTCCTCTCTCCTCACTTATCTCCACTTTTTCTAATGTTCATCCTTCAAAGCTCCAGTCAAGACCCAGCAACTACTGAAACTCATATCTCTTGGCTAGAAGTGAGCCCTTGACCTTGACACATGAGCCCTCAACTACTCTCATACTGGTCTCATAGGCTCTTTGATGTCAAGGTTCATTTTTTATACATCACAACAACACATTTTACTGAGCTTATTTGTGTGTGCATGCCATAAAATCAACACATGAGAAAAATAGTCATTTTAGACAGATAACTTATGAAGAAAATTTGAAAAGGTAAGATGATGACAATGTAAGATGATGAAAACGGTTGGAGGAATGGCACTAATTTCATCCGAATGGTTGGAGAAATTTCTCTGAGGAAGTGACAATTGAGCTGAGATTTGACTTGAATCTTTCTGTTTCTCCCACAATGCCCTATATATTGCATTTTCTGACTGACAGACCATGGAGTGTCAGGAGTGGAAGTTTCCTAAAGGTTCTTTAGTCCAGGTCCAATCTTACATAGGTTTCATCTCCTGATAGTAAGCTGCTGCTCCCAGGTAGGGTAACCTGTCTCAAGGCCCCCAAAGTTTCCCACTTCAGTTGGTTCTTCAGACACCCTTATGAACAGCTATATAACCAACATTTTCTAGGCACCTTTTATGTGCCAGACACTTCCATACCCAGTATCTTACTTACCTCTTGCCTAGTAGTACTACTATTATTATTCCAATTTGAAAGATGAAGCAAACTCAGAGAGTTTATGTAACTTGCCCAAAGTCACACTGCCAGCAAGTGTGTAGTGAATGTGCCTAACGCCAAGACTGGTGCACCTTGCTATTATCTCTTGCTCTCCCATTATTCTGAAGTTTAAACTGTCTTGTTCAAGCTTTGAGATTCCTAACTTTGGGATTGGCTTGATTTCATTGGAGCTATCTCACTAGAGATATCAAGTTAACCTTTTCCATCAACTGACCCTTTAGAGACACCAAGGTTTACTGTCTTTATTTTTTGTAATCATTACATGAAGACTGAGATCATGTCCGACCCCAAATGTTCCTGGCTGGACAGTCTGATGCCTCACTCAGGATCCTTTCTCTAAATCTGGGACTCCCTCATAAACCCTGTGTGAGAGAGAGACAGAGAGAAAGACAGAGAATAACAGACTGATGCTCTTTACTTGCCTGGTGCCCAGGCTAAGAGGTCATTCTGATCCCTATATTGTGACTACTTCTACCCCCAACCCAATCCTTAAATCTGCTGAGTCTGTTCTATTTCCACTTCTACTTTCTTCAGGGGGTCAACACTGGTATCTGCTCTTTTGTGCCTCAGAGAGGAACCTGTTAATCTCCTATATCTCCTCCCTCCCTCAGCCTCCTTTTCAGTCTCAGCTATGACTGGCTGCCCTAGAGGTGAAAACAGGGAGCAGGAGCCCAGGATTTGGGAATCTCTGAACCACCACATTATGAGGGGCGCACGCCCTCGTGTGTTCACCTTACATAAATTCAGCCTGAGATTACAACCTAAGGCCCTGCTGGCAGAGCTCTCTTTCACTGACCTGGCCAAGGATCCTAGCCTTTCTCTGGCCTGCCTATGCCAATGCCTCCCAGGCGTTTGAATCAGTCTAGGTCTTGGGGACCCCATCTGGTCTCACTCCAAATGGAACACCTCCTGGTTGTTTTCCCCTTTCTCTCTCTCTAACAACTGTAACTGTGCTGTGCTCAGTTGCTCAGTCATGTCCGACTCTTTGCCACCCCAGGCTCCTCTGTCCCTGGGGATTCTCCAGGCAAGAATACTGGAGTGGTTTGTTACGCCCTCCTCCAGGGGGTCTTCCATACCCAGAGATCCAACCCAGGGATCCAATCCAGGTCTCCCACATTGCAGGCGGATTATTTACCATCTGAGCCACCAGGGAAGCCCAAGAATACTGGAATGGGTAGCCTATCCCTTCTCCAGGGGATCTTCCCAACCCAGGAATCAAACCAGGTCTCCTGCATTGCGGGCAGATTCTTTATCAGCTGAGCTACCTAGGAAACCCAACAACTGCAACTACACAATAATAATAGCCACTTTTTGGCAAGCATGTAATATGGGCCAGGGGTTTATATTCATCAGCTAGTTCAAGCTTCACAGCACCCTGATAGGTAAGTGATATTTTCTCGGTACATGATAGGCACTTGTGAACGAATTAATGGTTTCTCCCCAATTCATCATAGGGCCAACAGAAGCTTAGGGAAGTTACAGAAGTAATGGGTCAGAAACAGAATTGAAACCCAAGCCTAAGTGACCTCAAAGCCTGGCTCCCAACAGTCATATCAGGATGCTTCTAAAACAACTGAAACACCATGAATTCCAGTTCACAAGCCTGTTTGAGGGAGAAGCTGATGGATGTGGTTAGGAATACTGTATTTTTTTTTTCATTTATTTTTATTAGTTGGAGGCTAATTACTTTACAATATTGTAGTGGTTTTTGCCATACATTTACATGAATCAGCCATGGATTTACATGTGTTCCCCATCCCGTAAAGTCACACAGGTAGTAAGCAGGCACCACCACTTCCTTGTTTGAGTGTGGGCAAGTTGCTTGACTTCTCTGTACCACAGCTTCCCTATTGGCAAATGGGGATAATAATAGTAACAACCAGAGGGTTGGGCTGCTTTAATGAGATAATATACATAAAGGGCCTAGCATGGAGCTTGGTATATGGTAATTACTCAAAAAATGTTTATGATGGTGCCTGAGACAAACACAACATGACAGCCCCTTCTAGCACCTTCTCTCTGTCTTGTTCCTTACTGCATTCCTTCCACCCCTTTATTCACTGTACTGGGCTGAATGTGGTCACCACCATGTCCGTGTCCTAATAGTTAGAACCGATGAATATTGTCTTATTTGGAAAAAAGATCTATCTTTGTAGATGCGATTAAGTTTAATGATCCTGAGATGAGGAGATCATCCTGGATTATATGGGTACATTCTAAATTCAATGACGAGTATTCTTATAAGAGAGCGGCAAAGGGAAATATGGGTATCAGTATTTAAGTATTGTGAACTTCCTATTATAGTATTTAATTTATGGGATATCAAGAAAAAGAGTAAATAGCTTTCAAGAACTTTATTTCCTCCTCTGCAGAAGGGGTCAGTGTGCTTTGGGTGGTAGGCAGGATAGTTGTATTATGTTGGCAGAAATATAGCCTTGTTGTTATCTTTATCTGGAGATTAAGTATGGTTTAGAGATGAATATGGGTGCCAAGTAGACAAGTGGTGGGTGGGTTGCCTTGTGAGGGCATGTCTGCTTCTAGAGGAAGACCACTGTGCTTCTGCCCAGAAGTGGGCCCTGGGAGGCTCTTCTGGTAGGGCTGAGATTTCCTGCAGGAAGCAGTTCTATTCTGCTCTAATATGAGGAAAATGGGTAATCAGAGTCATAGAAGCCTGTACCTTATTGCCTGGCTCTAGTCATTTCAGTCTGGACCATTTTAAAAGCAGGTGTTGCCAATCCACTTTAGTCATAATCCCTTCATGAAGTGCCCTTGGAAGACACCTGCAAGCTCTGTACCTTGGAGAATGTGCCTGGGAAATGGAATAGGCTATCTGCTTTCCAGAGTTGTCAAATCCAACCCAGGGCCTTGGGAGAACCCTAGTGGTGGGTGCAGGTAAGGGAGGGGGGTTGAATCACCTCAGACTCCCACAATAGGTTCTTTTCCTTTTCAGTCTGGGCAGGTATTCTTCACACCAAGGACTACTAAGAACTAAGTGACTAAAAGAGAGTCTCAGGTGAGTGGCTTACGTGGGGAAGGGAAGAGGATAGAGTGCCTTGATTTCCAACATCACCAGGCTGGAGAAAGGCAAAATGGCTCAGGGAGGCCACAGACAAGAGTAAGGTTCAGGTTGATGGGCCCTCTACTCAATGGTGCGTGTTGACCTGGGATGGTTTGCTATCAGATTCTAGCATCTTGTAGGCTCCCAGGGGAGGCCCAGCAGTGTTTGTGAACTGACTGACCCATGTTTGTTCCTGAGAAGGTCTATTTTACAGATAGCAACCTCTGATGGACCCTCCTTCTGTGGGCCTGGATTCTTAACTTTTTTAGGTGTCCATTGTCTATAGGAGTCTCCTAGTTGGCTCCCGGCTCCTTAGGTGACAGTAGCTGAGAGATTGCCCATATTGGCTGAGCTGTCTGTCTTTCTGCCAAGTGAGCAAACTGGAGAAGTGCCCCCAAGACAAGAGAGAGAACAAGGAGGATAGATGCAAAGCCAGTTTCTCCATGCTCCACAGAGTTACAATCTTTGCTCTGCCCACACCATGCCATGTTGTCAGGGACTGCATCATAGTCATCCCTGTGTCCCTTACAGGAATAAAGGCAGTGTCTAGTATGTAGGAGATGGAGGCACCTGTAGCTTTGAGCCAGAGAGATCTGCATCAAACTTCAGGGCCTGTCAAATACTAGACATAAGATGCTGTTTGGGTCACTTAACTTCTGAGAATGCCAGTTTTCTCACTGGAATATAAAATAACTTTGAATGAGAGATTAGATACAAAGTACCTGGAATGTAGTAGGTGCTCAGTAGATGGTACCTGTCACCACCATCACCACTATCGTCATCACCAAAACCATTAGAATTTATTGTGCACCCACTGCATGTCAGTCTTGATGCTTGGCTTTGATGCAGAAGATAAAGGAAAAGCAATCAGTGATTTCTGCCCCAGGTTAGCATGTAGTGGGAGAGCTCAGATACACAGTAATATTGGAAATCCAAGTGCTGATCAGAGGCACACAATCAGGATATGGAGATCAAAGGAGAGAACAGATCTGCGGGCTCGGGGCTTCTAGGAAGGCTGCCCAGAGGAGGCAAGTGCTATGGTAGGCCTGGATAGATTGAATCTATAATACTTAGAGGAGGAGGGGGAAGAGAATAAAGGGGTTCCTGGCTTAGCTCAGCCCAGGCCAGCACCTGAAGCTGGCAGTATCTTCCATCTTCCTTCAGGCTGTTGGGGGCCAGGCCCAGTACTGCAAATACTGGGCTGGCCACTGGGGGTCGACAGAGATTGAGGAATAGGGAGGCTACTTGGGAGAGATTTCCTTAGAGACTACCTCTGTGATTGAACAACCTGCCTAATGTCTCATTTCCCTTCCTCTGAAATTCCCTCCTCCTTCCTCTGCTGTCTATAGAGCCCTAATCCCCCGAGACACTCTTAATTCAGAAGCCCCAGAGCTTCCTGACTTCCCCACCCCTGCCCAGAACACCAACCCAAGGAGGAAAATTCCCTCCCTCTCCACATCCCCACCCCTATCTCCAGTTCTTCTGGCTAAGGCCTGGGGCTGCCATAGTCTCTGCTTTGTGTCCAGGAGAGCAGCTGTGAAAGAAAAACAAGCCAGGCCAGGGAGATTTATGTTCCTCTGAGGAGGGGGTGGCTTCACTGTGAGGAAGATTCTGGGTGGTTTGTCAACTGAGGCCTCACCCAGCCCCAACTTGGTCAGCACTTGGGAGGTGGAGGTATGGCAGGGGTGGAGTGGAGGAGGTTGGTTGGGAGACTAAAGGCTTAGAAAGAAATTGGACCTTCCCTGGGAGGTACATTGAGCCTGGGCACTGGGGTCTTGATGATTAAAGATGAGAAGGAAGGTCTCTAAACCAAGCTGGACTAAGTAGAGAGTGGGGAGTAGAGGTTTCAGTGTCAGAGATCCTTGCTTGGTTGGCTCAGGGGCAGCTGGAGGGTAGTGGGCCTGGGTGCCATATATTTGCCTTTGGTTATCTGGCCAGTTGTGTCCAGTCCCTTATCTAGCCTCAGGATGGCCCATGGGCTCATGACCTTTCTACCAGTAGGCTTGGGTTTATCAGTCGAGAAAGCCCAGACCTGACCCTTTAACCATTTTTTTTTTTTTACTTCACTGAAAAACTATGATTACATATTGCTGACCCTTTAACCTTTACGGTAGGTTGGGAGATAGGAAGTTAGTTCATAGGCTAGTGAGGGGTCAGAACTAGGAGGGCTGGAGAGAGGAGGAAGCACTGCCTCTTCCCTTGGTTCCTCAGGTTGTTCAAATATTTGCTCTGCTTTGGGTGTTCCTCCAAGGGAATTTTATTCCCTGTGTTTATGGGGCCTGACAAGTCCAGTGTGTTCTCTAAGGAGCCAGGAGCAGGACTGGGCAAAGATGCCATGTCTGCAGCCAGCATTGTCCTCCTCTGGGCTTACTAGTTCTCTGAGATGGGGAACTAAGCTGGTTAGTGACAGATGGGGACAATGGCTGCTCTCCACCCTGAATTCCTGAGCCCCTGACAGTGATGAATGGCCCAGCCCCTCTTTGCACATTCCCAGGTAACTGGAGTGAGGGAGTGACAGGTGGGCCAGGCTGGAGTGCTACAGTTTCCCCCATAGCTGCCCTCCCTGGGGCCAGAAAGCAAGGGCAGGAGGGACTGTTAGAGTAAGCTGAACCCAGATCAGTGACACACAGGAGCTTAGGTATATCCAAAGATGAGACCTCTAAGGAGCCAAGGGTTCCAGCTGCAGTCCAGAGCCTGTGCTCCCCGCTGTGCCACCCGTAGCCATGCGCTGGCCCTCAGATCCCCTGTTCTAGGCTCTTTTCAGACACAGGGGAAGGTCATTTGCCTGGGTGGGCCCAAGGGCTTTGGACAGATTTCTAGGAGTTCAAGGTAGGATAATGAGGTGCAAGGAGGGGATAAAGAGAGAGGGAGGGAGAGGGCAGGCCCATCTCAGGAAGAGAAGGTCTCTTATCTCTGGTGTCATTCTGCCAACAGCATGATCTAGAACCAGGCTGACACCTGGAAGATCAAGGTAATCTCAGTGCACATACCCATAAACCAGGCTTGAAGCTGGGGCAAGGACCAGGGATTGAACGTCTGGTTGAACTCTTGGCTTCTGGGACCACCCCCTCTTTCCCCAGCCACTGGGAATTGCCTTGGCTACAGGGAAACTAGACTAGCAGGGCTTACCCACCTGGGACTTGGTCTGGGGTGTGGTGCAGCCAGGAGAGGGGTGGGAGGAAGAGTAGGAAGGCTCCCACCCTGGGCTTGCCCTGAGCCTGACCCAGAGATAGAGTGATTTGGGAAAAGCAAGGTGTTCACTGGGGAGGGAGGACAGCCTGAGCTCAACATAGACCCCAGGTGGTCTCTGCTAGAGGGCAGTGAAGGCAGAGGAAGACCAGGAGAGAAGCGGCTAGTGGGACAAAGAAGTTGGCTGGGTAAGAGAGGGCTCTGCAGGCTGAGGGTGGTAGGGGCAGGGGATGCAGCCTGATTGAGGCTGGAGCCTCAGTTTTCTCTTCTCTAAAATAGGCCTATCAGTATCAATCTCAGGGATGTTGTGAGAATTAAACAAAGACAGCATAGCACCAAGGGTGAGAGTGCCCAGCTACAGTGCCTGGCATACAGATGGGGTTCAAGAAACACAACTCTCCCTCTCCCTGTAGGGATCAGTTGTGTATATCTGTGAAGAGGATGCAGGCAGAGGCTGTGGGTCTTCAAGGGGACAGACAGGAGGATTGGGGTAGGCCAGAGATGACTGTAGACAGGAGAGAGGGCTGCTAGCCTCATGGAGTAGTCCCAGCTGGCATCACCCCAGGCCTCAAGGCAAGCTTCCTGCCCTCTGACCCTTCACTGTACAAGGTCCACACTTTGACACATATTCCTTTCCAGGGCCCTGGAGTATCTGAGTAGAGTCATGTGTCTAAGCTCAAGTTACACAGTTCTATGGCCCAGGTTTGAATCCTGACTCTTCTTCTCCCTGGTTGTGAGGCTTTATGTGAGGAAGTTCACTTCTCTTGTCTCAGAGTACAAAAAAGACAAGGAAGGGTCAAGGACAAGGGCCATGGTAATAAGAGAGGGGGTGTGAATGTTCATGAACATGGACAGGACAGCCCCATGAGAAAATGTGGAGGCTAGACTCTATGTCCCATAGGGGTAGGAACCAGGCCTGTCAGCTGGTGCTGTGTGAATCGATAGGCAAGGAAGACAGTGAGTTCATATATGAATATGTACATGTGTGAGAATATGAGAAGAGCTAAAAAATGTGCGTGTGGCACATAAAGCATGTGTGAACGGGTGAGAACATGTGTGACTGGGAATGAGGGTGTCTCTGTGGGAGGCTCTGTGGAGGAATAATAGTTTCCATTTAGTAAGCGCCATGGTGGGCTGGCTGTGATGTTTAGACCTTCCTGTGCATTATCTCACTCCCCACTCAGCACAGTTCCATGAAGGAGAGATGATCTCCAGGTTACAGAAGAGTTAACTGAAGCACACAGGGGAAGCGACTTGACCAAGGAGACACAACTGATAAGCAGTGAACTCTATGGCTCTGAAGTCCATAACTCCATGCCTCCCATGGGTGTGGGAAGCTGAGTTCTCTGAAGCTCTCTGGGGGGCTGTTATGATACCTGAGGCCTCCTGCAGCTGCCAGCTGTTTTTTGGCACCCCTGGGTTCAGAAGGCCCCTACATACAGATTTCCGTCTGCTTGGAGATTCTTGAAGGCAGGGCTTGGTGGGATTCCTCTTTGGATCTCAGCTCAGAGGTAATCACAGGATCAATGCTCAGGAAACCCTGGTGGACTTTAACCCTGAGGGGTGTGTGTGTTCAGTGACACTGATCTGGGAGGCTTGGGAAGGTGTGTGACTGCCACTAGGATAGTGAGCTTGGATAAGAGAGGGTCCACATCCCCCACATCCTGACTTCCTTTTCAGCTTCCCTGGGGAGTAATTTTCCCTACCTTAGGGGGCATGAATCACTACATAAGAGGCCCTGCTAGGGTAGGGCAGGAGCTGGGATCCTAGAGTCATTGGCCCTCGCTGCAGCATGGAATAGGCCCAGCCCTGCTACTGAGGCTCCAATAGACAGGTTGAGGCAGAAAGGCTGCACCATGACCAGCGGTGACCAGTGTGTGGAGCAGGCCTAGACACAGAGTCCTCTCTTCTTTCCTCTGTGCCCTCCCCACCCAGGATGTGGTGTTAGCACACTCAGGAGCTGCTGCTGTCTTCCCAGGCTTCCCAAGTCTGGCAGCATAGCTTCATCTGCCCCATCCCCCACCTGATCAGCCCCCCCACCTGGGCTCACCTCCTGAACGGCACTGGGCATATTAGCAGTGGAATCTGAGGCTGGTTCTGGGATTGACGGTGGGTGACTTTAGCTGGGAACTTGGGGATGTGGCCAGGGACATAGATGAACTTCCCCAGGCCTAGAAACCCCTCAGAGGACTGTGAGTGAAGAGTGGAGTCCTGGCCATCCTGAAGGTTGCTGCTTTCCAGGCATGAACCAGCTTTTAATCAGGAATGAAGTAAGTAAGCAAGTAAGCAAGAAGAGGGGCTGGAAATGTGGTGATTCAGTACGGTATAGGAAACTGGGCACAGGCTTAGGAGACAGAGAAGTCTGGAGCCAAATTCTGCTTCTACCATCAATCAGCTCCATGACCTCAAATGAGTCACTTCCCCTTGAGCCTTAGTTTTCCCTCTTACATAAAATAGGGATCAAGGATTGTGAAGGGAAATGCCTCTACCATGGTTCCTAGAACATAGTAGGCACTCAGTAAGTGGCAGGTTGTTTTCCATCCTCAGGTTTTGCTGTCCTCCCATGCCCTTTGGACAATCCTAGTCTCCAACTTGGTTTATTGGTGTGTCCCTGCACCTTGTTCTTGTCTCTCCTTGCTCACACCCTAATAAGGAATCCAGGAGGGAGGTGAGAGACCCTAAACAGCTCCTCCTTTTCTATTTCTATCCATATCCTTCTCATCCTCTAGGCCCTGTTCCTGAAAGTGAGAGTAACCCACTTCCTCTCCTGGAAGTGAGAATAACCCACTTCCCTCTCTTTGTTTCCCCCAAATATAGGTCCACTCTATGAACCAAAGAGGTCATCAGAGGATCCAGTGAGAAAGTCAGTAACTCAGCCTCCTCTTTAAGTGAGAGAAGGACAGGAAACTGTAAATGGCAGAGCACTTCGGGAATGTTGCTAATTATCTCCATAAAGCAGCAGCAAAGGGATTTTAAGTCCTCGGCAAATCCCTGAGCCAACTCCAAACTCAGATCTTCCTCCTAGTGCTCTCTCTTCCTCCCCATAGGGGACCGCGGTTCTAGCCAAGGCCACTACCCTGTCCTGGGTCTTGCGCTCGAGCGCGTGTGCCAGGCTCGTGTGTGCCACGCTCCTGTTGGAGTGGGCACTCTCGGTCGGTCCCAGGCGCCGGCAGTGTTATAAAAGTCCAGTAGGGGGAGACATTAGCATGTGGGTACATCTGTTGAGGTCCGACGAGGGAGAGTGGGTCGGACCTGGAGGGTCTGAGCTATGGGATTGAGCCAAAGTTATAAGCAAAGAAGCGAGGAGGGGCGGGGAGAACAGGCCAGGGCTGGGAGACAAAGACCCAGATGGCGAGCCTGGGAGGCGCTGGAGTCTGGTGTGCTGGGGCCAGGGCATCTGCTTTTGCATTTTCTAAAGGTGCCTCTGCCCTATAACCTTTCCTCTTTGTGTCATTCTTTATCGAGGTGCCCTCTCATTCCCGCTGGCCTATCTCGGGGCCTTGCCCATACCTTCAGACAGGACAAGACTCGAAATCTGGGTTCCTGGTGTCCCACAAGGCTCTTCTCCAAAGTTGAGATTTCCAAGGCCTACTCCCCAGGAGCGAAGAAATTCTCCCCCACCCTCCTCTTTTCCCTACTCGACCCCCCTGAGATTCCAGCACCCACCGATATCCATTTGTCTGTTCAGGACTCCGGGTCCATGTGCAAGTGGCGACTGCATTGCGAAGGTGAAAGGAGGAAAGCCTACCAGAGTCCTGCGAGAGAAGGGACAGGCAGTAAACAAGTTATCTTTGCCACAGTGGTGGGCATGGAGCAAAAACTTAAGGGCTCGCGTGTGTAACAAGAATGGCAGTACTTTCCCGGGATACTCGTGACAGGACCTGTCTGGCCCAGGGCAGTGGGCCGGAGTGTTGAACAGGCGCGCAGGGAGCAGAGCAGGCCAACAGCTCTAGAGGAGCGCCAACTTCCCACGGGCAGAGCGCTCTGAGAACAGGACTAGGCGGGACCCATCCCTAACCGCACGAGCCGCACACTCAGATTGGTGCCATCGAGAGTGCGGCGTCCTTAAGAGTTCCCGAAACCCCGCCCCCTTCCTCTTCCAGGGGCGTGGTGCAGGGCAAGGACCCCGTTACGGAGCTTGCTATTGGCTAAAACGAGTAGGGTTGGCCTTGCGTACGCCTGAGCAGGGGAGTAGACAGCTCAGCAGCAGCGGAGGGAGTCTATGCGTGCTGGACAGCAGTGGGAGGTGTGTGAGCCTCGCGCTGAACGCAGACCCTCGGGCGCAGTCGCCGGGAAGCTAGGACTCGGCGACTGGGCTGCCAGGCCAAACGCCTAGGCTTCAGAGGCGCAAACTGATGATACTGGCTTGCTCGGCAGCGTCTCCCCGCTCTTCTAAATACACTAAGCGGGGCCCGCGCTGAAGTCGAAGCTGTCGGGGGGCGCCCAGCCCGGAGTTCCAGTGTGGCCTGGAGGAACGGAGCCCGTGCAAGGGCGGCCCGGTCGGGAGCCCCCGGATCGAGCTCTTGTGGTGGGAAGACTCCCACTTCTTCCCAGGGGGGCCGATTCCAGGACGGTTGAGGCGTCGGGGCGGCCACCAAGTCCCCAGCGGGGAGACCCCGTCGGGGAGAGGGCACACAGTCCCAAACGGTCTCGGGGAGCCGAGCGGAATCGGAAGGGATCCTCCGGTGGGGGGCAGAGCCCCCGTCGCGCTTCGTGTGGCAGAGAGGCCAGGGGAGCGAGCCCTCGGAGGCCGCAGCTCATGCCGGAGTTGGGGGCGGCTGCCCAGTGAGTCCTCCTGGCCGGCGGGGCGGAGAAGAAAGACACCAAAGCCGGCGGGAGGGGAGCACTTCAAGGCCGGCGGCTGCGGAGGATGGGCGCCTGAGAGGTTCGGAGCGCAGCGCGGCACGGGAAGGCGAGGCCAGCTTTGCTGAGGAGGTGCCAGGGGATCCCGAAGTGCAGCCTGCCCCCGGGAAGATGGCCCGTCCTGGCCAGCGTTGGCTCGGCAAGTGGCTTGTCGCGATGGTCGTGTTGGCGCTATGCCGGCTCGCCACGCCGTTGGCCAAGAATCTGGAGCCGGTGTCCTGGAGCTCTCTCAACCCCAAGTGAGTAACTTATCTCTTCTGGTCCCTGAGGGTGGGAGGCACTCCTTCGGGGTGAGGCCGTGCGCCCCCGAGCGCCTGTGGGAAGGTGTTCAGAGGAGGAGCGGCGCCCTATTTTGTCTCTGGCTTTTTCGAGTGTGTTTCCCTGCGGACGGGCGGGGAAGGGTGCGGCGGGGTTGGGTGGGGGCACTTGGCTGGATTGTGACCCCTCGGCTTCTCGGCTCTCTCCTCCGCACGTCCCAAATCAAGTCAAGATTGTCGCGCCGGGCAGAGCTGGGAGTCGGAGCGCTCTAGAGCGCACCGGAGAGCTGGGTGGGGGATAGAAAGCAGCCCCCTTTAGGGCCCCTGGGAACGTGGCGGTTTTCGCGGAGAGCCGCTGGCGGGGTTGGGGAGTCGGGGCGAGCTTGACCTGGGCAGGGGAAGAGGCTAGAACACGGGTTCCCCGTTTGTTTAGCAGTGAAGGGACCGCGGCGCGGGACTTCGCGCTTGGAGCGGGTGGTAGCGCCTGTATCCTGATTCAGGCTTCTCCCATTTTCATTTCTTTCTTCCCAGTTCGCCTCCCTAGCTTTTCTTTTTGCTGCCTCTTCCAGCCCTCGCGCCCCCCCCCCCCCCCCCGCCGCCACCTTTCTCCCTGCTGGGGCCGTGGAAGGGCGGGCGCCGCTCCCAGGCTCACAAAGGCGGCGGGTGGAGAGGGGCGGAGTGGGAAAGGGGTTTTGTTGGGGAGGGGGTTCGATCCATCGCCCGTCGGGGGTCCAATGGAGCCGACAGCAGAGCTTCCAGGGCTGGCCAGGGTGGAGTGTGGCGGCCGAGCTGGCGAGGGAGGTGGGTGGCAAATGAAAGATTCCTGCCCAGGCTGGTCCCATTGCTCCTCCCCATCTCCCCGTCCCTCAGATTGGGGAGTTGTGCTTAGCTTTCCCAAAGGGGTTGGGGAGGCAGTTTATGTAGAGGAGATCCTTTCTTTTCTCTATTCTTCCCTTTCACAATCCTCGCCCAACCCCCCCCCCCCCCCCCCCCCCGCCCCAACCACACACCTTTCAGGGCGGTGGCTCAATGGTTTCTGGGCTGTTAGTGGGGAGTCGCTGGGTTGTGTAGTGACCTCTGGACCTTTTTCTCTTTTGGCATCCAGGACTTAGGTTGGAACCCAGGGTCAAAATTGCTCTTCCTTCCTGTTTTCTGGAGGGCCCAGCAGTGTGCGGACACCTCACTTAGTGGGAAACTGGGGGCCCTAGGCCTGTCCTATCTGTATGATTCCTATATCTGGAATCTCTTTCTGTCCACTCTCCTGGGCTCCCCGCTAACTTCCTGAGCTCCTGCCTGCCTTGGCCTCTTAGGTTCCAGGGGCGGTGCATGTCTCAGCTCTGGAGTGGAAGAGGGCAGCTTCTTTAGTTCTCTTCTCCTTGAGTTGAGGTAGGGTCCTATTTATCGGTTAGTGGGATGTCTAAACCAGGGTCAGGGTACAAGGAAAGGGATTGACAAGAATTTCTTCTTTACTCAGAAGCCAAACTGGGCACAGTGCTCTGCTAACAGCAGGGACTCAAAATGGTCTTGGGGCCTGGGGCTGCTCAGCCCAAGGAGAAAGGTTGTGAAGCTCCCAGTTCTCTCCTGTAAAGGTGGAGGCTGGAAATGCTCTCTTGAGTATGGAGAGCTGAAATCCGCCTGGGGTATCCCATCACAGGGGCTCATGGGAGTGACCTAATTGCTCTCTCGGGTCTCTAACCAGAGATAGCAGGCTGCTCCACAGCTGGAAGGAAGCCCTCCTGCAGAGTGCGGGGGGTGGAACTGGGAGAAACAAGATCTCCCTGAGCTTCACCCTTTTTGTGTTTTGAGCCTTGAGTGCTCTGGACCAGTTTACAGGTTTTTGAGATCTGCCCCCCTCCCAGATCCACTTCAGGCTGAGGGCAGGCATCCTGGGGGTGGTGGGGGTGGTAGCTGGGGCCTCAGTAGGACCTGCACGAATTCCATCCTGTAATTGAGCAGATTCTAGGAACAGTGGGGGACTGATCCTGGTGCCCCTAAGCCCCCCCAATCCATGTTCCGTCTATACTCCGGGGTCTGGAATGCAGCCTGTCTGTGTGTGTTGGCACGGGTTGCGGGGGGCGGGGTGCAGGAGGACAAGAGGAAGGCACTGCCCTCAGCTTCACTCTGAGCTCTGGGGGCTGCCTCTGCCACCGCGCCCAAGCCTTGAGCTCCCACAGTCTTTCGAATCAACAGTCTCTTTCTGTCCGTGTCTCCCTCTTTGCCTCTTGCCTGACTTCTCCGTCTCAGGCCCTTGTTGGTTCACCCTCTCACACCCTGTGTGAGCCGCGTTCACCTCCCCTCTCCAGCTCGACTTGCCCGGCTCTCCCTCTTTCTCACACTCCCTCTCACTCTTAGTCACTCTCTGCCTCTTTTTCTCAAGTCCTTTTGTTTCTCGCACATGCCCGTGCTCTCCCTCACAGGCTCATTTTCTCTCTTCCCTCCCCTCTTCCTCCTGGCTTTTGGTTTCTCTCCTCAGTCCTGTCAGGGGCTGGCAACCCCCTTCCCCCCAAAAAAAATCTCCCAGTGCCTATAAACCCTGCTTAATTGCTTCCTCCTTGGGAAAAAAATCAAAATAAAGAAGTGGTGGGGCTGGGGGTATGTTTCCAGGTTCCAGGGTACAGGGAGCCCCAGCTCTGACCAGAAGAGAGCTGGAAGGGCTGGCTCCAGACTCTCAGCATCCTACCCCAGTTGGTGCTGGGGCCTTCCAGGGTGATAGTCTCTGGTGGCAAGAGCATCTGCCTCCTTGGCCCCTCTTGTCAGATTTGCCCAATGAGTGCAGTGTGAGAAGATGGGTCTGGGCCCGCTAGAGGTTGGGAGGAACCAGAGTGCGTGAGCATGCTTGGATCGGTGGGGGTGGGGGGCTGTGATGGAAGGTCCCAGGGCAGCCCCCTCCTCCAGCCTCCTCCCCTGAGAGCTTGGGGCAGCCGGCAGGCCTCATACTTGAGTCCTCAGCCAAGTCCAGCTGCTGCAGTTCAGTCTCTCAGTCCCGTTCTGACCCTTTCCTGCCCCCCACTCAGGTTCCCCCACCTCCAGGGAGTGGGAATGTGCCTGAGATCATATTACACCTTCCCTGCAAGGGGTGGGGGTGGGGGTTTCAGCTTGGCATCCAGGACCCTTGACTCCATCCAGCATGGGTGGGGGCAGCTGCAGACCCCAACCCAGGCTTGCCTGCTGTAAGCCAAAGTGTTGGTCCCAGCCCCCTCACAGCTGTTCCAGCTCACAGTCCTGGGGAGGCCAGCTCAGGGGGCCCCTTTCCGGGGCGGCTAGGGACCTGACCTCTTTTACTCTGTGGCTGATTGGCCACAGGTGGGGGCCTGAAAGCGATGGGAACCCAGCAGCTCCTAAAGTTCCCTGTTCCCCTCCCTCCCTCCCCCAACCCCAGGCATTCAGGCCAGGGCAAGAAGGGCCTGGTGAGGCTGGGCCAGGAGCTGAATCTAGGGTTCTCTTTCTCCTCTCAGGCTCTCCACTGCCTCAGCAACTGTGGTGGGTGGGGATGGGTGGGCCCTGGATACTACTGTGCATCACTGTTTTTTGGTGTTTGGATTATGGAGCGGGTGGGCCAGCCAGGAGGCTGCTGGTTGCCATGGGAACAGTAGGTTTAGGGGGATGATCCACTCTATGATTATTAGGGGAGCTGAGGTAGGGGGATGCTCACCAGCCATATTGGGGGTTAATTGCCCTGGGCTCTGTGGCAGCCCCTCCTGGGTGGATTTTCATGGTAGTCATTTTGGGTAGGGGCACTGGCAGCCAGGAGTGTAGTAAGCTTCTTCAGCTTCTTCTAAATGGTATTTGGTGTGCTAACTAACAGTTGGGCAGTACCTTGCTACTTCCAAAGTATCTTCATATGTGAGCTCATCGGATGTTCCCAACAGCCATGGGAAGTTAGAATTGCCCCTATTTTGCAGATGAGGAGGCATTTGCCCAGAAAAGGAAAGTGACTTGTTTCAAGTCAGTCAGCTCCTAGCAGGGAGAGCCGCCTTGTGCTGTTCTTTCCACACCATCCTGCTGCCTTGGGATATGTGAGAGACAGGGTTTGGGAAGAGGCGCTGGCTCTAGGCGCTGGCTCTAGCCGCCGGCTTCCCCTCTCACTTCACAGGTGTATGTGCATCTGTCCTTGTGACTCAGGCCCTGCCCACGTGGGATGAGCAGTGCTCCAGCTTCCTCATTTGACTTTCCTAGGCCACCATCTGAGGGCAGGCTGCTCCATGCCTGGCACACTTCTTCTTGAGCTCTAAACAGCAGCTTTAGTTCCTCTCTGGGCCAGGAGTCTCACTGCCTTTTAGGGACCCCACAGAAAGCAGACAACAAGGAAGGGGCTGTTGAGCCCCCAGTGGGCCCTAGTGCTGGCCAGGTGGGGCAGAGGGGACGCATGGTTTAGTGTAGGTGTGTGTGTGAGGGGTGACTTCCTCTGGGGCTCTCCTGGCTTCCCTGCCTCTGACAGCACTGTGTGTGTGCCAGGACCCAGCTGCTGTTCCTGCCCACCCACGCCTGGGCGGGCACTGCTGGGACACGCCAGGCCTGCTCCTGCTGCCTTGGGGGCTGGGTGGAGCTGGGGGAGTGAAAGAGGAGCCTTTAATTTGGGGACTCTCCACCCTTGCTGGAATGAGTGTAGACTTGAGCTCTGGCTTGGGGTCTGTCCTCCACTGGTCCTGCCACCCTTGGGGGTGCCGGAGTCACTGAATCAAAGCTGTGGCTAGAGTCTTCTACCAAACCTGTGGTGGCGTGGCCTAGGACCGGACTGTCCTTTTGGCCAGTCTCTGACCACAAGTTCCTAGGGCCTGAGGGAAGGGTGAGAGGGACAGAAATGTAGAGCTGGTGGAATGTGGGCAGGTTTCTAGACACGACCCCCGCAGATCCAAAACTCTCTCTGCTGTCAATTGTCGGTTTTTGGGTGAATAGGGGCTTAGCTGGACAAAGAAGCAAGGGGGTAGTTGGCCTCTGACCAGTACTGACTACTGCGCCAGACCTTCAGGCTTCTGCCCTTCTAGAATTCTTTAAGCTCAGTAGGCAGCCTGGGGAAGAGACTTGGGTTAGGGTGGAGGGGAAGAGGCAGGCCACAGATAGGAGCCTGAATGCTCAGACCACCTCCTGAAAGTCCTTCTACTCCCTGGGGTGGCTCTCTGGGGTGCCAAGGGCTATCAGAGGCTAAGGAGGGAAGGCCTCAGGGGTTACCATGGTGACCTGCTGCAGGCTTCCTGCTGGGCCATGTCAATCCCCTTATTTTCCAGAAAAGGGCTTTGTCTGGGGGTGGCCCCAGACAGAAAAGCTTGGTTTGATGATGGAGGGAGTACCAGTTTTTGAAAACTGGAGGGTAAACAGTTTAACTAGGCACTCTCTTCCTCTTCCTCTCAGCCCCTTCTCCTGGTGGATATAAAGGGAGACCTGCAGGGTCCCTGCTGTAGAGGATGACTAGCGAATTACCTGACCTCAGGCTTCACTCTCACAGGCTGCATAACCACCCCTCATGGCCTCTCGCCACTTTCTGGGGCTTCTCACAGGCCCAGATGCACTTTTCTCAGTGGTGGGGAAGAAAGAGGCTGAGAAGGCACCATCATGGTGCACCAGGGTCAGGGAAGGTGGGTCTCATCAGGCTCTGCTCCCTTCTGCACTTTAGGGGAAGGTGAGTTTCCCTCTGCCAGCTGCTATGCAAATAAACTCATGCATATTTATGAATCCTGTTTGCTGAGGTTGATGAGAGTCTGAGGGGGTACTGGGGGCAATAGTCCTCTCTCTTTCCCATTCCCCTACCCACTATGTAGACATCTGTTTCCTTGGTTGTGTCTGGGTTCCAGGGCTCCAGAACCCAAGGGGTGATGGGAGACTGCTCAGAGTTGACAAAAGCCCCTGATGGGTAAGGCGGGCCAAGTGGTTAGAAAAGAGAGCTGGCCTGTACCCCTATGCGTGCTCTCTGTCTACCTGCTGTCACCTCCAGGTAGGGTCTTGTGGAGGAGAAGCTGTACAAGGATTCAGCCAATGTTTCAGGTACTCTTAGACCTCTGGGCGATAACATCCTTGGTGAGTTTAGGCTCCCTGGCTTGGCTTTGAGCACCCCTCAATAGGAACATTCATCTGGTTGCTCATTCCCTCACATGAGGAGCTTGGACTCAGTGGCTCTCAAAGGTTCCTTCTAGTTGTTAGAAGTTGTCTAATCCTACTGCCTGGCTGGAACCAGTATGAGGATTAGAAAGTGAAAAATGCCTTGGGAATTATGAAGGCTTTGGTGAAACTTCTTGGCTTTTTGTGGTGTATGGAGTTGGAGGTGTTTTCTCTCAAATGTTTGTGTGGGCCTCCATCCCATGCCTGCTTCCTTGCTGGCCCTCTGGAGTTTGGTAAAGCCAGGTACTAAGTGGGGAGACCTTCTCGTTGTGACTTTTACCCTCCTGCACAGCAGGATGGCAGATTCCAGCTTAGTGGAGCCTCTCTGGACATGGAGAGAGGGCTGCTGTTCTTCATCTACTTCATCTGCTTGGTCTAGTTCCTTTACCTCCTTGGATATCATTTCCCTCCATCAGGTGAGGATACTGAGCTCCCTTGTAGTCCCTGCTGTGGAATGGGCCCTTGGGGAGTGGAATCATGTTTTTCCACTATCAACTTCTTTCCGTTGAAGCACTACTTTCAGCTCTTCATTGCCCTTCCTGCTGGAGAGTCTGTCCCCAACTGGATGAAACCCACACTGATTGTTGTAACCCCTGCCTTTCAGTCTGACCCCAGCTGAGCTTTTCCGCCTCTTCTGCTCTTCTCTACCCATCACTGGGACAATCCCTGGCCTAGGTTTTGTGTCCCAGCCACTACTGTCTATTCTTGCTGGGTGTTGACTTCTTATTCCTCCCCTGGGAACTGCTCTCATCCTACTCTTTCTGTGGGACCATTTCTACACTTCATCTTAGCCAAAAGGCCAAGAAGCCATCTGTGGGACCATTTCTGACTGTCCTGTCAGATGAGCTGTCTCCTTCCTCTCTCTGCTTCCAGCCCTTGCCTTTTGAACCACCATCCTTGCATATAGCCTCCAGATAGCCTGGTGCTGTCCATTGCTGCCGCGTGAACCATTTATTTTTCCGACCCACATTAGACAGTAAAGTCCTTGTGGATGGAGCTGTATCATCTTTTCCTCTTTCCCACCCAAGAAACAAGACTGGGCTTATAGGTCCTTGGTGTTAGTGTCTGGTTTCCTGCCTCTTGTCAGACCAGACTATTTCTGAGCAGGAATCAAATGGTTGAGTGCCAACTGTGTGCTCTGTACATGCCATCATGTCTCCCCTCCACCATCCTTAGAGGTGGGACTCTTACCACTCCCAGTTTATAGAGGACACAGAAGCTTAAGGAGATCAGGCAGCTCATCCAAGGTCACAGAGCTTGTAAGGGCCACTGTCTGTCTGATTCCAAAGCATGTCTTCTTTCTCCTACATTTTCCAGGCTCAGAAATGGCTGAGAGAACTTACTGTGTGCTTAGGCAAGGACAGGATGATATGAATCGGTGGCCCCAGGCAGCTGCCATCCCCTTGCTATTTCCCAGTGCCTGGCCTTCTGGATCAGAAGATGAACCTGGCTCAGGAGGCATTTATCCATTTTCTCTCAGGATTGGGAGCAGAGGCTGTATGTGTGTGTGTGTGTGTGTGTGTGTGTGTGTGTGTGTGTGGTCAATAAAAGGCAGGTGAGCAAGGTTCTTGGGGCCCTGTCCTATATGATCTATCATTCCTGCTTGGTCCTCTTCTCCCCTTTCTCTGTTCTTCTTAGCAGTGAGATTGGTCAGATTTGGGGATTTGGGCTCTTGCATTATGGGGGTGGGATGAGTCCTGGTAGGATGCCAGACAGTGGGAGTGGGGATTGGAGAGAGCTGTGTGGAGCTTTACCTGGCTGGAGACTGTGCCCATTATCCCTTGGCTCTAGGCAAGGTCTGTTCATATCTCCTTATCATGCCCAAGATTAGCACGAATGGGGAAGAAGACATGGGTCTCAGATAGGTTGTGCACCCCCAGCCGTTGACTGGGAGCTGCGGGGGTGGTTTCTAGGGCATGTGTGGGCTTGTTCTGTGTGTTTCTGTGTTCTGTGCACATAAGTGCATACACATGTGCGTGTGCTGAGGAGCTGGTAGCAGTGGCTATGAAGGAATGTGAGTGTGCTGCAGGTGAGAGGAGGACAGGGCCACCACCTCCAGGCAGCCCAAACCCGACACCTTGGTGCCCAGCCCATCTGCCACGTCAGCCCCCTGCGGAAATGCCACATTAGGACAAAGGGCTCTCCCAGCTAGGTAGTGCCCTACCCTGCCAAACAGTCAAAGCCTGGCAGCCTTGCCCATGGGCCACCCCTTCCACGCCCTGCTGGCAGTGTGGTTCTCTTTCCCCACCCGCAGCATAAGGTTGAAGAAACAGAATGTCTGTCCTCTCCATCTCCATCCAGTGGGCCTAGCCTGGTCCTCATTGTCTGCTCTCCTGGTTCTGGGAATGGCCAGAGACCCCCAATCCTAAGGCTAACCATCTCTCTTTCTTTTTGGGCAGGTTCCTGAGCGGGAAGGGGCTGGTGATTTACCCAAAGATTGGAGATAAGCTGGACATCATCTGCCCCCGAGCAGAAGCTGGGCGGCCCTATGAGTACTATAAGCTGTACCTGGTGCGGCCTGAGCAGGCAGCGGCCTGTAGCACCGTGCTTGACCCCAATGTGCTAGTCACTTGCAATAGGCCAGAGCAGGAAATCCGCTTCACCATCAAGTTCCAGGAGTTCAGCCCCAACTACATGGGCCTGGAGTTCAAGAAGCACCATGACTACTATATTACCTGTGAGTCCCTACCCACCATGTGGTTCTGTCTTGTCCTGTAGTGGTGGGAGCTTCTGAGTAGTGCAAGGAGACTACACACACTTCAGGCCCAGCCTGATCCAGTCCCCTTGAGGACTGGCATGCTCTCCTCCTAGCCTGGTATTGGAATTCTGGCCCCAACGATTACCGTGGGGTCTACTGCCAACTCGCTCTGGCTCTTAAGAGTTGGGAGAGGACTCCAATCCATGGTGCTCTCTCTCTTATTTTCTTTGCCCACCTAAGATCTAATCTTGGGAATGGCAGAATTGGCAGACCTTCAGCCTTTCTCTTTATGGGAACTGAGGCCCCAAGAGGTGAAGGGGCTTCTTGCTCTAGATCACACAGGGAGAGAGAGGATTGGGTCTCCAATCTAGTTCTCCTGACCTCCAATCTAGTACTCCTTCCAGTCTGTAGAGAAGCCTCCCTCACCTTGTGAGTTCTAATTGCTTGGCCCCTGAGTCACATCACCCAATGAGAAGACGCACATAGTTTCAACTAAGAAAGAAGGGCCAAGGCCTGGTCATGATAGAGGAGCAGCATCTTTGTGGGAGGGGCTAGGTCCCAGATTCTTCCTAGTGGGAGATAAATAGAAAGGTTCACAGGTGGGTGGGACTGCTTGTAACTCCCAAGTTCCCAGTTCTATTCTTATGGACTCAGGCATCTCTAGAGCTTCTAGGTAATGCTGGCAGACCCCTCCTCCCCCTGACTGCTCTGGCCTCTTGCTGCAGCTACATCCAATGGGAGTCTGGAGGGACTGGAGAACCGGGAGGGAGGTGTGTGCCGCACACGCACCATGAAGATCGTCATGAAGGTTGGGCAAGGTGAGCATCCAGGCCAAGGGCTCCCCAGCTGGGCTTTTGCAACAGATGCTCCTGATTGGTTGTGGGGACATGGAGAGTAGTGGCAGAGGGGGTAGCAGGGATAGAGTATCTGAAGTCCAGTATCCAGACCATTCTTGGCTGGGAGGTGCTACATAACCAAGGCACCTATGCTTCCGGAGTTTCCCTGGCTAACTTGCCCTCTCCCCACCTGTAGACCCCAATGCTGTGACACCTGAGCAGCTGACTACCAGCCGGCCCAGCAAGGAGGCAGACAACACCATCAAGATGGCCACGCAGGCCCCCGGTGGTCGGAGTTCCATGGGTGACTCCGACGGCAAGCATGGTGAGCGTATGGGAATTTCCCAGAGGGCAGAAGCCATTGCTTGGCTGCCTGTTCAGGCGCTAGCTCTGAAGGAAGGCAGGGCATAGCCCAGGATCTGCCATGTATCCCTGGGACCCCTGGCTGACCTTTCTCCCCTCCCTCCCCCATCCACAGAGACTGTGAACCAGGATGAGAAAAGTGGCTCTGGTGGAAATGGAGGCAGCAGCGGGGACCCCGACAGCTTCTTCAACTCCAAGGTGGCGTTGTTTGCAGCTGTGGGCGCCGGCTGCGTCATCTTCCTGCTCATCATCATCTTTCTGACCATCCTGCTACTGAAGCTGCGCAAGCGGCACCGCAAGCACACGCAGCAGCGGGCGCCCGCCCTCTCGCTCAGCACCCTGGCCAGTCCCAAGGGGGGCAGTGGCACAGCGGGCACCGAACCCAGCGACATCATCATCCCCTTACGGACTACAGAGAACAACTACTGCCCCCACTACGAGAAGGTGAGTGGGGACTACGGGCACCCCGTCTACATCGTCCAGGAGATGCCGCCCCAGAGCCCAGCGAACATCTACTACAAGGTCTGAGGGCCCGAGCAGCCTCGGTCCCGAGGGACAGTCGGCCGGGACTGCACCTCTCCTTCCTCACCTACATCCCTCCCTTTGCCAGCTGTGCCCACCTTTGTATTTAGTTTTGTAGTTTCTTGGCTTTTATAATCCCCCTTTTGCCGCACCCTCTGGGCTTCGGAGGGGGGTGCTTGTGCCCCCAGCCCCCATGCTCTTGTGCCTTCCCCCTCTGGCCAGGCCTCTGGGCTCTGCGGGGGTGCCCCTTCTTGGAGGGCAGGGTCGGACGCTGATGGACAGCAGGCAGGGAGATGCCCCCCCCGGCCCTGCCCCACTTCACCCCCTTTCTCCCTTCCCAGGACTGCTTGTCCGCTATCATCACTGTTTTTAATGTTTTTGTGTTCATTTTTTAGCTGTCAACTCATTTTCATCTGTTTTTTTTTTTTTTAAGAAAAATGGAAAAATGGAAAAGGCAGCCCCTCCCCAGGTTTTCTGAGCCTGGCCTACCCCAGTATCAGGGGCCTGGGGCAGGTTGTGACCAGTCAGGAAGCCTAGGATGGCATTTCTTTTGTAAACTCCTTGACATTTTTTTTTTTTGCGGGGGGTGGCGGGGGAGGCAGGCCAGGGCTGTTCTTGCCCATGAGGGAAGACAAGAGTGCCATTGGGCAAGGTGTCTCACCCTCCCCCACTGACCCTCCTTCTACAGTGCTGATCTTGGTAATGGGGTAGTGGCTGCCACCCTTCCACCAAAAAAAAAAAAAAAAAATCCCTTCCTTGTGGGATTCTTGGGCATCTCCTGCCTCCCTCACTCTCACGGTAATTAACGTCTTAATTGGCTGTTGCCTGGGGAACAGGAGAGCTGCTGCAGGCAGATGACCTCATGGGGGGTGGAGGGAGGTGAGGTGCCCAGGTGGCTATTTGCCCTGCAGAGCTGGGAGTTCCCCCTCTCCCCTCTGCCCTGTTCTCCCCTCACCTTTGGCATCCTTTGGCCTGGTGGGGAAACAGAAGCCCAGGCTGGAGAACTAAGCGGGTATAAGGCCAGGTGGCCTGCTCCTTTTCTGGGCTCTATCACAGGTGGGTGTCCCCCTAACCCAGCTCCCACTAGCCCCCAATCTTGGTCTGGGGCTTAGAAAGAGGGAGAGGCTTGTCCAGGGCTGGGCCAGCACGCCGTGCACTTTGACCCCGGCTCCTTGCCAGCACGGCTGCTAACAGACTGCCACTTGCAAGCGCCTTGCAGGCACTCCCAGAGTGGCCATGGAAGGAGCTGGGCCTTCCACCATCCACCTCCACACTGCCTCCTGGCCAGCTTCCCACTCCAGAGCCAGGTGGGAGAGGGAGCAGAACAGCCAGCCCCTTCCAGGTGGCAGTCAAAAGGGTTTTTTGTTTTTGTTTCTATTGCCATTTGTGTAAATACTAGTCTTTTTGGAAAAAAAAATAATGTAAAGATGTTTTGTATAAACTCTGAATTATTTTCTTGTTGCTTTTTTCTTAGAAAAAAATGAGAACTAAAAAAAAAACACATGGAGAAATGGGTGTAAAATGATGTCGTGATGTTTGGGGAATGAAGTGTGAGTGTATGAGTGAATATATGAATGAGACACAGAGAGAGATTGAGTTGTGTGTGTGTGTGTGTGTGTGTGTGTGTGTGTGTATGATTTTCACCTGACCAAGATACTGGTGATCTGGGCAGGTGTGGGAAGATGGTGACTATCCTAGTGGAGCAAGATGCTGCAAGTGTTCTGTGCCCTTCCTCATCACAAGTTCCTCTGCCCTCTTGTTCTGCTAGATACTGTGACCATATCCCCCTCTCCATCCTGTCACCACTGTGGCATAGGCCACGGGCATCTGCCCAGTCTGGCATTAGGCTCAGCCTAATGCTCAGAAGGACTGGGGGCAGAAGGAGAAGGGGACGACAGAGGATGAGATGGCCGGATGGCATCACCGACTCGATGGACATGGGTTTGGGTAGACTCTGGGAGTTGGTGATGGACAGGGAGGCCTGGAGTGCTGCGATTCATGGGGTTGCAAAGAGTCGGACACAACTGAGTGACTGAACTGAACTGAGAGAGTAGATGGGGGAGGGGCTGTTCCCATGGGGACCTGGGTGTGTCCACAAGTACTGCCACCACCTGGCTGGGGCTAGATCTGGAACCTGCTGACAGGCCCAGCCCTGCCCTGCCTCAAGACACCTGGAGGTGGATGGAACTAACTTCCCAAGAGCTGGGTCTCAGCTTTGGCCCACTGGGTAACCAGGCTGCTTTAGGCTTCCCCATTCGCTTCTTAGCCAGAAGAGTCTTCTCTCTGCTGCACATCAGAGTTCTCAGCATGGCATACTCGGGGGCTTCTGGCTGACAGTTAAAGCCCTGAGCACCCAGTCTCCCTCCCACAGGCTGAGGGTCTGAGAGTGGAGTGAGTACCCTGAATAGGGTTTGGCTTCAGTCCCACAGCAGAGACGCAGGCTGGCAGGGCCTGGAGCAGCCCACAGTCTTCTTGGTAGGGGATTAGCTATTGAGATGGCTGAGACAGATATCAGGAGAGGAGAACAAGTGGGATCCCAGCAGCTAAAAATGGGTAAGAAGGAACTAGAGGAAAGGAGGAGGAGGAAGGAAGGGGAGGGTTCGTTAGTGATCCAGAGCAGGAAGCCCCAGCACACCAGCCAAGGAGTAGGCAGGGCTGTGAGGGAAGTGGGAAGCGCACAGAGAAGGCTAGGGGAGGAGAATCACGGGACCTGCACGGTGAAGGGGAGGGAGGCTGGCTGGAGCAGGCAGGGCTGGGCCTGGCTGGGGTGCTCCTGAAGCCAGCTGGGGCAGAGGCTGTTTATTTGGTTTCTCATTAACCAAAGGAAGTGCCTGGATCAGATGGGGCCTCTGCTGCTTGACTGCCTGCCCAGAGCAGGGCCCCTGCCTGGGCCAGGGGTCTCTACCCAAGGCTGGTTTAGGCCAGATTGATTTCTCTAACTGAGGGGGATCTGGATTGGGTAGAGCCCTTCCCACACGTCCCCAACTGAGTGTCCTTGGGTGCCTCACCACCCAGCCCAGGACACTGGCTGCCCCCAACGTCTCAATGGGGGATCGAGTTTCTGGGGGCCTGTTGGAAGTAGCTGTGGGGAATGTGAAGTAAAATCTCTGGGAGAGGGCAAAGCAAAGTATGGGGCAGCTTCTCCAACAGCCTAGAAGGTTTGTGACCTCTGTTGCTCTGGCCTGGGAGCCGAGGCTGCTGTTGGTCTGAACTCCACATCTGTGCTTTGCCAGCCACACAGCACCACTCAGTAGCCCTTTGTAGCAGAGTGTCCTTCACCTGGACAATGCCTGTCACTGAAAAAAAATGCACTTTTACACATGTTATCTCATTGAATTTCCTAAACTTCCCTGTGAGGGTAGGAGGTGAAGAATTCTTGGCCTCATATTTGAGATGAGGAAACAGACCTATTGCAAGAACACACATCAAGTGAACGCAAGTGCGAGGCTTCAAGCCCAGGTCTTTTTACTATACTGTGAGCAAACAGAAGTTGCTAGAGGGTGATTCTCCTCCACCCCACCCTTACACACACACACACACACACACACACACACACACACTCCTTGCCTGCCTTGGGTGAGACAAGTGTGCTTCCTTGTGGCTCTTGAAGAAGGGGAGCCTTTCCCTCCTCATTCCCTTACTGTCTGTGTGGGTCAGGGAGGGACCAAGCCTAGCTAGCTGGAGGCAGGGGGTGTGAGCTTTCTGTGGTAGGGCCCCAGACCGGCCCCACCCTCAGCTCTCCTTCCTGTTCCAGCTGGGCCTAAACTCCCTCCCGGTGAGTCAGGGATAGAGGATGCTTCCCAGGTGAGGGTGGGGCTGCTTGGCTTCCTCCACACGCTGAGTCTAGATCACCAATGAAGCCAAGCTGAGCAGGTGCTAATCAGGCCTCAGTTTCCCTGAATGGCTGGGCCTTGTGGGGCTGAAAGGCCAGGGCTCTTGGGACTTACTGCACTGGTCCATTTTAAGCTCCCAGCCTCCCTGAGGCACCAGGGACGTGGATGGCCTGGCACCCTCTAGGCAGGGACAGGAGCATGAACCAAAGGACCCAAGAAAAGACCCGGCTCTACTGGGACCATCCTAGGTTGGGCCCTGCTGAGAAAGCGGCCCTTTGGCCACCTGGCATCAATCACTCTCGGAAATCCGGCCTGCCTGCCTGCCTGCCTGCCTGGTCTCCTGTCCTGCCCAGGCACGTCACAGTCCCACTGACACCCTAGCTGAGTCAGCCCCAGCCTGCTGGGGGACCCTCCTCGCCCATCTGCTGCCAGCCTCCTGTACAGCTGGCCATCAGATCTGGGGAGTGAGGGCCTCAGCTGGTGCTTGTTAGGTTGGCTCCCCTTTGGGAGGCTGCTGAGGGGGAAACCAACCCCCATCCAGGACAGGGGTCATAGAACCCAAACTGAAAGCAATTTAAGGGCATGGGGGAGACGGTAATTATAGGTTCTGTTTCCAATGGTTAATTATCTAGCAGGCAAAGAGAAAGGAAAGAGGGAAAGCTGGGGCGGGGGGGTGGGGATAAGGAATGTGTGAATGGGTAGGGAAGGGCAGGAAGAGTTTGCCATGGGGCCTTTTGATATAGGGGAAAGAGCCCTGAGCTGAGAAGCTGGAGCCCACAGCCTGTCCAGATCTACCATGACTCTTCCTGACTAGGGGCAAGCAGTTCCCTGCCTCTTTGGGCCTCAACTTCCCTGTCTGGGTAATGAGGAGTGGGATTACATTTCTTCAGTTATTCAGAGAATATTTACTGAGCACCTACTATATGCCAGTCAGCAATCTGGGCACTAGGGTACGGTGATGAACAGGATAGTCATCTCTGCCCCCAAGGACCTCACATTCTAGAATGACCTTTAAGTGTCTGGTTAGTTCTTAAAGTGCTTCTGTGGTGATGTGAGAGGCAGAACGGAGGGTACACAGATTAAAAGCTTGGGTACTAAAGTTAGCCTTCCATGTGTTCATTCATCCATTTTTCAACAAGTGTTGAATGCCTGGCACCAATAAAGAGAAGCTGTTGCTTCTCCCACGAGGTGTGGAGTGGCCAGTTAAGCTCTGGGACTGTGCTTCCCAGGGATCATTCTTGCTTTGAGAGTGGCCCCCAAGCTCTGGCTAGTCCCATCTTCATTGACCAAAGCTGGCCTTTTGCAAAGTTCCTAAACATCGTCATCAGAAGTTATCTTGAGGTCTCACTCCCAATCTGCATCCCCTATCCCCAATCCCACCTGGGCTGGGGGCTAAGCAAAATATACCCATGATTAATACGTCCCAAAGCCAAAGTAGAAAAGATGTGTGCCCTCAGCCCTTACCTACTGCTGTGGCTCCATGGACTAGTCTCTACCAGCCTTTCCCAGGAGCAGTAGGTAAATAGCTGGATTCTGGCCAGGGCCCTAGGGAGAAGCTCCAGGTGGCTCCTTTGCTCCCAGGGTGCCAGGAGCAGCCAAGGAGACTGGGAGCCACCCTGCACTGGGGCCTGTCTGCCGGTTGGATTCTGATGGACAGAGCCCTTGTTCTTGGGGGGACCGGTGGGTTGCCTCCCTCACTGCCCTCATGCTTGTTCAGTAGAATCTGAGAGGTCAGAGGCCAGGAAATGGTAGAGCTAGGACTTTCCTGAGAGTCCTTTCTAGATCAAATGTGTAATGGGGAAACTGAGACCCAAATACCAGAAGTGACTTACTGAGAGGCCTATGAAGAGTGCTGATAGGGCCACCTCTTTTCCCTCACAGGTTACAGCTGTGGGCCCTCTTTGCACACAGCTGTTTTGTTCTCCCTGAATTCCCAGGAGCCCGTTTGAGTGAACCAAACAAACCTGTATATACACAGTATTTATATTGACAAACTATGTAAGTTTATACAAGGCAATTACCAAAAGGACACATAATCCTGAGGGAAATATGGCCCTGGGAGGTTTATGCCTGGTCAAAGCAGATCTGGAAAAGCAAATGCACTAACAGTTTGCCCCCTCCCTGGGGCCCCTCTCTTGTGGCACCTCACGCAGCTCTGAAGTCACTCCTTGACAAGGACAGCCTGACAGCCTGGAGGTCTCTGTAGCGGCCAGACCAAGGATTGGGCATCTCGAGGCTGCGTGGGGCCCTAAATGTCTCGGGATTCATCCTTCCCTGGGAACCCAAGACAGTGGTCCAACCTCCCTTACACACCTCCAGGACCTCCCTCCCTCCCTCCCCCATCTGGGCAACAGGCCTTTCTGGACAGCCTGACTGTTAGCTGTCCTTGCCCTGTCTTCAGGCCCCCTGCACACACTAATAGCCATGGCAGTAACATGCTTTCACATGCAAATTGCTATGGAATTCTCAGCCCCTGCCTGTGCCCCAGCCCCCAAGGCCTCCCCCTGGGCAGATTCAGAGAAGAGAATGGAATCTTTCAAGCTGTTTGGGCGTTTAGAGACCTACTAGTCCAGCCCCCTAGTTGGATGGATGGGAAAACTGAGGTCCAGAGGAGGGAAGAAGGAATTGCCCAGAGTCACACAGGGAGTTTACCAGGACTGGCCCTCACCCAGGTCTTGTGACTTTCAGCCCATTGCCCCTTCATATCACCGCACAGCTTCCCAATCCCTCTTCTCCCACCCCACCGCCACCCATGGCTGTTAACTGTGGGCTCTGGGATCCCTCCCTTTAGCACAGCCACTCATCCAGGGCACTCTCAGTGGAGCCTGGGAGCGTAGAATCTAGAAAAGAAAAGGCCAGAGGTGCCCATGACTTAAGGGCACTGCCCAGGGAAGGGAGACTTTCTCCTTTCAAACAGGCAACAGGCAGGATTTGCTCACTTCTCTCTCTGTGTACGCCCCACCTCCAGTACCCTGATCCTGGCCAAACTGCTCTTATCCCCCACAGCAGGCCTGCCAAGCCATGCCAAGCCTTTTCCTGGGCTCTAGCCTCACAGATCTCCCAAGCTTTGTGTATCATCATGCTGCTGGAGTTGCCACCAGCAAAGCCTGGACCCTGGAAGGCCCTGGGAGGCCCTGGAAACCCAGATCCCAGCTAGGGTATGGAAAAATCTCCTTTCTCTTCTGTTCAGCTGAAACAAGATCGGAATTTTCTGAATCGAACTTTACAAGGAAATGAAAATAAACACCAAAGAGGGGGAAGAGACCAGTTTACAAGAGCACAGGTGACTGTTTCCAGCTCAGCTGAGGTCTTGCCACAGATGGGTCTGAGCTAGAAACTTCTGGGTTATCCTTTAGTTCTGCCTCTTCAGCATCTCTTAACTCTGCTCACTTCTTATCACCCCCAATGCTGCCACACTGGTTCTCCTGCCTGGATTATGGATTATGGCACCTTGCAACTACAATCCCTGCCTCCATCTATCCCTCTCTCTTGCAAACAGCAGCCAAAGTGATTTTTCCCAAACTCTATCCTGTCTTGTCAACTTCAGTTTCCATTTCAGCATTTCACGTTTGTCAATCATCCCTTAACTCCGTAGCACGGCGGTTGAGGCCCTGGGTGATCTGGCCCCTGCTTACCTCTTGTTTCTCACTTCAACCCCTCCACACTGCATTCACCTCACATTCCAATAACACAAGTCTATTCACAGGTCCCTGAGCAGGACAGAGACCCTTAAGCCTCTGAGTCTTTCCATGTATCCTCCCAACCCTCAAATCCAGGCAAAGTTGGTACTCTCTTCTCAGCTTTTGTGGTGCTTCTGCTTGCACTATGTAGCCTGTGCCTGTTTCCCCAATATATTTTGAGTTTCTGAAGAGCAGGAACTGTGTCTCATTTGTCTCTGTGTCTCATTTAAAGTGTGACCCAGAACACAGCTGAGGACAGAGCAATATCAATGAAACTTTGAAACATTTGTCCAATTGAATGCGGTTGGCTGGGCTGTCTCTGCCCTCTCTATCTGCTCACATTACTATCCAGCCAATCTGCAGAGGCAATGCCTTATTATATTACCCTACAATAAAAGCAAACATTTATTGAGTACTTACTATGGGCCAGGCACCATGCTCAACACTTAGTCACATGCATTGTTCCATGGGCACCTTATGTTTCAGTGAGGTCTCAGGGAGGTCCCTATCTGAGGTAGAACCATGATTAGCCCTGTCTTACAGATGAGGAAATGGAGGCTCAGACAGGGAAAGTACCTTGCTCGGGGGCACACGGCTAGGAAGTTGTAGAGCAGGGTTTGAAATCAAGAAGCCAGAATCCAGAGTCCACACGCTTAGGTACTTTGCCACTTGAGAGGAGTGAGGTGGCAGTGCCAGCATGGGGAGAGAGTGAGCTGGAGTCCTGTAGCCTGCAGCCTTGATGTCAGCCATGTGGCTTCAGAGGCCTCCTAGTATGGGGCTCCAGATCCCACGCTCTGGGATCAGGCTGCCAAGGTTACATCCCAGCTTTGCCACTTTCTAGCTATGAATTCTTGAACAAGTTACTTAACCCCCTCTGTGTTCCTGGTTTTTTCTTCCATAAGGTGGGGCTGAGAATAGCAGTCATCTCATGAGACTGCAGTGAGGATAGAGTGAATGTGCACACAGGAAGCCCCAAGAACAGGGTCCTGGTGATTGCTCAGTACGTGGATCTTCAGAACCATGACAGTTGTGCTACCCCTCCTCTCCATTCATACCCTCATCACTTCCCTCTCAAGCTCAAGGCCCCGGGGCTTGGCTGGCCTGACCTTGACTCCTGAAAGCCCAAGGGGAGGAACACCCAGTTTGCTGTGCCCCCAGAGGAATTTGCAGTCAGAGTTGGAAGGCCTTCATTTGAGGCCTGACTCTGGCACTCATACTTGAATAAGTCATCTCTTCTCTTGAGGCTTGGGTTTCTTCTCATTTGTCGGGAATGGAGTGATGTCAGCAAAACTGCTTTGTAAAAAGCAGCAAGTATACCTCAATGCAAGGAGCTATCACTTCCCATCAGAATGTGTGTTCCTTTAGGGCAGTGAACCTGGTGCTCAGTTAAAAGCTGATGAACTCATGAATCAGTGAGTATCTCCCACCAGAATCCATGCTCATCCTCAGCCAGGCTCCAGCAGCCAGAGGCCCAGATCTGAAGCAGAGACACCAGAGCTTCCAGGTACAGTTGGAAAGAAAGATGCGATACTAAATGGCTTTTTTTCTACACTCATTAGGCTGGTGATGTTTAAGTTAATACAGCCTTTCTGGAAGGCTACTTAGGTAATATATGTCATTATTTATTTGTTCTTGATATTTATTATCATGTAAATTATACATCATATTTTATCATTTATATATGACATATATATGATATTCATCAAAGTCGTTCAGTTGTGTCTGACTCTTTGCGGCCCCATGGACTATATAGTCAATGGAATTCTCCAGGCCAGAATACCGGAGTGGGTAGCCTTTCACTTCTCCAGGGGATCTTCCCAACCCAGGGATTGAACCCAAGTCTCATGCATTGTAGGGGAATTTTTTACCAGCTGAGCCACAAGGGAAGCCCAAGAATACTGGAGTGGGTAGCCTATCCCTTCTCCAGCGGATCTTCCTGACCCAGAAATCGAACAGGGGTCTCCTGCATTGCAGGTGGATTCTTTACCAACTGAGCTATCAGGGAAGCCCAAATATATGATATACATCATACATAAAAATTATGTGTGTGGCTCAGTCGGTAAAGAATCTGCCTGCAGTGCAGGAGAACTGGGTTCAATCTCTGGGTTGGGAAGATCCCCTGGAGAAGGAAATGGCAATCCACTCCAGTATCGTTGCCTGGAAAATCTCATGGACAGAGGAGCAGCAGCCTGGTAGGCTGCAGTCCATGGGGTCACAAAGAGTTGGGCACAACTGAGCGACTAACGCTTACTCACTTACATATATATATATATATGTATCTCAAAAGTCTAAACTGTTATCCTTTTACTTACATATATATATATATATATATATATATATATATATATATATATATATATATATATATAAAGTCTAAAATGTTATCCTTTTACTGGGTTCGTCACCTCTTAGTAACTCAGTTTCCTCATCTGTAAAATAGGGTTGCTGATACTACCAATGGCATTGGGTCATTGAGAAGATGAAGACATGGAAAAGACATTGAGAAGATAAGACATGGAAAGCCCTTAGCATAGGGCTGAACACATCATGACCACTCAGTCAACACTATTATTACAATTACTATCTCCCTATGTGATAGTTGCATAACTGCCTCTGTCATTAGCATACAATCTCTTGAAGTGTAAGAACTATGCTATATTTTTTTTCTTTCTGAATCTCCAGGGCCCAGTATAGAGCTTGGCACATAGTAGATGCTGAGTTTGGCAAAAAGAACAAAGCCCTCAACATGAAGAAGAGGCACCTGAGGTCCAGGAGAGGGCAAGTCAGGAGTTGGGCCTAGAATTCAGGTCTTCTGTCTTCAAATTGTGGTCTCTTGGAGACTTGGGGGTACAGGTGGGGATTGGGGCAACCACCCAGATTCCTTGAGCTGAACTGCCTGGGTTTTTTTTCCTGTACTTTGGGTCTGGGGTCCCTGTGGTCTGAGGATGTCCAGGACTGGAGCAGTTGTGCAGTCCCTCCCCCCCACCCCAATTTTGCCCTCATTTCCTCCATCTCAGGCTCTAGCCTGGCCCAGTCAAACAGGAAGATTCATTAACCGTCTAAATATACAGAACCCAGGGGCCATGTGCAGCCTGCAACAGAGCTGGGGTCCCAGCAGGGCCAGAGCCTGAGGCAGTGGTGCTGGCTGAGGGTTGACTAGGAGGGGGTCTGGGAAGGGGGAATCCCCAGGAACAGCTAATGTGATGATTGATGGGAAGGTGAGTGAAGCCAGGCCAGTGCCAGGCCCCAGATCTCTCAGTTTCTAGTCCCCTTTGTAGCCACCTATCCTTGCATACCCTCTCTCCACCAGGCAGGTCCAATCTTGGTCCTCACGACCAATTTTTTTGTACCTGGTACCCCTCCCTGCACTCCCCAACCCTTCAGTGCTGGTCCCTGAGCCTCTGAAGTATGGAGCCTAAGAGGTAGGTGACCAGGAGTGGGGGTGGGTTTCCCTAGGCTTCTGCCTGCTTATTATTGTAAGGGCTATTTCTCTAATCAAAACTTCCCAATTACCCAAGGGCCCCTCTGATTAATATTCCATGATAACAGGAACAGGTCACATCTGGCTGCAGGAGCTGGAATTCGACACTCCAGGAGTTCCGTGATTGGTCTGCAGGAAGAATAATAAACTCTCTTTCTCCTGCCCCCCTTTTCCTTTCCTTCTCATTCAGAGGCTCCCCTTTTCCTCTACCTCCCACTCCCCAGGCCTGTCTGCCCCTCTCAATCCCCATCCAAGCTCTGTGCTTTGCCCTCTGCCCACCTCCCCAGTCTTGGGCAGCCTCCTGGCCATTACCAGCTTCTGCTTTGCTAGCTTGGCTCTTTGGCCCAGGAGTGTTTTACACTGAGATGTGGCAGGCTGAGCAGGTAGGGTCATTGCTGAGGGATTACGGGTTCTCCGAATGTATCGTCTCATCAGGTCCTCATTACCATCGTCCTACAAGGAGGTGGTGTTATCCCTGTTTATTGATGGGGTGTGGTACATCTGAGAAGCCACAGGACTTGTCCAGTGTCACAGGCTTTAAGTGACAGCACTGGGGTTTCAAACTCAGGGCTTTCTGCTTCCAAGGGTCCTCTTCTCTCCACCCCTCCCCCTGATCTTCTGAGGACAGTGTCCATCCCTGGATGTCCAGATGGAGATGTGATGAACAAATAAGGCATAATCAGTGTGATGGATCTTTAGGCAAAAATGAGTTGAAAGTTTTTAGTTGAATTTCATAGTCCAGAGAGGAGAAAAGACTTGACCACATCCGTGTGGGAAGGTAGCACTGAATATGGGACATGACCCCAAGTTTTCTAACCCTCAGATGAAAACCCCTTCTATTTTTCATTTTGTGAACAGCTTTTGCACCACAGCTACATGCAAGGGACTGCTAGATGCCACCTTCCTTCCACCTGATCTGCAGAGACTTGCATAGCGCACAGCTGCTTGAGTTTGTTCAGTCTTCACTGGGGAGCTGGGCAGAAAGAGTTCTCTGCCTAGGGCTGGGTTGGGGGTGGCAGGGCTAGGGGTTGGTATAGATACTGGGGGACAGAAAGGATTTGCCCTGAGCCAGCCCTACCTTGGGCTTTCCGGGTGGCTCAGATGGTAAAGTGTCTGCCTGAAATGTGGGAGACCTGGGTTTGATCCCTGGGTCAGGAAGATCCCCTGGAGAAGGAAATGGCAACCCACTCCAGTACTCTTGCCTGGAGAATCCCATGGATGGAGGAGCCTGGTAGGCTACAGTCCATGGGGTAGCAAAGAGTCGGACACGACTGAGTGAATTCAGCCCTACCTTAGGGAAAGTTGTGTGGCCCTCTGGTCGCTGCTTCCTCCTCCTCCATGGATTCTCAGTAGCCAGGAGGAGGGGCAGTCCCGGGGGTGTCCAGGACACCCATTTTCTGTTCCCCTTCCCAGTGGTGGGATGCAGGCTTGATAAGTGCCTTACAGCAGTTTGACTTTGTTGAGGAGGGGCAGGCCAGTGAAGTGTGTCCCCTTCCCCTTGCTCCCTAACCTGGCCCATTCCTCTGCCTCTCTCCTCTCTCTTAGCTCCCCTGGCATACACCTTCATTCCTTGCAGTCCAGAAACACCCTGGAACCACCTTTCCAATTCATCATTGGGTAAACCGAGGGCCTTGGATTAGGTGACTGACTAAGGCTTTGACTCAGTCATTGTCCCCAGGCTCCAAGAGCTCTTTCCATCCCCGTTATCTCCCAGCTGGACAGTCCTGGCCAGAGGGCTAACACATGGGGCAGGTCCATCCTCACATCCCGCCCCATGGTGGGGTCTGAGACCTACTGTATTTTGTAGTGAGTTGTAAGGCTTCTGGGACACAACTACTCAAGATTAATAGAGGCCCAGATGGAACTTGAGAGATCTTGAGCCCTCCCTGTGCAGTAGGGGCCCATGTCATCTCTCCGTCTCTGCTATCTTCCTGCCTCTGCTCTTAGTGCCCTAGCGCCCCAGCCTCTCAACTCAGACTCCTGCCTCTGCCTCCTCCATGGTCCGACATTCCCTTTGTCCTCTACACTGAGGGAAGCCTGACCTTCAGTTCCAGATCCAGGGTAGTAACAGAGCTTCTCTATGCCTCAGCTTCTTCCTCTTAAGGTGGGAATAAAAATCAGGTCTATCTCATAGGGCTGTGAGGACAAGCTGAGAGCATGCACATAAAGCATGTAGGACCATTCCTGGAGTGGAGGAAGCCCCTGTCATCATCCAATCTGGTAATAATGATAAAAGCTAACACCGAGTGAGGGGTTGCTCTGTGCCAGGCATTGTTCTAAGCATTTCATGTATGAGAGTTTATTTAATCTCCAGTGCAGTTTTCCATGGTAAGTGCTATTATTCCCATTTCAAAGATGGATATGCTAAGGTACACAGGTGTTATACAATGTGCCAAAGCTCACCTTTGCTAGTACTCTGTCAAGCAAGCATTTGAACCCACGTAGTCTGAATCCAGAGTTTGACCTCACCCACTGAGCCATTTTGCCTCCTAAGAAACAGTCCATGCCTCCGCAGTACGTACAGGATAAAGTCTAAATTCTTTAAGCTGCCACTCAAGGCTCTCCTCCCGACACACACACCATAAATCACCTTGAGAACTGAACACCAAGGGTACTCACTTGCTTCCAAGCCCCGGTTTAGGCAGTTTCCCCCACTTGGAATGGCCTCTTCCCACCATCACCACACACACACACCCACATCCACACACAAAGTCCCTGTATGTCACACGTGTGTGCATGCTAAGTCACTTCAGTTGTGTCTGACTCTGTGCGACCCTATGGACTGTAGCTGACCAGGCTGCTCTGTCCATGGGATTCTCCGGGCAAGAATACTGCAGTGGGTTGCCATACCATCCTCCAGGAGATCTTGCCGACCCAGGGATTGAACCCTGGTCTTTTATGTCTCCTGCACTGGCAGGCAGGTTCTTTACCACTAGCGCCATCTGGGAAGTTGTGGATGTCCACACAGATACAAATCCAGTCTCTCCAGGTTTAACTCATCTCCAAAGCCAATGGATTCAAAGTAAACACCTGGAATGGTGGGGTTTGTGTATGATTGTGTGGGGTGAGGGTGGAGGTGGGGGGTGGTTTGGGGGAGAGGGGAAGTTTAGAGGGACATTTCAAGTCTGACCACCCTCATGAGGCTATATGAGACCTTAGAGGTACCATGGGCCACTGGTTCTTAACCATTTCACCACCTAGGACTGTCCTTTTTAATTATTCCTCCCCATTCTTCTCTTCCCCTTGTGCTCAATCCAAAGGCTTTAAAGATCTTGTCTATCAAAAACTGCATTTGAAAAATATAAAGCAGAGCCAGCAGGGAAGGCTGGTCTCCTGGCAAATCAGATACCACATTTGAGAGGAATATGGATTTTACCTTCTCTCCCTACCCTGCTTCTTCTGAACTTGAGTTTGAATGACTTGATGTGACTTCTGGGCAAACCAGTTGCTGGGGCTGGGCCCCTGCAAATGAGAACAGAAAGATCAGTCTTTTTCTCTCTGCTGTTGGTGTGATTTTATTGTCATGGTCTAGGACTAACTGCAACAGACAATTGATCCTACTGCCCAATTATTGTCAGAAAGCAGTCCTTGAGATCAACTACCTGAAAACCCAGATCATCAGCATTGGCGGACAGCCCCCAGCATTCAATTGGTTTCTCTCCAACAATTTAATACAACAGGTCAAATCATTCAGTTACCTGGGGGTGCAATTTGCAACCAATTCATCTTGGAGGGTTCACCAGGAAGCTATATTGCCTAAATTAGATGTTCTTGGGGTGTTTTATTGAGAGTTTTTGAGAGTTTTTAAATGGCCACAGTGGCAGTTGGTAACGCCTGCTTTGAAAATGTTCCAGACAGAGATGGCTGCAGGCCTGACTCCATGGTGGAGAACTTTGTATGTTGGAGGGAATTCAGAACTGTTTTCAGGGGAATGGTGTCCTCATCCATGGGAACCTTCTGGGCTTTCCTGTGAGAATTTCACTTAGGCCCTCTTGACCCATCGAAGCCCTCCCCTCTGCCAGGCTCTCTAGTTAAGCACACGGCTCTGCCCAGCATCAGTGACTCACCACAGCGACACTCTGGGATCCCTCTGGATAATTTAACATTGAAGCCCCTGATGCCCCAGCCTTATCAAGAGCTCATTCCAGAGAATTAATATTTATGGTAGGCTGTCTACAAAGCAGACTCTCCACCTATCTCCTGGAGTCTTTTATTATTCTTAGTTTAAGGCAGTTCCTCAGTGGGCTGTGAATTTGGAGTGCAACACTGTGGTCTTGCCAGAAGCAGAAAAGTGATTATTAGTTTGGTTCTGGTAACAGAGAGACCTGGGTTTGCATCTAGCCCTACCACTTTTGGCCTGTGTGTCCTTGGGCAAGTGATTTCACCTGATGCTCAGTTTCCTCATCTATAAAGTGGGAAATAGCTATTAATAACAATAATAAAAACCAATAAGAATAATATTAATAATTAATAACAACAATAAAAAATAATGCTCACCTCCTGAGTTGATTTGGGGGAATCTATGCCTGGCACATAATAAATGGTGGCTATTATTGTTTATTTTTATTCTTGGAGAATTGCCCTGGGTCCTTGTAGCAGGTAGCTGGAGGGAATATTGTGAGAAAGTCAGCCTGGTCATTGCTAGCTGCAGGGATGTTATTGAAGACACTGCGTGGTAGCTTCTCTCAGGGTCCTCTTTGTGAAGGGTTAAGGGAAAGATGTGATTTCCTTTCTGACCAGGGAAAGCCATGCTTCCCTGGAACACTTGGTTTATTTTTATGTTACAGATGCTGTGAAGCTTATAATTGATGATGTTTGCCTCTTAAATGTGGCTACCAGGAGAGCTGAGAACCAAATGCAGACTCTAGTAACTATAGAACTTTAGAGAAGGCATTTTGTGTGTGTGTCAATTTTACTTCCGGCTTTATTATTTTCCTACCTCATTTTTCTTTATCTTGATTTCTCTGAAGTACATATTTTATCATTTTCTATTTTATGACATTTGTTCAGCTGTCCCAAATCTTTTGATGAATAACTTGTGATATAAATTAATGTTCTAAAAGACACCATCATTTGCTGAACGTTTTCTGTTACCAGTGCTTACCAAGAATTAAATTATTTAATCTCACAATCACCCTATCAGAAAGGTACAATTATTATCATTTCTCTTTCATAGATGACAGAACTGAGGTTCAGAAGGCCAAGTTACTCACTCTAGGTCATACGGCTTGGTAGACCTGGGAAGCAATTTCTAATGTCTGAGTCCAGAGCTATACCATCACTCTGCTGTGTGCCTCTGATAAGTAGGCAGGTTTCTATGGGATGTATGTGTATAGAAGACAGGTTAGATAAATAGGTATAGGCAGGTAAGGTAGGCATAGGTGGCAGACAGTTAGATGAAAGATATGATTAGTTTTTCCATAAGATAACTAGGGTTGCCTTATGGAGGTGATATAATTCTAGCCCAACACAAAAAGAACTTGATGTCTTAGCCTAAATAATCCTACCATAAAGAAATGTTCCTTTTCCCTTAGAGCTTTCAAAAATTGAGATACTCGTGGCTGTTCATTAACACCTTCGCGGACCACACTTCATTCATGCGTGTATCCATTGTGCAGCTACTCTGTGGCTGGGCACTGGGGACACAGACATAAATAAGGCACGATGGGTCCCCATCCTCAAGGGGCTCCTGATTCACTGAGATAGACATATACGACGACTAGAAATCACGGTACAATTGCTGAAACCCAGGCCTCTCCAGAGTGTTTGGGAAGTAAAAAGGTAGCCAGGGATGGGGAGCAGGAAGTCAGTGAGAGTCAGGAAATGATTTAAGTCATCATCTCATTGAGAAATGCTTCCAAGATGAAGAGTTGAGCTAAGGGTAGAGGATGATTAAGAGTTTGCTAGGCTACAGAAGTGCCAGAGGGCAGACAGAATCACATGGGAAAGGCACAAAAGTGGGTGAGACCAGGGCACTTTGGAGAAGCTGCAAATTATCTATTCTGGTTGGAAGGCAGAGGGTATTTCAGGTGGCCTAAAAGATGAAGCTAGAGAAGCCAGGAGGCCAAATTATGAAGGGTCAAGGCATTTGGAGTCCACCTCAGGACTGATGAGGAGTCCTGGAAAGGTTAGAGTCAGGGAAGGGACCAGATCACCTTGTTGTTTTAGAAAGTCATCCACATCCTCAGAGCAGAGGGGGAAGGGGTCAAGGCGAGGAGAACAGCTAAGATGTAGTTTCCACTGTCCCATTCTGAGCTACTATTAGATGTGCTGCTCTCTCAGCCACTATTTATTGAGCACCTATTAAGTGCCAAGCACCGTTGTGGGCACTGGAGAAATCTCAGTAAACAACATAGACAAATGTTGTCTATGCCCTCAGAGACACACAATAAACACTAGACATAATAAATAAGTAATCTATATATTATATTAGAAGGTGATTTGAGTTACAAGAAAAGAGAAAATAGAGCACAATTAGGAGGTTCAAGATTGTCATGGTGGGGCTGGCTTCAGGCCTTATCGAGAACGTGATATTTCACTTAAAAATGTGTAGACAGAAAGCAGAGGTCATATGGGGACTCTTCCTGTGTCTGATTCCCACAGACGTTCACTGCCCAGGCCAGTGGACTTGGGCTTTAGCAGTCCTGGGTTCAAGTCCTGTTATGCTGGGCAGGAAACCACCTCTCAGAATTTCCATTTTCTCCTGTGCTCTTTGCCTTGCGTGACATGATGGGCATAACAGTGCTTTGTAGTCTGACACAGGCAGGGCCCAGAAGTAAAGTGGTTATCACGAATCTTCTCTCCAGCGTCCCTTCCCAGGCCTCTGGTGACCCCAAGGCTCTTTGCACCTGAGGAGCCAGTGGAAGAGACAGCCGTGGGAGAGTTGCTGACTGTCTCTTGCTCGAGGGAGGGTGAGCGGCTTCTCTCAGCTCCAGAAAGGCTGAAACTGGGCCATGGGCTGGGCCTGTGGCATTGCGGCTGTTGCCTCTACCATGCACCACTGGGCATGAACCCACCATGTGGCAGAGCTGGAAGAAAGCCCTGACAAATGATCCAGCTCAGCCCCTATGGGACAGATGGGAATGCTGAGGCCAGGGAGGGCAAGAGACTGACTCACAGGCACACAGGGAGTGATTTAGAAACACCTGGCCTTGGGGTCTAGGTCTCCTAGCTCCCACGTGGATTGAGGTAGAGCCAGGAGACTGCTTTGACCCAAATGAGTTTGTTCATGGTTATGGACTACCCTGGATTTTTTCTCCTACCGAGACTTCCTTTGGGGGCTTGGTGCCCACTGCTAAAAATAGCTAACATTTAACATTCTTCCAAGAAAGTTTCACTCATTATCTCATTGAGTCTGTCAACAACCCTACGAAGCACTCTTCTTACCTCTCTTCTTATTGGTGAGGAGACTGAAGCACAGGCAGTTTAAGTGACTTGTCCAAGGTCACACATTAGGAAACAAGGGAGCTGGCTGATTTGGGCAGTTCCATTCAGAGTCTTTGTTATTTAGCCATTAGGTTATGCAGGTGTGAGATGAGTGTGTGTGTACATGATGGTTGTGTGTGTGAAGATGTTTGAAAGTGTGTTAGGAGGGGTTCCTGGCTAACTCTTGATTGCTCACTCACGCTCTGCACAGGGGTTGCCTGGGGGACAGGGCAAGCTAGCTAAGAGATATTTCCCTGGCAGTCCCCTGTGGGAGCTGGATGGGGGTGCCTGTGGTTCATACGAACCATGACTTAGAACAACACACACAGTGAGAACATGCACAGTTAGCATTTATAGAAGACACCGTTTGCACATGGTTCTCCAACTGTGGTCTCAGGATCAGCAGCCTCGGCATCACCTGGGAACTTGTCAGAAATGCAAATTCCTGGGCCCCACCCTAGTTATACTGAATCAGACAGTCAGGGTGGGGCCCAGCCATCTGTGTTTTAACAAGCCCTCCAGGTAATTCTGATGCATGCTCAAGCGTGAGCTTTAGGACAGATGAGAGGGGCCCAAAGCATGTTGGGGTGCCTGCTTCCATGTACATGTATGCATGTGCTCAGGGCACAGCAATTTACAGTCTGCAAAGGGCTTTCTCCCCCATAACTTCTGATCTTCTCAAGAATGAGGATCCCGCCCACTTCCCAGATGAGTAAGCTGACATCCAAGGAGGTGAGGTCATACAGCAGTTGGTCACTGACAGACACCAAGCCTGGCAGTCTTCCACCTGGTACCCAGTGCCTATCTTAGATCTTCCCACCCCTGCCCCTATGCTGGTCTAGGGCACCCCCTGCCCACCACAGCCTCTCAGAGAAAAGAGACAATAAAGTGATGGCCGTTCTTGGATTCTTGCCCATTCTGCTCCACTCTCCTCCCCCTCCCTCCAGTCCGCAGCACCTGTAGAACAAGTTCCTTCTTCCCCAGGTGAGTTCACCTGGAAAGGCAGTAGAGAGGCATCCATGGAAGGAGGAGAAGCTCCAGGGACCCAATAGCTGTTTTCTAGCAGATACCTAGAAGTGGATCTGGGGCAGCAGAAGTTTAGGGCTTAGAGTCCCCTGTCCATTTCCTCTGCTGAATATGGGAGCTCCACTGGGGCTGACCAGTCCCAGGGCATGGTGAAAGCCAACTCCTGTCCAGGCCTGTCTCCCTCTCCTACCACATAGCTGCTCTGGGGGCCCTGGCAGGGAAGTGAGGGGCCTATCTAGCTTGCCAGAAGAGTTGGGAGTGACAGGAAGGGACGGGGATAGAGGAGATACCTGCATCCAAGGAAGTAAGGTGTACATACAATCAGTTCAGTTCAGTTCATTTCAGTCACTCAGTCATGTCCGTCTCTTTGTGACCCCATGTACTGCAGCACACCAGGCCTCCCTGTCCATCTCCAACTCCCAGAGTTTACTCAAACTCATGTTCATTGAGTCAGTGATACCATCCAACCATCTCATCCTCTGTCATCCCCTTCCCCTCCTGCTTTCAATCTTTCCCAGCATCAGGGTCTTTTCCAATGAGTCAGTTCTTCACATCAGGTGGCCACAGTATTGGAGTTTCAGCTCCAGCATCAGTCCTTCCAATGAATACTCAGGGTTGATTTCCTTTAGGATGGGCTGGTTGGATCTCCTCGCAGTCCAAGGGACTCTCAAGAGTCTTCTCCAACACCACAGCTCAAAAGCATCAACTGTTCGGCGCTCAGCTTTCTTTATGGTCCAACTCTCACATCCATACATGACTACTGGAGAAACCATAGCTTTGACTAGACAGACCTTTTTTGGCAAAGTAATGTCTCTGCTTTTCAATATGCTGTCTAGGTTTGTCATAACTTTTCTTCCAAGGAGCAAGCATCTTTTAATGTCATGGCTACAGTGACCATCTGCAGTGATTTTGGAGCCCCCAAAAAGAAAGTCTGTCACTGCTTCCCCATCTATTTGCCATGAAGTGATGGGACCAGATGCCATGATCTTAGTTTTCTGAATGTTGAGTTTTTTTTTCATTTATTTATATTAGTTGGAGGCTAATTACTTTACAATAGCTTTAAGCCAAATTTTTCACTCTCCTCTTTCACTTTCATCAAGAGGCTCTTTAGTTCTTCTTTGCTTTCTGCCATAAGGGTGGTGTCATCTGCATATCTGAGGTTATTGATATTTCTGCCAGCAATCTTGATTCCAGCTTCATCCAGTCCAGCATTTCTTGATGTACTCTGCATGTAAGTTAAATAAGCAGGGTGACAATATACAGCCTTGATGTACTCCTTTCCCGGTTTGGAACCAGTCTGTTGTTGCATATCCAGTTCTAACTGTTGCTTCTTGACCTGCATACAGATTTCTCAGGAGGCAGGTCAGGTGGTCTGGTATTCCCATCTCTTTAAGAATTTTCCACAGTTTGTTGTGATCCACACAGTCAAAGGCTTTGGCATAGTCAATAAAGCAGAAATAGATGTTTTTCTGGAACTCTCTTGCTTTTTCAGTGATCCAGTGGATGTTGGCAATTTGATCTCTGGTTCCTCTGCCTTTCTAAATCCAGCTTGAATATCTGGAAGTTCATGGTTCATGTACTGTTGAAGCCTGGCTTGAAGAATTTTGAGCATTAATTTGCCAGCGTGTGAGATGAATGCAATTGTGCGGTAGTTTGAGCATTCTTTGGGATTGCCTTTCTTAGGAATTGGAATGAAAACTGACCTTTTCCAGTCCTGTGGCCACTGCTGAGTTTTCTCAATTTGTTGGCATATTGAGTGTAGCACTTTCACAGCATCATCTTTTAGGATTTAGAATAGCTCAACTGGAATTCCATCACTTCCACTAGCTTTATTCGTAGAGATGCTTCCTAGGGCCCACTTGACTTCGCATTCCAGGATGTCTGGTTCTAGGTGAGTGATCACACCATCGTGATTATCTGGGTCAGGAAGATTTTTTTTGTATAGTTCTTCTGTGTATTCTTGCCACCTCTTCTTAATATCTTCGGCTTCTGTTAGGTCCATACCATTTCTGTCATTTATTGAGCTCATCTTTGCATGAAAATTTCCCCTGGTATCTCTTAATTTTCTTGAAGAGGTCTCTAGTCTTTCCCATTCTATTGTTTTCCTCTATTTCTTTGCATTGATCACTGAGAAAGGCTTTCTTATCTCTCCTTGCTATTCTTTGGAACTCTGCATTCAAGTGGGATACAATCAGGAGACCATAAAAGTAGGCATAGGCCCAGAGGGTGTGGGCAAACATCTGGCCCAGGGCTTCTCAGCATGGACTTTGTGCAATGCTGGGTGATCTACTGATATATTCTCAGGGGTCATGAGTTCTTTGAGAATTGAAATTTTATGTTCTTATTTTGATGGTAAGCTAAACACAATTTTTCTTACACTTATACAAAGACAGCTATAATTCACAACTGGAAGACATTTTCATAGCCTATCTTCAGTTCTGAAGGCATTTCTCAAGTGGGGGCCATGCAGATCTGGGAGTGGGAGTTGTAGTTGTCCAAAGATTTCTTCTCAGGGGCTGTTTCAACTGAAACTTTTATCCCATAAAGGAAAGACACATGGATTCCATTCCAAGGCTGAGCGGCACTGATCTAGTCCAGCCACTTCATGTTTTAATGAATAAAGGGCACTGAGGTCCAGAGAGGGCCTGGCACTTGCTCCAAGACTTCCAGCAAGTCATGAGCAGAGCTGGGACTGGAGGGCTGGGCTCCCATACCCTGTCATGCTCTACAGGGGTTGTGGCACACACTAGCTCAAGGGAAGTCAGGGTGGCAGGAGAGTAGGCCTCAGATATCTCCGTCATGGCTTTGTCTCTCCTCTTTCTATTCATCAGAAATGTATGGACTCATTTGGATCTTTTTAAGAGACCCAGTCAGCCAGATGGTGCATGGGGGAGAAGGACTCAAAGCTTCATGCTGTGGTGACTACTATGTCTCCATTTGGTGAGAGATACATAAATAGGTGAGGTCCAATCCCTGCCTCCCCCCCAGCTCCTGCACTGAGTGGGAAGACAGATATAAAAGTGACAATGCATCACAAGTCTCCAAAGTGGACTTTTCCATTCATAGTGATAACAGACAGCTATTGAACATTTACTCTATGCCAGTAAACATATTTATACTTTACATGTAAGATGGCAAGATGTCATCGAGGAAGGTAAGGTGTGGCCCCATTCTGTAGATGGGAAAAATGAGGCCCAGGAAGCTTAAGTAAAATGCTTCTAGGCAGCAGAGCAAGGCAGACTGATTCCTAAGCACACTTTTCTTAACACTGCCCTGACTTGTGTGGTCCTTGTAATAGGCCTGGAAATTAGTCGGGTAGGGCCATTTCTCCCCATTTCACAGAAGAGGAAACTGTGGCTCAGAGAGGGGGAGTGGTTGGCTCACAGGGTTTGAAGCTTGGAAGTGTCCTGTCTGATTCCTCATCGCAGACCTGAGACCAGGAGACCTTCGAGGATTTGCTAGCATGTCAAACTTGTCAAACAAGCTTGCAGTGACAATGGCAAATTGGTTGAAAAGAAATATTTCCAGTCACCGGTTTTCCATGTAATAGTAATTTTCAGACACTATGGGAAGTTTTTTTGCCATCTTTGAGCATGTTTGCTTCTTTTCTGGAATTTTCCATTTTTATATCTTTGAGGAGAATAATTTGGGAATTAATTTTCAACTCACTCATCCTGCTCTGGTTGTTCAGCAATGTTTCCCTGAACTTTGAAATCTTACCTCTGATTCTAAGTAAATTGCCCCCAAAAGCAAACAAGTTGAAGCTGAAATGTTTCCATTGCTGCTTTCAACTTCCCTAACTTTGTGCAACCGAGGATAAATATATAACCTTTAAATGCAATATAATCTGCTTTTCAAGTGATTTGCCTTTAAGTTTTTCAAATAAATGTTTTGGCCAGCGATGCCAACTACCTCTGTAGCTCATGTTCTCACCGATTTCAATATCCACCCTTTTTCAATGTAAGCAGCTTTTGCTTAGTATCTTTTTGACTGTGCCATGGTAATCATTTGCTCCCATTGGGAATGCTGCTCACTGTCAGAATTGAAGTGCTGTGTGGTTTCCGGGACAGGGACAGGCTTAGGCTGAGCTTTGTTTGTGTAATGGTGCTTGAAAATATTGGCAAGAAAAATGCCAGTGGGCCTAATGTCTACACACACTTGGCACACCAGGTGGGGTGGGAGGTGAAGGAGGCATCTGAGGCTCTTGGAAGGAATCAGGGCATATCGTTCATCACAGCCCATGTGCTGCTGCCTCAGTGCCAGTCTATGTTGTCCAAGCCACTTGGTGCTTCCAACATTGGCCTTCCCTCAAAAACTGGTTTGGGCCCCTCTTCTCGATGGCAGTGGTGTAGATTCCAGGCTCGGAGTAGTTGCCCCAATGGCCCTGCACACACTGACCCTTCCACCAAAAGAGATAACACCCCCAGTGCAGCTGGTCGGGAAGAATAGGAAGAATAGGAGTTTAAATGAATCAGAGATAACACCCCACAAATAAAAACCAAACTCCTCCCCCCAGCATGGACACTGAAGTAAAAATGCTTTAAGTTGTCAAAAAGTTTGTTAAAACATCTCCTTGTAGGTCAAAAGGATCAATGCCTAGAAAAGCAGTGCCTACGAATAGGAATTTTTCTCTAGTTTATCATTTACAGCCAACTTTTTTTCATCGTTTCACTTGGAGCCAGACCAGATGGGTTGGAAAAAAGGTCCTCATCTCCTTCTCCCTGGAGTTGCCCAGAGTGCTGCTGGGTCCATGGTTGAATTGAATTCAGCTGGGCCTCATGCCGCTTTTGTCCACACACATGCACCACAATATCCATATTGAACTAGATCCTCTGACTTTAGAATTCAGAGAAGAGATGCGTGTGGACCAACTGAGGTCAAATCAACCCTATAGCCATTATGGATTCAAAGTAGATTTCTTCTTTTTCCAAAATTGTCCAGGTTTTCCAGATTTCCTACAATGACCATGCATTACTTTCGTGATCCCACAATAAAAAGTATCGAAGTACATACTCTAAATGCAGAATCAAACGTACATACTTGACACCGTGATAGGCATTTTGTGGTTGAGTCTGTGGGTCCCTGTCCTGGGCTGTCTCATCCGACTGGGAACTTACTCTCCCAGCTAGTAACTGGGCTCCTCCCATCCTTCCCCTTTCCACACTGGCTACATCTGCCAAGAGAGCCAGGGAAGAAGGTGGCGGACTTGGGTCTCCATCACTGGAAGGGTAAAATGATTAGTCTAAGGGGACACATAATAAATTGAGGCTAGGTTGGGATAAGACAGCTAAATTGAAGATGGCGAGAGCTAACTATTCAGCACATGTTTTCTGACTGCCAACTGTGTGCCAGCTGTGGGGAGTGTTCAAGAAGGCAGAATTCTACCCTTTGAGAGGCAGTATGATATATGGCTCCACCATTTCGTGGCCTTGCAACTTTGCAGGTCAACCCTTAAGCTCCTACAGAATCAGCCTCATCATCTGTGAAATGTGGACATTGATTATCACACTATCACCGTAAGTATGCATCCAGGGCTTACTAAGTGTTAGATATGTATGTACACTTGACATGCATGATCTCATTGCATCTTCATAGCAAACCTACAAGGAATGTACTCCTTCTCCCATTTGACTTGTGGGAAAACTGAGGCTCAGAGAGATGAAATGATTGGCTGAGCATCACACAGCAAGCAAACAGTGAAGACAGAATTTGAAGCCAGGTAGGCTGACTCTGGAGTCTTTGCTCTTTATCACTCTGTTTTACTGCCTCCCATCACTGAACTGGTGTCATGAGTCAATAGGGCATCTGTACATCAAACGTGCCCAAAGGTCCCAGGGTAGGACAAAGGGGTGGTTATAGCACCCCACATCACTGCCCTGGCACACAGTAGGTGTTCAACACAAGCTGGTCCACTTCCCTTGAAAATCTCCCAACCCAACATGAGGAGCAGAGGGAAAAGGGCAGAGTTGTGTCCCACCCAGGAAAGCATTTTCATTGCAAAGACAAATCTCTTCTGCTTCCTGCTTCCCTGACCCTCAGGCAGACCTAGAGCCTCCCTTCTCCCTCCTCCTACCTACATTTCAGGGCAGACCTCTTCTGCCCCTCCCCATGGTCTGTCTGGGCCAGTCTGTCTCCCCGACCCCGGCAAAGCATTAAAAATTGAAAGCTCCTTTGAAGAGAAAACAGTTTAATAAAAGCTCCATCCATTTTTCATGAGAGGATCAGGAGAAGGGTGGTGAAGAGAAGAGAAGGCAGGATGGAAGAGATGGGATTGGGGAGCAGGGAGAGCAGTGAGGGGCTTAGGGAATCCCTGGTGGGGGCTCAGCAGAGCAGGGGTGAGGAAGTGGAGCCTACCCTTTCCCTGAGCTAGGCTGGCCCCAATGCCCTCTTTTCTACTTCCTCTTATCAGGATTCATCCTAGACCTGTTGATACTGGGAACTATAGCTTTTTCCTTGAGGGAACCTCCTGCCTTCCTTTTGGGGAAGGTTTCTGGGCTGTACTCTCTCAGGAAGGGGAGATAAGATGACCTCTGGCCTGGAGGGGTCTTTCTCCACAACTGAGCAGCCTCCCAAGTTGTGCACCATAAGATTGGTTTCTTGAGCCCTGGCCACACGTTTGGACCCCAGAGGACTGGGCAGGGCAGGGCCAGGCCAGGACACTAGGCTGAGCACTGGGCAGGGAGCTGAGTTTCAGTAAGAAATCCAACAGAGAGGTCAGAGCATGAGGGGTTGAAGGGAGTTAGGGCCAAACACTGGCTCATTTTCTTTGGACCCTAGAACATTTTCCAACCACAGGAGACACAATTATACCCACTGTTACATCCAGTCTCTATGTTTTCTTATCTCTTCCACCTCAACAAAGATGGGTCCACCCAGGAAAGAAACTTCACAGATTGGCCTTGGCAGGAGAGGTATATACTTAGGCCTGGATAAATGTGTGTCTATTTTTGGCACAAGCCTGTGTGTGTGCATGTGATCTACAAGTGCCAATATGTGTGTATAGTGGCATAAGTGTGAATGTGGATAACCAGGGGAGTGTGTGTGCCTTTGGGTGTGTATGCATGTATGTGCAAGGATGGGGCCCATGTGTGAGGACTTGATCCTACTGCTCTCTGCTTCTGAGCACAAATACACCCTCCCAGAGCACATGCCAGAGAGCAGGTGGGACAGGCAATGTAGATGAGAGGGTGATGGGACAAGCGGAAAAGAGGTTGAGCCCCAGAGAATTGAACAGGCCGTGGGATCTTGATAGACAGGCAGACCAGATGTGCCAGCCCCAGCCACAAAGGTGCTCCATGTGTGCCCTGGGAACTGAGAAGGGGTTTGCTTTATTAGCATCCCAATCAAGAGGGTAGTGGGCTGTGTGTGTTTGTATAGGGGCGGGGGCTTCTGTTTCATCAGCAGGATCAAGGAGGGCTTCAAAGAATGTTCCTGGAGTGATGGTGGGAAAGGAGGCTGAGGGATGCATTGATGGTGACTCTGGGTTTTTCAATCAAAACCCCAGGCCAGTTTTGGCAGAGCTTCCTCTCCACCCCTCTCCAGCTTAGGAGGAGTCGGAGCCTTGGGTTCTGGCCTCCAAATAGCAGAGTGGGGAGTGAGGTCCTGGTTCCAGGAGGTGATTCTGGACCAACCAGTGCAGAGTATCCTAGCTGGGCCTTCCTCTGGGTTTGTTCCAGATGTGTTCCCCTCGCTGTTCTTCCATCCGTCCATCTCATATGTTCACTGAGGTGTGACTCTCATGCCAGGCATTTTATCAGGACACTAAATAGGCAGATATGTCCCTGGTCTCCAAGACCACTGAACCTAATGCATTCTTGGCTGTTCTTCTCCATGGCTTCATATATCCTGCCTCCTCCATGGCCCTGTAGGGTGGATGGCTGGCCCTGGTGCTGTCAGTTCACCTTGGTAGCTCAACAGGGAGTAGGGAGACACAGATCTTGACTCCCGTTCACTGAGTGACCTTGGCAAATTGCTTTCCCTGCCATGTCCTCTGTTTCCCTATTTGTCCCGGTACTGGTTGCCCTAAGATGAGCTTAGAGGGCCTTTCCTGCTTCAGTGACTGTTTTTGCCTTTGGACACACACTAAGATCTAGGATCTTCCAATTCCTGGGGACTTTTCCCCTTGGTTAATGGCTCTGGGTGACCTTAGGCAATTGATGGTATCTCTTTAAGCCCAGTTCCCTCAACTGTAAAATGAGCATAATAAAACTACCTTGCTCATAAGATGTTTGGGGGCATTAGACTGTGTGTGCTCAGGTATGCAAAAGTCCTGGCACAGAGCCTGTGGGCCTAGAGCAGCGTGAGATTGTTGCACTGAGGCTGGTGATGGCATTGCTCAAAGTGTCCCTAGTCTCAGGATCAGGCTTAGCTCCCCCTACACATGCAGGCAGGGGTGTGAATTAAGGTGGTGGGCATGGGGATTGGTGAAGGTGCTGTCCTGAGACTCAGAAATCTGACAAGGGATCCGGGGAGAAAGGCCGCTCCACTTGCCCTGGTCACCTGTGCCCATAGGCCCTAGGGTAGAAAAAAAGAGTGGTTATAGCCCTACACCTTATCGCCCAGCTTCCCCATCATTCCTTAACTGTAAATGTCAGAACTGAAGAACAGCTGGCTGGCATTGCCCTTGGTGGTTAAAGCCTAACAAGACAAGGAAAAGAAGGGATATAGTGGGAGGCTGTGCCACTGGCCATGGGCTTGAGCCCCCTTTCCCCAACTCCCCTTCCCAACTGCCCTCCTCCTCTCCCCGCCCCCAACCTCCTCAGAGGAAAGCATGGTCCTCCTCCTCCTGAGTCTAACCAGTCCCTTCCCCAGGGGATCACACTCCAGTTATTTTCTCCCTTGTGCTGGCTCCCTGCCCTCAGCCTGCAAATATGTTCCAGTTTTTCCCTGAAAGCAAAATATCCCCTCCTCCATGCTCCTCAAGCTCCCACCCTCCTGCTTGCCTCCCCTCTCACAACTGAGCATCCATGCTCACTGTCTTCTGGCCTGGTTTGCCTTCCATTCTCCTCTCACTGTGAAAGCCCATGATGTCTGCATGACTAAAAGTTATCTCCTCCCCACTTGGGCCTCCCCACCAACCACTTGCCAGTTTGGACATGGTTGTCTGGCCCCTCCTTACTGGGCTTCTTCAGAACTGCTCTCTGCATCCTCCTTTCTCTCTACTAGACCTTCTCAGGCTTCTCTCTCTTTTTACCTACCGCCTCACATCTTCTGAGTGTTAATAATTATCCATTCTAAGAGTTTGATCATGTTGGAGGACTCACCAAGGAGGTGGGCGACGGGGTTGGAGGTGAACAGACAAGGGAGGCAGCTGTAAGGGATGAGTGGGAGACACAGGGAGGGCCAGAACAGACAGGGCCCTGCAGGCCAGGGGTGGGAGACTTGGGGCTTTCTTCTAAGCCAGAGTGAGAGGCCAGTGGTAAGCAAGAGAGTAATTTGATCTGATCTGCATTTTTAAAAGACTCACTCTGGTCTCTGCATTGAGAACAGACTGTGTGGGTGAGGGGAGGTCTGTTGGGGTGAGTGAGCATGGTTGCTTGAGCCGGGTTGGTGGAGGGGGAGGTGCTGAGGAGTGGACAGATTAGGAAACATTTTGGAAGTAGAGTGGCTGGACTTTTCTGATGGATTGAATGTAGGAGGTGAGAAAAAGAAAAGATTCAAGGGTAACTCCCAGGTTTGGGGCTAAAGTAATTGGACAAATAGTGATACGATTTACTGAGCTGGGGTGCACTGGGGGGAAGGAAGGTTTGGGAGGAACTCAGGATCTCTGCTTTGGCCATGTCAACTTTAAAATCGTGTTAGACATTAAGCAGAGCTGTCAAAGTAGGTGGGCTTCCCTGGTGGCACTAGTGGTAAAGAACCCACCTGCCAATGCAGGAGATATAAGAGACATGGGTTCAATCCCCGTGTGGGGAAGATCCCTTGGAGGAGGGCATGGCAACCCACTCCAGTGTTCTTGCCTGGAGAATCCCATGGACAGAGGAGCCTGGCGGGCTACAGTCCATAGGGATGCAAACAGTGAGACACTACTGAAGTGACTTAGCATGCACACATGCACGTCAAGTAGGCAGTTGTCTGGGGCTCAGTACAACAGTCAGGGCAAGAGATATATAAATATGGTAGAGATCTGAGGTTTCACCTCTGGCCTTTGAACCTGCTCTTCCCTCTGTCCAACACTCTGTCCTCACTGAGCTCAAACACCACCTCAGTCAAAAGTCACCTCCTGCCCCCACCTGAGGCTTGCTCTATCCCACAACCCTATTTTATTTCCTTTCCAATACTCATCACTACCTGAAATTATCTTGTTCACTTATTTCTTCACACGCTTTTCCCACTGTGCGGGATTATAAGTTCCATGAAGGCAGGGCTTGTCTGTCTTTTGTTCACTGCTATATCTCTGGGGCCTAGAGCAGAGCCTGGCACATAGTAGGTGCTCACTAAGTCTTTGTAGACTGAATGAATAAGCACTTTACAATGTATCAGATCCCTTTAGCCTGACAACAACCCCATGAGAGTGGTAATTGTAACCCTGAATTTTGAGAGGAGGAAACTGAGGATTTGAGAAAATCCAAATCCATACCTTTGGAAGGCGTGTAACTAGAAGTCAATCCCATGTCTATTTAACTCCAAGGCCCGTGCTGCTAATCACTCGCTTGTGCCAGAAAGTGTTTTTGAGATAAGGCTTGGGTTGAAGGCCATCTCTGCCACATCTTTGCTCTGAGATCTTGGTCAAGTTCTTAAGCACTTCTGACTTTCAATTTCCTCTTCTCTGAGTTGGGCATGTGAATCATCCTTTATTTACAAGATTGTTCCTAGAATGTCATAGGGGAATGCACAGGAAAGAGTTTTGTCCACCTTATCACTGCGGACCTAAATGAGGGACTAGTAACTTCTTTGGGTTTCAGTCTTCTCATCTGAATAATGTGTAGGAACTGGGGAGAGTAGAGAGAGGATTAGATGATCTCTAATCATCATTCTAGCATTGACATTCCAAGAATCCTGGGTCTCCACCATTTGTAGAAATGAATGGACTATAAATGTTCCAATCATGAGCACTGTGAACACAGGGTGCTCTACTGGGCCACTGAAGCTTCAGCCCTGTGGATGTGGGAGGCCTCTTTGAAGCCTGAGGGAGGTAAATTGAGGACAAATCAAAGGAAGTCCTTCCTCACCCCCAACTTAATGAGCTTATGGCTTTCATTACACACAGGAATGGTCCAGGCAGGAAACAGGAATGGCTTTGGATGGAATGATAAATGCCAGAGGCTCTGAGCAGGAGCTGGCAATGTTGACCTCTAAGGTCAATGGGATAGAAGTGGCCCCTTAGGGCCCAATCACAGAGTAGCCTTAGGCTTTCAGAGTGGCAGTTCTGGGTGGTGGGAATTGAGGGCGGGGAAGTCAGAGCCCATCTACCTGTATTCTTTCCTCTCAACTGCCTTCGATTAGCCCCTGGAGGGGGATTGGTGGGTAGAGAAGGGGAGAAAATTGCAGGAGAGGCAGGAGGATGTAGAAATTCCAGCTTCCAACTTCCATCCACCTTTGAAGGAAGACTTGGGCTGGCTGTGCCAACACTTACCAGCTGCTGTGGGGGACATATCTGGCATATGATCTCCCTTTCTTTCTGCCTCACCCCTACCCACACCTGGTGACATCAGCTGGAAGGAAAGACCTGTCCCTTCTATACACTGCAGGGCAAGACAAGTTTGGTACCTTTGGGAAGCTGGTGGGGTTTGGCCTCAGTGCCCTCCTCTCAACCCTATTCAGCCCCCTCTATTTCTACTATCCCTGTCCTCCTTCTTCCAAAAGCCAGTCCTGCAGGGTCTTGCTCTCAGCTGGCTGTCAACTAAGGTGTTAGCTGTCAACTAAGGTGTTAGCTGTCAACTAAGGTGTTAACTGATATCTAAGGTGTTAGCTGATAACTAAGGTGTTAGCTGACAACTAAGGTGTTAGTTGATAAGGCTTAACACCCCCCAAGGGGTATGTGCATTTTAATAGGGGATTGTTGAAAAGAACTGGCCTTTAAGACTCAGATGATATACTCAATATTGGTGGAATTTCAGGCAATGGTGTTGATTAAGGGTGGAGGTGTGGGTAGTCCCCTCTAAATCATACCACTTCAGTAATCACTTATTTGTAAGCTCACATGTGTGCATGCACGACCATATGCATGTACGCGCATGTGTGTGCACACACCTGCACACACACACACATACAGCCCTCTATTATTCTCCCCCAAAAGGTTCTGAATTGTATGGATATAGGTATGTATTTTTATGACAGGTAATAGTAATAATGCTTCCCTCATAGCTCAGTCGGTAAAGAGTCTGCCTGCAATGCAGAAGACCTGCGTTCGATTCCTGAGTTGGGAAGATCCCCTGGAAAAGGAAATGGTGATCCACTCTCGTATTCTTGCCTGGAAAATCCCATAGACAGAAGGGCCTGGCAGGCTACAGTCCATGGGGTCGCAAGAGTCGGACGCAACCTAGCGACTAAACCACCACCAATAGTAATAATAACAAATACATATAAAACTCTATGACAGGCACTGTTCTGAACACTTTGCATATTTATACATACTTATTTCCTCTTATTCTGATTCTATACTTGAGAAGGCTGAGAGAGGTGATGTAACTTACCACCAGGCCACACACCACTAGTCTAGGTAGCTGGTGTGACTCCACATCCCAGCTCTTACTACCACACTGAACACGTCTCATCTGGTAGGCAGCAGGGTAGGTCCACTGTAGGGTGGGCAGATCCTAGGGTGTGAGGTTGTGTGCTTGCTTACAAGTGTTGACTCCAAGTGAGAAAAGGTGCACATTTTTTGTCGGGGGTGTGCATGTGGGTGAAGATTGTGGAAAGTGCAGGTTGGTATACTTACTGTGTGGTATGAGTGCTCCATGTGCTGGGGGAGACACTGGCCACCTATTATGGGGGACATGCAAACTGTATAGGGCTCCTTGTGTGTGTGTTGAAGTTAACAGTCCCATGAGAAAGTTCCATGTTCATCTTTACCCCACACCCAGCCCCTACTTTGTGACTCACCTTGCTGCCCTTTGGAATTGCCTCTATCAGGAGTCTGGGCTCTACTAAAGTCTACTCCTGAATCACAAGAATCATCCTCTTGCTGGCCAGAGGAGAAGATGAGGGAATGAGGGAAGACAGGAAAAATGGATTGGAAGTTGAATAAAGGACATGTATGCAGGGAGAGTGGCATCTGGGAAGTCTTGGTAGGGTTTTTGCCAAGTAAGGATGGGACAATAGTAGCAAAGATTGGAAGTGTGTATGTGTGTGTTCCTTCTCTTTTGGGAACAGGAATCTTGGAAATGAGATTTACAAAGTTGCTGAAGACCCATAGGTCCTTTTCTAGGGCACTTTGCAGGTGAGAAAGACTTGGTTGGATGAACCTTTTAACAAAATTTCCCAGATTATCATTGTGAGGAGGGTGGAGTGGACCAGGTTAGAGGCTGCAGTAGTACTGCCTGGGCATGGCTGTGGCTTCTGCTAGGAAGGGCATAGGTGGGGACAGCTAAAGTTGATAAATCACAGAACTGTACAAAAAAGGTTTCGATGACCCAGATAACCATGATGGTATGGTCACTCACCTAGAGCCAGACATCCTTGAGTGTGAAGCTAAGTGGGCCTTAGGAAGCATGACTATGAACAAAGCTAGTGGAGGTGATGGAATTCCAACTGAGTTATCTCAAATCCTAAAAGATGATGCTATTAAAGTGCTGCACTCAATATGCCAGAAAATTTGGAAAACTCAGCAGTGGCCACAGGACTGGAAAAGGTTAGTGTTCATTCCCATCCCAAAGAAAGGCAATGCCAAAGAGTGTTCAAACTACCAAACAATTGTTCTCATTTCACATGCTAGCAAGACAGTGCTCAAAATCCTTCAAGTGAGGCTTCAACACTATGTGAACCAAGAACTTCCAGATGTATAAGCTGGATTTAGAAAAGGCAGAGGAACCAGAGACCAAATTGCCAACATTCATTGGATCATAGAAAAAGCAAGGGAATTCCAGAAAAACATCTACTTCTGCTTCACTGACTATGCTAAAGACTTTGATTGTGTGAATCACAACAAACTGTGAAAAATTCTTCAAGAGATGGGAATACCAGACCACCTTACCTGCTTCTTGAGAAACCTGTATGCAGGTTGAGAAGCAACAGTTAGAACCAGACTTGGAACAATGGACTGGTTCCAAATTGGGAAAGGAGCACATCAAGGCTATATATTATCACCCTGCTTATTTAACTTATATGCAGAGTACATCATGCAAAATGCCAGGCTGGATGAAGCACAAGCTGGAATTAAGTTTTCCAGGAGAAATATCAATAACCTCAGATATGGAGATGACAACACCGTAATGGCAGAAAGCAAAGAGGAACTAGAGAGCCTCTTGATGACGTTGAAAGAGGAGAGTGAAAAAAGTCAACATTTAAAAAACTAAGATCATGGCATTCAGTCTCATCACTTCATGGCAAGTAGATGGGGAAAAAATGGAAACAGAGACAGACTTTATTTTCTTGGGCTCCAAAATCTCTGTGGACTGTGACTGCAGCCATGAAATTAAAAGACACTTGCTCTTTGGAAGGAAAGCTATGACAAACCTAGACAGTGTAGTAAAAAGCAGGGACCTCACTTTGCCAACAAAGGTCCATATAGTCAAAGATATGGTTTTTCCAGTAGTCATGCACAGATGTGAGAGTTGGACCATAAAGAAGGCTGAGTGCTGAAGAATTGATGCTTTTGAACTGTGATGCTGGAGAAGACTCTTAAAGTCCCTTGGACTGCAAGGAGATCAAGCCAGTCAATCCCAAAGGAAATCAACCCTGAGTATTCATTGGAAGGACTGATACTGAAGCTGAAGCTCCAATACTTTGGCCACCTGATGCCAAGAGCCAACTCATTGGAAAAGACCCTGATACTGGGAAAGATTGAAGGCTGGAGGAGAAGGGGATGACAGAGGATGAGATGATTGGATGGCATCACCAACACAATGGACATGAGTTTAAGCAAATTCTAGGAGACAGTGAAGGACAGGGAAGCCTGGCCTGCTACAGTCCATGGAGATGCAAAGAGTTGGAAACAACTGAGCAACTGAACAACAGCAAGGAGGAGGAGGAGCCTTCAGCCCTATGTTCTGGCTCTGGTTGGTGGGACAGCCAACAGTGGATTTCGAAGCCTGGAGGTCAAGAGAGAATTCTGAGCTGGAGACAAACATTCTAAAAAGTGTTTTACACGTAACATTGTACTGCTTTTTGTCATTGCAACAGTAATGCCTGCATATTAAAGAAAATATGGCAAATGTAGACAAGCAAAAAGACCACAATAATTTGCAACATTCTTGTTAGAGATAACAAGTATTAACATTTTAGTGTGTTTCTTCTTTCTCGTCCTTTTTTACCCCTGTGTTTACTGATTTGGTTTTATAAACTGATCTCTAAAGTGTACTGTGAACATGTTCTGATATGAAATTTAATCTACAATTTCTTTTTGTTACAAAGCATTCAACTCTATAACTAAAGTAGAATTTGTATACTTAACTCCCTGTTGTTCAATATTCAAGTTATTTTAAAAATATCCTTATTATACTGATGATTGTAATGAATATCTTTGTGGCCAGTGAGACAGACATTTGGAGGCTGTTAGCTCTATGCCTCTCCACCCCTTCTCCTCCCAGAGCCCTTTAACTGGGGTGGGGCAGTGATAGTCTGGGCTCAAGTATTTGAAACGCTGCCAGGGACAGGCTGTGGGGTCTTGGGCAAGTCCCTTTTTCTCTCTGGGGCCTGAATCTGCCCATCTGTGCAGTGGAGGACATCAGACTTGATGAAGTTCTTGAATTTTCCTTGGCAATGCCAACACTGCCCTCATTGAGTGTCTGTTTTCATTCTCTTTAGTGTCTTTCTCTGGCCTCCATCTCTTCACTCCCTAGACTCTCTGTTTCCCTTTTTTATTTCCTTACTTCTGTCAGCCCTTGCTCTGGTCCTCTTCTCCTTGGCTCTCTTACTGGGTCAGACTGCCAGTGAACTGTGGCCTTAGCTGCAAGGTGGGGCATTTCAGCAGAGATCTATCATGGACATCAGGTCCTTGTGGCAGTTCTTGGTGCCCCAGAGGCTACTGGACTTTCATGGCACTGGCTGTCAGGTAACGGAGCAGGCAGGCAAGGAGCTCCTGAAGTGAAAACTGAGGCTCTGGGAAGAGGCAGGGAAGGTTGAGGATTTCTGGACCTCATCCTGAAGGGGTGATTTTCCTGATAGAGGCTCGCACAATGCTGGGAAGAGCCATCGGATCAGAGTTTCTGGATCCAAGTTTATGCCAGGATCTCTGGACAGTTTCCAGGGGTCTGGGGACCAGTTCTTTGAAATGAATGTGTGTTTCTACAGTCCAGTTCTTCCTTCAAGATGCTCAAGAGTTATGTGACTTCAGGAAAACATTGAGGTGCCTTGGCCTAAAGGTCTTTTTGTCCCCTCCTTTGTCTCCAGGCAGGATCCATTTTCCAGTCCCCAACACACACATGCACAAGTCCAGGTACTGGGGATTGACTCCAGTGAAGTCATCCCTGGGATGGTGACCTCAGTGTTGCTTAGGGAGGTACTCCCCACACATCGCTCTTGAGAATTAGTCTTTCTAGCCACCATTCAGTGACTTCTGCCCCTTCCAAAGTTTTCTGTGATGAGCAGAACCTGCTCAGCCAAGAGGCCAGGCAGGGAGCATCTACAGGAGAGGTAGCAAGGGGTGGAATATCTACTGCTTGGGGTCTCTGAAAGTGCCTGAGGATGCGAGTGTGTGGAGCAATGCAGAGCTGGATTGGAGAGGATTAGATAATTGACCTCATAATTGACCTAATTAGTGAGTGGCTGTGTGGAGAGCCCTTGGGGTTGCTGGGCCTGCAGGTGGCACAAAGGCCAGGCAGAAACAGATAGAGGCTGTAAGAGCCAAAGCCTGGGTGTTTGCCAGCAAGTGGAAAGGGAGAGCATTTCAGGGAGAGAGCGAGACTTGAGGGCACCAAGCAGAGAAGGAAGGGCAGGGATAACAGGGGTGACCGAAAGGACAGGGAAGTGGCAGGGGAGACCCTGAGGGCAGAGGCATAGAGACTGAGGTGGCGATGAGGGAAAGGACCAAGATATGGGCACCCCAAGGGGTGAGGAGCCAGGACTAGGTAGACAAGTCAAGGGAGGAAACGAGTCCTGGGGACACAGAGGTAGGGTCAGAGGATGGAAAATGAAGACCTTGAGGGCAGAAGGCAGAGGCTCAGGAGCCTGGAGAGGAAAAGGGAGTCATTGGGGGAACAAGAGCAGCAGCTGAGAGAAACCTGGGAGGGAAAGTGCAGGGCCTGGGGGCTCCCTGGAATTCTGTGGACCAGCAATGGAAGCAAAGAACCTGACTTCAGTGCCCATATCTGGGCAATGTGTGTGCACATGTCCCCATATGTGCGTTTGTATGAATGGTCACTCTAATCCCGTTTGGGGCTTTAAGAAATCTAATGGCATCTCGCTGGAAGGAAAAGGGGTTGGGAAGCACTGGGAATGAAGACTGGAACTCAGGAAGCTCAAAGCTTTGGGAAGAACTTGGCCCTTGGGGCTTCCCCCTCAGGAGGAATTCTTTCAACGAATGCTCACTGTGTGCTTACTAGATGCCAGAAAGTGTTTTAGGAGCTGGGAGACATCAGTGATTAGCTCTGACAAAGATCTCATAGAGCTTACATTCTAGTGAGAAGAGACGAATACTAACATAATAAATGAGTAAATCATGCAGTGTATTTGAATGTGGTTAGTGCTATGGAGAGGAAAAGGAATAGATTACAGAGATTAGGGAGTACCAGGATGGGGTAGGCAATGATCTGCCATTTTAAATAGAGTAGTCCTGCTGGGTGTCATTGAGAGTGACAAGAGGCATGTGAGTAAAAAATGAAGGTGAGGGAGGGAGCCTTGCTTCCATCTGAGGGAAGAGTCCTCTGGACAGAAGGAGCAGCAGGTGCAAAGGCCCTGAGGCAGGAGAATGCCTGGTAGCTGGAGGACAAGTGATGAGACCTGTGTGACTGGAGGGCAATGAGCAAGGAGGTTAGGAGAAGAGGTCAGAGAAGTGATGGTGAGGCAGGGAGGGCATGTGTTACAGTGCTGTGGTAAGGGCCATGGAAAGAATTGTGGCTTTTACTTTGAGTGGGAAGCTGCTGCAGGGCTTGCAGCAGAGGAATGACAGGACCTGACAGTTTTAATGGACCCCCCTCCCTGATGGGTATGTGGATACCAGGCTTTGGTGGGGTCAAGGCAGAGAGCAGTGAGGAAACTCTGTAGCAATCTTGGTGAGACATGAAGGGAGCTCAGCCAGGATAGCAGTGGAGAGGCAGGTGGAAAGCCCCATCACTGCCAACCTCCCTGGCTTGCCTGGCCCCGGCTAGGGTTAGTCAGGGCAGAGTGAAACGCCCTGTCTAAGAAAGGAATATGAATCCAGGTCTTGGAGTTCCCACCCAGCAGGAATCTGGCATATCTGATGAAGAGTTAGGTCTAGGGATGCTCTGTTGAAAGCTGCTGATCCTTGGTGCTTGGTGGGCAAGTAATTTACAGGAGAAATAGCATCCTCAGTCCCTGTCCCTGGGGTGCTGGGAGTGTGGTTGAGGCAACCAAATATACACTGACACATCAGTGAAGGAAGACCCTTCATATACACGTTCAGGTACAAATTCCCATCAGCAAAGTGGCCATCATTGTACATGCACACAAGCTGAGCTGCACACTCATGCCTACAGCAGTGTGTACCCATGGACACTGATGCGTGGCTCATACCATCATATGATGCATCATATGATGCCTTCACCATGGGCAGCAGCCCGCGTCAAGCCTCATCTTTCACCAGCCTCTGTCTCTCCTTCCCCATCCCATGCAAGCCATCTTCCTCAAACAGGCTATGTGTTTCACACCAGTCATTGTACTTTTGCACATGTTTCCTCTGCCTAGAGTAACCCTCTTGTTTTCTCTGATCTTCTTCAACAATTGCTGAGCCTCCCGCCGCAGCATGGAGCACGTGAGTCTGTCAGCACCCGTGTGTTTCTCTCTCTCCTTTCCTGCCCTGGGGCCCCAGAGCCTTGTCTGTCTTCTTTACCACTAGACCCCAAGATCAGTGCCTAGTACATTCTAAGTGCTCAACCAATTGTTGGATGAATGCAGAACTTTAAGGAGTAGAGGGTCTGAGGTGGGCTGCAGGGAAAGACATACCAAAGGTAAGGTGGCCAGAGCAGGCCAGGCCCCCTTGTCTGAGGGGCAGTCATGATGACAAGCAGGATGTATCTGATGTCTCTGGTGCAGCCCCACAAGCCCCAGGGGTTAGCTTCCCTCCCCCTCCAGGCTGAAACAGAGGGGCGGGGATGTGGTGGAAGGGAGGGGACGGGGAGAAAGAGCAGATTAATCTGGGGATTAATTGAAGGACTTGGCGGCCCTGGCAGCGCGTGCTTGGGGCAGTGGCTCTAATGGCTTAATCAGATTACAGGCCTCAGCACATGGTCGGTCCCAGCAGTACCCAGCTCCCCCTCAAGAACAAAACCATTCCACGGCTCTCCAGGATGCAGCCCACACCCTGTGCGCAGGACCCACTTTGAAACCTGGCATCTTGAGCCTCCATTGGGGAGACCTCCTGCCTTTCCAGGTTAGCCGGATCCAGGCCCGCTAAGTGAGCTGGTCAGAAAGGCATGGATTTGTAGCTGAGACAGCACTTTTTAGCTGTGTGACCTCAGGTAAGTTAATTGACCTCTCTGAGTCTGCGCACGCGGGCTCCTGTTTGTGGACTGCCTCTTCCCCTCCACCCAGCCCAAGTCTCTCCCCAAGCCTGCCCAATGAGCTTAGAAGTATTGCCATGATGCTGAAAAGAATCTTAGAAGAGGAGAAGTCTGAGAGTCTGGGGCAGTAGCCAGTACTGATCAGAGGCCAACTGCCCCCGTGATTATTTTGTGAAAGGGGATAGTAACTCCTCCCTTGAGGAACTGATGTGAGGATTAGACAAAATGTAAGTGAAAGTGCTTTGCACTTACCTTTTATTGCTAGTAGCATCCATTATTCCTTTCCTCCTACTGGTCCAGTCCAACTAAGGACAGAAGTGAAGAATACAGGAGGGACAAGAGTTAATAACAAAGAATTAATAACAATCGTAATCAGCAGCCATTCCAAAAACCAGCTTGTGTGTGGCGCTTTAAAACCAAGACAGTGCTTTCCTGCCCATGATCTTGTTTAATGCAGAGGATAGCCCTTGGAGCACTGTCTGGGATCTTGTGGGGATTGACAACCTTCATGTGAAAGACAAGAAAGCAAGCAAGGCCGAGAGAAGAGATGATTTGTCTCAGCCAGTGGCCAGGAGCTGCATCCACCAAGGGAATCCTGTCTGCACACATGCTGGTAGAATGGTCAGGTGCCAAATAAGCTGGGGTCTCCAACCTGAGCCCCTGGACCAGCAGTCTGGAGGTGGGAGCACTTGGCTCTGCTTACCTCTTCTTCTGCATCTGGTAGAGCTGGGCTGAAACCCTGGGCTTCAGTGAAGGTGGGAAACCTCTCTGATTTGGGGAAGTCCCATGGTTCTAAGGCCTGGGAAACCTCAGATCCCAGGCTTGGGGCTGGTAAGGGTAGGAGTGGCTGGAGAGGTTCCCTGTGTAGGCCTCCCTGCAGGAAAGCCTCTGGCTGTCCTGGGAGTGGCCAGGCCACCAGGGCATGGATGGAGGTGCTGTTTGGGAGCAGATTGGCTTCTGGCCTCCCCTTCTCTTGCCCCCAGTAGTTTATTAGGAGTAATTTGTTAAGCTGTTCCAACTTGTCAGCAGCCACTTCAATGCCTCTGCCTCCTGCTTGCTTTTGGGGAGGGGGAGTTTGAAAGTGTCCGGAGCTGAGGGGTGAGCTGGAGAGGGGGAGGTCATCTCAGAAACAGGAGGTGCCCAGGCCTCTCTCCACCTGGAAGCCTTATCTCCATAGGGTGCCACATCTGAAGGGAAGAGACATGGCCTAATCCACCCCTCTCCCTCACAACACCGCCTCTTCCAGCTTGGCTCCAGTCAAGGAAAAGAAAGAGATATCCAGGGAGAAATTGGTGGTTGGGGTGGGCTCAGGCAGTCGGAGTGGCCTCTGGTAAATACGGGTAGGGGGTGGGCCTGGAAAAGAGGTGGAGATGGCTGGGAGGCTCCTAACTGTTCTGTGGCACTCTCCCTCAGGTGGGCTGTCAGGAACATGCACAAAGAGTACACTAGATAGTGTCACATGGGGCCAGGCACTGAACTCCCAGGTTTAACTGGAATTAACTCATTTTATCCTTGTCATCTTGTCATTTTATAGATGGAGAAACTGGGGCTTAGAGAGGTAAAGTGACTTGCCCAAAGTCACACAGCTCAAACGTGAACTGGCTAAATTTGAACATAGAACTGGCCGACCCCAAGGCCTTCAGAGTACCTAGGACTACGCTGAATGAAAAAGAAATAAGAAGCTCAGTTAGGGAGGCCCAAGAGTAGCTCACCAGTTTGCCAGGACTCTGGCTGATACGGGCTTTGGTTTCCCACCCCTGTAAGAAATGGGAGCTGGGCTGGGGCCTCCTGGTGGATCTTGCTCGGTCTGACGGTCAAGGATTTCCCAGATCTCTTTTACTCCTTGCCATGGTCAGTCTGATAGCCAGTCAGGACTGGGGGCAGAAGGCAAATGTGGAAGAGCTTGAGCCACCCTGGGGTGAGGGAGGTGTAGGGGAGTATTGCTTCTGAGAGAGCAGGCCCATAGCACCCGACCAGGTGCGTCTTTGAGCAAGACTTGGCAAGAAGAGACAGGTCTGAGGCGAGCTTTGGCTCTTAATCACTGCTCACCTCCCTCCTGCGTGCCCTGCTACCCTCCTGGGAGCTGGGCGCCATGGGGGGCTGGGAATGGGAATGTCCTGCCTGCCACATCCCCTCGCCCTGGCCCTGCCTCATGGACTCTGGGGGAAGCTCATTAGCTCGGGGGGCACCCTGCCCTCCCCTCACAGCTTGTCACACAATTAGCCACCCTCTCTGTACAAGTTGCTGTGTAATTATTGGGTCTTGGCGGGCTTGGGGCCATGTAATTAGCCTGCCCCAGCCTCCAACCAGCTCTCAGGGTCATTAGTAGGCCCACTGGGGGTGGATGGCTTGGCAAAGCATCTGCATGACAATGCGCACATTGTGGCGCCTCTGCAGGCACCCAGGGCAGAGGGTCAGCTGGTGGCACTGTGCTGTCCGGCTCCTGGGCACATCTGCCTCTACCCCAGCTGCCTGCTCAGAAGTGCTTTCATCGATTACAAACCCTTTCCCATCCTATCTCTTCTGGGAGTCTCATTGCAGCCCTGGAGGTAGGGATTCTGCTTATCCCCATTTCACAGATGAGATAACTGAGGCTTAGAGTGGGGCCAGGACTCCCCTAAGCTCACTCATCTCACAGGTGGTGGAACCAAGATCAGCACTCAGCCTTGTTCGCTTTTTCCCCAGGGGGATGCCTAGGAATAGACTTGCTCCTGAGGGTAAGGGCCTGATGCTGAGCCACAGGCTATCCCAAGGGGCCTTGCTTGTTCCCCAGGGCCTCTGGCGGGGCCTCTTTCCTTGGCCCTGAGCTGCCGCCAGGCTCTTCCTGAACCCTCCTTCAGGAGCTCTCAGAATTTCCCCCCAAGCCAGCAACAAGGCAGCTTTCCTAAGCCTTCCAAGGGAAGAGCTGCCAAGACCCTCTTAGTACCTCTGTCTGGAAATGTCTCTTCTATCCATTGCCAGCTGCGTCCTTGGAGGCCTAAAAGTGGGCATCCCTGGTTTCGCAAGGATATTCCTTCACTGAGACTGTTTCCTGTCCCCCTTCCAAGGTCCTTCCACTGCCTTGAAAGGTCTTTCACCAGCTCTCAGCCTAACCTGCCGTCTGGGAGCCAGCCAGGGTTATGCGGCCCTTCATTAGGACCCTCTGCCCAGTTGGTGGAGGTGAGGAGGGAGGTGACTAGGGCTCCTGGCTGCCTAAGCCACTGTCTCTGTTTTGCAGGGCTTTTAGGGAATATTTACCACGGACTTTGGCAGGTCGATAGCGTGTTACTCTGACCATTTACAGTTGTTCTGTCTTGAGCAGGTTACCTACCCTCTGAGCTGTGCAGGAGTAGCATGAACTAAATAGCATAAGCGGCAAATGCCTGGCTCTGCCAGCGCATGGCACAAAGTGAGAAAGTGAGCCCTCTTCCTAGTTCTCAGCAGCTATTGGCCCCTGAAGCCAATTCCAGCTTCCATTTCTCCCAGGGCCCGGAACAAAGTCCCCACAGAGCCCCAGTGTTCTGCACCTTGCCCCCTCCCCTGCTGCCTGCCCCTGGCAACCCCCAACCACCTTCTAACTCCCCCTGTACCCCTTCCCCTTTTCGAAGGCTGCATTATCCCGGCTGCAGGGAAATTAGTTGTTCCCTTGAAACCCCTGCCCCGCCCTCCCTGCCCCCCTTCCCAGGGCTGGTGACAAGTATGTGGGACTTAATTGGCTGGCATGAAAGGCAGCACTGACATTAATTGGCTACATTTGGCAGGCAGGCCCCCAGCCTCCCCCCTCCTCCCTCCAAACCCCTACCGCTTCCCAGGAACCTTATCAATCCCACCACAGGGACCAAGAGCTTCGAGGCCCCTGCCAATTAGGCACTTTTTGCTCCTTTTCTTCCCCTGATGGGGTTTCGTTAGAATTTATGACACTCTATAGGGCTGGGGGTGAGGGGGGTGGAAAGCAGGAGATGGGAAGGCTGGGGGAGGCCCATTCCTATGGAGAACAGGCTGGGGGAGGGGAGAGGAGGCGTGCGGATGTGAAAAGGACACTTGGGATAAGGCCCTGAAGTTGGAGGGGAGGGGGTTTGTGATACAGGATGGAGGGCCTGGAGGAAGGGGGAGGAGGGCTTTGGCCAGGCCAAGAAGACTGATTTAAAAGGCACTGTGTGCACACTTGGAGGAAGGTTTGAGAAAGTTTGAGGCAATCAGGTAACATGGCTATAGACAGAGCCAAAGGACCCAAGAACTGGCTTTTCTTCCCAGCAATCCCTTGCACCCTTAGGTTAGTCACTGGCCATTTCTGGGGCATGAAGGGATGGGGCAAGATCTATGGTTCCCATCTCAAGCCAGTGTTCATGAAGAGAAGAGCTGGAGAGGTATCTGAAAGTCCAGCACTCTACTTCAGGAAGCCTGTCCCTGGTCTGGGCTGTTGTGCCAATAGCAGCTCAGTTGTATGATAAAACTAGAAAGACAAATAAATTGTTACTCCCCCAATTCTGTGTGTTTTGGAGAATGAATCTTTCAAAGCCAGAAGAAGCTGGTGAAAAAGATTCTCAGTGTTGCTAATGGGGGACCCACTGGCCTGGAAGTTATGGCACAGGTGGGGGAAGAAGGACCAGGGGGCCACTTCTGATCATTCTCTGAAACCACCCTTGCAGCCAACTTTGGTGCCCTGAGAGGGGACAATGGGAACCGTTCAGCTGATTCAGAGTTCCCAAGTGCATCTGAATACAGATGTGCTCTTTTGAAAAAGGAAAGCCTTGGGCATTTCAGATCTATACCAGCAGTTTGGTGTTCACTAGTGGGTCAGACACTATTCTTATAGGCCTGTGGCAGTCTAGAGTGGGAACACCAAACTTCAACCAACATTGCTGCTCTGTTTTAACAGCTTTCAACTAGGAAAGGGGACAAAAATAAGATCTGTGTCCCCAAGGTTTTCAGGTCCTTCAGGATTAATTTGGGGTTTTGTCTGATGGTCTCACTAGCCCACACGTGACTTGGCAGGACTGGGCAGTGGGAGGTGGCCCCAAGAAGTCTTGGTGGGCTCCTTTCAGATGCATCTTGTACACAACTCACCTCTCACATCTGCCCCTTCATCTACTTGAACAGATGTTTCCCATTGCCCAAACTTATCTCTGTTTCTACTGAGATGGTGCTGTTACTATGATAAGGATTACTATTAGATAATTATAATAGCCATGATTCTTGACAGCACACTAGGTCCTAGGTATTATTCTAAGCATCTCATTTATATTAACTCATTTAATTCTCATAACAGCCCTATAAGATGAAAAGTGTTATTATTCACATTCTACAGATTAAGAAGCCAAGGTCGAGAATAGAAATGTCATTCATCTTGGGTCATACAGCTAAGTTGAACTTGGGCTTCATGTGCAGGTCAGTGTGACTTGGAATCCTTGGTCTCTTTGCCATTGGGAGGGCTGGGGATACTTCTTATAGTGCAGGGGAGCAAGGACTTCTGGTGTGGGTGGGTGCTGATTGGAGTGTCCATGGGGAACCCATGCCCTTCCTTTGTTCCTTGATTCAGTGACATCAATGCCTCTCCAGGCCTTGGATCCTCTTTATTCTGGCGTGACATCTGGTATCCCATCTACAAATCCTGAGTCCCCGTTGATGGTGACATGTATTCCACCTAAGAAAGTTGAATCTCCTCTGCAGATCCTGGGGCAAAGAGAGGGACATCCAGCAGAACACACACTTGGCCACAACCTTAGGCCCCAAAGCTCAGGGACAGAGACGTCAGTGACCACCAGGGTTAACACCTTTAAAGGCTTTAAGCTCTGAACAGATTGCACACCCCCTGACCCCCACTGGCCATATATAATTAAAATTAAAACAACACTAACCCATAAAGTACGTGTAAAGAAATCCAACAAGTTTTTATTTTTCCCAAGATACTACTTTGATGCTTGAAAAAATATATAAAATTCTTTCAATTTTTTTTTTGTTGCTTTCTGTTTTGTGTGCACACATGGATGTGCACAGGCTGCCCGCCATTCCCAGTATCCCATTGCCCTCAGTGTTGTCCCGACTTGCCACTGAAGCACTTCATTGTCACCTCCTCTCTGATACTGACTTTTAGCTGTGAGCCCCGCACTGCCTTCCCCGGTTCTGTTTGCCTCTGCTAACCTTCCAGCATCTTGGTTGGGAAGGACTGTTGATGAATAAAGGGTCAAGCACTCCTCTGAGCCTTGTTTCCCAAAGTGTGGTCAGTGAAGCAGCAGCAGCAGCATTTGGTAGCTTCTTAGAAATACAGAATCCCAGGCTCTACCCCAGACCCACTCAATCAGAATTTACGGCTGCACAACTTGCACTGGTATTCTGTCTGCACATCACAGTTGCTGTTCTAAGGCTGCTGCTGCTGCTGCTAAGTCGCTTCAGTCGTGTCCGACTCTGTGTGACCCCATAGACGGCAGCCCACCAGGCTCCTCCATCCACGGGATTCTCCAGGCAAGAACACTGGAGTGGGTTGCCATTTCCTTCTCCAATGCATGAAAGTGAAAAGTGAAAGTGAAGTCGCTCAGTCGTGTCCGACCCTTAGTGACCCCATGGACTGCAGCCCACCAGGCTCCTCCGTCCATAGTATTTTCCAGGCAAGAGTACTGGAGTGGGGTGCCATTGCCTTCTCCGTGTTCTAAGGCAGTGATGCTCAAAGTATGCTTCCTGGTCCAGCAGCATCAGCAGCCCCAGAACTTATTAGGAATCTAAATTCTTAGGCCCTACCCTAGTCCAACTAGATAAAAATTCTATGGGTAGGGTCAGCAATATTGTTTTCATAAGCCCTCCAGGTGGTTCTGATAGTTTCTAGAGTTTGAGAAGCACTGTTGCTCTAAGATACATGAAGCAGGAAGCTCTTGCAGAAAAGTCTCAGGCCCTTCGATTTCCTCAACCCCACGAAGATAAGTAGCAGGCAGGCTGCAGCATTCAAATGGGATACTGTACTATACTGATGATTATTTACACATCTGGGGTAGACTGGGAAATGGTGCTATCAGTATTTGGGAGATTTCAAGAGGCTGTCGTCTATTGAACACCCACTAAAGGCTGGGGATGGCCAGACACAACCATAGGCATCTTCATCTAATTTCAGTCTGTCCTGTTAAGAATTAGTCCACCACCTCCTTTAAAGATGAGGAATCTGTGGCTCAGAGAGATCAAGTGAGAAATGGAGGGTTTGCCCTCAGACCTGTCAGACTTCAAGTCCAGTGTCTTTTCCATAGAACCTCTGCTGCCTAGACTCCAGTGTTTCAGAAACATTAAGAGTGTTTACTCTATGCCAGTTGTAGTTATAACTGCTTTACCAATATTAAGTCATTTAACCCCACAGCACCCCACTGCACAGATGAGGAAAAGAGAGGTTAACTTCCTTGTCCAAGTTTTCACAGCTAGGAAGTGGTAGAGCAAGAATTCCTATCTGAGCAGAGGGTGCCAAAGGCCATGCCTAAAAGCCAGAGTTCATTTGCTGTCCTTTTACAAGCCAAGTACAGGTCAGGCAATGGGAACAAAAGAGGGAGTTTGTTGGCCTTGACAGGTTTATTGAGGTGGTTTATGTTTGGTTTCCCCAATTTCCAGCTCAGCTGTTTCACTTACATTCCCTTCATCCCTGGCAGGGTCAACCTGGGGCTGAAGGCCCCTCTTAGCTCAGTCCAGGGCTCTCCCACTACATTCTCTAACCCCCTGAGGGTCCCTTGTAGGTATCACCCTCAGCTCATACTGGTCCACTGAGCTTCCTGCCTAGCATACAGCTGGCCAGCCCAAGGCCCCCAGCTAGCCAGAAAAGCAAGAAATAAGAATCATATAGGTTCTGATGTCCTTAAGGAAGAGGGTTAGATGGCAGCCAGATGGATGCTTTCTCCCAATCTTCCCATGTTTCAGTTCAGTTCAGTTCAGTTGCTCAGTTGTGTCCGACTCTTTGCGATCCCATGGACTGCAGCATGGCAGGCCTCCCTGTCCATCATCAACTCCCAGAGTTTACTCAAACTCTTGTCCATAGCATTGGTGATGCCATCCAACCATCTCATCCTCTGTTCCCTTCTCCTCTCGCCTTCAATCTTTCCCAGCATCAGGGTCTTTTCAAATGAATTAGCTCTTCGCATCAGGTGGCCAAATTATTGGAATTTCAGCTTCAGCATCAGTCCTTCCAAAGAATATTCAGGACTGATTTCCTTTAGGATGGACTAGTTGGATCTCCTTGCAGTCCAAGGGACTCTCAAGAGTCTTCTCCACACCACAGTTCAAAAGCATCAGTTCTTTGGTGCTCAGCTTTCTTAATGGTCCAACTCTCAAATCCATACATGACTACTGGAAAAACCATAGCTTTGACTAGATGGACCTTTGTTAGCAAAGTAATGTCTCTGCTTTTTAATATGCTGTCTAGGTTGGTCATAACTTTTCTTCCAAGGAGCAAGAGTCTTTTAACTTCATGGCTGCAGTGACAATCTGCAGTGATTTTGGAGACCCCAAAAACAGTCTGTCACTGTTTCCCCATCTATTTGCCATGAAGTGATGTAACTGGATGCCATGATCTTAGTTTCTTGAATGTTGAGTTTTTTTTTTTTTTAGTTCTACCAGTTTATTGCTACCAACCCATCTCCCTCCACCCTCATGCACGTGTGCTCAGTCATGTAACCCCATGGACTGCAGCCCGCCAGGCTTCTCTGTCCACGGACTTTTCCAGGCAAGAATACTGGAGTGGGTTGCCATTTCCTTCTACATGAATGTTGAGTTTTAAGCCAACTTTTTCACTCTTCTCTTTCACTTTCATCAAGAGGCTCTTTAGTTCTTCTTCACTTTCTGCCATAAGGGTGGTGCCATCTGCATATCTGAGGTTATTGATATTTCTCCCGGCAATCTTGATTCTAGCTTGTGCTTCATCCAGCCCAACATTTCTCATCATGTCCTGGTTTCCCACCCCTTTCTTCACTGGACTTCTACATGCCCAGAAGCAGCAGGTTCCCAGTCTGGTACAGGTCCTTAACTGCCTGCTTCCTGTACTGACAAGTGGGAAGGTGGGCTGCTGGACAGCCAGACAAGCTAATGGGTCTATTGGCCTTCATCAGAGTGCCTGGGGCTATGGCCCTCCTCCCAGTAGTAATGAGATGCTTCCAACTGACATCTCCGCAGTGACTAAAGGTTTATGAAAACTTCTCAGAGTATTTTCAGTTAATCGTCATAACCACCTTGTGAGAAAAGCATTCTTACCCTGATTTTCCAGGTGAAGAAACCATTGAGGTGCAGAGAGCAAAGCAACAGAATAGAACTTACGCAGGCCTGCTTACACTGTCCTGGGCCAATATGGTGCTCTCTCCACACCTCTGGAAATCCGAGCTCAATTCTGTTCAGGTGGTATTAGGGCCAACTTCTTGAGAAATGAAGCGGAGTACCTGGTCCAGCTGAGAAACCACCAAGAGGCTTGCCATACTTTGTGGTGATTAGTCTCAGGGACCCAGGCAGCCCTATTCTGTTGCTTCTTGCTTGTGGTTCTCCTGGGAGGAGTGGAGGATGGACTAGCTGCTGTGGCCATGCTGCCAGAGGTGTCTCATCTCCCTGGAGGCCCCCTTCCCTGACCCCGAGTCCTGTCACCTGTGACAACTATTCAATCAAGGACAGAGGGTTCTCAGTTGCCACCTAGTCTCTCATCCTTCTCACTAGGTCTGATCTTTCCCCATCAACACTTTGAGTGCTCTCCATGGAAACCTACTCTATTGGCCACAAAACCACCCACCTCCATCTTCTCTCCAAAAACATCTCCCCTTTACCCTCACATCAGAAATGAAACTTGTGTCTGCCTTTAGCAACTCTCTCTAGTGGGTGATCTGCTTTTACCTTTTCCCAGCTTGGCTTCTAGAGGCAGTAGGGAGACTGCTGTAGTAGTCCATGTTTACAATCGCTGTTTATGGCCCAGGGCACTCATGCCTACTTCCAATGCCCCATCTTCCACAGAGAGCCACGTTATTGACCAGAAACTCTTCTCCCCTGTCTCAGTTCCACTGCCCACCAGAAAATATTGGCTGGCCTTCAGTTAACACAGCACCAGGCCCTTGGCCTTTCTCTCCATCTTGGCTCCTGCTGCCTTCCCCACTGGCTTCAGCATCCTCATAGATGTTCCTCAGCCCAACTGCCAGCCACCCTACAATCCCCATAACCTCATCTACATATCCTCTCCAAAGAAGCTTCCCACTGGCTTGGCTACATCCTGAGCCTTGTCCTTACTTGGGAAGACTTCAGCTCCAAGATTTTCAGTCCTTGGCTCCTCTACCTCCATTCTTCAGATGATCAGCACCTTCATTCCTCCTAAACCTGGTCTTGGTTCCAGGGCTTGGCACTGGTCTGTTAAGTAACCGATTTTTGGATCAAGGGGAAAAAATGAGTTGATCCCCTCAATTCTGAGCATTTCAGTCCCTTGCTGCCATTCTCTACTTTGTTCTCCCAGCTCTCAGTCATTTTCAGGCCTCTTTCACTTCCCTGCATCGTCTGCTCTAGATCCCGATGCCAGCCATGACCTTCATGGTTTGAAGCCATTCAAGCTTTGCACACTTTCTAGTATGCACAAAGCGAGCACGCTTTGCACACTTTCTGCTGGTGCTGCTGCTGTCCCCAGCCCTGACTGGTTAGCTCCGAGCACTTATAAGTTTGCCAGCCTCAATGGGAGGTCCTTGCTGACACTGATGTTCCACAATCCTTTAACTCATCCCATGGGGACTGCGGTTCTCATTTTTTACTTTGCTTACATTACAGCATTATGGCTACACCCCTCCTAATAGTTGGCTTTCAGTTTTGCTAAGACAAAGGCTGTCCATCTCAGAAATTTTCTGTATGTCCTTCCTCCAAGTTTCTTTCTCTCTCTCTCCCCTCCTCCCTCCCTCCCTTACTTTATTCCTCCTTTTTCCTTTTGTCTCCTAGGGAGACATGTCTATCCTCTGCTCCATACTGAACCTCTAACTCCATCAATTATTTTCTTTTCCCTGTATCTCCATCTCTCCCCCTCATTTGAGTGCTATTTCCTCCTCAGCCTACAAGGATTTTTAGCTCTCCCTCATCCTTCAAAGAAACCCTCCCTTGACCCTGCCTCCCTCTTAAGCTATCATCTTCTCTCTTGCCTTCCCTTCTCAGCCAAACTTCTTGGGAGCACTGTCTCCCCTCACTATCTCTGCATCCTAACCTCCCACGCTTTCCTTCATCTACTGCATTATGGTCCTCTCCCTCTTGCATGAAATTGCTCTTTAAAGATCACCAATAGCTTCCTTGTCAGCAAATTGAGTGGCCTTTTCTAATCCTCACATCTGATCCTGCCACACATCCCTTCCTGCTTGTCATTGTCTCTTCCTTTGGCTTGGAGACACCAAATGGCTCCAGATCTCTTGCATCTTGTGACTCCTTTACTTTCTACTCTTGCCACACATGGGTCAGTTTTGCTCTAGCTTTTGTCTTTGTCTTCTTCTGTCTCTACACTCTCTCCAGAGCAATCATGTCCATTCTCTTGCTTTCAGTTATTCTGATCACACCCCATTATTTTTCTCTAGTCCTGATCATTCATTCAGTTCCAGACTGAATTCAAGTCCCAAGGTGCCCACTGGGCATGTTCATTTGAATGTCAGGCAGCGACCTCAAACTCAATGCCTCAAGTTGAAGGTACCACCTTTTCCTTCAAACTGGTCCCTTTCCTTATTGTCCAGTTTCATAAATGGCACAATCATCCAGTTAGTTAATAAAGCCCCAAACCTGAGAGTCATCATTGCCTCCTTCCTTCCTCTCACCACCCACATCCAATCCATCACCAAGTCTTATCATGTCTACTTCATCAATATCTCTCCAGCTTGTTCCCTTCTCTCCAGGCCTATTTTCTATTTTCCTTCATTCCTCCCTTCATTCAGCAGTCATTGAATTCTCTGTGAAGTCACTGTGTCAGATTCTGGGGAAATCATGTTGAACAAGACTGTTGAGGTGTCTGCCCTCATGACATAGTCATTCTACTGAGGGAAACAGACAGTGAAAAGACAAATGAACAAACACATAAGGAGTTTCAAAGGCAGCAAATACACGGCTGTGGTAGAGAACAACAGGGGGATCTATTTTAGGTGTTTAGAGAAAGCCTTTTTAAGGAGGTGCTATTTAAGCTAAGACCTGAAGGCTGTCAAAGAGCCAGCAATGCAAAGAGCCACAGAGTCAACTTTCCAGGCAAAGGGACCAACAACTGGCTCTTTCAAGGCCAGAAAGAGCTCAGCATGTTACAGAGTAGAAAAGATGCCACTGTGGCTGAAGTGAAGAGCAGGAGGGGGAGGCAGGGACCGCACCTTGAGGGGCACTGTAAAACAGAGAAAGACGCTTGCATTTGATTCCATGTAAAATCCAAAACCACCACAAGGTTGTAAGTTAGCGAGAGGTGTCATCTCATAACACATTTTGAAGAACTATGACTCAGCCATTGTGAGAAGATGGCAATTCACTACAGAATTCTTGCCTGGGAAATCCCACAGACAGAGAAGCCTGGGGCTGCAAAGAGTTGGACACGACTGAGTTTACTAACAGCCATTGTAAGGAGCCTAGACTGCCGCAGGCTAGGAGAGGTAGTGGGAGAGTGGAGAGGAGACCTGTGCAGCTGTCCATAAGAGAGAAATGGTGATGGTGGGGGCAGGTGGAGACAGGAAGTTGGATACTTGAGGTAGATACTTGAGGTATACTTGAGGCAGAACAGAATCTGTCAATAGATTGAATGTGGGGAATGAGGGGAAGAAAAGAATCAAGTAGGACTCCTGGGGTTTGGGACTGAGCAACTAGTAAATGGTGCTAGGATGAGAAGACTAGAGGAGAAACAGGTTTCCAGCTGAATTCATATTTTTTCCCTTTGGACATGTTTAATTTGGTTTTTTTCTTTAAGCATTAAGTGAAGATATAAAGTAGGTCATTGGTTAAATGAGGCTGGAGATCAGGGAGGTTTGGGATGGACATGAACATTTGGGAGTGACAGAAATATATGTAGCATTGAAGCCATGGGAATGGATGTGCTCACCTCAGGAGGGAGTGCGGAGAGGAGAGGAGAGTTTGGATAGAGAAGGAGTGAATGGAGGGGCCAGTGAGGTAGGGAAAAAAAAACAGGACAGTGTGTTGTCCCTTGAGAGATGAGACATCTTACAGAAGGAAAAAGTCAATCAGCACTGGGGGTGTCTGCTGAGAGGTCAGGTCAGATGGAGCCTTGTTGAAGTCAGCCCATGTGGAGCATCTGCTGTGTACCAAGCACTGGGCACAGGGGTTTAACAGGGGTACATATATACAACGCAATATTACTCAGCCATAAATAGAAAAAATAATGGCATCGCATCAACCCTGTGAGGTAAGTGCTATGATTATCACCTCCACTTCAAAGATTAAGAAATTTAATGCCAGAGAAGTTAAGTATTTTTCTCAAGGTCATACAGTTGGGTAGTGGTAGATCCAGGGCTCAAATGCAGGCATGCTGACTCCAGAAGCCCTGTCTTAATGACCACGCTGAACTGCTTGTCATAATATCAGCTTCCAGAAGCATCTGCTGGATTTGGCAATCTGGCAGTTGTTGGTGATCTTGACAAGAGAGACTTCAGTGAAGGGGTAGAAGCCAGAATGCAGTGACTGATGGATGAATGGACCCTAAGGAAGCAGAGATGGAGTGTAGATGGCTCTTTTGAGAAATTCTCCTATGAAGGAAAGCATAGATGTGGGTCCATAACTGAAGGGAGATATGGATCAAAGGGAAGTCTAGTCTTTTAAAAAAATTGCGTTTTACCCTTCCCTCTCCTTTTGTCATCTTTCTTCCCTAGCCACCTCCTCTGCCCCATTTTTGTTGAGAAGGAATTTATGAAAAGTATGTCTTTGTTAAAGGGAATGAGACAGAGAGTAGAAGGAGCTACCCTCCAAAACCTTGGGAAGGTGAGAAGGGTGGGCTCTAGAGTACAGTTTGAAGGGTTGTTCTGAGATAGGAGGAAGGCCTTGTCTTTCTTTTTTTAAAAAAAAATTTATTTTAATTGAAGGATAATTGCTTTAGAATATTGCTTTGGTTTCTGCCATACATCAACATGAGTTACCCATAGGTATACCTATGTCCCCTCCTTCTTGAACTTCCCTCCCACCTCCCACAGTTTCCCACCCCTCTAGGTTATTACAGAGCCTTGGCTTGAGTTCTCTGAGTCATATAGCAAATTTCCATTGGCTGTCTATTTTACATATGGTAGTGTATATGCTTCCATGCTACTGATTACTCTACCTGGCAAGGATCTCATTCAAAATTGATGGAAAAATCAAAAGCTTTACAGACAAACAAAGCTTAGGAGAATTTAGCACCATCAAACCAGATTGTCTCCCACTTTGATGAGGAAAGAAGGAGCTGTTGGGCTACAGAGTTTGTGAGGAGAAAAGGAAGTTCCTGTCTGATGGTGCTCATTTTCTCAGTGCATAATGAGGTGAGGTTATCAGCAGTGAGGGTTGGGGGCTTGGGAAGAAACAGCAGGACTGATTCATATCCCCATCAATTGTCCCCTGAGCTAGACCAGTAGTCCCCTCCCTGCTTCTACCTTTAAATTTACCGATGCCTCCAATCTCCACACAGAAGTTAAGTTACTCTCCTGAAAGATTAGAAAGGTTAACCCCTGCTCCAAAACCTTCAACATCTTTACCTGTGTCCTCCTCTGCCTGTAATGCCTTCTCCATGGCCCACCACTATATATTGAAGCCTTCTCTGGAACTCTCCAGGTGGATACAACCTCCCTATCCAGATGGAACTGATCACTTCTCATCCTCTGTGATCAACAGATCTACAAACCTGGCTCTGAGCCCTCTGAGAGCAGGTACTCTGCTATATTCACCTCCGTGCTCCTTCCATGTCAACACAGTGCCTTGTTCATAGTAGATGCTCTTCTGTATGTTTATAAACATACATTGACCTGAGAACACTCATGAGAGTTGACAGACCAGGTTTCTGGTCTTTTTCCCTTCCTGTGCCTTGGTTTCCATCTTTGTAGCATGAGTGGATGGGACCTGATGGTTTCTAATGCCTCAGTCCTGATACTTTATGCCTCCACTACTGGTGAAATTGCCTGACCCTTCTGGGGTCAGGCATTGCCAATATAGATTGACATCACCAATCTATAAGCTAAGTTTACAAGCCTGTGGATGAAGAGGGATGACTCTTCAACCTACGTGTCAGCCTCTTCCTGAATCGGCCCTTCTGGCTAGTAATAATAATATCCAGCATTGTTTGAGCATTTCCTGTGTTCCATGCTAAGATATTTGTGGGTTTTTTTCTTGTGTAATCCTCACAACAATCATAAAAGTCACATATTACAGATGAGGAAACTGAGATTTGATGAGGTTGGGTAATCTGCTACACAGGAAAGCAGCAGGGTTGGGATTCTGACTCAGGCTCTCTACTTTCTTAGCCCTTGTCCTTAACCACTCTGCTGGGTGCTTGCCTCTAACAGAGGTCTCCACTATGACTGCACATTAGATTCATTTGACAGGTTTTAAACTTATTGATGGCTGGATCATACCCCCAGAGATTCTGACTCAATTGGTCTGGGGTACAGTCTGGTCCTTGGGGATTTTTTGAAGCTCCCTAGGTGATTCCATTGTGCAGCCAGGATTGAGACCACTGACCTAGAAACCCAGCCCTCAGGTCTGAAGCTAATCTTGACCTGGGCCACCTCAGCCCCAACAGGTTTTTGGGAAAAGAGTGGGGAATGAAGGTTGAGATAGAGTCAAGACCCAGGGCCAGGAATGGAGGAGGAGTGGTGTGATGGGAAAGGATCTGGAATTTCTCTTTTAATAGCTGGGGCTCAGCAGACACTATAGAGAGAATCTTGGGTCAAACTTGTGTCCATTGTGACTCTCTTGCCCACCCCCCACAGGCATACATGGGTCCTAACCATAAAACTTGCTGTCCAAGGGGAGTGCATATCTTCCTCCCAAGGTTGATCCTCTTAAATCCCCCTCTCCACCCAAAGCCTTGGATGCTGCTTCCCATGTGCTCAGACCCTGTCTAGAACACTTGTCAGTGCAGAGTATCTAAAATCCTATGACTCTGTTGGCACCAGATAGTCACCCATCCCCTGGCCTCTTGTCACTGGACCTGCTTCTATACTGAGTCTGGCGAAGTTAAGGGTTTACACCCCATTGGACCAAGCTTCCTGCTTGGGAATCAAGTTCCTGGCCTCATGTTCCCCAGGGACTGGTCTCCTTCCTCCCCACCAGTCCTGATGGCCAAGGTCACAGCAAGCCTTACACACAAGCCCACCCAAGTTATGACATGACAGGGTCAGGAGACTTCTTTCCGAAAGACTGGAGTGCTCTTTTGAAAGCAGTGCCAGGCCAGGGCAGTCTTCTGCCGCTAGAAATTGGTCTCTGCATGCATGCATGCCAGGGTGGGGTACCCTTCAGGTGGAGAGGGACTGGTCAGGGGAGGAAGGCTGGGAACTGCTGGGTGGGCCAGGTGGGTGTGGAGGAATTCTCTGTCCAGCTGCACATCTTTATTCATAATGCTTGATTGTTCCTGGCTAGGGAGCTGATCATGCTGTGTTGGGGCGGGGGGAGCCCCGGGCAGGCGGGCAGGCGGTGGGCTCACTCGGCTCCCTTCTTCTGTAACTGCAGTGGGAGTGGGGGTGGCCATGAGCCCAGGGTTCTCAGGCTGCTCACAGCTGGTCCCGATTTGTGGACAATGGGAACTCAGCTCACAGTGCATATCCCATCCGAGCCCCCAGCTCAGTCTGGGACTGCTGGAAGGCTTGCACAGGAATGTGGGGCGGAAAGGCTCAGAGAGCATGCTGCAGAAGAGGCTTCGAGAAAAACCCTTCCAGAGAGGGGAGGGGAGCAGTGAGGGGGAGGGCGGTGGGAATGGGCTATGCCAGCTGACTTCTGCCCACTGACCTTGCTGAGCCAGGCAGGGCCTCAGCAGTGATCTCCACTTCTGCAGCCTTGGAGCTCGTGCTACCTCCCCACTGGGGGAGGTGTGCCAGCTAACACCCTTACAGGATCAGGGACTCAGCCAAGGGCACACAGAGTCTGCAGCACATCCGGGACTGGCAGCCAGGAGATCAGACCCCAGGCCAAGCCATTCCTGCTCCTAGAGCTGGCTACTCCCGGTGCTGAAGCTCCAGTCCCTGACTCAGTGCCCAGGCACCCTGAGCCTCTGTGGACCTGGCTCCCATGGGCCTGCCAGAGAGTGAAGGGAGGAGCCTGGGGGTGACGTGGGGCCCTGTGGTCCCAGCCCAGCTCCCCTAGGGTGGTAACTCCGTCCATCCCCTCTGCCCTGCCAGGCCTGGGAGCATTTGGGCTGTTCTGAGGGGATCTAGATCTTGGCTGAGCCAGATGGGGTGGGGGAGATGTGGGGAAATGGGGACGGGAGGAGTAATAATAATAGCCCAGCATGTTCTCGTCACAGCAGAAAAAAATTGCAACTGTGGTGATGGATGTTAACTAAATTTATTATGGTAGTCATTTTTCAATATATATGTCTATAAATAAATCATTATGTTGTACATCTAAAACTAATACAAGGTTATACATCAATTATATCTCAATTTTAAAAATAGTCCAATATATTGAGCATCTAGCATGTGCCAGGCACAGTTTTTAAGTGTTTTGTATATATGATCTCGAGTCATCAGCACAGGCACATACGAGGCAGCTGTGGTCATTAACTCCATTTTAGAGATGAGAACAGTAATGTTCAGAAAGGAGAGATAACTTGCTCAAGGTCTTATAACTAGTGATTTACAGGGCAGAGATCTGAATCCAGGACCATCTGACTCCCAGATGAAGGTTCTTACCATTTAGCTGTTCTTATGAATGTTTTGGGCTATAAGAGCTTTTGAAATGGCATCTAATTCATGTCCTTGAACTGGAGGAGGAATCTCAATGCCTGCCCCAAAGGCACAGATTGAAGTTAACTATTTTTAACTTTTTATTCTACAGTGGAGTTGCTCAGTCTTGTCTGGCTCTTTGCGATCCCATGGACTGTAGCCTACCAGGATCCTCCATCCTTGCAATTTTCCAGGCAAGAGTACTGGAGTGGGCTGCCATTTCCTGCTCCAGGGGATCTTCCCGACCCAGGGATCGAACTCAGGTCTCCCGCATTGCTGGCAGATGCTTTACTGTCTGAGCTACCAGGGAAGCCCATTCTATTGTGGAGTATAGTTAATTAACATTGTTGTGTTAGTTTCAAGTGTACAGCAGAGTGATTCAGTTATATATATACTCGTATCTATTATTTTTCAAATTCTTTTCCCATTTAGGTCTTACAGAATATTGAGCAGAGCTCCCTGTGCTCTACAGTAGGTCCTTGTTGGTTAACCATTTTAAATAGAACAGTGTGTACGTGTCGATCCCAAACTCCCAATCTATGCCTCCAATATGTTGGCCACCTGATGCGAAGAACTGACTCATTGGAAAAGACCCTGATTCTGGAAAATATTGAAGGCAGGAAAAGGGGACAACAAAGGATGAGATGGTTGGATGGCATCAGTGACTCAATGGACATGAGTTTGAGCAAGCTCCAGGAGTTGGTGATGGACAGGAAAGACTGGCGTGCTACAGTCCATGGGGTCGCAAAGAGCCAGACACGACTGAGCAATTGAACTGAACTGAACGATGCCTCCCCCACCAATTCTGTCCCTCCTCCCCATTCACTCCCTAGGTCTGTAAGTCTGTTTCTGTTTTGTAAATAAATTCATTTCTATCATTTCTTTCATATTCCACATATAAGATATAGTCAGACAGAGAAAGAGAAATATCATATGAAGTTAAATCTTTAAAAGCCCTGTGGGGAGCTGGCAAATGCCCTGTGAAGTACCCTCCTGCCTGGAGATGGCAGCCCCTGCTCCAGAGAGAGCAGGAGAACGCAGGTCACTTGTCTTGCAGATGAAGAGGCTGAGGTCAGCCCGCGAGGAGGAGAAATGGGGTAGACATTCCAAACATCTCCCCAAGGCTAAGCTGGAGTGTTGTGAAAGGCGAGCTTGGCACCAAGCTGGGCTCCTGCTTTGGGAGAGGTAAGTTACTAAGAGACCAAGAATTCTGAGAGAGAGAGCAAACTAGAGTTAGTTCATTAGGAATATTTGGGACCTTTGTAAAGACACAGGGGCCTCCCTGCCCCGGGCAGCTTTGTCTGTTGCCTAAGCAATCGTCCATTAAGGCGGCCTGGGCTGGTGACGGGGCACAGGCCAGCAGGCCCCCAGCCCCTGTGCAGTGCTCTGGGAACAGCTCAGCTGGGTCTAAGTCTGGGAGGGCACTGGCCAGAGGCAGATGCAGGCAGTGAAGGAGCCCCTCTGTGCCCAGGTTCTGCACAGAGTGCTCCAGATTCATCCTACCAACCTTGCAAAGTGGATTCGCTTCACGTGGCTCATGTGGACCCTGAGGTCTTAAGAGGGGATTAGCCCGGGGCCACAGAGCTCTTGAATTGCCAAGCCAGGACTGGAAGCTGGGCTGTGCTTGGTCCTTGGGCCAGCAGCTCTGGGTACTGGAAGGGAGGCCTGAGTTTCTGTGCCTACCTCTGACCGGGCCGGGCTGGGCCAGGGCAGGGCTGAGCTCGATGAAGAGGGCTGCAGGCTGCCAGGAGGGAGAGCTGTGTGTGTTTGTGTGTCTCTTTGTGGGCGTGTATGTGCCTGTGCGTTTCTGTGTGTGTGTCTCTCCCGGCGGCTGTTCTGCTTCCTCAGCAGCCTTTCCCTCCCCCCTCCACTTCGTTTCTCTTTCTTCTTCTCCTTATTCCTCATTGTCGTCTTCTTTTTTTTAATGAGACTTAATTAGCGTCGAGTTCCTCCTCCAGCTCCCTCTCCGCCCCCTCCCCGCCCTTACCCTCCCCTCCCTCTTCTCCCTTCTTCCCGAGGTACAGGCCAAACGATCTGACAAATGCACTTGAGAACAAAGCACCAGGCTAATTCGAGGCCTGCTCAGGAAGCAGGAGCTGAGCTGAGATAATGGGTCTGAAATAGCCCAGCATGATTATGCTTCCTCAGCCTGTGGCCAGGCGGGTGCAGGCTCGGGCGGGCAGGCGGGTGGCGGGTGGACGGGTGGGCGCCGAACGCCACTTGCCTGAGTTCCCGCCCGTGGGACCCTCCAGGCCCAGTTATGATCTCTTTCTTTAAAGCCTTCCTGATGCCCCCAGGGGTTGGGGGTGAGGACCATCTTTCTGCAGCAAAGTCAGTTCTCTACTGGCCTTCCCAGGAGCCTCTATCCCTCCTGGGGATCTTCAGACCCCAGCAGGGACAATCGCGGATCAGCAGTGGGGCGGACACTGGACCACAGTCACCTGACAGGTTGATGGCAAAGGTGCATCAAGGATCCAAGAGGCCAGGCCCCCTGGCCTCAGTTCGCCTAGCTTGGTGGTACTGTCCCCATCCCAACTTGGCAAGACGGGAGTGTGAGGGGTTCATTATAGAGCAGGGCTTGAGCCCCCAGTCAGAGCCATCTAGGAACTCGAGTACCGGGAAATATGGAGCCCTCTGAGAATGTCCAGAGAAGGGGTGGCTGGGTATGTTCTGACATCCCAAGCAAGACAAGATATTGGCATGGTGCCCACCAGAGGGGTGGGTCAGATGTCACTTGCATATTCTCTGCCTTGGCTTCCTGAAGCTTGTCCAGAACTCGAGGTTAGACTGAGGGAGGAACAGTCAGGAGGATGGGACGATGATGAGCGGAATCACCCTCCACAGCCCCTACCCCATCCCATCCCCCTAACCCTGCTGCATGCTTTCATTCTGATCCAGACATGGCCTGGAGGCCTGAAATGAGAACAGTCATGGATCTTTACTCCCTAGCCCAGTTGAGTTCACTGCCCTTCCCAGACCCAGCGACCAGTGACCTGTGTGTGGACATGTATTCATTTTGCTTCATTCATCCTCCCGATGTGCATTTCTTAAGCTCCTCCCAGCACCAGGCTCAGTGCCAGGCCCTGGGGACTCAAAGGCAAATTGGACAGAGGCCCTACTCTCAGGGGCCTTTAGTCTGGTGGGGGTGACAGACAAAAAACTGAGAGAATACAGTACAATGAGATCCGTGTGGTGACAGTTGGAGTCCAAGAGGCTGTGAGAGCTGAGAGGATCTCAGGGCAGGGGCTCAGGGAAGGCTTCACAGAGGAGGTAACATTTGAACTAGGCTTGAAAGATGAATAGGGCTCTGCCAGGGTAAAGATGGAGGGGGCTAGAGATTTGCTCCTTTCAAGGCACAGGGGAACTGGAATGTGAAAGTGCTAAACCAATGTGTTTTAATATCTTAATGCTTGTTTACAACCTCGGGATCCTGGGGCTGGAAGGAGGCAGATGAACAGGAACAGTTGAGCTGAGCAAATGGGCCCCGCACTCGCATGCAGACCTGCTGGGCCACTGCCCCTACCCTGAGAGTGATCTGACCTGACACAGGGCTTCAGGTTCACTCTCTCTTCAGACCAGCAGAACTGACCTTTCCATTCCTCCATCAATCCTTAGCCCTAACCACAATGCTGGAATCCAGACCTCAGCCCTTGACTCCTGTTCTCCAAACAGAACTCTAGGCCTTAGCCTTTTGGTTTACATTGTATACTTTATTTCTGACCCTGTTGTGCCAACCTGCCCTCAGTCCTGCATCCCCTCTCTAACCACCGGAATCCCAGAGATGCCCTTGTCATCTGCACAATTGCTTTAGATGTAGCTGGCTGTGGAGTAAGCAGATCACCTTCTTTTGGTGCTTTTCCACCTCTTGAAATGCTGTAGAACTTAATGTAACCTTCCTGGCTTTTCCTGAAGCAAGATCTCTGAAAGAGCCCAGTCCAGTCTTTCTGAGCATGCATTAGAATTCTCAGGCTGGTTGCACAGGTTGCAAACTGCACAAGGGTATCTGGCTGAGAGTGTAAGTGAGGGCTGAAATCCAGCCTGCCTTCTCTTTACCAATCATATACACATGGGTGCAGGCTACACCCCTTTTCTAATTAGCACAGAGGTGCTGAATGCCATAAGGGGTCCCTCCTCTCCTCCCTCTGCCTCCACCATGACCCATCCTCATCTTTGCATTGGAGAAAGGAGATGGGAGATGGTGAACTCTGCAAGGCCCTTTCAGCTGAGAAACCTAGGTTTGTGAGCTGCAACAAATATCTGGTGAGCAGGGCCAGCTCCGGGACAGAGGCTGTTCCGGGCTGTGCAAAGGGACTGTGAGTGAGGATTAGAGAGAGGAAATGAAAATTGGGGATGGCCCTCAGGGGAATTGACTGCAGATGATGTCAGAGAGGAGGCTGCCTCCTGGAGAGCAAGGGACCCGAATGCAAGATGGGGGTGGGGGCGGGGAGGTGTGGGAAGGAGGGGGCTATCTCCAGTGTCCCTAGCAGTTAGGCAGGCAGCTACCTTCAAGGCCCAGGCCCCAGTCGGCCCACCTGGCTTCCTGACCCCTAGCCGCCTCCTGGCGCTTCTGGCACCTTGGGAGCTGAGGGGGTGCATTCCTGTGGAGGCCTCCAAGGACCCTGGTGGAGGGCAGGGAAGAGGGAATCATGAGGACAGGGTCTTACCTCCTGGAAGCATATTTCCCAGCTGGCGAAAGGACTCACTCTTCCAAACATGGATATATTCTCTCAGCCATGTTACAAGATGTGTGTGTATGCTGTGTGTGCTTTGTCACTCAGGTGTGTCCGATGCTTCGTGACCCCATGGACTGTAGCCCGCCAGGCTCCTCTGTCCATGGGGATTCTCCAGCCAAGAATACTGGAGTGGGTTGTCATTTCCTTCTCCAGGGAATCTTCCCGACCCAGGAGTAGAACCAGGGTCTCCTGCATTGCAGACAGATTCTTTACCAGCTGAGCTACCAGGGAAGCCCATATTACAAGATAGGTATTATTATTCCTATTTTTTTCTCCATTTCACTCCCCTGTCAGCCATGGACATGAGCTGAGGGCCAAGTGTCACCCGTTAATGATTTCCGAAGCTCAAAACATTCTGTTTTGGAAGGATTAACTCCATTCTGCAGATGAGGAAAACTGAGGTCACACACAGCTATTAAATGGGAGAGTTGTCAATGATGGCCTTGGAGCAGAGCAGGGAGGGAGGAATGTTTCGAAAGAAAGAAAGCAAGAACGTGTATGTGTGTGCCTATGTGTGTGTGTGTGTGTGTGTGTGTGTGTGTGTGTGTATGTTGGGCAAGGGGCCAGGATGCCTCACAGAGCATCCACGCCATCTGGTCAGAGAAAGAGAGCTGGGAGGGCCCAGCTGGAAGTGGCTTTGTAATGGGTGGAGAGGGGACTGGGTAGTAGGGGGTCTGGTAGTGTGGCTAGAAGGTTGTGCCACAGAGAAGGGCAGGCTCCATTTATAGGTATTTTCCTCTGAGTTTGAGAAGAGCTTTTTCTTCTTTTTCGAAGGCTGAGCTTTCTCTCCAAGGCTCCGATACTGCCTGCCCCTCTCTGGGAGCTCCTCCTGCTCCCAGGTCCCCAGCTGGTGCCCCCAATATTGCTCCCTAATTCCAGCAGGGCAGGCAGCGTGCCCGCATGCCCAATTGATTCTTCCAGCACACGCAGGTAATTCATCTCAGCCTCCTTTCCAGGCCCCTGCCCCCAGATGTGCAGTCTTCCCAGCATCCAGAGGCCAGCTCACCCCACCCATATCACCGGCCAGCTGCAGCCCCTCATTTCCCGGAGAAGAGAGAACTAATAAAGGACAGTCTCTGAGCTGCAGCAACCCCCCCTCCAATTCTTTCTTGCCACAACCACCCCATAAAACTGAGGGGAGAGCTATAAAGAGAGCAAGTGTGAGTGAAGATAGAGTTTCCATCTGAGGAAGGGAGTGGGGATGTGTGTCTATGGCTGGGACAAGAGTGGGGCCTGACAAAAATGGAAGCCCCTGTTCACAGCCACTTTGGTCCCCATGCCAGCTCCAAAGGAAAGAAGGGTGATATGGGTCGGAAATAGAGGGTGATAAATATGCCAAAGATGGTGAGTTCAGTGTGGGCACCCAGGATGGGGAGTCCTGAGGGCACTCTTACTCCCTTCCCTTTCCTTTCCTGGGTCCCTTCCAGAACCCAGAAGGAGAGTCAGGAGCTCTGGTCTCCAAGCCTAGCTCCACACCAACCCAGAATGACCTTGGTCTGCTCCTGTACTCTTCTCTGCAGGCCTCAGTCTCCCCAGCTGTGGAATGGGCTCTGCCAGCCAGACATGTTTCAAGTCTATGAGTTAGGACAGGGTGTGCTGTTGGTTGTGCTCTGTGGGAACATGAAGGAAGCCCCTTGTTCCTCACCTTTCGGGCCTGGCCTAGCCCTCAGGAGAAGGTGGGGTCTTCCAGGGGTCTGAGCCAGGTGCTCTGGTCAGTCTGAACTCTGCAGAAGGAATGCTCTGTCTCATTCTGTTCAGGAGAAAGAGGTGGGAAAATCCTTTAGGCTATGAAACCCTCCCTCTCCCCACTCATGGGGTATAATACTCATCTGTTTATTTACTCAATATTCATTTATTCACTCAGTAATTACTCAACAATTTATTGAGTGCTACATGCCGGCCACTGTTGCAGGCACTGATGAATAAATGTGAAAACCCCTGCCCTCATGGAACTGACATTATAGTGAAGGGAGAGAAAGATAGTAAGCAGATATAAACCATAAATCAGAGTTTGAGGATGGGGGCCAGAAGCAAGGCCAAGGGTCTCTGGGCCAGAACCTCTCCTCCCTGGCATTGCTTTCATACAGGAGCCCTGTGCCCTTCTCTCACAGCAGCTCCTCTGCCAGCTCTAGGCCAGGTTGGGTTGGGTTCAGGATTTCAGGCTAGAGTGCAAGGACCAGTTCTTCGGACCTGAATTCTGGACTGGGAATCCCTTCCTGCCCTGCTTACTGCGCCCTGCCTGCTTGAGATGGACTGAGATTTGCTGTGTGAATGCAGCCTGAGCTGGTGCTGCTGTAGCCCCATCCATGGCCAACATCGACCTTCCCAGTGGTAGGGGCTGATAGACAGAGCCCTGGAATGGGGGTTGTAGGATAGGCCCTAACCCTTTCTCTGCCATCTACTCCTCAGCCAACAATGGGCATAAGGTTAATTACCACTTGCCTTGCTTATTAGGAAGGTGGCACATGAGAGAATACTTTAGAAACAGTCGAGTTCTTGCCAGAGATTAGTTTATTTGTGTCTGCCTTTGCATGACTCTGGGTTCTTGTCCAAAAGTGGGGCTTCAGTGTTTATTGACAGAGCCTTTGCATTAAGAGAGCACCTGCTCACTCTTTTGCCCAGCACACCCGTGGTTCCAGGAACGGTGTTGGGAAGGGACATCCATAGCCATTGATCTTTGCTTGGCAGCTCTTACTCTTGCTCTAGATCTGTCATGGGCTGTATGTCCTGGGCCAAGTCCTTTGACTTCTTGGAAACCAAGGGGTCTTGTCTGTGAAGCAGACAAAAGAATCTCCTGCTCTGCCCTGCCAGAGGTTTCCAGTGATGATCAAGTCAGAGGATATCTGAGCACTCAGCCAGTAAAGTGGGGAGTAGATGGCACCAACTCCCAGGCCCGCAGGGCCAATGGGGTGCTGGGCTCCTTTCTTCCTCTCACTGGTCCCTGCGGTCTATCTGGGGTGGTTGTTCCTAGGACTTGATTCAGAAAAGGGCTAGCATGGGGGGAAGAGGTTCCTTTGGTTATACCTACTGCCACCAGTCCACACCCTGCTCAGCTCGGCCTCAGCCCAGGTGGGAGTCTGGGGCTCTGAAATCATCATCCGCATCTGTTCTATGTACCCTTGCTCACTCTGGGGAGGGGCCGAGGTGATGGTCATCCTCAGCACTCACTGAGAAATGGAAAGAGAGAAACGCAGAAAGGGTGCACAACCCAGAGATCCTGATGCAGAGAGAGAGGAACTCCTAGCAGCTGACAGAGGAAAGTGGGAGACAGGGAAACAGTGTAAGAGCTACGGGCAGGCAGAGGGTACCAAGGCAGAGGAACTGAAATTAGGAGATACTGGTTGCATGTGTGAGAGACAGACAGAAACAGGGAGATTGAGCAACAGATGAGGGTGAGAGCAAGATTTTGGAGAGAGACAGACTGAGACAGAGAGAGATGGAGGGAGCCTGTGAGAGGTTGATAAGTTAGAGAGAGGGCAAGTGTGAGTGCTGCCGTAAACCAGAAAATGAAAGTCGCTCAGTCATGTCTGACTCTTTGCAACCCCATGGACTGTAGTCCATGGAATTCTCCAGGTCAAAATACTGGAGTGGGCAGCCTTTCCCTTCTCCAGGGGATCTTCCCAACCCAGGAAATGAACCCAGGTCTTCCGCATTGTAGGCGGATTCGTTACCAGCTGAGCCAAGGAGAGCAAATCAGTTTTCCTTTTGCTGCCTCCCCACCAAGGTGTGGGCTGCCAGGCTGGGGGAGCAGGCCTGTGCTGGGCAGGGCTGAGCCCCTTGACATAGGGGAGATGAGTAAGGTGGGCTCACAACCTCAGAGCCTCTGACTTCCTCAGCCAGGAGAAGCCCCTGGGGCTTGTCCTACCTCCCTGCTGCTTCACAGGGTGGCTCAGAGTATGGTAGAAGAGGGGCCTATGACCTGGACTTTCAGATGTTCAAGCTGGATTTAGAAAAGGTAGAGGAACCAGAGATAACTCTGTTGGATCATTGAAAAAGCCAGAGAGTTCCAGAAAAGCATCTACTTCTGTTTTATTGACTATGCCAAAGCCTTTGACTGTGTGGATCACAACAAACTGGAGAATTCTTAAACAGATGGAAATACCAGACCACCTTACCTGCCTCTTGAGAAATCTGTATGCAGGTCAAGAAGCAACAGTTAGAACTGGACATTGAACAACAGACTGGTTCCAAATTAGGAAAGGAGTACGTCAAGGCTGTATATTGTCACCCTGCTTATTTAACTTATAGGCAGAGTATATCTTGCGAAATGCCAGGTTGGATGAAGCACAAGCTGAAATCAAGATTGCCGGGAGAAATATCAATAACCTCAGATATGCAGATGACACCACCCTTATATCAGAATACAAAGAAGAACTAAAGCACCTCTTGATGAAAGTGAAAGAGGAGAGTGAAAAAGTTAGCTTAAAATTCAACATTCAGAAAATTAAGATCATGGCATCCAGTCCCATCACCGCATGGCAAATAGTTGGGGAAACAATGGAAACAAAGACAGATTTTATTTTCTTGGACTCCAAAATCACTGCAGTTGGTGACTGCAGCCATGAAATTAAAAGACCCTTGCTCCTTGGAAGAAAAGCTATGACCAACCTAGACAGCATATTAAAAAACAGAGACATTACTTTGCCAACAAAGGTCCATTTAGTCAAAGCTATGGTTTTTCCAGTAGTCATGTATGGATGTGAGAGTTGGACCATTAAGAAAGCTGAGCACTGAAGAATTGATGCTTTTGAACTGTAGTATTGGAGAAGACTCTTATCAGTCCTGAATATTCATTGGAAGGACTGATGCTGAAGCTGAAACTCCAATACTTTGGCCACCTAATGTGAAGAACTGACTCATTGGAAAAGACCCTGATGCTGGGAAAGATTGAAAGCAGGAGGAGACGGGGACAACAGAGGATGAGATGGTTTGTTGTCATCACTTACTTTATGGACCTGAGTTTGAGCAAGGTCTGGGAGTTGGTGATGAACAGGGAAGCCTGACCTTAGTCCATGGGGTCACAAAGAGTTGACTGCGCTACTGAGCTGAACTGATGACCTGGGCTAAGGAAAGGGCCCTGACTTGGGAGCTCTGGATTCTGGGTCCAGTTCTGCCATTACTTGGCTTTGAACCTGGGTTTGGGCCTTTTCCTTTTTGGGGCCTCAATAGGTCGTTCTGTAAAATGGGTATGCTTGGGGAGGGTTAGGGCCAGCAAGTTGAACTAAACAGTCTCTTCCTGTTGCAATGTTCTAGAATCTGTCTAAATGAAAGGCAGGAGAAAATGAAATCCTGCAAAGTCCAGGAATGCACAGGCAGAGAATTCCAAGTCTACATATGTGTGTGTGTGTGTGTGTGTGTATATATATATATATATATATATATATATATGTATATACATATATAATTTTTTTTCTGTAGAGAAGTATAAGAAGTTAGATTCTTAGTTTCTGAGGGGAAGAAAAACTGGTGTCTGAGAGAGGGAGATGGAAAGCTTGGTCCTGAGCAGAGAGGGTCTCTAGCAGGCGGAGGAGAGCTGAGTTTGCCTGCAGGTGGGGGGACCACCAGGATCACCACAGAGCCCTGCCAGACTGCCTACAGGCATTTGGAGGGTTGCTGGGTAGGGGTTGGGTACCCCAATGGCTGTGCCTTCCCTAGACAGCCTGGGGTCCTGGCTGCCATAGGGCTTAGTCTTGCCCCCTGCTTGAGCAACTGAACATTCCATCAAAAAGTCAAGGAATGAGGTGGGGGCGGGATTGGTTCCCAAGAATGGATCAGCTTGGGGAAGGCTAACAGAGCCCTGTCATCCTGCCATGCTGCTGGGGAAGGGTTACCCACAGAGATGACACAGCCACCACCCCAAGCGCCAGAGACCTGGAGTGTAGCAACAAAGATGACAGAGCATCTGGCTGGCAGGTTTCGGCAGAAGCAAGGGTCACCCCATGTAGGTCCTCTCCAATATGCTCTGTGCTTCTCTTCCCCAACTGATCTTGCAGACCTGCCCTCTGCTCCCACTCCCACTTCCAGGGAGTGCAGGTCTTGTTCTCAGTGGGGCTGTTGTGGCCTGGTGGGCAGCAGGAAGGTTTTGCCCAGCCCCTCCCCAGCTCCACGGCAAGGGGGTCAGACCTGCTCACAGCACTCTCATTTTCAAAGTTGATAAACTGAGACCACAAAGAGGTCACAGCCACATCCTCCCCTTTCTCTTAATTTGGCAGGAGAAAGCAGTTCTGATTGAGACTGTGGTCCACTTGCTTGCACCCTGGTGACTTTGTCTGGGGGTTAGAATGCCAGTTTCTTGACCTTTGTTTTTTATCTCACTTGAGGGATCAAAAGAAAAGATAAGTGGGCTCTATGGCAAAGACAAGGAAATGTGAGATCACAACACTCATCCCAGAGGGGAGGCAGTTGAGACTCAGAGAGCCTGGGTGCTCGTCCACAGTCCCCCGGCTGGTAGAGGCATGGCCACGACCCTCTGTGTCAGGCACCAAAGCATCTGTTGATTTTCTTGGTTGGCTTGTTTTTGTCTTTCTCGTTTTGAGGAAGGACAGGAGGATGATAAAAGTCATGTGTATACACAATCGAAAATTTCACAACCACAGAGCGTATTACCAAGAAAACATCACCTAGAATTCCACTAACCAGGAAGAAATACTGTTAATTTGGGGTTATCTTTCTTTCTAGTTGTTTTCTTTCTCTCTGCACATGCACACAGTCCCTGTTTTTAACCCACGAGATCATACTGGCATTCTGTTTTTTTTTTCTAAATTGTGGTTAAAAAAAAAAAAAAAACCCATAACATGAGATGTACCCTCTTAACAAACTTCTAGGCATACAGTATTGTTAACATAGGCATTATGCCATACAGCAGATTTGGAAAAAATTTTCCATCTTGCATAACTGAAACTTTATACCCATTGAACTGCATCATTATTTCCCCATCACCCCAGTGCCTGGAAATCACCATTCTACTTTTTGTTTCTAAGAGTCTGACTACTTTAGAGATCTCATACAGTTGGAATAATGTAGTATTTGTCTTTCTGTGTCTGACTTATTTTGCTTAGCATAATGTCCTCCAGGTTCATCCATGTTGCTGCAAATGGCAGGATTTTCTTCTCTCTTAATAATAATATTCCCTTGGGTGCATATACCAAATTTTCTTTATCCATTTATCTGTTGATGCATACTTGTTTCCATGTCTTGACTATTGTGAATAATGCTGCCGTGAACATGGGGGTGCAAATATTTCTTTTAGATCCTGATTTCAATTAGTTTGGCTAAATACCTAGAAGTGGAATCACTGGATCATATGTTAGTCTTGTTTTTAACTTTTTTAGGAAATTCCATACTGCTTTCTAAAGTAGCTCATGAGCAGCATACAAGGGTTCCAATTTCTCCACATCCTCACTGACAGTTATTATTTTCTGTCTCTGTTGTTATAAAGGCCATTCTCACAGGTCTGAGGTGATATCTCATTGTGGTTTTGATTTGCATTTCCTTGATGATGAATAATGTTGAGCACTTTTCATATACCTATTGGCCATTTGGATGTCTTCTTTTGGACATTCTGTTTTGTACCCCAAGTCTCCCATATATCATTAAACTGTAAGCATTTCTGTGTCATTAAATAGTTTTTGCACTGCTCTTTGCTTTACCCTGAAGGCAGGGATCTGAACTTGGAGAGTTTTGAGGTTCTGTCAGGCTTCTGTTGGTACTTGGTACCTCAGCAGGTCTATGGCCTGGCAGGGGTAGAGGTGGGAATAAGTCCAGGAGGGGCACTGGAACAATAATAGCTAAGAGCATAAAGTAGGCAGCAGACAGCCCTAGGCTCAAAGTCAGATTCTGCCATTTTCAGGCTGCCTGGCTTTGGGTTGGTCAGTTCCTCTCTGAGCCCCGGCTTCCCCATCCAGAAAATGGGGATAATAGTAGAATCTATTTGATCACCCTTTTGTGTGGCCCCACAGAGCATGTTGGGATTCAATGCACATGCCAGGATGTAAGCCACAGGAAGTCCCCAGGAACATCAGCTATTATTTCAGGAATGTCAGGAGGCCAGAGAAAATCCCTTTCTCTGTCTCTGGTTTTAGCTTCTTCTTCTGTCCTATGGGGGACTGTACAAGATATTCCCTTTTAGCTCTGACTGTCTTGAGGTTTCTATGAATAAAGGTGGAATGAAGGTGGATACTAGCTGTGGAGGAGCTGGGAACTCTTCCTCTGACCTCCTTGTCTTTGTAGTCCTCATCCCTTTCATCCAGCAGACTCTTCACCCTGGGGCTGAGGCCCAGACAGGCTCTGATGAGGCCCTGGCTTGGTGGGACCTCTGGCCAGAGTGCTTCCTGATAGCTCAGTTGGTAAAGAATCTACCTGCATTTGAGGAGATTCCAGTTCGATTCCTGGGTTGGGAAGATCTGCTGGAGAAGGGATAGGCTACCCACTCCAGTATTCTTGGGCTTCCCTGGTGGTTCAGCTGGTAAAGAATGCACCCGAAATGCGGGAGACTTGGGTTTGTTCCCTGGGTTGGAAAGATCCCTTGGAGAAGGGAGTAGCTACCCACTCCAGTATTCTGGCCCAGAGAATTCCATAGACTATATAGTCCATGGGGTCACAAAGAGTCAGACACGACTGAGCGACTTTCACTGGCCAGAGTAGGGCTAGGCTGGGCTGGACTGTCACAGAGAGCCCTCTGTGGGCCTGGATTACATCAACAACACCCTGGAGAATGTGAGCTTTTGATTTTGGCACCTGTTGGGAGAGTCACATGGAGAGAGTCTGGCCCGCCTGGCATCAGACAGAACCAGGTTCACCTTCTGGCTCAGAATTAGCTACTCAATTTAGTTTTATAGAGACAGAGCCAGCATCTAATATGGGGTTCCTGCCAGTCCTAGAGACTGGCTCTCTTCTTGCCTGCAGGAGGAACTCAATCATGGGAGGGCCCTCAGAAAATATTGAATCTAATTCTTCCCATTGTACAGATGGAGACACTGAGGCCAGGAGGGGAGAAAAGATTAGTTCATGCTGCCCATCTCTTCCATGTTGGGTGGAATGGAAAGATCAACTATTTCTATTCTAGCTTTTCTGGAGATTATGGGTAGGTAGAATCAGAGGCTGCATGGGATAGAGCTTAGATAAGGCGTCCCCAGTAGCTCAGTTGGTAAAGAATTCACCTGCAATGCAGGAGACCCAGGTTTGATACCTGGGTGGGGAAGATCCCCTGGAGAAGGAAATGGTAACCCACTCCAGTATTCTTGACTGGAGAATCCCATGGACAGAGGAGCCTGGCAGGCTACAGTCCATGGGGTCACAAAGAGTCAGACACGACTGAGCGACTAAGCATAGCATAGCACAGGACCTTGCCAGGAAGTTCACCTACTTGGTTTGGTGGTTTAGATCTGCCCCCATTGGTGTCCCTCCCTGGACACATACTGTCATTCAGTTAAATTCCTTTGGCCTGCTATCTGCCAAAATATGAACTCTCTGGGGATCCCAGGCTATTGTCTCTGTAGCATCTCTGCTTGTCCCCTGCATATGTCATATCAGGGGCACAGCTTTGTGTTGGCTGCCTGAATCTGTGTGAATCAAGTGGTACCAGACAGGGACGGACACGGACGGAGCAAGCAGGCAGAGACACAGCCCAGAGCCCACAGCTGTGGCTATCTGTGACCTGACATGACAGGACTTCTATCCCAGTGGTGGCGACCTGAGGCCTTTCCTAGGCTGCCTCAAGTACCCAGAAGTTGCCCAGAGGGCTGTGCCCATAGTCCCTAGGCCACAGGATGCACTAGAAGGGGAGAGGTTGGTCCACATAGCCCTCAACTCTGGCGCCTGAAGCTGCTTCTGAAGTCCAGACAGGTGGCAGTGGGCACTGCTGACATTAAAAGCCAAAGCTGGGGGTGGGGTGACAGGCCTGGTCAGGAAGCTTTTCGTTTCTCTCCCAACTTCATTCAGCTTCCATTTTTGATAATTCCTTCTTGGAGGCCAAGAATGGCTGACCCTTGGTCTGGATGATATTAGAGGAGAAGCAGGAGATAAAGTTCATGAATTGAGCACCAATTATGTGCCAGGCATTAGGGTAGGAGCTACTCTTTCATGGCTTTATTTATTCCTCAAACCACTGCATGAGGCAGACATGAAGGTCTCCAGTTCACAGCTGGATTAACCAAAGCCCAGAGAAGCAGAGCTGGGATGGAGCCTAGTTAGGTTGGATTTACCCCATAGCCAGTGCTCTATCCATTGCCCCTATCCATGAGCCTGTCAGAGAGACTAAGGAAGCTGCTGGCCGTTGAGGGTGGTGCAGGGAAAAGAGAGGGTCAAGGTTGGGAGCCCTCATCGGGGTCCATGGGGCACTGGCTGCCTTTGATCTCTTCTCTCTTTCTGAGTTTTTCAACCTGGCAAGCAGCATGGGGGCCAGGGGCTGGGAGGGGCTGAAAGGGGTTGGGGGATAGGAGAAACAGGGCTGGAGGCTGCAAAGAGCTCCCCACAGCCCCAGAAACTCCCTGCTTGGCCCCCTGCCAGTGAGGCAGCTCCAGAGAGACCTTCTGGGAATAGACAGAAATTCATTAGCGGATGTGCAAGTCCCAAACCGATTAGCGATTTATACTCTGGCCTCAAATGGCAGGTGGCTTACGTTTATTATCTGATTTAGCCCAAAGGCCACCCAGTCCCACCCCTCCCTCTTTCTTTCCCTTCTCCCTGCCATCCTCAGGAATGGATCCTTAGCCTGATTTGTCCTAGGCCTTTCCTTTAGTCCCTGTAGCCTAGGCCAGTTGCCAGAAGGAAATGTGCTAGGGATGGGAGTGGTGGGGAATGACAGGGGGCAGGGTGCCAAAATGACCTCCTGAATAGCAGGAGGCTTTCTAATTTGAGCTTTGTCCATTCAAGAACCAAAAAGGGCTTCATTTCCATTTGGAGGCAGGGCAAGAAGAAAGTAGGATACTGAAGCAGCAAGGATGGAGGATAGATATCAAGGGGAACTTCTAGAGTACTCGAGTTTTGATTCCTTGGCTGCGATAAATGTACATCTTGAGAAGGGATAGGCTACCCACTCTAGTATTCTTGGGCTTCCCTGGTAGCTCAGCTGGTAAAGAATCCACCTGCAATGAGGGAGACCTGGGTTCAATCCCTGGGTTGGGAAGATCTCCTCGAGAAGGGAAAGGCTACCCACTTCAGTAATCCGGCCTGGAGAATTCCATGGACTATATCGTCCATGGGGTCACAAAGAGTCAGACACGACTGAGCGACTTCCACTTTCTACACTTTCTTTCTTTCGGGCTGTGGAAGAGGGGTTGGGATGGAAATGACACGTACAGCCTGGGCCTATAGCCAATGGGAACTTCCCCACAGAAGATGCCACTTAGAAGTGTTATTAAACCCTCTGGACTTTTAAAGTAGAGAACAAGGTAACTATGAACACCCTTTAAAGAGCTATTGAGACTTCCCAAGGGAGCTCTGTGTCTTTCTCACTCCCCTCTGCCTTGGATGGAGATTTGTGGTTCCCTCATCCCCCACTTCCACCACTCCTAACTCCCCTCCCCCAATAGTGTTGATGGTCATGGCCATCATTCCCTTCTCTCTCCCCCAGCCTAGCCCCCTTTTGGGCCCTGAGCCAAGGGGCCATCATTGATTTCTGGGCTTCTCTAGTGAAGACAGACAACAGGGTCTGGGTCTGTCTGCCTCAGCTGAGTTCTTGGATGGCTTATGGTAGAAAGAGTTTGTGGTGGCCTTGAGCTTTCACCTCTAATCAGCAGCCTCAGAACTGGACTGGGAACATTATTAGGTGCCATTTGCTCCAGAGTAGTGATAGGAAATGAGGTTAATTGATTCCCTTGCCCCAATCTGGGGAGCTCCTCTCCCTCCTGCCACCCATCAACACTGAACTCTAGGCTGAGTGGAAAAATTACTCAGCCAGCCTTTGCCCAGCTCTGAATGTTACTTCCCCATCCCCCATTGCACTTCCTGTTCAGGGCAGGAGACTCCAGAGTCCACCTGGATTGCTGCTTCTACGGGTTTCCACCTTCAGGAAGTTCTTCCTGGTGTCTGACCTTAAGCCTCCTGCTATAACCAACTCATTTATTCTTTCTGGTCCTGTGCAAAGAATCATGAGGTGAATCTTTCTTATTTAGGATCACACTATGAGGGGAGCTTAGAAGAGTGGGAAGCATTGACTGGACCCAGAAGCCTAAAGGGGCTCAGAGCCTGCTGAAGTGGGAGCTGAGGTGGCTGGCCCCTCTAGTCTGGCCACTCTTGAAGTTCCTACCCTAGTCCTGTGAAAAGTGGCATCATGGGAAAGTGCTCAGTGCAGCTTCTTAGCCCTGTGACCTTTGGAGTCAGTCCTAGAGCCCTGGTCATTTCCCTCCTGGTGCAGTCTTGTCTGGCTTCCTTGGTGGCTCAGCTGGTAAAGGATCTGCCTGCAATGCAGGAGATCCGGGTTCTGTCACTAGGTCAGGAAAATCCCCTGGAGAAGAGAATGGCTACCCACTCCAGTATTCTTGCCTGGAGAATTCCATGGGCAGTCTGGCAGGCTACAGTCCTTGGGGCCTCAAAGAGTTGGACACGACTGAGTGACTAATACACACACACTTAGGGTCTTGTCACTCATGATCTCTCCCAGTACCATTAGTCCTGCCTGTTAGTCAATTATTCAGCCAAGGTTTGTGTGCCCACCCCAGAGTGAAGCAATGCTGACAGTGAGGGTGGCACTGACAGGAATGTGACCCAAGTGGCCAGGCCCTACCCTTCAGGAGGCTCCCAGCCTAGCAGCTCTTTCCAGCTTTCCCTCCTTCTAGATAAACAACCTGGGCTGGGGGTGTTTCCAGCCCAGCTGAATTGAGTTTTTAAAATCTCTCCTCTTTCCCTGACAGATGACCTCCAAGGTCCGTTCCAAGCCTATGATTCTATGATTCCAGCTGGGGGTATCCAATTAACCCTAGTCATGCTTGGCTGGGCTTCATGGGCTGTGGAGTGGGAAGGGGTGGGGATGCACATGGGAGATGCCAGGATGCTCCGCCCCCTTCCACCCCTCCCCGCTCCCCACCTCCATCTTCCCCAATCTGGTGCCAGGGTGGTGCTCATCTAGCCTGGGCCCTGTGGTCAGAATGGCAGGGGAAGGACAGACCTGTCTCTGGGGAGTTGCCTCTCTTCAGCCTGGTCCTGAAGGCTTTGCATAGTACCTGCCTGCTCTTTGGTTCAGGCACAGGCAGGATGTGTTCTCAGAGGAAGGCCTTGAAGGACTTGGCTGAGTTAGGGAGAGGTGGGAGCTTTAGAAGCAAATCATTGGCCAGTAAACAGATCATCCAGAAGCCTAACTTCTTGGGTCATATCTCCCCCCACCCTTCCAACCAGTGCCAGGGTAAGGCAGCCTCCTCCTGGTGTCTGGCTATTCTCCAAGGACATGAGATTTGGGTGAGGTTTGGACTTTGCTCAGGATGGTGGTGGAGCCACAGATGTGGCAATTGTCAGAGCTGGTGTGGGCCTACGAGACTGCCATAAACAGGTACCTTATGGGCCACTTAAGACCCTCAGAGTGTTTTCTTTGGCTCACAAAGTACCTACATTGAGAAGAAGTTAGCTGCCATCATTGAAAATTCAGGAGATTTTTACATAAAAATCCAGATTTATAACTTCTAAAAAATCTGAAAATCTAGTAACACTGGGCCCACACTCTCAAAAGACCACAGCTGGAGCTGAGTGGCAGTTGCCCTCTTAGCCAGGGCATATACTCTGCTTTTCCATGGTTCTCACCTGCCCGAGTTGGCCCTTCATGGGAGCAAGTGGAGAAACTGAGATCCATAGAGAAAGGAGGGCTCTTGCCCACAGTCACCCAGCCAGAGTGGGGGACCGAGCCAAGATTAGAACCCAGGACTCCTGCCTGCTGGCCAGTGTGGCCCTTTGCCCTTCCCTCTTCCCCCAGGGCTCTGCAGAGGCTACATGCCTTCTCTGCCATTGCAATCCCCTCCATTCCTGAGGCCTGGTAACCTCAGCGGCTGAGCTTTGTCTGGTCGCTTTCCTGCACAGCTTCTACTGCTGCCCGGGCCCCAGCCCCAGCCCAGGCCCCCTTTGGGTGAGAGCAGAGACACTGCAGGGACTCCACAGCCTGGCCCCATCTCCCGCAGCTCCGAACAAGAATCTCATTAAGTGCAGGGGGCGGCCGCCGCCAGGCCTGGGGCGCCCTGACCACAGAGCTGGCTTCCTTCTGCAAACAGCCCCACTTGGGGCTGGGCTGGCCATGTGTCTGTGCACGGAGGAGGCACTGTGGCCGCCCCCATCCAGCCCAGCCCACCGCCTCCCATGCTGCCTTTTGCTTCCCTCCCTGTCCAGCCCTCTGACCACCCCAGCCCTATATCTGTCTCCCCACTACTCCTCCTGCTTCCATCCCCTTTATTTCCCTCTCCCTTCTGCTTTTTCTTTTTGCTCTTTGCCTGGCTCCGTTGTCTGTTGCTGTCTTGGTTTTGTCATCATATCTCTCTCTAGCATGACCCCTGTTCTTCCTTGCAGTCTGGTTTCCCATCACATTCCGAGTCCTGCTTGTTTCTCCATCTTGCTGCATCAACATCTTGCTGCCCCAGAGGGGCACCCTCTTAGCTTCTGTCTCTCACCCTCCATCTCTGAGCTTCACTCTCTGTCTCTTTCTCAGCTTCTCCCTCCCTCAGGCCCTCTGGCCTCCTCTGAGTCTGTGTTTCTGAGGCTGCCACAAGACGCTTCTGGGTAGGTTTGCTGTACTGGATAAACATGGCCTCAGCAGCAGGACGTGAGGAATTCTGCTGACGGCAGTTTCCTCGGGTGCTGAGGAGGGGCAGTGTGAGCTGGCGGCCAGGGGCCCCAAGGAGATGGCAGGGTCCTTCTGTGCTCATGCCCCTGACTTTCAAGCCTATCAGCTAGAGCACAGTGTCTCCCTAGCTGGAAAAAAGGAACAGGCCACAGGGACTATTCACCTGGCTTTGCCCACTCACTAACAACTCCCACCACCACCACCGCCCCCCCCCCACCACACACACTATGCACACACTTCCCTGCAGTATCTACGGCCTAGAGCCAACTAAGTGGAATTCAGTTCTGTTTCTCCTGGCCTGGCCTGCCTAGGCCTCAAGGGCAGGGGCTTTGGGGAGAAGAACAATCCCAGAGGCCTTGGAAACAAAGCAGTAGATGCAAGAACCCATCCATTAGAGATCAGTGCAGCCATGCCTCTGCTTTCAGACAACACCCTACCCATTGCAATTGTTCTATATTTAAAATCCCTACTCTCAGAGGAAAAGTTTATAGACCTTCCCGTCTCACCTCCTCTGAGGCCTTATCCCACTGTCAAAGGTTCCTAAGTCAAACTGAAATCCTTCATACTGAGACTCAGACAGAGTGTGGGTGTCCTGAGATGTGTATGGTGTATGGTGCAAGAGTATGGTAGTGTGGGTGGGGCTGGGAGCCTAGACAAAGTGGAAAAGAGATCATTTATTTGAGGGTGTGTGGCAGGGGGATGAGATGGGATGTAGAGGGCTTGAAGAAGAAGCTGGTATAATAGTCCAGAGCAGAGACAATGGGGTCTGGTGGCAGAGGGGCTGAAGAGAAGAAGGCTTGATAGCATGGGGGAGGCTATGGACACAACTGCTGAGGAAGGGGACTCAGAAGGTGCTGTATGACATGCATCTGGGAGGCTTCCTGAGAAAGCATGGGAGCAAATTTAAGAGAAGAGACTTTTAGACTAAAGAATATCAAGTTATGTGGAGAAGTGAGAGGTAGGCGTTGGGGACCTGGTTTCAGGAACAAAGATTCATCTGACACCTATTCTGAGGGTAACAAATGCACCTTAATTTGCTCAGGACTGTGGAGATTTTAGCACAGAAAGTTCTACATCCTGAGAAACCCCTCAGTCCCAGGTAAACCAGCTGGTCGCCCTCCCTACCCACCCCACCTACCAGGCAGTGCGCACAGGATGGCTCCTGTCAACCTCACAACAACCCTGGGCAGGGGATAGAGTATATTAGTTCCATTTTCTAGAGGAGAAAATAGAAGCTAAGAAAATTTAAGTAATTCGCTTTAAAGTCACAAAAGTGGCAGGTTTGAAGCCCAGGTCTGTAGTTTTACTGCACTGAGTCATTTTATCCTAGAGTCAGAGACTTTCAGGGACAAACTAAGCAACCCTCCCCCCTACCTCCTCCCCTACACACATTCCAACCTCACAGAGTTTCAAAGTCCTGATGTGAGGCAGAGTCATTTGGACCTACTGTCTGAGTCCCACTGGGCAGGGGTTGCAAGCGGGGGTGGGTTATGGGAAGGGGGCGGGGGTTGTCCTGCTCAGGCAGTCCGAGTCCTACCAGGGCTTCCCTCTGGATCGCCACCTGTTGATTTTTTGGCTTCTCCCCCAGCTGGGGGCAGGACCAGCTGCTAGAGGGTGGGGGTGGGCTGCGGAAGCCGGGGGAAGTGCTGAGGGAGGGTGTCTCCAGGGCCTTGCTGGGTTCCTGGGCTCCAGGTGGTAGGTCTGGGGAGGGCTGGCCCAACATCTGAGAGCAGGCTGGGGGCCGGGCCCCAGGAGTCCTGCACTGCTGGTCAGCACCTCCGGTGTGCCGGGGTGTGAGGAAGCGGCCACAGAGCAAACAAACAGAGCCTGTGAGGACAGGAAGCAATTACAGACCACCCGGCCTAGGCTGTTGAAGCACTCAGAGTGGAGGGAGGGCAGGCTGAGGCGGGGATAGGCCACCAGCTAGGTGTGGCCTGAGACAAGGTCGGCAAAATGAGATGGGGAGGTCCTAAGCTGGTGGGATTCTGGGGAGGCCATAGCAAGTGTTACCCTGCCTTTTGGGGGGCATCTCTTCCACTCAGAAATAACTCCAGAGAAGGGGCAACATTGGTGGGCATGGGGTGTTGGCTTCTGGTCAGGGGGCCTTGGTATGCAACACTCATGTGGTTAGTTTGAGGTTCTGCTCACTGAGCCTCGGTTTTCCCATCTGTATAATGGAGTAGGTAGAATAATTGATTTTCAACAGTTTCTCCAGGTTTGATAGTCCATTACACCATAAAATGGCTGAGAGTTAAGGATTTCTTAGCTGAGAGTTAAGGGTTTATCATTTACCACATGTAGGCAGACACTGGGGCTACATGACGAAGTTTATGAAGAAAGAAATTTAGAAGCTGAAGACCTGGGTTCTGTCCTTGAGGAATAATATTATCTTAAAAAACAATATTTATTGAATGTTTACTTGGACTGGGAGGTGTGTCAAAATGATCTCAAGTTCCTCACAAATCCTGTGAAGTAGGTACTGTTATTATTCCCATTTCATAGATGAGGAGACTGAGACCAAGGAAAGTTACATGACTTACTTAAGACTGTGTATCTAGCAAGGGGAGACCCAGACTTTTACCTAGATCAGTCTTATTCCAAAGCCAGTGCTCTGAACCTTGATTCTAAATTGCTTCTTCTGTAGTTGATAAACCAAGAATTGCCCACGTTCTGTATGATGTGCTTTTCTGTTCATTAGCTTATTTCAGCTTCACAGTAGTCACGTGGGCCTGGTGATATTATCCCCACTTTATAGCTAAGGGGATTGAGGCTCAGAGATGTGAAGGCCTGGCTACCCATCTTCCGATGCCTGATGTGCACCAGGGTGCAGCCAAACCACTTTTGCCTCTACCACCACCCTGGCTCCAAAATAAACCCAGCAATTCTCCTGCAGCAACTGGGATATGTCCCATCTTGTCACCCCCATGGAGCTGGTAGATGGACAGGCAACATTGGGCCCTTTGCTCTGGCCTGGGTATCTATACCCTCCCCTTTTCTCCCCTCCCCAGTGATTTCTTGAGTACCTGTGATGCTCGAAGTGTTATACTGGGGGGTTCTGTGCATTCCCTTCACCTCACAGCTACCCCATGAAGTAATTTGAACCCTCATTTTGCAGATGAGAAAACTGAGGCTTAGGAGGTACCAGGGAGTCCCTGGGCATTCCAGCTGCCTTCTCTCCTTCCCCAGGCTGGGTTCAGGGACCACAGGAACCTTGGGAGCCTGTGCTTGCAGTTTTGTTGCCCTCCATGAACTGCCTAGCCAAGGCCAGATCTTCCTCTCAGCTCCTGAAAATGAGGCCATGTTTAGCCTCTCTTACAGAACCCTCCTTCCCTCTGTCCAACTCCAGCTGCATTTTCTGACTTACATGGAGCCGTGGCTGAGGCCCTTTGGGACCTGAGCCACAAGTGCTTCTGGGGCCTCAGCTCATAGGTACTGTTCGGAGCTTTGTTAACTGTATTACCTCATTTACTCTTCCCTCCATTCCCACGAATTAGATACTGTCATTATCAAGCAACATTCCCATTTTCCAGATAAGGAAACTGAGGTACAGGGAGGTAAATGGATTGCCCAAGGCCATCAGCTGATAAGTGGCAGAGCCAGGATTCATACCCAAGCCAGCTGGTGCCAAGCCAACCTGTGAAGGTCCTTAAGTGCCACCCTTGAGCATGGCCTTGATCCTGAGGCAGAAGACAGTAATTGAGGGGCTTAGCCTAGGAGGGACATAATCTTCTTTGCCTAAGAGAACAATCTGTCTGATTTCTCCAAAGAAGACATACAGATGGCTAACAAACATATGAAAAAATGCTCAACATCACTCATTATCAGAGAAATGCAAATCAAAACCACAATGAGGTACCGTCTCACACCAGTCAGAATGGCTGCTATCAAAAAGTCTACAAACAATAAATGCTGGAGAGGGTGTGGAGAAAAAGGAACATTCTTACACTGTTGGTAGGAATGCAAACTAGTATGGCCACTATTGAGAACAGTGTGGAGATTCCTTAAAAAGCTGGAAATAAGACTGCCATATGACCCAGCAATCCCACTCCTGGGCATACACACCGAGGAAACCAGAATTGAAAGAGACACGAGCACCCCAATGTTCATCGCAGCACTGTTTATAATAGCCAGGACATGGAAGCAACCTAGATGTCCACTGGCAGACGAATGGATAAGAAAGCTGTGGTACATATACACAGTGGAATATTATTCAGCTATTAAAAAGAATGCATTTGAATCAGTTCTAATGAGGTGGATGAAACTGGAGCCTATTATACAGAGTGAAGTAAGTCAGAAAGAAAAACACCAGTATAATATATTAACGCATATATATGGAATTTAGAAAGATGGTAATGATGACTCTATATACGAGACAGCAAGAGAGACACAGATGTAAAGAACAGACCTTTGGACTCTGTGAAAGAAGAAGAGGGTGGGATGATTTGAGAGAATGGCATTGAAACATGTATGCTATCAAATGTGAAAATAGATCACCAGTCCAGGTTTGATGCGTGAGACAGGGTGCTCAGGGATGGTGCACTGGGATGAACCTGAGGGATAGGATGGGGAGGGAGGTGGGAGGGAGGTTCAGGATGGGGAACACATGTACACCTATGACTGATTCATGAGAATGTATGGCAAAAATCACCACAGTATTGTAAAATAATTAGCCTCCAATTAAAATTTTTTTAAAAAAAGAGGACAATCTGTCAGGCAGCAGTGAGGAGGATACTTGGCGGGGCAGAAGCAAGACAGGGACACTAGTGAGAAGGCTGGGGAAGCTTGAATCCCAGGGAGGGATGGTGGGAGACTGACTTAGAGCAGAGACAGTGGCTGTGGATGGAAAGGGGCAGAGATGGGGGATGCCCCAAAGGACATGAAGACAGAGTCACTGCTCTGCTCCTTCTCCTTCTGCCAGCCTGTGTGTCCTGATGTGGAATAGCATCTGCCCTCTGAAGGGGGCACCCATTTCTAAATTGTCTACCCAGAGGAGCAACTTTTTCAAATTGGCTCCAAGTGCCACATGGGCTACCTAGGTACCTTGATTAGATGGCTGTGTGAGGGAAAGACCTCCAGGAGGCTTCTAAGGAGGATCCTGTCATCACCATTCCCTGTTATGCCCTGGAGTTCCCTTCAAGGTGGGGCATATTGTGACAACAGGAGGAAATGCAATGTGTGTGTATGTGTATGTGTGTGTGTGTGAAGTCTACAGACAGATGGCAAACTGTCAACTGTGGTTGTGCTGGGGCGAGATAGGGGATGAGGAGAACTTAATTGTTTGCCGTATACACTTAGGCATGGTGTGTATGAACATGTTTTGTTGAAAAAATAATAGGAGTATTTTTTAAAGGAAGAAAACCTTAATGCCCAGGGTTAATGTATCAATGAGATAACAGACAACACTTTTCAAATTGAGAGGTTAGGATAACTGATTAGTGATATTTCCATCCCTCCTTCCTGTGAAAGAGGAAAAGGTGAAACATCTTAGGGCTGACCATTCTCAGGCACAGAGCCCTGGTTGGGCCAAACCCTGGGGAAAAGGTGGTCAAACTCAGCTTCCCTAGGCTCCTCAATGGTTGTTCTTATCCTATCAACCCCCTGGGGCCAGGCAGAGGTTGCACAAAAGGGAGCTTTAGTTGTAGGCCTTTGCTGGGGACCTGAGAATCATTGACAAATTGAATGGGATAGTAAGTTAATTAAAGCTGTCCCATTTGGGAGGCATCCCAGGGCAGAGGAAAGTGGTTTGGCCAGGGGGTCCCACAGGTCACCTGGACTCCTAACTCACAGACTCCTGGAGGAAACCTAGGCCAGTCCCTCCCCCTCTCTGAGCCTCAGTTTCCCCATTTATACAATAAGGAGACTGGCACACCTGGTCTCTTAAGATGATGCCAATTCTAACGTTCCAGGAGTCTCTAATTAAAACTGTCCCCTGTGTATTAATCTTCTTGTCAAGTTTTAATTAATGGCTGATGGAGCCAGAGCAGGCATCAGCTGCCACCCCCTGCTGGAAGGCATGGGACACCCATAGGATGCTTGACCTGATAATCACTGCTAAGTGGCCTCTATCCCCATCTCTTCACCCCAGGCCTCCTCTCATAGCTCAATGCTTTTTCCACTACACCACACCACCTAGGGTTTGAGGGCTGGGGTATGTATGTGTATTTGATAGTAGTAAATGGTATAGCCTCATCTTGGCTCTGCTGCTAACTAGCTCTGTGATCTTGGTTTGTAACTTAACCTCTGTGTTCTTGTTTCCCCTTCCATTAAATGGGGATAGCATTTGGCTGCAAGTAACATAAAAAAAACACTCATAACAGCTTACACAATAAGCACATTTATTATTCCACAGGGGAAGTCGTAAAAATGAGTGCTTTAATGGTTGGTTTATTCAGAATCAACAGCTCTAGTTCTTCCTATCTTTCTGTTCCACCATTCTCTCAGCCCTTGGCTTTTGTCCTTAGGTCTGCCCCCTCATGATCATAAGGTGGTTGTGGCAGTTCTGAGTATCACACTGTCAGTTCAGTTCAGTCGCTCAATCCTGTCCAACTCTGCGACCCCATGGACTGCAGCATGCCAGGCCTCCCTGTCCATCACCAACTCACGGAGTATACTCAAACTCATGTTCATTAAGTCGGTGATGCTATCCAACCATCGCATCCTCTGTCATCCCCTTCTCCTCCAGCTTTCAATCTTCCCCAGCATCAGGATCTTTTCCAATGAGTCAGTTCTTCACATCAGGTGGCCAAAGTATTGGAGTTTCAGCTTCAGCATCAGTCCTTCTAATGAATATTCAGGACTGATTTCCTTTAGGATGGACTGGTTGGATCTCCTTGTAATCCAAGGGACTCTCAAGAGTCTTTTCCAACACCACAGCTCAAAAGCATCAATTCTATGGTGCTCAGCTTTCTTAATGGTCCAAATCTCAAATCCATACATGACTACTGGAAAAACCACAGCTTTGACTAGGCGGACTTTTGTTGGCAAAATAATGTCTCTGCTTTTTAATATGCTGTCTAGGTTGGTCATGACTTTTCTTCCAAGGTGCAAGAATCTTTTAATTTCATGGCTGCAGTCACCATCTGCAGTGATTTTGGAGCCCCAAAAAAGAAAGTGTCTCACTGTTTCCACTGTTTCCCCATCTATTTGCCATGAAGTGATGGGACCAGATGCCATGATTTTAGTTTTCTGAATGTTGAGTTTTAAGCCAACTTTCTCACTCTCTTTCACTTTCATCAAGAGGCTCTTTAGTTCTTATTCACTTTCTGCTGTAAGGGTGGTGTCATCTACATATCTGAGGTTATTGATATTTCTCCCAGCAATCTTGATTTCAGCTTGTGCTTCATCCAGTCCAGCGTTTCTCATATGTACACTGCACGTAAGTTAAATAAGCACGGTGGCAATATACAGCCTTGATATAATCCTTTCCCTATTTGGAACCAGTCTGTTGTTCCATGTCCAGTTCTAACTGTTGCTTCTTGACCTGCATACAGATTTCTCAAGAGGCAGGTCAGGTGGTCTGGTATTCCCATCTCTTTCAGAACTTTCCACAGTTTACTGTGATCCACACAGTCAAAGGCTTTGGCATAGTCAATAAAGCAGAAATAGATGTTTTTCTGGAACTCTCTTGCTTTTTCGATGATCCACCAAATGTTGGCAATTTGATCTCTGGTTCCTCTGCCTTTTCGAAAACCAGCTTGAACATCTAGAAGTTCACGGTTTGCGTATTGCTGAAGCCTGGATTGGAGAATTTTGAGCATTACTTTGCTAGCATGTGAGATGAGTGCAACTGTGTGGTAGTTCAGCATTCTTTGGCATTGCCTTTCTTTGAGATTGGAATGAAAACTGACCTTTTCTAGTCCTGTGGCCACTGCTGAGTTTTCCAAATTTGCTGGCATATTGAGTGCAGCACTTTCACAGCATCATCTTTTAGGATTTGAAATAGCTCAACTGGAATTCCATCACCTCCACTAGCTTTGTTCATAGTGATACTGCCTAAGGCCCACTTGACTTCAAATTCCAGGATGTCTGGCTCTAGGTGAGTGATCATACCATCGTGATTATCTGGGTGGTGAAGATCTTTTTTGTACAGTTCTTCTGTGTATTCTTGCCACCTCTTCTTAATATCTTCTGCTTCTGTTAGGTCCCTACCATTTCTGTCCTTTATTGAATCCATCTTTGCATGAAACGTTCCCTTGGTATCTCTAATTTTCTTGAAGAGATCTCTAGTCTTTCCCATTCTGTTGTTTTCCTCTATTTCTTTGCATTGATCACTGAGGAAGGCTTTCTTATCTCTCCTTGCTATTCTTTGGAACTCTGCATTCAAATGGGCATATCTTTCCTTTTCTCCTTTGCTTTTCACTTCTCTTCTTTTCACAGCTATTTGTAAGGCCTCCTCAGACAACCATTTTGCCTTTTTGCATTTCTTTTCCATGGGGATGGTCTTGCTCCCTGTCATTTCTCACTTCCACTGTATAGTCATAAGAGATTTGATTTAGGTCATACCTGAATGGTCTAGTGATTTTCCTTACTTTCTTCAATTTAAGTCTGAATTTGGCAATAAGGAGTTCATGATCTGAGCCACAGTCAGCTCCTGGTCTTGTTTTTCCTGACCGTATAGAGCTTCTCCATCTTTGGCTGCAAATAATATAATCAATCTGATTTTGGTGTTGACCATCTGGTGATGTCCATGTGTAGAGTCTTCTTGTGTGTTGTTGGAAGAGGGTGTTTGCTATGACCAGTGTGTTCTCTTGGCAAAACTCTGTTAGTCTTTTCCCTGCTTCCTTTTGTACTCCAAGGCCAAATTTGCCTGTTACTCCAGGTATTTCTTGACTCCCTACTTTTGCATTCCAGTCCCCATAATGAAAAAGACATATTTTGGGGGTGTTAGTTCTAGAAGGCCTTGTAGGTCTTCATAGAACCGTTCAGCTTCAGCTTCTTCAGCATTACTTGTCGGGGCGTAGACTTGGATTATCGTGATATTGAATGGTTTGCCTTGGAAACAAGCAGAGATCATTCCGTCATTTTTGAGATTGCATCCAAGTACTGCATTTCGGACTCTTGTTGACTGTGATGGTGACTCCATTTCTTCTAAGGGATTCTCGCCCATGGTAGTAGATATAATGGTCATCTGAGTTAAATTCACTCATTCCAGTCCATTTTAGTTCGCTGATTCCTAAAATGTGGATGTTCACTCTTGCCATCTCCTGTTTGACCACTTCCAATTTACCTTGATTCATGGACCTTGAACATTCCAGGTTCCTGTGCAATATTGCTCTTTACAGCATCGGACTTTACTTCCATCACCTGTCACATCCACAACTGGGTGTTGTTTTTGCTTTGGCTCCATCTCTATTCTTTCTGGAGTTATTTCTCCACTGATCTCCAGTAGCATATTGGGCAAGTACCGACCTGGGGAGTTTGTCTTTCAGTGTCCTATCTTTTTGACTTTTCATACTGTTCATAGGGTTCTCAAGGCAAGAATACTGAAGTGGTTTGCCATTCCCTTCTCCAGTGGACCATGTTTTGTCAGAACTCTCCACCATGACCCGTCCATCTTGGGTGGCCCTACATGGCATGGCTCATAGTTTCATTGAGTTAGACAATGATCGGATTGTCCATGTGATCAGATCACACTCTGATTGAACAAAATCCAAAGACTGAAAGAGGTAACACCCTTCCCTTAAGTCCTTTTTAGCAGTTTTCTGTCTATGCCTCCCACTGCCCATAATTGTGCCATGTACCCAAGTGGAACCCAACCACAAGATAAAGATTGGAATTACCATGACTGGCCTAGAGGAGCATTCTCAACTTTGGCTATACATGAGAGTTTCCTGTATAGCCCAGTGCCCAGACTGCCCTCCTGGATCAATTTAATCTCTGAAGGTGGGGCCTGATTACTAGTATTTTTTAAAAGTTCTCCAAGCAAGTCAAAAAGGCTTAGACTAACCAAGATTCAATCCCTTTAGCCCAGCTTCCCATGCACTGGTTCTGATAAAAAAGAGGAAATGGTGGCAAATGGCTGTCAGCTACCCAATATCCACACATACCCTTTATCTCATGTTAGCACCAGGAGTGAGGTTCAAACCCATGCAAACATGTGTCCTCCTGAGATTTCCGCCATGCCCTTAGAATGTAAGTCTCCAGGAAAATAAAGTTTCCTGGGCATACTAATGGTTATGGAATCAGAATCATTTAGAATAGAACCCAAGAATACATGCATGCACATGTGCACACACACACAAAAACATATATTTGCTAATTCCTCAGGTGATTCTTAGCCTCTTATCTACAGGGTGGTGTTTTGGAATGACTGCTCCACACGTCTCCCTCATGGGCCTGAAATGGTGCTCTGAAGTCCACCATTAGGGTCACTTTTCTAAGTCATCATCCCTAGCATCTCCTCCCCCACAATTAACACGTGTCACATTATTGGTTGTTCAGGATAGGTAGCTGGAAAGTCACTGAGAGTCTCTTGGCTTTGGTTTCCTTTCTCTTCGGGTAATCATGCTCACTTCACCTATAATTGCAAAGGATTCAGGAGACCATAGAAAGTGGTTTGTCAACCTAAACAAGCTACGGGATGGTGTGAAAATATCTGTACAGTGGGAGACAGGCAGTCAGCATTCCATCCTGTCATTGAGTCACCTTGGCCGAGCCCTTTCTACTCTCTAATCACCAAACCTCTGTTTTTTAATTATTGAAATGTGAAGGATTGTGTGCATGGATAGATTTTTTGGGTGGTGGAGGCAGTGCTCTTGATGACAAGAAGAAGAACCTCTTCCACAGAAATAATTTCCCGGTTTAGCAAGTTGCCCTGCTGTGTCCTGATGGGTAGGACAGAAATACCCCTGTGTTTGGCAGGATGGAGACAAAGGGAAAGGGCTGAATTGTAGGGTTCTGTTATGGGGTTGCACAGAGTCGGACATGACTGAAGTGACTTAGCAGCAGCAGCAGCAGATCAGAGAAGAGATGCCGGGAGGTTATCCAGGGTGAGGTCTGGGAAAGCCTGAATTGAATGAGGAAGGTTTCCCATATCTTTGAAATTTCTACTGTGGTCTATGGGGTCCTTAGCTTTGCCCACTGGACTTCCCAAAGCCCCTGCTCCAGAAGACACCGCCTCAGTCAGCAACATCTGGGCTCAATGAGGGGTTAGTAAGGTCTGTGGGTCCCAACCTGGCCCCCAGGCTCCAGTCCCCCTCCAGGCTCTGGATCTCCTGCTTCCCCATTTCCCTTTGCTCTACATCTGGCTCCAAGTAAAATGTGGATTTTCTTTCAATCAGTCAGCCTGAGAGTGTCCATCTGTGGAGCTGGAGCCAGAGGCAGTCCAACAAGGAGCTCATCCATCAGCTGAGCCCAAGATGAAGCTGGGAATGAAGAGCATGGGGTCTCAGGACACTCAGGATGTGGGGCAGAGAGGGGAGCTTCTGGATCCTCCAAGGAAGTTTCTGAGTAGTGGGGGGATCCAAGATGGGGAGTAAGGAATCCTGGGTCTAGTCCTCTGAGTACCACTAACTCTTTGTGTGACCTTGAGCATAACCCTGCCTCTCCCTGAGCCTCAGTCTACTCATCTGGAGCATAAAGGGGTTGGATAGAATCCAAGAGATATGGGCTCTTGACATTGGAAGTACCCTTAGTGGCCACCTAGTCTGAACCCCCACCCAGGGCTTTTGAATCCCCTCTACAGCATTCTGCACAGTGATCACCTAAACTCTACTTGCATACACCCAGTGACGGGAAGCTCACTTCCTGTCTTATCTCAACATAGCCGTCTGTTAGACGTTTCACCTGAAATTGGTCTCCCTGTGGCTTCCTAGTGGATCCTAGCTTTGTCTCCTGGAGCCACACATCTTGTTTCCCCTGTGACAGCCCCTCAGAGGTCTGAATTCAGAATTCAAGTTCCCCTGAGTCTAGCCAAATAGCCCCTTCAGGTCTGATTGTTCTCACAGAGCCTGGTCTATGACTGGACACAGACCCCTTGGAGGGTCTTGGCAAGGCTGCAAAAGGCCAGAAAATCACCTTGCTCCTTCCACATGCAATTGTTCTTGCAGCTGAACCTCAGCTCCCCTCAGATTTATCACTTAGAGAGTCCTATTATGTGAGCTCTGTGAGGGTGGGGGCCTTCCTGGTTCCTTTCTGTTACCCCAGGGCCCAGCCCAGGGCCTTGCCCAGAGTTAGCATCACAACTTGTGTGTTGAAGTCGCTGAGAGCTAGGGCATGTGGGGATGTGTGTATGTACACATGGACCTGCAGCCCAAATTGGAAGAGTGGGCTGGGCCATGGAAGGGTCCAGATTATTCATATACATTCAGGCAGCCTCCTCCCTGCACGGGCTACAGTGATCCGCAGCGAGAGCCCAGTGTGTGGTCTTGGCATGATGGTGTTCATCAATGTGCAAGCCCCAGGGAAGCTGGTATTTGTATCTACAGCCTCCCAGGGTTCCTGGGAGTCCTGCATGTCTCTCACAGCTCTGCATACAACCCCCCAATGTTGTATATGTCTGTGTGTGGCTTCTGGAGGTATCCCCTAGTGCCTAATAGAAACAGGAGGAGGCGACTATATCCCATCCATTGGCAGGGGTGACATGGGGATCTGTCTGAGGCAGTAAGAAATGACTGGCCCATCAGTTGGCATGGGCATTCCTCGCTGGCTGAGGGGGAGGAGGACAACGGCTGAGCCCTGTCACTTGACAGGGGTATTCCCAGCTGTCTGCATGAGGAGGGGGAGGCAGCTGCCCTGGCAGGTGGCTGGGGTATCCTGGCCATGCCCGCTTTGACATAGCCCTTCTTTCTGTGTCCTCTTGCCACTCAGCTGTCATCAACCCCAACACCACAAGGGAAGGTGACTGTGCCAGAGCTCAAGGTCATGGGAAGGACACTTCAGTTATTCTACCATCTTTTATCTGGGTCCCAGTGAAGTAGGCAGTCACTGACTTCAGGGCAGGCTAGAGGCAGTACATGCCAAGGAAAGACAGGTCAGATGAAGGGAAGAAGGGGGAAGACCATGAGGGGAACCTATGTGCTATCTTGAGCAAAGGGAGCCAGCAGAGGCTACTCCAGACACACAGCCACAGATGAGGTCTTCCTTGAGCCAATTCATGCAGTTGCTGGAGTGGCAAAGGCAGCCGTGAGTTTGGGAGTCAGACAGACTGGGTTTCAGTCCTGGTCTAACTGCTTCCTGGTGGCCTGGTCATTTTCTCAGCTGTGAAAAAACCCACAGTGGGGACCCAGGCAATGGAAGTCTCCTCTGTCTGTCCTCTCTCTCTGAGGCTATCCAAGTGAGGCAGAAGGTGGCTGGCACAGGTGGGAATAGAAACTGCCTTGGGGGGAAAAAAAAAAGAAACTGCCTTGGGGAGCCTCCATCAGGCTTGTCCTGAGCCCAGTCTAGAGTCTCTTTTCTCCTGGCTACTTCCTGTAGGCTGGGAAACCTAGTTGTCATCGAAGATAGGAAGGGGCAGAAGGGGAAGGGCCAGGGTCCCCGTGAGTAACTCTCTGTCCATTTCTGGCTACTACCTGAGGGTTCTTGGCATTCCCCATCTATGGGATCTTTCTAGAACCCTAGCCAGAAGTTGAAGACACACCAACTCCATAACCTAAAAGGCTCGTTTTCCATCCTCTCCCCAGAGGGAAGGGCAGGTGTTAGTGCAGGTGAGAAAACTAGGGTTCTATTTAGTGACTTGTCCAAGATCACAGAAGCTGTGGGCTTGACACAGGCTTCAGCTTCACAAGACGGTGGTACTCAATATCCCTTCCATCTGCTTTATCATCATCCTACCTCCTCCCACCCTCCCCCACCCCAGCATCCTGGACCCCTGCTAGGACAGACCAGCTGCTCAGGATTTCCATAGCACTCTCACTCTCTGGGTTTTTTCCCCATCCAGATCCTTTGGTCTGGAATGTCTAGCCAACCCTGTCTAGCCCCACTCCTCCCACTTGCATCCCTTTTCACCTCCTGGGCCTGTGAAAAACTTTCTTATTCTGCAAAGTTGTGATGCCTCTTCCGGTCTCCGAAAGCTGAAGGGCTTTCTGTGCCCTCAGAGGGCTTTGCCACACTGCACACTTGTCTTGCGTCTTTAGATGCTGTGCCCACAGAACAAGAGAGATCTTGGAGATGGGTGAGGGGAACTCTTTCTGTGCTCTGCGAAGCAGCCTGGGAGAACCAGAGAGAGGAGGGTGTTCCAATTCTCATCAACTTTTCTCAACCGTTCGGCCACTGTTTCATAATCTCTTTCCCGTTGGAGGCCCTGGGGCTTTTAGACCCTGTTTGACTCTCCCCTCTCTTTTCTACCTTTCTCACCTTTTGTGTGTGTTAGTTGCTCACTCGTGTCTGACTCTTTGCGACCCCATAGACTATAGCCCGCTAGATTCCTCTGTCCATGGAATTCTCCAGGCAAGAATACTGAAGTGGGTAACCTTTCCCTTCTCCAGGGGATCTTCCTGACCCAGGGATCGAACCCAGGTCTCCTGCATTACAGGCAGATTCTTTCCCATCTGAGCCATGGGGGAACTCATCTATGATAAGCTCTTAAAGACAAGATTTCTAATTGCCTACAGGTCATCTCCACCAGGATGTCTCCTATCTACCTACCTCAAATTCAACATGTCCCAACAAAACCAGGCAGCTGCCATCCTTTTGAGCCTGCACTTCTTCTTGTGTCCCTTCTCTCAATGAATGTCATCACTACATCCCCACCAGAATCCTGGAGGCATCCTCTGCACCTTTCTCTCTTGAACCCTATTACAACCAATCAACCACCAAGTTCTGCCCACCTTACTTTCAACACAGGCTGAATTCACCTACTTCAGTCCAACTCCATGTTTTCCACCTTGGTCTAGGCCTCACCATCTGTTGCTGTGGTTGCCTCCTCCCCTCTTCCTGCTTCCACTCTGCCCCCTACCTCCAGCCTGTTTACTCACAAAGTAGTCAGAAGGAATGTTACCAAAGACAAATCAGATCATGGCACTGCCATGCTCAGAAATCCCAGTGGTCAACAATAAAATTCAAAAGCCTATAGGATCTCACCTTTTCCCCTGCCATATTGAATGTGCCAGGCCATCTTCTGCTCCTGAGCCTTGCCCAGGATCAAACACTTTTCCATTTACCCTTCATTTGGCTAACACTTCCTCAGCATCTGGGTCTCAAGCCTCTGGGTCTCATCACTCTATATGTGTCCTTTAAGATGCAACTCAGGTGCCACCTCTTCCTGGGAGTCCTCCTGGATTTCTGTCTACCCCACCCCAGTCTGGATCAGGTGCCCCTTCTGTGGCCTCTGATCCCCCTCTGCCACTCTCCTCCACCACCCTGCAGATCTCTGTATCTTATCATTCATCCTGGATTGTATACACTTGGATATGTGTTTGTTTCTCCAACTAGAACAGGGATTGGTAAACGACAGTCCACAGGCCAAATCTGGCCTACTGCCTGGTTTTGTAAATAAAGTTTTATTGGAACACAGCCATACCTATTCCCTTACGTAGTGTCTAAGACTGCTTTCACATCATAGCAGCAGAATTGAGTAGTGTGACAGGCTGCAAAGCCCACAAACAAATACTATGTGAGCCCTGCTCTACACCATGAGCCCCACAAGGGCAAGGACAGTGTCTGTTTGGTTCATTGCTGGACCCTCAACACTCAGCACAATGACCAGTGGTTGGTAAGTGGTTGAGAAATATTTGTCAAATTGCATTCAAAGAATATACAGTCACAGGCTAAGTCTGAGACCTCCCTAGGGTTCCTGGATCCCCAAGTAAGCTGTGACCTTTGATTTCCAGTTCTGTGTCCCCAAAGGACAAGAATGAGGTCAGACTCCCAGGAGACAGAGCGTCTGTGTCACCACTGACCACCCAAGGAGCTCAGGAGAGGATGGCAAGACCTGAGGCTGCTCTGAAGGGGGTTCCACCCCTGTGGACGATGTGGACTTGCACCTCAAGGCTGTTCCTGACACCAAAGCAGTGGTTCTCAATCAAGGACTATTTTGTCCCCCAGGGGATAATTTTCAATGCCTTGAGGACATTCTTGCTTGTCACCTATGAGGGACTGAGGAAGAGGGTAACCACTAGTGGCACCTAGTGAATAGAGGCCAGGAATGCTGCTAAGGATTCACAAATGCACAGGACAGCCCCACGCAACAACGAAGATCTGGCCAAAAACGTCAGTAGTGTGAAGGTTGAGAAATTTTACTCTGAAGTAAGGGTTCTTGGTCCTGCTTGCACCTTAGAAACACCCAAGACTTGGGCTCCAGCCTAGATCAATGAAAATAGAACTTCTGGGTTAGGGCCCAGGCATCAGCATTTTTATAATCTTCCCCAGGTGATTCTAATGTGAAGCCAGCCTTGAGAACCTTCTGACTAGAGCCACTTCCTGGGGAAAGCGTCCAAGGATGGAGATGCACTAAGCCCCCAAATTACCCTGGATAGTCTTCACCTCAAACATTTGGCCCCATAGCCAGGCCCTGGCCTGGTCACTTTGGCAAAGCTGGCTGCTACACTCATGAAGTATTATGGAGCACTGAGGGGACAGCAAAGCCCCTCTTCTTCCCCTTCCATCCCCTGCCCATCTCTGAAGGGGGAGGGGTACTGGTGAAGGAGAGGGGAGGGGCTGGGGAGCACAGCTGGGATTCCAATCACCTCCGACCACAGAAATCCATATCAAGCCATCTTTCCCCCTTCCCCCCTTCCAAGCTTGATTCTAGAGAGAAGCGCCCCCTTCCTGAAAGTAACCCAGAGGCCCCAAGCTGATGTGGAGAGAGGGGCTCAGCAGTTGTGGATGCTGGGGAGGAGGGGCGGGAGTCCATAGCTTCCTGAGCTGGCCCTAGTTTGGGGAATGTGTGTGAAGCTCTCTGCACGTTTTGAATCTGAGCAGCTCCTGGGCCTGAGCAGGCTCCCTGTCCAGTGAAAGGAAGGCGCTGGGTGGGTGAGGAAAGATGGGTTTCTCTGCCATGGGACAAACTTAACCTGTCCCTCTAAAATGGCAACTCTACTAAGCAGACTCAGTCTGGCTCCACTACTCCCTCCCCAAGATAGAACTGAGTATCCATACCAGACTGTGGGCTTTCTTCTTCAGGGAGAGTCCCCACCCACCTCCACTGCTTTCCTGGGCCACAGAAGCCCCAGTCCCAGCCTAGGCAGTGCCAGCCAACACTGCTTAGCATGGAGTGTTGGGAGGAAGGGAGGCTGGAGAGAGTGGGCTTCCATGGGACTTCCTGACCAGGAAGACTCCTTCAGAGGCTGCAGAGATTCAAGATGGAGGAGGCCACAGTTCAACCAGGGTTTCACAGTAAGCCTGCAAGGAAGTAAGTTAGGCCAGACCTGGACCAGATCAGGGCCAATTCCTGAGGCCTAAACTGGGAAGCCAATTCCAGAGGGTCAGAGCAGAGGTACCAACAGAGTGAAGCTGAGAGGCAGATTTGTGCTGCACAGAGTTAATGCTGGAAAGAGCTCTCTGAAATTGACAGATGAGGCTCCTGAGAGCACCAGAGCATGATGCTGACTGCCTTGCTTGGGTGAGGGCAAAGGAAGTGGGTGGGAAATGGCAGGCAGGTGACATTGGAGTCAGACCCTGAAGCACAAGGGAGAAGTTGCCAAAGACAGGGATGAGTAATCAAGTGGGAGGACAAATGGGGGCAAATGCCCAGAGGTTAGCTGTTTCTGGGATTGGCACGTTTGGCCTTGTGGATAGAACACATGGTGTGAACAGGCCAAGGGTGACAGAGCCAGGGCAAGGGATGGGCGTGTTGGAGTTGGAAGGTCTGTATGTTCACCCAGATGAGAAACCTGTCTTTATCTTGAAATTCATCGGGAGTTATGGGTGTACTTGAAGCAGGGTAAGTGATGTGATCAAATTTAACAAATATAACATTTTTCCCCTCATGGTTGGAGGCTGGATTGGGGCATGAGAGGGTCTAAGACCTGAACACAAGGGACCAGCTGGAGGCCAGTGCCATGGTCTGAGTGTAGACCCACGAGGTTGACAGAAAGCATCAGAAGTGGCAGAGAGACATTGTGGAGCTACACTACTTGAAAGTCAGGATGAGGAAGACTAGACTATCTTTTGGAAACTCCCCTCAGAGTTCTACTCACTTGTCTGAAACATTCTAAGAGCTCCTGATGGCTCTTAAAATCTAAACTCCTTCCAGTGGCCTATGAGGTCCAGGTGCCCTGATGCCTAGCCATTTCTCCAACTTCATTCTCCTCCCAGGCACACTATATGCAGCTTCTCTCAGTCCCCAGCTAGTAGCTCCACGCTCTGCCTTACTCTTGCCCTTGCCACATGCTCCTCTCCACCTGGAACACCCCAGCCTGCCCTCACTTCCCGCCTCCCCCTAGCCCAACAACGCCGTGCACTGGGCTCCAGCCTCCTCACTGTTTGGGCCTCGGCTTTCTGGGAGGTCCTCCACGATCTCCACCCCTCTTATAGACTCCCTCAACCCCTCAGACTGCTCCACATCTCAGCTCTTAGTAACCTGGAGAGAGATTTTTCTGTCGGATGTGGGAAGGCCGGGAACACAATCACTTGTTCAACACTGTCTCTCAGCTCTGTGCCCAGCGCTGGCATGTGGTCAACGAACATAGGAGGGAGGAAGGAGAGAGGCATGTTGAGAATGATGCACGGCTGATAGGTGCTGACGTTATTCCTGGAGATCAAGGATGGATTTTATTTTGGGGGCTGGGGATAGATGAGTTTAGATTAGACCCAGTTGAGCTGGAGTTATGGGAGGTCACTCCAGAGGCCATATTGAGTCAGCTGTCAAGTCTGTGGGCTTGGAGCTCAAGGAACAGTTTGGACTGGCCCAGTCTCCTGTGAGCTGAGAGCTGAAGCTGTGGGAATGAATTTGAAACTTGATGTTTCTGATTCCTAAGTAAACAGCCAGCCAAGAACCAGTATATTTTGAAACACTGGTAGCCAAGGAGGAGATTGGAAGAGGTGAAGGGAGGTGGTGGGAGGTGGCGCCCTCCCCTGGTGGGGTTGAGGGGATCCCTCCCCTGGAAGTGCCCCAGCTGTTCCACAGTTCCTCCAGGAGAGAGGCTGGAGGGCCTGGCGTGGGAAGGAGGGCTGGACAGAATAAAGGTCCCCCTGGCCAACCTGTGCCCCACTCCTGACAGGTGCCCTGAGTTCTCCTTGGGTCCTTTCCCTGGTTAGAGCCTGTGGATCTCAGTTTGCTGTGGGTCCCCCATGTTCATTTACTCACCAACACCCCTTCTCCGCCGCCTACCCGCTGTCCTCTGTAACTCAATGCTCTTGCTCCTTCCTTAACTGGGCCTGGGAACCTTGCCAAACATTGAGCTTCCTGGCCTGAGGATGACTCAGGCTTCCCTCCCCAGCACCACCCCCAGCCCCTGAGCGATACCATAGGCCAAGCAGGGAGAAGAGCTGAGGGGACAGGCTGACTCAAGGAGCTGGATAGGCAGGCCCAGGCTCCTGTTCCTAGTGTCAGCCAAGTAGCATCCACCAGGGGCTGAGGGTACTGCAGACAAGGCGTCAAGGCTAGGAAGCAATGGGAGGCCTGGCAGGCTGGCATCAGCAGTCAGACATGATAGTACCCTAGGAACCAGCCTGTCAATAAGCACCTCTTCTGTTGCAAGCTCAAACCCTGTTTGCAGCAGGCCAGACCTTCTCACTTATAGCCTGAGAGTTTTCCACTAAAAGTGAAGGGGCCACTCAAGGGTTCTAGGGACCACAGACCTGACCTAAATTCCTGATGCCACCTCTTCTAGTGCTGGATAAGCAAGTCACTTTGCCTGAATGAGCCTCAGTTTGCTCATCTATACAATGGGGAGAAGAATACCCTCTTCCCAGGGCTGTTAGGAGGATTAAATGGAGGAACAAGTGGAAAACACTCTGTAAACAGTCAAGGGCTGTAACAGGAAGGGTGTTATATTTATCTAGAGGGTTAGGATGGAGAAGAAAAAACAGGTGGCTCTCTGCTTTTCTGTCATCTGGGGGCACATTCCCCAGTTCTTTCCACTTGATACTATGGGATTCCTTGAGGCCTCGGTCCATGGAAGGTCAGGGCTCAGAACGGTGGTTGCATACTTTGCTGGAGGATCGGCAAGTGACTTGACTTTTCTGTGCTTTGGTGAGCTGTGTTCAGAGGGGCAGAGAAAGGGAGAATTTCTCTTCTCACTCCTCTTCCAAACTCTCTCTCTCCCTGTGGCTGGTGTGATCAAAAGAGAGGTTCACACAGAGGTGAGGCCCAAAGGCCCAGTGTTCTTTCCCAGATGTGCTGGGTGCGGGAAGCAGTGGGGAGGCAGGGGGAGGGGAGGACTGGTGGAGGACAGAAGAAATGTGGACATGTGGAAGGCAGGGCCAGGGCCGGCCTGTGTATGTGATCAAAGGCAAAGGGTGGGGTGGGGCAGGGGTGGGGGGTGAGTTCCTTGCATTGCTGAGGGTTTAGTGCTTTCTCTTGGTTGCTTGGATGCCTTGGTATTCCCCTCCTCCCCAGTGTTGACCACAGGCCTGTGCCTGTAGCCCCCACTCAGGCCTAGTGTGAGTGAAGGGCAGCCTGCTTACCTGGCCACTAGCAAGCACGTTGGCGGATCACTTGCCTGGCCAGCTGTCAGAACCCTACCTAGCTGACTGCCGCCTTTCCTAACTGTTGTGTGTGTACGCATGGGCCACGAGCTTCCTGGACTCTCTGTTGGAGGACTGCCCTGCCAGCAAGTTGCCCTCAGCAAGACTATGTGAGGCATCCCGCCGTCCCACTGCCCGGCGCTTACCAGCCTCCAGTGTGTGTGAGAAACGGCCTGTGCTGTGGGTGGGTCTGAGTCTCTTAGTCTCTTGGCTCAGGGCAGCAACCCCTGTGTGGTGGTGTGGGTGGATGCAAGCTCGTGTTCTAGGCTAGAGGAGGTAGAGTTCAGCTCTGCGCCTCCTCCAAGGGCAGGAAGATAATAGTAGAAATAGTGGCTTTGTTCTGGAGGACAGGAGGGAAGATGCAGGCTCTCTGGAGCCCACTCCAGTACCCCCGGGATGCTGACTGCCGACTCAGTCAGGAAGTGCGCCTTCTAAACAATGCCTAGGCCAGCCTGTCACGAGCCCTACTTCCCATCCTTGGTGGGAGTCTTAGGGGAGACGCCTCTGAACCATTGTTCTCAGGGACAGCTCACCAAGGTCAGGTCCAGGCCAGGATGGTGTCTTGAGCCCCCACATCCTGGGATGAGGCACATGATGTCTCCTCAAGCCTTTGTTCTTGGCTGGGCAGGCAGCCACTCAGGATGCCATGGTTTGCTGGGATGAGGGCTTAGGGTAGACAGTGCTCCTTTTTCTTTTCCTCGGGAAGAGTTTATGGGGGTACACTGAGGAAGGGAGCAGACACTTGATCATAGTGGAGTTGGAATCATACCACAAAATGGGAGAAAGCCCAACATGTATGTAATTGCCCTTTAGAGTTTCGGCTCTGTGTGGGTAGGGACTTTGCTTTATTTGGGGCTGAATCCTCAGAACCTAGAACAATGCCTGGCACATAGCAAGCATTCAAGAAATATCTATGACTGTATGAACCTCTCTGCTTTCCCATCTGGTGCTCCACCCACATGACTAAAGTCTGCCAAGTTGCAGAGTACTCTGGACTCACAGACAAACCTGGGTTCCAGTTTGATCTACCTCACTTTCCAGCCAGATGACCTCAAGACTCAGTTTCCTTACCTGTAAAGTGGAGATAGTTATTCTTACCTCTGAGTTGCTAGGAAGATTTTTTTGAGATAACTTTTGGAGCTTTCCTGGCCCATAGTATGTGTTCCTTAAAGGTGAATCCTAGCCCCTTTCTTCTCTCTGAGTCTTCTCTTGTCCGGGCTAAACAACCAACAGCCTCAGGCATTCCTTATTATCTCATTTTGAGCCCCACAACAGGCTCTGTCATGTGTGATGCTGTCTATATCCCCATCTTACAGATATGGAAACTGAGGCTCAATTAGATATATTCTGGTTACATAGTAAGTGCTAGAGGTAGGCTTTGAATGCCATTCTATCTGGCTCTTGGCCTTTTTCTCTAATGCAACATTTGACTCTTAGCATTCACAATAGCATATGCCTGACATTCTTAGCTGTGTAACCTCAGGCCCCTCACTACATTTCCATAAGCCTCGGTTTCTTCAGCTGTCCAATGGGAATACTTATCCTGACTGCCGGGGCGTTGATGACAATCCAGGGCTGTTGGCCATGTCAGCCATTCTTCGCCTGCCCCCTGCTTCTCTCCCAGTGATTGACAGACACTGAGACTCTGACCGCCATCCTCCCCAGGCATTTCTGGCAAGGGTGGCTGGGACTCTAGCCTTTTTGCTCTTTTTCCAGGAAACATATCTGAATGCAAGTGAGTGCGAAGGACATTATTAAAGGGATAACACTGGGTCAACTCTAGTTTATTAAAACAGCCGTAAATCATTTTTTAAGACTATTATTAGCAACAAATGACTTTCGCCACATTGTGCAACTGATTGTGACACACCAGTGGGTCATGGTCATAGGGCCTCAGGGAGAGTGGCTGGTGTTTCTGATAGGCTTTTTGTGAGCACATATATGGAACTGCATATGGCAATGCAAGCAATGATTAGTGTTGTTATAATAATTACCATTGTTCCTATCCTGGGAGACCATGTGGTACAAAGATTAAGACCATGAGTTCAGGAGCCAAACTGATCGAGATCAAACACAGGCTCTGCCATTTTCTAGCTGTATGACATTGAGCAATTTGCTCAAATTCTCTGTGCCTCAATTTCCCCATCTAACAAATGGGAATAATAAGAGGAGCATCTGCTTCCCAAGATTGTTTGAGGATCAAATGAGATCATGTAAATAAAGTGATTAATACAGTGTTTAGTTCAAGGGTCAGCAAGCTACAACCTATAGGTCACATATGGCTCTCTGCTTGTTTTTATAAATAAAGTTTTATTGGAACCCAGCCAGGTTAATTTGTTGCCCATCATCTCTGGCTGCTTTTGTGCTACAAAAACAAAGTTGAGTAGTTGCAACAGAGGTTGTATTCCCTTGTTCAGTTGCTCAGTCATATCTGACTCTTTGCAACTCCATGGACTGCAGCATGCCAGGCTTCCCTGCCCTTCACCTTCTCCCAGAGCTTGCTCAAACTCATGTCCATTGAGTCGGTGATGCCATTCAACCATCTTAACCTCTGTTGTCCCCTTCTGCTCCTGCCTTCAATCTTTCCCAACTTCTGTGTCTTTTCTAATGAGTTGGCTCTTCTCATCAGGTGGCCAAAGTACTGGAGCTTCAGCTTCAGCATCAGTCCTTCCAATGAATACTCAGGGTTGATTTCCTCTAGGATTTACTGGGTTTATCTCCTTGCAGTCCAAGAAACTCTCAAGAGTCTTCTCCAACAGCACAGTTCAAAAGCATCAATTCTTTGGTGCTCAGCTTTCTTTATAGTCCAACTCTCACATCCATACATGACTACTAGAAAAACCATAGCCTTTACTAGATGGACATTTGTTGGCAAAGTAATGTCTCTGCTTTTTAATATGCTGTCTAAGTTTGTCAAAGCTTTTCTTCCAAGGAGCAAGCGTCTTTTAATTTCATGGCTGTAGTCGCTATCTGCAGTGATTTTGGAGCCCAAGAAAATAAAGTCTGTCACTGTTTCCATTGTTTCCCCATTTATTTGCCATGAAGTGATGGGACCAGATGCCTTGATCTTCGTTTTTTGAATGTTGAATTTTAAGCCAGCTTTTCCACTGTTCTCTTTCACCTTCATCAAGAGGCACTTTAGTTCCTCTTCACTTTCTACCATAAGGGTGGTGTCATCTGCATATCTGAGGTTATTGATATTTCTCCCGGCAATCTTGATTCCAGTTTGTGCTTTGTCCAGCCTGGCATTTCACATGATGTACTCTGCATAGAAGTTAAATAAGCAGGATGACAATATACAGCCTTGTCGTACTCCTTTCCCAATTTGGAACCAGTCCGTTGTTCCTCGTCCGGTTTTAACTGTTGCTTCCTGACCTGCATACAGGTTTCTCAGGAAGCAGGCAAGGTGGTCTGGTATTCCCATCTCTTCCCTGGTCTCTTTCAGAAAATATCTGCCAACCTCTGTGCTAGTTCATGGAGGAATTGCTCACTAAATGTGGGCTGTTATCATTTCATTGTATTTAATTCTTTTGAAAGCCCATTCATTGTAAAAAAAAAAAAAAAAAGAAGCAGGGGTACAAGTGTAGAGAGGGAGTCTAAGGCAAGGATGGTACAGGATTGAGTGTGGAATCCAAGCCCACTGACTTCCTGTCCAGGGAATTTCTAGTACATGACATTAACCTGAGATCCCCTATGCTTGGAGTCCTTGGGCTCAATGTTCTTCCTTCAGGACACGGAAGGAACTGGCTTAGTTCCCAGGCCAAGTGATGCCAGTTACAAAGCCCAGGGGTATTGCTCTCTTCCTGTGTCAGAGGCTCTGCCAGGTCAGCAGACACAGAGCAGCTTCTTTGCCTCCTTCAAGTCCATCAGGATCCTTCTGTAGCTTGCTATACTTGGGTCCATTGCCCTGGTAGGCCAGGCTGGGCTTGGCAGCCTTTCTGGGTGATTAATGTTTCTGTTCCACTCTCAGAACTCTTATCTGCTTGCTGGCCTTGCCCTTGCTCTCGTAATGGGCTAGTTTAGGCCATTTACATTTCCTTTGGTCTGCTTTCCTGTCCAACAGCAACTATGACATAAGTATGTTGCTCCCCCTTATCCTTAATCCTCTCAAGCTGCCTTGTTATCTTTAATTTCCTGTCCACTTCCCTTACTGGGGAGCTAAGTAGAGCAAACTCAGGTCCAAAGTGGTGGGATAGCATGAGAAAGCTGATAGATGCTCACCCAGGGTCCCTGGAGCCCAGAGAGGCAGCTTGGGCTCCAGAGCCTGTGAAGGCCGGCAGGACACAGTGCTTCCCAGTTTGGACCGCCTTTGTTAACAAGCATAAATCATTGGTGGGACAGGGATGGAAGACCTCTGAGGTCCTTTCCTCCTAGCTTGCATGGTCTAGGAGTCTTGAGATTTCATTTTGATAGTTTCAGTAGTCTTTAGCTTCTCCACCTCCCCTTGGTACATGTATCACACACTATTCCTGTCTCCTCTGTCTGTCTTGGGTCTCAGGGCTCCAGGAGTAGCAGACCCAGGACTAATTCTAGATAAAGTGAGCTTGAGTATGTGTATATGTGAGTGTGTATGTACATACACTGTATATGCAGACTCATGCATGATCCTGGGACCAAGGACCCCCTTTGACATGGGGTCTGGCATATGGTAAGCACTCAGGACTGCTCCTTTTCTTCCTCTCTTGGGTGACTACAGTGCTTGACACTGCACAGAGCTAGTTGGGTGGGCGCACAGTAGATAGTCAATCTGTGTTTATCACATGAGTAGATTGAATAGGCGTGTTCTTCCTGGGGGTGGGTTCTGTGTATATGTGTGTAGTTTATGAAATGTGTGCACTTTGAGTATGGTGTGGTATGCTCTGTGACCATGTGTACTATATGTATTTGGCATGTGAGCAAGAGTTTATAGTGTGCTGGTGTGTATGACTACAGAGGAGCGGGTACAGGCAGAGTGCAGTAATTTGGTTCAAGGCACAAAGTCTGAAGTTAGATTCACCTGCACTGGAATCCCAGCTCTGTATTTTTACATGTGGTGTATGGGTCCCTGAATTTTATAAGTCCCAGTTTCCTCATCTGTAGAAAGAGGGGATACAAATACCAAACTCACAGGGACATAGAGAACAGGAAATGTGCTAATGTAGGCGAAAGTCCTAGCATATGACCTGGCCCATGGTGAGTGTACAAGAGATGATAATTGCTGCTGCTGATAATTGGTATGTGGAGAGCTTGGCTGTTGGGGGCATCTATGGCATGCAGGGAGTGTGAGCATGTGCATGTACATGCCTGTATGGGGCCAAGTGAGTGAAGCAAGACCTGATGGGAGAGGCTGGAGGTATTGGGCAGACTCAGGGGATGCCCCCCTCACCCCAGAGGGAAGCAGGAGCAAAGACCACATGCACAGAGAGAAACCTGGACTTGTGTGAACGGAGCTGATGGCTTAAGAAGCCTCTTCCCCTCTCAGCAGCAGGATTCATGGCATGAGAGTGGGAATGGACAGTTTAGCTAGAGATTCAGAAACCAGTCCTCAATGGGGCTATTTATTGGCTTAAGAAATAGTCTCTCCCAGGATGCTATCTGGTTCTCACCCAGTGCATTTCAAAGCCCTGTTTGCCCAAGAGAGGGGAGGAGAGAGCTGGAAAGTTAGAGAAGAGACAGCAGGGAGCCAGGGAGCAGATGGGCAGCAGGCTGGAGGGTAGACTGGGAATGGTGGAAGGTGTGCAGGCAGTGTTGGGAAAAGGTGCTGAGAGAGGAGGGGGTCTTAGAAAGAGGGAGAGAACAGGAGCCTCTAGAAGGGAGAGGAGAGAAGAAGAAAGCAGTGGCACTGGGAAAGCCACCTCCTCCCTCTTTTTGGGTCTCGTGGAATCTCCTTTAGGCTGGGTATTGCAGCCTCTCTGACTCAGAGAGGCTGGTCCTAGGGCCATTCCATTATCCAGTAACTGCGTTTGCTGTTGAGAACATGAAAGGTGACCCAAACTCCAGAGTGATCCAGGGACACCTGGATATGTGGAAGAAGTGTTCCTCAGCCAAGGACTGAGTCTAAGAGCCAACCACTCTATGCCTCCTTAACACCCCTTCTTGGCATTTTCAGTCTACCCCTGTGCCCTGTACTTTGGCTTCTGTCTTTCAGGGTACCATCTCTCCTGGTCTGGCCTGGTCACTCTTGAGGCTCAGCTGGGGCTGATTTGCCTTGTACTCTGGGAATTGGTGTCTGGCTGCCCTTACCATCTGCTACTATAGGTCTGAAGTCTTGTCCTGTTTCCCTGCACTCTCCAGGATAGACCCGTATCCCTGAATGGGGACACATCCCTGGCCACAGTTAAGATGGACATCTGAGGATTTTAAAATTCCCACACTTTTGTCTCTGTCCTTATCCTCTTTACTTTCAACCTGAGTATCTACCAATTGTCTATGGGTCTTTGAATGCATGAACCAAAATATATTTCATTAATGATAAAAATGGTGGTGGTGGTGGTGATCATAATATTACTGCCAATGAATATAGAGCATGTCAATGGTGATGTTAATAGCATTGATGGTGATGGTGGGGATGAAGGTAAAGATGAGGAGGACAATAGAGGTGGTAATGATAGAAGTGATGATGGTAATGGCACATGTGGTAATGGCAATGGTGTTAACTTGGTCATGGTGATAAAGGCAGTGATAATGATGAAGGTGGTAATGTCTATGTTACAGATAAACATGGTGACAAGGAAGAGGAATGAGGGTGATGATGATGGTTGAAGTGGTAATGTTACTGATGATGATGGAAGTGGAGATAATAATATGGAGGTAGTGATGGTGGTGGGGAAGGTGATGGTGATGGGATGGTGACTGATGGAAGAATTAGTGATGTTGAGACATATTGTGGAGGCTATGGTGATGAAGATGGTAATGGGGGTGATGGAGAGGATGGTGATGTTGATAGCTGTGATAGCAATAAATATGGCAATGGAGGTGGAGATGGTGGTGGCAGTGGTGATGGTGATGAAGATTGTAGCAATTGACAATGATGATGGTGATGACAATTATGATAGCCAAGATTCTATAGGACTGCTCACAAGGTCTAATGTTTTCTATATTATTCTGGGCTTTTCTTTCAATACCTTCTATCTGGGTTTACTTTATTTTCCATCCTTTTCTATTTCTGGGGAATTTGAAAATTGGGCTAACCAATAAAGATACTGTTCAGCTGTTGGTTTCCAGAAGAGTAGCTGGGTCTTCTGGTCTTATTTGTTGTCAGGAGTGTTCAGGCAGTGACTTTCCCTATTTCCACTAAATTCAAAACAGCAAAGACTTGACATCATGGGCTAAAGTTAGGTATTATGAACAGCATCCTAACAGGGAGGAGTGCCATGCTGAAAAGTTACCCCAGGAAGCCTATGAAATATCCTAGCTTTAAAATGGCACAAAACAAGAGAGAGAGAGAGACCCATTGGTCTACATGAATCATGCCTAAAGGCAGGGAGATGGACACAATGATCTCTGTAGGCCAGAACTAACTGCAGGAGTCTGATTCTTTGCCTTGCTAGGCTGAAATGGAGGTGGATTTGTCTACTGCACCCTGGAGTTCCATCTCTGATGCGAATGGTGAGGAGATGAGAAGAGGAGGTTTGGGGAAGGAAGAGGCAATGCAATCCGGTGGTTTAGAGAAATGTCGGCATTCTCGTCCAGATTCTTTGTGGTTCTGAGTGGGAGGTAACCCAGGATGTGGGCCTCTGTGGCACTGCCTCCAGCCCTGCATCTGCCAAGAGGCTGTCCTTCAGGACCGTGGTTCCCATCCCCCAGCCAGGCAGTGGTAAGAATGAGGGAGAGGAAGGAAAGAGGGAGGGACAATGTTCACAGTTCCCAGGAGGAATCTTCTTTCTCCCACAGACTCTTGGAGTTCTTACCTCCTCTGCAGTTTTCCTTTTCCCTCCCTCCTCTCAGTTCCCTGATTTCTTAAGGCAACTCACTGAAGCCCATCAGGGATAAGCTTTCCTGTAGCAACTAGATGGGCACTGAAGCAATGATCAATGCCAAGGGAAGAGGGCACAGAATGTTGCCCAAATAGCATGGGCTTTAGAATCAGAACCAGGGCCAAGTCCTAACTTGATTACTTAATCATTGTGTGACTTTAGACCTCATGGTGCCACTCTCTGAGCTCTACTATAAAATGAAGACCAATCTCTCAGAGTTTTATAAGGATTAAATGAGATAATGTATATCAGGTACCTAATATTCTACTTGATACCTAGTAGATGTCCAAGAAACATCTGTTTTCTTTCCCTATTCTCTCATCACTTTTGGAAGGAGAGAGAGTAGTCATGGCCTACTCCACTTCCAGGCTCCTTGGCCACAAACATTTCCCACCTGGTTCTGCCATCTGAACCTCCCCCTCACATTCCACATGAGACTAGGAAAGTCTACAGAAGGTTAAAGGGGAAGACACCCCTTCCAGCCTGGGTGCCAAGTTTGGAGTTAGAGGACTTGCTAGTGGTACGACTTTGATCATTGCTTAACTTCTCTGGGCCTCAGTTTCCTCATCTGAAAATAAGGGTAATAATTCCTGCTCTGCCGGCCTCACAGGGTTGTAATGAGACTCAAATGAGATCATGCTGTGGGAAATGCAAAGTGCTGGATACATGTAAGGGTTATAGCTTAGTCTGTGATGGGGAGAGGGGAGGATTAGTCACTAGAGACTGGATTAGTGCCCAACTCAGAGGGCTTTTTTCCCCTTGGGGATACCAAGGCCAAAGTACTCCGGGGTTCAGGGGTGGCTAATATAGAATTGGAATCTAGCCAGGAGGCCATCCATGTTCAACTTGGGTGGAGTGGCACAGGGGGAGTTCATTTATGTCCTCTACATATGTCACAGGTAAATATGTCAATTATGAGGTTTGAGTCAACTGCCTGGGGACTTCTTGAGCCAGATGACAATCCCAAAGAGCCAAAGGCCTCCCTTCATCTCATCCTCCCACCCTCCGGTTTTACTGAGGTCAGAACTTGGCCAGTGTTTGAAATTAGCCAGTCCTTCCCCACCTGCCATGGGGAACCATGGGCCAGGTCTTCTGGGTGACCTGGAGTCAGAGTAGGGCTTCGGTTGAGCTGAGAGTTCTGATAGGGTACAGCTCTTTGTGGTACCCTCGGTCTACATGACCATGGGCCCAGTGTTGGTGGCCTGACAGCCCTCACCAGTGGTCTTCTTTCTCCCATGCCTACTTCCTCCTTCCTTCCCTGATCAACAGCCCACTCTTCTTTCTCTCCATTATGGCCAACTCCTTCACATCTTCAGCTCTCATCAGTGGGTCCTCTTCTTCCTGACCAATGTCTAATTCTCCACTCTCACTTTTGGGTAGCAAGGGTATCCATTCCTGCTGAATGCTCCAGGCTGATGACATAGCTTCCAACCTTACATTTCTCTACCCTTTGTTCCCTGTGTAGCAGGTTCCCAGCCTCTCACTACTCTGAAAGCCTCATTTCCAAGCGCCTATATTAGCCTCTGGCTCTGACTCCTCCTGCACCTTTTCTCAACTCCTGCCTCTAACTTCCCTGAGGGCAAGCCAGAGGCTCTCCTCCCAGCCCACCTCCTCTCCATTCATCCTCATTTCTTTCTACCACAGCATCTCCTCTCACCTCCTGACTCTGCTTCTAGCTCAGGCCCCTGCTTCTGTGGATGCATTCTTGTGCTCCTCCCGCCACAAGCAACCTGACCTCAGGATGCCCCCTCACTCCAAGTCAGCTTGGGTCCTGCCTAGCCGCCACCCACAAAGCTCAGTCTGGTTGACCCCTCCCTGTGGGCACCCCACAGCAGCTAGCTGCTGCCTGCAGTTCATTGGTGGGGACCACATGCCAGTCACCCCTGGAACCGGAGTTCAAACGTGGACCTCCTAGCCTGTGTTTGATCAGCTGAGGCCAAATCCACAGCCATCTAGGAAATGGCGCCCACCAGCTCAGCTCTATTCTGGAACCAGAGTCCTAAGGCAGGCCTGGCATGGCCCAGCAGCCAAGACATAGAGAGGGAGGGAGGGTGAAAGGAGGAAAGCTCTTTTTCTCTTTTCAGTGTATGTATGTGTGTGTTTTTGTGTGTGTATGTGGTGAGTGGGGGTGGTGGTGATATATGTGTTGTGTCAGTGTCGTCGGAAACTGTTGGGGGCCACAAGGGTGTTTGTTGGTCTGTCACTGTGCCGTGCAAGCACCCAGCACTGCCCCTAGGTGTTGTGTGCCAAAGGTTGGAGGGCTGCCATGCTGTGGGTATGGTGTGTGTGTCAGGTGATGTTATGTCCCAAAATGCAGGCTGGGCCAGTGGTCTGGGGTCTGGGGGATGCTTTGATGGGTGCGTTGTCTCACTGAGATGGGCTTGCTGTGGGGGGTTGCCCCACACTTGGCTGCTTAAGGACCTGGGTGTCATGGTGCTGATGTGTAGTGGGGATATGCTGTGTGTTGCTAGGTGTATGTGTCTGGTGGGAGTCTGTGACCCTTGTGGTGTGAGGTTCATGAACCTCATACCCAGCTCCCACTGCCTGTAGCTCAGACCTGGGAGTCTCCAATTTCAGATGAATTGGGGCCAAATTCTTGTATAAGTTGTCCCGCTTCCCACCCTACCCCCACCCTGTAGGTCAGGTCATCCTCCAGTTCTTGTGGTTTGATCCAAACCATCAACTGAAGTTCCCTGAATACTCGACTTCTGATGACCAGAGTGGGAGGAGTTAGAGGAGAAGCTGTGGGCAGAGAAGGAGGGGGAGAGGGAGGAGGGGAGAAGCAGGAGGAAAAAGGAGGAAAAGAGAGAAAGAAGGGAAGAAGGAAGAGAAGGAAGAGGAGGAGGAATAAGAGCAGAGGAAGGGTAGGGCATAGAAAGCCAATCAGAGGGCTTGCCTTAGCCCTGTAACACTCTTTTAGGCCCTGGAGATGCAGTAAATCCAAGTGAGGTTGGAGCTCAGAATGCCAAGTTCATGGGGTGGTGGGAGAGTCAATCAGTTAGACCGGGTTTAATCTGGGGGAGCAGAAAAGATGTTCCAGAGGAAGAGATGTTTTGGGCTGATGTCTGAAGGTGTGATGTATGAAATCTGCTCTGGGTTTCTGATTCCGGCACTTGGGAACATTTCCACTTACTTTCTTGGTTACCGAGGCTCAGCTGAGGGTGTTATCTTTGGATGATTCCTCTTTCCCCACATCCAATCAAGTTGGCAGACATTTCAATGGCTCCTGTGTTTAACCGTTCACTTGACAAATAGTCATGGAGCCTGGACTCTGCTAAGCTTGGTGCCTGGCCCCAGGAAGCCAGCCATGAGAAAGCAGGAGGAATTTATTGCCCACACGGTTCTCATCCTCTTGGTGCTGCCCTCCCTGCCACTGCTCTGCATCAGGCCTCTGGGCAGGACTCTGGTAACCTCTTCACTTCTCCCCCATCTCTAGGTTCACTCATCTGGCCCGTGTCCTCACTGCACTCAAGGGAACTTGAAAAAACTGTGTTCACTCAAGAAAATTCATTGTGGTCCTACTGCATGCACGGTAGTTTTAGACACTTGGCATATATCAGCGAAGAAAACCAAGTTCCCTCACGGAGCTAACAGTGGAGCAGGAGATGAATGATAAGCACTAATATAATAAGTAAATTACATGGCATGTTTGAAACTGGTACATATTTTGGAAAAATCAAAGTAGAAAAGAACTAAGGATTGGGGATACTAGAATGAGGGGCAAGATGCGAAATGACTTAAGATGGTCACAGTAGGTCTCATCAAGAGCAAAGACTTCAAGGCAATAGGAGAATTAGCCATCTAGCCATCTGGGCGAAGATCCTTCTGGATAGAGGCAACAGTCAGTGCAAAGGCTATGAGGTGGGAGTGTGCCTAGTATGGTTTGGGAACAGCCAGGAGACAAGTATGGCTGAAGTCCAGTGAATGAGGGGCTGGAGATACTGAGGGTCAGATTGCATGAGGTTTGGAGACCAATGTAGGGACAATAGCTTTTACTCTGAGCAAGACAGGAAGACTTGGGAGGATCTCAAGCTCCGTTGTAAGGGGATCTCATGGGCTTCTTGGTGGGGGAGTGTGGAAGGTGCATGGGCATAGGCAGGAACCAGTCAGGAGGCTACCACAGTGATCCAGGCAAACTCAAATAGATCAAATGGCAGGGATGGGTTTTGTGTGCTCTAAAAGTCTGGGCAGATAGGCAGGGCCCATGGAGGTGTCATCATTTCTGGCAAGCAGAATGATGTCCATAGAATGGCCAGACAGGCAGGCAGACCTAAGCTGGCCACTGACCACGTGCAGGGTCACGGGAAGCCCTAAGGTGTGCATAGAGCCCTTTCTGTTCAGGCCAAGCCTCTAAACCCACCCCAATCCCCAAATACAGCCAGTGGTGCTGGGCCAGGTGTAGGCTGAACATACACACTCATCCTGGAGCTTATGGAGCCCTTGCTAAGCCACTGTCTTACATATTTCTCCCGCTCTGCTATGCAATATATGTTCGCATCCCCATTTCACAACAACAGAAATAGTTGTGACTTGCATGGTGCTTACTATAACGCAGGCACTTATTCTCAGAGCTTTACATGCATCATTCGACCCTCACTATCATCCACTAGATATACTGTTATCATCTCCTTATATCGATACATGTAATGAAATTGAGGCACAGAGAGGTTAAATAACTTGCCCCAAATTACACAATTGATAACAGACAGAGCTAGCATTTAAACTGAAGCATTCTGGCTCCAGAGTTTGTGCTCTTAACCCCTATGCTGGTAGGAAAACAAAACCCAGAGACGGGAGTGACTTCCTAAAGTTACACAGCAAGTTTGGTGAAGTTCATATTTGCGCCAACACATCTGATTCACAGCCCAGTGATTCCTCCGACATGTCACACATTTCCCCAGCTTTCCACCCTACCACTCCAAGCTCACTACAGGCTCTGAGGGTCGACTATTGTCTTTAGACTTTATCTTCATTTTAAAAAAATGTTCTTTTGCTTCTTCCGCCCCCGCACTTGCATGTTTCCAAGTAGAAACTTGATGCTTTCACACAAGCCCATGCCCTGAATGGCAGAGGCCAGGACGGGAGGTTGAGCTGCCGACAAGTGGGTGGCATTTGCTGGAGGCATTTTTCCATTCAGTAAGTGTCTTCATCCCCCAAAGACTAAAGGAGAGATCTAAGTGAGGAGTGCCGTGGGCTGGACTGGAACAATCCCTCCCAAGCCTCCCCAAAAGGTACACACACGTTTGTGGTTGTTCATACATATGTGCGCCTGTGTTCTCACACATATGTCTGAATGAACAAGGTGTGGGGGGAGCAGTGTGTATAGGAGCTTCTGTATGCGTCTGGGCTTGTTTGTATTTATTGACGTCTGTGTGTAAAACTGCAGCGGGGGTGGGGGAGTGAGTACATGTGAGCCTGCGTGTGCCTGGTGCATGATGGGAGTGGGCTGGGTGTGTTCATGTGTCTATGTGTGGGGATGGGCATGTGAGGTTATGAAGTGTGAGCTAACCTCTGGGCCCTTCTGCTGATCTGGCTGATCTCAGCCTGCCCTGGCCATGTCGGGCACATCTGTCGGCCCAGTTCTGTAGCCCACATCAGAGATTGCCTGCCTCTCTGCTGCAGCTTCAGTCTCCTTTTCACTCCTTCCCAGCTCACAGCCTCTCCCTCAAGACCAATGTAAGAGAGGTAAGTACACACTAACCCAGGATCCTGAGATTCAGCACGATGATATTCCTGGGGGCCTGGGATCAGGCAGAGGCTGCCTCTATCGGAACAGGAAGGGCTATTCATTTGGAAGCACTCTGACAACTCTACTTTCCGCATGGCACAGATGGGGACTGTGTCTGTCAAAATGTAGTCAGGAAAACAGAAACCATCCTAGGTCTTTCAACAGAGGAAGTTTCATCCAGGAGGCTAATCCAGGTAGCACAGACTCAGGAGTCAGACAGGCTGATTTTAGGTCTTGGCTCTGCTGTTTATTTGCAGTTTGACTTGAGTAAGTTACTTAACCTCTCTTGCTTGTGTCCTCATCTGTAAGCGAGGGATGAAAATAGTACTATGTAGCTCACAGGCTCATGGGGAGTATAAATGAGCCAATGTATGTAAAAGTGTTCAGAGCAGTGCCTGGCACAGAGTGCTACATAAGTACAAGTTGTTGATGGCGGCTGAGGAGTTGAGATGGAATTTCTAGGTGTCTAGGATTTGCTCCACTTCAGGAGGGCACTTTCCTCTCTCTGGATCTCTGCCTGTCCCAGTATCTAGTCAGGAAATTCTTACACACTGCCAACATAATGGCAGAATCAGACAGTAGGCAGCACTTGGCTGCTTAGCTCTGAGCTGGAGCCTCACACCCTCTTTTACCCACAGTGCTCTTCATCAGCTTCCAGATGCGCACACACATCTGGATGCACATCAGAGGCTCAACCCATTCCAGGCATGGCCCCAACCCTGTAATCCCAACACCTTGGAACATCCTCACACACCTGCACAGCTCATGATTCACAAAGGACTCACCAGCCATTAGCTCATTTGGCAGGCATGACAATACTGGGAGATGAAGATTTTTAACCTTCACCCCCCCCCCCCGCCCCCCGCCCGACAGTTGAAAGCTGAGTCTGAGAGGTTGATCAACTTGCCCAGGGACACACAGCTAGTACATGTCAGAACCAGGGTATGAACTCACATCTGTCTGACTCCAGGCCCACATTCTTAGCCAGTCTAAGTCATAACCTCCGAGGGTCTGTAGACATGGTCTCCCCCACAGCAACCTAAACCCCTTGAGACTTCTGTGCTTATCAATCAGTGTCCAGCAGTACCTGGCAGAGAGTTCGGTGCCTGATGAGGTACATCCCACAGGGCAAACTCAGCCTAGAAATAGGTTTGGTTTAGCTTGTAGAATATTTCTAGGAAGTTTAAGATCAGTCATCAAGATTGCAAAATGGGATTATTTTGTGTAAAAATCCTACTTTCTTCTCCTCTCTAAAATTTTAGGAGCCCTGGGCTTGCATTCAAACATGGAAACAAGCGAGGAGCTGCTGCTCTAGGAGATGGGGCACGTGTCTTCCATTTTACCCCAAACCTGAGCACTCCCTACTGGAGCCCCAGCTGCCATTCCTCAACTTGCTTGTACCAGACTTCCTGTTACTTGGCCTGAATAGGCATCTGGGCCAGTGCCTCCTGGGGCAGAGTGTGAACCCAAGGGAAAGCCTGGGACCAAAGTGGCCGTCTACCCACATGACCTATCCAATATTAGCTACGTATTCATCTGCCCCCTGACCCGTTCACTCAGGCCTCTCTCTTTCAACCCCATCTAGCAGAGGACTTGAGACAGGGGCGCAGACAGGTTTTTGCTCATAAATCAAGGGCTTTAGGATGGTAGCAGATAGGGACATTTCTTCTGGCCAGAGTGAAATCAGGGGAAGCTTTCAGGATGAAGTTGCATTTGAACCTGAAAGGATACACAGGCTTTTGGATGAATAGAGATGGTAGCAGAAGGGAGGGTAGAGTTAGCAGCAGGAGCAACAAGACAAGGAGGGAACAAAGTCTATGTTGTATGCTGATATGCTTGAATGGTTGAGTATGACTGGATCTTGGGGTGACGGAGGGGAGTAGGGGAAGAGGGAACAGGAACTAACATTTGCTGGCCCCTCATCTCTGGACATCCTAGTCCCAGCCTGGCACCCTGTGAGGGACATGCCTGCAGTAACCCACGTAGTTCTCACAGTGATCTTGTGACTACAGAGGAAGTCATTATAAATGAGTGAATTGAGGTTCAGAGGTTGGGCCATTTGCCCCAAACCGCACAACTAGTGGAAGAACTAGAAATTCTCCCAGGTCCGTATTGGGAGACAGCAACCTGGGGAGCCAGAGAAGGCTTTGAGCAGGCAAGTGGCCTGGTCTGTCATGCCATCTGGTATACAAGCAGGTGGCCCAGAGGATACGGGTGGGGAATCCCAGTGTGTCTTCTGCCTCCTCCCCCCACCTCCCACAGCTTGCACTCACCAAGCCCATTGATCCCACCTTCTAAATAGCTCTCCAACCCCACTGCCTTGCCTTTAAATCCAGGCCCCCATTCCTCTCATTTGGATCATGGCAGGAATCTTCCACTTAAGTCTCCCCACTCACATTCTTTCTCTCTTCTCATCCACTCTCTGGCCATAGCCAGAGTGAACTTCCAAAAGGTCAGAGCTGACTGTGTCACCCCCACCCCACACTTACAGCCACTCATTTGCTGGAAACTCTCCAAACAGCTCCCTGTTGTCTGAAGGGTCTGTTTTTTCATCAGCTTCTGCCTCTGTCTGGACTGTCCTTTCACTCCTCCATGCCTTTCAGTGTCAGCTGTACTCATTACGTAACCTAGGACTCAGTTCAGGTGCTACTTTCTCCTGGAAGCTTGTCCTGAGTTCTCTCCTTCTTCCATAGCTGGGTTAGGCAGCCCTGCCCTGGATTCTCAGAGCTCCCTGGGCTCACCTCCATCACGGTCATTTCCTGTGCACCCTGCAATAACAGCCCCTTCTTTCATAGTCTCTTTCAAGACCAGGCTTCCTCCCTGGCAGAACTGAGGGGCCAGTAGGGTACAGTGGCTAAGAGCATGAACTCTGGACTCAGAATGCCTGACTTTGAACACTGGAACTGTCATGTAGTAGATGTGGGCACTTGACTAAGTCCCTTTGCCACTCTATGCCTGTTTCCTTCTGTAAAAACGCAGATTATAATACCTTCAATCTAGTTTTTATGAGGAAAAAAAGGGGAGAGTCCACATAAAGCACTTAGAACAGTGCCCAGCTTACAGTAAGTGCTCAATAAACGTGGCTATTAGTACTCATTTCTGTAGCCCCAGGGCTTGGCATGGAGTAGAAGTTTGGTGGCTTGATGGGGGGTCTGGAGTACCATGGGTCAGAGGAGACTGGTCTTCTTAGAGGGAGGTCTCACTGGAAGACGAGCTCCTTGCTAAGTGTCTGGAAAGGGGTTGCCCCCCCACCCAGGGAGCAACTTCAGAGCTAATGGCTGCTGCATGTGGCAGCTCCTATCTGCTCCGGTCTCCAGCCTCCCCCACCAATGTGGTTCTAATAGTCAGCTGACACCTCATTAGCCTAAGTCCAGGCCCAATTCTGCTGCTGCGCAGTGAGTGAGCAAGCCACTGGGGTCCAGAGCCTCGTTAGGGCCAGGCCCTCACCAGGGCCAGAGGGCCCACAATTGCTCAGAGCCCAGTCAGTGTGTTTCCAATCAGCAATTAGTCTTTAATTAATGGGGCTTGCAAAATGATTGTTTTCCCATCTGAATGGCGGAGTGGGCAGGGAGCTGGCAGGAATGGCCATATGGGGAGTGTTAGGCTGGAGTTGCAAGAGGAGACATAAAGAAAGGAACCAAATAACCCAATTTGGGCCCAAATCGTGGCCCTGGGCAAGCTGAATGGCACTCAGCCCAGTGGCAAATGAAAGCCAGGCCTGGGCTCCTTGTGGCACCTGCTCTTGCCCAGGCTCCAGCATCCCGAGTGGCTCTGGGGATGGCCAAGAGGATATTCTGTGGAGCCTCAGTTTCTCCAGATGCACCATGAGAGGTTTACTGGTGGTTCTCCAGGGGCCCTCATAGCTCTGGGGCACTGACAGAATTGCCCACGTCACACATCGCTTAGTGGGAAAGCTGGTTCTCCCTGCCTGACATCCCATCCAGGCCTCATCTCTAAAATGGTCATCACCATTTCTACCTCTTAGGCTCATTGGGGTGGAAAGGAATTCTGTAACCTGAGAAGTACTGTGCTGGTCTCCTGGGGCTTGGGACTGGGAAATCATCTATCAGCTTCTGGGAGTTCCTGTCCTGAGTGCCTCTGAGCCCGGTTCTCATACCCTTAGACCCACCAGCCAGAGAATGAAGAGTCAATGAGTTTGAAAACCACTGTATGCATTGAGCAGCTGCTGAGTTTGTCCACTGCACTATCCCATTGAGGTTTTGCTATAGCCCTCCTAGGCAGGGATTTTTTTTTTAATTGGAGGAAAATTGTTCTACAATGTTGTGTTGGTTTATGCCATACAACAATGTGAGGGATTGATTTTATTGCCCCCAGTTTACAGAAGAGGAACCTGGGCTCCTGGGCAGTTTACTGAGTGAGCACTGAAACCAGAGGCCCCACTTTGGAGCCCAAACACTTAACTACCAAATTAGGGGACAGTGGGTTTTTTTTGGGTGGGGGGAGGACCCATCTTGGGTGACAGTTTGACACCCTTCCGCAACATCTAGAACCACAGGCAAAGGACATCAGCCTTGGCCAAGCCATTAGTGATAAACTTATTCAGCCCTCTCATGGTGTGCATGAGGAAACAGATCCAGAAAAGGTAGAGATGTGTCCAGGATCATACTGTAGACTCTCGACAGTTCTGGGCTTGAGATCCAGCTTACTGACTCCTAGGTCTGTTCAATGGGAGCAGACTCCCATCCCCTGGGGCTTCTCCCTCTCCTTCATCCCTGCCAGCCTGTTGATTCTGGCTCCTAGATACACTGCTCATTCATCAGCACCTCCTCATTCCCTCTGTGCCTTCCTTGGGGTCAAGTCTTCTCCTACTCTCCCCATCCAGAGCAGCTGCTTCAGCCCCCTCAATGGCTTCCAGATGAATCTTCCAAATGTACACCTGGATCCTATGGCACACTTGCTCAGAAAGCCTCAGTGACTCCCTACAGTCTGCTGAATGAGGTACAAACTCCTCAGCCTGCCATCCAGGGTCTTCTACATAAAGCTCGAATTCACTTTTCCAGCTTTAACTCCATTTTCCCACTATTAAATCTTATACGTCAGTCAACCTGAACTCACCAAAGATTGGTTTCTTGCTCTGTAGGATTGTTGTGAGGATTAAACTAGTTGCTCTATGTAAAGTCCTTGGAACAGTGCCTGGCACAGAGCAAGGGCCATATTAGCATTGTTAAACAGATACAAAAATAATATGTGGACCTGCCTGATCTATGCCCATCTCCAGGTTTCTCTGCTCACTGGGTTCCCTAGACTTGCAGTGGCCTTTTCACCACTCTCTCTGCCTAGCCAAACCCTACCCAGCCTTCAAGGCTTTCAGCTGTCCCATGTTACTTCCTTCAGAAAGGCTTCCTGATGCCCTCTGCCATGGAATCAAACTGGTATTCTCTTCATCCTCTCCCATGGCTGCCTAGTCAGCCTTTTATTAGCCATCAGTGTTTGCATATGCTCTTGAGTAGCCTCAAAGCAACTTAAGGGTAGGTGACACAGTGTTGGGAACAGAGCACAGGTGTGAGCACCAGACCAACTAGCATTTGAATCACCCCTGCCAAATTCCAGCTGTGTGACCTTGTACCTAGTCTCTCTAAGCCTCAGTTTCCTCAGTGGTAAAATAGTCTGTACCTGACAGGCAACTTTTGAAGGGTTTGGCCCAAGAGTGTGTGACCTCTCTGGCACACAGTAGGAGTTCTCTTCTCGTACCCTTTTGTATTGAGAATCTAGAAAGGAGCCCTGTCAGTTTGGGGCTGAGACCTGGCTGCTTCTGGCCTCAGAGGTATTTCATAGGTGACTTTACCTTTCCCCATATTATGAGGCCTAGGTGACTGAGTCCTTCCCCAGTCCTTCTCTGGTCTAGCCTTCAGAACTTACAGCAGTGACCTGAGCTGGTCACAAAAGCCAGCTGCCCTTGTGTTTCTTAAAATGAAGTTTACCTGAGTCAGTGCCTTCTGGCAAGTTCACTCTAATCACCATCATGGGAATCAAAGGAAAGGAACCCTAGGAATTCTCCATGGGTTCCAGCCCACCAGCCAACTCCCCATGGCCTTGCCGAGGCACTTTCTTGGTCAGACTTTGGGTCACATCGGCTCCCATTCCCTGCATCAATGGCCCCATGTCTGGCCTCGCCGTCTGAGAATTCCCAGGTGGGCAGACTTGGAAACATACAGAATGCCTAGGAAGGCAAAAGGCCTGGATGTGGTTCTCACACTGAGGATGACTGGCCATGAATGCCGAGGTCAGTGCTTTCCCCTCTTTGACCTTCAGAATTTAATTTTCTACCGTGACACAGTCTTGGCCTCCAGGATCTCTCACCTCAAAGACTGAACTAGACCCTGATTCATCTTGCCTCCACCCTTTCCCACTTCAGTCTACTCTCAATACAAAATCCAGGAGGGTCCTGTTAAAACATTCACCACATCCTGTCATGCCTCTGCTCAAAACCACCTCTTGGCTTCTCAACAGCCATAGTAAATGCCAATGGTCTTATAGTGATCTGCTGCTGCTGCTAAGTCACTTTAGTCATGTCCAACCCCATAGATGACAGCCCACCAGGCTCCTCCACCCCTGGGATTCTCCAGGCAAGAACGCTGGAGTGGGTTGCCATTTCCTTCTCCAATGCATGAAAGTGAAAAGTGAAAGCGAAGTCGTGTCCAACCCTCTGCGACCCCATGGACTGTAGCCTACCAGGCTCCTCCGTCCATGGGATTTTCCAGGCAAGAGTACTGGAGTGGGTTGCCGTTGCCTTCTCCTTATAGTGATCTATAAGACATCAAATCGTGGATTTCCAATCTTGGCTGCACATCAGAAGCATCTAGAGAGGTTTTTTTGTTTTTTTTTTTTGTTTTTTTTTTAATGCTGAAACCTGGGTCTCATCCCCAGAGGTTCTGGACTAATTGATCTGGGATGCAGTCTGGGTGTGGAGAGTTAAAAAAACTCCCAAGATAAGTACTAGTGAGAACCACAACCCAAGTGATCTGTCTCTGCCTCCCCCCTCACCTCTCTGACTTTACTCTCCTCCCATTTACCCTGCTCCAGATACTGCTCTTGCTGTTCCTAAAACATTCAAGGAACACTTTCACCCAAGGACTTTGCACTTACTACTCTGACTGCTTGGGTTGTTTTTTCCCCAGCTACCTGTATGCCTAGCTCCCTCACTTTATTCAGATTCCTGCTCAGTTGTCACCTTCTCAGAGAAGCTTTCCCTACTCACCCAAGCTAAAATTGCACTTTCTGTCACCGCCATTATTCGCTGACCATTGCCATGCCTCGTTTTCCTTATAGCATTATCACTATCAGGCATGCTGTTGCTGCTGCTGCTGCTGCTGCTAAGTCGCTTCAGTCGTGTCCGACTATGTATGACCCCATAGACGGCAGCCCACCAGGCTCCGCTGCCCCTGGGATTCTCCAGGCAAGAACACTGGAGTGGGTTGCCATTTCCTTCTCCAATGCATGAAAGTGAAAAGTGAAAGTGAAGTCACTCAGTCGTGTCTGACTCTTCGCAACCCCATGGACTGCAGCCTACCAGGCTCCTCTGCCCATGGGATTTTCCAGGCAAGAGTACTGGAGTGGATTGCCATTGCCTTCTCCAATTATTAGGCATACTGTTTGCTTATTCATTTATTTATTTGTCTGTCTCCCTTCACTAAGATATCAGCTCCATGAAGACCAGGGCTTTGTTGCTCTATCTCCAGCATAGTGCCAGAACATAATAAATGTTTCAAAAAGGTTGGTTGGATAAGTGAATGAATCAAAACAATAGAAAAGGAAGCTTGAGAATTGGGTCCATATAGATTAGAATTTCCATATCAATCTTTTCTAGCTCTGTAACCTTGAGTAAATTATTGAACCTCTCTGATCTTCAGTTTCCTCAGTTGTTAAATGGGCTTAGGAAAGTCCCTCTTATAGAGTTACTATATAGACTTATTGTTCAAGCCAGGTGACTGGTCATTTGCTATTTTCCTACACCCTAGCTTTCCTGTAACAATCATTTAGCGTTTTACTTTGAAATGATTATTCACAGGAAATTGCAAAGACGGTACAGAGATGTTAGCAAGAATGGCAGAGTAAGGACTTCTAAAAAACCACTCTGCCATAAAAACAATCAAAACACTGGTAAAAAGAATCAGAATCAACTTTTTCATAACTCTGGAAATTAAACAAAGGTTAATCCGGGGAGTGTTCATTCAGGAAAAAAGACTGAGCCTTGGTAAGAATAGTGGAGTTAGGGGTATTTTAACTTGCTTCATCCTCATCCATGCTCCCCAGGTCTACAGTAGCTTTGAAAATGAACAGATCAAAATCACAGTGTAAAACAGCAACCTGGCAACCTCTAGAGGAGGAAGAATAGGATTGGAGGTCTTTAAAAGCCCCATTCTCAGAGAATTGTCATTGACCTATCTGGTGGTTCACATGAAGACACCACTTGCAAGGCTTGTCTTTATTTAACCAGACTAAGAGTTCATCCAGTGCAAACAACTTTTTCCTCAGAGATATTTGTTGAAAGCCATCAGTGGAAATTGTTTAATTGCTTAAAATGATGGCTGCCTGAAGTAGTAGGTAAGAGTTGGAACAAATATAGACTAACCAAAAACTTAAAAGGAAAAGCTAAATAATGGTATGTATATAGGAGTCTTGGAAAAGCTCTCATATAGTCTTAGAAATGTAGAAGGACACACAAGGCTTTGCACTTGCTCCTGAAATAACTAAGAAGGTCCTAAGCATTTACTTCAGGCTGACTTTTAGGCTCTGCACAAGCAAGAAGTGAAGGCTAAGGTTGAACTGTAAACTACCTGGCTGAATATTGAAGATGTACCCCCAATATTAACACCCAAACCTGTGGCAAAGCCTGAGAAATTTATTAGTTCCAGGCAATTAAGAAACTTTCTGTTTAATCATTATCTGACCACTAAACGAATCAAGCAGAAATTTCACTGACCACATATGACAAAGAATACACACTTTATGGAACTCATTCCAGAAAACTCACTAAATAAGTGAACAGCAACAACCACAACAGAGAACTACAACAACAAACCCTGATGAAAAGAGAGTCTGTATTTTTCATAGATACAATATTATATTATTTAAAATGTTCAATTTTCAACAACAAAAAAAATGAAACATGCAAATAAACAAGTATGGTCTATAAATAGGAAAAAAAGGAATTCATAGCAACTGCCCCTGAGAAAGCCCAAACATTGCACTTACTAGACAAAGACTTTTATAATATGTGCAAAGAGATAAGGGAAACAAAATCTAAATAATTAGAGGAAAATATAAAAACAATGTCTCACCAGATAGAGAATATAAGAGTAGATACAATATATGCAAGATCCAAATTCCTCCACAGCCAGTCCCTCCCATCAGGAAGCTTCTACAAGCCTCTTATGCTTATGTATCAGAGGGCAGACAGAATGGAAACCACGATTACAGAAAACTAACCAAACTGATCACTTTGATCACAGCCTTATCTAACTCAATGAAACTATGAGCCATGTCATATAGGGCCACCCAAGACAGATGGGTCACAGTGGAGAGTTCTGACAAAATGCAGTCCACTGCAGAAGGGAATGGCAAACTGCTTCACTATTCTTGCCTTGACAACCCCATGAACAGTATGAAAAGGCAAAAAGATAGGACACTGAAAGATGAACTCCCCACGTCGGTAGGTGCCCAATATGCTACTGGAGATGGGTGGAAAGATAACTCCAGAAAGAATGAAGAGATGCAGTCAAAGCAAAAACAACACCCAGTTTTGGATGTGACTGGTGATGGAAGTAAAGTCTGATGCTGTAAAGAGCAATACTGCATAGGAACCTGGAATGTTAGATCCATGAATCAAGGTAAATTGGAAGTGGTCAAACAGGAGATGGCAAGAGTGAACATCCACATTTTAGGAATCAGCGAACTAAAATGGACTGGAATGGACAATTTTAATTCAGATGACCATAATATCTACTACTGTGGGCAAGAATCCCTTAGAAGAAATGGAGTAGCCATCATAGTCAACAAGAGAGTCCAAAATGCAGTACTTGGGTGCAATCTCAAAAATGACAGAATGATCTCTGCTTGTTTCCAAGGCAATCCATTCAATATCACAGAAATCCAAGTCAATGCCCCAACTACTAACGATGAACAAGCTGAAGTTGAATGGTTCTATGAAGACCTACAAGGCCTTCTAGAACTAACACCAAAAAAAGATATCCTTTTCATCATAGGGGATTGGAATGCAAAAGTAGGAAGTCAAGAGATACCTTGAGTAACAGACAAGTTTGGCCTTGGAGTACAAAATGAAGCAGGGCAATGGCTAACAGAGTCTTGCCAAGAGAACACATTGGTCATAGCAAACACCCTCTTCCAATAACACAAGAGAAGACTCTACACATGGACATCACCAGATGGTCAATACTGAAATCAGACTGATGATACTCTTTGCAGCTGAAGATGGAGAAGCTCTATACAGTCAGAAAAAACAAGACTGGGGGCTGACTGTGGCTCAGATCATGAACTCCTTATTGCCAAATTCAGACTTAAATTGAAGGAAGTAGGGGAAACCACTAGACCATTCAGGTATGACCTAAATCAAATCCCTTATGACTATACAGAGGAAGTGACAAATAGATTCAAGGGATTAGATCTGATAGACAGAGTGCCTGAAGAACTATGGATGGAGGATTGTGACATTGTACAGGAGGCAGGGATCAAGACCATCCCAAAGAAAAAGAAATGCAAAAAGGCAAAATGGTTCTCTCAGGAGGCCTTACAAATAGTTGAGAAAAGAAGAGACATGAAAGGCAGAGAAAAGGAAAGCTATATCCATCTGAACACAGAGTTCTAAGGAATAGCAAGGAGAAATAAGAAAGCCTTCCTCAATGATCAATGCAAAGAAACAGAGGAAAACAATAGAATGGGAAAGACTAGAGATCTCTTCAAGAAAATTAGAGAAACCAAGGGAACATTTCATGCAAAGATGGACACAATAAAGGACAGAAATGGTATGGACCTAACAGAAGCAGAAGAGATTAAGAAGAGGTGGCAAGAATACACAGAAGAACTATACAAAAAAAGACCATACTGAGCCAGATAACCACAATGATGTGATCACTCACCTAGAGCCAGATATCCTAGAGTGCAAAGTCAAGTGGGCCTTAGGAAGCATCACTACGAACAAAGCTAGTGGAGGTGATGGAATTCCAGTTGAGGTATTTCAAATCCTGACGGATGATGCTGTTAAAGTGCTGCACTCAATATGCTAGCAAATACGGAAAATTCAGCAGTGGCCACAGGACTGGAAAAGGTCAGTTTTCATTCTGGTCTCAAAGAAAGGTAATGCCAAAGAATATTCCAACTACCACACAATTGTACTCATCTCACATGCTAGCAAAGAAACACTCAAAATTCTCCAAGCTACGCTCAACAGTAAGTGAACTGAGAACTTCCAGATGTTCAAGCAGGATTTAGAAAAGGCAGAGGAACAAGAGATCAAATCGCCAACATCCATTAGGTCATAGATGATAGAAAAAGCAAGAGAATTCTAGAAAAACTTTTACTTCTGCTTCATTGACAATGCTAAAGACTTTGACTATGGGGATCACAACAAACTGTGGAAAATTCTTAAAAAGATGGGATTATCAGACCACCTCAGATGCCTCCTGAGAAACCTGTATGTGGGTCAAGAAGAAACAGTTAAAACTGGACATGGAACAACAGACTGGTTCCAAATTGGGAAAAACGTACTTCAAGGGTATGTATTGTCACCCTGTTTATTTAACTTCTATGCAGAGAACATCATGCGAAATGCCAGACTGGATATAGCACAAGCTGGAATCAAGACTTTCGGGAGAAATATCAATAACCTCAGATACTCAGATGAGTACCACCCTATGGTTGAAAGTGAAGAGGAATTAAAGAACCTCTTGATGAAAGTGAAAGCAGAGAGTGGAAAAGCTGGCTTATAGCTCAACATTCAAAAAACAAAGATCGTGGCATGTGGTCCCATTCAGTTCAGTTCAGTTCAGTTCAGTCGCTCAGTCATGTCCGACTCTTTGTGACCCCATGAATCGCAGCATGCCAGGCCTCCCTGTCCATCACCAACTCCCAGAGTTTACTCAAACTCATGCCCATCGAGTCGGTGATGCCATCCAGCCATCTCATCCTCTGTCATCCCCTTCTCCTCCTGCCCCCAATTCCTCTAAGCATCAGGGTCTTTTCCAATGAGTCAACTCCTCGCATAAGGTGGCCAAAGTACTGGAGTTTTAGCTTCAGCATCAGTCCTTCCAATGAACACCCAGGACTTATCTCCTTTAGGATGGACTGGTTGGATCTCCTTGCAGTCCAAGGGACTCTCAAGAGTCTTCACCAACACCACAGTTCAAAAGCATCAGTTTTCCGGTGCTCAGCTTTCTTCACAGTTCAACTCTCACATCCATACATGACCACTGGAAAAACCACAGCCTTCACCAGATGGACCTTTGTTGGCAAAGTAATGTCTCTGCTTTTTAATATGCTATCTAGGTTGGTCATAACTTCCCTTCCAAGGAATAAGAGTCTTTTAATTTCATGGCTGCAGTCACCATCTGCAGTGATTTTGGAGTCCAAAAAAAATAAAATCTGACACTGTTTCCACTGTTTCCCCATCTATTTCCCATGAGGTGATGGGACCAGATGCCATGATCTTAGTTTTCTGAATGTTGAGCTTTAAGCCAACTTTTTCACTCTCCTCTTTCACTTTCATCAAGAGGCTTTTTAGTTCCTCTTCACTTTCTGCCATAAGGGTGGTGTCATCTGCATATCTGAGGTTATTGATATTTCTCCTGGCAATCTTGATTCCAGCTTGTGCTTCTTCCAGCCCAGCGTTTCTCATGATGTACTCTGCATATAAGTTAAATAAGCAGGGTGACAATATACAGCCTTGATGTACTCCTTTTCCTATTTGGAACCAGTCTGTTGTTCCATGTCCTGTTTTAACTGTTGCTTCCTGACCTGCATACAGGTTTCTCAAAAAACAGGTCAGATGGTCTGGTATTCCCATCTCTTTCAGAATTTTCCACAGTTTATTGTGATCCACACAGTTGAAGGCTTTGGCATAGTCAATAAAGCAGAAATAGATGTTTTTCTGGAACTCTCTTGCTTTTTCGATGATCCAGTGGATATTGGCAATTTGATCTCTGGTTCCTCTGCCTTTTCTAAAACCAGCTTGAACATCTGGAAGTTCATGGTTCACGTATTGCTGAAGCCTGGCTTGGAGAATTTTGAGCATTACTTTACTACCATGTGAGATGAGTGCAATTGTGCGGTAGTTTGAGCATTCTTTGACATTGCCTTTCTTAGGGATTGGAATGAAAACTGACCTTTTCCAGTCCTGTGGCCACTGCTGTGGTCCCATTACTTCATGGCAAATAGATGGGGACACGTTGGAAACAGTTACAGACTTTATTTTTGGGGGCTCCAAAATCAGTGAAGATGGTGACTACAGCTGTGAAATTAAGACTCTTGCTCCTTGGAGAAAAAGCTATGACAAACCTAGACAGCATATTAAAAAACTGAGACATTACTTTGCCGACAAAGTTCTATATAGTCCAAGTTATGGTTTTTTTCAGTAGTCATGAATGAATGTGAGAGTTGGACCATAAAGAAAGCTGAATGCTGAAGAATTGATGCTTTTGAACTGTGGTGTAGGAAAAAAACTCTAGAGATTCCCTTGGACTGCAAAGAGATCAAAACAGTCAATCCTAAAGGAAATCAGTCCTGAATATTCATTGGAAGGACTGATGCTGAAGCTCCAATGCTTTGGCCACCTGATGCAAAGAACTGACTCATTTGAAAAGATCCTGATGCTGGGAAAGATTGGAGGTAAGAGGAGAAGGGAACGACAGAGGATGAGATGGTTGGATGGCATCACTGATTGGATGGACGTGAGTTTGAGCAAACTCCAGTGGTTGGTGATGGACAAGGAAGCCTGGTGTGCTGCAGTTCATGGTGTTACAAAGAGCTGGACACAACTGACCAACTGATGTGAACTAATACAAGAACCAAATGTATGCTATAATATCTGAAATGAAAAAATTTACTTTAGGGGGTCACCATCAGATTTAAGCAAGTAGAAGAAAGAATCAGTAAACCTGAAGATAGGTCACTTAAGATTATTCAATCTAAAGAAGAGAAAGAAAAATGAAAAGTGAACAGAACCTCAGAGATCTGTGGGAAACCAGCAAGCATATCAATATATTCATGATAGGAGTCCCAGAAAGATAAGTGAGATAGAAATGGACTGAAAGAATATTTCAATAAATAATGGCTGAAAACATCCCAAATTTGAAGAGAAACAATAATCTACACATCCAAGAAGCTTAGTGAAATCCAAGTAGGATAAATTGAAAGAGAATCACACCTAGGGAGGTTGTAATCAAACAGTCAAAAGCTGAAGCCAAAGATAGACTCTCAAAGATAGACTCTCAAAAGCAGCAAGAGAGAAGTGACTCATCACATAAAAGGAATTCTCAGTAAAATTAAGAGCTTATATCTCATTAGAAACAATGGAGTCCAAAAGGAAGTAGTATGACAGACAAAGTGCTGAAAGAGAAATGTTGCTAACAAAAAATTCTATATCCAGCAAAACAATCCCTCAAAAAATGAAGTAAAGGGCTTCCCTGGTGGCTCAGTGGTAAAGAATCCACCTGCCAATGCAGGAGATATGGGCTTGATCTCTGACCCAGGAAGATCCCACATGCTGCAGAGCGACTAAACCTGTGCATCAGAATTACTGAGTCTGTGTTCTAGAGTCCAAGAGCCACAACTACTGAGCCCATGTGCCATAACTACCTGAAGCCCACACTCCCTGAAGCCCATGCTCTGCAACCAGAGAAGCCACCACAGTGAGAAGCTCATGCATCACAACTAGAGAGTAGCCCCAGCTCGCTGCAACTAGAAAAAAGCTCTTGCAGCAATGAAGACCCAGCGAAGTCAAAAATAAATAAATAAACAAAATTATTTTAAAAATGAAGTAAAAATTAAAACATTCACAGATACACAAAAACTGAGAAAATCCATCTTTTCCAGACCTGCTCTATAAAAGATGCTAAAGAGAATAATATAGGTGTTGATGAAAGGGCACTAGATAGTGATGTGAATCCACATGAAGAAATAAGGAACACCAGTAGTTTTGTTTCTTGTTTTTTGTTTTTCTTTGCAACATATCTTCTCTCCCATCTGATTTAAAAGACAACTGTAGGGACTTTTCTGGTGGTTCAGTGGTTGAGACTCCACACTCCCAATGCAGGGGGCCAGCATTCAATCCCTGGTCAGGGAACTAGATCCCACATGCTGCAACTAAAGATCCCATGTACCACAACCAAGACTCAGCAGAGCCAAATAAATACTTTAGGAAAAAAAAAAGATAACTCTATAAAATGATAATTATAAATCAGTGTTGATGGATATACAATATATAATAATATAACTTCAGTTCAGTTCAGTTGCTCAGTCGTGTCTGACTCTGCGATCCCGTGGACTGCAGAATGCCAGGCTTCCCTGTCTATTGCCAACTCCTGGAGCTTGCTCAAACTCATGTACATCGAGTCGGTGATGCCATCCAATCATCTTGTCCTCTGCTGTCCCCTTCTGCTCCTGCCTTCAGTCTTTCCCAGCATCAGGGTTTCTTCCAATGAGTCCGTTCTTCGCATCAGGGGCCAAAGCATTGTAGCTTCAGCTTCAGCATCAGTCTTTCTAATGAATATTCAGGACTGATTTCCTTTAGGATGGACTGGTTGGACCTCCTTGCAGTTCAAGGGACTCTCAAGAGTCTTCTCCAACACCATAGCTCAAAAGCATCAATTCTTCAGTGCTCAGCTTTCTTTATGGTCCAACTCTCACATTCATTTATGACTACTGGAAAAACCATAGCTTGGACTAGATGGATCTTTTTTGGCAAAGTAATATCTCTGCTTTTTAATATGCTGTCTAGGTTGATTATAGCTTTTCTTCCAAGGAGCAAGCGTCTTCTAATTTCATGGCTGCAGTCACCATCTTCAGTGATTTTGGAGCCCAAGAAAAGAAAGTTTGTCACTCTTTCCATTGTTTCCCCATTTATTTGCCATGAAGTGATGGGACCAGATGCCATGATCTTCGTTTTTTGAATGTTGAGTTTTAAGCCAGGTTTTTCACTCTCCTCTTTCACTTTCATCAAGAGGCTCTTCAGTTCCTCTTCACTTTCTTCCATAAAAGTGGTGTCATCTGTGTTTCTGAGGTTCTTGATATTTCTCCTGGCAATCTTGATTCCAGCTTGTGCTTTCTCCAGCCTGGCATTTAGCAGATGTACTCTGCATAGAAGTTAAATAAACAGGGTGACGATATACAGCCTTGACTACTCCTTTCCCAATTTGGAACCAGTCCATTGTTCCATGTCCATTTCTAACTGTTGCTTCTTCATCTGCATACAGATTTCTCAGGAGGCAGGTACGGTGGTCTCATATTCCCATCTCCTGAAGAATTTTCCACAGTTTGTTGTGAACTACACGGTCAAAGGCTTTGGCATAGTCAATAAAGCAGAGGTTTTTCTGGAATTCTCTTGCTTTTTCTATGATACAATGGATATTGGCAATTTGATTTTATAACTTACATGACAATAAAAGCATAAAGGAGAAAGGAGGGAATGGAGCTATATAGGAGCAAAGATATTGCATACTATTGAAATTAAGTTGTATTAATCTGAATTTGATTGCTATAAACTAAAATGTTTATTATAATCCTCAGGGCAACCAATAAGAAAATAACTAAATATATATATATATATATATAGTAAAAGAAGCAAAAAGAGGATTAAAATGAATCACCAGAAAATGCCTATTTAGCACAAAAGAAGGCAGCAATGGAGGAATAAAGGAACAAAAAGACATATATTGTATATATGTGTGTGTGTGTTTGTGCGAAAAGTGGCACAATGGCACATATGTGTGTGTGTGTCCTCAGTCACTCAGTCGTGTCTGACTGTTTTCAGCCCCATGTACTGTAGCCCACCAGGTTCCTCTCCCCATGGAATTTTCCAGCAAGAATACTGAAGTGGGGTACTGTTTCCTACTCCAGGAGATCTTCCTGACCCAGGAATTGAACCCACGTCTCTTACATCTATAAATCCTACTGTATCAGTAATTACATTAAAGAAAATGGATTATACACTCTGATTAAAAGGGAGAGATTGTCAAAATGGTTTAAAAATTACATAATCCAGCTACATATGCTATATATGAGTCAAAGTTAAATTCAAACAAAAATAGTTTGAAAGCAAAAGAATGAAGAAAGATATACTATGCAAACAGTAACCAAAGGAGAGTTGAAATGACTATACTAATATAAAACAAAACAGACTTTAAAACAAAATTTGTTGCTAGAGATGAAGAAGAATATTTTTAGAAGAATATTTTATAATGATAAAAGTGTCAACCCATCAAGAAAATATGACAATTATAAAAATATATGCACCTAAAAGCAGAGCCCCAGAACACATGAATCAAAAACTGACAGAATTGAAGGAAAAAATAATAGTTGGAGACTTTGATACCTTACTTCCCATAATGGATAGAACAAGACAGGAAATCAACATGGAGATAGAAGACTTAACACTATAAAGCAACTAGACCTAAAGACATTTATAGAACACTCTGCAAAACAATAGCAGAATACACATTCTTCTCATGTCCATGAAACATTCTCCACATACTCTATGTTAGGTTATATAAGAAGTTCCTATAGATTTACAAGAATTTAGATCATGCAAATTATGTTCTCTAACCACAAAGAAATGAAATTATAAATAAATAATAGAAAAAAGTTTGATGATATCTCAAATATATGCAAATTAAACAGCATACTCCTAAGTAACCAAAAGTTCAAAGGAGAAATTACAAGGTAAACTAGAAAATGTTTTGAGATAAACAAAAACAACACAACATACCAAAACTTATGAGGTGTAGCTAATATACAACTTAAGGAACAATTTATAAATGAAAATGCTTTTATGTAAAACAAGTGATTTCAAATCAATAAGCTAACTTTCCAACGTAAGAAACCAGAAAAAAAAGGGGCTAAAACTAAATCTAAAGTAAGTTGAAAGAAGGAAATCATGAATGCTAGAGTTGAAATAAATAAAATAGACAGTAGAAAAATGGCAAAGAAAATCAAAGAAACCAAAAATTCATTCTTTGAGAAGATCAACAAAATTGTCCAAACTGTAGCTTTTCTGACCAAGAAAAAAAGATGGAAATGTCAAATTACTAGAATTGAGAATGAGAGAGGGTACATTACTACCAACCCTACAGAAATAAAAATGATTATATGGTAATACTATAGATAAGTGTACTATAACAAATTAGAAACCCTAGATGACAAATTGAACAAATATCTACAAAGGCACAAACTACTGAAACTGATTCAAGAAACTCCTAAGAAACACACACACACAAAAGCCATTAGAGCTAACAATTGAGGCAATTGTAGCATATAAGGTCAATATAAAAATGTCTTCTCTATACACTTGGAATAAAAATTTTAAATGCAATTAAGAAAATGGTACTGCTCACAATAACATCAAAAATAATAAAATATTTAGTAATCAATTTAACAAAAGATGTTTAAGGTTAAACTCTCAGAATATTAAGTGAAATCATGTCCTAAATAAATTGAAAGACATCTCATGTTCATGAACGAGATGACTTCATACTGTTAAATGCTAATACTTACCAAATTGATCTTCAGATTCAACACAATCCCAACAAAATCCCAACTGTCTTTTTTGCAAAAATTGACAGGCTGATCCTAAAATTCAAATGGAAATGCAAGGGCCAAGAATAGCTAAAACAATTGTGGCAGTTAATATTGTGTGTCATCTTAAGTGGTCAATAGGCTGCCCAGATAGCTGGTTAGCATTATTTCTGGGTGTGTCTGTGAAGGTGTTTCTGGAAGAGATTAGTGTTTGAAATGATGGACTGAATAAAGCAGAAAGCTCTCTCCAATGTGGGTGGGCATTATGCAATCTGCTGAGTTCCTGAACAGAAGAAAAAGACAAAGGAAGGTCAAATTCACTTTCTGCTTGACTGCAGAGCATCGATTTCCTCCTACCTTCAGTGTTCCTTGTTCTCAGGCTTTTAGATTGGACTGGAATGGACACCACTGTCTCTCCAGCTCTCAGATCTTTGGACTCTACCACCAGCATTCCTGAGTATCCAACTTGCAGATGGTAGATTGTGGGATTTAACCTCCACAATCATATAAGCCAATATTTATATCCTGCTAATTCTGTTTCTCTGAAGAAACCTGACAAATAAAACCATCTTGAAAAAAAAGTTAGTTCTTCAAAATGTTCCAATTTCAAAACTTGCTACAAAGCTACATTAAATAAACTTTGTGTGAGAATAGAGAAATAAACTCAAAAATGTATGTTTAATTAATTTTCAATTAGAGCATCAAGACCATTCAACAGGAAACAATAGCCTTTTCAACAAATGGTTCTGGTACAAGTGGATGTCCACTTGCAAAAAAAAAAAATGAATTTGGACTTCTACCTCATACCATATACAAAAAATTTCTCAAAATGGACCAAATACCTAAATTTAAGAACTAAAACAACAAAACTCTTAGAAGAAGACATAAATGTAAAATTTCTTGAGTTTCAATTGCATAGTGGTTTCTTAGATATGAAACGAAAAGGGCAAGCAACAACAACAACAAAACATAAATTAGACTTTATCCAAATTAAGGCTTCTGTGCCTCAAAGGATATTATCAAGAAAGTGAAAAGACAGCCCAAAGAATAGGAGAAAATATTTGTAAATCATATATCTGATAAGAGACTATCATCCAGAGTATATAAAGAACATTTAAAAGTTAACAATAAAAAGAAAACACAATTTTAAGATCGGCAAAGTATTTGAATATCCATTTCTCCAAAGATGATATGTTGTTGCTGTTGTTTAGTCACTAACTCATGTCCAACTCTATTGCAACCCTGGTTCAACTCCTGGGTCAGAAAGATCCACTGGAGAAGGGATAGTCTACCCACTCCAGTATTCTTAGGCTTCCCTTGTGGCTCAGCTGGTAAAGAATCCACCTGCAATGCGGGAGACCTGGGTTCAATCTCTGGGTTGGGAAGATCCCCTGAAGAAGGGAAAGGCTACCCACTCCAGTATTCTGGCCTAGAGAATTCCATGAAGTGTGTAGTCCATTGGGTCACAAAGAGTCAGACATGACAGAGCAACTTTCACTTCACTTCACTTACAAACTGTAGCCCACCAGGTTCCTCTGCCCATGGGATTTCCCAAGCAAGAATACTGGAGTGGGTTGCCATTTCCTTCTCCAGGGGATCTTCCCAATCCAGGGATTGAACCTGAGTCTCCTGATTGCCAGAAGCCACCAGGGAAGCCACTGAGCCACCAGGGAAGCCTTAAAGATGATACACAGGTGGCCAGTAAGACTTGAAAAGATGCTCAGCACTGTTAGTCATTGTGTGTTGTGTTAAGTCGCTTCAGTGGTGTCCAACTCTTTGTGACCCTGTGGACTGTGGCCTGCCAGGCTTCTCTGTCCATGGGATTCTCCAGGCAAGAATACTGGAGTGGGTTGCCATGACCCTCTCCAGGGGATCCTCCCTACCCAGGGATCAAACCCATGTATCTTATGTCTCCTGCACTGGCAGGCAGGTTCTTTACCACTAGTACCACCTGGGAAGCCCATTAGTTGTTCAGTTTAGTTCAGTCACTCAGTCATGTCTGACTCTTTGTGATTCCATGGACTGCAGCATGCCAGGCTTCCCTGTCCTTCAACAACTCCCAGAACTTACTCAAACTCATGTCTATCAAGTTGGTGATGCCATCCAACCATCTCATCCTCTGTCATCCCCTTCTCCTCTGGCCTTCTATCTTTCCCAGCATCAGGGTCTCTTCCAATGAGTCAGTTCTTCGCATCAGGTGGCCAAAGTTTCGGAGCTTCAGCTTCAGCATCAGTCCTTCCAATGAATATTCAGGACTGATTTCCTTTAGGATTGACTGGTTTCATCTCCTTGCAGTCCAAGGGACTCACAAGGGTCTTCTCCAACACCACAGTTCAAAAGCATCAATTCTTTGGTGTTCAGCTTTCTTTATGGTCCAACTCTTACATCCATACATGACCACTGGAAAAACCATAGCTTTGTCTAAACGGACCTTTGTTGGCAAGGTAATGTGTCTGGTTTTCAATGTGATGTCTAGGTTGGTCATAACTTTTCTTCCAAGGAGGAAGCATCTTTTAATTTCATGGCTGCAGTCACCATCTGCAGTGATTTTGGAGCCCAAGAAAATCTGTCACTGTTTCCATTGTTTCCTCATCTATTTGCCATGAAGTGATGTAGCTGTATGCCATGATCTTCATTTTTTGAATGTTGAATTTTAAGCCAGAGTTTCCACTCTCACTTTTATCAAGAGCCTCTTTAGTTCCTCTTCACTTTCTGCCATAAGCGTGGTGTCACCTGCATATCTGAAGTTATTCATATTTCTCCCTGTAATCTTGATTCCAGCTTGTGCTTCATCCATTCTGGCACTTCTCATGGTGTACTCTGCATAGAAGTTAAACAAGCAGGGTGACAATATATAGCCTTGATGTACTCCTTTCCCGATTTGGAACCAGTCCATGCATTGGAGAAGGAAAAGGCAACCCACTCCAGTGTTCTTGCCTGGAGAATCCCAGGGATGGGGGAGCCTGGTGGGCTGCCATCTATGGGGTCGCATATAGTCGGACACGACTGAAGTGACTTAGCAGCAGCAGCAGCATTGTTACATGTCCGTTTCTAACTGTTGCTTCTTGACCTGCATACAGATTTCTCAGGAGGCAGGTAAGGTGGTCTGCTTTTCCCATCTCTTGAAGAATTTTCCACAGTTTGTTGTGATCCACACAGTCAAAGGCTTTGGCATAGTCAATAAAGTAGAAGTAGATGGTTTTCTGGAACTCTCTTGCTTTCTCGATGATCCATTGGATTTTGGCAATTTAATCTCCGGTTCCTCTGCCTTTTCTAAATCCAGCTTGAACGTCTGGAAATTCTCAGTTCACTTACTGTTGAAGCCTCGTTTGGAGGATTTTGAGCATAACTTTGCTAGTGTGTGAGATGAGTACAATTGTGTGGTAGTTTGAACATTCTTTGGCATTACCTTTCTTTGGGTTTGGAATGAAAACTGACCTTTTCCAGTCTGGTGGCCACTGCTGAGTTTTTCAAATTTGCCAGCATATTGAGTGTAGCACTTTGATAGCATCATCTTTTAGGATTTGAAATAGCTCAACTGGAATTCCTTCAGTGAAATGCAAATCAAAACAGTGAGATGCCAATTCACACCTACTAGGATGACTAGAATCAAAAGTTCAGATAACAAATATTCAAGGGAATATGGAAAAATTCAAGCCCTCATATTTTGCTAATAGGAATGTAAAATGGTGCAGCCTCTTCAGAAAACAGCCTAGCCATTCCTCAAAATGTTAAGTACAAGTGACCATTCAGCCCAACAATTCTACTCCTAGTGTAGATATCCAAGGAAATAGGAAACATATGTTCACACAAAAGCTTGTACATAAATGTTCATAGCAGCATTATTTATAATAGCCAAAATGTGGAAATTGCCCCTATGTCCATCGACTGATGAATGGCTAGAAAAGAATGTGATATATACATCCAAGGGAATGTTATTCAGTCATTAAAAAGAACAAAGTACTGATATGTGGTGCAACATGGATGAACCTTGAAATATGCTAAGTGAAAGAAGCCAGTGAAAAGTTCCACAGACTATATGATTCCATTTATATAAAATGTCCAGAATAGGCAAATCCATAGAGACAGAAGGTAGATTGGCGATTGCTAAGCCCTGGGGGTTTGGGAGGAAATGGGGAGTGACTGCTAATGAGTACTGAGTTTCCTTTTGGGGTGATGAAAATGTTCTGGAGTTAGATATTTCTGCAACACTGTGAATATACAAAAAACACTGAATTTCACGCTTCAAAGGGTGAATGTTATGGTATATTAACCATATCACAATAAAAACTGTATGAGAAAAAGAGTATGGGGAGGTTCATGTATCCTCCATTCAGTGGCTACATCTTGCATAAATATAGTGCGATATGAAATCCAGGAAACTGACATTGGTACAATGCATGCATATAGTTCTATGCTATTTTATCACACATAGATTTGTGTAACCACCACCATAATCAAGACACAGAACTCTTCTATTACCACAAACATCTTCATGCTCCCTCTTTAGAGTCACACCCATGGTCCTTTATCCCACCTTCCCTAACCCCTGGCAGTCACTAATCTAACTCCCCAGCTCTATAATTTTGTCATTTTGAGAATGTTATATAAATGGAATCACATAACATGAGACCTTTGGTATTGGGTTTATCACCCAGCATAATTCCCTAGAAATTCATCCATGCATATATTAAGAATTTCTCCTTTTTTTAAAAAAAATAATTTGTTTCTTTTGATTTCAAAGTCATATTTAATGGTATAAATGTACCAGTTTGTTAAACCACCTACCTATTTAGGGTCGTTTTGGTTGTTTCCAGTTTTTTGGCTATTACAAATAATGCTGCTGTGTATAGTAATGCAAAGATTTTTGTGTGGACGAGTTTTTATTTCTTTGGCGTAAATACCCAGGAGTACAATCAATAAGTAAGCTGGTAAGTACATCTTGAGCTTTTCAAGAAGCCACCGTAATATTTTCAGAGTGACTGTACCATTACATATTTCTACCAGCAATGTATGAGATTTTGTTTATCTTCATCCTCTTCAGCATGTTATTGTCACTAATTTTTATCTTAGCCATTCTAATAGATATGGAGTGGCATCTCTTACATCTTTGGTTTGTATTTCCTAATTCTTACTGATGTTGAACATCTTTTTATGTGTTTATTTGCCATCCACATATCTTCTTCAGTGAAATGTCTCATGTCTTTTACCCAATTTCTAAATGGAGCTTTTGAATTTTGCTATTGAGTTTTGAGACTTCTTTGTATATTCTAAATAAAAATTCTTTGTTAGATATGTGGTTTGTGAATATTTTCTCCCACAGTGTAACTTGTCTTTTAGTCCTCTTTACAGAGACTTTTGTAGAGCAAAAGATTTTAATTTTGCTGAATTCCAAATTATCCATTTGTTTTCTGTAATTCAACTGTGCTTTTACTGTTGTGTCTAAGAACTCTTCACTAAGCCTTAAATATTGCAGATTATCTCCTATGTTTTATTTTAAAAGTTTTCTAGTTTCACATTTTACATTTAAATCTATGGTCCATTTTGAGTTAATTTTTGTGTAAGCTGTGAGGTTTAATAAAGGCTCATCTTTTTGCCTATGAGTGCTCAATTACTCTGGCACCATTTGTTGAAAGGGTGAACTTTCCTCCATTGAACTGCTTTTGCATCTTTGTCAAAAATCATTGGCATGTATTCGGGGATCTAGTTCTGGGGTTTCTATTCTGTTCCATAGATCTATGTGTCTATTCCTCCATCAACACCTCAGTCTTGATTACTGTCCATATGTAAGTTTAAAATCAGGTAGAGTGAGTCCTCCCACTATATTCTTCTTTTTCAAAGTTGCTTCATCTATTCCAGTTCCTTGCCTTTCCATACAGATTTTAAGGGAATCTTTTCTGTACCTACAAAAATGTCTTGCTGGTACTTTGATAGGAATTGCATCAAACCTGTATTTCAATTTGGAGAGAATTGACATCTTTACCATGTTGAGTCTTCCAATCTATGGACACACTGTGACTGTCCATTTATCTAGATCTTCTTTGGTTTCTTTCATGAGCATTTTTTGTAGTTTTCAACATACAAGTACTATACACGCTTTGTTACATTTATACCTAGTATTTCATTTTTGAGTGATTATAAGTAGTACTACAATTTTAGTTTCTATGTCTGTATGTTCACGAATAGTTTATAGAAATGCAATTGGAATTTTTATATATTGATTTTGTATCCTGAGCTTCCCTGGTAGTTCAGACAGTAAAGAGTCTGCCTACAATGTGGGAGGCCTAGGTTCGATCCCTGGGTCAGGAATATGCCCTGGAGAAGGAAGTGCCAATCCACTCCAGTATTCTTGCCTGGAGAATTTCATGGACACACATGTCTGTCGGGTTACAGTCCATGGGATCGCAAAGAGTCAAACATGACTGAGCAGCTTTCACTTTCACTTTTGTATCCTGAGACCTTGACAAAGTCACTTATTAGTTGTAGAAGTTTGTTGTTGTACTTTTGTTGTCCCTTGGCATTTTCTATGTCAACTGTAGTCTCACTTGCAAATAGGGACAGTTTCATTTCTTCCTTTCTAATTGACGTGCTTTTTAACAGTGGGCATCCTTGCCTTGTTTTTGATCACAAGAGGGAAGCATTCAGCCTTTCACCATCAAGTATGATGTTAGCTGTAGGGTTTTGGTAGATGTTCCTTATCAAGTTGAAGACATTCTCCTCTACTTTTGGTCATCTGAGAGTTGTTGTCATGAATGAGCATTGAGTTTTTCCAGATGCTTTTCCTGTATCAATTGACATCACTATGTGATTTTTCTCCTTTTGCCTGTTAACATGATGAATTTTACTGATTGCTGTTCAAATTTTGAGCCAGCCTTGCCTCCCTGGAATAAACCCCGCTTGGTCAAGTTATATAATGTTTAAAAACATTGCTGAATTCTATTTGCTAATATTTTGTTAAAGATTTTGTTTCCATTGTATGAAGGATATTGGTTTGTAGTTTTCTTTTTGTACTTGTCTGGTTTTGGTATAAAGGCAATATGGGCCATGTGAAATGAGATGGATATGAATCTTCTATTTTCAGGAATAAATGGTGTAGAATTTGGTGTTGATTTTTCTTAAATGTTTGCTAGAACCCTCCAGTACAACCATTTTGACCTGGAGACTTCGTTGAGGGGAAGTTTTTCACAACAAATTCAATTTCTTTGATAAATTTGGAACTAATCAAATTATCTATTTCATATTGTGTGTTGCTGTACTTTGTGCTTTGCTAAGAATTGGTCCATTTCATCTAAGTTGTCCAACTTATGAACTTAAGGTTGTTTATGGTATTCTCTTTTTATCCTTTTGATTAGTTCAGAGTTTGTCGTAATATATTCCATATTTCATTCCTGATATAGGGTGAATGCAGAGTTCCAAAGACTAGCAAGGAGAGATAAGAAAAGCTTCCTAAGTGAACAATGCATGGAAATAGAGGAAAATAATAGAATGGGAAAGACTAGAGATCTCTTCAAGAAAATTAGAGATATCAAGGGAACATTTCATGCAAAGATGTGCACAATAAAGGACAGAAATGGTATGGACCTCACAGAAGCAGAAGAGATTAAGAAGAGGTGGCAAGAATACACAGAAGAACTATATAAAAAAGATCTTACTGATAGTGTGATCACTCACCTAGAGCCAGACATCCTGGAGTGTGAAGTCAAGTGGGCCATAGGAAGTATCACTATGAACAAAGCTAGTGGAGGTGATGGAATTCCAGTTGAACTATTACAAATTCTAAAAGATAGTGCTATTAAAGTGCTGCACTCAATATGCCAGCAAATTTGGAAAATTCAGCAGTGGCCACAGGACTGGAAAACATCAGTTTTTATTCCAATCCCAAAGAAAGACAATACTAAAGAATGTACAAACTACCACACAATTGCACTCATCTCACATGCTAGCAAAGTAATGCTCAAAATTCTCTAAGCCAGGCTTTAGCAATATGTGAACTGTGAACTTCCAGATGTTCAGGCTGGATTTAGAAAAGGCAGAGGAACCAGAGATCAAATTGCCAACATCTGCTGGATCATAGAAAAAGCAAGAGAGTTCCAGAAAACATCTACTTCTGCTTCATTGACTATGCCAAAGCCTTTGACTGGATCACAACAAATGTGGAAAAGTCTTAAAAGAGATAGGAATACCAGATCACCTTACCTGCCTCCTGAGAAACCTTTATGCAGGTCAAGAAGCAACAGTTAGAACCAGACGAGGAACAATGGACTGGTTCCAAATTGGGAAAGGAGTACGACAAGGCTGTATATTGTCACCCTTCTTATTTAACTTCTATGCAGAGTACATCATGAGAAATGCCAGCCTGGATGAAGCACAAGCTGGAATCAAGATCACAGGGAGAAATATGAATAACTTCAGATATGCAGATGACACCACCCTTATGGCAGAAAGTGAAGAGGAACTAAAGAGCCTCTTGATGAAAGTGAAAGAGGAGAGTGAAAACTCTGGCTTAAAATTCAACATTCAAAAAACAAAAAATGAAGGCATCCAGTTACATCACTTCATGGCAAATAGAGGAGGAAACAATGGAAACAGTGACAGACTTTCTTGGTCTCCAAAATCACTGCAGATGGTTGACTGCAGCCGTGAAATTAAAAGACGCTTGCTCCTTGGAAGAAAAGTTATCACAAACCTCAACAGCGTATTAAAAAGCAGAGACATTACTTTGCCAACAAAGGTCCATTTAGTCAAAGCTATAGTTTTTCCAGTAGTCATGTATGGATGTGAGAGTTGGACCATAAAGAAAGTTGAACACCAAAGAACTGATCTTTTGAGCTGTGGTGTTGGAGAAGTCTCTTGAGAGTCCCTTGGACTACAAGGAGATGAAACCAGTCAATCCTAAAGGAAATCAGTCCTGAATATTCATTGGAAGGACTGATGCTGAAGCTGAAGCTCCGAAACTTTGGCCACTTGATGCGAAGAGCCGACTCATTGGAAAAGACCTCTATGCTGGGAAAGATTGAAGACGAGCAGAAAAGGGGATGACAGAGGACGAGATAGGTGGATGGCATCATCAACTCAGTGGACATGAGTTTCAACAACCTTGGGGAGTTGGTGAAGGACAGGGAAGACTGGCATGCTGCAGTCCATGGGGGGCCACAAAGAGTTGGACACGACTGAGTGACTGAAAATCAACAACAATGGGGGTGATTTATGTCTTTTCTCTTTTGATCATCAGTCTTGATTAGTCAATTTTATTGATCTTTTCAAGGAACCAGTTTTTTGTTCCATTAGTTTTCTGTTTTTTTAATTCTAAATTTTATTGTTTTCTGCTTATTTTATTATTTCTTTCCATCTGCTTGATTTTGGATTTACTTTGTTCTTTTTCTAATTTCTTACTGCGAGAGTTTAGATAATTGATTTAATTTTTTCTGTACTAATGTAAGTATTTAGTAGTATAAATTTCTCTCTCAGCACTGCTTTCAGCTGCATATTATAGATTTTATATGTTATTTTTATTCAATTCAACCTATTGTTTACTTACATATCCTCTCATCATCAACTGATGTGAACATTTTACCATTTGAGTAAAGTGTAGAAACCCTATCTCTTTTTATGTCTCTCAAAATTCCCCCATTCATCATATTGCTTTCTTTAACCTTTCCTCTACATACTTTGAGCACTATATTATACATTGTTATAATGTTTGCTTTAACAATAGGACAGAATTTAGAAAATTCAAGAGGAAAAAGAAAAGTCATTGTATTTACCCGTGTTTTTACCCTTTCAATCATTCTTTCTTCTTTCCTGATTTCAATATTTCTTTTTAAAAATCATTTATTTTACATTTTAAAAGCCTCCTTTGGCCATTCTTTATTGTAGGCCTATTAGCAGCCAATTCTCTTAGCTTTCCTTCATCTTCATTTCTGCACAATAATTTTGCCAGATATAGAACTCTGGGTTGACAGTTCTTTTCTTTCAACTCTTGAAACTACTGTGCTACTTCCTTCTGACTTTCATGGTTTCTGATGAGAAACTCACTTCCATTTGAGTTGTTTTCTCCTATAACTAGTATATCATTTCTCTCCTGCTGCTTTTAATATTTTTTCTTTGTCTTTAGTTTTCAGAAGTTTGACTAGATGTGTCTTGAAGTGGGTTTCTTTGGGTTTATTCCATTTGGGATTTACCCAGCTTGTTGAATTTTTGTCTAATTTGGGGGATTTAGGGGAATTGCTTTTTTTAGTAGGTTTTCAGGCCCATCTGCATTCTCCATTCCTTTCATGACATGGATTCCAGTGACATCAATGTTAGATCTTTTGCTTTGTTCCCACAGGTACCTTTGCCTCTCTTCATTTTTCCCCCCAATATATTTTCTCTCCACTGTTCAGATTAGATAATATCTATTGCTCTGCCTTCCAGTTCAATCATTTCCTTTGCCTCTTTCATTGTTTTTAAGCCCATCCATTGAATTTTTCATTTTAGTCATTGTGGTTTTCCACTAAAAAAATTCCATTTGGTTCTATTTTATATCTTCTATTTCTTTGCTAAGACTGTATTTTTTCATTTGTTTTAAGTATATTTGTAATTCCTTGTTGAGTGATTTTTATGCAGACTGCTTTGAAACTATTGTCAGATAATTTGAGTATCTGTGTGAAGTCAGTTTTTGCATCCAAGTTTTTATTTTCTTTTCTTACTCAAGTTGAAATTTTCCTGGTTCTTGGTATGGCAGGTGATTTTTTAAAAAATTAAAACCTGGACATTTTGTATATTATCCTATGGGACTCTGGATTTATTTCAATATTCTTTTTTATCAGGAGTCCTCTAACACTGCACTATCGGAGGAAGAAAAACCCACCTCCTTACTGCCAGGTTGGGGTAAAAATCCAGGTTTCTCATTCTGCTTCCTTTGATACCCCAAGGTGGGAAGGGATGCCTCATTACTGCTAGATAGATAATAGGATTTTTGGCTCCCTACTAGATCTCTACTGATGGTAGGAGCAAGAAAAGCCTCATTACTGCCGGGTAAGGATAAAAGTCCTGGCTCCCCACTTGGCCTTCTCTGATACCATCCCAGCCAGAGGAGAGGGGGCAGGATTAGGATACCTTGTTGCAGTCTGGGAAGAGTGGATGTGGGGGTAGAGCCACAGTTTTTTCTATAGTGTTAGGTTGGAGTAGAGTGGTTATTGTCTAAAAGTTTACTACTTGCTATCCTGTCCTTTTCTGGTCCCCAACAGGCTTTTGATGGGGCTCTGCTTTTAATTTTTGCTGTTGTTTTCATTGTTGTGCCCCTTGGTGTTACTGATAGTTGGATTCCCTAGCACCCAGGGAACTCAACACTGTATTTTACTTTGGTTCCTGAGTTCCTTACCTGGCCTTCCTTCTTCTCTACACCTTTCAGAATCTTTTTATATTTGCTTTATGTACAACAACCAGAGTTTTTTAGCAGGAGAAATCAGGAGAAGGGTTTCTATTCCTGTCATCTGAAAGAAGTCCCCCTTTACAGTCAATTTAAGAAAGTACATAGGGAAAACACGAATCTTCTCTAACTGACTTTTACAAAAGGAAAGAGGAAACAGTTTACAGTCTTCCATTCTTTAACAACAACTATTGAGTGATAAGCTTCCCTGGTAGCTCAAATGGTAAAGAATCTGCCTGCAATGCAGGAGACATGGGTTCAGTCCGTGGGTTGGGAAGATCCCCTGGAGAAGGGAATGTCAACCCATTCCAGTATTCTTGCCTGGAGAATTCCATGGGCAGACCATTGGGTCGCAAAGAGTCGGAGATGACTGAGCGTCTTACACTTTCACTTTCACTGAGTGATAAATAGCTTGTAACACCCAGCGTCTTGACAATGAGACTGAGAAGGACTAGACTCTAATTCTCAGAAAGGAGGATGCTAGGACAGTGATTTCAATTCCTACAGACATAAGTTTCCTCCCACCTTCTAAAGTTGCTTCCAGCCTTTCATCTTACCCCTGCCTACCCCATTTCTGGTTGGGGAGTCTCACGGGTGTGCCCACAGACCTGGTATCTTGGCTTCCTTTATCCTGTGAGTATAGGCACAAAGGACAGTGAAAAAGTCAAGCCCAATACATCCTCCCTGGCCTTGCCCCAGGGCTACTGCTTACAGACCCCCACCCCCAGAAGCTTTGGCTCTTGGGATCATCCTTCTTTTCCCTCTACAGCTTGTCTCTTTATTCTTAGCTCCTTTCCTGCAGGATCTCCCCCCACCTCATACTACCCACTCCCTAATGGCCCAGGGAAGCACATTCCACACTCCTTCTTGGGGCCGAGGCCAATGGAGTTGTGGCAGCTGTTCAAGAATGCAGGTTGTGTTTGTGTGTGTATGTGTGAAGGGGAGGTCCTGCCTGCCTGATTGGCCTGGAACTGGTGGTGGAGGATGCCCCAAAGGTCCACAGTTTTGAGGGCTGTTGGGAGAGCTGGGGGCTGAGGCCAAAGAGAGGGCAGCAGCCTGTGGCATCTCTACCCCTAGAGCCTTTGGTTGAAGCACAGATATATATTCTCTGTCTACTTCAGTCCCAGAATTGCTGAGGCCACAACAGTCTGGAGGATGTTTGGCAAATGTGTTTTGGGGCAAGCCCTATGATAGGGCCTGGTTGACTAGGTTCACTGAGACCAGCTCCTTGCAGACTCTGTAGCCTCAGTCTTTCCACTTGTAAAATGGGGGCAATGCTTGGAGCTTTTATGTTTTAGTTTCAGGGTCTTTTTTGGAGGCCTTTTCAAGTCTATCCTGGCACATTCCCAGTTACTAGTCTGATGGCCCTTTCACTGGGTAAATAATTATTACTGTGTACCGAAAAACTAGCCATTGCCAGTTTTTTAAATATGAATTTGAATCTGCCACAGAAAATATACTTTAAAAAATAACCAAACACCCCACCACACATTTTTGCATGCTTTGAATTTTGGACTTGCTCATGGACCACTTAAAGGCCCCACGGAGCGCCACTATTCCCTGGACCACCCCTCATGAACCGCTGTCCCAAAGGAGGTCTGTGAATGGGTGCTAGAGAGTGAGGTGGGGCCTGGAAAAATGGCTTGGGGAGGGTGTTTTCCTGGGACAGGGAAATGAGTCAGGGTGCAAAGAAGCAGAACTGTGGTAGAGGAAGGGCAATAGCCCTTAGGCCTGCTCAGATAAGGCTACTGGGAAATGGGCTGGGTAGTCCTGAATGGAGGTCAAACTCTGGGTGGAAGAAGGTAGCAACAGCAATGAGGGCACCAGGTTAACCTGCCTGAGAGGCGGATCTCAAATGGAGGGAATCTCAGCTGGAGAGCCTAGCTTCTCTGACAATTGCCTATGGGAAAAACAGATACCTCAAAATCTGAGCTGTGGAGGAAGCCCAGAAAAGATTTGAGGTCAGAAATTCCCCACTCTTGGAGGAAACTCCAGGTCTCCCAGAGGGGAACCAGTCACCCATCCATCCATTCATTTATTCACCAATAATTCTATGATGTGCCCAACCCTGTTCTAGATGCCAGGGATACAACCGTGTGCAAAACATGGCCCACCCTCAAGAGACTCCCAATCTAATGGGGAAGACAAGTAAATAATTCCAATACAGTTTGGTCAGAGAGCTGTGGGAGCTCAGTGGAGAAGATCCAACCCGGATGTGAGGTCAAGAGGTCTTCCTGAAGGAGGTGATATATAAACTGGAAACAGAAAAGTGAGATGGCATTATCCAGGAGAAGACAAAGAAGAAAGAAATAGTGGTCTCAGCAGAGGGATCTGCATGAATAAGTTCCATGGCTTATAAATATTGGCTCAGCCTGGCAGGGTTTGTCATGCCCTATCCCAAGGCCTTTGGCTTACCTTATTGCCTTATTGACTTACCTCTAATAACTTTATATTAGAGACCTTACCAAGCCCTGATTGAACCTGATCCCACAGTAAAATAAGGCAGCACTGGGCCCAGGGACCTCTGGGTGCAGGTGGGAGAGGACAGAGTCTCAAAGAGAGGGCCAAAGCATGCAGAGAACCATCCAAGGTGATCCTTGGCTGGGGGAAGATGTGGGCTAGAGAAAGTGATATTGCCTACCCTGGGCCAGTGTCTGGTCCTACAAAGGTGCTTTATAGTGTTCAAAGCCTGTAGCCAGTCCCACTGTCTGTGAAACTGCTAGTGGTTCTGGAGGGGGCACCTAAAGCAGGACTTACTAGAGCTGGGCATGCAGGGAGCATCATGAGATGGATAATAACCTGCTTAAGATTCCTCAGAGGGAAGTGATGGGGCAGAACTTGCCCCAGGGCTGCCTCTACCTTTCACTGGAAGCCATGGTTTATGTACTCAGGAAACTCAGGGCAGGAACTGGACATGCTGTGATCATGAGGCTACAAGGAAAAACATTTGGCTGCCTCTGGAAGCTGTAGGGAAGCTTGTTTAACCCCCTCAGAGCATACCTGGGAGAAGGAGGCTCAGACAGAAGAAAGATCTTACCCAGGGTCATGCCGCAACCTCTGAGCTGGGGCTGGGAGTATATGCCCTGGGTTCTCTGGTTGAGTGGCCAGCTGTGGGTTACAAATGGAAGGAAATAGCAGACCCTTGGCTAAGCAGCAGCCTGGAAGGCAGAAAGACTTCAGCTCAATTTCTGTCTTGGCCGCTCCCTCACTGTTCGACTATGGGCCTCAGTTTCCTATTCTGAAAAATGGGGATAATAAATAGAGCCAACACTGTGGGGCTAGGAAGTCCAAAGACACCAATGTATAGGAACTAGGTCAAGGAAGAGAGTGGTGGGAGGGAGGCTGGGCAAGGTCTGGAAGCTAATCCTGGCAGGCACAACAGCTCCTCCGTGGATGCCCTCTCTGCCTTCTTATCCCCACCATAGAAAGAGGATGCCACAGCTTCCCTCTAGGCCTTGTTTCCAGCACTCTCGAGGCCTACATCAGCCCCTAAGTCTTTTGACTAATCCCCCACCCCAGGTTGCTCCCCACCCAGGAGCTAGGGGACCTATCTGATGATGCCAGGGCAGCTGGGCCTGGTGCTACCCTAGGGATAGGTAGGTAGGGGCCACTGTCACCAACTTTCAGCTGACCTGCTCCTTCCATCATCTCTGGGCACCTGCACCAGAACCTCTGCCCTCAGAGACTCTTGCTTTTTCTGGAATCCTGCTCCTGAATTTCTGGGGTTGGCTCCCCTCTCTCTCTGAATTTCAATCTCTGCTCTACAAACAGGGCCACTCTTTCCTGCATCCTCTGTGGTTTCCTTCCCATCTCAGTGCCTGCTGATACTGCTAAGTCACTTCAGTCGTGTCCGACTCTGTGTGACCCCATCCCTGGGATTCTCCAGGCAAGAACACTGGAGTGGGTTGCCATTTCCTTCTCCAATGCATAAAAGTGAAAAGTGAAAGTGAAGTCACTCAGTCATGTCTGACTCTTCGAGACCCCATGGACTGCAGCCTACCGGGCTCCTCAGTCCATGGGATTTTCCAGGCAAGAGTACTGGAGTGGGGTGCCAGTGCCTGCTAGGGGTCAACAATTAGTGAATGTTTAATTGGAACAGCTATCATCATTTAAAGAGCTTTTTATTGGATTAGGTGGGCTTCCTGGTGGCTCAGATGGTAAAGAATCTGCCTGCAGTGCAGGAGATCTGGGTTTGATCACTGGCTCATGAAGATCACCTGGAGAAAGGAATAGCAACTCACTCCAGTATTCTTGCCTGGAGAATTCCATGGACAGAGGAGCCTAGCAGGCTACAGTCCATAGAGTCACAAAGAGTCTGACATGATTGAGTGACTAACACTTTCATTTCACTTCACTTTCATTGGACCAGACATGGGACTGAGTGCTGTACATTTGCCACCTGGTTTGATCCTCATGGGGCACTGTAGTACAGTCGCAGAGGACACAGACTCTGGAGTCAGACATCGAAGCTCAGCCTGAGCTGCTTCCTAGATGGATGACCTTGGGTCATGTGACTTCACATCTCTGTCCTTCAGTGTCCCCATCTGCACAACAGAATGCTGGTAATAATTACCTTGGTGGGTTGTTGAGAAGCTTAATCCAAGTAAAGCAATTCAGTACTCAGTACTCAGTGAATACTCAGTACTCAGTGAGTACTCAGTACTCAGTGAGTGGAGCTATTATTCTTGCTATTTCATAGGTGGGGCAACACTGGTTCCAAAAGGGTAAAAGGGATAAAATGGGGACCAGAACTCCCAGAGTTCCTGCTGAACTGTGCTCAGGCTAGGATGAGACTTAGCATCTTCTTCCCCCTCCTCCCACCATCTGCCCAGAAAATGGATATCAGTCTTGTGGCTTGTTGCTAGAGGTGAAGCTTGGATCTGAACCCCACCAAATGGGCCTTGCTCTCACCAGCTCCTTCCCCTTATCCCCTTCTCCCTAGTCCCCACAATGGCTCTTGTTCTTTCAGCAGAAGAACAATTTAGAATGGGTGCCAATGGCCTGACATGAAACGTCATCTCAGCCTCAAGACCTCCATTCATCTGCTCAGCTTCTGCCTTGCCAGCCTACCTTGCCTTCCCCTTCGGAACCACTATCATTCAGTCAACTGCTACTCTTCTCAGGAGATGTCCCTCAGCCACATGCAGTTTTGGCTCTCCCATCAGCAAGAACCATTTTGCCCCCAGCCTGCTTTGAGTATCAGCTCACTGGACTCGTGACACCTTCCCCTCTCTTCCTTCTCCTATTCTTTAGGTCTGAAATATCTCTCCACATTCTCATAGCTAAGTTCCTTCCTCCCCACTTCTAAACCCTTCTGGGTGGATCCTCTTTCAGGTAGCCCAGAGGCATGAGGGGTCAGAAGATGAGATGATTTCAAAAGCATCACCGCTGGTTCACAAGGAGCTGCCCCCACAGCCAAAAACTGACCCAGCAAGGGCTTGGTTGGCATTTGACCCTTGCCCTCTGTTTCAGGGATTGTTTTAGAATGTCAGCTCCCCAAAGGTTGGGGCTTGGCTGGCTCCTAGGAGACATCCACAATGACAGCGCTGCTATGTGTGTGCAGAGGCAGAGGCAGTGGCAATCTGGTGCCAGCTCCTGGGAATGACAGGGACCAGTCTCTGTGTCCTTGGGTGACTCAATAGAGGCCAGGGTCATGAACTACTTGACACTTTCAAATCTCCCGTCTCCCAGAGTCATCAGAATGTATGATTACTTATGAAAACTTATGATATAGCAGAAAGAAGACTAGACAGGGAGTCAGGCTGACCTGATTAAGACCTACGCCCCAGCTTACTTGGTACGTCATTTGGCCATTGGAAGCCTTGATGTGAGATCATGTGTGCAAAGCACCATGCCTGGCACATGACCAGACTTACTCAATAGGTAGACTATTATTATTACTCCTCCCGCCTCCATTTCCCCACATCTCCCCCACCCCATTTGGCTCAGCCCAGATTTAGATCCCCTCAGAGCAGCCCAGATACTCCTGGGCCTGGCGGGCAGAGGGGGTGGAGGGAGTCACCACCCTGAGGAAGCTGGACCGGGACAACAGGGCTCCATGTCACCCCCGGGCACTGAGTCAGGGACTGGGGCTTCAGCACCCCAAGTAGCCGGCTCTAGGAGCAGAAATGGCTTGGCCTGGGGTCTGATCACCAGGCTGCCAGTCCTGGATGTGCTGCGGACTCCGTGTGTCCTTGACTGAGTCCCTGATCCTGTCTATAATGTGGAAGTGGGGCTGGAGGTGGCTGTGTTAATGGTCTTTGAGGCACCTTTCAGCTTAGCTACTCCGTGAGTGCAAGAAGATGGAGAAACAGTAGGTGGGGGAGCAAGAGCCTCCAGAGTTGACACTCCAGCAGAGGGCGATGCAGCTAGAGCCTGGCTCTGGGCCCTAGAGGGAATGAGTTACCACAGTGACCTCGCAGGTGGGGCAAGTGTGGAAGCTGCCCTGTTGGCTGGCAGATCAGAGTGGGAGCCAGGGACAACCAGTGACAAATCACTCTCTTGTGTCTCTATCCAGAACAGCTTCCCCTTGGCAGGAATGAGAGTCAACAAACAAGGCCAGGGCAGTCCCAGCCCTGTGCAGGCTGCCAGGGCCAGGGAGTGCCCCTGGGGACCCTGGGTGAACCTAGGTAGATTCTGGGCAACTGCTGAGGCACCCTGCCCCCAACTTTGTCCTTCTCCCTTTAAGACCTGGCCTTCATATAAGGAAAAGCCATGCTGGGGTCTAACTCTGGTCTCTGGGCCAGGCCTGGTGATGCGGCCCATCTCTAGCCAGTGCAGACAGGGCCCAGTCCTTGTCCTCTCTTAGGTGACCCTTCCAGCCAGGACCCAGAACCTGACTTTTTCTGACATTTCTGAACCTGGATGACTCCAACCTACTGTCTGACCCCCTTGCCTTCTCTGGGCCTCCCTTTCCTTACCAATAGTCTGGTGGAGGATGGTCTGTTGAACTTCAAGGATGCTTCCAAATATGAAATTCCAGAAGTTGGAGATTATATTCCAGGTCCTGATTTTCTTTGCCCAGATACCAGGAGAACACTGATCCTAAGTCGCTCTTCCACCTCTGGACTTTCAGGACAATTGCTCTGCTGCTTGCACTGGCCTCCCTCCCTGGGAAGGAGCCCTCTTTGGTTGTGAAAATTCAAACCATTTCTCACCTTTCCTGGAACCTCCTCCACTTCTGGAGGAGACTGGGCCACTTAAGCATGTGTGTGTGCAAGCATGTGCGCTTCCAAGTGTATCTCTACCTCTACCCATATTTGTATCTGTGTCAGGCGAGGAAAAGTCACTTCCTGACCAGCTTCTCCCACATGGTTTGTACAAAGCAGTGACTGAAATCCACAGGCATCAGGCTGACTTTGGAACTTACCTTTCTCAGCCTTAGTTTCCCAATGTGTAAAAATCCTCACTTCATAGGGTGTTATAAGGCTTCATTTATTCTCTCAGCAAATATGTATGAAAGAATTATTATGGGCCAGGCACAGTTGTAAGTGCTAGAACTAAATGAGGTAATCAGGTGAAGTGCTAACTTCCACGTGGGGCCTGTTGCAAGAGCCTGGTCAGTGTGAATTTTCTCTCCCTCATCCGCGTAGTAATAGCTAACAACTTTAAATCACCTACAATGTGCCAGAAGCATTTGTATTCTTATATTTCTCACAACCAGCCTTTGATGGAGGCATTATTATTAACACCTCCATATTACAGATGAGGAAACTGAAGTACAGAAAGGTGAAGTTATTGTTTCATGGTCATGCGGCTGCTAAATGGCCATCCAGCCTAAAGTTCATACTCTGGACCCCTCTAACATACTGCCTCTCCAATGAGAGCTTGCAACGTCTTCTGCCGTCAGGGCTAAACTCACAGCCCCACAGCCACGAGAGAGATGTATGCACTCATATGCACATCAGACACACACACACTTAGGCCACACATCAGTGTTCGTGTTCAGTAACCCAGGCCCCATCAACATGAAAGGACACACCCTCCACATATTTACAATGCTTCCTCCCCACCAGAGCCCAGATACACATTCCCCACTCCGCATAGCTCTGCCTTAGCCCTGCTGGACACACAAGCACACAGATACAGTCACACATACACACACACCCCTTCCTTAGTGTTCATGGCCAAGCTGAGGGGGAAGAGAGGGGAAAGAATTTTATCTGCAGTTTGAGCCTGTGCAGTGGGTTCAACTGAGGTAGGCAAGGTCAGTAGGCAGAGAGGGGGAAGCTGAGGGGAACTGCCTTGGCCAGAGACAAAGGGCTGGAGGAGGGAGGCAGCAGCAGCAAGAGGGAGGAGAAGGCAGAGGGGAACCAGTATCTTGATAAACCATGCAAGGTCAAAGTCGGGGGTTACTATAGGGATTGGACTTGCAAGAGCTTTCTCAAGCCATAAATTTTCACTAGCTGCCTGAAGTCCAGAGTCTGGAGGCCAGAGGCCGGAAACCTGAGCAAGCAAGTCCCAAGACAGCCAATCTCAGGAGCAGCAGGGTCAGGGCCTGGGCCTTGAGTGGGGGGAAGGACACGGGGCTGCCCAACCTCTGGGCTCCAGCCCTGTTTCCTTCTGTGCTCGTGGGTGAGGGTGGTGCCCTGATTCAGAGGCTGTTCCTAGGTTATCTGTGAGGGCCAGCTCCCTGTGTGGCTCCGTGTGCGTTGGAGGATGCGGCCTCTTGTGTGTTTGTGTCAGTGTGGGTGCTTGCCTGTGTGCGTGGAGTAGCAGAGTGTTTAAGGAACACGAGCTTCAGAGTCAGATGGGATAAGTGTCCAAGTCTGAGCTCCACAGCCTGCCAACTGCCTGACCTTGAGCACTTGAGTCACTCTCTCAGAGCCTCTGTTTCCTCATCTATAAATGGCGATAGTTGTGGCTACCTTACAGGGTTGGAAGGATGAACTGATATAGTGCAGGTGACAGGCTGATTGCAGGGCCTGACACATAGTAAGTGCTCAATAACTTTAAGAATTATTATTATATTGGACCCACCAACCCCAGCTCCGCCACCTCCCCCCCACCCACACACAGTTCAGCCCCCGGGGCTGTGGATCCTCAACTCCCAGTGAAGGTGGTTGCAACACCCAGATCCTTTCATGTTCCTATGTCTTCATCAGTGGGCATGGCTGGCCATGCCCTTCTTGCACACTGCCTCCCAATAGTCCACTGAGGGCCCAGTTTGTAGCTCAGGAGCCAACCTAAGGCAGTGGACACACAAGATGCATGTACACACCTGCACACACATCTGTCCACACAAACCTGTGCACCTCCTGGTGCAGGCATGTTTTCACATGTCATTGCATGGGTGCAGATGCCCACACATGCTCTTAGGAATACATGCATTAGCTAGAACACACACAATGGTAATTGTGATCTTGAACAAATTGCTGTGCCTCACTTTTCTTACTTTTAGAACAGGGGCACTTGACAGGGACCTTAAGTGGATAAAAGGAAATAATGTTGTGGAAGTATGGGGTAACCTAGAAAGTGCTATTGTTATTATCCATGCTGTCAACTGTAAAATCACTCCCAAAACCATCTTCCTGGTCCCCATTCTGCTGCCACCACTCAAGCCCAAGCCACATCCATGTTTCTTCTGGATCATTGCGTTGGCCTCCTCACTGGGCACCCCATTTGCACTCTTGCCACCCTACAGGACTCAGCCAGGTGTGCTTTTATCAACACATCACTGATGAGACCTCCACCCCTGCTTAAAGCCTTCAGTGGTGTCCATTGCTTCTAGTTCCCCCATGTTCCAGGAAGTATTTGGCACAGAGATCCAGCCTGCCTGGTCTCCTGTTTCTGCATCTACTATGACCTTGCACCATGATGTTGAGTAAGCCACTTTACTTTTCTGAGCCTCAGTGTCCTCATCTGAGAAATGGGACTAATAATATGGTAGTTGAGAACATTAAATGAGCTTATAAGGCACTGAATTGGGGTTTGGCACAAAACTGTACTATTAGGACACAGGATTGATTCTAGAACCCTTCTCAGTTTGACCTCTGCTGACTTTTATAGCCTCAATTTGAATAGCACCTCCTCTAGGAGGCCACCCCTGAATCGTAGCCTAGGATAGGCCTCTCAGTCCCAATCCAAGTGTAACTTATTGTTCAGTATCTGACCCCCTCACTGTTCAGGAAGCTCCAAGAGGGCAGTGCATGAGTACTCAGTCATGTCCGACTCTTTGTGACCCCATGGGCTATACCCCACCAGGCTCCTCTGCCCATGGAATTTTCCAGGCAAGAATACTGGAGCGGGTTGCCATTTCCTACTCCAGAGGATCTTCCCAACCCAGGGATTGAACCCACATCTCTTGAGTCAGGCAGATTTTTTACCACTAGCACCATCTGGGAAGGTAGAGTCATGGTTATTTCTGCCCATGGGTCCTGACACATAGTGGGTGCCCCTTAAATCCCTGTGGAATGGATGAACTTTCTAATGTGTGTTCTGCACCTTTAAAAGAGGGAGAGGGCTTCCAAGGAAGAAGAGGAGGATGGGTCAAGTAGAAGGTGGAGATCTGTGTTCAGGGATGGTCACACACAAAAGGAAGCCAGGAGTTTGGTGAAGAGAGCAAGGGGCCTGGACTCACTCCCCATCTTGACTCAAAGCTGAGACTTTTTTTTTTTTTATTAAATCATGACTTTCTGCCATCCATCTCATCCCACCTTCTGCAGGGAGAGGCTGGATGGCAGCTGATTAGACAAGTTCAAAGAGTCTGATGCCCTGCCTGACCCTGAAATTTTTGACTAAAGGTGAGTCCTCAGATTTGCCAACCCTGAGCCTGGTTTAGGGACCAAAATACCAGAAAAGGAAGTCTTCAGAAGGAAGATAGGAGTGGAACTCACATCTCTTGAGCCTGCATTCTGTACCATGAAGAAAGCTGTGTGTGTTTGTTTTTCTCATATTGTCCTTTGGAGTTTGTGGGCCCTAAAACTCCTGCTATGCTGGCCCAGCATCTGGCATTGGTCCTGCTGCCCGGAGCAGGACTGGCTCCACTTCCCATGCATTTACTCCAAGGGAAGGCCAAGTATAGACATGGAAGGCTAGAAGTTGAAGAAAACCCAGACAGACTGAAGTCAAGACAAAGACACACAGGTACAAACCATGCAGAGAAGGGAAACTGACAGCAGAGAAGAAAGACAGATGGGAGAGGAAGAAAGAATAAAAAGGAAAAAGGAGGGTGAGAGAATGAGAGCGAACAAGAGAGAAGGAAGTGAGAGGAAGAATCAAGTGTCTGCACATGGCCATTGCCCTCAGTCCCCTCTGGCCCCTTCTCTGCTTGTGTCCATGATGGTGATGAGATGGCGAGGCTGAAACTTGTTCCCTCCAAACCATGGGCCATCTGCATGCAGAGTGAAAAGAGAGGGCCAGGAATCTGAGGCCTGGAATGTCATTTCCTTTGGTCCCAGGCCTGGTGAGGCAGGCCTGTGGGCACTGGCTCGAGGCCACTTGGGGGCAGGCCCTCGTCCTCTGGCCAGCAGCAGGAGGCAGACACTGCTGCCTGGGGGAGGGCTTGCTGCCTTTACACTTTCTGCAAAAATCCACTCTTTTCCAGGCTTGACACAGGGCTGCCCCATGCTTTAGGATGGTGGGGGATAATATCCCCTAAGCTCCTGCTTCAAGGAGGGGGGGGTGTCCAGAATGCTCAGTGATGGGAACTACCTCCCTGCTCCTCTGAGCACCTTGGAGTGTCTTCTTTCCACACACACTTCCTGAGTCCGTGCTCTGGGCTCAGCACTGATTTAACTGCTCCACATATAGCACCCTTTCATTCTCAAAACCCCTCACGAGAGCTTCAGTGGCTTCATTTTAGTGTTGAGGAAGTGATCCTCAGAGAGGAAAAGTGACTTTCCTACAGTCACACCTCCGGGAAACTGCTGGTGGGACTTCAGTCAAGTTCTGTCTGGTCACAGGGCTGATGACTCTAATCCCTGACCTTCTGGAGAGGAAGGGCTGAGGGGTCAGAGGTCCCATGCCTGGCAAGTCCCAAGCAATATCTGAAAGAGTGTCACAGCCAGAAGTGGCCTCAAGGGCAATAGGGTTCTAACCTAGTTCCTCATTTGAAAGATGGGGAAAATGGCGTATGAGAGGGGAAAAGGCTTGACTTGTTAAGGGCCACAAAGCCTCATAAGTGACAGGACAGAAACTGGAACAGAGAAATAACTCAGATAGGGGCTCCACGGAGTGAGCTCAGGGATACCAGAAAAGTCTTCAACATTTTAATTTCCCAAACCCTGGCATCTGAGGCTCATTTTTATGCACTTGTGGAAGTTAATGGAACCACACACTGGGATTTGGGATTGTCCCAGAATATTACTCCTGTATAACTGCTACATTGACCCTTGAAGCCTGCCAGTCCTAGATCCTAAGAATGAAGGGGCATCAGGGACCTGGGTTACTCACATCTCAGACTTAAAGTGGCTCTCCAAGCTTCATCCAAGAGTAGTCACAGGGGAGCAGGAAGACCAGTTTTATCCCATGCCTTTCACCGAGGAGACAAAGGGGTGCCTGAGCATGCCTCAGCCAGCAGTACAGTCCAGGGCTTGGTCCCCGATGACAGAGGCAGATGAACCCAAGATGGCAGTTCTCGTTGGGGCAACCCCTGCCTTATGCCTCTGGACTTGCGAGTGCTAGGTCTCCTGGGAAATTTCCTTTGAACTCCACTAATAAGGCCAAGCTGTCCTGAAGCCCCTCCAAATTTTTGTCAGATGTCCCCAGTTGACCTCCCACACCCAGGGAGAGACCTGCCCCACTGGGTACTGGGAAAAGAGTGGGCATCGGGGCTTGCCCAGCTAAGCATCTCCCATCTCTCAAGGCCTGCCGAGGGGGAAGTTGGCACTCACAGCCACTCTGCCCCAGAGCAGAGCCCAACCGGGAGATTTTCCTGGTTAGGCCAGTCCAAGCTCACTCCGACTCCACACAGGCCTGAGGAGGTGACAACCCTATCGACCAGCTCCTCCTGGCCCCCCATTTACATCTTAATTACATTCCTTGGGAAACCGTCCAGGCCGCATTCCGCCTGGCAGGCTGCTGGGAAGACCCACAGAGCACTATGGTAACGCCCAGGCTTGTTGGTCAAGCAGCAGCCGCCAGGCTGAGGAACCTCCCTTCCAGGGCCAGCCTGGATTCCTCAACCCCGCCAGCTCCCGACCGCTCCCACTTATCCATGTGCTCCTACCCCAGCCCCCTCCCCCACTCCCCTCCCATCTCCAGCCAAGCCCACAAATGTCCAATGTCCAGCTCCCTTCCTCAAAGCCTCAGACAGGGCTGTTGTATTTCTCCAAAGCCACTTCCCCAGGCACCACCACTCAGGGCCCAGGTAGAGGAAGGGGTGGTGGAGGGTGCAGAGTCCAGTGCAACCTTGGTGCTGCCTCTTGTGAGCTGTTCACCAAGAGTGCTGGGCCATACCTGTGGCTTTCAAACTTTTTTCTTTCTTCTTTCCCTTTTTAAAAACACAGCTCTGAATTAGGACGCTAGTAAGTCAAAGAGGGTAAAAATTAAAACAAAACAATTGATTCATTCCTCAGACTGTTTACGTCTTCATAGCTTGGTAGAAAATATTTCATTTTTGGTGGAACCCTAGAAGCATCTCCATAGACCCTCCAGAGCTCCCTAGGAAATCAAGTAAAGCTTCCTTCTTCAGCATTCCTTCCCAAATCCTCCCCTAGAGAAGCAATGTGCCTTCTCTTCACCTGTTCCTTTGGCTGCTCGCAACCCTTTAGGAGAGACCACGGCTGGAAGGGAGGGGAGTAGAGGCTCTCCCTCTCCAGCCCCTCACCCAGCTCCATTTTTGGGCACAGAAAATGGACAGTAGTCAACTCTCATACCCTAGTCTTCCTCCTTTCCCTTTTTCTCTCCTACTTTCCTCCCCTTTTCCCTCTTTTTCCTCCCTTCCTTCCTTGCTTCCTATATTCATAATAAAAACCTTTCAGCAAGCAAAACCTTATGTGAAAGTCCAATGATGGACTAGGTAATGGAGGTCTTATTCTGGTTAGAGGCAGTAGAACTCTATAGTCCCACCCACTGGGCTCCCACTTGCGCCCTAGAGGCCCTGGAGGCATCTTGGAGCCTCCAACGAACAGAGTTTGAAAACCACTGGCCTTGTCAGGTCTGGCAGTCTGAATAGATGCCTTTGCTTTCTCTTCTCATGTCTCACTTTCTTCCTCGTCTTGCCCGCCCCCCCTCCTACTTTCCTTCTCCCTCTCTTTTGCCTTCTCATCTCTCCTTTCCTCCCTGCCTGGCAGAGCCCTGGGTCCAGTCTGGCCCTGCTTTTCCTGCCTGGGGCGAGTGGACCCAGGCTCCATTCCAACACTGGGCAGTAATTTTGGGTCCCTAACTTGGCCAGACAGTGCTTGCCAGTCATGTGAGCAGAGGCCCTGGAGCCAGGCATTCCTGCCCAGCCCTTTCAACTGTAATCAAGGCGGGGGTGGTGGCACCAACACCAAAGGGTAGCTGGAGACGTTTTGTTGTTGTCTGGAGGGGACGAGGGAAGATCAGGAGCAATATCAGGTGCAGACACATCCTGGGATAGGAAAGCCCTCCCCTCCCACTGAAGGGTGTGGGACCAGACAGTTGACGCTTCTGTGGGCTAGGATCCTGCTTAAGAAGACAGAGCCTTTCTACGGTGCCATCTTACCATGGAACTCTCCAGAAAGGACTCATGAAAAGGCCCTGTTCAGCCACAGACAGGAAAAGCAAGGGCAGTTAGGGGCTGGGTGCAAAGCTTACTCTCAACTGGATTCCAATCACCTGGATCATTGCACTTGAGGGGTTACTCTGTTCCAGGAACTGGGGGTGTGGCTGCAAACAAATAGACACAAATCTCTACCCTCATGGAGCTGATATCCTAGTCAGGGGAGACAGATAATAAACAAAAATGTTAGGTAGAACTGACAGTGAGAAGGACAGAGGAGGAAAATAAATCAAGGAAGGGGAATAGTGAAGGCAGGGATAGAGGAGGAGAGAGATTTGAAATAGAGTAGTCAGAGGTTTCATGCAGGTGGTAACACTGAAGGACTGAAGGAGGTAAGGGAGTGACTGATGCAGATATCTGGTGGAAGAACATTCCAGGCAGAGGGAACTTCAAGTGCAAAGGCCCTGAGGTGCTGACACACTGGCATGTTTGAGGAGCAGCAAGCGGGTGGAACTAACTGGGGAGCATGCTCCCCATAGAGCAATGGGGAGTGTGCATGCATGCTCAATGACTTCAATTGTGTCTAACTCTTTGGGACCCTATGGACTATAACCCGCCAGGCTTCTCCATCCATGGGATTCTCCAGGCAAGAATAATGGAGTGGGTTGCCACTTCATTCTCCAGGGGATCTTCCCAACCCAGGGATCAAGCCCGCATCTCTTATGTTTCCTGCATTGACCGGCGAGTTCTTTACCATTAGCGCTACCTATGGTAGGCTATTCTAAGAACTTTAGCTTTTTCTCTGAGTAAGATGGGGGCCAGTGCAGGATCTGGAGGCAGGAAAGGAACATGATCTGAAGAAACCACATTAGGACATCGTCTTGGCTGCTGAGCTGAGAATAGACTACGGGCAAGGGAGAAATCTGGGATGGTGACTCAGGGGATGGATGGTGGATGAACCAGGGAGAAAGGCTTCTGGATATGCTTGGAAAATAGAGCTAACGGGAGTAGATATGGGAGTGAGAGCCCTCTGCCTGCCAGATCCTAGATCCAGGGCATGCCCCTTCATGAGCTCACCATTGGGGGTGGGGTGATGTGGGGTGGGGTGGGGTGGGGTGGGGGCTATGGATCCCACAGGGTGTCCCTGTGTGCAGGCAATTCCAGGGGGTTACAGAAGCCTGTGGAGGGGGGAGAGGTTCTCACCCTTAAATGCTAAGGGGAAAGAGACACTGATCTACAGAGGTCGGGAAATAGGCCAAAATATGGTCAGAGTCCTAAAGAATCTCAGATAAAGGCAAAAGAGGAAAACAGCCTGGGCTGTGGGGACCAGCCTGATTTTCATATCAAGGTCATACACTCCTCTCAGGGCTGCAGGAAAACTGGAGGGCTTCAGAGCTGCTCTCTGGTAGGACTCCCTTGTGGTGCAGTCCCCCAACCTCTCCCTTATTTGCTGAGTCAGTTGAGGAACATGGATTAGCCACTCCCTGAGCTGTGCCAGACCAGCCAGCCAGTCTCTTTTATCCCATAGGACTTACAAGGCTTCCTGGGTAGCAAGACAAAAGAGAACTTACATCCCTAGGTGAGTTAGACCCTGGGGGTATGGAGTAGACTGGGACCTGGGCTGCCACCAAAAGTGTGGCTAGTTTTTCCATCAAACCCATTCACCAAACCAGGCTCCTCCTTCCCTTTGCCCCGGCTACCTCAGGAGCTTGAACATCCCAATTCCTGGTTCTCTGGAAGGCGGGAGTGCAGGGTAGAGGGCTATGTCAAGCCAAGCCAGGGCTCGTAAGCTCCAAGGTGGCTGGAGCCTGAGCTAAGCTACCCCAGCTGAGGGACATGGGCCCCTGAGCCTGAAAGAGGAAAGTCCCCTAACTAATATCTGGTGCAGAGCTCTATGCTTCTCAAGCCAGAGAGATACGGATGGTTCATGAGTCATACACTATTTAATCTACTGACACAGACAGCCTATGGAACACTGCCCACTACCCTGTCATCTCACTTCACATCCTTGTCAGTGAAGCAAATCAGTTATTTTAGATTCCAGAAAGTCCAGTAACAATAAAACAATAGGTGTTGAGTGAGACTCTCTACAGAGTAAAGTGCTGGACACTTTACACACACGTATTCCCATTTAAAACCCTACTGCCAATCAATGAGATGTGTGCTATTAGTGTGCCCATTTTAGAGATAAGAAGACACAAACTCAGAAAAGTCGAGTTCCTTGTCCAACACACACAGCTTGGAAGAGGCAGAGCTGGCATTCAAAACAATCCAGGAACACATGCTCATTCTGGTTAAGGGTGAGCCCAGAGTCACAAAACCAAAGTTCCCTGGCTGCTCCTGGTGGTGAATAGTAGAGGAGGATGGGAACCCTTCTTACTGGAGCTGTCTTTCCCTCTACTCTCCCACCCACCTCACCCAGCTTCCCTCATCCTTATTTTTCCCCTCTCCCATTGCTGGTTATACTGAGGTTGTAGAGGCTGAGGCAAGGGGCCCTCAGTCTTTCAGATCTAGAGATGTAAGACCTGGAGCTGAGGATCCTGGAGGGAAAATATTTTGGCTTGAAGATCCAGGGCAGACTGGGGGATTGGAGGAGAGGTGGTGTCCCAGGGAAGGAGGATCATGCTACAGGCTTGGGTGAAGCCCCCCGAAGCTACAATGAGGGTCTGACCTGGCTCCAAACCACTGTGGTCTGGCTCCTTCTTGTTAGTAAAGAGTGATGAATTTGAGAAATTACTGGAACGATTGGGGGAAACAATGAATTTCCTCATCCTCACTTTGGGCAGGTTTGGGGAGTAAGGAAGCCTTTCTGAAGGCCCTAAGCCCCATTCCTCAAAATTCTTCTCAAAAGCCTTATGGTGTAGGTACTATCACTGTTTGTGTTTTTAAGAAGAGGAAACTGAGGCATAGGGATGTTTAAGAGCTTGCCCAAAGTTGTGCCATATGTAGCAGATCCAGAGAACCCATATAATTTTGCTCTTGGGCTTCGCTGATAGCTCAGACAGTAAAGAATCTGCCTGCCAATGCAGGAGACGTGGGTTCAATCCCTGGGTCGGGACGATCCCCTAGAGTAAGAAATGGCAACCCATTCCAGTATTCTTGCCTGGGAAACCCCATGGACAGAGGAACCTGGCAGGTTACAGTCCGTGGAGTCACAAAGAGTCAAACACAACTTAGCTATCAAACAACAACACTACATTTGCTCTACAGCCATCTGCTCAACCCCCTACTCTGGGGCCCAGTGAGGGACTAGCTAAAGTGCTTCCTGAGTTCCGCTGGTGGACTGAGGAACAGCAGAGTTCCATGAAACCCAGCTCTGCCACTCACTATTTATAGGTGGAACCCTGACAAGTTATTTCATCCCTCTGAGCTTCAATTTCCTCATCTATAAAATGGGGCAATAGGACAACTCCAGTAGGGTTGTATATGAAAGTACCTCTTTCTTACAACCCAGGAACAAACATTGGCTCAGTCTCAAATTGCTGAGCATTGACTGGGCTGGACTGTGAGAGCTGTTTTGTGAACTCCCCAGAGGTCTTGGTTCTCCTGTGGCCAGCACCACAGGTTGGCTGGACTGGGAGAGGTGAGGCTAGCGGCTGCGGGGCTGAGGTCTGGCCTCAATCTCCTATACTGATTCTGAGCTCTGGTAACAGTGCCACAGTCCCAACATTGCCCACCCCTGCTCTGGGCTCTGGGTACCTTTCTAGTGCCTTAGTAGCCTGCCTAGTCCTCCGAAGCCCCGAGGAAGCTCCACCTTGCCTTGGCTGCTCCCCTCAATGACTAGAGTTCAGTCTCCCAACCCCTACTGGAGTCCTGCTGCCCCCTCCTCACTTACCCCTGGACTCTGCCATTGGTGTGTCCTCCCTCCAACTTCCTGTGGTACTGCAGACTCCATGGCTCCCTGCAGATCCCCGAATACTGACTGAGACCGCATCCTTCAGAGAGCCTGTTGGGCTCAGGAAGGACCTGGTTCTTCTCAGTAAGGCACCACACCATGAGAAAAAAGAAATAGTTTCCTAAAAAAAAAAGAAAGAAAGAAAGAAAGAGTTTCTTACACCCAAGTACAATGGAGTGCTTAGGCCGAGCTAGGAAAGCCTTCTGCCTACCACTGGCATGCCCTCCAAACTTCCCCTTCCAGACCCGGGAGGTAATGGTGGTGGTAGTGGTGGCAGGAGTGTGTGGGGGGAGAGCTGGGAGCTGCTCCTTGACTCTGCAGACCTGATCTAGTTCGTGCCTGGCTCCAGGAGGTAGAGGTCAAATCGCAGCCACAAAGGAGCAGAAGAGAGGAGAGAAGAGAGAGGAGGAGGAAATACGATGAGTCCAGCGGTGGAAAGCTGGGGCCAGGGCGGGCCGGGGAGGGAGGGGGAGCTGGGCCCAGGGCTATTTCTGTACAATAATACAGGGGAAGAGGGCCAAGCTGACAGGACAGTGATTAGTCTTCAGGGAGCAAAGGCGAAGACTCTGCCGGCGAGCCTGGGGCTGGAGGAGCTGGCCTGGGGCCCAGTTTGGTGGGCTGGAGCAATGATTTCAGAGGCCCGGAATCTGAGGCGAGCTGGACCCAAGGACTAGGGAGCAGAAAAGGTGGGAGCAAGGAGAGTGGAGCCAGCCATCCCCCGAGCCCCACCTCCAAGGTAGGAGGTTGGGAAGAGGGTGGGAGCTGGCCTGCTCTGACAGCTGTCTGCCACCGCGGGGTTATCTGGCTGCTGGTGGGGGCAGTTTCTGCAACGCACGCTTCCTGGGCTCTGGCCTGTGGGGGAGATGTCGTGAGAAAGAGTCAGGAACACAAGGCTCGGAAACCTCAGGGGAAAAGTCAAGCGTGCTCTTTCTTTCCCACGGGATTTCCAACCATGGGGCCAGGAGAGGAGGTGTGAGAGGTCAGGGAGTAGGGAGGGCTCGCAACTCACTTTTGCAGCGCTGACTCTGTGATGTGCCTCTTGTTGTACATTTCCACACTGACTCCTCCTGCACACCAGGTGAGGTGGGAACGCTCACACTTGGTTGATAGTGAGAAAGCTGAGGCTCAGAGAAGTGAAGTACTTTGCCTAACATCACGCAGCTAAGAAGCCCAGAGCCATATTTAGACCCAGGTCCATCATACTCCAAAGCCCTGGCTTTGGAGACGGTAGAGCAAAATGAGGGGTTTTGCCCTCTGTGGCAACTAGCTTTGAATCTCTCCCCTGTTCCCTGCCATCCACATGAGCTTGGTCAAGTTACTTCTTTCTTAGCCTCAGTTTGCTCATCTGTGAAGTGGAGCTATTAACAGTACATACCTCCTGATTGTTTTGAGGATTCAAGGAGTTGATATGTGTGAAGTGTCTAGAACAGTACATGGTACACAATAACTCATCTGAAAGAAGCACTATGTGAGTATTCAGCACTGCCCTCCATGGGCACCCTTAGAGGAAGGAGTGTGAGAGAGGTGAGGGTATTGTGTGGGGGAAATACAGGGCAGAGGGTCACCCCAGTCCCTTTAGAATTGGAGTCCTCCCACATTTGGACAATAGTATCAGCAATCTTCCAATGGGGAGCCCTTGTGACCCAGCAATTCCACTTCTGGGAATTCATCCTAAGGAAATAATGGGTCAAGAGAGCAAAGATGTATGTACCAGGATGTTCATTTCCAGGTTGCTCATTATAGTGAAAAACAGGGGCTTGCTTAAACGAATTATGGCATATTCATACACAGCAGCCATTAAAAACAATGATGTCACTCTTTAGGTATTGATATGGAAAGAGATTCCTGATACAGTTGTTAAGGGAATCAAAGCAGTTTGCCACACTGCAGGTACATGAGTTTTGGGAAAGGAGGTGTTGGAGGGTCAGGGTTAGGGAGGGGAACTCATTCATATTTGAAATTTGTTTACTGTGAACATTTTTTACTTTAATAATTAGAAGAACACAAGCAATGAAACCATTTCCATTTTTTAAAAGAACCACAAAGATTCAGACTTCAAGTCTCTGGGCATTCAGATGAGGGGCTCCCTGGGCACGAGTGATCTCCCTGCTCAGGAGCAGACCCTATGTTTCACCTGCTCCCAGTTCTCCCCATCAAGTGGAGGGGCACAGCAAAAGGGTCTGGTGAGATCAGACAACCCTGGCATCTGTTGCTGAAACAAAGTTTCAAAACTAACATGACCAACCAAGGCCAACATGACCTTGTACCTCAATTCATTCATTCATTTTTTATTGGACAAATATCTATCAAGCACCTACTATGTGGCTGGCTTAAGTGATGAGGACACAGCAGTGAATAAAATAGACAAAATCCTTGCTCTCATAGAGCTGCTGCTTTAGTGAAGGCAAACAGACAATAAAGACAGATAATATAGAGAGTCCATTGGATGACAATAAGTGCTCTGGAGAAAAAGAAAATAGCAAATGAGAAATGAAAACATAAGGTGGGGTTGCAATTTAAAAACAGAGTGGTAAGGGAAGACTTCCTTGAAAAAGTGACATTTAAGTAAACATCTCAAGAAGACAAAGTAGCAAAGCCTATGGATAGCTGGAGGAAGAGCATTCCAGGCAGAAGTAACAGCCCTGGGACTGGGGGTGGGCAGGGGGAGTGTTTGGTGTGTTGAAGTATAGAAAGGAGGCCAAGCAAAGATAGCACAGGGAATAGGAGTGGTACGTGAATCTGAAGAGGGAACTAGCAGGAAAGCAGGCAGGGCTGTGCCAAGCCAAGCTAAGGCTTTGGGTTTTACTGCAAGTGAAAGGGGAGCCAGTGCAGGGTTTTGAACAGAGTAGTGCTAACTATTTTAACAGGATCACTTTGGCTGCTGCCAGGCAAACAGGCTGCAGGAGGAAGGGTTAAAGAGGGAAACCGGGAGACCAGTGAGGGCATTGTTCTGAGCAACTACGACAGTCATCAAGGCAAGAGGTGATGGCAGCTCAGACCATGGCAATGGAGGTTGTGAGGGGTGATTGGCATCAGAGTCCCTTTCCACTATGACAATCTAGGTCCAGATTCCCCACCAAACCCAGAATGAGCTGTGACAACCTTTCCTCTTTAGTGAGGATACACACAGTGTGTCCCAGTATCAGAATATTCTTCTTAGTTTAACCTCTCAACACCCACTTCCTCCTAGGACCTTGCCTGCCCCTCTGGCCAAGGCTAAGACTGTCAGCTCCAGGAAGGTAGGGGCTTTTGCCTGTTTGGTTCACAGCTGTACCTCCAGGGCCTACAGTAGTGTTTGGCACTCATCTGGCACTGAATGAACAAGTGAGTAAACAAAGAGTGGTGTGGCAATCTAGAGGAGGGACTACGGAATTCTGTTGGAGGGTGGGAGGGGGCGAGGGGTGGGGATGGGTAGGCACATCTGATCTGCCTACTCAGCCAGATCCCTGGAGAGTAGCCCAGGATCCCAGAACATACACACAGGTGCAGGTGGGCCCTTCCCTTCTCAGCCTAACTGATAGACTGTGAATGTTGGCCATCCCATTGCTTGGCCACAGGAAAAAGAGAACTGGCCACTTCAACTTCCTACTCAGACAGGATCACTGCCATCTTAGAAGTAGGGAAGCAAGTTTAAAGGAATGTATAGAGTCAGGGTCTTAAGTGAGGAATAAGAATTAGGGACAGACAGAGTCCAAAGCTTGGGTCCGTCCCAGTTGTGGAAAACCAGGAGAAACTATTTTACCATTTTTCACCCTGCCTCTCTCTGCTCCACTCTCCCCTTCTCTACCTTTCTGCCACAATTCTCCCCCAAAAGCCTCATTCCCATTGAGCAGCAAGCCTTCTCAACCTCTCTGTCTCCCCTCTTGCTGATTCTTCACCAGACTTTCCACCAGCCCCTCACTCCGTTCAGTGGAGATTTCCCTTAATCTTAAAACTATCTCTAACCTTCTTTCTTAGCAACCACCTGCCTCTGCAGATGTTATCACCTTCATCTCTGCAGTCTTCAGAGGGAAGGTCAGATTGGCTGTCTTTGTCAGACCATGGGCACACCATTTTCTGAGTATGTTACACCGAGTATGAGTTACACTGTGAGCCATTAATCTGATCTGGGGCAGGTCTTACAAGGACTTATCAAGCATATTACCAATAAGTTAGGTAAGAAATTGTATCTCACTATTGTTTTATTTTGCACTCTCCTGCTCATCAGTCATTCAGGACTTCTAGTTAAACATGGCAGATTGAATAAGTACATTTAGTACTGTTCCCTTCCTAAGTCCCACTAAAATGACAGTAAATGTATTTTGAAGAGACATTAAGTTAAAAGACTAGAGAATATCGGAGGAGACAGACAACCACAACAAAATATTGGAAATTGGCAAGCCAGATAGAAGAGAACAATAGAAAGGGGAAACCCAACTTGGCAGTGTGGGAAGCCCAGAAACAGATTGATTTGTTCCATAAAACTCTAGAACTTTAGAAACGAGGCTCACCAGATACATCTGAAAGTCGCAGTGTTTTGTGACTGAAAATAAGTGGATTGGTTGAAGGTCTGTGTAAGAAAAATTAGACTTCCAAATCCCTCCTTCTACATTGGCAGAACACTAGAAGTCTACTCTCCATAGAGACTGGATGTGGAGGTGCTGGCCTTGGCTGAAGATAGGGATGCATTACTGAAATGGAAAGATAAGATGATCACCTACAGTGAACAGTGAGGTCTTCCTCACTCTGCTCCAGGAACACTGGCGGCCGTGATACTACATCATTTCCCCTCCCCTGCCACAGATTAGAGGCTTCTTCTCTGGGGAATCTGATATTTGAATGTTCTATAAAAAGCCCAAATAACTCAGTCTACTGTGATCAGTTGAAAAACCCTACATTACACACACTGGGTTGCCATTTCCTACTCCAGGGGATCTTCCTGACCCAGGGATCGAACCCTCATCTCTTGCATTTTGTGCGTTTGCAGGCAGATTCTTTATGCACACAGAATATCAATAAACTTTTTAGTTCCTCACTCTTAAAAAATGGGCTGGTAGTCAGGGGTCATGAGACATTTGAGGAAATCTTTAAAGGTAGAAGACAGAAACCAAAATGAACAGATGATGAATTCAGAGAAATTAGAAGCAATGCGGGGAGCAGAAAAAAGCTAAACATGAACAACCACAACAATTCAGTGTCATGTAACAACAAATGAACTTTTGCTCAAGTTGTATATTATCTTCTTCTTGACTACAGTTCTGCTCTATGTTGTCTTCATTTCAGGATCTGAATTGAAGGAGCAGTTGCTATCTAGGGTGTCATCAGGCTCATAGCAGAGAGGAAAGCAAGATGGTAGAATCACACAGTACCTCGAAAAACTTTTGCTGAAAAGTGGGACATGTCAATTTTACTCACGTTGCATTGAACAAAAGAAGTAACATGTCCAAATCTGATGTCAAAAATGCAAGAAGAACAGACAGGCATGATGGACATGAGTAACAAATATTTTGTCAATACCAGAATCTATCAGAATTCATGAAACAAAAACAATTCAGTTCAGTTCAGTCACTCAGCCGTATCCATGGACTTTGCAACCCCAAGTACTGTAGCAGGCCAGGCTTCCCTGTCCATCACCAACTCCCAGAGCTTGCTCAAACTCATGCCTATTGAATCAGTGAGACCATCCTACCACCTCATCTTTTGTCATCTGTTTCTCCTCCTTCCTCCAATATGTCCTAGCATCAGGGTCTTTTTCAATGAGTCAGTTCTTCGCATCAGGTGGCCAAAACATTGGAGCTTCAGCTTCATCATCAGTCCTTCCAATGAATATTCAAGACTGATCTCCTATAGGATTGACTGGTTTGATCTCCTTGCAGTCCAAGGGATTCTCAGGAGTCTTCCTGGAGAAGGAAATGGCAACCCACCCCAGTAGTCTTGCCTGGAAAATCCCATGGGCGGAGGATCCTGGTAGGCTACAGTTCATGGGGTCGAAAAGAGTCGGACACGACTGAGCAACTTCATTTTCACTTTCTAGGTTGGTTATGGCTTTTCTTCCAAGGAGCAAGCATCTTTTGATTTCATGGCTGCAGTCACCAACTGCAGTGATTTTGGAGCCCCAAAAAATAAAGTCTGTCACTGTTTCCATTGTGTCCCCATCTATTTGCCATGAAGTGATGGGGCCAGATGCCATGATCTTAATTTTTTGAATGTTGAATTTTAAGCCAGCTTTTTCACTCTCTTTTTTCACTTTCATTAAGAGGCTCTTTAGTTCTTCTTCGCTTTCTGCCATAAGGGTGGTATCATCTGCATATCTGAGGTTATTGATATTTCTCCCAGCAATCTTCATTCCAGCTTGTGCCTCATCCAGCTCAGCATTTCTCATGATGTATTCTGCATAGAAGTTAAATAAACAAGGTGACAAGATACAGCCTTGATGTACTCCTTTCCCGATTTGAAACCAGTCTGTTGTTTCATGTCCAGTTCTAACTGTTGCTTTTTGACATGCATACAGGTTTCTCAGGAGTCAGGTAAGGTGGTCTGGTATTCCCATCTCTTGAAGAATTTTCCACAGTTTGTTGTGATCCACACAGTCAAAGGCTTTGGTGTAGTCAATAAAGAAGAAGTAGATGTTTTTCTGGAACCCTCTTGCTTTTTCAATGATCCAACAGATAGGTATATCTTTCCTTTTCTCCATTCCCTTTAGCTTCTCTTCTTTTCTCAGCTATTTGTAAGGCCTCCTCAGAGAACCATTTTGCCTTTTTGCATTTCTTTTTCTTGGGGATGGTCTTGGTCACTGTCTCCTGTACAATGTCACAATCCTCTGTCCATAGTTCTTCAGGCACTCTGTATATCAGATTTAATCCATTGAATCTATTTGTCACTTCCACTGTATAGTCATAAGGGATTTGATTTAGGTCATACCTGAATGGTCTAGTGGTTTTCCCTACTTTCTTCAATTTAAATCTGAATTTGGCAATAAGGAGTTCATGATCTGAGCCACAGTCAGCTCCCAGTCTTGTTTTTGCTGACTGTATAGAGCTTCTCCATCTTCGACTGCAAAGAATATCATCAATCTGATTTCAGTATTGACCATCTGGTGATGTCCAAGTATAGAGTCGCCTCTTGTGTTGTTGGAAGAGGGTGTTTTCTATGACCAGTGCAGTATCTTTGCAAAACTCTGTTAGGCTTTGCCCTGCTTTATTTTGTACTCCAAGGCCAAACTTGCCTGTTATTCAAGGTATCTCTTAACTTCCCACTTTTGCATTCCAGTCCCCTATGATGACAAGGACACCTTTTTTTTTTGGTGTTAGTTCTAGAAGGCCTTGTAGGTCTTCATAGGACCATTCAACTTCAGCTTGTTCATCATTTGTGGTTGAGGCATTGACTTGGATTTCTATGATATTGAATGGATTGCCTTGGAAACAAGCAGAGATCATTCTGTCATTTTTGAGATTGCACCCAAGTACTGCATTTTGGACTCTTGTTGACTATGATGGCTACTCCATTTCTTCTAAGGGATTCTTGCCCAAAATAGTAAATATTATGGTCATCTGAATTAAATTTGTCCATTCCAGTCCATTTTAGTTCACTGATTCCTAAAATGTGGATGTTCACTCTTGCCATCTCCTGTTTGACCACTTCCAATTTACCTTGATTCATGGATCTAACATTCCAGGTTCCTATGCAATATTGCTCTTTACAGCATCAGACTTTACTTCCATCACCTGTCACATCCACAACTGGGTGTTGTCTTTGCTTTGGCTCCATCTCTTCATTCTTTCTGGAGTTATTTCTCCATCCATCTCCAGTAGCATATTGGGCACCTACTGACCTGAGGAGTTCATCTTTCAATGTCCTATCTTTTTGCCTTTTCATACTGTTCATGGGGTTGTCAAGGCAAGAATAGTGAAGCAGTTTGCCATTCCCTTCTCCAGTGGACCACATTTTGTCAGAACTCTCCACCATGACCCGTCCATCTTGGGTGGCCTTACACAGCATGGCTCATAGTTTCATTGAGTTAGACAAGGCTATATGATTCATGTGATCAGTTTGATTAGTTATCTGTGATTGTGGATTTCATTCTGTCTGCCCCGTGATGGATAAGATTAAGAGGCTTGTGGAAGCTTCCTGATGGGAGATATTGACTGTGGGGGAATCTGAGTCTTGTTCTGATGAGTGTAGCCATGCTCAGTAAATCTTTAATCCAATTTTCTGTTGATGGGTGGGGCTGTGTTCCCTCCCTGTTGTTTGACCTGAGACCAAACTATGGTAGGGGTAATGAAGGTAATGTTGAACTCCTTCAAAAGGACTTGTGCACCCACTGCTGTATTCAGTGCCCCTGACCCTGCAGCAGGCCACTGTCAACCCACGCCTCCACAGGAGACTCCTGGACACTCATAGGCAAGTCTGGGTCAGTCTCTTGTGAGGTCACTGCTCCTTTCTCCTGGATCCTGGTGCACATGAGGTTTTATTTGTGCCCCCCAAAAGTCTGTTTCCCCAGTCCTGTGTAAGTTCTGCAATCAAATCTCGCCAGCCTCCAAAATCAAATTTCCTGGGAGTTCTCAGTCGCTTTGCCAGCTCCCCAGGTTGGGAAATCTGTTGTGGGTTCTAGAACTTTCTTAACAGCACAAGAACTTATTTGGTATAATTGTTCTGCGGTTTGTGGGTCATCTGCTCAGCAGCTCTAAGGTAGGGTAATGGCGGCCTTCTCCAAGAGGGCTTATGAAACAGAAACAGGAGGTAATCAAAGAAAATAAGAGATAATTTATAAATTATCAATATGATAGCATAAATACAACATTAAATAAATGATTAGGAAGATCAAGTTGACAGCAAGCAGATGAAAATACAAAGGAATGGGAAATAGAGAAAATCAGAGCACTTCAAGAGGCCCAATATCTGGATAAAAGGAATGCCAACAAGAAAGAACAGAGACAAAAAAGAGTAAGAAATTAGTAAGGAAACATTTCAATTGCATTTCTCAGGATGGAAAGATACAAATTTCTTAATTGAGAGGAAACAAGTATCCAGCACAATCAACGCAAAAAGACCAGTGACAAGGTATGTCCTTTGTGAAATTTTAGTATACTTAACAAAGAGATGCTAAAAACTTCCAGGAAGAAAAAAATAGGTGCATACAAAGTCTCAAGGATCAGAACAGTATCAAACTCCTCAACCACACACCAGAAGCTAGAAGATAATGGATTAATGTCTTTGAATTTTTTAGGGAAAATGATTTCTAACTTAGAACTTTATATTTGAACTATCAATCAAATGTGAGGCTAAAAGAAAGGCCTATTCAGAACAATAAGTTGTCAAAATATATACTTTGCGTTCACCCCTTCTCAGGAAGCTAATGGATGGTCTGATCCAAAACAAGGAAGAATAAAACAAAAAGAGGTGGATCAGGAACCCAGGACACAGGGAAGCTAGCATAATAGGAAAGTACAGGTAATCCCCAGGATGGTGGTAAAAGGGAAGTAAGTCCATGGATAACAGGCAGCCAAGCAAGCAATGCCAGTACCACAGCAGGCCGGCTGGAGTAGATCATGGAGGGTTCTGGAAGAGGTGCTTCCAAGGGAAAGATGTTTGGACAGATTGAGATGAGATTTACTCTTCTGGCAGACAGTTTACCAATGTATTAGTTATAGGCACACAGAAAAATCAACCAAATACACACCAAAATTGAGACAATTATTAATTCCAAGGAAATACAAAAATTATTTGATAAAGGGCATGTAATCATAAGAGACCTCCGGGCTTATAGTTACATTAACATCAGCACTGAATATTGATATAGCTACATTGGGATGATAGGAAGAAAGGAAGTGCTTATGTGTAGCCAGGCGGATGAGAAGAGAGCAAAATCCTTGTCTTCTAGGATGAGAAGTCAATAGATGATATCTAAATCTGGAAAATTGACATGTCAGAATATAACTTAGAAATAATGGAGAAAATCGGAAAAATATTTTTCAGCTAAAAGGGATATGTGTCTCTAAGGAGTGAGAATTGGGTGTAGAAAGTACTAGGGCAGAGACATTGTGGTTTTTGTTAAATATCTTCCAAACCATGTACATTCACAAAGTATTTTTTTATATTTTATTTTCCTAATTCATTGTGAAGTTGAATATCTTTTAACATGTTTATTGGTCTTATTTGTAATCCCTCTTTTATAAATTCCCTGATTGTATCTTTGCCTATTTTTCTTTTGGGTGGCTTACCTTTTTAAACATTCATTTCTAAGAGTTCATTATAAATTATAGATCCATACATTAGTTCATTTAACAAATATGAATTGAACACCTATTGTATTCCACACATGGTGGTAGGTGCTGAGGATACAGCTGACAACAAGATAGGCCAGGTCTCTCATGGAGTACACATCTTAGTAGGATCAGAGAACAAGTGAACAAATACACAGACACGCTGCTTTCTGATAAGAGAAAGTGCTCTGAGGAAAAGGGAAGAAGGTGACAAAATGGATTGTGAAAGTTGGGTGTAGCCTCTTTGGATTGGTTGGCCTGAGAAGGTGAAATTTGAGTCATTCAGGCTTCAGGAGGATTTGGGGATAGATGTACCATTTCAGACACCAGAAATAGCAATTGTAGATGTGCTAAAGCAGAAAGAAAAAAAAAAGGAGGAGTGACAGAGAAACAGGGAGAAGACCACTGTGAATAAATGTTGCCAGTCATTCCTCCAAATCTGTCACTTGTGTTTTAACTTTGTTTATATTGCCTATTGTCATCAGACAGACATCGCAGAAATTTGATGCAATCAAATGTATCAGTCCTCATTTACAGCTTCTGCTTTTTGTGATTTCTTTGAAAGAAAATTTTCCCACATGTCAATATTATAACCATACTTTTCAATATTTTATAATAGCTTTATAGTTTGTGTCTTACAGTTTTGCTTTTAATTTGTCTGTAATCTAATTTTTAAGTGGTGTGAAGAAAGGATTCAATTTTTTTTTTCTTAAATGGATAGCCAATTGCCTCAATACCATTGATTGAATAGACCATTCTTTCCCTATTGATTTGAAAGGCCACCTTCGTTCAATACCAGATTACCACATACCCATGGTCCTGTTTCTGGTCTCTATTCATTTGCTTTGTTCTACATCTCTCTCCCTGAACTAGGTCTGATTATTAGGCCAGTAATCCTGCCTGAGGCTAAATTGGCTATTCAGGGCCCTTTTCCATTCTGATTGGTCTGAGGTTATGCCACACCTATTGTTACCCATCTTGAACTAGAGCCTAGGACACACTTTTCAATCCTCAAAATGCATAAAATATTTTGATATGTGGCAAAGCAAGTCCCCCTTTCCATTGTTCTTCCCTTTCAAAATTGTCTTAGCTATTCTTGTACATTTTCTCTCACATGTGAATTTTCTAATCAATTTGTCAAGTTCTGTGAGAATTCCTGCTGGGAATTTGACTGTGATTGAATTAAATTTATGGATTAGACTGGAAAGAATTTATATCTTTACAATATTGAGTTTTCCCATCCAGGAACATGTATGTTTCTCCATTTATTTAGATCTCTTTAGTGTTCTTCAGTAAAAGTTTAGTGTTATTTTATACATCTGGCATGCTTCTTATTTGGTTTTTATCTAGATATTTTATAGTTTTGTTGCCTTTGTGAAAGAAGCCCATTTATCTCTTTTATTTCTAATTGGTGATTGCCAAGCACTATTGATTTCTTTTTAAATTAACTTCATTTTAAAACAGCTTTAGATTTATAGAAAAATTCCAAAGATACTAAAGAGAGTCTTCATATACCCCACACCTCATTTTCCTTATTTTTAACAACTTAACATGACTACAGTACATTTGTTACAATTAATGAACCAATATTAGTACATTGTTATTAACTGAAGTCCAGAGTTTATTCATAATTCCTTCAGTTCAGTTCAGTTGCTCATGCTGACTCTTTGTGACCCCATGAACTGCAGCACACCAGGCTTCCCTGTCCATCATCAACTCCCGGAGCTTGCTCAAATTAATGTCCATCAAGTCGGTGATGCCATCCAACCATATTACCCTTAGTCGACCCCTTTTCCTCCTGCTTTCAATCATTCTCAGCATCAGGGTCTTTTCCAACGAGTTAGTTCTTCACATCAGGTGGTCAAAACATTGGAGCTTCAGCTTCATCATCAGTCCTTCCAATGAATATTCAAGACTAATTTCCTTTAGGATGGACTGGTTTGATCTCCTTACAGTCCAAGGGATTCTCAGGAGTCTTCTGCAACACCACAGTTCAAAAGCACCAATTCTTCAGTGCTCAGCCTTCTTTATGGTCCAACTCTTACATCCATACATGACTACTGGAAAAACTGTAGCTTTGACTAGTCGGACCTTTGTCGGCAAGGTAATGTCTCTGCTTTTTAATAAGATGTCTAGGTTGGTCATAGCTTTTCTTCCAAGGAGCAAGCATCTTGATTTCATGGCTGCAGTCACCAACTGCAGTGATTTTGGAGCCCAAAAAAATAAAGTCTGTCACTGTTTCCATTGTTTTCCCATCTATTTGCCATGAAGTGATGGGGCCAGATGCCATGATCTTAATTTTTTGAATGTTAAATTTTAAGCCAGCTTTTTCACTCTCTTCTTTCACTTTCATCAAGAGGCTCTTTAGTTCTTCTTCGCTTTCTGCCATAAGGGTGGTATCATCTGCATATCTGAGGTTATTGATATTTCTCCCAGCAATCTTCATTCCAGCTTGTGCCTCATCCAGCCCAGCATTTCTCATGATGTATTCTGCATAGAAGTTAAATAAACAAGGTGACAAGATACAGCCTTGATGTACTCCTTTCCCGATTTGAAACCAGTCTGTTGTTTCATGTCCAGTTCTAACTGTTGCTTCTTGACATGCATACAGGTTTCTCAGGAGTCAGGTAAGGTGGTCTGGTATTCCCATCTCTTGAAGAATTTTCCACATTTTGTTGTGATCCACACGGTCAGAGGCTTTGGTGTAGTCAATAAAGAAGAAGTAGATGTTTTTCTGGAACCCTCTTGCTTTTTTGATGATCCAACGGATGTTGGCGATTTGATCTCTTGTTCCTCTGCCGTTTCTAAATCCAGTTTGAACATCTGAAAGTTCTCAGTGCTTGTACTGTTGAAGCCTGGCTTGGAGAATATTGAGCATTACTCTGGTAGTGTGTGAGATGAGTGCAATTGTGCAGTAGCATGAACATTCTTTGGCATTGCCTTTCTTTGGGATTGGAATGAAAACTGACCTTTTCCAGTCCTGTGGCCACTGCTGAGTTTTCCCAATTTGCTGGCATATTGAGTGTAGCACTTTAACAGCATCATCTTTTAGGATTTGAAATAGTTCAACTGGAATTCCATCACCTCCACTAGCTTTGTTCACAGTGATGCTTGCTAAGGCCCACTTCACTTCGCATTCCAGGATGTTTGGCTCTAGGTGAGTGATCACACCATCGTGGTTATCTGGGTCATGAAAATATTTTTTTGTATAGTTCCTCTGTGTATTCTTGCCACCTCTTCTTAATCTCTTCTGCTTCTGTTAGGTCCATACCATTTCTGTCCTTTATTGTGCCCATCTTTGCATGAAATGTTCCCTTGGGTTCTCTAATTTTCTTGAAAAGATCTCTAGTCTTTCCCATTCTACTGTTTTCCTCTATTTCTTTGCATTGATCACTGAGGATGGCCTTCTTATCTATCTTTGCTATTCTTTGGAACTCTGTATTCAAATGGATATATCTTTCCTTTTCTCCATTGCCTTTAGCTTCTCTTCTTTTCTCAGCTATTTGTTAAGGCCTCCTGAGAGAACCATTTTGCCTTTTTGCATTTCTTTTACTTGGGGATGGTCTTGGTCACTGCCTCCTGTACAATGTCATGATCCTCTGTCCATAGTTCCTCAGGCACTCTGTCTATCGGATTTAATCCCTTGAATCTACTTGTCACTTCCACTGTATAGTCACAAGGGATTTGATTTAGGTCATACCTGAATGGTCTAGTGGTTTTCCCTACTTTCTATGTGTATACTAGCCCATGTATATACACACATCTATAAATATTTCTATATGTAACCATCCAGATCTATATATCAAGATAAACATGAGTTCACACTGGTGTCTTCAACTGTAATCCATTACCACATGGATGATTATAGTCTCCTCCTCTTGCTTATCTATAAACTCACTCCAGTAGTGAGAAACCTGGTTCACACCACCTGCTATCCATTCACTTAATTGTTCAATTCCAGTATATAGATATAGATATATATTCCCATACACTATACATGTATAATGGTATTAGAATTGTTAACCCATATGCCCTTGTGGGAAACAGCTTAATCAACTGGAGTGTAGTACTTATGTACAGATTTTTTTTTTGGTTTGTTTTGTTCATTTACCTTTAGTCTTACACACTATAATGATTTCCAAAGTTATTTTAGTCAATACCTTTTCCCCTCACTGTCCTTCAGTGAGATTGTTTCATACATTTGCAGTATGGTTAGATTCTGTTGTAACATTCTGCATTCCATCCTGGGATCCTCAATCTCCTAAATGATTTTTAAATTTGCACACATTAATGTTCCCTCTTTGTGCTGTAAAGCTCTTTGGGTTTTGAAAAACGGGTTTTGAAAAATGTAGTTACATATCCACCACTACATATCATACAGATATTTTTACCACCCTAGAAGTCTCCTGACTTCACTTACTCAACTCTTTTTTTTTTTTTTTTTACTTACTCAACTCTTATCCTTTCCCTCTTGAGTCTCTGCCAACCACTGATCATTTTACTCTAAGACAGTCAGTATACCTTGGCCTTTTCCAGAATGTCATATAATTGTAATCATATGTATGTAGCCTTTTCAGACTGGCTCCTTTCACTTAACAATATGCATTTAAGCTTTACTCGTGTCTTTCTGTGGCTTGATAGTTCATTTCTTTTTAGCACAATAATATTCCATTGTCTGGATGTACCACAGTTTGTTTATTCATTCCGCTATTGAAGAACATCTTTGTTGTTTCCAGTTTGGGGCAGTTATAAATAAAGCTGCTATAAACCTTTATGTGCAAATTTTGTGTGGGTGTAAGTTTCCAAATCAGTTAATATCTAGGAATGCATTTGCTGGATTATACACTAAGACCACGTTTAGCTTTGTAAGAAACTGCCAAGCTATGCATTCCCAACAGCAGTATGAGTTCTTATTGTTTCACATGCTCAACAGCAATCAGTAGAGTCAGTTAGAAAATTTTAGCTTTTCTAATAAGGGTATACTATTGTTTTAAGCAACTCCTTAATGATCAATGATGCTGAAGATGTTTTCATATGCTTATTTACCATCTTTAGATCTTCTTTAATGAAGGTGTGTATTCAAATTGTTCACCCATTTTTAATTGGTTTTCTTATTTTTGCATTTTGAGTTGTTTGTGTATTTTGGATACAAACCCTTTATCAGATATGTGTTTTGCAGATGTTTTCTCCCAACCTATGACTTATCTTTGGGTTCTTCTAAAAGTGTCTTTCACAGAGTACATGTTTTTAATTTTAATAAAGCGTAACACATTAATTTTTTATTTAATGGATTGTGGTTTTGGTTTGTGATTGTATCTATTAATAAAAACTCACTACAAATTGAAGGTCACCTAGATTTTCTCCTATGTTTTCTTCTAGAGGTTTTAGTTTTGTGTTTTACATTTAGGTCTATGACCCATTTTGAATTAATTTTTGTGAAAGGCGTAAGGTCTGTGTTGAGACTTTTTGTTGTTATTATTGCTGTTTGTTTTCTTTTGTTTTATTGCTTTTGGCCGTCCAATGGTTCTAAGAGCGTTTATTGAAAAGACTACCTTTTCTTCATTGAATTGTTTTGTTCCTTTGTCAAAGATCAACTTAAAATGTTTGCTTTAGTCTATATCCTGGCTCCCTATTCTATTCATCTGTGTATCTATTCTTTTACCAATATCATACTATCTTCATCACTGTAGCTTTATATAGTCAGTATTAAAGTTGGGCTGTGTGAGACTTTCAGCTTTGCACTTCAATATTGTGTTGGCCATTGCAGGTCTTTGCCTGTCCACATAAATGTTAGAATCAGCTTGTCAATATCAAATATTTTGCAGGGATTTTGAGACTGTGTTAAATTTATAAGGAGTTAGGGAGAACTCACATTTTACAACATTGAGTCTTCCAATCAACAAACACAGAGTATCTCTTTAAGGTCTTTGATGTCTTTCATCAGTTTTATAATTTTTCACATATAGATCCCATACATGTTATATTTCTAAGTATTTCATTTTTGGGGTGATATTATAAATAGTATTTTTTACTTCAAATTCCATGAAAGCAATTGACATTTGTATATTCACTTTGTATCCCAAAATTTTACCATACTCAGTAATTTTGGGAGGTTTTTTTTGCCTATTCTTTGGGAAGTTTTACACAGACAATTATGTCATCTGTGAACAAGGACAGTTTTATTTCTTCCTTCTCAGTCTTTATACTTATTTCTTTTTCATGTGTTATTGCACAAGCTAGAATTTCCAGTATGATATTGAATAAAAAGTAGTGAGAGAGAATATCCTTGCCTTGTTCCCAGTCTTACAGGGAAAGCATCTACAGTTGACCCTTAAACAATCTGGGGTTTAGGGGCACTGACCCCATACAGTTGAAAGTTTGCATGTAACTTTATAATCAGCCTTCCAGACTCACAGTTCTGCACCCATAGAATCAGCTGATCTCAATTATGTAGTATTGTAGTAATATTTCTTGAAAAAAATCCGCATATAAGTGCATCTACACAGTTCAAACCCATGTTGTTCAAGGGTCAGCTATAGTTTTTCACCATTAAATATGATGCTTACTATAGGTATTTGAAGGTGTGCTTTATCAAGTTTAGGGAGTTCACCTCTATTCCTGGTTTATTGACAGTTTTTTTAATCACAAATGAGTGTTGGATTTTGTCAGCTATTTTTTCTGAATCAATTGATACAATCATTTTTTTCTTTAGTTTATTGATATGGTAAGATTACATTGATTGAAGTTTTGAACCAGATTGCATAACTGGAATAAATTACATTTGATCATGTGTTGAGGTCACAAAGAGTTGGACACGACTGAGTGACTGAGCAACAATAACTTCTTTTATGTACTATTAGATTCAATTTGCTAATATTTAGGATTTTTGCATCTTGTTTATGAGAGACATTGTTCTTAAGTTTCCCTTACTTGTAATGGCTTTATCCAGTTTTGGTCTTAGATAGCACATGCCTCATTGAATGAGAATAGAACGTACACTTTGCTTTTATTTTCTGGAAGATATTGTAGAGAATTAGTATAATTTCTCCCTTAAATGTTTGGTGGAATTCACCAGTGAAGCCATTTAGGCCGGATGCTTTCTTTTGGGGAAGGTTATTAATTACAGATTCAATTTTAAAAATAAATATAGGACCATTCAGAAATATCTCCTCGTGTAAGTTTTGGTAGTTTGTATTTTTCAAGGAATTGTTTTATTTCACCCAAGTCATCAAATTTATGGACATAGAGTTTTTTTTTACAGTATTTCTTTTTCATACTTTTAATGTCCATGAGATCAGCAGTGATAACCCCTCTTTCAATTCTGATATTTGTAACTTTGTGTTTTCTCTCTTTTTTTTCATGTTAGCCTGACTAGACATTTAGCAATTTGATTGCTATTTTCAAAGGACCAATTATTGTTTTCTCTATTGTTTTCTATTTTTCAATTTCATTAATTTCCGCTCCAATTTTTATTATTTCTATTCTGCTCTCTAGAATTGTTCCTCTTTTTTTCTAGTTCCTAAGGTGAAAGCTTAGATTCTAAAGTTTAGAATTTTTTCCTTTCTACTATATGCACTGAAAGCTGTACATTTTCCTATAACCAAAAATGATGATGGTGGGTACCCTTGTCTTATTCTTGATTTTGATAAGAAAGCTTCTAATAATTAACCACTATGTGTGATTGTTGCTATAAATTTTTGGTTTCATATAGTTTTCTGAGAGTTTTGTTTTGTTTTAATAAGAAGTAAGTATTCAATTTTATAACTTAAAAAATCTATTACAATAATGGTATAATTATTACCTTTTAATATGACAATATAGTGAATTACTTGATACATATTTCTCATGTTGATCAGCATTAGGAGACGGGTTCAAAGTCTAGCTTTTCTTCAGCTTACTAGCTGTGGATTAACATAATCTCTATATTCCTCAGTTTTCTAACTGATAGATGCTACTTCATAAGTTTATTATGCAGAAAATATAAATATATGAATTTATTTCACATAAGATATATTATATAAGGAAACTAGAACCCAGAACAGATCTTAGTACATATTAAGTACTAAATACTATTAAAAATTAGTATTTTCTTGGTGCTAAATCCTATATGCTTATGATTCAGTGTTAAAACGCTGTTAGATTTTGTTTGTTAAATATTTATTTATGACTTCTTCATTGGTGTGATTAGCCATAATATTCTTTGCACATCTTGTTTTGTCCACCTTCAGTTATCAGCGTTTTGCTAACTGCCTATAGTGAATTGCATAGCTATCCATCTTTTTCTAGCTCAGAAACAGTTTATATAATAAAGAATATCATCTGGGACCATTGTCTTTATTTGTATTAGCTATATATTGCTGTATAATAAATTATCTCAAAACTTAGTGGCTCAAAACAACAGACATCTATCATTTCACAGTTTTTATAGATCAGGAAATTAGATACAGCTTAGCTAGATACCTATGGTTCAGGGTTTTTCACAATGTGCAGTCAAGATATTGACTGTAAGTTCCTCACTGATGTTGGTAGAGGATTTCCTCAGTTTTTTGTCATGTGAACCTCTCCATAGGGCAGCTTGGTCCATAGCAACTTGCTTCATTAAGGCCAGCAAGGAAAAACCAGAGAGTGCCAGCAAGATAGAAGTGATCTAATCTTTTTCTAACCTAATTTTGGAAATGACACCCCCATCACTTTTGCCACAATCTGTTTACTAAAAACAAGTCACAAGGTCCAGCCTACAATCAAGGAAAGGAACTTAAGCAAAGGTGTGAACAGGAGCGCTTAGAGATTATTGTGGGCCATTTTAGAAGCTGTCTACCACTCTTACAGGTAGATCTTTGACTGTCTTTTCAATTCCTTCTATGGTTGTCAGTTTTATTTATAATTTCTTAGCAAGTGATTTCATCTAGGTTTTCAAATTTTATTTTTTTATAATTTTTTTCTTTTTTTCCATTTTTTTTTTTATTAGTTGGAGGCTAATTACTTTACGATATTGTTGTGGTTTTTGCCATACATTGACATGAATCAGCCATGGATTTACATGTGTTCCCCATCCCGATCCCCACTCCTGCCTCCCTCTCCATCCCATCCCTCTGGGTCTTCCCAGTGCACCAGCCCTGAGCACTTGTCTCATGCATCCAACCTGGGCTGATGATCTGTTTCACGTTTGATAGTATACTTGTTTCAATGTTATTCTCTCAGAACATCCCACCCTCGCCTTCTCCCACAGAATCTAAAAGTCTGTTCTGTACATCTTGTAACATAAAATAGTTTTCTCTGGAGCTGAAGTTCATTCCTATTATTATTTATGTCTTCCCTCTTTTACTGTTATCAGAAAGAACATTTATCTATTTCATTGATCATTTCAAAGAACCAATTTTTATTAATTGTTCAACTATTTGCATTTTCTTCCATTGATTTCTACTTTTATCTTTATTAATTCCTTCTTTTTACTTTTGTTTAGCTTATTTGTATTTTTTTTCCTAGCTCTTAAATGCTTAATTTGCTTATCTTCAATATTTCTTGTTCTTTAAATAAATGCATTTAAGACCTTGCATTTTCCTCTGAGTACTATTTTGGTTACACCTCACTGATTTTTATATATTTTCATATTGTATTAATTTGTAATTTTCAATCTGATTTTGTCTTCGACCAGATTCAGTTCAGTTCAGTCGTGTCCAACTCTTTGTGACCCCATGGACTGCAGCATGCCAGGCTTCCCTGTCCATCACCAACTCCCGGAGCTTGCTCAAACTCATATCCATCAAGTCGGTGATGCCATCCAACCATCTAATCCTCTGTTGTCCCCTTCTCCTCCCACCTTCAATCTTTCCCAGCATCAGGATCTCTTTCAACGAGTCAGTTCTTTGCATCAGGTGGCCAAAGTATTGGAGTTTCAGCTTCAGCATCAGTCCTCCCAATGAATATTCAGGACTGATTTCTTTTAGGATTGACTGGTTTGATCTCCTTGCAGTCCAAGGGACTCTCAAGAGTCTTCTCCAACACCACAGTTCAAAAGCGTCATCAACTCTTCATGCTCAACTTTTTTTATAGTCCAACTCTCACATCCATAGATGACTACTGGAAAAACCATAGCTTTGACTAGATGGACTTTTGTTGGCAAAGTAGTGTCTCTGCTTTTTAATATACTGTCTAGGTTGGTCATCATGGCTTTTCTTTCAAGGAGCAAGCCCGTCTTTTAATTTCATGGCTGCAGTCACCATCTGCAGTGATTTTGGAGCCCCCAAAAATAAAGTCTCTCACCGTTTTCATTGACCAGATTAGAAGTGTGTTTTTCCCCCTTTTATTTCCAAGGGCATAGATTTCAAACCATTATTTTGTTGTTAAGCATAATTTTAGGACTTCCTAGATGGTGCTAGTGATAAAGAACTTGCCTGCCAATGTAGAAGACTTAAGAGACTCGGGTTCAGTCCCTGGGCTGGGAAGATCTTCTGGAGAAAGACATGGCAACCCACTCCAGTTTTCTTGCCTTGAGAATCCCATGAACAGAGGAACCTGGCTGGCTACACGTCCATAGCATCACAAAGAGTCGGTCAAGACTGAAGGGACTTAGCACACACACACAAGTCCACTTTTATTGCCTCTGTGGTTAATATGATTTTTATTACTAGGAATTTGTTGGGATTTCCCTTTGGGCTTAATATATCATCCATTTTTAAAGTATTCAATATGTATTTGAAGAGTGTGTGCATTTTGTTCATTAGAACAAGCATATATATGTTCAAGTTGGTTAATTGTATTGTTTAAATCTTGGATGACCTTATTCAGTTAGTAGGTTAGTAAGTCAGTTAGCACCCAATGTGACAATTTCTGCAGAAGTTGGGATTTTTACACTACAATTGTGGACTTGCTGATCTCCATTTTAAACCTATGTTGTAAAGTCTTGCAGTTAAATCTTCATGGTAGCTTGTACCTAACATCAATAAAATATCCTTTACCTTTTAAAGTGCTTTTTGCATTGAATTTTGTTTTGTCTGACATTAATATTGGAACATCTGTATTCCTTTTAATGGCTCTTGAGTATAATTTTCAGTTCTTTTACTTTCAAACTTTTTGTGTTAATTTTTTCACATATGTCTTGTAGATGGTTTAAAAAGTATACATTATTAATACACATATTAAAACAAACACATTTTCTGTCAACATTTTGCATTAATCTGTATCTCTAGTCTTCCTCTAAACAAGGTGAGAAATACAGTATACATTTTTTACCTCTGCTCCCTCTTTGCCATCCACTGCCCATGCTGCCACCCTAATCACTTCTTGCATTGATATCTTCTCTTACAGGTCAACTGATTTCTTTGCTCATTGCTTCTTACACCATACTTGTGTAGGTGTCTCATAGTGATATATATCCACTATTGATTATTTCAGAGAGAATTTGTGACTAATAAAATTTATGAGTGCTTAATCAAGAAAATGCCTTTATTTCACCTTCTTCATGGTCTCTTTGTATTGGTCAAGTATGTTCCAAAATGCAAACATTTCCTAAAATACATAGTATATTTCATTTCTGGGTTTCCCTGGTGGCTCAGTGGAGAAGAATCTGCCTGCTAATGTAGAAGATGTGGGTTCAATCTCTGGGTCAGGAAGATCCCCTGGAAAAGGAAATGGCAACTCACTCCAGTATTCTTGTCTGGGAAATCCCATGGACAGAAGAGCCTGGTGAGCTACAATCCATGGGGTTACAAAAGAGTTGGACATGACTTAGTGACTAAAAAACAACAATATTTCATTTCTAGAGGTATGGGATGTGAGAAGGAGTCCGTTAAGTATACTGAGTATACCTAATGCCTGTTTCTTACCCCAGGTTCCTGTGGACCAAGGTTGGGAAAACTACCCTTCTACCATCTCTTTCTTTGCTTCCCTGTCCCCACCAGGAAGATTGATCAACTATCAGGACATTGACTGGGCAACCAATCAATGGGTCGTCACTATGCAGTACAGTAGGAATAAAGATATCAATTACTCTTCTTTTTCTCTTTTGCCCGTGTGGTTGGAGCCATGTGCTAGCTTAGGGAGAGCTTTTGATCAGATATTACTTTTTGTCTCTTTCCTGAAGCCAATAGCAGTGAGCTAAGAGCCGAGATTCAGGTTTGGCCTTGCAGTAGGAAGAGATCTTTCAGGACTCTAGCATAGAGTCCATATGATCCAACCCGATGCACCAGGGCTTGTATTGAGGTTTGAGGCCCAAAGCCCAGCTAACCATGAAGTGCTACTTTGCTTTTCTTTGTTATTGTTCTGTGTGGATATATCTCCCCCTGGAAACCTTGTGGGGAGAGCTGACTTTAGTCTGGGGTAATATTTTGGTGTTCCCAGGTCTCTTGACCACAGGAAAACATTAATTGCTCTATATTTCCAATAATAGCTTCATGGTAATATTATTACAGTTCCATTCTTTAAAAATATAAAGAGTAAAACTGAGTATGCCTTCAGTGAAGAAGACATAGGTGTCAATTTCAATGTGCCACAGCCCCAGGGTTACCATGTCAGTTTGTAGAGGCTATGGACTACACAGCTGCGGGGCATTCCCTTATTGTCATAGACTGTATGAATGGCACCCCCTGGAATTGTGCACCACAACCCTATGAGGTGTCCCCACTCAGCCCTGCCCCAGCTGCCTTTAATGATGTTTGCCAACTCCTTTGCTCTTAATAATCATCCAGTAAATGTCTACTGTCCTAACATTCCAAGTCTTGTCATGGTGCCCTATCCCACTGTCATTGGATTACACCTATCAGCAATTTGACACCTGTTTCAGTTAAACTTGAGGTGTAGGTGGCAAACATGCCCCAAACTATATAGATGGAAAATGGAGAAACCAGCATTCAAAGCCAGGTCTATCTGATTCCAAAGTCTATACTCTGCTACTACAGGCAAAGGGCTGGAGGAATGCTTCTGGCAAAATGGCTGAGATGTTATACTAGCCCATAAAGGGCATGCTTATCCCAGACTCATTTATTCATTCATCTCATTTTCCCTAAGTCTCTACCTGGCAATCACGTAAGATCTCTTCCTAATCCACCACTTGGTAATATAGGATATTTCCAATCTCTCTTATGTTAGTGAGGTCCCTTTTGGTTGCAAATGGGATCAAGCTAGTTCACATTAATGAAAAGTGTAAGAATAGTCTGGTGTCTGGTCAGTCAATGCTAGATCCCAGGCTCAAATGAAGCCTTATCCATGTCTTAGAAGCCCATTTCTCCCTGTAGGTATCATTTGCAGGCAGACTCTTCTCAAAAGGGCTCCTGAAACTCTAGGCTTATGTTCTCTGGTTGATCAATTCCCAGAGTCTCTTTCCTTATATTTTCATCAAAGGTTCCAGGGAAGATTTGTATTGGCCAAGTTTGGGTCACATAACTGCATGAATCAATTGCTTTATTCAGTGTAATGGAATGCTCTGATTGGCTAGGGCTGGGTCATCTGTCAACCTTTGAAGATGATTCACATGAACTTACTATGTGGGAGGGGTGGGTTTCCTAAGGAAATGTGGTGTGCTGTTTTTAGAAGAGAAGGAGTGGATGCTGAGCAGGTAGAGACAATAGTCTTCTGCATTTTTCATGTTACAGATAAAAAAATTGAGACTCAGAGAAGGGTAGGCACTAACCCATGATTCAGTAGCCTTTCTATCAAGCAAGTGATAAGTGACTTTAACAGGCCAGGAGTTATGAGAAGCTGCCTCCTGCTTCTGTCCTTGCATCAGAGATGCTAAGACATCTTTGGTGGCAATTTTAAAGTTTTCAAAGTCAATGGAAGTTATAGGTCTGGCAGGGTTGCCAAAGTGGACTGTAGAAAAACACTGTTGGTTGGAAATCAAAATACCTGGATTCTAGTCCTAGCCCCGCCACTAATTTGCTGAGTGAACTTGAGCAAGTCCATTACTCACTCTAGGCCTCAGTTTCTCCATCTGTAAGCTGAGAAGTTTAGACTGAGTAGTCTGAAAAACATATTGTAAATTGATGCTTTTGTTCCACTCTTGAGGCGGGAGGGAGGGAGAGAAGGCAGAAGGCCGAGAGGGAGTCCCTCCTCTCCATCTGGAACCATGTGGAATTTCTGCAGTGGAGACATTTAACCTGACTTTAATTTGAGTTGAAATGTCTGATATTTTTGATAGTAATAACATGCCCTGGATGGGACGGGGGGAGCAAGACCCCCTGAAAAGAACACCAAAAATCCTTCTATGTTCCTCCTCTTGAAGCACTGCCTCTCAATGAAATAGGTGTTCCTGTGGAGCTGGGGTCAGAGGAATCCATCCTGTACTGGCAGGCAGCCATGCTGGCTGCATGGAAGGCTTTTGGCACCTCCTCACTTCAGCCTGCCCTGTCCTGCCCTACTAGGCCTGTTGGCTGGCTTCAGGCTGGGCCAGGAGCAGTAGAACGCTAGGGTGAGGGCCAGATACTGGGTGGTGCATGAGGTGCCACCTGAGGTGTCAGGCACATGTCCTGGCAGAGTAGAAGAGAGAGGCAGTGTGACCACATGTATGTGTAGGGATGGGGAGCAGAGCGGGGCATGTCGGTAGGACAATAGCCATGATGTCCTCTTCTAGATGCGATGGTCTTTCCCTAGATATCCACCCCTTGCCCTGAACTGGATCCATCTTTCCACACAAGCGTCTCCTCCCCAGTGGGAGGTCCCATCAGTCGCCATCCCATCCTCTCCTGCTGACACAGATGTTTCAATTCCCTCTGCCACAAAATAAGTCCTAGCCCAGTGAGGAATGGGGAGAGAGGGGTGTCACTCCTTCAGCAGAGGATGCAGCTAAAATTTCTCAACTTTTTTCACCATGGGGCCAAGCTGACTGCATGTTAAGCAATGGAAGTGGCAGTCCTGCCGTGTGTCTAACTTTGTCCCCTCATACTGTATTTATTCAACACTGGAGCAAGCTGCTGGTCATGAGCCACTACATGAATAGTGCCCAGAGTCAGTGACTAAGTGGCACCCTTGTTGCCCCTCCTCTAGGTTTCCCATCTCACCCCCGGCCTGTTTTCCTGCCTTAATGATGTTCCTGTGATGGGGTGATGACTGGGCACCACAGAGCCCATGCTGACCGACCAGCCCAGAGCAGGCAGCCTTCCAATTACCCACAGCACTCAGGCGAGGGGCAGGCGGGGGCTGGGGAGAGAGGGCTTTCTTCCCCCCTTTAAATATATAAATTTAAGCAAGGAAACAGATTTCACTTTCAATCTTCCTTCCAAGAGATTGTTATAAACAAAAGCAGGTCTGGGGGAGGAGGAGGAGGGGAAGAGAGGAAAATGATTTGGGAGATTAAGGAGGCGGCCACGACAGCGTCCCCTTTTAAACCTCAATAAGGTTGTTTTTCTTGGTCGTTTTTTCCTCCTTCCCTCTCCAGCCAGCGTTACTTAAAAGGAACATTATGTTATCACAAATCAGATTTCCAAACATCATCTCCAGGTCACTGTGAACAGCTCAGCAATTTGGCTACAGATTCCTGTATAAGGCGTCCCCTTTAACCTCAAACTCAGGAGGGAGCTGCCCCCATTGCAAATGCTGGAGAAGCCCTCTGGGTTGAGAAAGGAGAGAGGATAGAAGCAGTGCCTGGAGGAATGGAGTGGGGGAGGCTCCTATGCCTTCAGGGAAGAAAGTGCAGCTCACCACGGGAGCACCACTCACTCCTATGCCACTCCACCTCTGTATGCCTTAAGAGGGTAGCTGGGGGGTGCATCTTGCTGCCTTTTGGAGGACATCCCTGACTCTGCTGGATGGGGGGCTGGACCCTGGTGGAGTAATGTGGGTTTCATTTTTCCTCTGCCACAAACTTGGGGCTTATCGATGCCACGGAGCTGCCAGGGGAGATTAAAGTCAAGGCTGGCGCCCTAGTTCCAGTGTGTGGTGAGAGACCACAAGTATTCCAGCTGGGCTGGTGCGGGCCAGGGTGAGGGAAGGGTGAGGGTGAAGGGGTGGAGCAGCCAAAGGGCTTCTGGAAGAGTGATGTTACCCCCGCAGTATATTCCCTCTGGCCAGGTACAAGGCCAGCCTTCACCCTCAGTCTTACACTTCCCTCTCAATATAAGGCAACAGTGGATGCATAGAGGAAACAAAAGGCAGGCAAGGAGGTGTCTGAGGTGTATAGATCTGAGTTGGAGCCATAGCATGGAGGATTAGGGCTTGTCACAAATGATTCCCATACAGTGAACCTTTGGAATCAATGGAGGAATTTTTCTTGCAAAGAATCGAGGTGAACCAGTGACCTGCAAAGAGCTGGGGATCTTGGCATCTAACCAAATGAAAATAGCTGAGTCACAATAATTAGGATTGTGATCCCAGCCTGTTCTTTACATCCTCCACTGCCATAGAACTGAGGGAGCCAAGCACAGAAGTTTAAACTCCAGGTCCTCAAGCCAAAACATTCTCTGATGGATCCTGAGTCCATTAACACTTGAGCACTTCCCAATAGCCCTGGGGTGCAAGAGGTAGAACCTCCATTTTGTTGATGGAAAAACGAGGTCCAAAGAAAAAGTGACTCATGAGGACCACCCAGGGACTGAGTTGCAGGCCTGGGCCTGAGATCTCTGACCTTCACTGCCAAACTCTTTCCCTTGGCCCTTGCCATTCTAGATAGACCTTTGCAGCCCAGCCTTTGTTCAAATGACTTCCTAAATGAAGCAGGTGACAGAGCAGGCCCAGGGGTGGCCCTCCAGCTTTGAATAAGGTAGAGGCTGTGGGCTCATCCAAAAGACAAACAATGGTCTTTACAATATGGAACCCAAAGAAAGAGCTCATAGGGCAAGGCCAAAACTAAGTGAAAGAGCTGGCAGAGGGTCTGCCTGACACTGCAGAGAGGAAGCCAGGCATGGCTGTAGACAGAGGGTCGGTCCAGGGACCGGGGAGAACTTTCCTCAATGACACTTCTGTGCCTGGAGAGTCAGAGAACTGAATCCATCGGGCTCAGGTGGCAAGGCCCTTGGTGCTCCCAGAGTCACTCTGTGACTTTGGGTTGAGAGGAGCCAAGGAGTCATAGCCAGTAAAGAGCTTCTACCTCCAGAGCATGGTCATTCCATGCCCCAAATGGTGGCCTAGGGGCCATATCCAGTGCAGGTAAAGGAAAGCTAGTTCACACCTACCACGGGCCAAGCCCTTGCGCATCCTCATCCTGTCTGTTCTTGCCAACAGTCCTGTGAGGTGGAGATTTTGGTCTCCATTTGGTTATGAGAAATTCAGGCTTTACTTGTGAAGTAAGGGGCTTGGCCAGAACTCATCAATAGTATAGCACGGAGGCTGGTTTTGAACTCACCTCTGTCTTATCAAGGCCTGTGCTCTTTCTGCTAAGCTGTGACTTTAAGGTTGTGGTCTGAGACTCCCTCAAGGGTCAGGGTAAGAGGACTCCAACAGAGGAGCCCAGGGAACCCTCAGTTTGAGGGTTCTGGACCTTTAGTCCTCCAGATTCCCCATGTGAGGGCCCTCAGACTCTGACCACAGAGAGTGGACCTGGGGCGCAGGCAGGGACAGACACCAGCAGTGTTTTTTGAGGGGGGTCTAGTTGGGAACATCCCCCTGTTACTTCTCCCCACCCCATGCCCGTCTCCAGACTCTTCATTCCTCCTCAGTTCCCTAGCTCTCCCTCCAGAGTGCTTAGACTAAGCACCCCAAGAAAACTCTGTCCCAGGAGAGGGGCACTGAAAGGGTACTCTGCTTTGTTCCTCAGGTGGCTGACTCCTGGGCATCTTGCCTGGCCACCATACTGCCACATTCCTTTGGGAGGAGGGTTGCAGGCAGCCTTGGGGTGATGGATGCTCCACCCGCCACCCCCACCATCAGGCCACTGTAGCCATCAGCGTGGAGTCTGCAGAGGCCTCTCCCTCACTTGCTTTATTTATTTTGGCCCATGGACGATGAAGCCCGGATCTGAGGGGAGGATGGAGAGGCCATTTCCAATATTTCCTCCTGGCCTCTCCACGCCCCTGAGATGCCCCTTAGTACCCGGGAGGAGAGAGCAGAGGTCGATGGTCTGAAAACAATGACTTTAAGCTGGGGGAGGGTGGGTGAAAGGGAGGAAGGGAGAGGGAAAGCTCAGGGCCCACAGGCTTTGTTGTGGGCTCAAAGTTAACAAATGCCACCCTCAGAGAGGGGCGGTGCAGACTGGTGGGGAGGGCTAAGTGTTGGGACCTCAGAGTTTCAGCAGAGCCCACCCCAGCCCCAGCCTCAGCCAGCTACGGGTAGATGGGAGAAGGTGATGTCCTCCCTCCCAGGGTCAAAAACTGCTCAGCCAAGCAGAACTGCGCACCCTGGGAATCAGTGTAGAGGGTCTTCTGTTCGGGCCAGTAGGAACAGGGGCCCTGTGGCCTGCCTGGGGTTGCAGGAAGCTCCAGGCTTGCATTTCAGTTGTCTGTTTGCCTCAGTAGGGCAGCCCCAAACCACGGAGCTCCCAGCCACCCCCCTCTCCTCATTGTTTGCACTGCTAGAATCCCTGTATCCAGTTATCATGTCCCCCACCACGCCCAGTGCTGTCCTTCAGCCAAGCCACACACATGGAACTGCTTTCATCTCTCTTGTCAGTTGGGCCTGCCCTTTCCCAAGGGCTCAAGGACTTTGCTTCTCTGAATTTCCTCCAATTTGTCTCCATCACCCCCATGTTCAGGGACATTCAGCTACACAGTGGTCTCAAAGGAGAGGAGTAGTTTGGGGGCTGCAGTGGGCCTGCCTGTTCCCCAAGCTCCACTAACATCAAGGAGGGGAAACATTTCCTGTGTGTCTCAGCCTCTCTCCTTCTTTGTAGGCTCTGCAGGGGCCTGAGGTGGCGGGGGAGGGGGGATGCGGAGGGAGATGTCATCTCGGTTCAGTCAACAAATGTCTCTGAGCGGTTCTGATATGAGACCAAAGGGGGTTTGACTGGGTTCCTGCCTTTGAGGGTCTGACAGACCAGTAAAGACGGTCACATTACTAAATAATAGCGATAATAACACTGTGACCACACTCTCTCTGTGGCAGGCACTTATCCTAAGCAATGCACACCAATTAATCATTTCCTCCTCATGAGGGCCCTGTATGGCAGTAATGATAACTATTTCCATTTTATACATGAAGAAACTGAGGCTGGAAGAGGTTATGCAAATTGTCCTAGGAACTAGGAAATGTCTCAGCTGGGGTTCCATACCCAGGGAGGCTGATTCCAGGGCTTGTGATCTTAACTGCTACACTAAACTGACCAGAAAGCTCAGCGAAGGTTTAGAGGAGAGACAGGTTTTTCCAACAGGTTGGCTCTGGGAAGACCTACTGGAGGAAGAGGTATTTTCAGAGAGACTTGCAAGGAACTTGAACATGCAGAGAGGTGAGAGGGCATTCCAGGTGAAGGTAATAGTAGAAGAAAAGAACAAGGAATAAGATATTGAAAGTCAGGTTCAGGGAAGGCAAAGGGCTCAGCCTGGCAAGGACTGAGGGTAATTAGGAAGCAAGGCTGGGCAGACAATGGGTCCTCTAGATGGTCAGCTTCAAGGAGGGAGAGAACTGGATTAGAGCTTGCTTTGAAACCTCACTGAGGCTGCAGGGAGAGGCTAACATACTTGTCAGGCCGGAGATGAATGATCCTGCTCTACTCTGCAGTGGTGGCAGTGGGGATGGCATGGGCATGTTAAGAGATGGCAGAGATAATAGACTGACAGGTCTTGGTCCCTAAATTGATGCCAGGTGTGGGGTAGAGTGAGGAGGCCACTGAGGGGGCAAGACACTGTGGGTAGGGAGCAGCTGGATGGAATGGTTTGGGACATGGAATCTTCGGTGTCTGTGGGGAATCAAGGAAAATCTCCTATTTGGGAGGACAAAAGAAGTCCTTTGTGGCTCAAGTGTAGCATTGATGACTGAAGATGAGGGGATGGTCCTGGAAGGAAGCCTGGAGCTCTGAGAGCTAGGTTAATCAGTTAGGACTTGACTCTGTAGGCAACAGGGAGCCCTTGAAGGGTTTTGAGCAGGGGAGTGATATAATCAGATTTGCATTTTAGGAAGATATCTCAGGTGATATTATCAATATTATTTATATTGAGGACAGGTAATGAGGAGAGGCTTCTCAGGGAGGAGGCCTGAGGGGAGAAAACAGGCACAGGAAAGAGGGTACTGATGTGAGACATTTTGATGGTATCATGGGCGGGACTGAGAGAGGGAAAGTAAGGTACAAGGGTGAGCAACAGAGCCCCTGCATGAAGACACAAGCACACAGGTGCCCAGGCTGAGGCTGGGAGGAATGAGTGGCTGGCAGTGAGGGGAGAGGGGCAATGAGGGGTGCACTTGTTTGTTTCCCTGGGGGCCCTGGCCATAGGCCTTTGTTTGAGGACAGGAGAACTGTTTCCAAAGGCAGCACCTCCCTGCTTTAAAATTTTCAGGGCCAGACACACACACACACACACACGCCACAAGCCTGGGCTCAGCAGCTGGGCCACCAAGGTACTGGCCAGTGTTTCCAAAAGATGGGAGAATTGTCCAGGCTCTGTTTCTAAAGAAATTCCCAGCTTGTAAAACACCAGAAAGGAGGGGGAGAAGGAGCCCATGCATCCCTGAGCAGGGCCCAGCATTTCAGGGGGGCATACTGTGATGGGCCAGCGAAGGCAGACAGGGCCAAATGGAGGGAGGGGTTCCCATAAAGGAGCCAGAGGCTGGCTGGGGAGCAAGGCCAGGAAGAGGGGCACAGGTGGGTGGGGGCCAGGAATCCAGAATTGAAGAGGCCTGGGCATGGCAGCCAGCAGGCTGGGAGCTGCCTCCTCTGGGCCTCAGGCTTCTGTCATGGGCCTTCCCCAGAGTCAGAGAAACACTGGTGTCAGTGACGACACGTGGGGCCATGACCATGGCTAGCACATCCTCCATGCAGACATAGACTGAGATCATCTCAGAGCTGAAAGGACATTGGCAAATGCTTGTGTCCAGTCCCAACATATGACAGCTGAGGAATCAGGGGGCTCAGAGAAGAGAAACAGCTGTCCAAGGCTATACAGAAAGGCAGTGACCAAACTGGAACCACAACTCAGGCTTTAACACCTGGGCCATGGCTTTCTGGCACAAAGGTCTGCCCCCTAAAGAAAGGAGATGATAATGAGATAAAGATATGTTGGGACTGCTCTGCTACCACATGAAGAGAAATCTTTCTCTTATCTAATAGAAAACCAGAGGACAGAGGGCAGACTGCAGCAGCCGTAATTGCCAGAGCAATTAGACTTTGGTGATCCTTGGAGGAATTGGATATGGAAAACTTGAGGCAAGGGTGGACAGAGGCTGAGAGGTAATTCTGAGGGAGTCAAAAGCAAGTATTGGCAGCCGTTGAGAGAAACTGGTGCACCAAACTGGAAGATGTCAGGATACCTGACTATAGGTTGGGTGACTATTGGGAATAGCTATTAACTGGAGAAGAGGAGAGGGCAGGGGACATGGATAGGGAGAGAAAAACAACTAGGAGCCATGGGAAGATAGACACTTGTTTCAGGCAGTAGCTATAAAGGGACCACATGAGGTTGGGTCTCCAGAGTGCTGAGTTTGATCTGAACTTGAGAAAACTGCCCAAAGATTCAGACAGAAAAACTCTGGCTCCTCAGAGGCTGGTAAAGTGGGAGGGAAACACTAGGCAGCCCCACTCTTCAGACTGTCTTTAGAACAGTGGCTTCTGAGATGGAAGTTTTGAATTTGGCTGGATGGGCAGGTGGCAGCATCACTATATCCCCTTGGGCTCTAACAGATGGGAGGCTGCAGTCAGGGTTAATTGCCCGTGCCCCCTTTGGTGCATAGACAGGAAACTGCCATGCACTTTGCACACAGGAGCTGACTTACTTATGCTTGAGGGAAGACCTGCATACTCTCTGGATAGGAAGAAACCTCCAGGCCACAGTGTCAGAGGATGTAATGCCTCCAGGCTCCTTCTAGCCAAAAGCCCAGGGGCCTGGCCTGGGCCAAACTACACAGACCCCTCGCTGACTCGGCATCCTAGACCCCATTTATGCCATCCATGCCACACTGTGGGGGATTTTTTACCTGCCCCAATGAAAGCCCAGGCTAAAGAATACCCTAGCCTCCTCTGCCACTCTCCTTTACAAAATGGTCCCTGCCCAGGGGACTTTCTAGCTATTTTGTTGACTCTTAGAGCAAGTTCTGTGCTGTAACTCATGACCATTCTTCCACCCAGACCCTGATGCAGTCTTTTCCTATTTTGTCCTGGATTTGGCTCCAAGCCTCTGCAGTAAGCCCATCACCAAGACCCTTCCTCTGCCTGAAGAGGGTCCTCTTAAGCATTCAGTACCCTCTCTGCTAAAGTCCCCCTTTCTGATGGCCCAGTGAGTACAGGAGGCATTGATGCAAGCTAGTTGATGGTATAATAGAGACAGAAATAATAAGGCTGACAAGACATGGAAGCAATCTAAATGTCCATTGACAGATGAATGGATAAAGAAGATATGGTACATATATACAATGGAATATTACTTAGTCATAAAAAGAATGAAATACTGCCATTTACAGAAACATGGCTAGACCTAGAGTTTATCATACAAAGTGAAATAAGTCAGACAGAGACAAATAAAATATGCTATCACTTGTACATGGAATCTGAAAAAAAAATGATACAAATGAACTTATTTACAAAACAGAAACAGATTTACACACATAGAAAACAAACTTAAAGTTACCAAAGGGGAAAGGAGAGGAAGGATAAATTAAGAGTTTGGGATTAAAATATACATGCATGCATGCTTGTTAAATCTTTTCAATCATGTCTGACTCTCTGTGACCCTATGGACTGTAGCCTATCTGGCTTCTCTGTCCATGGGATTCTCCAGGCAAGAATACTAGAGTGGGTTGCCATGCCCTCCTCCAGGGAATCTTCTCAACCCAGGGATCGAACCCACATCTCTTATGTCTTCCTGCATTGGCAGATGGGTTCTTTACCACTAGCACCACCTGGGAAGCCCTAACATATAAATACTACTATATATAAAAGATACACTTTACTATATGTAACCAACAAGGACCTACTATATAACCCAGGGAACTATGCTCAATATCTTGTAATAACCTATATTGGGAAAAAAATCACTTTGCTGTGCACTTGAAGCTAACAAAATGTTGTAAATCAACTATATTTCAATAAATTAAAATAAAAATAACAAGGCTATCTCCTGATTCCCCAGCTCCTGAATGCTGGCAGCCAAAAGTTTTCTAAGGTGCGAAGTGGTGGCCAGCTTGCTTGGCCTTGGCATATATGTGGTCCCTTAGGGTGGCAGTGGTTAAACCTGATCTCCAAGACGATGGTGTGGGGCACATGGCAAGGGGGGGAGAACAAGCTACAGAACAATGTGTCATCTTCTGGTGATGGGTAGAAGTAAAGACAGGTCTCCCTTGCCTCTGAAACTTTGTTTGCAGGTCGCCAAGCCTATCCCAAGGTTATACTCGTAGTTAGAGGTGACTGCAAGCCAGTCAGTCATCTGGTTTGAAGAAGCATCTAGTGTTTTGGAAGAAATAACAATATGACCTTTGTCTTTCTCTTCCTTCTCTCCTTCTCACTTTCTCTGTCCTCTAATCCTTTTTGTGGAAATTTTTTGACCTTTCTCCAAAGAGGGGTGCAGGGTGCCAAGGTAGGCTAGAAAAGTAAATGGGACAGATCTGTTCTTTTCGTGGGCTTCCCTGGTGGCTCAGACAGTAAAGAATCTGCTTTCAATGCAGGAGACCCAGGTTCAATTCCTGGGTCAGGAAAATCTCCTGGAGGAGGACATGGCAACCCATTCCAGTATTCTTGCCTGGGAAATCCCATGGACAGAGAAGCCTGGCAGATTGCTGTCTCTGGGGTCACAAAGAGTCAGACACAACTGACAACACTTTCTTTGGCTGCCCCATGGAGCCCAGGATTGAGGCAGAGGCAGTTGATGGAGATCTCTCTGCCTCCCTAGAGGAAATGGTTACAAACCTAACTCCATCTCAAATGCAATAGAGGTGACTACCTGGATCCTGGTGAAGGCCTCAAGGGCAGAAAACAACATGCTAGTTTGTGTGAGTATGCACATGTCCAGAAGCAGAGAGATAGAGTCAGGGGCACCCCAGGTCACCTCTCAGGCCCAGTCTGGACCAGGGCACTTTCAGTGGCAACTTCAGCCACTTGGGTGCTACCTTGGGACTCTGAGCTCAGGAAAGTTCTCCAGAAACAAAATCCCATCCAATCCTCTTCCCCCAATCTCAACAGTGGCAGAAAACTTTCTTTCAGCCAAATATTTCTGTACTGACAAAGCCCTCCGAAGGTTATCATATCTAACCCCCAAGCTCAAGACTGGAAAACTTTTCTCTCGACCTGGTAGCTGCACCCCTTCTTGCTATGCTTATGCATTCTTGTCTCAAGAAAGGCCCTGTGAGTCACCGTGCTCCAGTGGCACTGGTCTTGGGCAGCTTGCCTCAGCCACCTTCACAAGATGGCTCAGGAGCCATGAGTGCTGACTTCTGAGAGTAGGATGGGAAACCCTCTGGGGACAGTGAGGAAGTAGCCACATAGTATAGCCAGAAGGGCATCTGGGGGCCCAGGGCCTCTTTCCTGCTGAAGATTACCTCAGAGTAGGGCCTTTAAGGCTCCTGGGAACTGCCCCTTGCTTTTCTGGCAGTTTGCCTGCATCTCAATTTCTAAGCAGAACCCGAGGCCTGGCCTCAGGAGCAACCGGAGTTCCAGCTCAAGGCCTTCTGAGAGCTGCAGAGTGGAGCAGCCCCAATCAGCCTTTGGCTGCTTCACTTCCTGCAGGTGGAAAAATCATCCTATTTATCCCCAGAAGGATTTGTCTACTCAAACAACAAACAGACACAGAAACACACATGGAATCATAGACACATGTGCAAAAGACAGATCCAAGGCACACACAGAGCCTTTATTTCTCTCTCTGTCCTTCTAACTCGGTCTCTCTGTCTCTGTGGCTTTCTTTCTCTTTGTATCTCTGTCTGTCTCTGTCTCTGTTTCTCCCCCCACCCCTTTCTAACTCTTTCTCTCACTCAACCTTTCCCAAAGCCCCCTCCTTCCTTCACTACAGCATTTATCAAAGCAACCTGACCTCATGTTGTAAAAATATACAGCATGGAACGAAATCCACCTTAAACCCTCTTCTAAATATATTAAAATAATAGGAATTCTCATCTGCCTGATTGAATTTGCTGCTTGATAATAGAAGCATGCCAGGTCCTTCTGGGTCCAGTCTGGGGCAGGGAGGGGCTGGGATTCCCTGCCTGACTCCTCTTTCCTGGCCAACAGCTCAGTTCCCTTGGGTGGGTGGGGCCGGGGTGAGGTAGTGGGGGCTGCATTCTGGCCAAGAGGTCTTGGGCGGCCACCCCAGCCAGCAGCCAACACAGTCCACTGAGAGAGTGCAAAACACCCAGCCTCCTCTGGCCCACACTGTGCCTCATCTCTCCCGGAAGTTGTGAGCCTCTTCCCTCCTCCAGTCAGCACCCAAGCTCCTGAGCCATCCTGTAGTTACTCCCAGTCTCCATTGACATCGCCTTCCATGGCCCAAGGGACTAGCAGCTCTTTGAGCTCAGGGGACATCCTCCTTGTTCGCTGTATCACCAGGATCTCAGAGAGCCGGGTTCAGAATAGAAGCTTGGGGAAACATTTGTTCAATGACCAATTTTATTCATTCATTCAACCAATATTTATTGAACCCCTAGTATGTACCCAGCACACTGATCCAAGCACTGGGAACCCAACAGAAAACCAAACAGACATCAAACCCCTGCCATCATGTAGATGCTATTTTAAGAATATGTGAATAATAATAATGAACTGACACACTCATAGCCAGCTACAAAATGCAACTGCTGCCCTGGATTAGACTCCCCCCAGGCCTCCTACTCCCCAGAAGAGCAAACAACTGGACTTGCTGAATCTTAGACTCAGCTTTTCACATTATGGCACCTACCTTATCCTCACTAGCTCAGGGCCTGGGCATGAGGCTGCTGGCTCCTTGGGGCAACATGTGCAGGCAGAGAAGGGGAAGGGCCTGGCACGAGCTTTCCATCCTCCATTAGGATCGAGGCTGGGAAGTGAGCCTGGCTGTCAGTGAAGGGAGCTTCCAAGTGGGCAAGTTTTGGTGCCAATGAGTAGAAACTCAGTCAGCAGTGAGTCTTGAGGTTCCAAGAGGAAATAACCATTGGATATCAACCAGATGGGGAACACTGCTGCAGGGAGTCTGTTATAGGTGCATCTAATGCCTGGGAAAAGAGCAGTCATCATCTAGGGAGGGGCCCCAGGGTTGGTAGGAGCAGAGTTGCGCTGATAAATGTTCAACAACTTGCACACTTGGAGGGAGAAAAGCCCTGATCTGTAATGTTTGCCAATTACTGTGGTGAAAATACTCCCACAGTGACTGGATTCAAGCTATCAACATGATGTCATTGAACGTGGATTTGGGAAGACATATGCACAAACAATTCTCTTGAGCCAATGTGAGCCCTTCCCTGGCCTTGCAGTCAAGATTAGGAATTTTGTTCTTGGAAAGAGACTGGTCAGAGGCTAAAAAGAGCAGAAGACTGGGACTGGGAACCAAAGGGTACAGGGGTGGGGAAAGCTATGATGCCAGGGGCAACCTGGGAGACCAATCAGTGGGCAGTGCTGGAAAGAGAGTAAAGCTGAAATGCCAGCAGATGGAAGATGAGTGATGCTGCTTAAGTCACATGGCCTCTACTAGGACTGGCTTGGAAATCTGTTGGCCGATTTGATGTCTGCAGAGGCAGGAGGAAATGAGTGGGTTATATGGAAGTGGGTTGTGGAGAGATGCTGATGTCTGATCTTTAAAATAATAGCAGATCTTAGTGTAGTGCTTCCTCTGTGTCAGGCCCTGTGCAAGCATTTTACACATATCAATTCATCTGATCCTTAAATCCAACCCGGTGAGGTAGATTATTTTTATTCTCACAGCTTTACAGATAAGGAGAATGACATACAGACAGATAAAGTAACTGTCTTATGTCACATGGCAATCTGGCTCATCTGCTCTGAACCACTATGTTGTATTGCCTCTAGCTTTATTTCCCTAATGGAATCTTCTGGAAGTAGACCTCTTGCCTGGGCCCATAGTACCCTACAGAGCTCTCTGACCTGACCTACTACTTATAAAATGCTCCCTCTCACCCATTTCCCTACAACTTGCCTGCCAAACAGGGCAGCTGCTCCTGGTCGACCCCTGGGCTTATGGCTGCCCACCTCCAGCAGACTCAGCTCCCAGATTTATTCTTTGTGACAATGGGACCTGTGCTGGTGTGTGTGTGTGTGTGTGTGTGTGTGTGTGTGTGTGTGTGTGTGTGTGTGTGTGTTGAGGTGAGGGGTGGCTAAGCGTGGTTTGTCTTTGGAAGACGGAGGCACCTCTGTCCCAGAGGAGAAAAGTAGAGGAAGGAAAGCGGGAGACTGAAGAAAGGAAGAGAGAGAAATCAGAGGAGGAGGGAGTGATGCCTCCAAGCCTGGACTTGGCAGAAGTTAGTCTCTAAGCATCTCTGTGACCCCTGTTCACATTCATGGCAGCATGAGGTGTGACTCACTGAAGTGTAAACAGGAAAAGAGGATATGGGCTTCTGTGGGTGGCTTGTGGAATTAGTGGGTCATTCACAGCATGTATGTATACATCTGTGCCATAGACCTGCTCACACACCCACATTCAAAATAGAGACCATAGCCGAGTGTGATCAACTGAGCGCATTTGTGAGATGCTGTGACTGTATGTGAGAAACATTGACATCCTTGACTCCTGGAATTTCCCTGGACCTCTGGAAAAACCCCAGCAGAGAGGCTTGCTAAGGGTTCAAGGGAAGCTCTGCAAGGGGGCCAAGAGGGTCAGACGGGCTTGAGCAGGGGCTTTCCTCTGAGATGAAGTCACCGGCCCTCTTTCCATCCCTATTAGATACAAATCCTCAGCCTCCCGTGAATGCTTGGAGGATGGTGAGGCATTTCCTCTGAGACTTACTCTGTGATGGGGAGACACAGACAGCTGAGGAAAAGCTGGTGAGGATGTATCTGGGGTGAGCACCTCTCCCACCCTGGGGTGTTGCTGTAACCGCTAGTGGTCTCAAGAGCACTCACAAAGCCTCATCTCTCCCAAGTGTGCGGTATAAAGAGCAAGGCCTCTGCAGTCTACTGAGATGGAGGCTTTAATCCTTGCTCCATTTTCAGGAACTTGTACCAGCTCCCTCCCATCACTGAGCCTCAGTTTCTTCATCTATAAAATCAGAATACCATCCATCCTACAGAACAGTTTAGAGGAAGAAAGGAGCTCACAGGTGTGAATGAAGCTGGTATAGTCCTTGGCATGTTCACTTCCTCTTTCCCCTTCTCTATGAGCAAACACTGGGAGCAAGTGCCTCTCAGCTCGAGAATCTGTGCATCCAGAAGCTCTCTGTTTCGGAGCAAAGAGGACCAAGTAGAGTTCTCTCTCCCACACTTGAGCCTTTGCTGACCTCTCCTTGACTTACCTGTCAATGGATGGATGATAGGCCCTGGGCCTGCTGGGTAAGCAAAGCCCCTCCTCATTTGCACCCACTGGCTCAGATTAACCCAACATCTCTTGTCCACACATCTAGAGAGATTTCTCTGGGCACAGATAAGCCCTCTTTTGACCTTCTGGCAATATGGTGGTTTCAAAAGATATACCCAGAATTTTACACCCTGGAAATCTTTACATTTCATCCCATAAGTCTAGATGGTATACATATGGAAGCAAGACTCCATAGAGAAGGACGATTTGGAAACCCCAGGGGCTCTTCTAGTCCCCATTTTTCCTCCAAGCTCACTGACACTAGGGCCCTTTAGTCCAGTATCTTACAGAGAATTTGATGATGTTTTTTTAAAGTCAGGCTTAGGGATGGGTCAGATGGCTGGTCGGGAACACTCAGGGGCCCTCCATGGAGCTAAGGTGGAAGTGGCTGGTGATTCCCTAAAGAACAAGTGGAGGGGGGGGGGGCGGTGTCTGAGGGATGAGCCAAGAGGCATTTGGGGAGCCTCAGAAGGAAAAGTCCCAGTGAGCCCCAGGGTCCTGCACCCTGCCCCTGCCATTCACCATCTGGATGACTGTAGGCCTTGATTTCCCTATTTGAAACATGAAAGGTCCAAGATATTGTACATATCAAATGAGTGGGCACAAGGGAAGCGTTTTGCAGACCATGAACACCACACACATTGTGGACAAAGCCAGGAAAAGGATACTGCTGAGCCCCTGCTCTGGACCCCCTTTGCACTGGGTGTGCAGTTACACACATCAGCCCCCTCATTGGATTTCCTTTCCATCTTTGTGCTCCCCAATCGTCTAGCACTGGATGTGGCAGAACACAGGTCCTCCAACAGTGCTTCATGACCAAATATGCAATCTCACTGGCCTCCTCACAATAATCCAATTAGACAGTGATTATTACTAGCCCCATTTTACAGAGTTGTGAAGAGAGGCCCGGGGAGATGAATATGTTCACCCAGAGTCACACAAGCAGTAGTAGCTGAGAAGATATGTCTGTGTGACACAAGTACTTTCTCTTCCCATTGCACCCCTTGGCCTTTTTCACAGTTCACCCTCTCTGATGTTTCTCTGATCAACTCTCTGGCTGCTGGGAAGGCCCCTGAATCAACCAGCAGAGCCCAGCGGGCAGAAAGTGGCAAGAGATGTGACTGACAAAAGTGCAAACTATTCCTGGCTTGAGCTAGACATCACTCATGGCTTACACTGGATCACAGTTGCTCTGCTGCCCACAAGTGACCTTGGATTTCTAAGCCTGCTAACACTGAGCAGGACTGCCTCCAGTGAACATGCAAAATGGAGGACTAAGGGGTCGGGCGGGGGGTGTTAGGAGAGGGGAAAGAATGGGAAAGAGTAACTGCTGAGAATATCAAAGAGAGGTTTCTTGACTTGGTTATCCTCTGTAGCTAAGGACTCTTATTCTCACAAAGTTCCTCCTGGTGTCTCTAAGTTCTTGTTCTCTAGTCCATTCTGTCTAGTTTTGTTTCTTTTCTTTTTTTTATTTAGAGAATACTTTATTAGTTTCTGTGTTTTGTTTCCTTTTATACAAACAAGTTCTCACTGTGCTTTAGCCAGCATACTCCTTATACTGAAGACAAAGATGAAGACAGCTTACCACCAACTCTACCCAAGGAAATCACAAGAGGGGCCCAGACCCATTGCCTAAAGGAGCTTCAGTTCAAAGAACCTGGCTCAACTTCTGGCTCTGCCAGTTACTGCCTGTGAAACTTTGGATGTGTTACTTATTCATTCTGTGCCAGTTTCCCCACATACAGTAAGTGCTATCAACCCCTCTATTGGTGCCTGACAGAGAGTTGGCTCTCCATAAACAGAATCGTACTCTATTTGATAATATCAGTCTGCATCTCAAAGGCACTGTGCTCATTGGTTCACACCTTCCCCGGGCCAGCCCCTTGGCCTTCAGGTTGCCTGGGCTCAGATTTTTCTGTCTACATCCAGCCCTGAGCTCCAGGCTACAGTTGTGTCTGAGCAGTCCTGGGAGGCCCACCCCGTCAGGAGAGTGGCCAGTGCCTGCTCAGTATCTCCTTGGGGTCTTCCAGCTCCACGATCTTTCCCAGTGGCCACCTACCTTCCATAGCTTGCCCAGCCACTCTCAAAGTATTATGGCCACCCCATCCTCTCTTTCTTTGAAAGCTTCCATGATTCTTTTTCAGCCAGGGTCCCAAGTCAACAGGCCTCCAGTGTTCAAAAGCCAGGTCACTCCACCCAGCTCTGTATTTACATTTGCATTTCCAAAGCCCAATTTACATTATAATTATTCTTTCTAGCCAGGCGGAGGTGGGGGGCTGGAGGGGGTGGGAATCCTGATTACTTTTATAAACTGTAAATATTCAAATAAAAAGACTAGAAGAGTTAATAACTGAGCGTTGTTAGCAGCTTCTGACTCAGGTAGTGTAGTAGATTATAATAATAAAAGCCAACATTAAAATAGCACTTATGATGAGTCAGGAACTTTTTCTCTCAGCACTTTTTACATAGATTTAAATATAATTACTCCTTACAACCACCCTCCAAGAAAAACACTATATAATCCCCATTTTACAGATGAGGAGACTGAGCTTCAGAGAGGGCTTGCCCCATGACACACAGTAATTTTCTGCTCTGTACTTGTCATCATTTTCTGAATTCCCCACTCTGAGTACTTGTGGCTTTGTAATCAGAATACAAATGCACAGGGATTTTAAGAAAAATTTAAGTGCATTGCTGGGTCACAGAAGCTCCTCAGTTCATTGGAGACAGCTTTACTGTGTAGTCTGTGTCAACCATGGTACTCCTGAGGAACGGAGCTCTGGCCCTTGTCATCTCTTTGTCAGCCTGTCTGGGTATAGCTACCCACTCAGGGCCTGCCCTGCCCCTGTTTGATGAACCTCCTGGCTAATGGCCTACCTCCACACTTCCTGGACTTTGCCCCTTACATGGAAGGCCCACATTGCTAGCTCCTTTCTGGACATGTACCTTCACAGTCTATCCCTGGAATGGCAGAGTCTGGCAGTGGCTGTGCTTTCCCTGTCAGTCCCATCGCAGAGACATAGCAAAGGGTGAGGGCAGAGGAGGACATTTGTCCTCAAGCATATGTCTCTGGGGATTCCACAAAGACCCTAGTTTTTCCTTTCTAACAGAGAGGGGCAGCATAAAGGGAGAGAGGCAGAACCCTTTCCAATGGCCCCTGGCACTTCTGACTCTGGAGAGGACACCTCTCTGTCTTTTCCCAGCCTATATCAGCTTCCTGCTGCTTCACTACTACTTACACAGGACACCAATACTTCTGGGGTCACACCTGGCTGCAAATAGGGTTCAAATAGAAATGGAAGTTCTCTGGAGGGGACGAGTGACTGGCCCACCTCCATTCTTCCTATGCCCTCTCTAATTCCTGGCCACTGTCTCAAATGCAGTTGTGGGGCAGCATGAGGAGGCCAGCCTGCAACATACAGAGAAGGAACAGGGGATGGGGCGCTTTCAGATCTACAGGCTGGAGCGAGACCATAAGAGACTGGTTTAGACATCTCTGCTTGGTAGCCTTCCAGAGGTTTAAGAGTTTGAGTTGTTTGGGAAAAACAATCAATAGAAAACCTGGGATCTAGTCCTAGCTTCTCCTCTCACTCTCTGTGGGAAAGCAAAGCCCTTTCCTTTTTTGAGCCATAGAATCCTTCTCTGGAAGATAGTGGCAAGAGTACCCATCTCACTGGACTATCCTGAGAATCAAGAGACACTTACACTGTGATGGAACAGCATCTTGTGTCATGAAAAACAGTGTGGAACCATATGCACCTTAGGAAGCCAAAAGATTTTCCCTCTCTCCAAGGCTCCTTAGCTATGTAACCTTGGAAGTTGCATACCTTTGAACAACCCAATGAAAGCAAGGAACCCACTTCCTACAAAAGCTCACAAAACATGGCACATCATTTCAAGAAGCCCTTCAACATCATGGGTCCCTTTCACAGGCCACCTGCAGGCTAAGAAGCCCTGGCCTGTGTCAGTGGTTAACCCCTTTTCTAGCTTGCCTCTGCTCACACACCTACAGAGAGGGGGAACTCACTCCCCTATAAGCAACCAATCCAGCTTTGCAGAGCTCTTCCTTTCCTTCTACTCAGTTAAAACCTGCCTCCCTGGAGCATTTCTTAGAGACTTCCCTGCCCAAGGAATCTGAGAAATGCCTGGGGCCAGATGTGTGCAGGCTCTGGGCTATCTGGGCAGGAGGGACGGGGTTTCCTCCATTCCAAGCCAGACCAAGCTACTTTTCTGCTGCTGCTCCCAGGGGAGGATGCTGGATTTTCTGCCTCATAAAGTTGTCCTCCAAGTCACTGTGGAGCCAGTGTGTGGCCAGGCCCTGGCAGCCAGCTGGTCTGCTCAATGTCCACAGAGGAAGGAGGTGGCTGGGGCAGCCTGACAAGCCTTCTCTTCCTCTAGGATGAAACACTCTCAAAAGTGGCATTTAAGGCACCCTCCTACCCCAGCAACTCCCCTCTGTCATCTCCCCAGGATGTGACAATATCCCTATGAGAGCTCAGAAGCCAAATTTGAATGCTGATAGTAGCTACCTCATAGAGATGCAGGGAGTGTTACTTGAAGTGATGAATGTACAAAGCCTGGACTGTACAGAATAGCAGTTCCCTTCTTTCTTCTGTCCCTGCTCCCCATTGGGAAGCAACTGGAATAAGCATGGATTGATTATTTACTGGCCTGTGTTCTAGGCATGTTAGATCTTGATAAGAACCCCATCAATAGGTTCAACTTGGTTTCCCAGTTCACACAGCTGGCACTGGGTAATGAGGGATTTGAACCCAAGTCTGGCTTCCTCAAGCCCACATGTTGCTTTGCATCATGCTGCCTCCCAAGGAGGGAGGGTGATACCTTCCCATGTAAAGCAGCCTCTCCTTTAAGGTTCTTAAGGGCTGGACCTGACTCTTAGGGCCTGCTGGGCAATGACTGGATCCATGTGTTTAGAGTAAACAAGAGGGCCCCTTCTGGCTTCACTGGGAGGCAGCAAATGGCCTGAGCATTCAGGTAGGCAGGAGAGGCCCATGAAAGGAGAAGCTTGTTCAGCTCAGATGAAGAGAGACTTACTTCTTGGGTGGCCAGATGAGGCCTTTGGTGACCTGGCTGAAGGAAGGAACAGGGTGGAGTACCAGATTAGCCTGGGAAAGAAGGTGCTGTTGAGTTGGAGTAAGGTTCGCTTGAGGCTCCTGGGTGACTGGGCAGGGCAGGAGCTGGGGCTCCTGTGCCTGGTGGGGCTGCCCTCCGAAGTGCCCTCCGTCAGCTTTAGCCTCCCTTGGTGCTCGCTCAGCGCCCAACTCAGCTCCAGGGAAGGCATTCCTATGCCTCGGATGGCAGAGCTGGCAGACTGTTGCCATGGCAGCCAGGAGACTAAGAAGAGGAACAGGAGAGAGGTGGCCTGGGGGTTGTTACTGAAGAAAGGTACTTCCTGGGTCCTCTGGTGTCCAATCTGAGAGGAAGTTGCAGTTCAGGGCTCATGGCTAGTGATAGGAGCTAGCCCACCCAGGGCCAGTCTCCTGGTGTGTGTGTGTGTGTGTGTGTGTGTGTGTGTGTGTGTGTGTGTGTGTGTGTGTCTGTTTATCTGCCTATGTGTGTGGGGACACAGAAACTCTGGGGACCATCTGTGTGTATGGATATATGCGTATGTATACACTCATGTCAGTACACAGAGGCCTGGAAGGGTGGGGGCCTTGTATGTGTGTGTGTGTGTATCTTGTGTATGTTTCTTAAACAGTAAGGAGAGGAGGGACAAAGACAAAAGCCCTAAATGACTCTGGCTTTCAGAGGAGCCAGCCCGGTGTGGTGGGTGTGAGTGGGCCAGCCAGAGGCCTGATTGGAAACAGACTTGGCAAAGAGGGGCTGTAAATGCTTTTTTGCTGCCTGTCCTGAGAAATTTATGTCACACCCACTCCATCATCCTGGCGGGGGCAGCCTCTCCTAGCTGCCTGTGGTTCTGAACCTTTCAGTGCAACCGGCAACCACCATGGGGTTCTCTGAGCTTCTTCAGTCCCAGCCTGGAGTGGACCCCACCCCGTAATGCCTTGAGGCTGACAGGGATGAGCTATGGGTGGGTGAGGAGAAGGAGGCAAGAACTTGACCTCCAAATGTCCTTCTATAGCACAATGCCTGGATGGATGTGTGTGAAGGGCAGACATTAGGGTTTGTGGTGCAAGGAAGGGAAGACAGGAGAGGGACTGTGGTCTATTTCCAATATCTTCCCTGCCTTCTCCTCTTAATGAGGAATAGAGACCCAGGACAGACAGAAAAGAGCAAGGGGATCCCTAAAGTAAGATTTGGAGACCTTTTGGGATACAGATGGAAACTGAAGGCCAGGAAGGGGAAGAGACTGGCCCAAGGTCACACATTGAGGGAGCCAATGGCAGTCTCCAGCCACCCTGCTGTATGTGGCCTTTCTCCCTACCTCCCAGCTGGAGAAACCTTCTAACCTAGAATTAAGCCCTGTCTTTTTCTTATCATGTTACTCCATCCTTATAATCCTCACCTGGTTTCCTTTTGTTCTTACAATAAACACAAGACCCTTGGGCGTGGATTGTAGGGTCTGCTCTGGTAAAATCCCTGCATACCTCTCCATCCACATCCTTTACCAAGTTCTCTCCTGCCACTGGGCCTTTGCACATGCTGTGCCCTCTGATTGGGATAATTGTCTTTTCCCTTGTCTGTTTTCTTCCCACTTCTACTTCAGCACACAGCTCAAGTGTCTCTTCCTCAAGGAAACCTCACATGTTTCCCAATGTTTCACTCTCCAGTCACTGGGGATCTATCTTCTGCAGAACTTCTCACTATTGCCATTTTACTTTTGTTGTGTTTTTTGTGATTAATGCCACTTCCTCACCATACTCCATGAGGACAGGGACCACAGCTACTTTTGCTCACCGAGGCTGCCCTAGTGCTCAGCATAGGCCTGGCAAATAACCAAGTGACAAGGACATCAGGAACTAATACTTGAGGCTTACCATGTGCCAGGCACTCTTCCAACTGTTTTAATTGGAACAGCACATTTAATCTTCACAAATTCTGTGAGGTAGTTGCTATCATTATCCCCATTATACAGATGAGGAAAGTGGGGGCACAGAGAAGTTAAAAAACTAGACCAAGTTCACACAGTAAGTAGCACAGAAAATTTGAACCCAGGTAGCCTGTATCCTTAACTGCTCTCACTATAACTACTTACTTATAAATATTTGTTCATTACCAACTTTTGTTTGACTCTCTCCCTCTCCAGCTGTATGGGGAGATGCCAGTCCCTGAGCACTTCCCTGGATCTGGGCCCTCCCCAGGACTCCTGTCACCTGCCTATAGTCACTCCTGGCCTGCATCCCCTTTCTTAATCTCCCCATTCGCCACCACTAGCATCTGTCTGCTCCCTTGGATGACATGAGAAGGTTCTAGGGCTGGGCAATGCCCCTGAGTTTCAAGCAGCACTTTTTTACCCTGAATCACTCATTCTGGTCATTCTGTCTTAGAGTTCACCTACCTACTCTAATCTACTCAAGCCTCTGTTTTTCCTTCTGTAAAATAGAGAGTTACCGTACTACAGGGTAGCACTGAGCATTCATTGAGTTTGTGTGTGTTTGATAACTGCCAAGCATAAGACTCATACTAGTTATCACTTGTATTAATAACAATTAATAAGCAGTTACAACGTAAATTGAAACTCTTTTCATGGATTCGAGCTCCTGGAGCCCAGTGGGGACTGGAGAAGGAAAATAACACATGGGACTAAGAGTGGGTGTTCAGTGTGCTCCCCGTTCCCAACACTTGTCTGCCACCCTTCCCCTCTCGCCTGCCTTCTCAGCCCTGACACACGCAGGACAGGCTTTGGGCTGGTTAAGAACCCCAATCCCTGTCTTGGGGAGGGGGTGAAGCTCTGTACCCCACTCTTCCCCTTCTTGTCAGCCACCAATCCATCTTCCTGTTTTTCGCCAAGCCAAGGGCAGGGAATGCAAGGCCCCTTCCAGCCCGCCAGGGCCCATGAGCCCTGCCCCCTCACCACCATGGCATCTTGAACAGAGCTGAGTCTATGGCTCTTGGTGTGGGGGTGGCTGTGGGATGGGAAGCACAGAGAGAGGAGGGTTACAAAAGCTGTGCCTTGCTTTCCCAGTGGCCTCCTGGGGGCCAATGAATGCACAGAGCCATAGCCAGGGCAGGGGGATGGGAGTGGGAGACAGCCAGCGTGTTTTCATTTTGCTCTGTTTGTTTTCTGTTTAGATCAACTGCTCAGTTCTGGTTTGGGCCTTTGTGGGCTGATGGGGTTTGGCAGGTAAGGATTTCTGGGGCCACCCATCTCTGCCTTCCACAGGGCTGTGGGCTCAGCTCCCCCAGCCCCTGCAGAAGTAGGAAGTCCAGCTGGCTCTACTTGCTTGCCAGCCTCATTCTTTCCATTATCTCCATTTCTCTCTCTTTCCTTCTTTTTTACTTTTGTTCTTTCTCTTTCTGTATCTCTCTATTTCCTTCCTCTCCGCCCCCCTTCCTTCTCCCTTCCTCTCATCTGGCTCTTGGAGTTTGTCACTGTCCCTTTTCTGCCTCTCTGTGCCTCTTTAATTCAGTAATTCTTTCTGTCTTGCCACCTTTCTCCTTTTTTCTCTTTTTCTCCTCTTTTTCCTTTCTCAGAAGGAGGGAAGGAAATTAAGTCTTGGGCATTAGGAGGTCTGAGTCCTGGCCCAACTTTCTCCCATTCGTTCTCTCTGAGTGAACTTTAGCACATCCTTTCCTATCCCTGGGCCTCAGTTTCTCCATCTGCAGACTGAAGATGCTAACTTATGTGCCCTCCAAGAACTAAGCCAGAAAATTTGGTGAGTATTTACTCTGTGTGGGGGTAGGAGGAAGGGGATGGGTCAAATTCTTTCTTCAGTGAGCAGGAGATCAAAACAGTCTGGGCTGGTGGTCAGTGTAGCATCTCTTGAGGAGTGAGGGGTTATGGGAAAGGGCAGAGATACAGGAGATACCCATCACTGGTGCCAAAACTGAATCCAAAGAATCTAAGGAACAGAGCTGGGGGCTGGGATCTGGAAACAAAGAGGCGCTGCTCCAACAATGGCAGACGACAGGACTAAAGAACAGAGTACCTGGTCTTGCTTCTTGGCCTGCCATCTGCTTTCCACGTGGCCCTAGATGAGGCCAAAGTCCTGTTGGCCCCCATCTTTGAGCCTGCTTCTCTTCTCATCAGGACATTTGTCCACTACCTTCTAGTGACTTAAGAGTAAAGGAGTTGGAGCTAGGGAGTGCCACACATCTCTGCATTGCCTCCTCTGGTCCCACGGGCACCTTTGCCTTCATACTGATGATACCAAACTTCTCCTCCACCCTACCCCACACCTCCTCCTTCTCTGGGGTTCCTTTTGGCAGTGAATGGATGGCCATCTTCCCGGAAGCCTTAATTTGAGGACTTTGGTCTGAGCTCTTGCTTCCCCATCATGCCCCAGATCCCACCCACCTCCAGGTCATGTGGGCTTTGTCTCTGTGGCACTCCTGCCCTCCCCACTGCCACTGCCACTTGATGCTGTCACCACCCTTTCCTGCCCTGACTCCTGCCACAGCTTCCTTCTACTCTCTCTGTCTTCTGTCTCTCCACCTCCAACTCAGCCTCCACACAGCTTCCCAGGTGACCCCAATGTTTAGACCTCAAGATAACTTCAAGATTTTGGCTATTAGCAAAAAGACTGTTATAAACATTCATGTACGTGTACTTTGGTAACTGAATTGCTGGGTCATAGGATAAGCCTATGTTTGGTAGATGCTGCCTCAGTTTTCCAGGGTGTTTATATCAATTTATGCTCCTCTCCAGCGGTGCAGGATAGTTTTGGCTGTTCCTCATCTTCACCAAGGGTTGGCCATTTCCATTTTCTTTTGTTTTATCCATTCTGGTTGGTATACAGTAGCATCTCATTATGATCTTATTTTGTACTTTCCTTTTGACTCATTAAATTGAACACCTTTTCGTGTTTATTGACCATCTTGATAATCTTTACTTTGTGAAGTGTTTGTCAAAGTCCCTGTCACATTTTTCTACTGAGTTTCTTAATTTATTAGGATTGTGAGTCCTTTATCAGATATGCTTGTTGGAAATACTTTCTCTCTTTCTGTGAATATTCTTTTCACCCTTTTAACACAATCTTTGGATGGATGGAAATTCTTTATTCTTATATAGTCCAAATTATCAGTTCTTTCCTTCATAGATAGCATTTTTCCATCTTATTTAAGAAATCTTTGTCTACTCCAAGTGTACCAAGTTACCCTACATTTTCATCTGAAAGCTTTATTGTTTTGCATTTCACATTTATATCTACAGTCCATCTGGAACTGATTTGTGTATGTGATGTGAGGTAGGGGTCAAGATAAATTTTTTTCCACATGGCTATTGAACTGACCCAGTACCATGTTTTTCTTGTTTGTTTGTTTCCAATGTACTACAGTGTCATTTTGGTCATAAATTAGGTGACTGTGTATGTGTGGGTCTGGTTGGGAATTTTCTATTCTTCCCATTTGTCAGTTTCTATCTCCTTATGCGAATATCACAATGCATTACTTACTATAAATTTCTAGGTCTTGATACTTGTTAGAATACTCCAACTGTGTTCTTCTCCTTCAGGATTACCTAGGTTCTTCTTGGCCCTTTGCATTCCCATATGAAATTTAGGACTAACCTGTCAGTTCCCATCACCCAAAAAAATGTTTGCTTGGGTTTTTAAATGAGATCACATTGACTCTGTAGATTAATTTGGGGAGAATTGACTTCTTTATAATATTGAGTTTTCTAATTTGTGAATATCGTTTATCCCTTAATTTATCAATATTTAAGTCTTCTTTAATTTCTTTCCACAATATATTTTTAGTTTTCTATGTAGAGGCTTTTCCACATCATTTATTAGATTTATTCCTAAATATTTTATGTTTATATTTTTATAAATGGTAAGGTTTTTAAAACTTTCTCTTTCTATTTTTTGCTGGCATATAGAAATAAATGGGCTTCCCTGGTGGTTCAGATGGTAAAGAATCTTCAGGTAATGCAAGAGATCTGGCTTCAATCCCTGGGTCAGGAAGATCCCTTGGAGAATGAAATGACAACCCACTCCAGTATTCTTGCCTGGAGAATTCCATGAACAGAGGAGCCTGGAGGGCTACAGTTGGTAGGTCACAGAGTTGGCCATGACTGAGCGACTAACACATTTAGATATAAAATTGGTCTTTTTGATACTGACTTTATAACCAGTAATGCTTCTAAATTAACTTATGAATTCTAATCGTTTGTCTATAAATTCTTCTGGACCTTCTAAATACACAACCATATCAAATGCAAATAATGGCAATTTTCCTTCTTCCTTTTAAATCGAACTTTTTTTGCTTGCCTTACTGCACTGACTAGGATTTCCATTACAACATGGAATAGTAACAGTGAGAGTGAGATTCTTGTCTCACACCTATTCTCAGTGTATGAAAGCTTGCAATATTTCACCATTAAGTATGTTGTTTGCTGAAGGTTTTGATAGATGCCCTTTATCAGGTTAAGGAATCTCCCTTCTATTCCTAGTATGCCAAGAGTTTTATCATGAACGGGGTGTTGAATTTTATAAAACATTTGTATGCATCTATCATAATTTTACTCCCTTTTCCTCTTTAGGTAAATTACAAGGATTCATTTTTGATTGGTAAGCTACTCTTAAATTCCTAGGTTAAAACTCATTTGGTAAACAACACAATATTGTAAAGCAAAAAAAAAAAACAACTCATCTTGGTCATGATGAATTATTTTTTTAAATGCATTACTGAATTTTATTTGCTAATTTCTTAAAGTAAACTTTTTAAATTTTGTGACCATTGTAGATTTACATGCAGCTGTAAGAAATAATCTAGGGAGGTCCTATGTAGTGACTAAACAACAAAAATGTACCCATTACCCAGTTTCTCCCAAAGGAACTATCTTACAAAAATATGGTACAATATCACCAGCAGGATAGTGACATTGATACAGTCAAGATAGAAAAGAGTTCCATCATCACAGGGATCCCTCTTGTTGTCCTTTCATAGCTATGCCCACCTCTTTCCCAATCCATCTCCTCTTTGGCCCCTGTCAACCACTCATATCCATTTCCGTAATGGGTTCATAAAGTAACCATGAGATTGGCTTTTTCACTCAGCAAAATTCTGTGGAGATTTATCCAAGTTGTTGTGTGTATCAGTTGTGTGTTCCTTTTGTTGCTGAGTAGTGTTCCATGGTGTGGATGTACCACAGTTTGTTTATCCACTCACCCATTGAAGGACCTCTGTGCCATTCCCAATCTGGAGCTATTAGAAAGAAAGCTGCTATAAATATTCATGTACACATTTTTGTGTGAACCTTAATTTTAAATTCTCTCATATAAATGTCTAAGTATACAATTACTGAAGGTCATATGGTACTTGTATGTTTAGTTTTATAAGAATTGCCAAACTGTTTTGCAGAGTGGCTATGCCACTTTATAGCCCCACCAGCAATGTATGAATGATCTGGTTTCTCCATAGCCTCTTTAGTATTTGGTATTGTCACTTTTTTTTCACCATTGGATAGCTATGTAGTGATAGCTCATTGTGGTTTTAATTTGCATTAATTTGCATTAATGATGTTGACTAACTTTTCATGTGCTCATTTGCCATCTGTATATCCTCTTTGGTGAAATATCTCTTCATGTCTTTTGTCCGTTTTCTAATTGGATTGTTTCTTTTGTTTTGTCTTGTTTTGTTTTACTGTTGAGTCTTAAGAGTTCTTTATATATTCTACATGCAAGGCCTATGTCAAATGCATGGTTTACAAATATTTTCTGTTTGTAGTTTGTCCTTTCATTAATTTCTTTACAGAACACAATTACTTGATTTGATGAAATCAAACATCCTTTTTTTTTTCTTTTATGGATCATGCTTTTGGTTCATATTTAAGAATTCTTCACCAATAATTAAGTTCTGAGAACTTTCTCCCATGTTTTCTTCCCAACGATCTGCAGTGTTATGTTTATATTTAAATCTATGATTCTATAAACAAAAATCTATAGACAAAAATTTGGTTAATTTTTGCATAACATGTGAAATTTAGTCTAAGGTTTATCTTTTTGCCTGTGAATGTCTGATTGTTCCAACATCATTTGTTGAAAAGGTGATCTTTCTTTTACTGAGATACTTCTGCACCTTTGTTGAAAAAACCAGTTGGGGATATTTGGTGCAGATCTGTTTCTGAGTTCTCTTTTTTTCTTCCACTGTTCTGTATATATCTTCTTCTGCCGATATCGCATAGTCTTGATTATAGTAGCTATAAGGTAAGCTTGAAAATCAGGTAGAGTTATTCCTCACACTATATCTAGTTCTTTTGCCCTTCCATATAAGTTTTAGAATAATTTTGTCTATATCTATTAAAATAGCTTGCTGGAATTTTGATAAGAATAGCGTTAAGTCTATATATCAGTTTGGAGAAAATTGACATCTTTATGTTCAGTCTTCTGATCCATGAATACCAGTGTGTCTCTTTATTTGTTTATATCTTCTTTGATTTCTTTTATTAGCATTTTAAAATTTTCAGCATACAACTCCTGCACATGTTTTGTTACATTTACACCTAATTATTTCTTTTTTATTGTTCGAGAGACTATAAATGGAATTGCATTTAAAATTTGAGTGTTCACATGTTCATTGTCAGTATATAGAAATATAATTGATGTTTTGTTTGTTTATCTTGCATCCTGTGACTTTGATGAACTTACTTATTAGTTCTAGATTCCTTGGGATTTTCTTTTTTTTTTTTTTCCCCTTGGGATTTTCTATGTAAACAATCATATCATCTGCAAATGAGAGCCATTTTATTTCTTCCCTTCCAATATGTATGCCTTTTATTTTTTCTTTTACTTTCTATTCTCTATTTACTTCTTTCCTTATTATGCTGACTAGAACTCCGTCACTATTTTGAGTAAGAGTGGACATCCTTGCCTTGTTCTCAATCTAGGCTTAAGAGCATTCTTTAATGGTCTTTCACCATTAAATATGTCAGCTGTAGAATTTTGTAGATGGTCTTTATCAAGTTGAAGAAGTTTACTCTCTCCTCAATATTTGAGTGCTTTTTTAAAGGAAAGGGTGTTAGATTTGGTAGAATGTTTATTCTATACCAATAAAGTCATTGATTTTCCTTTCTTAGCCTATTGACATGGTTGATTAAATTCACTGATTTCCAAGCATTGAACCAGCCTTGCATTCCTGAAATAAACCCTACTTGGTCATGGGGTATGCCTCTTTTTATGTATTAGTGAATTTTATTTTTTGATATTTTGTTGAGAATTTTTCTATTTTCATGAAGAATGTTGGTCTCAGTTTCCTTTTTGTGTACTCTCTTCATCCAGTTTTCATGTCAGGGCAATGCTGGATTCATAAAATGAATTGGAAAGTTTCTGCTCCTCTTTCTTTTTCTGGAAGAGATTAGAATTTGTTTTTATTATTCTTTAAACTTTTGGTAGGATTTTCCAGTGGAACCATATGGCCCTCAAGATTTCTTTGGAGGGATGTTTTTAATTACAAATTCAATTTCTTTGATAAATATCCAAATTATCTGTTTTATACTGGATGAGTTGTGGTGGTTTGTGCTTCCTGAGGAATTAATCCGTTTCATCTAAGCTGTGAAGTTTGTATGTGTAGAGTTGTTCATAGTGTTCCCTTTTTATCCTCTTGATGTCTGCAAGGTCTGTATTGATATCCTTTGTTTCATTCCTGATACTGGTAATGTGTATCTTCTCTTTTTTTCTTTGTCAATCTTGCCAGAGATTTGTCAATTTAATTGAAATTTTCAAAGAACCATGTCTTTGTTTCATTGATTTCTCACCCTTGCAGTCCTGGTGTATATATATATATCTCACTTGGTCATGATGCATTATTCTTTTAATACATTTTTATACCATTTCCTAATATTGGTTTTGGATTTTTTTCATCCATGTTTATAAGAAAGACTAAGCTGAAATGTTCTTTTCTTACTATGTTTTTACCTAGTTTTGGTATCAAGATTGTCTAGGTTTTTTTGGCTAGCCTCATAAATAGAGTTGGGAAGCTTTCCTGCTTTTTGTATTCTCTGGAAGGATTTGTGTAATATTGATTTTACTGGACACATAGAATTTTGTGCACTTATGTATGTTTAGGGGCAAATAGTTTCATCTCTATGCATGGAGCTAGGTGGAGCATGGTAACATATTTTTGATCCTTTACCATCTGCCAGACACCATGCTAGGAATTTTACATTCATTATCTCATTGTTTCCTTATAAAAATCTCACTAAACAACAATTTTTATACTTGCCTCTGAGATCAGAAAACTGAGATTCATTGACTTGCCTAAGATTGTACAGATGTGGGATTCAAAGCTAAGTCTTATTTGTTGACCTCTTACTACAGCAGTCTAAGCACTGTGCCCTGGGATGGTCATCTGCTGCAGCACCGAATCTTTCCAACAGCTCAGTGAGAATCATCCTGTTTCTCACTGTAGAGATGAAGATGTGGAAGCTCAGAGAAGTTGAGAAACTTGACCAGGCTAAACATCTAGGACGTGACCAAGCTGGGACCCAGGGTGATATGTTGCCATCCTGCAGCCAGAAACGGTGTTCTTTGTGCTGCTGTGCCCAGAATGTTCCTCTCATGACAAGCACATTCCTATGTGTTAGTGACTGCCACCATTGTTAGCAGCTCAGGGAAAAGGAGGGGCACATTGGGCAGGACAGCTGCTGACCCCAGGTTTCAGGTGAAGCAATGAATCAAAGCTGAAGACAGAGCTGGAGAGCTAGACTGCTGGGCAGCTGGAAGAAAAGGGCTACAGAAACTGGCCACTGAGACTGTGAGACTGGAAGGCAGCTTGGCAGATGCCCACATGGACCAGGACACAGGGTAACAGGTAGGAAGGTGGTTTGGGGGCTAGAAGATCTGGACTCTGGTAGGTGACAGTGCCACCCTTCTATCATTTCCTAGGCTAGGGCTGGCTGGACTAAATTTCCTTCGTTTTTGCAAAGCCCAGACCTGAGCCACTACTAGCTCCTAGGAAAGAAGAGAGAGTGGAGGAGAAAAGAGAGATGCCCTGACACCCTAGCCACAGCCAGAGGCATGGGGATCAAGTCTAGGCTTGAAGATATGGCAAAGAGCAGAAGGTCCTTACAGATCACTTGGTCCAGTCACCCCACTGTCTAGGAGGAAACCAAGGCCCAGAGAAATGAGGATGAAGTGATTTATTTATCCAAGGCCACACATAACCCTAAACAACCACCTGGAGGAGAGCAAGGGCCCAGACTGGTGGGTGGGGCAAGTAGGGTGTGTGTGTGTGTGTGTGTGTTGAGCTTCCTTCTATACTGTGGTGGAGACAGCACAAATAATGGAGCCTGACTCCTCCGTGTGTTAACTTGTGATTCTAGAAGCAAGTTACTAGAATGTTCTGGGCCTCAGTGTCTTCATTTGTAGTAACTACCTCTTAGTGTTGCATACAGATAAAATAAGTTTATATATATATAAAAAGAAAGAAAGAAAGTGAAGTCTCTCAGTCGTGTCCAACTCTTTGCGACCTCGTGGACTGTAGCCTGCCAGGCTTCTCTGTTCATGGGATTTTCCAGGCAAGAATACTGGAGTGGGTTGCCATTTCCTTCTCCAGGGGATCTTCCCAACCCAGGGATCAAACCTGGGTCTCCCACATTGCAGGCAGACGCTTTATCCTCTGAGCTACCAGGGAAGCATATATATATATTTATATTAAACACTTAGAAGTGTGTCTGGCACATCAGAAGCATTATATATGTGCTATTGCTATTACTAGAGGCCCTTGGATGGGGTAGAAAGTACAGGGCTCAAGAGTCAGCCTGCCTGTATTCCTTTCTGGACTGCCACATGGACTGTGTGGCTTTAGGCAAATTTCTTCTTTCTCTGTGTGTCAACAGCCTCATCTGCAATACATGTAATATGGAACTGGTAAGAAACTCTCATTTCCAGGGTTGTTGGAGAATTTGGTGCTATGACTTGGACAGATCGCCAGGCTCACCGAGGGCCTTGGAGAAAAGATCACTCTTTTTTTTTTTTTTTAAACTTTTTTTTTTTTTTTAATTAGTTGGAGGCCAATCACTTCACAACATTTCAGTGGGTTTTGTCATACATTGATATGAATCAGCCATGGATTTACACATATAAAAGATCACTCTTATAACTGCTGCGGGTCATTCTCCAGGTTTCTGCCCCACACCCTTCAGGCTGGATATCAGAGCTAGGCGAGAGCTCCAACCCTTGAAGTTTCAGGCCCTGCAGCCTCTTTGCTCCTGCCCTCAGGGCAACTTGCTGACTTGACAACTTCCTTTCTCTTCCTAGGACTTGGGGCTAAGGGAGCTTTGAGGGCCATGCCCCTGGAGGCCCCAATCCCCCACTGATGGCCGTAGGGAGTGGAAAGATAGGGCCTGGTCGCAGAAGATCTCCATCTAGTCTGGCAGGGACCACTTGCCTCAAAGCTTCTTCTCCATCTAACCCTGTTCTGGGGCTCAGTGGAGCTGAAGCGGCCAGTTAGAAAGACAATCAGAGATTCACAGGCCTAAACAGAGACCACTCCCTGTCCCCACACAGTTTAATTCAGGGGAGCGGACCCACAGAGCTAGAAATAATAAGGAATGTGGACAAGGCAACATAGCAATGATTACCACTCTATAGAGTCAGAAGCTGTGTCTCAGAAACGTTAAATGCCGAGTGAAGATCACAACCCAGATTTCCTAAATGTTGTCCTTTCAAGAACCAAAGCAGGTCAGAGCTGGAACAGATACTAGTTTAGGGAACACTTGAGTTTAATCCCATTTTGTAGGTAAGTAACACTGAGCCCCAGAGAGGGAAAGAGACTTGCCCAAGATTAAAAAGGTGTTAGTGGCAGAAGTGGGACCCAAACCCAGGGCTCCTGATCCCTTGACCAGGGCTCTACCCACACCCCACAGCTGCAGAGGGAGTGGCAGTGGGCCTGAAAGCTTCAGTGGTGGAGGGTATGAGGGGGAGGACCCCAAGCAGTGTACTGGGATGCTTTTACTTCCCATGCAGCCAGAAGTGCTGTCTTCCCACCACCCTGGTGCTCTGAGACCCCTGTCTCACTTACCTCACCAGCTCCCTGTAGAAGACATCACTGAGCCTTAAAGAGGGTCAGAGACCTGAGTTCCAAGCTGTGTGTTCTCTCTCTGGGCTTCTGCGTCACCAACTTTCAAAGAGTAAATGTAGAGTGTGGGGCAGGGAAGGACTGGTTGAGTCACAGCATTTAAATTAACTGTAGAGCTGCGGCAAATCCTGATGCCCAGGCCCTTCCCCAAACTCATGAATTCAGAATCTCAGGGGTGGGCCTTAGGCTTGAGTGACAGGTTTAATTCCCCTGGAGATTCAAATGAGCAGTGTGCTGGAGGAGATCTCCAAGGGCTTCTCTACCTGACTTCTGAGATTCCATGACCAACACAGGGTGTCTTGGGTTGAGGGGAGGCAGTGGCCTTGACAGCTCCTCTCCCACAGCCCTCACAGTGAGCATGCCAGCCCAAACTATAGGCCATTTTCCCAGGGTTAGAAAATTGCTTTGGGGTTTCCGGCACTGTCTGCATTCCTCCTGGGATGCCGCTCCTGTGGTAGGAGTCTGCCTGTCCACACCCCTCCGCCTCCTCTCCCCCTGGCCCCCCACCCCCTCCCTGGGCTGGCTGACTCCATGTGGCAGAGAAACAGTGCAGGCTCTGGAATCACAAGAAGCTTAGGATGAAGGCCCTGCTTCACCGTGAGGAGCTTTAGAGCCTCAAACAAATCATTTCACCTCCCTAAGCCTCAGCTTTCTCATTTCTAAAATAGGGATAGTAACAGTACTTGGCTCACATTTAGTCTATTAAGCCCAGAGTCCTGATCCAAGGAGTGTTCCATGAATTGTGATGACCTGATGCCCCAGGGGAAGCCCAGCTCCTGGCTCCCTCAGAGGAACCCAGGGCAAACTGCTCTGCTCTTACTTCCAAGACTCAACACTCAGAGAGTGGAAAATGTGCCTTCTGCATTTGGTTCTTTCTAGTTCACGAGGCATTTCCTCTTCTGCTTTCTTGTATGGCCTTCCCAGCAAGACCAGGAGAGAGGAATTATAATCCCTACCTTATAGGGGATGAAGACGGAACTCAGAGAGTCAGACATTTGCCCCCCAGTCACCCACTTCAGAATTGGTAGTGCTGAGGTTTGAACCCAGGGCTATCTGGCTAGAGCAGGGGAAATTCTGCTCTACTGGGCAAGGCCTACACTGACATTGAGCCACTTCAATATGGGTTTAAATGCCCTTTGAAGGTGACTTTGAGATTTAAGGCCCAGACAGTCAGAGGTCAGGCACACATACACACATACACATACAGAGAGTAGTGTGGAAGTCAATGACAATTACTGCATAATTGTTGCCAGCAAGGTTAAAACAGATGCTCCACAACAACCACCATGGAAAGAGGTTGAAAGTGAAAGTCGCTCAGTTGTGTTTGACTCTTTGTGACCTCATGGACTGTAACTCACCAGACTCCTCTGCCCATGGGGATTCTCCAGGCAAGAATACTGGAGTAGGTTGCCATGGCACTCCAGTGGGTTGGATCTTCTCAACCCAGGGATTGAACCCAGGTCTCCTGCATTGCAGGCGGATTTTTTACCATATGAGCTACCAGAGAAGCCCAAGAATACTGGAAAGGGTAGCTCATCCCTTCTCCAGGGGATCTTCCTGATCCAGTAATTGTACTGGGGTCTCCTGCATTGCAGGCAGATTCTTTATCAGCTAACCTACCAGAGAAGGAGGTTGGCAAGTTGATATTTGATGAGAAGAATGGTAATGGAAACAATAAATGAGCCCACTACACCCTGAGGGTTCTGACAGCTTCTTACACACACACACACACACACACACACACGCACACACGTGTGAGAGCAATAATAAAGCTAGCAACAATCAGTCCTGGTTTGTGTATAGCTTTACAACATACGCAGAAGAGTTTTCTCAAGTATATTATCTCATTTCCTCCAGCAATGTATTCATTCAACAAATATTTATTGAGCACCTACTATGTGCTAAACACTGTTCTAGGTGCATGAGATACATCAGTGAACAAAATAGGTATGTGAAGATCTCTCTCCTTAAGGAGCCTATAATCTAATGAGAAGGGCAAAAAGTAAAGATAAATAAAATATATCACACGGTTTATGGTGATAAGTGCTGTGGAGAAAAAAAGTAAAGCAGGAGGAAAGAAGGTCAGGGTATCTGAGGGTGAGGTTGCAAGTTTAGCTACCATGGCCAAAAAAGTCACACTCAGAAAGCAGCATTTGAGAAAATTCTGAAGGAAATAAGGAAGTGAATCACACAGATGTCTGTGGACAATCCATTCTAGGCAGACAGAACAGTCCATACAAAGAACCTGAGTCTGTTGTGTCAGAAAGCTTTGAGGAAATACAAAGAAGCCAGTGCCGCTAGACTTGAGTAAGCAAAGGGCAGCATATGAAGGCAGAAAGATAAGGAACGACCAGATTGCAGAGAAATTTTGGTCACCATGATGACTTTGGCTTTACTTGTAGAGAGGTGGGGAAACTTGGGACCTGATTTGGGCTTCACTGGATCCCTCAGGCTTAGATCCTTCAGGTGCAAAGAATGGGCTGTGAGGACAAGGACCTTAGGGTGGTCTAGAGGATGGAGATGGTAGACATGGAAAGTGGTTGGATTTTGGGTGTATTCTAAAGATAGAGACAAGAGGTTTTGCTGACAGATGGGATGTAGGAGACTGAAAAAAAAAAAGGAGTCAAGGGGGTAACTCACATAGTATGAAGTCCACACGTCTCTACCTCTGCTGTCACCACTTTGGCCTGAGGCACCAGCACCTCTCGCTGGGACCTTGGCAATGGCTTCTTCACTGGAGCTCCTTCTCCCAGTCCTCCCCCACTACAATCTACTCCCCATCCAGCAGCCAGAAGGATCCTTTTAAAATGTAAACCAGGCCATGTCACTTTCCTCCTTAAAACCCTCCTGTGGTTTCCCATGACACTTAGAAAAAAGTCCAAGGCCCAGATGAGCTGGCTCTTGTCTACTTTTCCAATAATTACTGATCTTTCCTGCCTATATCGCTAGGCCCTGCTCTGCTCCAACCTGCTCTGCTCTTCCATAAACTTCCAAGCTCATTCCCACCTCGGGACCTTTGCATCTGCTGTTTTCACTGCCTGGAATGTTCTTTCTCCTCTCATTCTTCAAGTCTCAGCTGAAATGTCACCTCCTGAGAAAGATCACACCCTACACCATCACTTTATCTAAATTAGATTTGTCATTCTGGGTTTTCTCTCTCATAGCCCCTTCCTTTCTTAAAAAAAACAAAACAAAACAAAAACTCCCTTCTTAACACATTCCATGGATGACACATTGATTTGCATGATTTTTGTCTCCTTCACTAGACTGTCAGTTCCCTGGGAGCAAGGGCAGGACCATGCAGACTTGGTCACCCCTGTATCTCAATGCCTGGTTCTAAGACAGGCACACAGCATTAGTGAGTGTGTGTGTGTGTGTATGTGTGTAGCAAGGCATTAAGTGATTTACAGGCATATGTTCATTTAATGGAGGCTTCCCAGGTGACTCAGTGGGTAAAGAAACCTCCTGCAATGCAGGAGACACAGAAGATGCGAGTTTGATCCCTGGGTTGGGACGGTCCCCTGGAGGAGGGCATGGCAACCCTCTCCAGTGTTCTTGCCTGGAGATTCCCACAGACAGAGAGGCCTGGTGCTACAGTCCACAGGGCCACAAAGAGTTATACACAACTGAAGCAACTGAGCATGCCTGCATGCTCATTTAATACCTACAATAAGTCTATGAAATAGATATTGCTATTATCCCATTTTATAGATGAGGAAACTGAGGCACAACAGATATCACAAGGTTTACAAATGGTAGAGCCAAGATTTAAACTCATGTCTGTTTGACCCCACCACCTGTATGTACCCTTCATCACACACACAGTGGGTGCGGTCTGGAAATATTTTCTTTTTTTAAATAAAGGATCAAAATGTTAAAAAGTTAAGGTTAAACTTAGGTGCATCAGATGTGAAATCTACATTTGACCTCCACTTCTTAGACTGACATAAAAGAGTGCCCCATATTATTTTTGATGTGAGATTGTTCAAAGAACGTGATCTCTGGAGCCGAGCAGATCTAGTTTCAAACCCCTATCCCACTGGTTAGTATGTGACCTCAAGCAAGTCACTTCACATCTGTGAACCACTGTTTCATCATCTGTAAAATGAGAATGATAGTCACCCCCTAATTCTTATATTTGCTGTCAAAAGTGTGATTTTGTTCAAGACTCTAAGTCTGTTTCTTCCTCCAGCATTCTTGAACTTAGTGACATTCTATGATTAATCTTAAAGAGATGAGAATACCAGACCACCTGACCTGCCTCCTGAGAAACCTGTATACAGGTCACGAAGCAACAGTGAGAACTGAACATGGAACAACAGACTGGTTCCAAATCGGGAAAGGATTATGTCAAGGCTATATATTGTCACCCTGCTTATTTAACTTATATGCAGAGTACATCATGAGAAATGCTGGACTGGATGAAGCACAAGCTGGAATCAAGATTGCTGGCAGAAATATCAATAACTTCAGATATGCAGATGACACCACCCTTATGGCAGAAAGCAAAGACTAAAGCCCCTCTTGATAACAGTGAAAGAGGAGAGTGAAAAATTTGGCTTAAAACTCAACATTCAGAAAACTAAGATCATGGCATCTGGTCCCATCACTTCATGGCAAATAGATGGGGAAACAGTAAAAACAGTGAGACACTTTTTTATTTTTTGAGCTCCAAAATCACTGCAGATGGTGACTGCAGCCATGAAATTAAAAGACACTTGCTCCTTGGAAGAAAAGTTATGACCAATCTAGACAGCATATTAAAAAGCAGAGACATTACTTTGCCAACAAAGGTCCATCTAGTCAAAGCTATGATTTTTCCAGTAGTCATGTATGGATGTGAGAGTTGGACTCTAAAGAAAGCTGAGCACCGAAGAATTGATGACTTTGAACTGTGACATTGGAGGATACTCTTGAGAGGAGTCCAACCAGTCCATCCTTAAGGAAATCAATCCTGAATATTCATTGGGAGGACTGATGCTGAAGCTGAAACTCCAATACTTTGGCCACCTGATGTGAAGAACTGACTCATTTGAAAAGACCCTGATGCTGGGAAAGATTGAAGGTGGGAGGAAAAGGGGACAACAGAGGATGAGATGGTTGGATGGCATCACCGATTCAATGGACATGAGTTTGAGTAAGCTCCAGGAGTTGGTAATGGACAGAGAGGCCTGGCGTGCTGTGGTCCATGGGGTCCCAAAGAGTCGGACATGACTGAGCAACTGAACTGAACTGATGATTAATCTCAATCTAGCCTGCTGGAGTTTCCTTCACCCATCTAACTTGTTCCTCTGTTCATAAACCCATCCATCAAGCCATTCATCAATACTGATGAAGCCCGCTGTTGTATACCAGGCTATCTGATAGCCCATTAACTCCAGAAGAAAGGAGGATATTAACAAAGATTGGAGTCTAAGGTTCAAATAGCATTTGAGGTCTCTATCAAGTCCCATGTGACCAATAAGGAGTGTGGGCCTAGTGCTGCCTATTGGGTGGAGGCAAGCAAGCTGGCCTGAGGGTTGTGGCATGCACTCTTTTTAAGGATTGTAATTGTGTTGGCTCCCCCTCTTGATCCCACTGCCTCACATAAGGTAAGTTCTGACTATTTTCTCACCTGCTCCTATGCTGTGAAGGTTCTTGAATATAATTTGAACTTTAACCTGTAGGTCACATAGTTTCAAGCAAGGGTATGACAAGATCATATTTGCTTTATAGAATGACTTTTCTGATCCGCAGTGTCTACTGAGTCACAAGGTGCAGAATTGAAAGCAGAGAAGACAATGAGGAGACAGCTGTACTAGTATCCATGAGAGAAGATGGATCACTGACCTCAGGTAGCAGCAGTGGAAGTAGAGACAAGTAAATGATTCACAAAGTGTCTAAGAGGTAGACAAACTTCATGGTGGTAGTTGAATGGACTTGTGGGTGAGGAAGAGAGAGATGTAAAATATGGCGCTTAGCTTTCTGATTTGGACAACCGGGGATCACTCCAGATGCCTCACTGTGGAGGCCCGGGACAAGAGAGTGACAGAAAACTTGGTGGTCTTGACCAAGCAGCTTTCTTGGCATTTGCCTCTATTATTGGCAAATACTTTTCTTTTTGTGGGGCCACAACCCCTCAGTTCTGTCCTACTCAGCCACAGAGGTAATGGCATGTTGACAGGTCCATTTGCTAACACACCTTCATTTAAAGGGGCTCATTGGCCCCTTGGTAACCTGGAAAATTCTCACTCTGGAAGTCTCTTCTTTCCTCTTTTTCTCTCCATATTTTTCTCTCTTTTCTCTCTTCTCTTTTCTTTCTCTTCCTCTACTTCTCATTCTGTTCTTTCTTACAAACAGATATTCTCACATCCTTCCTTATACACACTCACATATACAACCTTGGGAAGACATCTGAATGCCTATGTGTACCTGTCTCTGTGTGTGCATGCACAGGAATGGGGGGTGGGGTGGGAAGGAATGGAAGCGTTAAGTGCAAACTTTTAAAAAATGTTGATTTCAGACCATACTCTTACTTAAGGGCCAAAGAGGAAGCCCATGGAAAACAAGTTGTCTGGAGCCAATGAGAAGTTCATCTACTCATCCAACAAACACTTCCAGGGGGCCTCTTCAATGCCTAGTCTAGGTTGGACCAGTCTGTAGAAATTATAGAAGTGAGTAAGACAGACAACCACTTCCCCAAACTGCCAAGATGTGATCAGAGAGGTCACCGTGGAGGGAGTTACCAGTTGCCTGCCTGGATGGCAAATTCAGAAAGACTTTACAAAGGAGGTGCACTTTGAAATGGGCATTGCAGAGTGAATAGAAGTTCATCATGCTTATAAAAGTGTAAAGACATTCTAGGTAGAAGGAACAGCATCATAGGCAGAGACCTGGAATTGTGGGACAAAATAGAAAGTAGTTCACTGAGACTGAGTAGTAGACTACAAGTGGGAGAAAGTAGTTGGAGATGGAAGCTGGAGAAGGTTTGGCTCTTAATGGCACATGAGCAAATTTGAATGGTAGGCAGTTAATTGATACAGCAACCTTGGAAGGCCCATCGGCAGCTTCCATCAACATTTCAGGTATCCGACCTTTTGATACAGCAGTTTCATATCTCAGTGTCTGCCTCGTAGAAACACTTGACACTGGGATAACAACATTTTAACAGCATAAAATAAAATATATAAAACTATGAATAGTCACCAATAGGGAACTGGTTAAATAATATGTTTGTTCATCCTCATCCCCACTAAGGAATATCATGAGACAGTTATAATAAAAAGAAAAAAAGTAGATCTCTTGAGGATAGAACAAGAGTCAATAACATTTTTAAAACTGCAGCAAAATGCACTGGTATACATCCATATGTTTCCTAGCTCTATCAACTGACAGAGCCTAAAACCAATGACATCACAGTAGCAATGAGCATACCTAGTAACTAAATCTTGGTTTCTAACACTAATCATCCAATAAAAGGTGCCAGCCTCCTTGGAGAAATGGCTGAATGAGACCTGGAGTGGGGGAAGTTCAAGAGAAGCCTGAACCATTCTGTGATGCCAGAAAATAAGGAAGTATCTGGAAAAGAGTGTGGGCTAGACAGAATTTAAAAGCCAAGCTAAAGGTGGTCCTAATAGCCAAAGTGAGAAAAACTTGAACAGAAAATAAATAATGATGGTGTTAGACTTTATACACACACACACATATATATATATTTAAATTTTAGAATAGGTTTAAATTACAGAAAAGGTGCAAAGATAATACAGAAAGTTCCCATATACCCCACATCCAGTTTCCTCTATTATTAACATCTCACATGAGTGTGGTTCATTTGTAACAATTAATAGAGAAACATGGACACATTATTATTAACTAAGGTCTATAGATTTTTACTTAATGACTTTTATCTGTTTCCAGTGCCCCATCTAGGATCCACATTACATTTAGTTCTTATGTCCCCTTAGGAGTCTCTTTTTTTTTTTTTTGGATTCTCTTGTCTGTGACAGTTTCTCAGACTTCCCTTGCTATTGATGACTTTGACAGATTTGAGGAGCATTGGCTGAGTATTTTGTAGAATGTCCCCCAATTTGGATTTGAAAAAAGCATGATGATTTTCTCATGATTCAAATGGGGGATGGGTGTGAGGAGGACTATCACAGAAGTGAAAAACCCTTCTCAACACATATCATTGATGTACTCTCTCTATTGATTGCTGATATTGACTGGGATCACCTGGTTGAGGGAGTGTTTGTCAGGTTTCTCCATATTACTTTTTCCCCATTTTCACACTGTTCTCTCTGGAAAGAAGTCACTACGTACAACACATAATTAAGGAGAGAGGAGTAATACTCTACTTTCTTGAACGAGGAGATAATATTGGATTTTAACCCATAGAATAAATGAAATAGCCATTGGTTCATATTAACACTAACAAATAAATGAATAAATAAATAAATGAAGGAGAAGGGACAGATTTTCCTTACAGTAAAATTTCAATTAAGAAATGTAGAAAGAAAGAAGGCTATAGAACATGACTATAATTATTTATGGGATGGCATCACAGTAATAAATGTTGATGCACCAACAGGTGCTACGATTAATAAACAAATGTGGAGTGCTTGAGGAGAAATGAGATTTTCAGAGTCTCCAAATATCTTCCCAAGGTATTTGTCAACTACATATCAAAAGGAAATATAGTAACTTTAAGGAAAGCCAGCAGACACCAACTTAATCAAATGATCAAAGTAAATATCACCAGTAATGAGACATATGGACATCACAAACCTCGTGGAATGATGTGCCAAGAAGGACCCAACATCATATCTGTGGTGTATAACCTCACTCTAGTCATGAGAAAACTTCAGGCAAACTGAAGCTGAGGGATAGTCTAGAAAACACCTGACTAGTACCTTTCACAAGTGTCAAGATTATGAAAGATGAAAAGACTGAGAAACTGTCATAGATTGGAGGACACTGAGAAACAGCAACTCAAAACAATGTAGGGTTCTGGATAGGATCCTGGAACAGAATTTAAAAAAAGAGGACATTAGTGGGAAAACTGGTAAAACTCAAAGATGTGTAGTTTCCTTAATAGTATGACACCAAGGTTCATTTCTTGGTTTTGATCATTGCACTAAGGTTATATAAGATGTTAATATCAGGAGAAGCTAGGTGAGGGGAATATAGGAGTTCTCTGTTCTATTTTATTCAACTTTTCTCTAAGTCTAAAATTAGTTCAAACTAAAAGATTTTAAAAGTTGGAGCATAAAAGATTGAGGGCAGATACCTGGAAGGACTCTAGTGGCAGAAGCATGAGATGTTTCAGCGAATTTTTGAAGGGTGCATGTCTCAGACAGTTAAAGAGAAGAGCCAGGGAAGAGGCCTAGGAGTTGCACCATTGGGTTCTCAGAGATCCTAAGAATGTTCTGGCCCCCTTGGGACCTGGGATTAGGACACCTCCTCTCCGCAGGGCCATCCTTCCAAAGATATGCTCACTATAATGGCCTAGAATCAGCTGAGCTGTGTCTCTGGAGCAAACTCTGGGCTCCATTTCACGAGTTGCAACCACAACCCCCCTTTCTGTTTCCAGTTTAGTACCGGGAGGGGCAGTCTTATGCACACCCTCTGTCTTCCTGGGATTTCCACCCTGGAAGGCGGGGTGGCCGAAGTGAGGCTGACATAGTTGGGGGAAGGCTTGGTCAGCAGCAAAGTCAGCCTCCAGAGAGAGGGCGGCTCAGAGAGTGGTCAGCTCCGGAATGGGGTTTAGCAGAGGGAAGGGGGAAAGGGAGGGGACTCTCCTTCTCAAGGGGCCCTTTCATGTTGAAATCAGCCAGCGTGAATGCTGGCGGCCCAGGAGCCCAGCCGGGGGAAATGTGAGAGCCCCCTTATCTCCCCTCTTGTCACAGCTCCGTCTGCGGTTCCCAGCCGGCCGGCAAAGATGCATTAGGAGAAGTGTCGGTGGTAGGGGAGTGTTCCCATCAAGACCTTGGGCTGGGTCCACTCGGTTGGGGGTGGGGGAGGGGTTGGGGAAAGCAGGTTCCAGGCCCTCCTGGCTCTGCTGATGGAGGTTTCCTGGAGCGCCCCACATCTTGGAGCAGGGAGAGGCTGAGAACTGGGCAGGAATTGGAACAAAGGCCTCTGGTGCCTCTTCTGACAACAACCCCTCACCCACTCAGGGGGTGCAGCCCCTGCTCACACACCTGCAGGAACCAGGAGCTCGCTCCCTCATGGAAGAGTCATCCCGCTGGTTCCACCCCTGGATTTAGTTCATGTTTCTGGGCAGGAAACCTGGGGCACTTGACCAAGGAGGCTACAGCCCCACCTTCCCCGGTACACTCTCAGCCCAGGAGTGACCCCTGCTGTCCAGACAACCTTGGAGGCCGAGGACAGAGCCTGCCAAGCTTCCCCGTTGCTTGTACTGGGTGGCCCTCCCGGCCCTCTTCCAAAGCTACAATCTTGTGTTTTTTCTGAGATGGGCTGTGAGGTTCTTTGTAAATCTACCACTGCAGGAGGGAGGTGGGTGAGGCCAACATCTGGACCATGAGGGCATTGTTGGTCCCCGCAGCTGGAGCTGTCAGCAGCCAGTGTTTTCAGACACCATCTGCCCATGCAAGTTTCTGGCCCCCAACACGTTCCCACTGTCCAAGACTCCAAGTCTCCTCCCCACAACTGCACGGGGTCTTGAGAGAGCCCAGTCTGGCCAGAGTGGAGGTCCTCCCAGCAGCCTCTGCTGCTTAGGAGAGGGAACAAGGAAGAACTGCAGGGCTCCTGCAGAGATGCTGGTATACAGAAAGCAGGATGACAGGAGGGAATGGGTGTGAGGAGTCCCCGGAGACAGCTTGATGCCAGAAGGACACAGGACTGGAGGCCCCGGGGTTTTACCAGTGTCTCCTGGGTGACCTTGGGTCAGTCTGTTTCTCTGTCTCCCCGAGTGTCAAAATGGAATGAATCTTTTAGCACCCTACTGATAATCACCTGCTCCACCCTATTGTGCTCTTTATTGCCTATATTTATTTCATGGCAGGCATCACCCTCTGAGATGCTCTGTCACCTCCCCTAGGATACTGTCTCTACAACCACAGCTCTGATCACCACCGTTGCACACCTTGCAGTGGCAAGGTGGTCCCCGGGGTCTACTCAGCTCTGGGCACTATCATTCCTCTTGCCCCAAGTGAGATTCTGGGCTCCAGGGAGCAAGGAGTCTCTACCTGGGAGTGGCAAGTGCCTAACGAAGGAGGATTTGCTCCTGGAGCTGTAGAAGAGTGGAGCGGGTTGGGCTCCAGGGTGGGAAAGGCTAGACGAGGCCCCGAGGGAGAGGACACAGGCCTGAGATGGCCACCAGGGTGAAAGACTCTGATTCAGCCCACCCTAGTGACAGGCCCCGGAAGGCAGGGACCGGGTTTGATTCCTTCAGGCATCCTCAGAACCAAGTTCAGGACACAGCAGGGCAAAGGGATTCAGGCAACATTTGTTGGTTGGAGACAATTGATGATTCAGCATTTTGCACCTGTCTTGGAACCTCTCAGCTTTACTTCTGTGACTTCTTGATACCTTCTTAAGTGGGCCCTGCCATTTCCCACAGGCTGACTGTGAAACGTCACAGCAATGGGGTAGGTACTATATTATTATCCTTACTCTACAAATGAGGTAACAGAAACTCAAGAGAGGTTTAGTGACTTGCCTGAAGTCACACAGCCAGGAAATTACAGAGCTAAGATTTGAACCCAGATCTGTGCTCTCCTCTTAACCCTGTTGCCTTCTGTAAGAAGTGTTTAGGGTTCCAATTCGAATTGTCCCAAACATGTGGTTCCACACTCCAGTGTTTACATACAGTTTTGGTATCTCTTTGAATCTTCACCCCCAGTCTGTGTGGAGAGCAAGGAGGGTACTATTACCCATTATAGCATTTCACAGACTGGAGATGGGTTTGGAACCACCCAGCCAATAAATGGCATCATTGGAACCTGAGCCCAAGTCACCCTAATGTCGAAACCTTACCCATTGCCTTAGACCAGGCTGGGCCTGTGCTCCTGGACCATATCTGCTGGCCCAGGGCTACTGCCTTCCCAGTCTGCATTTAATATCACTGATGCCACAAGCACCCCAGGGACCTAGCCCTGGACAGAGCCTGCTCCTTTTACTCCATCCACAAAGTCTTTTCAGATGCTCCGCTGGGCCTCCAGTTAAGATGCAGGTGATGGTGGGAGGGTGAGCAGGCTGCCATTAGATAAGCAGAGGAGGCAAACTTTGGTACCCACAGAGTATCCATGCAGTTCTCTGACCAAAGGCTGTATCTTGACTTTTGCTCAGATTCAAGCCTCTATTCAATGAATATTTACTGAGTGCCCATTATATGCCTGGCAATTCAGAAAATATGTTTTTTTAAAAGAGACAATCACCATTAATTAAACAGTTGCTTTATGGCAAGCAGTGATTTCTCAGAGTCCTGGAAGGGGTACTAAGAACACCACCTTTGGGTCAGCAAAGCCAAGCTACAGGCCCAAAGTCTCTCAAATAGAAAGTGGCAGAGCTAGTAGAACCCTGAAAATTCTACATTCTCAATCCCTGTGTCATCTCTCCGAAGGGGAGTGGCCCTCTGGGAAACAAGGATGAGAAGGGGAGCACAACAAGGGCCCAGATCACTCCCTGGGTGCACAAGGGCCTTGGGGGGGTGATGGTGATGGTTCCCTGCAACACCCACTCCAGGCTATCTTGGCCTGGGAGCCCCGAGTTTGGCTGAGGTAAGACCTGCTGGGCAGAGTAACCCAGCCCTGAGAGCATGGGAGGGTAATGCTGGTGCTCCTTCTAGGGAGCTGATGGGCTCAGGGCCTGTGGATTGCAGCACAGAGGACCGAAAGAGAGCAAAAGGGCAGGATTGGAGAGAAATGCTTGTACATTTAGAAAAATTCTAGGTAAGAAATCTCTAGAAAAGTTTTCAAAGGAAAAAACGAAGACTTTGGCTTTGTGAGTCAAAAGTAGAGTGGAGGACATAGGAAATGAGAGATACCAGGGCCATACTCAGCAGAAGGCTAGCGGATAGCAGGGGCCAGGCCTCTACCCTTTGTCAGGCAACTTTCACAAACATGGTCTCCCTCCCTTCCCTTCCCTCCCTGCTATCCCTTCCCTCCCTGCCATCTCTTCTTCCTCAATGAGATGGTACCTAGTAGTCCCATTTTACAGAGAGTGAAACTGAGGCCCTAAAACTGGCCTTCAGAGAACCAAAATTGCTTAGTTAGGAAAGGGGTAGATATGGCCTGTGAGCACTGGTCCATCTGGTCTCAGAGCACACCCTCCAAAGGAACAAAGAGAGAACAGCCCTGGGTAATGGCAGCAGAAAGATCCCCTGAGCCCAGATCTGTGCTCTTGGGGCTGGTGTAGCTTAGACCCCAGCATCCACCAGAAAGCAGTAGACACACCCTGGGTAGACATCAGGTCCAAAGCCCTGCCTCCATTCCTTTTACACTTAGGAGAGGTACAACATCCATGATGAGGGGCATTTCACTAGGCAGAATAGGAGTTGGGATTCCAGGCCAAGTGCATAGTCTGAGGCATGGGGGCTGGAGAGACCATGGCAGATGTAGAGTGGTGAGACTTCTGCGGCCAGAGCATGACTGTTGAGAGGGAAGGTGGGAGGCCAGCCGAGTCTTAGGCTGAAAAATAAAAAAGAGAGCAAGATTCTCTAGTCCAGATTCTCCCCCTGGCTCAAACCCCCTGTACAGCAGCCCTTGGCCGTGTGATTAATGTCCACTCCCCTTTCCCCCAGTCATCCTGTAGGATTTCCTGCAGGAAGTCCAGGGGAATCCTTACAGCTCATCCAGCCTGGTGCCAAGGACCAGAGAGGGAAAGTGACTCATGGAAGGGCACACAGCCAGTCAATGGTAACCCTGGCACAGGCTTTTTATGGATACTCAGTAAATATACATTGGCTTGAAGCTTGCTTCTGAGCAAGCATGCAGACAGCTTTTGGTCAGAGAGCTCTAGGGTCATTCTGTAACCCTTTCTTCTCCAGAGCAACCAGCCCAGCTTCCAGGGCCCCTCTTCAATACTTAGAACAGTGCCTAAATAGGGCACATAGTAGGAGCTCAGTCAGCATTTGTTTAAGGAATAAAAGTTTGGGTGAGCAAATAGTGGGAACTTTAGGGCAATCATGAGGTATTCAGCAGTGGAGATCCATGGAAGCAGAAATCCAGCCCAGGCTATGCTCACTGAGCCATGTGCCCATATGCAGGGCTACAGACACCCAAAGAAGGTGCTATTTGCTAACTTTCACTAAGACAATGTACAGGCTGGTAAGGATACTGGGGACCTCAGAGGGCCAAAGAGTCAGTCTCTGCTATAGCCTGCTCTCTTCCAAACAGAGGTACCTTTGGCCATATTCAACCTAGCCCACTCCCAGAGGGATGCCAGGGTAGAAGGAATGCCTTTGCCATCCTGAACCCCAGCCATCAGTTAACACAGGATGTCTCCAGGCCACCACATCCCGCTGCTGACTCATACTCAGTTTCTGGTCAGCTGCTCCCACAGATGTTGCTGCTTGCTCCCTTGCTCACCCCCTTATGATACACCAGCCTCTATGGGCACTCTTTCTCTGACACATCTTCCAACTGTGGGCATTTAGTAGGCACTGCCCTCTTGGAACCTTGAACAGTGAGGGAGTAGACATTTTACAGATGGGGAAGCCAAGGCTTAAAGAGGTTAAGTAACTTGGCCAAGGTCAACCAACAAGGACAATCCAGCTTGGATTGAAACTGAGATCTGTCTACTCCAAAGCTTGTGCCTTGCCCATTGCTCTCCTGCCAGACTCTCCCTCTGGATACCTGATGGCAGAGCCTTGCCCATCTCTGCTACAAGGTGTCTGTGTCAAGTTGACATCAGAACATCTGGCCATGTGCTGTTAATACCACCAGTGTAACTCCAGGCAGGAACTTAGTAGAGGACAGATGGACTTTTGTCTCACCCACTGACCCTGCCACTTAGAGCTACAGCGGGACTTCTGAGAGCAGCACTGCAGTCTATCCACCCTCCAGCCTGCTCGGGTTGGTGGCAGAGGCTGGGGAGTGTGCTCAGGGGCCAGGCCCTGACTGGGTCAATTCCCATTTCTAGCTTGAGTAGGATTTCCCTGGGAAGGAGGTACCCACAAATCTTGCTCCCTCCCCAGAAGGAATGTCAGCTCCACTTCCTCCCTCAACTAGGTTCAGTGAAGCAGGTGGGCAGACGGGAGCAGGGTCTATTGATGAGCTATCTCAGACCCCAGAGCCATGTGGGGCTGAGGCTGCCTGCCTGGTGGCCCGATCTAGTGCTGATACCTCCTGGTGGAGGGGGTGAGATGGAGGAGACTCCACCAAAGATGGAAGCTCCAGGCACAGTCCAGTCAGCACGCTGCTCCTTTTTGGCAAGAGCAAGCTAGAGAGTGTTGAAAAAAACTCCAATTCCTTGGGAGTCCCAACTGTTCAGACACTTGGAAGAAATGAAGAAGGCATTACCTATCGAAGGATGGAGAGAGAAAGCCAGTGGCAGGCAGACAGAGTGTAAAGGGAATAGAAAGAACATGAGCTAGAGGATGAGCAAGGGACACAATGGACATCGAGAAGTCTGGATGCCAGGCCTGGTTCTGTCACTGAATTTCAGGGACCACAGGACCATTCACTCCCTCTCTTTAAGTCTCTAAGTCCCACTTGTCAGGATGTGGGAGGCAGGGGTAGGACTGCTTAGGCCCCTTCCAAAGGCCTGCCAGCACCAACCCTTTCATGTTCTGTGAAAGAGAACTTGCCCTTCCCAGGATGGCTCTGGCAGTGGGTTTTTCTGAAACTCAGAGTAATGAAAAATAGTATAAACCAAACTTTGGAAATTCCAAGTGTGTCTATAGCTAGGGAAATCAGGGAGGCAGAGTCATAAATATGTTTGTCTGTGACTCAAAGCCTCTTGGGGGAAAAAAATCACACATTCTCAGAGGCAGCACTGATCCCCTCCACCACCCCAGCTGCCCACCCAGCTTGACCTTAGTGAGGCTCTCGTTCCTGGCCCTGCCACTACTACCTCTGCTGCTGCAGCCAGCACCCACTTCCTGTTAACCCTCCTGGGAGAACTGAGTTTGATAAAGCCAAGGCCCCAAGAGCCTTGCTAACTTATCCAAGGACACCCAGAAGTCTTCATGCTAATACTAACATCCTGACCCGAATGGGGGAAAGTGAAGGAAGAGAGCGAAGGACAGCCCAGTGCTAACCCTTAATCTTCAGAACCATCCTTCAGAGTAAGCCTTAGGGTACTTGAAACCAGCCCTCAGAGGGGCACCTTTGTTAATTCAAGGTCACCTCATTAATAGGTCATAAAAGTAAGATCTAGAATTCAGATCCAAAGTTTGTGTCACTGCCCAAGGGTCCCATCGTGGCCACAGCATGGATCCTCCCTGACAGTTGGGCCTTGTCACTCTGGCAAGCAGTTCCCTTGTCCCACACAGATCTGGCAATGAGACGGGGTTCCAGCTGCAACCGGAACAGCTCACAGGTGAAGTGAGACTGAAGGAGGTGACCCAGAGAAACCTTAGGGGAAATGTGGGGTGATCTATCATTGGGCTTGTATCTCACTGTGTCTGGGCCCCTTCCTTTGCCCCTAAGAGGGGTGCTGAGTGTCACTAAGGGCAGGCCTGAGTGACCCCGCTGGGCCCCGGATCCCCACCACCTTTGAATCTGGCATCTGATCCAGCCAGGGGCGAATGGGAGGTACTGCCCAGCTTCCTGGAGAGAGCAGGTTTTGTAGATACTAACCTAGAGGCAGAGAGACTGTAAGAGGCAGAAAGACAGACCCAGAGAGACAGAGGCAGAGAAAAGTAGAGACAGGTTAGAGCCAGGGAGATTGTGAGAACCAGCCAGAGAGAGACACAGAGGCAGTAAAACATACAGAAAGACAGAGATAAAGACTGGAGACAGATACAGAATCAGAGAGACAGTGAGAAGTGGAGGGAGAGGCTAGGGAAAGGCCTAGAGGCAGGGAGACAAAGAAATGAAGACAAAAACAAAGACGAGGAGGGAGGGAGACAGGAACAGAGACTCAGAGAAAAGCAGCATAAGGTAGGGTCCAGCAGGGTGAAGAAGACTGGTGGGGAGAAGTGAGGAAGCAGTGAGGCGGTGAGTGGAGGGGGACAGCCTGGGCACCTCCCAGATCCCTCTTGCCTCCTCCCTTCCTCTCTTTTCTTCTGCCCCAAGCAGTCCTTTTCCATGCTGGGTACACAGAGGGGAACAAATGACTATGACAAGACTCTTGAGAGTCCCTTGGACAGAAGGAGATCAAACTAGTCAATCCTAAAGGAAATCAACCCTGAATATTCATTGGAAGGACTAATGCTGAAGCTGAAGCTCCCATACTTTGGCCACCTGATGCAAAGAACCAACTCATTGGAAAAGACCCTGATGCTGGGAAAGATTGAAGGCAGGAGGAGAAGGGGCCAACAGAGGATGAGATGGTTGGATGGCATCACTGACTCAGTGGACACGAGTTTGAGCAAACTCCAGGAGATAGTAAAGGACAGGGAAGCCTGGCATGCTGCAGCCCATAGGTCACAAACAGTCAGACATGACGGAGTGACTGAACAACAACAGTGGTAAATTGGGGTTGGGGTGGGGGTGCTTAGGCCACCTCAAGCTTCATTATGCCTCCCTGAGGGCTGAGAGGGTGAATATCTCAGAATACTTGTAACCCATTTGATAGCACAGTTAAGAAGCTCTGTCTCAAAACAGCGCTGGGATCCCAGCATGGCACCAGAGCTGCTCCAGAGCTGGGAGCAGGAGTCCAGAGCCCTGCTCTGCACTTCCCCTTTCTCTGTGGGTTTCTCAGCTTCTCAAGTGTCTCGATGTCTCAGAAGCTCAGCATGCCTGGTCCACCGGCTGGGCCGAGAAGCCACAGGGCAAAGGGCCCAAGGCCATCACAGGCCAACCAGGGACCCACCATCTGCTCCAGGTGCAGTTGGACACCCTTTCTCCCTCTCCCCCTGGACTCACCTCCCTGTGCTCTCTTCATGCTCAGCTGAGGCCAGCACCATCCTAACAGGCCTCCTTCCGGCCACCACCTGTCCATTGGCTCCAAGTTCAAATCTCCCCCTTCCCATCCAGGTGGGCCTAGGAAGCCAGGCTGTTGTCCAAGGACTAATTTCAAATACTCCATCTAATTTCTATAATTTTTTAATAATAGTGTGTATCTGCTAATTTCAAACTCCTAATTTTGCCCTCCCCTACCCCCTTTCCCTTTCCCCTTTGGTAACCATAAGTTTGTTTTCTGTGTCTTCAATCCACTTTCTTTCAAAGAGGCAGCATAATGTTGAAAAAAGAACATTCAAGTTTGTCGTCCCAGGTTTAAATCTAAGATCTGCCATCTCCTAGCCATGTGATGTCAAACAAGTCCTTGAACTTATAATCACCAGTTTCTCTTAAACCCAAATGAGGGTACTCTCTAGTGCCTGCCTGTTTTTCCTACCTCACAAGCCCCAGGGTGGGGGCCTATCATTCACAGTCTGTTCAAAAAAGGATTTTTCAGGTACCTCCTATGTGCCAGACACTGTTCTGGGAACAAGCGGTGCTACAGTGAACTGGGAGACAAACTCTGCCTTTAAGCAGCCTCCTATCTAGAGACAGGACAAATAGCTCATATGACATCAAGTGGTGACAAACCCTACAAAGATAAAAACCAAATGAGCGGGCAGGGAGTGAGGGCAGTGGGGTCCTGGCTCTGTCGGCCCCATCTCCCTGCCCTCCAGAATCCACGTGGCTCCTTGCTTGTGAGTGGCCCAGCCAGGAGAGCAGAGCAGGACACTGATCTGGAAACCCAGTGGCCTAGCCTATTTCTGTCCCAGAGCCCTGGCCCTGATCCAACCCAGATCCCAGTCTCCCTTGCTTCTCTAGCTCCAATTCATGAACTGGGCAAAAAGCCGTCTCTGTTTGCCCTCCTGCCAGTCTTCCCAGCTAGCTTCCAACAGTCAGCATGGGCAACCCCTCAGGCCCGGCCCTGCATATGAGTTCTCCCCTCCCCACTCCCACTTCCTACTCTGGGTACAATTGGGCCCTTGCTGTCCTCCACCCAAGAACTAGAAGGCAGTGGCTCAGAAGCAGCTCGGCTTCACTGAAGTGGTACTAATGCCATCTCCTATGACCTGACGGCAGAGAGGGAGGAATGAAATTGACTTGGCTTCCCAGAGGCCCTCCAGAGCTCAGCCCCTCCCTGCCAAGGACACTGTGGCACTGGACCTGGTAGGGCGTGGAGTACCCCTAGGGGGCAGAGAGCTGGTGAGGGTGTCCTCAGACTAGGGGAAGGCTGAGGGGTCAGAGCAGAGGGGTTTCTTCATGAGGCCCTACACCCCTCTGGGTCTCCCTTTGGTGGATATGTCTGAGGGCTAGTGGTCTGGAGGCAGTTCTTATTATTCCTGCTAAATGTGTTTGTTTTGCTTTTGCTTTTACATTTTGATAGCTTAACACTGATGGAGCTACTACACACAATTTTAAATTGTTGACAAAAAAAATTTTTTCTGTTTGCAAAAGTTAGTCAATTCATTATAAGAAATTAGGGAGATATAGAAAGGTATTAAGAAGACAAAAATATATTTCCCACCATCCCCTACCCAGATATAATCTCTGTTCATATTTTGGGTGTATTCCCTGCTGTCATTTGTCTATGCCTCTCACTAGAGCCCTGGGTAGCTACACCAATACCTAAACAGGCACATTTTCATATATGTGAGAATATGGATAATAACAGTAGCTAATATTTATCATATGCCTACTCTATGCCACGCCCTGTTCTCTGCTCTTTGCATGCATTAGCAGGATTGTTCTTCCTAATAATCCTTAAAGGTAGGTGCTATTATTAACCCCATTTTCGTTCTGAGGAATATCCAACCCAAGGTCATGCCTCTAGTAAGTGGAAAAGCTGGAAAATGAACCAGATTCTCTTGACTTTCAGAATCTATGTGTTTAGCAATGGTATTAGACTGCTTTTGGGGCTTCCCTGGTGGCTCAGATGGTAAAGAAACTGCCTGCAATGCAGGAGACTCAGGTTCGATTCCTGGGTCAGGAAGAGCCCTTGGAGGAGGGCATAGCAACCCACTCCGGTATTCTTGCCTGGAGAATTCCATGGACAGAGGAGCCTCGTGGATTACAGTCCATGGGTCACAAAGAGACAGACACTACTGAGCAACTAATACTTCCACTTTCACTACTTTTCAGACTGCCTTCACGGTTTTAAAATTATAAAATATATGTACAAAAGGATACTTACAATGTTCATGCCCAACTTAAGGAGTAGTAATAAAACAAGAATCTGTGATATCACCACTCAACTTATAAAATAGAGCATCACTGTTCGTGCTTTATTTCCTTTCTGTTTCATAAGCTATCAGGCACATGTCCTTATATCAGCCCCAACTCTTAGATAAGTAAGTAAGCAAGTGTTAGTTGCTCAGTTGTGTCCAACTCTTTGCCACCCTGTGGACTATAGCCCACCAGGCTCCTCTGTCCATGGAATTCTCCAGGCAAGAACACTGGAGTAGGTTGCCATTTCCTTCTCCAGGGAATCTTCCCTACCCAGGGATCAAACCCTGGTCCCCTGCATTACAGGTGGATTCTTCACCATCTGAGCCACCAGGGAAGCCTGAAACCTGAGAAGTAAGCACCACCCACTCCCATTCCAGTGGACCAGGAAACACTCATTCATCATTGCCTTCAATACACTGTTTCGTACACCTATGATATGCCTCGCACAGTGCTGGTGACATCACAAGCACTCTGGTGACACTGTGGCAGAGGACCCAGATATGCTTCCTGCTCTTATGGAGGGTTTAGTCTAGTGGGGAACAGACATTCAATGACTAGTAACCAAGAAGTGGCTTAATTATGGTTGACATAAGGGGAGATGTGGGCTATTAAAAGGGTATATGACAGATATTCCTGGCCTAGCCTTGGGCCATGTGACTTCAAAGCATGGCCTGACTCCTTTCTTGCAGTTGGTAGGGATGGGAATGGGAAGGGCAGTCAGGGCCCCTATCTACCTAAAGTTACTTTAGAGAGACAGAATCTGCTGGCTGGTAGCCCTCAGCCTGGGCCCAGCTGAATCAATTAGCTTTTGCATCTTCTTCCTTCTCCTATAGTCACCACCAGGGGAAGACTTGGCCCTGCTCCTCTGCCGAGTCCTGCCCCTAGTGGCACTCTGAGCAGCTGAGTGCCCAGTCAGTCCTTAACTGTGGTTAAGAACACAGGTTCCTAGTAAGGAACCTTCCTACACTGTTGGGAATAGAAGTTGGTGCAGCCACTGTGGAAAATACTATGGAGGTTCCTCAGAAAAATAAAAATAGAATTATCATATGGTCCAACAATCCCACTCCTGGATATGTATCCAGACAAAACTGTAATTCAAAAACATACATGCACTTCTGTGTTCATAGCAGCATTATCACAATAGCCAAGATATGGAAAGAAACTAAATATTAATCAACAGATGAATGGATAAAGAGGTGGTACATATACACAATAGAATACTACTCAGCAATAAAAAAGAACAATATAATGCCATTTGCAACAACATAGATGCAACTAGAGATTATCATACTAAGTGAGAAAGACAAATACTATATATATCACTTATATGTGGAATCTAAAATATGACACAAATGAATTTATCTATGAAGCAGAATCACCGACATACAGAACAGACTGGTGGTTACCAAGGAGGTGGAGGCTGGCAAGGGATAGAGTGAGAGGTTCAGGTTAATAGATGTAAGCTTTTATATATAAAATGGATAAACAACAGGTCCTACTGTGTAGCACTAGAACTATATTCCATATCCTATGATAAACCATAATGGAAATAACATTAATATATATATATATATATATATATATATATATGAATCACTTTGCTATATAGCAGAAATTAACACAACACTGTAAATCAATTCTACTTCAATAAAAAAGTATTAAAACTCAAAAACATCCATCCATTCTTCAGGCAAAGTGCTTAGCAGCAAAGTATAATTCAACCAGGGTTTGAATCCTGTTGTGCCATTTACTAGTTTTATAGACTTGGGCAAGTAACCAACCATCCTAAGCTTTATTATCCCATCTTTAAAATGGAGTTGACAATGCTAGTACCTATAGCATCAGATGGTCACAAAGACTAAATGGATAGAATAGCATCTGATACTAAATAATAAATATTAGCTCTTTATAGTTTTTGCTATTCCCCATGGCCTAAGGTAGGAAGCAAGTGTTGCTCTGAGCCCTGCCTTGGACCTCCCCAAGCAACCTATTGCCTAGAATGTGGAGGCTGAGACTTTGCTCTGTTTTCTTTGCTCTGACAGAGATCCATAGAACCTACAGATGTCATAGCTGGAAAAACCCTCAGAGACCATCCAGGTCAGCTACTCCCTCTTTCTCAATGGATGGAGAACTAGGCCCAGGGAAGAGGCGGGGAGTGAATGACAGAAAAGGGATTTTGACCTTGGTTTTATAGTCACAGCCTTAGGTTGGTTGCTAAGCACTCAAGCTTAGATTCAAATCTGGGCTTTGGCACCTGATGGTACTTGATGGCTATGTGACCTCAAGCAAGGAATTTAATCTGTGGGAGCCTCGGTTTCCTGGGCTGTACAATGGGAATGATAACATCTACCTCAAAGGGGTGTTGAGAGAATGAACTAGAATAATGCATGTAAAATGCTCAGTATGGGGCCTGGCACAGAGGAACACATGTTAGTTGTCATTTGCAAGTCAAGGGCTTTCACTGCACCAGGTTGCTGGTGCTGGTGACCAGGTGGTGCTCACTGAGCAGGTCAAGCCGACCCCAGGCGCTCACTGACTGACCCTGTGCCCATTTGGCTGGCCTGTTCCTCTTCTCTAGTCTCAGACACTCTGTGCCTGCTGTGAAGGCAGCCTGACTGGCTTAAACTGGAAATGGCCTGTCAGGGGCCTGGCTGGATTAGATGCACTTGAGCCCAAGGACAAAGGAGATGCCAGGTGGCGGTATGAAGGTATCGCCCATTCTCTCTGCCTGAAGGGATGAGCATGGCTTTCTCTTTGTTCTTCTTTAGGCTGAGCCTGGTGGGAAACCCAACTGCCTTAAATGTCATCCCTGGGGTCCCTTTGAGCCTGTGTGGTTCCCCTTGGAGGCCAGCTCATAGGCTAGGTGGAGTTGGAGCCATTTGACAGAGAGACCATCACGGGATGCCTGTCACAGCAGTTTTCCTGCCTAGTTGCATGCTGGAACCCTCCTATGGAGGGTTAGAATGACCATTCCTGGTCTTTACCCTGGACTCTGTTTTATTGATCAGGACTGGGTCCTGGGGATGGATATTGTGTTGAAGCTTCTCATCTGATTCTAATGAGAGCTCCTGCACCAGACACTGTGTAAGGTACAGCAGGTGATTCTGAAATGCTTTGGCTGAGGCTCCTGGCCTCAAGATACACTCAGGTCAGTGGGGAGATAAGTAAAGAAACAAGGCAACGGTGTGTGAGCTCTGACAGGAATGTAAAACTATGCTGGCAGCAGAAATGGCCTTTGGCTGGGCTGGTTCACAGAGGAGGCAGCATTTTAAAGTGAATCATCCATGCAGTCAACAATCAGGGATTATTTAATGAGCATCTACTATGTACCAGGGACAGTTCCAGGTGTTGGAGATGCAGCAGTGACCAAGAGGGAGTCTACATTCTCAAGGGACCCAAGCTTCCTCCCTCTGCTGGCGGTGCAGGAGACACAAGCTAGAGGTGACCTTAGAGATCAGCTTGTTTAGCCTTACTCTTCCTTTATTCTAGGTGGGGAAACTGAGGCCCAGATAGGGGATAGGACCATGATCAAACAGTTGTAACAGAGCCAGAAGTAGAATTCCAGACACCCAAAGCAGACTCCAGGGGGCGTCGGTGACCAGATACCATGGGTGCTAGAGAGAGTGCCAGGGGCTTGGAGCCCCTGGAGCCCTGTCTCCAAAAAAGCTTCCATTCTAGTAAAAATGTCTTATGAAGGGTAGGTGGCATGAATGACAGAGAAGGGGCTGTGACCTTGGTCTTGTAGTCATGGCTTTAGGTTGGGTGCTAAGTGCTAAGCACTTGAACTTAGATTCAAATCAGACCGTTGGCACCTGATGGTACTTGATGGCATGGAAGCAGGGAAAGGTATTCCAGGGAGATGGAACTTCATGAGGAAAAGAGGGCAGGAAAGAAGAGGGCTTGTTTTACCAATGATATTTGGTGTGGCCAAAGCCTTGGCATCAAAAGCAGAAGTGGTGAAAGAAGAGAAACAAGACCTGGGCAAGACCCAGATAGTGGGAGCGGGTATGCAGAGACCAAGGTGTTGGAATTTAGCCTGAGAACAACAGGGAGCAAAGTAGTGACTTCCTTGGATTTGTGTTCAGGACAATGACAGGATTGGACTGTGCAGAAGAAGCTGGGCCACTGACCCATCCTAGGTACATTTTTCTCCTGACCCTACAGCAGTCAGGATCCTGAAGTACTGATTTCCCTTTGAGGCAGGGCATACTTGAGGTGAGGTTTGGCTGCAAGGAACAGTGAGCATGTGGCCATCTGTTGGGTGTACTTTTCCAGGATATTAACTTATTTAATCCCACAACATCATCTCAGGTAGGCCTGGTTCTTTTCTCCATTTTACAGATGACAAACCATTTTCCCAACATCACATAGTTGGTAAGTCACAGAATCAGGATTCGATCCCAGAAAGTTCACACTCTTAAGCTCTATGCTATACTGCTTCTTGAAATACCTGTTATCTTTAAGAACTCATGGTCTTAAAGGGGTGCCATGGGAGCATCACCACAATTCCTGTGCTTCCAGGAAGGCAGTGGGCACTTAATCTTTCTTGAGCTTGGGTTTGTCCCCTTGAGAGGAAGGACACCCATTGGTGCAAGGCTGGCCCTGGCCTGTTTGTATCCCAGGCTCTGATCACCTTGACAGTCCTGCATGGCACCTTTATCCTGGATGACTTCTCTTCAAACCCATCTGGGGATGTTTGGAGGAATACAGGGAAGACATATGTTCTTTCCTGGAACAGAGGGTATTCAGCAGATACCTGGAGGTTGAATGAGTAAGTGAGTGAACAAATGAATGAGTAGTGCCTTGGGTCGAGCCCCTGCAGCAACTCCCAGGAAGCAGTACAGCATAGCGGCTAAGCACGGACTTTTGTGCCAGGAGGGTCTGGGTTCAAATCTTGGTTTCACCAACTCCCACCTGAGTGACCATCCTAAGCACACACCCTCATTTCCTGCCAGGACTATTTGACAGTTTGACGTGAGAGCTACAGCTATGAGGGTCCTTGGGAAGCCCCTTTGAGAACGTAATCTACACTCTGGACTGTCTCCCCCCAATAATCCACCAAGCTGCCGATTTTCCACATCAGATCAGGGGGTTAGGGAACCTTTAAAGACTGGACCCCACATTGAAGAGTCTGACCCCAGGTGCCATCACAGCAGTTATGTTGGGGCACAGGGTGGTCTTTGCTCCCCACTCTGCTCACCCCTCCCCAGGACCTTCACATTGGGAGGGGGCATTTGGAAAGAGAACTTTAAGGAAGCCTGAGGAGATTCAGGATAAGGGGATGGGTCCCTTGTCATCTTGAGCCTGTCTGGCTCCTCGACTCTCTCCCACTCTGAAGACCAGAGGCCGGGTGGGTGAAGCTAGAGAGGCTACCAGACCTAGACCAGCTTGGACAGGGGATTGGGGGAAGTACAAGAGTTAGGAGACAACAAAAAAATGTCAGCTGTTGAACAGCCCTTCAGGCACTGGCTGGGGCCTGCACAGTCCTCATCATCTTCACCTCATACATAAGACTACATGTATCTGTCAGAGGAGACATTAGCCTCATTTGCAGATGAGAAAACTGGCTGGGGGAGCAGGGGAGCACAAGGCCCCTCAGCCCAGAAGTCACCAAGTCAGGAGTGGAACTCCCACTGCTTCACTCCAGTGCCCTTATTGTCTCCTTCCCACCATCTTGCCTTGAGGGAAGACATGGCACCCAGGCCAGCTGAGCTCAGCCTTGTGGGTGGGCAGCTAATGGGCATCCTTCAGACACCCATGTCAGAATATCCACCTCCTGCCCTGTTCAGGTCTCAGACAAGCTATGTCGGGACCCACAGCCACCCATCCGGAGTGGGTGGTGAAGCCACAGCTGAGTTTATTAAGAGCAAAAGATAACTCCAGCTGCACAGGAAACTCAGTAACCCTGATTATGTGTTTATTCTTTCCCTTCCCTGCCTCTGCTCTCTCCCTCCCACCTCCTTCTCTTCTTTCTTCCTGCCTCCTCCCTGTCTTCCTGCCCACCTTCTATCTTCTCTAGAATCTGCCTCCTGTGAATTGCCCTCCACCCTCATCCCCTCTTTCCCAGTGCCAGCCCCAGCCTGGCCAGCTTGCTCTAGTCTCTGAAGGCAGGGGCTGCCCATGTAGTAAAGAAAAAGACCCAAACTTCCTCCCACTGGGGAGGTGGGGGAGGGCAGGGAGACACAAGCTAGAGGTGACCTTAGAGATCAGCTTGTCCAGCCTTACTCTTCCTTTATTTAAGGTGGGGAAACTGAGGCCTAGATAGGGGACAGGACTATGATCAAACTGCTGTAACAGAGCCAGAAGTAGAATTCCAGACACCCAAAGCAAGACTCCAGGGGCCATTAGTGACCTGATACCATGGGTGCTGGAGGAAGTGCCAGGGACTTGGAGCCCCTGGAGCCTTGTCTCCAGTAAAGTTCAGTATGAACTGATATCCATCCAATTCCCTCTGTTGGTCTAGAATTCTAGAGCTCCCAGCTATCCAAGCCACAGGTCTCACTAAGGTGAGTCACACCTCTCTGAATCAGAGAGGGAAATAGAGGAATGGTGCCAGGAAGGCCTTTGACCCTGAGACACAGAGCCCCATGGCAGGCCTGGAAATGCTTCAATGGGGTGAGCAATAGAAGGAAGAGGAAAGATTCATGTTTGACAAGAAATTACTTCCTGTCAGCAGGCTCTGTGGGCTAATGGAAATGGCTGAACAAACATGGCTAGGACCTCTCCTTCCCAGAGATCTCTCAGAAAGAGGAGAGCCTGCCAGGGCCCCTCAAGATCCTGGTCCCTTGGCAGCCGCATTTTGTGGGGCACACTGGTGGGGTGCCTCTTTGAGAGAGGAGCCTGGGGATCGAGGTGGCGGGAAGAAAGGGGATTTGCTCAACTAAAAAAAAAAAATCTCCATTAACCCAAGCTGACACATCGGTATTAGCTTTTCCTACGCTAAATTACACAAGGATAAACTTGGGGCTGGAAGAGAAACCACACCGATTAGCGTCAGCTCCAGACCCACCGCACCATGACCAGGGGCAGGGGCAGGCATTTGTGAGGTGGTTCTTTCCCCTCTCATTTCTTCCTCAGAGTTTTAATTCCCCTGTCTTGCTGTGGAGTGCCAGGGACACAAACCAAACTCATCACATTCTTCACTGAGCCAACACGAACTCTGCAAGCTTGAAAAGGGTATGGCAGGAGTGGGGAGCCTTCCTTAAGGCCTTGAAGTTAGAGAAACCAGAAGAGAAGAAAGAAAAGAGGAAATGGTCATTCAGGACATCAGCAGAGAGTAAAACTAAACTAAATGGGAACTTTAATGAAACTGACCAGATCTCACTTTGTTCCTGGAGTCCATTCCCAGCCACTGCCATTGGGCCCTGGGTTCTCCCAGAGGCTCCATGTCAAGGCCAATGGGACAAGGAGTGATGGGGGACTGGAAGCCACAACTGGGATCCTGCTCTAGGTGTGGGGGCAGGGGACAGTGCTCACCAGACACTGCCTATGGGCCAGGAACTTCGCCAAGCATATTGCCTCACTTCTTATGCAGAAACCCCACAACACCACTCTGCAGTTGGGATGATCAGCCCCATGTTCCAGATGAGGAAACTGCAGCTCAGAGAGGTTGAGTGACATGTCAAAGGCCATACAGCTACGAAATGGTAGAGCCCAACCTGAACTCATATCTCTTGGACCTGCTTCCCCACACTGCACGGCATCTGTCAAGTGTCTTTGAAAGGGAGTTGATGAGAAACCAGAAACAATGAAGGAATCCTTTTTTTTTTCATGGATCATGGATCAATTCTGGGGACCTCAGGCCTTGCCTGGTCTCTCAGTTCCTACCCTGTCCGCTCATTGGCTGACCTCATCTCAATCCCTAGGAAACATACTCTCTTCCTCTTGTTGGATGTAAGGGCAGATGAGAGCATATCTCAGTCTGTTCTTGGCCCCTTGGCCCAGGAAGAAACAAGCCTTTGACTCAGACCCAGGAGTGAGTTCAAAGTGCAGACTCAACCTAGTGGTTCAGACGGCCCAGTTCAGACATTAATCTTAGCTTGATGATGTATTGGTGGTAAGACCTCAAGCCAGTTGCTTAATTCCCCTGTCTATTCTTTTCTCATCTTATAAAATTGGGGTGATCATAGCACTCACCCCATAGGATAGTTATGAGGATTATGTGGGTTTATACTTGCAAAATACTTAGAACAAGGTCTGGCCCCTGGGAAGTACTATGTAGATGTTAGCTCTCATCAACATTCAGTACTACAAGGAACTCCTGCATCACCAACAAGAAAAATTGCCCAGCAGGATGCCTCAGGGGATCCCTTGTAATGATTCAACAAGGACTAGGGTTACCCAGTAGCAGGACTTAGGGTGCCTCCTCTAATGATTCAATATGAAGAGCTATTGCTCAGGGCAGCCCTTGCAAAATCTACTTTACCAATTCGCTCGCAACAGTTAGAAATGATCAGGTCGAACCGTAGGAAATTGCCAATGCTTGACCACCTTTGACCTAGAAAAATGGCAATTTCATATGGTTTAACCTAACAGCAGAGTTCATTTTGTGGTGGGTAAGGGCTGCTTCGGTCCCCACTCATTTCTTACCTCCTCAGCTGAGGGAGGTTGCTAAGCATATGTGACCCATTTCTATAAGGAGTAAATAGTTGGTTTCTGGTAGGTGCTTCCAAAATACTTTAAAACTGGGCTTCCTTGAGAAGTTAAAACATTCCTCCTGGAACCAATTTTGCACTATTAGAGTCCTTGATATTTAGAGCCAAGAGGGATTTTAGGGGGGAAAAACACCTTTATTTTTAGATATCTGAAGATGAGTGGTGAGTAATCAAGGATATTAATGGCATTGCTGGAGGTGCTGGAAGGCAGGGGTCACTGGACATGGTGTCTGCCACCCTGGGAGACCACCAAGCCTTGTGGAAACTGAATAGAATGGAAGACGGCAGGGTTCCTGGCATCTCTGCTCTTTGATGGCCCCCAGATTTATGGAAAATGGCTCAAGGAGAAAGCATGTGTACATGCAGGGCATGCATCCTCTTCTTTTACCTCTACCTTGATTCTGTTTCTACTGGTGTCCGTGGCATGCTATGGTCCCACTGAACCTCAGTTTCTCCTCTATTAGCTCCATAACATTAAGGACCACATTTGTCTTGTCATCATTGAATCCTCAGTACTTCACCCATCTCTGGACACAGAGTGAGCCCTTGATAAATGTTTTCTGAAGGAATGAATTAATAAACAAATGAAGCCCATGGGTTCTGTCTTGCCTAGCAATCATAGTTTCCAGGAAGAAACAATGAGGTCCAATGAAAATCCTTTCCAAGAACTTGAAGTGCTACACAGATGCCTGAGGATGTCATGGGTGTTGTCCAGGGTTGTGGTCAAGTCTCTCCAAAGTAGTCAGAGCCCGAAGTCTCATAATGATAAAAGCCAAGGAAGAAGAGGAGGTCAATGGGGCAGAACATAGCCACTTCAGAATCAAAAAAATAAATAAATAAAGTATGTGTGAGTAGCTCTACTGAGTGGTGGTAAAAAGAAAATATGGTTTATCTGCTGTAAGAAGGATTTATATCAGAGCTTCCATACACTGTGGGGAAGTGAAGCAGAGCGGATGTCCTTCCCTGAACATCTCGAAAAACAGAAAGCCACCACTCTCATCACATCGTCCTCAGCCCCTCACAGCCAGTGGGGCCTGGGGCTAATCCTTTCACCTCTTTGGGCCTCAGTTACCCCATCTGTAACTGGGGGTTGGGGGACGGTGGTAGATCCTATGGTCTCTACAGTTCCTTCCAGCTCTTAAAGTCTGGAATTCTGTCTGGAGGCTGGGCTGTGCTGGCATTACTTCAGAAGGATGTAGATGGCTATAAAAGTGATGGGATCCCTGGAGATGGAGAATCCTGCAGGGAAGCCCCCTCCCCTGGCCCTCCACCTCCTGCCCTTTTTAACTGCTGCAACCACAACCCTCCCCTGCTCTCCCGGGTTCCTCCTCCCCAAACCCCCACAGCTCTGTCTGGAGGCCCCATTCTCTGACCAGCTTTGTTTGCTTTTAATAAAGTTAATCGCACTCCTAATTTGTATGTAATGAAAAGATAAAAGGGAGACATGGAGGCGAACCTTCTACTGGAGTGGGAGTAGTCCAGTTCCAGGGCCGCCAGCCACCTCCCCGCCTCCACCCTTACCGTCCTTGCCCGTCCCTGGAGTCCGAGCAGGGGCTGCTGTCTGGGCCCCAGCCCAGCCTGGTTGTTCCTGAAGCTCCCCCAGGGAAACCTCCTAGGGCCCTGCTTGCTCTGCCTTCTACCTCGTCGACCAGCTCCTTGAAGGCAGGGGCTGGCTGGAGCTAGGCACTCAGCAAGCAGCAGCAAAATTCAGTTCTCCGCTCTTGACTGTGTGCCCATATAGTCTCTGGAAATTCCTCGGATTCTTTCATGGGGAAAGGAGGGAATATACTTGGGAGTGATTTGATTTACCTCAACTTCAGGTCTCCCCTTTAGCCAGCAATCACTCCATGGAACACCTTTTCCTTCACAAGTCCCACTCAACCAGTGGGTCATCTCATACTGGTTCTCAGCCCAGCTTGGGACCACACATTTCACATCCCTGGGCCTCAGCCTCCCCATGAACCTCAAGAGCAGGTGGAGTCTGGCCTCTGTAGGCAGTAGATGGAGAGATGCCTGGTTATGACCAGGCTGCTTCCTAAATCCCAGCATGCTGGAGAAGCTTGCAGGGCTGCTCCTAGGAGGCCAGCTCCTGGCCCCCCAGCCAGAAGTTTCTCCCTCTCCTAGCATAATTCCTCCTGCACCCACCCACCTCAGAGTTAGCTTCTGTGGAAAATTGTTCCCTGCAGTAGTGGTTTGGGGGAATGATGTTCACGGAAATACAGGCCAGGAACCCTAGGCTCTCCAAGAGTTCTGCTTAGTGACACAATTCAGTGAGGACTGTGGCAAAGGACAGAAGCAGTAGAGGTCACCTCCATCTCTAGCCCTTGTTTCAGAGGTCTATGTCCGGAGCGCTTGACTGTCCCCACTAGAGGGACAGATGTAAGGCTGGTGGGGGTTGGGAATGACTTCATGCACCAGGAAGAAGTGAGGCTGCAGAGCAAGCAGCCCTTTGTCTGCCCTCCCGGGGCAAGGTCAGGCGGGGCTCAGGCTGGGCTCCAGACCCAGATGGGGGTATGGAGAGAGCAGCTTCACTGGAGGGGGGCTCTCAGCATGGCACGCCTGAGCAGCAATCTGGAAGCTATTGGGCTCGTGTGTTTCTGCGATCCAATGCGAATGCCATGCCCAGTTCATTTCCTCTAAGGAAACACAACCTCAGGGGATAATTAGAGCTTCTTTGCGTACACAATCCCATATTGTTTATCCAACACAAATTAAAAAACGTGGGCCCTGAGAACAAGAAGCGAGAGATAAAGGAGACCTCCTCCTCCTCCTCCTCCTCCCTCTCCCGTCCAGCTGGATCTCATTACCCTGCCCGGCCAGGCCAAGCCCCAACCTAGCCTCATCACCCACCCCCACCGCCAGCTCCTGCTCACGCAGCCTTTGTGCACCCCTAGACTCGGACCCTCAAAGTCAGGGCCTGGGATCCTTCTCGGCCTTCCCCCTTGTCTGTCTGCCTATGGCTCTGTTGTGAACGGTGGCCCTGGGGCAGGCTTCTCTGGCCAAAGAGTGCTTGCCAAAGAGTGACCATTTGTCTATGTGTCCTCTCAAGTACCTTCCCACTGAGGAACGTGGGAAATGCCAGTCCACAAACACCACTCAGCACCCAGGAGCAGAGGCAAAACCCATGCCCTGGGGGTTTCTGGGAAGGAAGGGCTAGCTCTCTTGGCCCTGGCCTTGGCCCTAGGTCCCTTCCACTGCCCAGATGCACTCTAGTCAGACAACAGGGAGCCCAGTCAGCCTGGCCTGGGGGCCCCTCCACAAAGCCCAGCCCCTGTTTCCCCAGGCCCCACAGCCCAACAAAGGAGGATTCTCAGCCCGAGCGGCTCAGGGCGGGAGGAAGGAGGGTTGCGGGTGGAAAATAGCTTCAGAACCCAAGGTTGGCCATCTCCATGAAAGCCCTATTATTGCTCGGGTTGCTAAATGTCTTGCTTAGCATGGCCAATTCAGCTCCCCTCACTTCCCTGTCTCCCCCTAGGACTGGCTCCACATTCCAGCCCTGCACAGCCAGCCTTTCTCAACCATGGGAGGCAGGACAGGGAGGGCTTGAAGGAGGTAAGAGGGCTGCCGAGGGAGAACTCACCTTCCCCAGGCCTTGCTGGCTTAGGTAGCAAAGACAGCTGCATGGAAGTCAGCGCATCATCATCTCTGACCTCCTGGTTCCTCTACTTCCCGGGGTGTGGGGCGGGGACGGGGGTGGGGGGTGGGGGGGGGGAAGGATGGGGCGAGGCTTGTTCCAGGACAGCTGTCGAGGCTTTCCTTGGGGAGCTTGGAAGGTGTCCCCTAGCCACTGGCTACTAAGCAGCATGGCTCCAGGGCTAGCAAGCACAGGCCTTTCTGTTCTATGCTGCTGACCTCCCTCCCAACCTCAATCACTAAAAGGTCAAAAGGGCTGGGAGGCCCAGTGGACTCTTCTGAAGGCCAGGCCCTTCCTGACTCCCACAGAGCAGGGCACTGGCCCGCTGGGTAAGTAGGGAGTTTGACTTGAGGTAGAATTTTCTCTGGTTGAAGTAAAGAGGAAGTAGTGTGAGCTGAAAACACATTCCCCGTCTGGTCTGTCCTTTCAGCTCTCCTGGTATTTTTTTTTTCTTTTGGTTTGTCTCTGAGCTGGAAAGAACATGTGCTTGGCAGATTTTTTATTAACTCTGTAGCTCTCTCTCTTTCTCTCTCTCTCTCTCTCTCTGTCTGTCTCTGTCTCTCTCCTTTTCGCTTGCTTGACAGAATTTAGATTAGACAAAACATGAGCTCATTTCTGCCTGAGAAAAAAATAAAAAGAAAAACACTCCTCCCCTCCCCCACCTCCTTCTCCTCTCTTCCTAGCCTCACCCACCTCTGCTCATGAGTGAACAGGCAGGCCCACAGAGACATCACCTCTAAGTCAGGGCTTGGGGTGCCATTGCCCCCATATCATGCCGGCAATCAGTTCTGAAGGGCAGATGGCCCCACTGTATTTTAGTCACAGGCCCTCTGCCTAGTGTATGGGTGCAGGGTAGGAGGCCGGAGCTGGGGGCAATCTAGAAGGGACGGGCCTGGGTTCCTGAGGGGTAAATAAACAAGGCAGGTCCTGCCAGGGTTGGCCAGGCTCCTGGCAGTCATCCGCATCCAGCACCCAGGTCCCAGACCCTAACCCACCCAAACCTCCCTTTCCCTCTCTGTCCGCTGCTCACTCCCATAGACATTCCTTGACAGTTGTACCACTTGCCCACTGTGTCCCCTTCCCAGGTGCTGACCAAATCACTGAAGCCCTTGCTTCTTTCTTCACAGATCCAGGGGTATAGGACAGCAGCTGGAGAGGCCCATCTGAGGTTGAAACTGTAGCTTTATCACTTACACTGGGGCTTGGGCTAATAATCATTTCTCCTCACTGAAACTCAGTTTCTTATCTGTAAGACAGGGATAGCAAGATCTACATTATAAAATTGTCCTGAGGTTTACATGACACTTAAATTTAATTTTGTCCTCCTGAAATTGGTGAAAATAACTAGTAGAATATCTGATACATTGTAGATGTGAATAAATCTCCTCCTCCTCCTTCTACTTCTATTTCTCTTTCTCTTTGTCTCCTCCTCCCTCCTCCCCCTGCCCCACTTCTTCTCCCCACCCTGACTTCATCTCTCAACCAGATTACAGGGGTGGAAGGACAGCATGAAAGACTGTGCTCAGACATAAGAAAGAACTTTCTGCAAGTACAATGATTAGGACCTGAGAAAATACACCCTGGAGTCTATAGATTCACCTTCTAGCAGAAGAAAGAAGAGAGTTGCCTACCCTGGAATCTGAAGATGGTCGGAGTTCTGCCCTGGAAGGTATGGTACAGTGGAGGGACCCTGGACTCTGATGGGGCAGAGACCTGGCTTTGGTCACTAGCCTCTTTGGCCTTCAATTCCTCACCTGTCAACAGAAGCAAGAATTCCCTTCCTCTCAGAGCTGTTGCGAGGTGTCTTCACGAGCTCCTGCCGGCCGCCTGGAACAATGACTGTGTCATTCTGCAGCAGCAGGGCAGAAAGCCAGAGTAGGTTTCTGGGGCTGCCTGGGAGCAGAGGCCACTGGTCCCTTGGGGGTCCTTTCAGTCATTCTGGAAGGTGGTGGTTCAGCCTGGTGGGGGCCGCAGCCCAGGCTCCAGGACTGGTGGGCCTCTCTGAGCCAGTGGGCTTCACCTTCACAACCACCCGCCTGCAAGCTGTCCCTTAGCCAAGCCGGGCAGTATTGCTCTCCTAATCTCGTTTTATAAATTAATCCCTTTCTTCCCTTAATCATTTTCATTGCCTGCCTCTGAACCCACTCCAATCCATCTAACTGCTCCTGCACCTTCTTCCACTTATCATCCGTCTCTCATCCTCTGGCTACAGTGGGGCCCCCCACATGGCCTGCTGAGGCCACCACATTTACATCCCCAGGTACAAGGGTGAGCCCCTGTGCTCCGTGGGGCTGGCTCCCTTTACCTTTGGCTCTGTGGAGACAGCCAAGGGGAGCAGAAGCACTTGGGGGCTGGAATATCAGCCCTATCACTTGCTTGCTCAGTAGCCCTAGGGCCATCCCTCCAGCTCTCCAGGCCTCAGTCTGCCTCACTTGTGAAATAGAGCATCTGGCAGAGCCCCGCATGAGAAAGCAAGTGCTTTGCAAAGGGCTGGACATGTATTAGTCACTCTTTTCATTTCAAAGAAGGGCAGGTGTCTCAAGTCAGTGCTCCCTCAGGTCTGATCTGCTTGTCTTTTCAGGTAGACCCTGCTCCCCTGCCCCTAGAACTCCTTAGTATGCTGGGCACAGCCCCACGCCCCACCTGCTGCCAGGACCCCGATCCCCAAGCTGCTGCCAGCAATGGAGATGGTAGACAGGGGCCCTGAGTGGTATGTGAAGGGGCCTTCTGGCCCAAAGTTCACAGGGATAGCCAAGTTTCTGGAAGCTTCTTTTCACTTTATCTCCTAGATTCTTTCTTGAGAAGACAGCCCTTCTGTTTGGCCACCTTTGCCTCAGGGGAAGGGGGGAGTAGGACACAGTTGAGGGCACCTACTCTGCGGCGTGCCTGCTTTGATAGGCCTTGGGATTTTCCTAACAGAAGCCAGAATCTTTCCATTTTCAAAATAGGAAAACTGAGGCTCAGAGCCAAAAAGACTTGCCTGAGTGTCTACACTGTACCAGGCACTTGTGGACTCAGTAGCAGTGAACAGGACTGACAGGCTTCCCACCCACATGCAGCCTACAGTCTAGATGGCGGCAGAAGGAGGTTTTGAACCCTGGTCTGTCAGACACCAATGCCTGTGCTTATAACAAATACATTAAGATGGTCTATATTTCAGATAAAGAAAATCAAAACCATTCTAGTCATAGGACAAAAGAGGAGGCTGACAGTGACCGAGAGGCCTCTTCAGGCCAATCCCAGCCCTGTAGAAGGTGATAATCTAGGGGAGTAGAAAAATTCTTCCACAATATGGCAAAGACAGGGATGGAGCTGTTAGAGCAGAGCAGGGCCTATCTGTGGGGCTTTGCAAGACTTGCTGGGTCGGAACTTTTAAACTGGCTCTTGGAGGCTACCTAGGAGTTAGTCATGCTGACAAGGAAGGAAATGGCATCCCAGGTTGAAGGACACATCTTGAGTAAGCGCCAGACCTAGTACCAGCAGACCCTCAGCCTCCCCCACACCCCTGCAAGGAAGAAGCAATTTGAAAAGCCTGGGTTCCTATCTCTGCTTTGCTCTTTACTGGATATGAGGCCTTAGATAAGAACTGAACCTCTCTGAGCCTCAGTCCCTTGATCTGAGTGCTGGGTAACTAGTCGGAGTGGGATGCCAAGTAGCTACTAGTATTATAGTTATCATTATCTTCACCAACACTATCATCTCAAAATATACTAGACTGCAGAGTGCTTCACCCCAAGTGGTTTCTGCCCCATCCCCACCCCGTTCTGCCTGCCCTTTCCTCTAAGTTTCCAACCTACTCTTGCTTTGCCCCAGTTCTACCTCCTGCCACCCTTTTGTGACAGACTGGTTTGGCTCTAGATGAAATCCACAAGGCCAGCCGCTAGCAGGCTCCTGGCAGACTTCAGGGCAACTAGCACTCTTCCTGTCAGTCCATATCATTTTGAGTCTGACGTTTGGAGAACAGAGGGTGATCAGGGAAAGAAAGACAGAGCAGAAAGATTTTCTCTCTTGTTCCAGTGTGGATGGCTTCTGCCATACAGATTGTATGATCTAGACTGATGGTTGTCTCCTTAATCTACTTTGTCCTCATCAGAGGCAGGAAAGAGGGGAGAGCGGGCTATTTAGAATGAGAGGGTGGGTGCAGGAATACTGCCCCACACCCCCATAGTCCACCTAGACCTATACACTAACACCCAAATTCTTATCCGGAGCAGCATGGGGTTAACCCTCTCTGGGCTCTCTGCACTGCTGAGGCCTGGCCCCTCCCAGCCTCTCCCCAGGCCAGGGAGACTAGGAGGGAGCAGTGAGGGATGTTGGGGTGGGGGGAGGTCGGGGCCAGAAGTCCAGCCTGGTTCTGATTTCCCTGGCTAGAGCTGGGAACCAGAGCCTGGTCTGTCTTCAATCCGCCACCCCCTCCCACCCAGCCCCCTCGTGCAACACTTCTCTGCTTTCGGGAGCAGCCCATAACCGCAAACACATTTGCTAATGCAGCTAGCCTGCCCGTCTTGGGACAGCTGGCTGGGCCCTGTGCCTGAGGCCAGGGCAGGCAAAGGGCAGGGGGCCTGGCTGGGAAAGGGGCCTGAGGCTCCTCCTCCTGTGCTCAGCTGCCTGCACAGCCCTGGTCACTGCCTCTCTGCCTCCATGGCCCCTCTTCCCTGTGACTCCTTTGAAGGCTGAGCCAGGTGTTGGAGAAACCGACACATCTGGCTGTCCGGCCCAAGAACAGGGCAGCTCTACATGCTCTTTGGGCAAGAGAATACCTTGCCCCGCTGGGCTAAGAGAGTTTCTGGGTCTGAGCCCGCCTACATAGCCTCTCCCTCTGAGAAGGGATTCCTATATGAATGGAAAACCTAGGGCCCAGGGAAAGTTGAGCATTTATGGATTGCCTAGAAAGGCAAAGGCTGAGACCCCGCAATGCAGGAGACCCTGGTTCAATTCCTGGCTTGGGATGATCCACTGGAGAAGGGATAGACTACCCACTCCAGTATTCTTGGGCTCCCCTTGTGGCTCAGCTGGTAAAGAATCCGCCCACAATGCAGGAGACCTGGGTTCGATCCCTGGGTTGGGAAGATCCCCTGGAGAAGGGAAAAGCTACCCACTTCAATATTCTGGCCTGGAGAATTCCATGGACTCTATAGTCCATGGGGTTGCAAAGAGTCAGACATGACTGAATGACTCTCACAGAAAGGCAAAAGCAGGAAGCCAAGCATTCTTCTCTCTGCTACTAAAGTGATTTGAGTAATCATTTCTCTTCTCTGAGCCTCAGTTTCTCCATCCTGCCCAGACTTTGCAGACTCTGATATTGGCATAAACAAACAACTGTCTTATAAACAGTAGAGTTCTGTGTCCATGAGAATCATTCCCTCAGACTTAATGCTCTGTGAAGGTGTGCACCATATCTCAGCTCCCTCTGTATTGCCATGACATCAGCTCATTGTGGGGGATGGCTAGAGACATGGGTCTGGGGACAAAGCAACACAAGATAGTTCTATCTCTAGTCAGCCTGAGTTCCTGCACCCTCAGAGAACCAAGACTGAGTCCTGAGGTTCCTGAATTCTGGAGCTGGAGCTGTGACTGGAGCCCACCCCCAAGCAGACGTCAATCACAAGGCCCCAGCCTCCTCAGCTGCCCCTGTCCAGCCCCCACTCCCTCCCGTTGCACATAAAGCATGAGGCTCAGCTTCCCCCTGCCAAGACACCCCCACCCAGCCCCACAGCCCCTCTCCAAAGACAGGGGCCTTTCTCTGCCACGTTCCTGGAGGCTTTTCCACTTAACAGGGCCTTGAAATCCATTTGCCGCAGACTGTGAACTTCCTCTTCATGCTCCTGCCCGCTGGCCCTCTTTTAGGCTGACCCCCCTCACTCCCACTCAACCCTGGCGTCTGCCAGCCCATGGCCCGGCAGCTGTCACCCTGCTCTCCCCCTCCCCAGGCCTCCGAGGCCAAGCAGGGGGCACCTGGAGGAGGTACCGGGGGCCCAGGAACCAGCAGCAGCCTGGGCTAAGTCAGGGATCCGAGGACTTGCTCACTAGAAGAGTCTTAAGCTCCAGCCAAGACACAAAGGGCTGCTCCCCTTTCTCCCAACCAGCTGGAAACAGAGTTTGCCTCCCTCAGGCCTCTAAAGGCACCAGGCATTCCCCGCTAGATCACATCTCTAGTCCTTATGGCCCTGACTCCTACTGCTGATGGGGATGCATGACAGCACCTGACCATCTTTCAGACATAGCTGGGAAAGTGGGCAGTCTGGCATCTAGTCCTCCCACAGCTAGAATTCATGACCTTGGGCCAATCTAGTCCCTCCTCTGGCGTCTGAGTGCCTCAGGGTTCCTTCTTATCCAACCCTGACTTATTATTGTTTTCTCAAATAGAGTTTGTCTTGTGCTTCCCCAAGTGGTCAACTCCAGGTCTCTGTGGCCTTCTTCCTGGAGTCCAAAAGGCTTTCATGTTCTGCCACAAATTAATTCCTGATCCCACAGGTCCCTCTGAAGCTAAAGAAAAGGCAGGCGGTGACCATCCACCGAGCACCTACTATGATTAGGTATTTCACGCCTTCTACCTCCTTTTGGCATTAATATTTCCATGCTACAGGCTAAGGAAACTGAGGCTCAGAAAGAAGTGACTGATTTGTTAATCCAGATTTGCTTTGCAGTAGTTATTCACAGAGCTTCAGAGCCTGGTCAGTCTTCAAATGATGAGGTTCATGCTAATATACATGCAGCTTGTGACCCACTCAGACTTGAGTCACCAACTCAACTCTGTTTCTCTAAAGTTATATTATTCTAAAGCTAAAGTCAGAATGAAAAAGAAAAGTACCCTAAGGACAGAGCAGCTGGGAGAAAGAAGGACTACCTTCCAGGCCTCTAGTCACCCAATTCAACTAAGAATCTACTATATGTCCATACCTGGTGGGCATTTTCATATGGTCTGTTGTTTATTTTTTTTTGATAGGGTTTATTTTTATTTTTTCCATTTATTTTTATTAGTTGGAGGCTAATTACTTTACAATATTGTAGTGGTTTTTGTCATACATTAACATGAATCAGCCATGGATTTACATGTATTTCCCATCCCGATCCCCTCTCCCACCTCCCTCCCCACCCCATCCCTCTGGGTCTTCCCAGTGCACTAGCCCTGAGCACTTGTCTCATGAATCCAACCTGGGCTGGTGATCTGTTTCACCCTTGATAATACACATGTTTTGATGCTGTTCTCTTGAAACATCCCACCCTCGCCTTCTCCCACAGAGTCCAAAAGTCTATTCTGTACATCTGTGTCTCTTTTTCTGTTTTGCATATAGGGTTATCGTTACCATCTTTCTAAATTCCATATATATGCGTTAGTATACTGTATTGGTCTTGATCTTTCTGGCTTACTTCACTCTGTATAATGGGCTCCAGTTTCATCCATCTCATTAGGACTGGTTCAAATGAATTCTTTTTAATGGCTGAGTAATATTCCATTGTGTATATGTACCACAGCTTCCTTATCCATTCGTCTGCTGATGGGCATCTAGGTTGCTTCCATGTCCTGGCTATTATAAACAGTGCTGCGACGAACATTGGGGTGCACGTGTCTCTTTCAGATCTGGTTTCCTCGGTGTGTATGCCCAGAAGTGGGATTGCTGGGTCATATGGCAGTTGTTTAAATACTCTCAACACCCCTTTGAGCTAGCAATTAGCTTGGTCTTTTTATAGATGGGGAAACTGAAGCACAGACAGGGGAAGTAAATTGCCAAAGACTACACAATGAGGCCCTGGAGGAGGGCGTGACAACCCACTCCAATATTCTTGCCGGGAGAATCCTATGGACAGAGAAACCTGATGGGCTACAGTCCATGGGGTCGCACAGACTCGGACATGACTAAAGCAACTCAGCACACAATGAGAAGGTGGCACAGTGTTTCTCCCACTCTTACTCACATATCTCAGCCTAGCCTATCCTAAGGGAAGACGAGTGACATCTTATAGCAAGAGATTCCCTGTCCCATGGCTGCAGGGCTCAGACAAGAGTGGCAGGTGCACAGAGACCCTACATGACAGTGACAGGACTATGACTGTCTCCTCCAAAGTTGGCTCTAACCCTGGCCTCCTGGAGCTAATCCTTGATCTGGCTCTGGGGGACAGCCTGTCTCTCTCCTCATGTCTTTTTCATCCTTCCCCACTCTGCTTCTCAGCACTGAATTTGTGTGAAACCTGGACTGAATTACAGTACCACCCATTACCCAACCTGCCTCATTCCAAATCCCTGGCATTAATGCAGTCAATGGAGAGGAAGGCAGCTCCCTGAAGCCTGCTCCCTTCAGCTGGCTGCCTGTCTCACCCCCCGCCACCAGCACTGGCTTCCTGGTGCTGTGTCACCCGAGTGCCCCTCCACCTGGTGCATGGATGTCCCCCGACACCATTCACACATGTGCTTGTCGAAAGAGAGCAGGTTCTTACCCCCAAAAGAGGCCTTCCTGATAACACAATTGAATGAAGCATGTTCATGCATATTCATTCTTCTGGTGAGCATGTATGGAGCATCAAGTAGGTGCCAGGCACTGCTTCAAGGCACTAAATGCACAGCAGTGAACAACACAGAAGCCTGCTTTCATAAGCCTTAGAGTCCAGTGAGAAGGGGAGAAGCTCATGACCAAGTACAGCATATATGAACAAGAGAGTCCCAGACTAGGGCAGGAACTGTGAAGCAAATAAGGCAGGCTAATATCATTGTGACATTAGGGGGACTGTTTTAGTTTGGGTAGTCAGGGAGGGCCTCGTTGAGGCGGTAATGCTTGGACTGAGGCCTGATTAACAAGAAGCAGTCCTGTGAGGAGTTAGGGGAAGCCTTTGAGGAAGAGAGAACAGAAAGCATAAAGGCACTGAGGTGAGACTGAATGTGGTGAAGAAAAGGGCTCTCAGCTGAAGTTGGAGAGTCCGAAGGAATCATATCATGTAAGGCCTTCTAAGTCATGGTCAAAAGTTTGAGTTTTATTCTAAGCATGGTAAGAAGCCATTAGAGGATTGTGAGCATATTTAAAAAACATTACTGAATTTGTGTTTAAGAATGATTGCTCTGACAGCTACAAGGAGGATGGATCATTGAGGGGCATGGGTAGAAGCAGGGAACCCAATTGCACTAGAGCAGATGAGAGATGGTGCTGGCCTAGGCGGGGCTGGGTGACCACACAGAGAAGTAGATATCAAGGAAGTATTAGTAGTTAGTTATGGCAGTCTGGACTTCAGTGGAGAGGTCAGGCTCTTCCTGATAATCTCAGATGGAGGGTTCCTTCATATCTCTGCTTGGATGTCTAGGCAGGCATCTAAAATACAGCATGGCTACAAAAAAATCCTTTATTTCAACCACCAAACCTGGCTTTTAGATGTATAAGCCTGGGATTTGAGGAAAGGATCAGGAATGGAGATGCAAACTAGGGGGAGTTGTTGGCATATAGATGGTATTTAAACTCAGGGCTCAGTGAGACCTAGGAAAGTACAGGTAGAGAAAAAGAGTGCTCTAAGACTCATTCCAAATCCCTGGCATTAATGCAATCACCTGTACTCCAACAGTTAGAGCCTGTGAAGAACCAGAGAAAACAGCAAGGTGAGAGGAAAACCAGCAACCAAGAGAGTTTGGCTCCAGGAGGGAGTGAGCAGATGCTTCTGAGAGAGAAATCCAGAAAAGCAAGACAGATCATTGGGTTTGGCAATGTGGAATCACTGGTGACCTTGACAAGATCAATTTCAGTGGAGATGGAAGTCCATTGGGATAGTGAGAGGTGAGAATGGGTTGTGAGGAAGAAGAGACTTTGTGTGTAGAAGTCCTCTGGGGGAGGTTTTGTGGTGAAGGAGTAGAAGTGATGGGGCAGAAGCTGAAGGAGTGTGTGGATAAGGATGAAGTAGTAGAGTCAATGAATTGGAGGCCTAAGTAAGGACAGAGCATTGTTGGGCTCAGAGAATAAGACGGAAGATAAGGAGTAGGGTCAAAGGGTGGATTGACTGCAATCAAGATTTTGAAAGTACTGGAGTTAGTATAGATGGTAAGGTCAAGTGTATGACTGTGGGAATGGGAGACTGAGATGGGGTGCAAGACCAGACTGTTGGAGGTGAGGTACTCCAGGAGTAGAGAAGCCAGAGTGGTCACCCATGTTAATGAAGAATTTGCCAAGAACATTGCCAGGGTTAGGTAGTAGAGAATAGGTATTAAGCCACATCCTGTTACCTCAGTGAACAGAGGGCACTGACAAAAAGGGTCAAAATATGACAACCTCAGGGAGGGATAGGAGGATCCATTGTTTTGGAAAGAGGAAAGAAGACAAATGGTCTGAAAACAGCCTTAGGAAACAGGGAAGACATCATCCCTATCTCTGTCTCAAGAGGTATGTGAGATGTGGGAGAACAGTAGAGCCCCTGCTTGAGGGACTTGCAGGAGAGGTGTGTCCTTGGGGCATCAGAATGAAAGACAAGATCTTAAGAGACTGAAGGTGTAGGGAGGGGAACAGTGGCTGAGAGTGGACCGTGAGTAGAAGGCAGAGTAGAAGGGTTTCAGGAGCATGGAAGGAATGTAAGATGAGGCCAAAATTAGGTGATATATACAGCAATATAAGGATTAGAGTTGGTGGAAGAGATGGTGGAAGGCCAAGGAGGCCTAGACTTCTGTGGTGATTGAGGTAAACAGGGATGTGATTCCTGGTGGAACAGATCAGAATTTCTCACAGAAAGTGTGGTCATCAGTTCAAGCCAAAAAACCCAAGGAGCCTGAGTGAGGGACTTCCTGCTACTGGCTGGAGGTGGGGAGGCCAAGAACAATCTAGGCCTTGCGACCAGGAGAAGCTCCGTAGGCCTCCCATACAACTGGCAGCGGGCAGCGTCTCTGCTGAAGGAGAAGAGGTAGAACACAAAACAAGCAAAGCATGTAAGCACATGTCCAACCTGGCACATATGACTACATACCCTCAGGCACACATTTGCACTTACACAGAAACCCTAACCCCTACACACAGCATGAACATGTGAACAAAATATTCCATATATGCAAACCTGGGCATGGGCAGGCACGTACACTTTTAGATGCGCCCACATACACACACCATGTGCACAAAATGCACACAGACCCAACACGCCATACATGCCCATATTTCCCCATACCATCGTGTATGTACTCACACATGCACACAAGCACACACACACACACACAACGACGCCTGGACTTTCTTAAGTCTTGCCAAACCACAGACAGTAGAAAATCAAGCTAAAGTTGAATAATCCAACCCAGTAAAGGGGGGATGGGGAGACGAAGGGGTGTGAGAATGAGGTGTGTGTTAGGGGAGACAGGCAGAGTGGAGCAAAGGAGCCAAGTGCTAAGGGAAAAACTCTAGACCTTTTGAAAAAGGGAAAGCCTTCAGACAGAGCAGGAATGCAGGCTGTAATTAGAATCGCTTCAACCGTCTCTAGATTCGAAAAGGATAGGCAAACTGGTTGCACATGCAGCATGGTGATCTTTAGCCTAGATAATGTCAGAAAAGCATGTGTGTGTGTGCACATGCATATGTGTGCAGGCACGCATGGGCGCCTGTGAGGGCTAAACAAAATGCACTTGACTACATGGCACTGGGCCCTGGGGAAGCCAAAGTGAGATGCCCCCTCCCACTTTGCCCCTGCAGCCACCTGCCTTCAGGCTAGACACTTCACCAGGTCCAGGGCCACACCACTACACACCACTACACACACACACACACACACACACACACACACACACACACACACACTCGAGGCCTGGGGGGCTTAGGACGTGCTCAAGGCCACATAGCCTAGGGGGTGACATGATGTCCAAGGTGCTGGATGAGGAGACAGCATTCCTGAGTTCAAGTCCCAAGTCAGTCACTGCCTAGCTGGGGCCCTGGGGCCCAAGTCAGTCACTGCCTAGCAGAGTCCCTTTCACAGGGACTCTGGCACCTAGAGGGAGATCTTGGGGGTCCTTCCAATCTGACTCAGAGCCATTGGTTCAGAGCAGCTGGAAGCAAGCAAAGGAAAGAAGTTAGTGGGGTCCCTTCAAGAAGCAGAGCTGGGTGGAGAGGGATGTGAATGCCTCTGGCTCTCCTAGCTCCAGCCACAGGTTGCCCCGAGGGCAAATCTTCAAACTTTGGCCTAGTCAGTGTGCTGTGGGCTCCCAAGGACTAAATCAGGCCCCAGAGGAGAGGGCTGGGCAGCCAGGCAGGGCCCAGTCAGCCACAAACATAATCCCTCATATTCCCTCTGGCCCTTTCCTTCCATTCTTTTCACCTTCCTCCTCCAGGCTTACTGGGAGGGCCTTGGGGCCAGCTGTTGTCATCACTAAAAATAGCTCAGTCAGCTTTTGGGTGTGAAGGAACCCCTCTTACTTGCAATCCCAGAGGCCTGGCAGATGGCAGTTGGTGTCTATGGCCCCTCCAAGCCTACGAGATCAGATTCTCCTTTTTAAGTGCAAGCCCCAGTTCCAGCCCAAATCTCAGGTTCCCCAAGCACCACCTTCTTTTTTCCCCAGTATCCCAGGGAATCCTCTTTAGAGGTTCACACAGTGGATGACTTGAGTCCTGGTGTTCAGAAAATAGCAATTATAATAATAATAATAGTTAACACTTATAGAACATTTACTGTGTGTTCACAAAGCCTCAGCAAAAGACTTTGTCTAACTCATTGCTCCCTTACAAGAACTCTCTGCTGCTGCTGCTAAGTCACTTCAGTCGTGTCCGACTCTGTGCGACCCCACAGATGGCACCCACCAGGCTCCTCTGTCCCTGGGATTCTCCAGGCAAGAATACTGGAGTGGGTTGCCATTTCCTTCTCCAATGCATGCATGCATGCATGCTAAGTCGCTTCAGTCATGTCCAACTCTGTGAGACCCTATGGAGAGCAGTCCTCCAGGCTCCTCTGTCCACAGGATTCTCCAGGCAAGAATACTGGAGCGGGTTGCCATCTGAGGTAACTACTACTATCCCTGTCATGCAGGTGAACAAACTGAGGCACGGACAACTGAAGTCAATTACTCAAAGTTACACAGCTAGTAAGTTGTAGAATGGGGATGTTGCTTATCCATTTAATTGCAGATTCCTTCAGGAAGATAAAACTTCTGGTAACAGTTAAGAATGAGAGCTATTTACTCATCTTCATGTGCAGTGGGCCTCCCTGAACACTTCAAAACTGGCTTTTACTACAGCCCACTGGAGCAGCTGAAAGGGCCTCCAAGGTAAAGGGATAAAGGATTAAATCCTTGGTTTGCCCACTCACTGGCTGTGCAACTCTGAGCAAGTATCATCTCCTTTTTGAGCTTGTGTCCTCATCTGTGAGACAAGTAATAATAGCAGGTGACTCTCAAAGTGGCGTGAAGATTCTGGGAGATGAGGTGTGAGAACAGACTCGGCACAGATAAGTCAGCATTGCCCTCTTCCCACTTCCTAAAGACACCTGAGGACTTCTTGGCCTCGTTCTTTCCAACAGCTGGATGGAGAGCCTAGAAGGTCTGGGTCTGGGCCGTTTTCTCCACACGGCACTGTCGGTGCACTACCCAGGGCCTCCAAGTTTTCCAGGGGCTTGTGCAAATGTGTGAGCCCCAGGAAAATTTATTGGCTCTAAAATATGAAAAGAAAACAGCAGAATTGGAATTAATAAATGTTCTATTACGTGTCTACAAAACGTAATATAACATTGACCTCATTAATTGTTAAATTTAGTATTCCTAAAAATTTCATTACATTTGAAAACAATTTGTTGGTTAGATTTCTTCACTTTGCAAGAATTCCTGAGTATGCATGATGATTACCAAGAAATCATAGCCAATTGGGAATGAAACAAGTTACTCATAGGCAAATCATTTCAAAAGCGGAATTATAAAAATCCTTTGAAATATTTTATAGCAAAAATCACATTTAATATGGGATGTGGGTGCATTTTCATATATTTGATATGCTGTGGGGTAAAGCCACTAAAAGTTAGAGTGCCTAGGGCCTTCGGAGGTCTAGAGAGGCCCTGCCCTGGAGTGGAAGAGGAACAAGGGCCCCTGCGTGAGAAATAAAAGCACTTCTGTAAGAATTGCTATTTGGGGGAAAGAGTCGATGGGCCATGGTGGGCACCCACTCCTCTGGTTGTTCCCCTCATCTCAAACAAAACAAAACAAAAACCTGCCCAGGCCACATGCGTGTAGGCGCTGGCAGAATGGCCCTCATGGAGCAGCACTTTCATGTACTGCCCTCGGCTCTTATCAAAGGCCCTTTCAAGAAACAGGCATGCCTGTGTGCCTTTCATAATCAAAAAGAGAAATAAACATTATCTGACGAAAAGCGAGAAGAAAACAGCCATGTGTAAACGGTGTCTTTTGGCTTGTCAAGCTGTTGCTCAGGACATTGTCCACTGGGCTGCTCGGTGCCCCCAGGCAAGGGCCCACATGAGGCATTTCTCTCCCAATTTAGCACCAGCATCAACTCGGGGTCCCTAGAGGGACTGTCAATTTCCTCCCCTGTGATACGCAGAGCAGTGGAGTGCTCTGCTTCAGGCAGCCTCACCATGGGAGGCCGCGAGTGGGAGGTAGGCCACCACTTACTTCTACGTGACCTGAGGCAGGTCCCTTCCCGCTGAGCCTTCTGAGCAATACCAGCGGTATAAGTCACAAGGTTAGCATGAGGATGCATTGAGATAATGAATGTCAAGTGGATAAAACAGGCCTCCGTGCTGCTGAGAACTTGGGATCAGGAGTGGGTTTGCTCTGGATGGCTGACAGTTGATGACTCAGATCCCCTACCCCAGGATGCCTGCCTGCTCTGCGTGGTCTTGGATACCTGGGCTCTATGCCCAACATGTTCCAGCAACCTGACTAGGTCAAGGCTCTCCTTTGTCAAATCTGCATGTCCAGGAATCACCAAGGAGGTCAGAGGCTGGTAGCAGAGACTCCACCATGACCCCAGCTCCCCCGAAGCTTAGATGATTCAACCTCATGTACTCCAGATGTTGCCCCTGCTCTAGCTAGCTATCCTGGCCTGGTTTCTGCCCACTCTTCCTCACCTCTTCTGCACAGAAACCCCGTGAGGATATGGTTCTGCTAAGAGCTCTCTCTCCTACTTATCACTGTGACCAACGCTGAGATGAACAAGCCCAAGAAAGAGGCTGGTGGCATTACACCAGTTCATCGATGGCAGACCAGCATTCATCCCTTTAGGGATTCCCTCATAGCTCAGTTAGTAAAGAATCTACCTGAAATGCAGGAGAGCCAGGTTTGATTCCAGGGTGGGAAAGATCCCCTGGAGAACAAAATGGCAACCCACTCCAGTAATCTTGCCTGGAGAATCCTGTGGACAGAGGAGCCTGGCAGGCTACAGCTAATGGGGTCGCAAGAGTTGGACACGACTTAGCAACTAAACCACAAAGCACCACCACCAACTGCAAGTGGCCCAACTCCTTTCCAGGCCAAACGCCTTGCTGCCAGCTCAAGATCTTTGCCCACTTTTTGAATGCTGTCTCTCCTCTGTCCCCATCCTCTCTCCCTTGGGCCCCCTGGATCCTGTCCCCCAAATGCCATTAGCCCTCCCTCCTTCATGTTCTTGCCACATTTTGTATGTGGCTCCACTGCAGTTCTTAGCAGCTCTTGGCTCCTTTGACTAACAATTCTGGGTTCTGACATCTGTAGCCCTTAGACTCCAAAGGCAGAGGCCATACGGTTTCACCTCTGGGACTTTGGTACCCAGCACTGGACTTGGGACAGGCACATTTGCTGAACTGGAGGGAACTCATCACAGGCAGAGAGAGAGTGGGAGAGAAATAAGAATCTGTCTTCTGGAATTTCTCCTTCCAGCCCTCAGTGATGGAATCAGAAGGTTGGGGCTCGAGTCCTTGACCATGTTTAGCTGTGTGACCTTAGGCACATCACTTCCCTTTCCTGTGAGCCCCATTTTTATCACCAGAAAAAATGGGGCTTCCAATTCATTCTCTGGTCTTGGCAAGGGCTGTCATAGAGATCCAATGAGAGAAGGGTGGGGAAAGTTCATGAGACCTCATGAATTGCTGGGCCAGCAGCTGAAGATCTGCCTGTCCTGGGAGTTCCTTTGAGTTCATTTTCAAGAGGGGACTGCAAACCCCGAGGAACATGCAGACAAATCAACTGCACACACTCATGCCCTGCCTGCTAGATGGTTCCATTGCACAGAAACACAACTTGCCTGTTTTCACAGGACAACTCACATCTGCCATACAGTCCCCAGACAACAACATCGAGAGGACTTTTTCTGCCCTCTCATTCTTTTAATCCCTGCTCCCACCTCACCTGCCAGGGATCCTGAGCCCCTTTTGACAGGCAATATGATTAATCATAACAGCAGCCAGAACTTGGCAAGAACTTACTATAGCTCTGAGTGTCTTGCATTTATTAATTCACTTAACTCTCACAACATTAATAGGTATTGTTATTTCCTCCATTCTTAAGATGGGAAAACTAAAGATCAAAGAGGTAAAGTAACTTGTCCAAGGTAACAGAACTAGTACACAGCAAAGGTGTGGCTTGATGCTGGGTTTTTTTTTTGTTTTTTTTTTTTTGTTTGTTTGTTCTTTTGTTTGCTAAGTTGTGTCTGACTCTTTGTGACCTCATGGACTGTAGCCCACCAGGCTCCTCTGTACATGGGATTTCGCATGCAAGAACACTGGAATGGGTTGCCATTTCCTTCTCTAGGGGATCTTTTCAACCCAGGGATCAAACCTGTATTTCTGGCCTTGGCAGGCAGGTTCTTTACCACTGAGCCACCAGGGAAGCCCCATTCCAGCTCTAGAATCTGAGTTTAATCATTTTGCTGCATTACCTGCCAGACAAAATACTGAGGCTATAAAAGAAAGTGACTTGCCCAAGGTTACACATACAGTGAGTTAGTGACATTGCCTATATCCTCTAACTCAGCTCATTAGCAGTTTCTACAACCTGTTAATTTTCTGTTAAAAAGTGAACGATGTGGAAATGAACCCTTAGTGGCATTGTCTAGATGGAAGGAGGAAGGCCCTATGTGAGGAAGTCAATCATAGGTATTTCTTATGTTTACAATTCAACACTTATCTTTGCATCCAGGAGACATCCAAATATTCCACTAATATTTGGAGGAACAGAGGTACTATGGAAACTGACAACAGTCCTGCAGACCAAAGAAGGAGCCCTTCATTTTCCCACTTCGGCTGGACCTGGGAGGATGCAAATTACTGGAGGGGCAGGAGTGAGTGGAGAAGCCTCCCAAACAGAACAATTGCCTGAATGAAAGCACTGCTGTGAGGAAGGCCTGTTGTGTTCTGGGAAGACAGAGGGGTCCAAAGTGACTATAAGACTCTCTTTCTGGAAGAGAAGCAAGGTGAAACGGCCAAAGGATTTGAACACCAAGCTAAGGAATTGGGACTTCATTTTTACAGGTGTCAGGGAACCTTACCTTTTGGTTGCAGAGAGATGTCACACCAATAAAGTCATTCAAGAAGAGTAGACCTATAGAATTATGGTTTGTCCCAGCTAGAAAAGACATTGAGATGTCGACAGGGGCCAGTGACCTGGTCAAGGCAAACTGTGAGTCAATAGGAATCAGGCCATAATTTGGGCTCAAAAGACTCGTGGATTTGTACAAGTAGAGAGGAGGGAAGAAAGGCCTGGAGCAAGGGTCCCAGGGAGAAGGGAGGAAAGGAGCCTGACTTTGGGCGGCCCCACATCCCATCTCTACACCCACACAGACTATCAGGTGTGGCTTTCAGTAGGTGGTTCTCTATAAGCACAGTCTGGATTCCAGAATTCTGGGCCCAGACCCATGTCCCAGGAAAGACCCCAGAGACAAGCCATGGTGGAAAGCCCAAGGGGAGAGTTTTGTCAGGGGACTGGAAGGGATGGCTGGGTCTGGCTGGCCAGATAGGTGTCCTGGTTTGAGAGAATCCAGGCCCAGCTCAGAGCGGGCACCATCCCCACTTGCTGGGAAGCCAATTAGAGCTGGGGCAAGGTGGGCTTCTGCCCTTGGTCCTCCACTCCCACCTGGCAATCATTAGGTTGGCTTGGAGGATCCCTGTCAAGAGAGCTAGACTTCTGGGATGGATCAAGGTGAAAGGGAGGCTGGCAGAGAGGACCTCTGTGCCCAGACCTCACTGAGAGCCGCCCAGGGCTGCCAGCTTCCCTGGGTGTGTCAAAAAGACATTTCAAAGACCTGGCTAGCCTCTTATCAAGTCGTGCATTCTCCTTCCTGCCATATGGAAGGCCATGTGTCTAACTACCCTGGGGAAGTATGGGCCTATGGGCTTGGAGGGGGAGGGGCTGCTACTCAGAGCAATGGGCCGATTAGTCAAACAAAGGCTGCTAGAAGAGTGTTAAACTCTGGGGTTGGAAATACTGGATCCAGGAATCCTTGCCCTAGGGGATCATGACCAGGGGCTGAGACCATGCCTCTTCTTCCCCCAGTCTCCATACTCAACAGCCAGTTCTCCAAAATCTCAGTGTCCTCATCTGTAAAATGGGTATAATTCCTTCTTCATAGGGCTGTTGTGAAGCTAAAACAAGAGACTGAAGATACAACTCTCAGCACAGTCCCAAGCACAAAGCATGCACACAGTAAGTGCTAGGCCAGCTGATTGCCTTTTCGCCCCTACACTGGGTGGAACAGGTGAAAATCCACCAGTCCATGAAGTTTCTGCATTGGAGAATTTGGAGAGTCCACATGCTATAGCCCCTACCCATTCTGCTGATATATTAGTAGCAGTAGAGGCCCAGAGAGGTTAAGTGTCTTATCCAAGACCACACAGGCCATCAGCAGTAAAGCTGGGACTGGAAGCCAGGGTCCCACATTACAGAACACTAGAATTCGGCTGTCTCACAGCCTTGACTGGTTCAGCCCAGTGGCAATGCCTGGGGTGAACTCGCCCCATCTCCACAGGATGCCTCAATGAGGATAAAGATACTTGAGGTGATGTCCTGGCAAGGCTGAAGCTAGAGATAGGGGATACTCTGCTTTGGCTCCGTGCTGCAGCAGCTCAGCCCCATGCAGTCCTTGAGAGAGAGCGAGAGCGAGAGTAAAAGCAGGGGTGGGGGCGGGGGGTTGCTTTATCGGGCTACCATATCATATTGCAAGCTCCTATCTCATTTGCTGTTCAAGAGTCCCTGGCCCGCCTTCCCTTACTCTTTCTCGGGCAGATCTGCCTGGTTTGCATTATTCTCCTTCCCGCCCACCCCCTACCCGGATATCTTGGTTCCATATTTTCCACGCTGAGGCTCAGTTTACTCCTGGCTGGGCTCCGGGCCTGCACCTGGGTTCTAAGAAAAAGGTCCCAGGGTGGGGGGCTGGGTGGGCAAGCGAGCTGTGTAGTGGGGGAGGTCATCCTGCCTTTCTCTCCATAGGGACAGGACACCGAGCATCTTCCCTACCCTCTGCCTTTCTCTACCTGACGCTGAGACATAGCAATTCTCAAAGTCAATGCCACAGACAACTGCCCCAGGATCTCTTGATCCTGGTTGAAAATGAAGATTCCTGGGCCCCACCCAGACCGATTGAATCAGAATCTCTGGGGGACAGCCCAGGAATCTATATTATGACTAGTATTTCATCTGTAAATATGCTGCTTGATTCTTTCTTTGCCTTTAACTCTTCACCGGCAAGGGTTCCTTTTGATAGCTGACCTCGGTCACATCTATTCCAAGTTCATTTAACAAGTGTTCACTGACCACCCCCAACTCTTGCCTGGTTCCCCTCCTAACTCTTTGGCTATTCTTCTGTTTCCTTTGCTGGCTTCTCTCTCTCTCTCCCATTCCTTGGCTGCTGGAAGGCCCAGGGCTCAATTTCTTCCTCCTATTTTTCCACGCCACCCAGTCTTCTCACATGAGCTCATCTCCTCTCAGCTCCAGTTCCTATTTGTGTGCTGATAATCCCCACCCCAGGCCTCCATTCCAGCCCTATCCCCTGAGTTTCAGCCCCATCCCAGCTGGAGCATCCCGCAGACAGACCCCTTGAATTCAACAGGACCCATACTGAGCTCATCTTCTTCACACGCCCAGTGAAGTTTCTGAAGTATGTATCTGATTACATCACTTCAAAACCTTCCAGTAATTCTCCTTGGCCTACAAGATCAAGTCTGCACTATAACTCAAGTCCAACCCTAACTCAGAGCCCTGCCCCCATTTACCTCTCCAGCCTCCTCTCTCCTAACTCTCCTCCTTGACCACTAACCCCTGGCTTCCCTGTTCCAGATCGATAGCATGACTCACAGTTGTGTAAATGTACCCAGTGCCCCTCACCTCTGGCCCCTGTATAGGTTACTCCTACTTTCTGGGACACAGATGCATGGTGAAGGGGGAGCAGAAGGGGACCTCTGCCTTCAAGCACTAGTCTGTGGGGCTGCTGCTGAGACTCCAGTCTTAGTGTCACTACCAAGCCTGTGTGGACCAAGGGTACAAATATATCTCCCAGCACTGTTCCCCAGCAATGTCACTGTTGGAACACCAAGCCCAAACTTACTTGTCTTCTAGGTACTTCCTCCTCTAGGAAGCCTCTCCCTACCCTTCCAGTTTGGGTTATGAATGGGATAATGATCACAGATAAGTCTCTTAAGAATAACACTCGGTGATAAATCTTTGTTAATGATCGAGGGAATGTATTCGTCTAATTTCCCCTGTCAGTATACTATGATTGAAAATGTCAAGTCATTTCCAACCCCAGAACATGAACTGACCAAGAGCAGGGGCAGCGCTTTCTCTCCTTGTGCAGCTCTGGCGTCCCATGCATACCAGGAGGCGATTCACAAATGTTAGGTGAATAAGCTTACCAAGGCCCATCTGTGCTCTGGTCCTGTACTGTGTCCTGGAGAAGCAGGCAATGATTAGAAATGACCCCTGCTGCTGAGACACTGGACATGTCACCTGGCGTGTCAGAGATAGAAGAATGAGTGATGGTTTGCTCTTTGGAATGGGATGAGGAAGAGAGGGTGGAAGTAAAGCCTTCCTGAGGAGGCAGCCTTTTTTTTTAAAGAAATTTTAATATTTATTATATGATTGCAAAATTGGGTACATTCTAAAGAAGATGTGGTAAAATGGAATACAACTCAGCCATAAAAAAGAATGGAATAATGCCATATGCCACAACATGGATGAACCTAGAGTGAAGTAAGTCAGACAGAGAAAGACAAATATCATATGATATCACTTATATGTGGAATCTAATTTTAAAATGACACAAATGAACTTATTTACAAAACAGAAACAGACTCACAGATCTCAAAATTGAATTTATGCTTATCAAAGAGAAAACATAGAGGGAAGGGATAAATTAGGTGATTATGATTAATATATACACACTACTATTTATAAAATAGATAACTAATAAAGACCTACTGTATAGCACAGGGAGGTAGCTTTTGACAGAGCCTTGTTGAACGTAGTATTAGAGTCTTTCCCCTTGATTTTAAAAATTAAGACTTTTTGGTCTATTAAAGTTAAGTGCTACTCATTCAGTACCTCAGTTCATCAAGATAAAAATCCTAAAGTTAAGTGAAAGTCACTCAGTCTTGTCTGACTCTTTGCAATCCCATGGACTATATAATCCATGGAATTCTCCAGGCCAGAATACTAGAGTGAGTAGCCTTTCCCTTCTCCAGAGGATCTTCCCAACCCAGGGATCGAACCCAGGTCTCCTGCATTGCAGGCAAATTCTTTACCAACTGTGCTATCAGGGAAGCCCCCAAATCCTAAAAATAGGTATTATCATCCCTTGACCAATGACCAAGCAGAAACCCAAAGGACACAGTGAAGTGCTTTAGGTGATTCATGCAAAGAGTAGGAAAATTGTGACTTCGTTTCAGATTTCTGTGACCCCAGAGATTCCATGCTTAACACCACATTCTCCTGCTTCCAAATCCACACATACTGTGGAACATAGCAAACATGCACTCTGCTAAATGTACCCTCCATCACTCCCCTGGACAGTATCACTGTTAAGGTAGGCATGTAAGTGCCCAGTCTTCTTCTCTTGCTGCAGTTCCACAAATAAAAGGCTGTAGAGTGTGAGGATTCAGAGCCTGGACTCTGAGCCAGCTCTGCCACTCACTAGCTGTGTGTCACTGAGGAAGATGTCGTACCTCTCAGGACCTCAGTTTGTGCATCCGGAATATGGTGATGAGAATAACAGTACCTAATCCCTAGAGTTGTCATGAAGATTAAATAAATTATAAAACACTTAGAATGACATTAAAAGATGCTTGCTCCTATGACCAACCTAGACAGCATATTAAAAAGCAGAGACATTACTTTGCCAACAAAGGTCCGTCTAGTCAAAGCTATGGTTTTTCCAGTAGTCATGTATGGATGTGAGAGTTGGACCATAAAGAAAGCTGAGCACCAAAGAATTGATGCTTTTGAACTGTGGAGAAGACTCTTAAGAGTCCCTTGACTTCAAGGAGATCCAACCTGTCCATCCTAAAGGAAATCAGCCCTGAATATTCGTTGGAAGGACTGATACTGAAGCTGGTACTTCAATACTTTGGCCACCTGATGTGAAGAACTGACTCACTGGAAAAGACCCTGATTCTGTGAAAGACTGAAGGCAGGAGGAGAAGGGGACAACAGAGGATGAGATGGTTGGATGGTATCACCAACTCCATGGACATGAGTTTGAGTAAGCTCCAGGAGTTGGTGATGGACAGGGAAGCTTGGCATGCTGTAGTGCGTGGGGTTACAAAGAATCAGACACTACTGAGTGACTGAACTGAACTGAAAACACTTAGAATAGAGCCTGGAACATAGTAAGTGCTTTGTAAGAGTAAGTCATTATTATGTTCCTTTTCCACAAAAAAATAAAAAATAAGCAAACAACAACAAAAAAAACCCTAAAACAAACAAAAAAGAAATGAACCATATATGTAACTTGGTATCTCACTTTTTCCTGTGTGGTAGGATTTTGTCAGGTGGAGAAGGTCATCTTAAGTAGGTTGGAAAATGAGTGCAAAGGCATGGAGGCAGGGAAAATATGGGATGTGTGTTTGGGGAATTAAGAGCAGACCAGTGCAGCAGGTGATGTGAATGAGGACTGGTCACAAGGGCCTGGAAGGCAATCTTGACATGATATGACTGGGAAAGAAGCCCAGTACTCCTCGAGGCTCCTGTGAGCATGGCCAGCCTTTGGAGAGCAGCCTTCTCAGCCCTCATCTCCTCTGGCAGCACCCCCAGTGGGGCAGCTGTGACAGGGACTGGCCTTCCCCAGAGACCAGAATTACCACTGTCCAGGTGGCTGTCTGCCCAGGGCCCAGGCTCTAGGCCTGCTTCCCACTCAGGCATCTGAGGCATTCTCTCCTCCTCAGAGAAGAGAGGAGGGGGATGGGCTGCAGGGGCCGGGCCCCCTCAGCATCTGGAGGCACCACCTTGGGGTGAGCTCACCTCTGAAAGCCCAGGCTGGGAAAGCAGGGTTAAGGGGACAGGGCAGCCTGCCAGGGTGGGCTCCCCTTCTCAGCTGAGGTCTAATGGGAGCTGACAAGAGCAGCTGTGGGCCTTTGATCTGCCCTTCAGGTATGTGTCCCAGCTTGGGATGGGGAAGCTGGAATGAGGAATGTTGATGGGGGTGGAGATAAGAGAGGGTCAGTCCAACCAGGCAGAAAGGGCCTGGGCCACCAAGCCGAGGCTCCGAGGAAGAAAGAGAAAAAATGAACTAGAAAAAGAGCCTGCAGAGCCCCCAAAGGAATGGCGGCCTGGCTGCTTCCTCTTCCACTCAGGGGGAGGCCCTGAAGGTGAGAGAGACTCATCTGGACTCAGTCTCAACCCCGGCCAGGCCCCTCTCCCATGGGTGGGGCTCAGAGTGCCATGTGGTCTTCATTTCAGGTCTGTGTATAGCCACTCCACCCTGTCGCACCTGGCCAGACAGAAGGTGGGGCCAAGCTCAGACAGAGTCCGCCTGGGCAGGTGAATTGGGGTGGGGTCTCCTGGAGCTGCCAGCCGTGAGATCAGAGGCCCACACTGGGCCCAGTGGGTATTTTTTCCAGTTGGCCCTGGCCCAGGAGACACCTGCTTGGCGTAGCCCAGACAGATCCATGAGTCTTCCTCTCGCAGGCTCTTAGTCCAGCACGATCCCCCCTCCACAGTGCTTTACCCAGTGGTCAAGCAGCTTTTTCTCAAAAGACTTCCAGGGACAGTTGCTTACCATCTTTCCAGGCGGCTTTTGGGCTGGTTTTGTCACACCCAGCACCCCTGCTCCACCCTGAGCTGATTTTGTTTACCTCAGTTTCTGCCTCCTTCAATGAAATCCCCAGGCACGAACCCAGAGGAAATTGGGATGTGAGCTCCATAGAAGACTAGGCAGTGATCCTGGGACTCCTCTAGGCTCCAGCAGACCCTGGGGAAGCTGGACCCAGGGCTACAGGAGGCAGAGTGGGGGCATGAGGGCAATGAGGAAAGGGCAACCCAGAGATGGGAGGGAGGTTCCCGGGTCACACAGCTCTGCAACCCAGGGGACAGCTGTGGTTCTTGCTCCATTTCTGAGTGTCTCACTTCAGCCTCAGAGTGTGAATGAAGGCTGGCAGGAACTTTGAAGGCCATCTCATTCCATACCCATCTCATATCCTGCCTAGAACTTCTCTTTGCATATATCTCCAGCCCCAGGGAATTTGGCACCTTTCCATTCTTAGAGTGCTCTGGCTGTTGGAAGGTGATGCCCTATTAATAGTCAGAATTCTCCTCCCTGTCCCTTCTCTTTTTAGCTCATTCTGCTTTATAAACTCTAAGAGATGGGGAGGTGACTTGCAGAGTGGGGAGGGGGGTGGGAGTTGTGGTTAGAAAGAGTACTGTATGATATATACTCCCATCTCAGGTTTTTCCTGGTCTTTAGGTAGTCTCCTTCCCTCAAGGTTGGACCTGAGGAGTTTTACCCAGGTCAAAGATTTTCTGTAAATTTTCTGACACATGGTAGCTCTTCAGATTTCTTAAGATGGACACCATGGCTCTCATCCTTCCCCACAGTTTTCTCTTTTCCAGGATAAGCAACTCCAATTCCTTCAAATGATCCTCCTACAGCTAGGAACTCATGTTCCTGTACCCTCCCTAGACAATTAATTCCCTAAAGTGGGGAGGGAGGGGCAAAAATCAAGAGGGACCTTTCTCAGGAGCCCAGAAATGTCTACTTGGAGGAAAGAGAAGGGAGGCCATGTTGCATTCTCAACTTCTCTCTCTCTGTGTGTCCAGTCTTACCCTTGACATTGTGGTTCTCCAGCTGTCCCTAATCCTAATACCCCAAAAGCAGCAGGACCCCAAGCAACCACCTGACACTGCTGCCAAGTCTTTGCGCCCCTCTGCAGGGCCTTCCTTTCCCTTCCTGCAGGGCCTAAACTTTGTGGAGCTCCACAAGAAACAAGCCCACTCCCAGGATCTTGATCTTGTTCATTCCTGAAGAACCCAGCTAGTGAACAAGAAGGCCTGATGACTTCTCTTTCGTTTGTCTGGCTTTCTTTCTGGAGCTCCTTCAGCTTCTTCAGAGACCAGTCAGGCCCACGGATCTGATAGATGCTGGTTTGAGGAAAAACGGGATCTGCTTCCACTCAGGAAGGCAAGCTAGCCACCTAGAACTCCTAGGGGCCATTGCAACATCAGAGGTGGGGCTGGACTCAGCGGCAATCCTGGGCCAAAGACTGAGGTCTGGCTCAGAACCTCAGAGGAGACCAGGTACCCTAGCAAACCCTTCAGGAGATGACAGAGTCAGAGGTAGTTTGCAAGGAAATGAGGCAGAGAAGCATCCTCTCTGGCTGCCTTCCTCCTCCCCTGCAGACTGCTGAAGAGTCGGAATGTTGCCCTCTCTCCCCGGGGTGGTCACCTGCTTCGTCCCCACCTGGGCCCTGGGCTGCTAAGGAGGAGGTGGAGGGTGGAGAAGGGGCTGGGGAGCACTAGCTAACCTTGGCGTAGAATAATGCGCAGAAGGAGCAGGCAATAGGGCCCCCTTTCCCGCCAAGGGCCCAGTGATAAAGAAAGGGGAGGGGGCAGCTGGAGGCCGGCTGTGGGAGCGAGAGAAGGGGAGTACAGAGAATGTGCTGTGTCAGCCGTGTGCTCTGCCCTGAACTAACAACTCCCTCCCCCTCCCCTCCACCCCTCCCCCTTCTCTTTCCTCCCTTCCTTCACAGTCGCGGTCTCCATCGCCCTTTCTTTCTGTCTTTGTCTCCTTCTTTCTTTGTCTCCCACTCTTTCCAGTGGTCTCTGTTTCTCTTTCCAGCTCACTCTGTCTGCCTCTCCAGACCCCCTTCCCTTCTCTGCGCATGCTCTCCACTTCTCTGCTTGTGATTTCCTCTCTCTGTTTGCCTTTCTCCCAACCTGTCTCTTACTCTAGCTTTGGACTTCTCTCTGTGTCCCCGTGTGTGTCTTTCTGTATCTCATTTCTTTCTTTCTGTCTCTTTGTCGCTCTGCTTCTATCTCTCTCCCTGCCCGCTGCTTTCTATCTCCCTTGGTCTCTGCTTTGCCCCCTCCTCTGCCAACTGTCCCTCTGTCTCCCAAGAGGCTTTCAGCAGCTTCTGAAGCATCAAGGGTAAAAACCCCATCCCCCCGCTGGTCAGCTCCTCTCTGGAGAGTGGCCGGCCTGGAGATGCCTTTTCCAGCCCGGAGAAAGAAGGAGAGAGGGCAGTAGAAGGTCACCTGGGAAAGTTTGCCCAGGAAAGACTGAGGGGAAGAAAGCAAATAACCTTTTGGGTGTCTGATGAGCCAGGCATGGTACCTAGTGCTTTCATAAGTCCTTTACTTTATCCCATGACTCTTTTATCTCCATTTTTCCAGGTGAGGACACTTAGATTCAGAGGGAGAAGTGACCACCCCCCCCCCCCCCCCAGATCACACAGGGTGGCAGCGGCAGAGTCGCTGGGATTAGAACGCAGGACTTTCTGTCTCCATTGCCTGCAGGGAGATGACCTGTTCTTTCGCTGTTCCAAGCCCACCTCCTGGAGAAGGGAATGGCACACCACTTCAGTATTCTTGCCTTGAGAACCCCATGAACAGTATGAAAAGGCAAAAAGATAGGACACTGAAAGATGAACTCCCCAGGTCAGTAGGTGCCCAATATGCTACTGGAGATGAGTAGAAAAAATGATTCCAGAAAGAATGAAGAGATGGAGCCAAAGCAAAAACAACACCCAGTTGTGGATGTGACTAGTGATGGAAGTAAAGTCCAATGCTGTAAAGAGCAATATTGCATAGGAATCTGGAATGTCAGGTCCATGAATCAAGGTAAATTGGAAGTGGTCAAACAGGAGACGGCAAGAGTGAACATCCACATTTTAGGGATCAGCGAATTAAAATGGACTGGAATGGGTGACTTTAACTCAGATGATCATTATATCTACTACTGTGAGCAAGAATCACTTAGAAGAAATGGAGTAGCCTTCATATTCAACAAAAGAGTCTAAAATGCAGTACTTGGATGCAATCTCAAAAATGACAGAATGATCTCTGTTCCAAGGCAAACCATTCAATATCACAGTAATCCAAGTCTATGCCCCGACCGGTAATGTTGAAGAAGCTGAAGTTGAATGGTTCTATGAAGACCTACAAGACCTTCTAGAAATAGCACCCAAAAAAGATGTCCTTTTCATTTTAGGAGCTGCTGCTTCTGCTAAGTCGCGTCAGTCGTGTCCGACTCTGTGTGACTCCATAGACGGCAGACCACCAGGCTCCCCCGTCCCTGGGCTTCTCCAGGCAAGAACACTGGAATGGATTGCCATTTCCTTCTCCAATGCATGAAAGTGAAAAGTGAAAGTGAAGTCACTCAGCTGTGTCTGACTCTTAGCGACCCCATGGACTGCAGCCTACCAGGCTCCTCTGTCCATGGGATTTTCCAGGCAAGAGTACTGAAGTGGGTCGCCAGTGCCTTCTCCATCATTGTAGGAGACTGGAATGCAAAAGTAGGAAGTCAACAAACACCTGGAGTAACAGGCAAGTATGTCCTTGGAGTACAAAATGAGGGCAAAGGCCAACAGAGTTTTGCCAAGAGAATGCACTGGTCATAGAAAACACCCTCTTCCAACAACACAAGAGATGACTACACATGGACGTCACCAGATGGTCAATACCGAAATCAGATTGATTATATTCTTTGCAGCCAAAGAAGGAGAAGCTCTATACAGTCAGCAAAAACAAGACTGGGAGCTGACTGTGGCTTGGATCATGAACTTCTTATTGCCAATTCAGACTTAAATTGAAGAAAGTAGGGAAAACCACTAGACCATTCAGGTATGACCTAAATCAAATCCCTTACAATGATACTGTGGAAGTGAGAAATAGATTGAGGGGTTAGATCTGATAGAGTGCCTGAAGAACTATGGACAGAGGTTCGTGACATTGTACAGGAGGCAGTGATCAAGACCATCCCCAAGAAAAAGAAATGCAAAAAGGCAAAATGGTTCTCTGAGGAGGCCTTACAAATAGCTGAGAAAAGAAGAGACGCTAAAGGCAAAGGAGAAAAGAAAAGATATACCCATTTGAATGCAGAGTTCCAAAGAACAGCAAGAAGAGATAAAGCCTTCCTCAGTGGTCAATGCAAAGAAATAGATGAGAATAACAGAATGGGAAAAACTAGAGATCTCTTCAAGAAAATTAGAGATACCAAAGGAACATTTCATGCAAAGATGGGCACAATAAAGGACAGAAATGGTATGGACCTAACAGAAGCAGAAAACATTAAGAAGAGGTGGCAAGAATACACAAAAGAACTATACAAAAAAGATCTTCACAACCCAGATAACCACGATAGTGTGATCACTCACCTAGAGCCAGACATCCTGGAATGCTACATCTAGTGGGCCTTAGGAAGCATCACTATGAACAAAGCTAGTGGAGCTGATGGAATTCCAATTGAGCTATTTCAAATCCTGAAAGATGATGCTGTGAAAGTGCTGTGCTCAATATGCCAGCAAATTTGGAAAACTCAGCAGTGGTCACAGGACTGGAAAAGGTCAGTTTTCATTCCAATCCCTAAGAAAGGCAATGCCAAAGAATGCTCAAACTACTGCATAATTGTACTCATCTCACATGTTAATAGAGTAATGCTCAAAATTCTCCAAGCCAGGCTTCAACAGTATGTGAACCATGAACTTCCAGATGTTCAAGCTGGTTTTAGAAAAGGCAGAGGAACCAGAGATCAAATTGCCAACATCTGTTGGATCATCAAGAAAGCAAGAGAGTTCCAGAAAAACATCTACTTCTGCTTTATTGACTATGCCAAAACCTTTGACTGTGTGGATGACAACAAACTGTGGGAAATTCTTCAAGAGATGGGAATAGCAGAGCACCTGACCTGTCTCTTGAGAAATCTGTATGCAGGTCAGGAAGCAACAGTTAGAACTGGACATGGAACAACAAACTGGTTCCGAATAGGAAAAGGAGTACGTCAAGGCTGTATATTGTCACCCTGCTTATTTAACTTCTATGCAGGGTACATCATGAGAAATGCTGGGCTGGATGAAGCACAAGCTGGAATCAAGATTGTTGGGAGAAATATCAATAACCTCAGTTATGCAGATGACACCACCCTTGTGGCAGAAAGCAAAGAACTAAAAAGCCTCTTCATGACAGTGAAAGAGGAGAGTGAAAAAGTTGGCTTAAAACTCAACATTCAGAAAACTAAGATCATGGCATCCGGTCCCATCACTTCATGGCAAATAGATAGGGAAACAATGGAAATGGTGAGAGACTTTATTTTTTGAGCTCCAAAATGACTGCAGATGGTGACTGCAGCCATGAAATTAAAAGACGCTTGCTCTTTGGAAGAAAAGCTATGACCAACCTAGACAGCATAATAAAAAGCAGAGACATTACTTTGCTGACAAAGGTCCATCTAGTTAAAGCTATGGTTTTTCCAGTAGTCATGTTTGGATGTGAGAGTTGGACTATAAAGAAAGCTGAGCACCAAACAATTGATCCTTTTGAACTATGGTGTTGGAGAAGACTCTTGAGAGTCCCTTGGACTGTAAGGAGATCCAACCAGTCTATTTTAAAGGAAATCAGTCCTGAATATTCATTGAAAGGACTGATGCTGAAGCTGAAACTGTAATACTTTGACCACCTGATGCAAAGAACTGACTCACTGGAAAAGACCCTGATGCCAGAGAATATTGAAGGAGGGAGGAGAAGGGGATGACAGAGGATGAGATGGTTGGATGGCATCACCGACTCGATGGACATGAGTTTGAGCAAGCTCTGGGAGTTGGTGATGGACAGCCTGTTGTGCTGCAGTCCATGGGGTCACAAAGAGTCAGACACAACTGGGCGAGTGAACTGACTGAAGGCCACTTCTGAAGCCCATGCCTACTTCTGTTGATAGTTCTTCTCTGGGATGCTGGTCTTGGGCTTTCCTAGAAAGGGACCCATTTGAAGACCTACTGGAAAGGAGGGCTGCTGAGGTTTGAAGACACCCTGAGCTAGCCTCCAGGACAGAAACCCCCAGGGCCTCTGGGGAGATGTGGCTGACAAGATATCACTTGTCGGGTAAGTCCAAGCTGGGAGGACCCTTGTCCTTGTTCTAATCCAGCCCCTTTCACAGCACAGAGAGGGACACTGAGGCTCAGAGAGGAGGAGTGAGCCCAAGCCTTCTCAAAACATACCCTCAGGAGAAGAAGGACAACATTTGAAGAAGGGAATTATTAGTTTAGCATCAATAATGTGAAAATTCTATGCAAGCAAATACATTCCCACCAAGCTATCTGCAGCACAGCTATGGAGAAGGCACCTGTGGAAAAGCCCAGGCGACTGCCTGTGCCCAGTCCCTTCCTGTCTCTGGGGCTTGCTGGGGTGTCAGGGTCTGTGGCCTTGGACTTGCTGGTTCCTTCCCTGGCGGGGTTCAGTGAGCACCAGCCCAGGCTTGCAGTGCAGCTTGTTGGGAAGAGAACAGTTCCACTGAGACAGAGACAAGAGAGAAAGAGAGAGATGAAATGAGAGAAAAAGATCAAGAAAGAGAAGGGATAGAGGGAAACAGAGGCAAAGAAGGAGAGGCAGCAGGTGTGAGCAGGTGAGCAGGGCCTGTGTGGGCCTGGAAGGAGCTACTGCATTCTTCCCTGCTTCTCAGGGCAAAGCAGACCCAGTCCTGCCCAAGGCGCTGCCTCTGACAGTCTCCAGGGAGCTGTTCCCACACATGATCTCATTTCGCTCCTCACAACAGGCCTGTGATGTGGGCGGGCTGGGATAATTTTTGCGCATTTGCCAGAAGAGGAAACTGAGGCCCAGCAGAGCAAAGCCATTTGTCCAAACTCTGGTGTAGGGAGCCAGAGTCCAACCCAAGGCCTCAACCAAGCTTCTGGTGGCCTTTGCCACTTTTCCCATGGTCTACTCTGAGAGAGAGTGACGTGGAGTTCCCCTGAAGAATTCTCAAGTGAAGAACAAGTAAGGTAGAGAAGCAGGGAGCCAGACTCCCTGGAGGGCATTTAGAAGGAGAGAGAAAATGATTAAGGGAGCAGAGGGATTGGCTGCAAGGGGGAGATGAAAGGAGCCAACAGACAGGGTTTGGCTGTGGGATGAGTCAGGCCAACGGCCTCCTGAGATAGTGATCTACAAATATCTCTGAGGTGTCAACAGCCAAGTCGGCTTCAAGGAGGAGTAGGAAGAGGAGAGGAGGGATGGGAAATGGAGTGCATGGCCACTCAGCATACGGACTCTCATCTTGGGAACTACGAACTACACTGTAAGAGGCAGGCTGGACAGGGGCAGGGCCCTGGAGAGCGGCCCTGGAGACCACAGGGGACAAGAGTAGGAGCCCCTCCATCCCAAGGGGAATGCTGACCCCACCCTTGCCCCTCCCATGGAATAGGCCCATTTTCTGCCCCCAACCCCAAAGTTGGGCCCTGAGCCAGCTTGGGTTTCTTCCATCTCTAATAGGACCGACTGTGAGCAAGCACTGCCTGCTCCTGTCCTGGGCCTGACTGTCCATCTGCGGGCACTGCCTTGGGGCTGTTGGTAGCCTAAGGGTGGGAACTGTGCAGAGCAGAAGCCCACCTTCCTATTCTCGTTCCCCCCTGCCTCCCTGGGGCCCAGGTGCCAGGAGGCCTGGGCAGTCTGAGCAGGTGGAGCCCCACTTCTTCAACTTAGAGAAGTGGCCACATGGTGATGCTGCCCACAGAGGGCAGAGGCCAGTGCCTGAGCCTTACACACACACCCCTTCCTGTGCTCTGCCCACTGTCTGATGAGAGGTCCAGGGCACTGATCCTGCTTTCGACAGTTGTGGAAACTGAAGCTCAGAGAAGTAAATGAGGTTCCTGAGTTTGAGATGAAAATGACACCTGGAGAAAACAGAGGAAATGTGATGGAAGTTTCTTTTCTTCAGGGATTAGAAATATTGTTCCACCCCACCACCAACCCAAGCATACATAAACCTCTCTCTCTCTCTCTCTCTCTCTCTCTCACACACACACACACACACACACACATACACACATATATACATGCAGGCATTTCCTCTGTGCTCCCCACTGGAGTAAAATGGAGGAACCTAGGCAGGGTTCAGAGGGGACCAGAAAGGCCTGATATGCTTCTTTCTGTGTGATAGCTCATTGCTGCCATGGCTTTGCAAAGTAAAGCTTGTGATTCCATTTCACAGATGAAGAAACTGAAGCTTAACATGATGAGGTGACGTACTGACGCCCTCACAGCTACACAGTAGTAGAACATGGGCTCAAACTGGGTCTGTCTGTGTCCAGAGCCCGTGCCCTTCAGAGCAGGGGCATTTTCCGGTCAACCCAGGATCCCTACCCTGGAGATGCCCTGGCATAGCCCACACTGGCTACTGGGTGGCTGAGAAGACCCAGAAAGGAAACAGAAAGACAGCAGGGATGGGGAGGCAGGCATAATGGGCATCCATCACCTGTTACAATAACTCCTGTCTTCAAAGTGCTTCCAGAGACATGCCACACAGACCTCACCTAGAGGAGGAACAAGAGGGAGAGAGAGAGAGGGAGGGATTATTATCCTTATTTTCCACACAAGAAAAATGAAGAACAGAAAAGGGAAGTGACTTGTTTAAGGTCACACAGCTAGACTATGGAGGGTTTTTTCTTTTTACTTTGCAACCCATGATAAAGCAAACAAACATATGTATTTGTATATGCATATGTGTGTGTATGTAAACATAGGTATATGTTAAATGGAAACAAAATTTCATGAAACAATACTGATCCTTACTGCATGGATGTACTCTATTTCACATTTTTAAAATCCTAGTCAAGGTTCATGGAATGGATTATAGAACTTGCTAATCTGTAGTTTGCAAAAGACTGCTTGGAGCAAGGTGGGGAGGGGTGGTGGTGACAGGTCACAAACTCAGTTCTGCCTCGTCAGAGAGGACTCTTGGGTTGTGCTCTGCTGCTTCATTTTGAAAGAGATAAGAGAACAGACAGGGCTTAGTCAAGCTAGGAGATGGTGTGATGGTGGAAGGTTGAACTGGGGCGCTGTGGCTTATGGGGCCAGAGTGAGACCTGGTTAGGGCTTCCTGCTCCTCTGGGCAAAGGTTAAAGCCAGAGGAACCTCAAAATGTTGTTCCCTGAGGGTACATAGAGCCAGCATGCTAATATTGATGCCTAGTAGGATAGGGCCCATGACAGAAAAGAAGGAATCTGTTAGAAAGGGAGGTGGATTCATCCTGTGAGAGGTGTGGCCCTCACATATGCGCATGCGTACCTATACCCCCCCACACACACCAGAAAATTTCCATTGCAACCCCCTCACAGCAGTGGGAGGTTGGGGTTTGACATTCCCTCTCCAATCTGTAGTGGGTCTTGGGCCCCTGCTGTTAGAAGGGGAACAGCTGCCCCATCCACAGTGACCCTTGGTGACCTGGGTCTCTCAAAGGGCAGAGATAAGTGACATCTTTGGTCCAATCCTGGCTCACCAGAGGGACCCATCTGGGGAGGGGATAGTGCCTGGTCACCCTAGGAGGAGGTGAGCAGGACTGGCTTCCATAGTGAGGGAGGGTTCAATCCCACCATGGCCCCTGGGCACCGTGAATACAGAGTTCAAAGAAGCCAGGGAAAAGACTGGGGGTGGAGGACTGGAGACCTATGGTCTCACACTCCAACATCCTCCAAAGGATGATGGCTTGAAGGCACAGGAGGGATGGGAGCAACAAAATATCAGACTTGGTTGTTAGAACTGCCTGGAGTCCAGACAAAAAAAAGAAGGTATTAGTAGTAAAAGAACTACCAAGAGGATTTTCCAGTGGAACTCAAAAATGGGAAGGTCATACACCAAAGCTACAAACTGGGGCAGACAACAAAACCATAGGAAAATGGAGTCACGGAGAGGGAAAGTCAGAAGGTGGTGAAGCCAGCAGATAGGCCCAGGAGCACTGGCACTGGGGAGGGGTGCAGTTTCCCTCATTCCAGTAGGCAGGATAAGTAACTTCTGTCTGCCCATTTAGGCTCCCTGCTGGGAGGGCTAGCTGTGCAGCCCCTTCAGAGCCACCCAGAGACCTGGACTCGGAGACCACAAGATCCAAAGGAATGGCCAGGCCTGCTGCTCTGGGATGACAGGGAAGAAGCCCACAACCTGGCACCCAGAAGCAGTTGTGACCAGGAGGGAAGAACAAATAGCGGCAACGGTGCACCAAAGAGCAAAAGAGGCCGATAGAGATCTGTGTAACTTATTAGTTAAGAATAAAGGTTTTGGAGTCAGACAGCTCTGGCTCAAAGTCCTGGTTTGGCCACAGGCTAGTTGTGTGACTCTCAGCAAGTCATTTACTCTTGCTGAGCCTCTGTTAGCTCACCTGTAAAATGAAGATGAGCATACCTCATGCCTGTCTCACAGTGGGTATTGTGATTCCATGATAATATATGTAAAGCACTTATACAATTCTGGGTGCATGAAAAGTGCTTCATAAATGGCAGTAATTATGATTGTCACTCACCATTCACACTACCTACCTCAAGCAAGGTCCCCACCTCTGTGCCTTTACTCAGGCTCTTCCACCTGCCTAGAAACTCCCTCACCTCATCACCACAGGTTCAAATCCTGTCCACGCTTCATGGCCCTGCTCCAAAATGACCTCTTCCACAAAACTATCCCTGATTGCCTCTCAGCTGCCCAGCTCCTTTTCCTCCAAAGCTCTCAATATTGTATCTGTGCCTCTTTTCTGGCACTCGTCAACTGCCTTTTATTAGGACTATTAGTGTGTCTTACCTCTCCCACTGGACGGGCAGCTCACTGAGTGGAGAAAGCACTGCTCTGACTCACTGCAGTGCCCAGCCCAGTGACGCTGAATACACTGTTGTCTTTTTAAATGACTTCATCTTCAAGTCCAGATTCCTGAAGACAATTGCAGATGTGACTCTAAGAACTCATGGAGACTGAAAGATTTGCAAATATAGCATCAATTTTCCTAAATGGGGGAAAGGTAGACATTGGTGATATCGAGCCACTTACCTTAGTCTGGAACTTTGACAAAATTCTCCGGTGAACCATCAAGTTGCTGCTTGTCAGGAAACCTCCAAATGAAGCTGGGAAGTGAGGAAGCCATGCCAGGGTTACCTGGGCATCACTCTGTTTTCTGACTACGTCGGTCTCTGGAGTTCAGCAAAGCTCTGACAAGGAAGCTCACACTGTCCTTGTGAACAAGTTGGAGAACTGTGGGCTGGAGAAGTTTCTATGTATTTGTATTTGTAGTATTTTGTAGCTGAACAATGGAACTTGAAGTGCCCTCACTGATGTCACTCAGGAAGGAATTAGGGTCCTGCATCTCCATCCCATTCTGTGCATCAAGGTTATCAGTGACCTAGAGGAGGATGCAGAAGGCCTGGTCACCACCAGATTTCCCAAGATTCAAAGTTGTGAGGCTCAATTAATATGCTGAATTGAAAAATGAAAACAAAAAATATTCTCAACAGACCGGGAACAGGGGCCAAAACCCATCAGATAAAATTGAACAGAATTCAGTGTGAAATCTTGCTGTGAGACTAAAAGCCCAACTGCACAAATATAGGCTGGGGAGACAGGGCTTAACAGCCACACATGTGAAAAAGTCCAATGGGTTCGAGTTGACCACAAACTTCACAGAAGCCATCAGTGTGACATGATGGCAAAAAAGCTTGTGAAATCTTAGGCTGTATAAATAGAAATACAGTTCCCAGATGGAGGAAGGTAATAGCTCTACTGTACCTTGCCTATCCAGACCACGTGGAATATGGGGCCTGACTGTAGGCCCCACATTTGCCAAGGCGCATTGATAAACAACCAGGGCAAGTCACCCAGGCTAGGGAGCTGCAAAGTGTGAGAAATAGACAGAGGAATGGGGCCTGTTGATCCTGTGCAATGGGGCCCCTGAACCTTGGTCTGAAATAGCAATGTTGTGCATGGGTTCAATCATATTGAGCACTCACTTTGTGCTAAGCACTATGTAGAGGACTTTACGGATGTTGAACCCCCTCAGTGGAGTCACCATCCTCTGACTCAGAGAAATGGAGTAACTTACTGGAGGTCACACATCTAGGAAGTAACTGAGCAAGTGCCTAGCCCAAATCTGCTTGACTCCAAGTGAAGTGAAAGTCATTCAGTCATGTCTGACTCTTTGCAACCCCATGGACTGTACAGTCCACAGAATTCTCCAAGTCAGAATACTGGAGTGGATAGCTGTTTCCTTCTCCAGGGGATCTTCCCAACCCAGGGATGGAATCCAGGTCTCCCACATTGCAGGCAGATTCTTTACCAGCTGAGCCACCAGGGAAGCCCAAGAATACTGGAGTGGGTAGCCTATCCCTTCTCCAGAGTATCTTCCCGAGATCCAGGGTCTCCTGCATTGCAGGCAGAGTCTTTACCAGCTGAGCTACCAAGGAAGCCCTGCTTGGCTCTAAAGATCTTCCCTAGTAGCTGCTATACTGATTTTTGCCTGGAAAATCCCATGGATGGAGGAGCCTGGTGGGTTCCCAGATGGGGTTGCAAAAAGTCGAACATGACTGAACGACTAGCTTGGCTCCAAAGATTATGCTTTTGTATGAATAGCTAAAGGCCAACACAGGGCAGAGGAAACAAGGGTAGTCTGTGTGGCCCAAGTAGGCATATCTGGGATCTGTGGGTGCAGACTACTGGAAAGTATGATTTCAACTCAATACACACCTGGTTTTGGAGTTTTGCTTTGTTTTGATCTGTTTTGCTTTCACTTTTTATTATGAAAAATTTCAGATGTAGGTAAAGGTAGACAAAAATAGCTTAATGAGTTCTCATGTACTTACCAGTGACCCACCTTCAATAATTAGCAACTTGTGACCAATCTTGTTCCACTCCCATCCCTATCCACTTCCTATCCAAGGGTTATTTTGAAGCAGATTGCAGACATCCTATCAGTATATAAACAGGGATTTGAACAGTCAGACCTATCTTGAGATAAAACTGGCATCTGGGAAAGAGAGGGAAGGAGCATATTGAGCATGTTGTCACTAAAGGGATAAAAGTATCTCTGAGGCCATTCTCCATTCATACATACAGAGATAAGCCACAGCCAGCTCCCTCTTTTGCGAACATAACTGATTGATGGAGGCAGGTCAATGAGCAGAAGCTGATGCTGCCACCTGGGCAAAGGAGGCTACCAGGAGCATTGGCCTTACAAAGCCTTCCTCCAGGGGCATAAGCTAGGGAGCCCCTCTCCAGCCTAGAGCTGGCCCTGCCCTACTCTTAGTACTCAGGGTCTGCTCAGAAAGAAAGGGGCATATATTTCCCTACCCCCAACACACACACACACACACACACTTACATACTCACATACCCTATTAGAGTCTTTGGAAGGCATGTCCTTAGGCCACCTCTCACACCTTGCCCTGGAGCCTGGCATGAGTCACCTCCTCTCCATGGACACTTGGGCATAGGTTTTCATGGGAGCCAGCCATGGGAGCAAGCAAACTTCAAGGCTTCAGGGGCCTCCACCCCACAGCCTAGCCTTCGCTTCTAGCAGGTGACTCCTCTGGGCCCAGCCTGCCCCCTCCCAAGGCCCTTTAAGCATGGCCTTTCTTTATCAGCTCCTCCCTCAGCCTTCAGTAGCCGCTCCCTACCCCACCTCACCATGCAGTGCCAGATCAACCAGGGTAACAGCACTTGACCCAATCAAGATCCAGAATTCCCTCAACTTTGGCAGGACTCTGGCCCCTGACCTGAATGGACATTTCCATGTCAATAGCAAAACAGGGATACAAGTTGGTTTTGACGGATCCCTCACTCACATGACTATGTTAGTTCATTGATCTTTGACTAGAGGGATTGGGCTCCCAGGGATCTCTCTGAATGAAGAATAATGGCAATTAACCTTTTAAATATGCAAATATATTTCCAGAGAAGGTAGTGGATGAGATAGCAGTGGATAGAAATCACATGATTGGCAATATTGGTGGTTGTTGGTGATAACAGTGGTGGCACAAATGTTAAAGTTAAAGCAAGTTAGGACAGTGATGTTAGATCTTATTAAGTTGGTGATAGTAGTGATGAAAGCAGCAATGGTGGCGATGAAGGTGGAAGAAATCATAGTGGTCCTAGTTATGGTGGTGGCAATGACTGAAGGTTTGGGCTCCAGGCAGCTGTCTTTGGTGATATGAAAAATGCTTCCCACAGCAATTCTAAGAACCAAGGCACTTTCTGCATGCTTAGAGCCTGTCCTGAGAGCAGTCCCCTGGCCAGGAGTTTACCTGAATATTCAAGTTCTAGAGGTTTGTCATGATGACATCTGCTCAGTTAGGTCTCACTGCAGGCAGGAGAGTAGACCATATATATGACTTCTCTGGGATTCTGGGCCAGGATTCTGTGGCAGACCAGAGAGTAGGTTCAGACTCATACTGGACTCGGGCAAAAGAGATACTCTACAGCACATTTTATCCATCTCATCTACCCCTTGGTGTGGCTACACAAAGACTCAGTCAGGGAAAGCACTGTACCAGACTCTGGGCTTCTCTTGCAACTGAAGGCTCTATAGTGGCTGAGGGACAAGAGACTGGATCACCGATGGAGGCCAGGAAGCTGTTTTTTGCCCCCAGGAAGATACACTCCATCATCCTGGGCTAGAAGCCTGTCTGGGAGCAAGATAGGTTGGCCTCTAAATCCCCAGGAGTTAGGCCTCCTGAATTGATAGCCTGAGGCCCTTTGGACAGAAAACCTGATTTTGGAGGCCATGAGGAGGGTTTTACCCTTGCAGTAGCTACCCCAGGATCAGTGATGCCAAGTTGGTCTTTCTGGGGAGGGCCCACCCCACCCTACTCATTCTTGGGTGGGGAGTGAGAAAAAGAGGGTTTTCAAGGCAGACAGATCTAGGTTGAAGTCCAAGCTCAGTTACTTCCTAAATTTGTGCCCTTGCTCCACTTTGTTGTGACTTAGTTTTCCTCATCTGGAAAATGGGCTCATAATCTGGATTTTGTTGTTGTTGTTGTTGTTGTTGTTTGTTTTTTTCAGAGACATCTATGACATATTTCTACACTGTGCCTATCACAGTTTCCAGCACAGAGTGGACGTTGTGTGACTATGAGGAGTTCCTTTTCCTCCCTCTGAACTTCACTGAGAAATTAGTGCCAGTGCTCAGGACTAAGGGTCCAGGAAAGCCCCTGGTTTTGCCCAAGAGAGACTCAGAAAAGCTCTTTGCAATTAAAAGGTCCCTGATACATACCTGTGTAAAAGCCCATGGAGAGTGGGGAGGAGCTGGGCTGCAGCTGAGCAGTTCAATGAACATCCCTGCACCATCATGGCAATAAAATGCTTTGTAATCACTCGAAAAAAATTCTCTTCACCCACTTCCACTACCTACTCTGTGCATCCAAATATCCTCAAGTAGGAAGCTAGGTGGCCCAGAGCCTCGAGTTGTCACCATCTGGCCTAATTCACTGGGAAAACTCCAGGTTAAGCATTGGTCAATAGTGAAGTCTCCCAAAATGCCAAAGGGTGATGAGGTCTATGTGACTGGCAGAGAGAAGAGTGACTCTTTCCTGATAGCTGGCCAAGGAAAGGACACTGTGTGCTTTCTTCTTGCTCTATGGTTCTCTGGCACCTCCTCTAAAGCCCCTCCATCCAGCTCAGAACATATGTTATCAGCTAATGCCTCATGCATTGTTGGTAGGAAACTTTCTACTATTTACCTTGGCGTGTGTATATGTGTGTGTGTCTGGGTGTGTGCTGTCTCTTCAAAGTAAACCACAAGTCTCCCAAGAGCAGGGGACACATCATTCCTTCTTTCTCCTCACAGCACGGGGCTAGGCACCTAGAAGGCTTGGTTCAGCTCACTTCTTGCCTCTGTGGTTGAGCAGCTGCTCAGAGTCCTTCCAAAAAGTATGAAGATTTCAAATCCTTCCTAAGCTCTGGGTCTCTGGGCTGAGGGGCCTTCCTGGCTCCACTGAGATCATCACCCTGGTTCTTTCTTTTTCTGGGAAAATCTGTACAGGCCTCTGACCCGAGATCTCTTGGTCTTTCCAGTGTGTGTCTGTGCAAGTGTCTCTTGTGAGTGAACGTCTTCCAGTTTCTGGGAAATGAGGGCGGGGCCAATGCAAACATTGCAACTGAATAGAATCTTTGTGGCCTAATGATTTCGGAAAACAATTTGCACGGCAGGCTTATTATTTGGAGGATGGGAACCAGCTGTTCTCTCTCTCCCTGGCAGCATGATAAGGAGAGGACCAGAACTGCAGTTAGAGAGACTGAAATTTCTGACCTAGAGTTACAACAGCATCCTCTCTAGAAGCTCCCAGGGCCAGTCATCTTCTCCTACAGCTCCATCTGGCTGAAAGTTTCTTCTCTTTGGAAAGCCCAGGGAATAAGAGGACACAGGATAAGTAGCAATGGACAAGGCATGAACTGGAAGCTGTAAATAACAGGGCCATATGAAGCCCTGGGATAGAGATTTGGGACATCTTGGATGAGGAACACCTTCTAAGAGACTGCAAGCGGCCACATGCTCAGTTGCTTCAGTCGTGTCTAACTTTTTGCGATCCCATGGACTGTAGCCTGCCAGGCTCCTCTGTCCATGGGATTCTCCAGGCAAGAATACTGGAGTGGGTTACCATTTCCTTCTCCAAGGGATGTTCCCAACCCAGGGATCAAACCCGCATTTTTTATGTCTCCTACATTGGCAGGCAGGTTCTTTACCACTAGCATTACCTGGGAAGCCCTAGCTAGTAACCATATGGGGGAACTATTCCTCACTGAAGGCCAACGGTGTCAAGTACTCTTAAATCTATTCATCTCATTTAACCTTCAAGTCAAGGCTTTGAGGTAAAGGGTTTATCATGCCCATTTTAGTGATGAGGAACCCAAGGTTCATTTGGATAAGTGAAGTGATTTGTCCAAAGTGACTTCCACACACAGACAGCAAATGACAGGGCTGAGATTTGAGCCTAGGTCTAACTCCAATGTCAGTGCTCTCTCCATTGCCACACAGACTTTAGTGTCTAAAGAGAACAGTGACAAAAAGCTGGGCCACCTCTGCTGGTAAGGAGGGAAGAGGGTAGCATCTCCCCACTGGTGCTTGCCAGGAGCAAAGCTGTGCCTCAGGCCAGGCTTCACAGGTGAAGCTCCTCAGGACGCATGCACCCTTGGCCCTTGATGCACCAGGTTTGGTGCCTGGGCTGGCTGGGGCAGCCTCTATACTAGAGCCCTTTCTGACTCTGAGGAAAGCAGGTGTCAGGGCGCCAAGCTCAGGAGTGACTGAGAATGGACCTGGCCCCACTTAAGGTAAAGCTCTACCAGGGCATCTGGGGCTTCTGCTAATGCTGAGGTAGTACTGTCTGAGATAAGATGGCTGGTCCCCACTGTCACAAAGCTACTGAGAGGCCAGACAAGAGAAAGTATGTACTAGTGCCTAGAGATGGTAGCATGCACCTGGGTACTCATTAAGTGTTGGAATCTACATGGCCAAATGAAACATTATGTGGTGAGGAGACCTGGGTTCTTTGCCAGGGGCAAAAGGGGGAGCTGGAAATCCACAGGACCTGGGCCCTGGCAACTCGGACCCCCCTTCCCCTCCCTCAAGAGGGTGTCTGCTTTCTTCTGCAAGCCACAAGCAGCGAACTCAGCTCTCTTTCTATGTTTCAGCCATCTCACCTGCTCTGCCCTGCCCACCAGGGAAGATATCTCTCCTCCTTCCTGTCTCTGCAACAAATCCACAGTCCCTTTTCTGTTTTAAGGACTTCACTACTCTGGACACAGAAACAAGTTGTGTCTGTGTTGGGGGAGGTCACCAAAATAACAACTCTGGGGAAGCCTCAAAGGGTCAAGAAAGTAGAGCTTCAGTTGCCCTTGGCATTCACTGAAGTTGAAATGGATCAGGGGCAGCCATCCTCAGAGGCATTTCCCAGACTCATTTTCTTTCATGGTCCCACACACACTGCTTGTAACTCCATTCTTTCCCTCTTTTATGCCTTAGCTTGGGGATTCCATATTCCCCAGCAAGGTGCTCCTACACTCAGCACCCATTCCTATCCCTCCTTGATATCAGTAGGCCCCACAGATAGCAAAGATCCTCTTAGGGCAAAATAAGGAGCATAGCCATTCCATCATTCACATTCACCCAAACTCAAGTGGGTTATTTACATGAACCCTGGAATGGCAGTACTGGGAGGGAGCTTACAGATCATTGAGGTCATCCTTCCTCCATGTCCTTACCATATCAGGGAATAGAGAAGGGAACTGAGGACCAGAAAAGGGAAGAGAACTCCCCAGGATCAAACAGTGAGTGAGAGACTGTGCCACCAAAGGCCAGGGCTCCTGAAGGTTTCAAAGGCCCTTGGATCTTGCTGCTTTGGATCAGACTTTCCAACTCTGGAAACCAGTAGTCTGAACCCTGGGGAGCCTTGGAGGGTGCAACAGAGTCAAGTCCCGCCTACTTTCTATGGGGAGTTTCAGAGGAGGTTTTCCCCTAGTTGAGGGGTGCCTTAGGCAGTCCCTCACGTCTCAGAGGAAGGAAATTTCCATCTACTGCTAGCCTACTGCGTGCAAACTGCTCCCATGTGTGTTCTTTTCATTCATCCTCAGGACCAACCGGCAGCATTATTATCCTCATTTTACAGGTGAAGAAAGGAAGTGTCAGAAATGTGAAGGGAGACATATGTGAATAGGTCACATAGCTAGAGAGTGACGTTCGGGGCCTGGAGCCTGTGCCCTGTGACCTCCATCCCACTGCCACAGAGGGCTCCTCAGAGCTCACCTCAGGCATGTCGCTGCTGTAGCCCATGCTCTTTTCCTCTTCCACTTCTGACCCACCTCCCACTCTCCGGGTGTGACCTGGGGAGGAGTGGCTGGTGAGGAATCCAAAAAGCAGTGCTCCTGAGAACAACTAGGTCCTGACTCAGCCACCTTTGAGTACCTTCAGCACACTGCAGAACCAACATCGTGTGTGCGTGCGTGTGTGTGTGAGATAAGCTGCATGTCTAGGTCAGTTTGTGGTTGTGTATGAGGCTCTGTACAAGTGCCTGAGTCTTGCAAGGCTTCCCTGGTGGCAAAGAATATGCCTGCAATGCAGAAGACCTGGGTTTGATCCCTAGGTTGGGAAGATCCCCTGGAGGAGGGCATGGCAACCCACTCCAGTAGTCTTGCCTCAAGAATCCCATGGACAGAGGAGCCTGGCAGGCTACAGTCCATGCAGTCACAAAGAGTCAGACACGATTGAGTGACTAACACTATCATTTTCTAGGTCAGTTCGTAGTTGTGCACGAGGCTCTGTACAAAAGCCTGAGTCTATGCATGTGGGGTTCCATTTGTCTGGGTTGAAAGAGACGTCTAGGAACTGTGTGTGACTGTGTACATGCCTCTGGCCACATGTGTCACTGCATTTGTGGATGTGTATTTCTTTGTATAAACATGTGTCTGTCCTTCATGCACCAGCAACCATGTGTGTACCTGATTGTAAGCAGGTTTGGATCTATGCAGTGTCCGGGCATGACTGTGGTGCTTATGCTAGTATCTGTGCCTGCTGACACTGTGATTGGTGTGGGTACCCAGGTGGGCAGAATACCATGCGTGTGATTTATATAGTCACTGTGTCCACAGGCACATGATTGCCAGGGTCTCTTTGTGCAGCTAGGGAAAAGTCAACACACCTGTGTCCAGGTCTGGGGCTCTGTGTGAGGACATATGTATGCTGTGCACACGAGTGTGTCTGCACATGGATCTGCAGCTGAGAGTACCTGGTACATGTGGAGCTCCGGGCACACCCAGGCCGAATGTCAGTCTCCAGCAGTGAGGCTCAGCAGTCCCTAGCACCCCCAGCGCTTATGCCCTGCCTCCGTGCCCAGGAATCAGGACCCATCGGGTGTGAGCATCCCTCTTACACCCTGCCAAGTGCACTAATCCCCCTGGGGAAGTCATTACCAACAACCGTACACAGCTGGAGTTGCTTAATCACTCTTAAGAAATTTCTTTATAATCTGAGTAAATTACTTTAATTACTTGCAACTACCAATTAGTGTTTGAAGGTTTCCCTTCCAGAGAAACAAGTCTCCTGTTCTGGACTTCCAGGCCCCTCCTCCTCCGGAGTTAGGGCAGCTCACCTGGCCACCCCTCCTACCAGGCGCCAGGCTGCCCCCTCCTCTGCCCACAGGGCCTGGCCACAGTAGCCCAAGCCCAGGCTTGGCTTCGGTGGGGGGAGGGGGATGGTGCTCAGTTTCTCAGTGGCGCCCCAAGCACTTTGTCCTGACCCCAGGGCTCATGCCTGAGGAGGAGGCTAAAGCAGCAGCAGGCCCTAGCTTAGCCTCCCCCAGCCCACCCCCAGAGGCCTGGCTCAGTTCTGGTCTTGTCCTGGGCTCTGCTGCCAATGGGCTGCCTTCTCCCCAGTCACGTGGTAGGCAGGGCAAGCGGCCGCTGCCTCTCAGTTTATTGCATTGGGAAGGGTACAGTGGGTGCAGGTATTTTAGGGCCAAGCCAATCTTCAAGTCAGGCTGCTGCCAGTTTCTCTGAACCCCCAGATGAGGCACTGGCCCTCCCCAGATTCCAGGGAGAGAGAGCCCCCTGGAAACTCCCAGAGAGAAAACAGTGTGCTGTAAGAGGAGGCAGAGCACTGGCATTAATTGCTGTACTGGTTCTGCTTCACCTTGGCAGCATGACCTTGAGCAAGTCACTTTCCTACTAGAAGCCTCAGTATCCTTATATGTAAAATGTGGAAGGTGAGGCTGACCCTCATACTTGGGTGCAGAGATTAAATCCCTGCTATGGTGCCGGGGACCACCCAGGAAGTGCTAATTCCCCATATGTCAGGGGCAGTGGCCACTGAGAAACAAGACCCTATTGCTCCCTTCGAGGAGCTTCCAGTGTCATAGGGGAGGTAGGACATAGGGAGAAATAACCAGAAGAGAAGGAGAAGTATGGTACTTGCCCTAAGAAGTGAAAGTCACTCAGTCGTGTCTGACTCTTTGTGACCCCATGGACTATACAGTCCATAGGATTCTCCAGGCCAGAATACTGGAATGGGTAGCCTTTTCCTTCTCCAGGGATTCTTCCCAACCCAGGGATCGAATGCAGGTTCCTGCACTGCAGGCAGATTCTTTACCACCTGAGCCACCAGAGACACATAAAATATTGAGGGTGGTCAAAAAAATGAGAACAGAAAAGGAATGCTTCTTTAAGGCAGCTGTTTCATTTGACCCTCAGCTCACCTCCTTCACCCTTCCCTGGCTTCATTTAGACCCTGGACACCTGGGTGGAGCATCTTCATGTGCCTGGATGCTGTGTGCCTTGTCATATAGGAAGGTATGAGATATCCCCCGGGGCTGCTCCTTCTTATTTGAGTGCCTGTGTGTGTGTGTGTGTGTGTGTGTGTGTGTGTGTGTCAAACTTGGAGGAGGATAAAAAAAGTGGGTGAGGACAAGGAAAGAGAAGATGCTGCCAGGGAGTAAGGTTCCTGCTTCCTCTTCTCTGCCAGCAATTCTCTCCCTCTGCCCAGTGTTGGGCAGCAGCCCCTGTTCACAGAACACAAGGGACCTACCTCCTCACCCACTCCTGCTTAAGGGTTCCCTTTCCATCCACTCAGTCACCCCTCTCCATCCATGACACAGCTTCCAGTTACTCCTCATTTCTTCTGATCTTTATTTGGACACAGTTCTCAGAGCTTTTATTCCTTCCACATCCCATTAGATTGCCCCCATGGTGCTGACAACTAGGTAATGTTAATGTCCCTTGTTTTAAGGAGGTGGAAACTAAGGCACAGGGAGATGGTAGGACTAAACTAAAATAAACTGTGTTGCAAGATAAACTCTTCAACCCATAGCCCCCTCACTATATGGCTTGGCCTCTGGAGGTCCCACTAGCCATCTGAGGGGCAGGCCTGGGAAGGCCTGGAAGGGAAGGCAGCTTCCACGCCCGGGATGCTGGGAGCACTTGGGTCCAGCCCCACACCCTTTTCTAAGCTTTAGTTTCACTGCCCTCCCCTTGCACCACCTCAAGGAGATTAGGGAACCAGCAGCCTCCTGGGTAGGCAGGAGGGCTGTGGGGGTTAATTAACTGTTTCCCAAAAAGCTTTGAAGATGAAGGCTCCTCTTGGCGGGGCAGAGCAGGGTTGAGCAGGCTTGCAGAGCCACCAATGAATTGGGGCGCCAAGTTGTTATTAAGGAAAAATCCCCAGCTTCTGGCCTCCACTCCACCCCCTTCCAGGTGCTGCCAGTGGGCTCCTCGCTTAGCAAGCTCTCCGGATTCCATGCCCTACCATGCCTGGGCGTGCTCTCTGGAGGTGTGAAGCCCTGATGGAGGAGGGGGCAGGACCTGGTCTCTGGCAGGCAAGTAGGGGAGCGAGAGGAGGGACCTCAGGCTGGAGGCAATGCAGGTCCCAGGGGCCATGCAGAGGGGAGGATGGAGGCACCACCTAAACATCTAGCCTGTGAGCCTGTCCCAGCTTGATGTAAGCAAGGGGGCTGTGGGTTTCCACCTTGGCTCCCCCAAGCCAGGATTTCTTCACAGTCTGCCTATATGAGGACCAGATCCACAGGTCCAGAAAGATGGCTCTTGATTCAGTGCCCTGTGTCCTCAGAAGACCAGAACTGGTGTTGGAGCTGTTTTACCCCAGGAGAACCAGGTAGAAATAGACATCCTCTCACCTGCAAGTCAGAAGTTTTCCATCATCACCTCCTTGCTCTCTTCCTTACCTTCCTCCCTCTCTCCCAGTGCTCCACGACCGCTGACTCTGTCCTCAAGCTTACAGTCTAGGTGGGGGGACAGAGTTGTAATAAGATAAAATATAACTATTTAATCCAGCATTCCTCTTCTGAGCAATTATCCTACAGAAGTTCTCACACGAGCACAGTGATATATTAATACACAAAACTGTAGTGTAGTTTAAGAGGGGCAAATTGTACACAATCTAAGTGGCCATGATTAGGGTTTAATAAACTATTAATAAATTAATAAACTATAGGTTTAATAAACTATTCCATACTATGGAATCCAACGAGGCTGTTGAAAAAAATAAGATAGACCAACACAGGCAGAATGGAAAGATGCCCCACACCTACTGTTAAGGTTAAGAAGTAAGTTGTAAAACATGTGTGCGTGTAGAGTAAGACCCTCTTTGTGAAAAATGAAACCAGTTCTACACCTCTGTATTTACTTATGTCTGTGTGCATATGGCATAGAGCAAATTTCCAGCTCCCCCCACCCCTGGGGTATTGCTCCTGGCCTGAAGGTGGGCCTAATGCTTCTTCATTAACTTTTGTCTTCTTAGCCCAACAGTAGCAGACGTACAAGGCAAGAACAAGAAGAAAGCTAGTGCCCTGAGCCAGCCCTTTACAAGTACCAAACACGTGTGGCTAAGTTCTCCCCAGCCGAGGCTGCCTAGTACCTCCGGAAGCCATCCGTCCAGACCCCCGCCTCCACAGCAGATGGCTTCCTCCAGCGCCTGTCAAGCAGGATCTTCCCAGAGCTGACAGCATCTACCCAGCCTCTGGCAAACATAGCTCCCTTCCCCAGTCAAGGGCCGGGAGTCTACAAGGGAGTATATCAGGCCCCCGAGAGGGAATCTGGGAGGCCAGAGGTAGGGCGTCAGCCCCCACAATCTGGTGGCAATTGAAGGAGGGAGGGTTCAGATGGCACCCAGACACTGAACTGGGTCACGCTGAATGGAAAGAAAATTTGTAGAGACTCCTGGAGGGACGGTCTCAGAACTCATAGGAGCTGCAGAAGCAAATCCCCTCCGTGCTCATCCCAGCCCTGAGACTCTGGTAGTATTACCCCCATATACAGATGAAGATCTGCAGGCTCAGAGGCAGGGTCATCTACCACCAGCTGGCTGGCTGTGAACTTGAACCCAAGATTCAGGTCTTACTCTCCTCCCTCGCCACCCCATGGTGTTGGGGGGAGCAGTCCCCCGCTGTCTCTCAGGATCTGCCTCAAGAACCATGTATCAGCAGCATCCTCTCGAGCTCCCCTCTTCCTCCTTTCCCTCTCCCAACTCTAGAACTCAATCCCCAGCAAATCTCTGAGCTCAGTTTATAAAGCGTGCTTGAGGCCTTTGGTGAACTGTGGTCCCTGAAGGGCTGGCTGGGACCCCTTGGCTGTAGGAAGGACTGGGAAGGAGCCTCAGCCCTGGGTGTTATGGGGTGGGGCAGGGGAGAAAGCCAGGAGCTCCTCTGATTTTCATTTCTTCCCTGCATCCTAGTACCCATCAGGCAGTACCAAGGCAGGCTAAGGCTGCCTGAAAAAGCAGAGAGAGTAGAAGATGGCTGCAAAAGAGTATTCTTTTGGCTAGAAAGAGAACTCCCAGGTTCTCTTGTTACCTGACTATCGAAAGTAGCATGCCTATTCCCACCCTTCATCCCCACACCCACCAAAACTTCCAGGCCATAGCAACCAAGATCAGGACAGGAGTCCCTTCCAGTCACTCGGTTTCATCACCAACTCCTGGCTTCTCACACCAGCTAGCTCAATCGCTCCCTTAGGGAGATGAGTCTTGGGGGACTCTTAGTGGGTCTTTTGGGGGCCCTAGACAGGTGTAGGACACCAGATAGGTCTACACTATCTCTCTGTGGCCATGGCCTGAGGGATTAACCTTTCTCTGGACTCAAAGCTTAGATAGAAATCCTTGACCTGTTCTCCTTGACCCATCAGCCATGTGGCAAAAGTGAGAATTTCAGCCTGGGTGAAAGTCCCCTCCCACTGTTGCTTGACTGAACTTCTAGGAGCTACACAGTGGCTGGCATGCTGGTGGCAGGGAATAGGACAGAGAGATTGATGCATCCCAACTCTGCCCCTACTAGCTGTGACTTGGAGTAAGGCCCTCCCCTCCCTAGCTTTCCATTGCAATCCCACAGGTCACAGGGTTGATGGAGGTTCCAATGAGTCAATGGATGTAAATAAACTGTGTAACAATAATAATTTACTGGATGCTCACTACGTGCCAGGCACTATTCTAAGCCCGTTTTGGATATTAACTCATTGAAGTTCCACAGCCACACTATGACCTGGGGACCTATTGTTCTTGCAAATTTATAGAGATTTTGAGGGAGGATATAAGAGACAGAGAGATTAAGTAACTTGCCCCGGGTCACAGGGCTAAGGAGGAGCGAAAGAAAGAAAGAGAAAACTTGCTTAGTCGTGTCCGACTCTTTGCGACCCCATGGACTGTATAGCCCATGGAATTCTCCAGGCCAGAATACTGGAGTGGGTAGCCTTTCCCTTCTCCAGGGGATCTTCCCAACCCAGGGATCGAACCCAGGTCTCCCGCATTGCAGGCGGATAATTTACTGGCTGAGCCAGCTAAGCCAGGAGTTAAACCCAGGTGGCCTGGTTCCAGAACCTTCACTCTATACCACTGTGTGTATGTGTGCTCAGTCATGTCTGACTCTTTGTGACCCCATGGACTATAGTCTGACAGGCTCCTTCACCTATGGGATATTCCAAGCAAGAATACTGGCGTGGATTGACATTTCCTATTTCAGGAGATCTTTCCAAGCCAGGGATCAAACCCATGTCTCTGGCATCTCCTGCATTGGCGGGGGAGTTCTTTACCACCGTGCCACCTGGGAAGTCTATATCACTGGGTCATAGACTATAAAAGACTGCCTTGGCCTCACTATTATTTTTTAATAGCTGCCTCTAACTCGGGCAGGTTGCAGCTGGAGCTCTTCAGAGAGGGAACCGGAAGGAAGATTCATAAAGGAGAAACCATGTACCTGCTTTCTCAAAGCTGGTGGAGGCCTTACTGAAGGCTGCAGAGGTTGGCTCCACCCCTTGCCCTGACTATTGGCAAGGATCCCTTCCTTGGCCACAGTCTTGGACTTGGAGGAGCATCTGGGCAGCTCCCATCTGGGGGAAGAGTGGCGGGGCCGGAGCAGTGGGTGAGCTGCTAATCAGAAGCAGGGGGCCTGCTGGGCGCAGCCCGACCCCTTGGCTCATGCCTCAGCAGCAGCCAGCACCTGATGAAAAGGCGCTGCTCCAACCAGAGCTACCGGTGGCGGCAGGACACTGATGGAGGGCCAGAGAAGCCCCTCCCCAATGGGCAATTGCCCACCACTCAGCTTTGATAGCCAGGTCCAAGTAGCAAGTCCCTGGCCAGGCAGCTCCTCGGGCATTGCATACATTCTTCCTGGCCAAGAAGGAATGCAGCAAGCTAACAGGATCCAGATGTGGGACTGCATTGGGCTTGAACCCCAAATACCAGCCCAGCAGCTGGAAGACCTGGGGAGACACAGGAAGGCTTATGGGAACTCCTGGCCTCCTGGAGGGCCTGGAACCCAGCCTCAATCCCCTCGAGTCATTCTCTAGGGGTGTAGGGGTTGGGCTCAGAACCTGGACTCGGACCTCTGCTCCCTCTTTTGATTTGGGCTTCATTCTGACCCTCAGTCCCACCCCCACCCATGGGAGTTGGAGAGCCCAGTGGGTAGCTCAAGAAGGCGTTTGCAAGGTCCTGTGCTCCTCTTCCAATCAGAAGCCCCATTCTCTCATACCAGCCAGCTGAATAGCCACCCCTGAGCTGGTCCTCTTTGTTGAGGGGGCGGGGAGAAGAGAGTTTGGTCAGCCATCAGGCTCAGCGGGCACAAGACCTAAATGCCAACTCCAGCACCACTGTATCCTAGCATCATGGCCTCAGGCGTGTCAGTTTTCTGAGGTCAGTTATCCTATCCCTACAATGGGACCATGTGCAGGCAGTTCTACCATGTAAGGAAACACAGACCCTGGCCCTGAAAGCTGAATCTGGCAACTAGGGGCACAGAGGGAAAGGAATACAACTCCCCAGGGAGCTCTGGAAGGTGCCATGGCCCTTCACTTTTACATGCTTCTTTCACCCTCAGGGCCAGACTGTGCTAAGCAAATGAAAAGGGTGCCTGGGACCCTGCTGCTGGAGCTAGAGGGTGGGGAAGAAAATGAGTACAGGCAAGTCTGGGGGCCTTCTCAGACTGATTCCTTTAAGAGCTGCTGCCACTCAACCCAAGGCAGTGCGTTCATCAGTCTGCTTTGATCCCAAACTCCATGAATATGTGGCAACACAGAGTGCTGGATAAACGGTTTGTAATAGAATGTGATGGGCTCTTAAAAGCTCTCCCTATCCCCACAGCTCTTTTCCAGCCTCCAATGATCCCAGAGAGCCTGAAATTGCACCATGAGCACTTTACAGTAAGTTATTATTTGCCATTGACACCACAGTGTGAATTAGTTGATTAGCTGACTGGAGAGCTGGGATGGATGGGGCGGGGAGGGGGGTGGTGCGTGCGTTGGAGAGATTGTGTCAGAGGCTTGCAGACCTGCCTGGAAGGGTACATCTGGGCCTGACTCAGGTACAGGGGAAAGTAGTGCCAAGCCCCCAAAATGCTGGACACAGGTTGAAGAGCTGATAGGATAGGGAGACTGCATTTCCTGAGGCACTGGACTGGGAAACAGAAGACCCAGGTTTGAGTTCTGATATTGCCACTGATCAAATTGAGTGAGCATGGTCGGTCATGAACCTTTTCCTGAGTTTCGAGTTCCCATCTGTGTACTAGGGAGAGATTGCCCTGGATGGCGACAAGGCAGGTGGAATGATTTCTACGTGCTATCTTAAGGAGAGCATTCAAGGATCTGAATTTCTCTGAATTTCTCAGACCCAGCAACTCTGAGCTGGGTCCTGCCTAAGGATTCCCTGTGGTCCTGAAGAAGGGGAGGGAGCAGAGCCTTAGGAAGATGAGCCTTAGGGGCCACAGGAGTAGGGAGCAAAACGTTCCTGCTTTGTAGGATACCCAGTTCCTCATCCACACAAGCTCAGAAAGGTAGCTAAAGAAAGAGGGGAGGAAGCAGAGAGGGAGTGAGAGGGCTAACCCCAGTCTATCCCCCTCACTGCATTCGCTTTTAAAATAAAACCCATTTATATATAAATGTTGGCTTGATGCCCAGTCTCTGTAGAAAAGCTTTTCTGTATTAAACGCTACAATGAATTAAATTAACCATAATGATTTCTTTGTGAATGAAAACCTCTCTCTCTCTCTCTCTCTCTCTCTCTCTCTCACTCTCTCTCTCTCTCTCTCTCTCTCTCTCTCCCTTCCTCCCCCTCCTTTCTGACATGGTTTTGATCAGGTTTTCCCCTCCCTCCTCAACTCCAACACAACCCAGCACCCTTTCCACTCTGCCCTCCCCAATCCCACCAACAGCACTGCCTTCCCCGCAAGTGACCAGTTCTGTAAAGCCCTTCCCAAGGTTAAACTGATGGCTCCTGTGGTCCGATGTGAAGCAGGAATTGGTCAGCCCAGGGGGGTCCCTGTGCACAAATAGAGCAGAGGGTATGGCCTGGGAAAACACATGCCTGCCAGGGCTCCTGTGTGAGGCTTTTCCAGCTTCAGGATACCTCCTTGAGCTTCACTTTCCTCATCTGTAAACTGCAGTGAGTGGTACTGAGTCCAGGAGACTGATAAAGGGAAAGTGGAAGGGGGCACACACATGGGGGAGGGGGCTGTGGCACTCAGGAGAGGAGTAGATGTGAGCAGGGATATTCATGGGGCATGCCCAAGAATTCCTGCATCCCAAAGGCATCTCCAAGTGTGGGCCCCTGGACTCTGGCCTGTGCTTGTGTATGTAGCTGTGTGTGTGCCTAGTGGAACACAGGTGCATGGGAGTCTTGATCTGTGGGGAACCCACCTGGGGCTAAGCCCTGTGCATGCAGAGAGAAATCAGAGGAGCTCTGCCTTTGGGCACGCCTAGATGCTAGGCAAGGACGACTTAGAAGAGGGGCTATGACTCCCAGCTATCAAGAACTGGGGAAGGCTGCTTGAGGATGGTAACTTTTAGCCTGGGGACTAGAAAGTGGGGCCCCGACAACAAACAATCTTCCCCATGGACACAGACCTTTGTATTTCCAATGCCCTTTTACAGGTATTATGTCATTTCTCCCACACATCCTAAAAAGTATGTGCTATTATCCCCACTTTAGAGATGAAAACACTGAGGATTTCAGGCCTCTAGTATGAGTCAAGAAAAGACGCTGATGCTGGGAAAGATAGAAGGCAGAAGAAGGGACGAGTTGGTTGGATGGCATCACGGACTCAATGGACATGAGCTTGAGCAAGTTCCAGGAGATGATGAAGGACAGAGAGGCCTGGCGTTCTGTAGTCGATGGGATCGCAAAGAGTCAGACACGACTGAGTGACTGAACAACAAGTACCAATCAACTCGATAACCATGGACTGGCCCCAGCCCACTCTACGCATTACTTCTCTGCCAGGCCCAGTGGCCCTTGGCAACCACAGCCAACATGATGACCACAGTCCTCAAGCTGTGCCTCATGCAGCCTTCTTCTGCTCCTTCGCCACCACCTCACATGGGTCAAACTTTGGGGGAGGACATCCTTTCTGTAGTTCAGTGTCCCCATCTGTACCATGAGAGGTACTCAGAACACAAGCCACATCCCTGAAAACCACCAGGCCATTGCGTGTCTCTGGGTCTCTTCCCACACAGCTTCCTTTGCTTCCGTGTGGGCCTCCCACAACCCTACTGACCCTGTAAGTCTCCTGGGTGCCTAGTTAGAACTCCATCACCACCTGCCTCACACTCATTCCCTGGACTCTGAGCACGACACCTCAATAAGACATTCGACGATTGGTTGACATGTCATGTCTGGGTCTCCCACCAGGTGGTGAGGTCCATGAAGGCAAGGGTGATCTCTGATGTATTGCTGTTTCTCCAGGACCCAACACAGAGCCAGACGCCGAGATGCTCGTGGAAAGAATGGGGAGGGGGGAGAGTCTTTTCAATGCAGAGTAGACTGAGGTATTCATAGCCTTCATTTCCCCCCCAAAAAAAATGTTGAAATAGATGAAGATTTTATGATAGTTCTATGATGTATCAGCTTTGAAAGGGTGGAGTCAAAGGCAGGGGGCTGCCATCAAGGGAAAGCTTGAAACAGGAAGAGAAAAGAGTGTGCTATGGCTGGGGCTAGTGATAGGAAATGCATAAGTCCCAAGTTGATGAAGTCTTCCTACCAATGCTGAAATGCCTCTGGAAAAATCAGGTCCTGGCAGCAATGGAGCACAACAGGCAGATGCTGCAGGCTCCCAAGGGCCAACCACAGACACAAAGGCAGATCCCCTTCTAGGAGCTGGAATCCTCAGAAGATTTGTTGCGAGAAGACACGGGAGTCGAGTTGCAAGAGAAGTGAAGAGCAGGGGTGTGAAAGAAAGTCCTGCTACTACATTCTGCCTTTCACTCCATCTTCCTCGCCCTTTAGCTGGTGGGCCCTGACCCTGCCCTGGGACTGCCAGGGTTGCCCCTGGCTCCCAAATGCACAGACATCTAGCTCAGGCAGAGGAGAGATTGCCAAGCCCATCTCTGGGCCTCCAGCCCCTCTGAGGCTCCTCCATGGAGGGCGGTCATGGGGGCCACATGGGAGGGAGACCGGGCAGTTAGGCTGGCCCAGAAGAGTTTGGCAGGATGCCAGCGGGCCTGCCCTGGCACAGAGATGTGATCGGATGGCCGTTGCAACTGGTCTAATTGCTGTCTCATCTGCTCTCCCAAGGGCTGATTCCAGAGCCAAGCAAAGGGAGGTTTCTGCTGGGAGACTTGAGGGAGCCTGAGGAGAGGTGGAGGGCCCGGCACGTTGAAAGGCCCTGACAAACCCCAGCACGCCCAGGGCAGAAACCCAACTTGCTGGGGTTGGGGCGGGAGGTGGACAGGAAGCAATGAAAGCAGAAGGGAAGGGCCTAACTTTCCCATCATGTGCTCTTGGTTGCCCCTTGACCCTGTGTCTCCTCTTGCTCCTTTTCCCAGGATCCTCACTCACCCTTTCCCACCTCCCTACCTGCCCTTGTCACCTCAGACCACTGCTGTCAGGCTCCCATCCCCACTTCAGCTCTCACCCTGTCCCAATAGATTGAATTACAAAAGTCAGTGGATACTTTTCTATCCTTAACTCCAGTGTACCTCTCAGCCAAATCTGATATGTGACCCCCTTCCTCCTGCTTTCTGAAAATCTCTATGTCCTAATTCTATCCTTCCTATTTAGATGCATCTTCCCTGGTTCATCCTCCTACCTCTCCTACCTGCTTTTCTTTTTCTCAGTCCCTTTCCCAGGCCCCTCTTCTTCAGCAGCCCCCTCTTTAAATGTTGTGTTCCCCAAAGTGCTGCTTGCAAGCTCATCTCCCCCATAGATGCTCTCTAGGCATGCTCAGGCCCTCCTGTGGTTTCCAGTACCTCCTCTGGGCAAGTGAATTCCAAAAATCACCTCAACCTGGACCACTCCCCCAAGCTACAGCTGGGATAGACATTTACCCAGTGGTCATCTCTGAAGACAATGCAGAGCCACCTTGCCCCAAATCGAACTTATCACTCTCCCAGGCCACACTTCTAGTCTCATATATCAATCCACTCAGGCTCTCAAGCTAGAAACCTTCTCTCCTCCCTCTCCCTAACCCCTCACATCTAATTAATTACCACGACCTGCCAATTTTACCTCCTTAATAGCTCTGGAATCCATCCCAAGCATTCCATCCCTACAAACACTGCCCTAATTCAGGCCTTTATCATTTCTCTGCCACCAGAGTGCGACCTCCTCTGACCAGCCTCCACACTGCAGCCAGAGAGCCCTTTTCTGCAGACATATCTGAGCATGTAGTTCCCCAATTAAAATCTGCCAGTGATTCCCCCATCATGTCCAGAGCAGATTCTAAGTTCCTCAGCCTGGCACACAATGCCCTGTAGGATCTGGCCCTACTCACCTATCTCACCTCTGAGCCTTGGCATGTACTGTGCTTTTTCATGTCACACTGGTACTGTCAGCCTCCTCTTCAGGTGACAAACTCCAACTCACCTGGGCAGCTTGGTGGACTGGATAAAGCTATAGGTTAGGGAGCCTGACTGCCTGACCAGGCACTTTCTCAGTGCCTTAGTTTCCCTAATCTATAAAATGGGGATAACAAAAGTTTTTCTCATTAGGTTGTATTCATCTCATAAGGAAGTAAATTAGATCATGCTTGTAAAGCACTTAGAACACTGGCACATATTAAGTGCTGTATAAGTGTTAGTTGTTATTAGCTATTATTCCCCCTTCAAGGGCCAGCTCACACATTACCATCCTTGCAAAGCTACCTCTTCCTCTGAGACTAAGATAAGTGGCCTTCTTCTGGGTCCCTAGAGCCCTTGCTAAATTCCACTGTGGCACTTGAGATCATCTGCCTACTGCTTGACCTTCCTTCCCTGCAACATGATATCAAGCACTGAGGTCTATTTATCTTTGTATCTCTAGCGCCTAGCTGAGGAGTTTTCATTTGAGCCTCCAAATGACATCCAGCCGGATAGTACTAATATCTCCATTTTGCAGATGAAGCAACTGAGGCTCAGGGTGGTAAAAGGAAATTTCCCAAGATCACACAGCTAGAAATTGACAGAACATGGATTTAAACCTAGGTCTGTATTATGCCAAACTCCCTGATCATTATACTTTATCTAACTGCCTTGTGGGAGGGAGTCTTAAAATCTTGTCCTGGAAGGAAGGATTAAAGGAACTAGTGGGTGCCTGGAGCAGAGATAACTCAAGGGCAAGGGCAATCATCTCCCACCCATCTGTTTGAAGCTTACCGGTGCTTGTATGTGTGTTTCAATAGTGGTGCCAACGCATGTGTTGGACATGTGTGCAATGAGGTCATGCCAGAATGCTAGGGAAAGAAACCCAGAGATGAAGACCTTCATCTCAGAGACCCTACTTACTTTTGTAAAGTCCTCAAGAGTTTACAGAATGCTTTCCCATCCCATTTTGTCCTTTGATCAACCTCACACACCTGGAATGAGGTAGCCATGGCTCACACAGGGCAGTGACTTACCCCAAGTCACCCAGCTCCAAAGTGACAGAGCCAGGACTCCAACATCTAATCAATACGTAACAGTTTCAACAAGCTCCATTCTGTTCTAGTTGGAAGTCTGAGGAGAATGAGACCTTGGCTGGGGAGGGTTCTTCCCTTAAAAAACGGATATGTGAATACTGCAGTGGTTTGAGGATGGCCAGCCCAGAGGATTGAAAGACAAAAGAGGAGGTCTTTGAGACTCAGTATTCTCATCTATAAATGAAAATAACATCCCCAACCTCATCTGGTAAAGGTAAGTCTAAAATGAGGTGATGTATATAAAACAATCAGACAAATGCCCGTGCATCTGCAGGCACTTAACAGATACAACATTTCGTCTGAATTCTTACAATATTTGAAACAGTGACAAAGGTGTTGCAGGAAAGTTAGTGTGTCAAGAGCCAGGCAGGGCTGGGTTTTGAAATACCACCTCTGACCCTTAGCAATGGTACGGCCTTGAGGAAGGCATGTAACCCCAGGAGTCTTTCTTGCATCATTCACATCTGCCTTATGAAATTGTTGTATATGAGAGTACACGTGTGGAATCCTGGCACAGGGGCAGGCATTCATAATGGTAGACACAGTGATTAAGACTTTGGAGTCATACCGCCTGGATTTCAAGCCCAGCTGCATTATCTACCAGCTGTGTGACCCTCGACATGTCACTAAACTTCTCTGTGCCTTGGTTTCTTCCTCACAGAGATAGTTGCAAAGATTAAATGAAGGAATACATGTAAATGTTTCGAACTGCTTCTGGCACAGAGTATGTGTTGGTGATTATTGTTATTATGAGACAAAGGCCTGAGAAGAATGAAATAACACCCCCTCCCCACCTCTTCATGAACAAAGACATTAGTTGAAGCCAGTCAGAACAGATTAATAGGGTTCCTTTCATTCAGCTTCCTAAAGGCTCAGAATGACCCCTCAGGGGCTGGGGCCCTGCTTGTAGGGGTTGCTGTGAGCAAACCAAATTTTAGCCAAGATGCCCCAGGCTCTCTCCCAGATTAGGCCAGAGCTGTTGAGAGCCATTGCAAAGGCTTTGTTGGGCTTGGAGAGCTCAGAAACCTGTTACCTGACATCCCAACTCCCTCCCTATGGGACCAGAGGTGGGAATTCAGAAATGATGCCATCATTCTCACACCTGACTCTGGAACTTATGGCTACAGCGGCTACAGGGGTTTGGGTTTAATGGGCCCAGAGGCAGCAGGGGGCAGGGCAGGACTGACTGCTGGTGCCTGGGGTCCAGGCCTAGCTGGCCAAGAGCAGGCAGTGCCCCCTGAAATTCCAGTTCTGACTCCATTTACAACAGGCTTCCTGGAGACCCACTGCATTTTCCCCTCCACTGCTCTAGGCTTTCATAGCTTCTCTGAGCCCAGGCCAGGCCCAGCTAGGCCTTTGGATTCCCAAAAGGAAGCGGGAGACCCAGTCCTGGCCCCCTTGCGTCACTGATCTGGCTGGGGCTGGGCTCCGCAAGACTTTAACGGTACAAAGCTGCAGTCGCGAGTAAGTGACCCCTCCCCGCCTCGGCCCCCTCCCCATCCCAGCCCTGCCTGGCCCCACCCCCAGTGCCGCGTGGAGGGAAATCAGGAGAAGCCAAGGAATTGTTTGTAATTAGTGTGTTTTTAAAGGCTTTTCCGTGAGCCTTTAGCAGATTTCAGGGGAGGGCAGTTTGCCAGGGAGCATTGAAATGGAAATCCTGTGTTCTGGCCCAGACCCTCTTAGAAGGAGATTCTTCCCAGAGAAAAGGCCAGAAACCCCGCCCCCCTCCCCCAGGTCCCCATACGCTGCTGTGGTCAAGGAAGGCGGGACTCAGCGATGTGGGGCGGCTTTGTGGAAAGGCTTTCCTGCCCACAGGCCCCAGCTCTGCCTCAGGACACCTCGGTTCAGCCCCCACATGAAAGGCTGCTCCACAGGCCCCCAGCTCCTACTCCCCCCCCACCCCAGGGGCACATCCGTTCACCTCCCCCACGCAGAATAGATAAGCACCCGCTTTCCCCACTCTCCCCAAAGGCAAAGCAGTGGCCCTGGAACATGGCACCTCCAGGGTAACCTCCTCTGAAGTTACCCAGAGGTCATGTGTACAAGAAGCACATGAACAGAACAGAACAGTCCCTCCCACCTAAACAGCATTTTACAGTTTGCCATGCCTTGGCACTCCCGAGATCCAATTATACCTCACAGCAACACCTTGAGTAGATACTGTCTAATGTTACGGGTTCACAGAATGCGGCTGGGGTCATGACTTGCCCAAGGATTTTTAGCTAGCAGAATAACAGAGCTGAGTCTAAAGCCAGGGTCTGGAGGGTGCCTTCTTCCCATCCCCACCCCAGGCTGCCTCTTCCACAAGCTGGCTGACACGCAGGCAGGACTGCTCTGGTGCAATCCCTGGGCCTTGTGGTCTGGGATCATTTCCTGTGGCCTGAAGTACTTATTTGCAAGCTGTAAGGACTGCCCGGTTTCTGGAGGCCTCGATGAATGCTTCCAGCTGGGAATTTAACCTTCTCAGACCCAGCTGTGGCTCTTGCGAGCTCTCCAAGTTCTCACCCATTTTCCTAGACCCCCCTGAGGTAAATCAGCCATGTATGGGTGGGGGACAATGTATGGAGTAGCACTGAACTGGGACCCAAAAGACCTGGCCCTACCACCCACTTGCTCTGTGATCTTGGGCAAGTCCCTTCACCTCTCTAACCTCCAGTCAAGACTTAGAAAGTATGCTTCCCTGCCTGAGTTCCAAAGCCTGGCTTCTTGTTTTCATTGGAATATGAATGGAACTGACCTCCCCTCCCATAGCTCCTCCACATCTCAAGGTCTTGGGAAAACCTGGAATTATTGCATGTGACAGCTAGCTATGTAGGCCCTTGAGGCCAATGAAAGTTGCCCCCTGCCACTCCAGAATTGTACAGAGGAGCAAACTGAGGTGCAGGAAAGGGGAGTGACTTGCCCAAGGTCATCCAGGGATGCTAATGCTAAGGTTATGGCATGGGAGATTTTCGTCTCCCCCCAGCCCCACTAAGCCATTCCCAATAAAATACTACTACTACTAAATGCATATTTCAAGTCCTATGTAGCGTGAGTAAAAGCATCTTCAGAAAGCTTTGCAATTTTTCTTTATCTGTAATACCCATCCTCTAAAGAATCACAGTGTTTGCTGGCATCCAGAGATGCCCTGCCTTCCACTGGATGGCTGCCTTCCTGAAGGCCCTCCTGGTGGGGACACAGCAGCCATGGGCTCCTTGCACTCTCTCCAGAAGTCTCCTCTATGCGTCTGTGAACACGTGCCATCCCTGGATCTCTCCTTTCAGCCCAGGGCTAAGGGCCCTGGGTCTCTCACCCACAGTTCTCCTTAACTAGGGGAGGTTTCTTAGACACAGCCCCACTCTCCTCCACTTCTGCCCTGACATTGGCTCTAGGAACACAAAAGTGCAAGGAGAGTCTGAGATTTACAAGACAGTAAAGACAGCCGCATTCATATTTCAGAGGTGACTTTGTATGTTGTCCCCTGGTGTCCTCCTTCTGCATCAAGGTAAGAATTTCTGAGCCTGTCCTAGTGCACAGAACGTTGAGGAACTATCACACCTCTAGGTTAGAGGTGCAATAGCCCTTAGAGACCTCAGCTTCTATCCTCTCAAGTTACAGATGGAAAAACTGAGGCCCAAAGACAAAGAAGGGACTTAAAAACCCTGCAGTGGAGCCAGGACCAGAAACCTCTTCTGCCCCCACAGCCAGTGATTTTTTTCTACCCTAGCCCATACCCTGCTGCTTCTTGCGCCCACGTGCAGGCTCAACCATGTGTGCGCTAATGCAGGCTGATGGCTTCTGGGAGGGTCACACATGGAGCCACACACCGGCCCTTTCACTCTGACACATACCCCAGCTGGCTGTCCCCTGATACATATTCCTCCGTCCCCGTTCACCGCCACCTACCCACCCCCCATCCCCTCCACCCTGCATCCCCTCCACCACCCTTGTCCAAGCACGCAGCCAGTCCCACATTGAATCACATGCTCCTCCCTGCCGGTGGCCCTGGGTCTGTCTCTCTTTGTCGATATGACTGTCCACGGCTGCGCAGAGAAAAGCTGGGCTCAGAGGTGCACCTGGGGAGGGGAGACGGGGGAGGGGGGCAGCACAGGGGCACTCAGTGCAACAGAGCTGGAATGTGTGTGTGTGTGTGCGCGCGTGTGTGTGCATGTGTTTATGTGCGTGTGTGCGTGCATGCATGTGTGTGTGTGTGCGTGCATGCATGTGTGTGTGTGTGTGTGTGTGTGTGTGTGTGTGTGTGTGGTAGGTATTTGTATGACTGTAGGCTGGATTCAGAAGTCTCCCCTGGGAGGCTTGGGGCCCAGCCATACCTTAGATAAAGCAGAGCAAGAGGAGGAATCTTTATTGTTTAGAAAAAGAACAGGAGGGGAAAAGAGACAGGGTTAAACAGCCTGCAAGAGATAAGCCCAGGAGTGGAGGCTTATTCTGGCAGAGACCGGGAGCGTCCTGGGGAAGCAGCCAGGCAGATTTCCAGAAAGTGTGAGCTCACGGGCCACTAGACATTAGCCTGGGCTGGGGTGGGGCGTGGTGGAAGTGGGGGCAGCCTCTCTAGAGCCTGGAGGAGAACTGCTGAGCTGGGGAGGGGCCAGGCAGAGGCCTCTAACTACAGAGATGTGAGAATGATAAGTCTCTTGGGCTGGATGCTGTTGGACTGTGCCTGACACACTGTGGGTGCCAATCCGTGATTACTAGATGGACGAATGAATGAGTACGTGAATGAAGGAATGAATGGGTTCTGTCTCCCTTTATCACCATGAAGGAGCCCAGCCCAAGCCCACCTCACAGACAGGGCTGGCTGCATGCAGAGAGGTTAAAGCAACTTGTGCCTCAGAAAACAACCTGAGCCTCTTCCTTGTATGTGCAGTAGATGGGGCCCTGGCTCCTCATCTGCATGGGCAGCAGAGCCCCTCGTGGCCATGTCATCTAACCTCCCTTTCCTTCGGTCTCAGATGGAGAAACCGAGATTCAGATTGGGGCATGAATTTGCCAAGATCCCATAGCCCACTGGTGGCTCAGCCTGAAACTTGGTTTTTTTCACCAGGTATCAGCATCTGCTGTTTCTCCTGGCTGCCACCTGTCTCTGCCACCTCTACAGCAGTGCCCTCAGCCTCAGACTCAATGGTTTCTGGGCCTGGGAGAGCCATGGGGAAACCAAGAAGGGTGGAGAAAAAATAAGAAAGATGAGAGATGAACTGGGGCAGCAGAGGCGGGGCCCCCTGGCTGTGAATAGGGGCCATGCCCCTTGGAGAGAGAGATCTGCTGCAGCCCCTTCTGCCCATCCTGACACTGGTGAGGCTAAGCCAGGAGCCCCTCACTCCCAAAGGTCCACGGGGCAAGGCATGTGTTCCCCACACACCACATGATGCACAGGCATGCACACACACAAGCCCAGGGTATGTGTCCCACCGTGTGACAGAGGCAATGTTTATGGAGACAGTCTCCATCCCCCCACTTCACAGCAGGGCCTGGCATTACAGCTAGAAGGAAGTATTGGGTGGCTTGGGGGACAAAGGCCCTTGGAGTCCACACGCCTGGTGGATATTTTTCTTGTTAACACACAATGCTGCTTGCATAACTGGAACTGGCTAGACAGTGTGAGAAATGTTTAGGGCTTGAGAAAAAGCAGGAGGAATAAATAGCCACAAAGCCACAGGGTCCCATGGGCCGCTTTCCTGAGGACATTCTGCTCCCCCACCCTCCCACACTCACATGAATGGAAGGGAGGCTGCAAAGATGAGACAAGCCCTCATCTCAGCGGCCCAGACTGGCCCTGTCGGCCCACAGGGCTCTCCTCTGTGGGCAGAACCTGAGGTTCTCTGTAGCCTCTCATCTTCTTGCCCAGCTGGCTAAACACTCCACTGCCCCCCAGGCCTGACTCCTCATCAGTTCAGTCTCTAGGCTATGTCCAGGCTGGAGAACACTGGTTGGACAGCTGTCAGGGCTGGGGCCAAAGGGATGTCTCTACACCCTGGTTCCATCTACAGAGTGAAGCCAGTTGTTTCAATTCAGCTTTGACCTTGCCCCAATCTTACCCTGAATTTCAGTGATAAAGCCAGCCCTGAGATGGGAAGCAGTGGCTTAAAGGCCTGGGAAAGATGTGGGGGGATGAAAAAGGAAGCTGATTTTAGCAGATTTAAGAGAACTACTTTGCCCCAAAAGTGGCCAACTTCTTTATCTCCTTAGCTAGTCCCCCGGCACTGAAGAATGTATAGGTGTTATCTTAAAGCAGAGGGCTAGGATGAAAGCTCAAAGGAAAATGTGCCAGGATGCTTTACCCAGGTGCTCAAGAAGTCACCCATCTGAATGTAAGGGTAGGCATGCAAAGCAAGCGAGCAAATTGACAGGAAACCTGCTCCCCTTAGTGGCCCAGGCCAAACCATCCAGGTCAGGGACCACGTTTTGACAAACACTTGTTCCGGAGCAAGTAGGGTATACAGTAAATGACCCCATGACATCCAAAATTCCGCTATTCTAGGATTTGGGATGTTGTTGTTGTTCAGTCGCCAAGTCATGTCTGACTCTTTGCTACCCCATGGACTGCAGCACACCAGGCTTCCTTGTCCCTCACCATCTCACAGAGTTTGCCCAAGTTCATGTCCATTGCATCAGTGATTTGGGGTGGGGAAGCATCAGAAACATTGCCTTCTCTGGCTCCTTCTGCTCGCTTATTTTGAAGACACCAAAGTTCCTGTCTCCATACCCTGTGTCTTTTCTGGATTCGAGACTTCCTAGAATTTCATTTTCTTCACACTCACCTCTGCCTTTTCCTATCCTCAGAAAATCCCTACCACCTTTTGGGAGTGGGACTCCTTGAAAAGAGTCCACTCTAGTCACTAAGCATCCCCACTCCAGTCCTAGCTCTGCCTGCCCCCGGAAAATGGGTAAGTGGAATCTGGTGACTGGCACCCCTGGGTCCCTAAATGAGAAGCATGTTTGTTTATAGCCAGATGAAATCCATCCCTCCTCCCACCCCTTCCCCCAGCCACGTCTGTGTATATGTCTCAGAAGTTCCTGCCATGGCCTCTATACCAAGCTGGCTTCTCCCAACCTTCCCAGCCCTGGATCCCTTAGAGGAGGGGCTGAGGCAGCTGCCACATTCAGCGTGGCAGAGCCGCTAGCTCAGTACAAATCAGAAACACATTGGAGGCAGGGAGGGCGGGAGCAGACAGGCCGGGGCTGGGGCCCATTAAGGCCGGAGCCCGGCCACGCTGTTTGCTGTCTCCACACAGGTTTCAGGTCTGCCTCCTGATTGTTTGTTTGTCTCGGTGATGAGAAAGACCAAGAAGGCAGCTGACAAGGACCATGGGGGGTGGGAGGGGGAGGCCCTGGCTCTCACCATTCTCCCCACCCTGGAACTCATGGAGTGCAGGAGAAGCAAGCTGCCTCTGCCTCATTTCCCTACCCCCACCCCCAAATTCCAAACAGATGTGCAGTCAGATTCTTCCTCTCCTTGGTTGGGGGAAACAAAAGAAATTAAAATGGGACCCTAGAGACACTACTTTCGGGAGTACCCTAGTATAAAATAGGGATGAAAGGGAGATACAGGAAGGATTTCCAGAGATGCAGGTAAGATGGGAGAGGTGGAAGCAGCTCAACCGTCTCCTAAAGACAGGTTTGTGAAGATTCCTATCCAGGGTTGGGCAGTTGTTTGGGGGGAGGGGGTGTGCCTGGAAGGATGATTGCTCTGGGAGGTCCCACTGAGTTTCAGATGGAAAGGATTCAAAGATGTCTGCAGACATGAATAGAATCTCTATATCTTGATTCGCTGAGTCCTGACTTAATCAGGGCTGGCGTTTGCCATCATGGAGTCTGGCCCTCTCAGAGATAGAGGCTCTGCGGCCCAGAGTGGGGAAGACATTGTTCAGTGGCGCAGCAGACCAAACTCTGGAATGTCTAGATTGGAGGCCTCCTGACTCCCTGTCCAGTTCTCCCTTCGTTTCACGCTGCTCCCCTTTCTTGGTATTCTCTGATTTTCCAGGCAGACACTCCAGCCCTCTCAGTCTGTCTGGCCCCAGCTCCAACCAAAGGTCTGGGCTGACTCTTGCAGGCTCTCTGTGAAGTCTGAAAGTTCTCTCTGGTTTTGCTTTGTAGCCATGGTCCTCCATGAAGAAAGTTTTTACTAGTGCCTGTCCTCCACCCATTGCCCAGGCCAGCCTCAAACATCCAGAGTTGGCTGTGGGCAGTGTGATCAAATGGTGAGCACCCAGCTCAGGCGACAGGGCCAGTGACTTTGTCTCTGGCAACATAACTTCCAGCCTGCCACTGGCTAGGCCTTCCCCTGAGCAGGAAAGTCTCGTGTCCAGCCCTGTTACTGTCTCTGTCTAGCTCCCCCTCCTCTAAGATCCACCTGCCTCCTGGCCCGGTCTACCCTAGCCCTCATCTCCATCCATGCCCACCTGAGGCCAGGCTGTTACTGGATGCCCTCTGTGTTTCTGGCAGGGCTTGGCCATAAATTCCCCCAACAACACATATGTGCCCACTTATGTGCATGGACGCTTGATGTGTGCACATACATACCCTGTTTCCATAAGTTTCTGGTGATGGCTGTTCCACTATTTGGGCCTCTGGAGCTGGTATAGCCTCACCTACCATTAAAACTAGCAGCCCAGCCATCACCCACAATCTACTGTCCACTCAAAGCCCTGGCCCCAAGGGCCTTTTGAAAACTCCTGACTGTGTCAGTGTCCAGGCCGGTGTTGTCAAAGATCAATACTAAGTAACAGGTTTGGGGAGATAATGGCTAAGGAGATTAGATTCTTTTTCCGTGCTCTTGTACTCACACCTCCTCCCTCTCTCTCTCTCTCTCTCTCTCTCTCTCTCTCTCTCTCTCTCTCTCTCTCTCTCTCTCTTTCCCTTCCTCCCTCCCTCCCTCTCCATCTCTCTTTTTTCTTGCAGTAAATTCCAACCAGATGGGCAAGCCTTCTTTCCCACTTCTGAAGTTGAGGGGGAATATCAGCCATGAGGGAACAAGAAATCACTCCCTTCCTCAGACTGGATCATCCCAGCCTCACCGGGTCTCCTATTCCAGTGCCTCACGCCTTGCCGGATTAGACCAGATATTAAAAAGTATTTCCTAAATCCTTTTTGTTCCGAGTCTACTATTGACACTTGTGCTTCCCTCTCAGCAGGGCCTCAAACAGGATGGGGTGGGGGGGATGAGAGGGGAAGGGAGGGGAGCAGGACCCACTTTCAAGGATTTGGCTATCTGCAAGGCCAGACCCAGGCTGCAACCCCATTATCAGGGGAAAGAAGAGCTGAACTCCTGGGCATGACCGAGAATATCAATGGAGTGTTGTGTCTGCCTGGATGTGCTCTCTAAGCCCAGAGATGAGCACAGACAGAAATGGCAGCTTTTGGAGCAGTCAAGTGCTGCTTCTTGCTTTGCAGCAAGAGCTGGGCCTTGTTATTTGAGCTACAGACAGATGGATTTGTATGTCTCTGTGTGATTTTTCCTTTAGAGAGCCGAGGCCCAGAATCCCTCCCTATGCATGGCAGAGATGGGACAAAGCTTCTCACATCTAGCAATGGTCCCAGAAAGAGCAGGGGGACCTGAGTTGGCCTGAGCCACCTTGTTTTCTGGCCTGCTGCCTCTTATGCACACAGCTGTGGCCATAGAGCCACCACCCTGGCCCCTAGGGTTGACCCCAGCCTCAGCTGAAACTTCAGCTGACACTTCCTCAGCTGGACTCCTGGTTTGGAGGTCAGCATCATCCAAAGCCGGTCTCACACCAGCGTGTGCCTGTCTTGTATCCAATACCTAACAGCTAGCCCCTTAACCCATCAGACCGGGCCCATCCTAGGACTGCAGAAGGACACCGTAAGAATACCATCCTGGCTTGCTTCCCTAATGCGTGTGTGCTCAGTTGCTCAGTTGTGTCCAACTCTTTGCAACACCCATGGACTGTGGCCCACCAGGCTCCTCTGTCCATGGAATTTTCCAGCCAAGAATATTGGAGTGAGTTGCCATTTCCTACTCCAGGGGATCTTCCTGACCCAGGAAGATTAAACCCATATCTCTTGTGTCTCCAGCATTAGCAGGTAGATTCTTTACCACAGCGCCACCTGGGAAAGCCCTACTTCTCTGATGAGTAATGATCATAATGTATAGCTACTATGTGCCAGGCACTGTTCCAATGGCTTTACATGTATCCTGTGACATAGGAACTCTTAGCATTACTCTCATTTTACAGAAGAGAAACCTGATGCACAGAGAGGTTAAGTTACTTATCCAAGGTAACAGAACTTGTAATTGGCAGAACTGGGATTCAGCCCAGTGTAGAGATCAGATCCGTAAGAATATAGTCACTGTCCTCCAGGACTGCTACCCTCACCCCATCCTCCCAGTCTTCCCCGGATTGCAGTCAGACCTCCCAACCTCATGTCCTGTGACTCTGCCTCCATGAGCTACCTATCAGAGTCTCCTTCCCAGATACCACCCACCTGCCTGACTCTAGCCTAGATTCTGACTCAGGGCTTGCTGACCTTCCTGCCTGCTGGTCTGGACCCTGGCTCCTTGCATCAGTTGGGACATTCCTCCATTACCTATCCTGCCCTATTCAAGCATTTCTTCAGAACTGACAGGATGGTTACTGCTGCTGGAGATTTAGCACATTGCCATCCAATAGAAATATAATGCAAGCCATGTATGAAATGTTCTAGTAGCTAGGTTTAAAAAGTAAAACAAGAAAGTTAAATGAATTTTAATAATGTCCTATTTCACTCATTGTATATAAAATATTATCATTTCAACAAGTAATCAATGTAAGAATTATTAATGAGATCTTTTACTTTCTCTTTTCACAGTCAGTATTCCAAGTCCAGGGTGTATTTTACATTTCCAGCACATCCAACCTGGGCGCTACCAAACTGAATAGCATATATCTAGAGGCAGACTGTGGGTCTGAGGAACCCATGGGATGGAGGTAACTGAAGTAACCCGGGGTGGGGGGAGATGGTGCACTGTGAGGGGCGGAGTCAGAAAGGATGCTGACTTGGGGTTCAGAGACCCCGGCTCTCCTCTTGGTGCTGATGCCAAGTCACTGGTAAGCTTGAGTAACCCCCTCACCTTCTCTGGAGACTTCAGTGAGAAGGTTTGCCTAAAGACTCTTCGAGTTGGAACATTCTACTCCCACACCCCTCCTGTCCCCTGCACACCCATAGTATCTAGTTATCAGTAAAACAAAGGCCTGTAAGTGATGAGTCCCCTTTCTCAAGAATATACAACTGTGGCCTCATCTGCCTCTTCTAGAAATATCCCTGGTTATCTGGAGCTTGGCCCTTTACTCCTCATAAACAGTGGACTTGGCCTTGGACTATCACTGACAAACTCCTAAATCTGTGCAAATAGATTGGTCTATTGGTCTAGATCGGTCACCTTTCCAATCACAAGAGCAGTTTGAGCAGAGGCAAGCTCAGTGATGTAGTGAGTGATCAGGTTTGCCTTTCTAGAAAACCTGGCCAGCTCAGTTTTTTTGTTTGTTTGTTTTTTGTTTTTTTGCATACATCCCCCTCCATGATCTATGTATCCCACACCAACCCAAAGGGCATTGATAGAAGCTTGACTGTATGGATCTTAGACCATGGGAGAAAACTAGGCATATGAAATGTACTTTTACCAGCTACACACACTCTTGGGAATTCTGTAATCCACAGCCCCCATCCCCCTGCCTTCCCGCTGCATTCAGAGTCACTAGCTGAAACTGAAACCGTAGAGCCGCCAGAGAACTTTTTTAGGCATGGTTCTGATCCTGAGAGTTGAGCAGACAAGGACGTTTCCAAATGGTTTGGACTAGTAACAATCCAACTGGAACAATGTTGGCCCATTAAAAAAGATTCTTCTAAAGAAAATATAACCTGTTTAAAATTAGTATTGGAGTAAAGTGACCTTCTTACCAGTTCAGTTCAGTTCAGTTAAGACACTCAGTCATGTCCGACTCTGTGACCCCATGGACTGCAGCACACCAGGCTTGCCTGTCCATCACCAACTCCCAGAGCTTGCTCAAACTCATGTCCATCCAGTCGGTGATGCCATCCAACCATCTCATCCTCTGTCATACCCTTCTCTTCCTGCCTTCAATCTTTCCCAGCGTAAGGGTCTTTTCCAATGAATCAGTTCTTCACATCAGGTGGCCAAAGTATTGGAGTTTCAGCTTCAGCATCAGTGCTCCAATGAATATTCAGGACTGATTTCCTTCAGGATTGACTGGTTGGATCTCCTTGCAGTCCAAGGGACTCTCAAGAGTCTTCTCCAACACCACAGTTCAAAAGCATCAATTGTTCAGTGCTCAGCTTTCTTTATAGTCCAGCTCTCACATCCATACATGACTACTGGAAAAACCACAGCTTTGACTAGACGGACCCTTGTCAGCAAAGTAATGTCTCTGCTTTTTATTATGCTGTCTAGGTTGGTCATAGCTTTTCTTCCAAAGAGCAAGCGTCTTTTAATTTCATGGCTGCAGTCACCATCTGCAGTCATTTTGGAGCCCAAGAAAATAAAGTCTCTCACCATTTCCATTGTTTCCCCATCTATTTGCCATGAATTGATGGGACCGGATGCCATGATCTTAGTTTTCTGAATGTTGAGTTTTAAGCCAACTTTTTCACTCTCCTCTTTCACTTTCACCAAGAGGTTCTTTAGTTCTTCTTTGCTTTCTGCCCTAAGGGTGGTATCATCTGTGTATCTGAGGTTATTGATATTTCTCCCGGCAATCTTGATTCCAGCTTGTGCTTTATCCAGCCCAGCATTTCTCAAGATGTACTCTGCATATAAGTTAAACAAGCAGGGTGACAATATACAGCCTTGACATACTCCTTGCCTGATTTGGAACCAGCCTCTTTTTCCAACCAGTTCGAACTGCTGCTTCTTGACCTGCATACGGATTTCTCAGAAGGCAGGTAAGGTGGTCTGGTATTCCCATCTCTTGAAGAATTTTCCATAGTTTGTTGTGATCTACACAGTCAAAGGCTTTGGCATAGTCAATAAAGCAGAAGTATTTGTTTTTCTGGAGCTCTCTTGCTTTCTCGATGATCCAACGAAATGTTGGCAATTTGATCTCTGGTTCCTCTGCCTTTTCTAAATCCACCTTGAACATCTACATGTTCATGGTTCACATACTGCTAAAGCCTGGCTTGGAGAATTTTGAGCATTACTTTGCTAGCATATGAGATGAGTGCAATTGCGCAGTAGCTTGAACGTTCTTTGGCATTGCCTTTCTTAGGGATTGGAATGAAAACTGACCTTTTCCAGTCCTGTGACCACTGCTAAGTTTTCCAAATTTGCTGGCATACTGAGCACAGCACTTTCACAGCATCATCTTTTAGGATTTGAAACAGTTCAACTGGAATTCCATCACCTCCACTAGCTTTGTTTGTAGCTATGCTTCCTAAGACCCACTTGACTTTGCATTAGGATGTCTGGCTCTAAGTGAGTGATCACACCATCATGGTCATCTGGGTCATGAAGATCTTGTTTGTATAGTTCTTCTGTGTATTCTTGCCACCTCTTCTTAATGTTTTCTGCTTCTGTTAGGTCCATACCATTTCTGTCCTTTATTGTGCCCATCTTTGCATGAAATGTTCCCTTGGTATCTCTAATTTTCTTGCAGAGATCTCTAGTCTTTCCCATTCTATTGTTTTCCTCTGTTCCTTTACATTGACCACTGAGGAAGTCTTTCTTATCTCTCCTTGCTATTCTTTGGAGCTTTGCATTCAGATGCTTATATCTTTTCCTTTCCTTTTCTCCTTTGCTGTTAGCTTCTCTTCTTTTCTCTTACCTTGATTCATGGACCTAACATTCCAGGTTCCTAATCAATATTGTTCTTTACAGCATTGGACTTTACTTCCATCACCAGTCATCCACAACTGGGCATTGTTTTTGCTTCAGCTCTGACTTTTCATTCTTTCTGGAGTTATTTCTCCATTCTTCTCCAGTAGCATATTGGGCATCTACCGACCTGGGAAGTTCATCTTTCAGTGTCATATCTTTTTGTCTTTTCAAGCTGTTCATGGGGTTCTTAAGGCAAGAATACTGAAGTGGTTTGCCATTCCCTTCTCCAGTGGACCACGTTTTGTCAGAACTCTCCACCGTGACCTGTCCATCTTGGGTGGCCCTACACAGCATGGCTCATAGTTTAATTGAGTTAGAAAAGGCAGTGGTCCATGTGATCAGACCTCTCATCAGCAAAGTCAAATGTCTGTAGAATTAAAATAGATATTCTACTTGCAGTTCATGAAATGATTTTTCAGTGATGATTCAAGATTTTGTTTATGGGGTGAAATAGGCCAGGATAAGTTTTTTAGAGGAGTAACATTTTGCAAGTGGGTACCAGAATACAAAAAAGGGTGTTTAGTTTCTGCATTACCCCTGAGAGCATCGTTTCAAGACTTGGTCTAAGCTCTTGGCCACAGGAGGTATAGGTAAGTTTCTTCCCCCATCTGCAAGGTGGGACTTAGTGGAGCCTGCCCTGTGCTACTGTGACCCAGAATGGTGGTGAGGGAGGCCCTGATGCCATAAGTAACAGCTGCAAACAGAGTCTATAAACTTCCAAGTGCTGGGCTTACCTAGAAAACGGAAGTGCAAATGTGCAAATTCCTGGTGGCCTCTGGCTATCTTCAGCACATTCAGTGTCCAAGTGGAAGCTCAGAAAATGCTTTGTCTACCATGGTCCTGGAGTAGACCAGACACTAGGAAACAACTGGAGCCTAGGAGGGATAACAGGCATTCTGAGTCAGAGGTGAGGCAAGAAGAGGCAAAGGATTTAAAGATCTTAAATAGGGTCTTGAACAGAATTATTAATAATAATTTTAAAACACAAAATGTATACAGCATTCTTCCTTTTGGGAAAACACTTGGCAAATCTCAGTCTTAATAACAATTCTGGAAAGTGAGAACCATGGTTATCTCCATTTTATTGCTGAGACCCAGAGAGGGTAAGTCATTTAGCCAAAGTCACACAGCTACTAAATGGCAGAGCCAGGATTTGAATCCTAGGCTATCTGATAATAAAACTATTCTCTGTTCACACCATGTTGCTCCAGATTTCAGAAGAATTGTGGATGAACACATCATAATGCTACCAGGCTCCTATAGTGATGTCCAGGTACTATTCTATGTACTTTACTCATATTAACTCACTAATACTCACTATGACCTTATGAGGTAGGTACCCTTATTATTCTCCTCACTGTATAGAAGAGAACACTGAGGCACAAAGTCACTTATCTAAAACCACCCTGCAGAGCCAGGATCTGAACCTAGCATCTGGCTCCAGAGCATTTAACCACTTCTCCATGCTGCAATTTAAGCCAGGCTGTGTCACACCTAGGAATCTTTGAGTTAGCGGCAACAGGGAAACCACCCAGGACCTCCCCTGCAGACTGAATCCAGCAACCATCACCCAGGATCATCAAGCCTCCATACCCACTTTTTAAGAAAGCCCAGCTGAGCATAAGCAAGCTCATTCTGACAGAGAGGCAAGGTGGTGTAGTGGAAAGAATGTGGCCTCTGGCATGAGACAAACCTGAGTTGAAATCTTGGCTTTAGAAATTACTTTGTGACCTTGGGCAAATCACCGAACTTCTTGGGATGTCAGTGTCCCACCGCCAAGGGCTGTTGTGAGAAGCAAATGAAATGGCTATATAGAAACGTGAATTATATACTCCAAAGTGCTCTTGAAGGTTAGTTGGAATTGTTAGTTGTTCTATAGGGCCAAGTTCCTCTGCCCAAGCTGAGCCAAAGCGGCGACCAGGAGAAGTGGGCTTTAGAAATGCTAATAGCCCGCGTTACTGGCAGGCGGGAACAATAGAGGAGGGCGCCTTGAATGGGGCGGCCTGGGAGCGGGGCTCCCCACGTGGGAGCAGAGTGAGGGAAGGGGTAGAGGGGTGGCTGTTCCCAGCGAAGGAGATCGGGGACTGGGCTAATTGGAAGGGGCTGGAGCTGCCAGGGGAGGAAAAAGGGAGGGGATTACCTGCAGGTCGGCGGCCCACGGGGGCGGGGCTCTCAGGAGGGGAGAGGGGATGGGGGTACAGGAGCCCGGGCTGGGGCCGGGTGTGCAGACCCACTCAGCTGGAACCCCAGAGATACAGGGTGGGGGAGCCGGGGCCTGGGGGTGGAGATGGAGCCGAGAGATTCTGAGTCGTGCAACTCCGGGCCCAAACCTGGGCTGGAGGTAGGGAAGATGGGATAACTAGTTTCTAAAGCCAGCTTGGATCCTGACCTCCTTGGGTGACTTGGGGATGAGCCTCCCTAGTGCCAGGACTCTATGAGGGAAGTCTGTGTGTGTGTGTGTGTGTGTGTGTGTGTGTGTGTGATGGCCTGGCTGAGGGAAGGCAGGAGCTGAGTCTGTAACCTTCTCGTTTTTCCCCTCCTCCTCCCCTCCACGTCTTCCCTCTCTTCCTCTCCCCGAGTCCTCTCCCTTTGCCCTCCCCTCCCCCTGCACCATGAAGGCTGTTTTTGTTCCTCCTCCTGGTCTAGCCCCCCGAGGTGTGCAAACAGGAAGGACTTCTCCCCGGGCAGTGAGTAAGGAGGGAAAAATGAGGTGTTGAAAAGATGACAAGTCGCCCTGTCAGAGCTCACCTTGGCAGGGAACAGGCGGCAGGGGCTGGCGGGTGGTGGGAGGGGGGTCCACCCTGGAAGCCAGCCGACATGTGCCCAGAGCCAGGCAAGCTGATCCTCAACAAGCAGGCACTGTGTATGCGTTTGTTTGGCTTAGAAAAGCACCCCCCCACACACGCCATTCCCACCATCAAAGATTCCTTCCTTTCCTTCCCAGTAGGAAGAGTAAAGGCCGCTGGGCCAGAGGTTTAGAGTGTGATTGAAGGGGGTGGGGCAATGGGAGGGGGCTGGGCAAAGGCCCAAATCCCTCTTCGAAGTTTGGAGCCTTGCATCCAACAGCCTCCTGGACATCCCCTGGCATGTCTTAAAGGCACCTCAAAGTCGACATCCTAAACTGAATTTATCAATGCCATTCTCCCCACCCCTGCATTCTGTCCCTCCCATAGGGTTCTTATCTTAGTAAATGACCTCATCATCCAGTCACCCAAAAGCCTAAATCTTGGGAGTCATCCAAGACTTCCACATACCCCCCAATTGGATCAGTTTCCTAATCTGGTCAGTTTTCCCTCTTATCTCTTGAATCTGTCTCTACTTTCACTCCCCATGGCCACCACTCTCTCATTCATTCATTCATTCACTCATTGAGCAATGATTTCGTAAGTGTCTACCATGTGCCATGCACTGTGCTATAGCCATTGACTATTCAGCTATGAACAAATCTGATTGACTCATGCTCCCATGAAGTTTTGTGCCTGACATGTCTAAGTTCACTGCAGTAGGATGGGGCTCCCTGGATGAACCAATTTCCAAAACTCTTCCCACCGAGCAGAACAGTTAAGAGCAGTGCCTGGGTTTGATTTCTGGCTCTACCACTCATAGCTGTGAGACCTCAGGCAAATCACTTAATCTGTCTGTGCTTTGGTTTTCTCACATGGAAAATGAGAGTAATGATAGCACCTACCTCGTAGGGCTACTATGAGGATTGATACCCATTTTTTATGTATTTTAATATTTATATATATATATTTAAAGTGTAAGCACAGTGTTCTATTAGCATGGTTAATTTTATTATTTAAAGTATGGAGTGAAGCAGGGCCTGATGATAAACCAAATTATCGGAGCCCAGAGGGAGGCCTGCCTGGGAGGCAGCGGGTGCTTGCAAAGGCCCTGCCAAGAAGTCCGCATAGGAAATCTAGCACAGTCCTGATTAGCTAGCAGAGGCCTGGCATAATAAATCCAGGTGAAGAATCCAGAAATCCAAAGGGTAGGAGGCAAAGGGTGGTAGATTTGTTACTATCAGTAAGGTTTGGGTACCAGCCCCAGCTCTGCCATCTCCTAGCTGTGTGACCTTGAGCAGGTCATTTTCCTGATCGAGCCTTAGTTTCCTAAGGATAGCAGTTAATAGGTTTTGAAAGCTTAATATTCATCAGGCACTGTTTTCAGCACTTTTAACGGCCCCTCAAAGGGAGCTACTATTATGGAACTCTCATTTCACTGATGAGAAAACTGAGGCATGGACAGGTTAAGGCACTGGCCCAAGATCACAAAGTGAAATGCACACCTGGAACCTGAAAGCAGGTATCTTTGAGACTGGTGATCGGTGCACCTCCTTTGCAGAGCTGTTGTGAAAAGTGTGCAATATATTGAATACTTCTGGAAGTATTTGGTAGCAGGTTGGCAGGCTGCCCGGGGAGGACTGTCTCTAAGCTGTGGGCTCCAGCTGCTGGGCTGAGGCAGGAGGAAGCCTGAGCCTTGAAATCTAATAGGACTAAAGCAATACCTGAGCCTAGGGGATGGGCTAGAATCCCCTGCAGAATCAGGGCTCAAGGTTAAACCCGGACTAGAGGCCAAGGGGACTCGAACCGCTGAAACTGTTGAGGGCAGAGATGGTCTTGGTCTCTCTGCACTCCCCAGTGTTCCACAAAAGGAAGTGCTTAGTAAATATAGGAAGGAAATGCCACTTCTAGAGGGTCTCCTACATATGGCCACCACACTAGTCCGTCATGATCTCTTCACAGTGGTCCCATGAGGTTATTGTCCCATTTTACTGGTGGAAAAAACTGAGGCCCAGAGTGGTGAAGTGACTCACTCAAGGACCAGACCTAACAGGTAGTTTTAAATGCAGAGAAGAGAAAAAATAAAAACAGAAAAGACAAAGCCCCAGCCCCCTACCCATGGCCGGGAAGGAAGGTACTTTTTAACACTCTAATGATACACTTTGGTGACCACCGGCCTTACCCCTCTACCTGCCTGCAGCCAATGAAAGAAGCTTTACTTCTGCAGAACCCACACAGGATCAGGATTGGGGGTCCATCAGATATGCAGGTATATGGTCCAGGCTTTCACTAAGAGCCCAAACAAAGAAGCTCCCACCCCCGTCAGCCTGAACCTGTCACTCTGGGACCCCTTCACTTAGGGACAAAGAGACCAGTGGGAACTTCCGACTCCCACAGACCCAGAAGAGCCTCACTCTTAGCCAGGAGGACTCTGGGCAAGCCTCAGGCTTTTCTTTCCCGGTGCCCAGCCTGTGAGGGAGGAGTCAGTGCAGCAACCGTGCCTAATCAGGCTGGGCCCCAGGACACAGAAACTCCTTCATCCAGGCCTGAGGAGGGGTCAGGCCAGGGCTCAGGGAGGGGCCGGGGCAGACACAGAGCCCATCCAGCTGGGACCAGCCCACATTCCTCAGCGGGCCTGGACGGGGTGGGCATGCTCAACAGGAAGCCAAGCCCTTCACGAGAGGGGCTCAGCCGCCATCTGTGCATACAGACAGTGGTTAGCAAAGGGCCTCGGCCAGCAGAGTCAATTGCACAGAAAAAAAAATAGCAAACATTTTGCTTCCTCCTCCTCCCCCATCTCTCCGCACTCTGCTTCCAAAGGGAATGTTGGACTCCTGCTAAGTATTTTTCTCCAGACCAGGGCCAGGCATCCGGAGTCAGCCTTGCTCAGTTGCTGAAGAGAGAATGATGTATGTGGGGGCATTCTTTCTACCCAGGGAGTAGTGGCTTTTCTTCTGAGCCCCAGGCTCCTGCAGCTCCAGCAAAAAAAAAAAAAAAAAAAGAGCCAGAAGAAATGATAACAACCAATAACAACCATCCCCGTATGCTTATATAGCGTAGTGTATTCTGTCCATCTGTTATTTCCTTTGCTCATTCCAGCCACCCTATGAGATAGGGATTCTTTTGTCCCATTTTATAAATAAGCAAACCAAGGCTGAGAAAGGGTGTGTGCCTTGCTCACCACTCACAGTGAATTAGCATGAAAATTGTTTCTGATGAAGGCCTGACTCCAAATGCCCTGGTCTCTCGCTAGCCTGAACTGGCCTCCATCAGGAAGAGCCAGCTTTGAGAGGCTTGAGTCAGTGTTCTAGGAACATTCCAGTTTTGTTTTTTCCTTTTTGCTCTGATCACCTGCTTGCTGAAGAGAATTTGAGAAATGCCCTCAAAAGGGAAAGAAAATTAAAATTACCTGTAATTCTACCACTGTTAGCTAACATGATGGCTGAGGTAGATTTCCTGATAGTTCCTCTGTTACGCACATATACAATCTGGACATCTCTTTTACATACCTGAGATGTTAGTGGACATGGTTTAGGTGCTGGGCCACCTTCCAGCCCCACACTGTGTCCTCAGCCGAACTTGCGGTTCTTCTCTCGATAAGACTTGCTTACATTGAAGTTTCTGGTTCCTGAGGAGGCCATGCACACACACCTTGCTATGTCATGCCCCTGACTTTGTTCATTCAGTTGCCTTCACCAGAGGTCTCTGCCCTCCTGCCTCCCTCCCTCTTTTCTCTCTATTGTCCATCCATACAAGGGTTTAAAAATATCAAATTAACAAAAACTCCAAAGGGACAAAGGGCATACAGTAAAGGATGGGGCTCCTCGCCCCTAACCTCAGTGCCTGTTTCTTGTGTATCTTTCCAGAGACAGTCTATGTACAGGAAAGCACTGACATGTATGTATCCTCTGTGAAACATGCCTGGTAACTATGCCTACTTCTATGACTCACTTTTAACTTCTTGGTTTTGGGATACTGACACTGCAATAGCTGTAGGTCTGCCTCATGCTGTCTAGCAAAGCATCTGATAGCTGTGCCATAATTTATTTAACCAGACCCCTAGTGATGGACATTGACATACTTTCTGGTTTCTTGCTACTACAAACAATGCAACAATAAATATCCTTGTACAAACAACCTTGTGCTTTTGCTCATGGAGGAGAAATTCTACTAGTAGAGCTGCTGGATTAGAAAGCATGAGGATTTTAAATGTTAATATGTTTCACTAAAGTGAAAGTGTTCAGTCGTGTCCTACTTACTCTTTGTGGCCCCATGGACTTTAGCCCCCCTGGTTCCTCTGTCCATGGGATTCTCCAGGCAAGAACACTGCAGTGGGTTGCCATTCCCCTTTCCAGGGGATCTTCCCAACCCAGGGATCAAACTCAGGTCTCCTGCATTGCAGGCAGATTCTTTACCATCTGAGCCACCAGGGAAGCCCATATTTCACTAAAGAGGCTTTCAAACAAATCGATTGACACTCCCACCGATAGAGGACACTGGAAAGGGCCCATCCTACCCTCCTTCCCTCCTCTCTTCACCTGCTTAATGCCTATTCATGCTTTCAGAGTGGTTTCATCCAGGATGCCTAGAAGGACCAGCGCCCCCTGCCCAGGACAGCCAGCACAGCTCTTTGCCTCCATGGGATGACTCTTGGCGGTCACCCCATGTTTGCCTCCACACAGTGCTTTGCATGGTAGACTGTAAGCCTCTCTTTACATATCTGTTTCCCAGCCTAGACTATGAGCTTTTTGAGGGAAGGGCTAAGCTTTAGCCTTGGGCCTGCTTCCTCTAGGTCCCTGGACATCTGTCTTCATGTGTTTGGTGCTCAGTCCCTACCTTCCTTCAGACTGGCTCCCAGGCCCTGCTTAGGCCACATTCCTCCAAGTCTCTGTAAGCGGTTCCTGTCTCCCAGTCCTTAGCTGCTGTGGAAGAACTCCTCTACAATCTGGGTCTTGTTTCTCCTCTTCCTCCCACCGAAAAGCCTAGTGTCCTCCCGTCTGGGCGCCCCCAGGTTTCTCTTGCCTGATCCCTCACTGAGCTGTTGGGAGGCTGACAGCCTGGATTGCCTGTGGCCAGCAGCCCTGAATGGGGTCAAACTGGAACCAGGCTGGACTTTTATGCTGAGGACAAGACCCCTACCTGCTCCTCACCACATTGAGACTGGGCCAGGCACAGAAAAGACATCCCCGCCATGCACACGTACTCCTGCTCTCCCTTCTGAACCTCGGTCTCCTGATGGTTCATCTCCTGGGGTTGATGGGAGGGTCCAGGGACATCACTGAATGTAAAAAGGTCTGGGAAAATCTTATCCAAATGGCAGGGATTATAAAGCCTCACTAACATTCTCCATCCCTCTTTGGGATAGCAAGGTCCAGAGGGCAGAAATAGTATAAGAGGCATGCAGGGGTCAGCAGAAACCTGCAGGAAAGTCTCATTCTGCAGATGTCAGTGCCAAGGCAGGTGGAAAGTATTGCTCAAGGGTCCCAGAACCTGGCTTGCTCCATACCAGGGCAAACAGAAAATAGGACAAAGGGTGTAAGGAGGAGTGGCCAAGGGGATGAAGGAGGGGGCGGGGCCTGAAGAGGCTATGGGTGGGGAGGGGGCTGAAGCCAGGTCACATGCACCTGGGGGTCAGCTCCCTGAGACACCTCCCTCGAGCTCTGAACATAGTCCCTACTCTGAGCCTACCTTGGGGGCGGGACTCATTCATCCTGTCAGCAAAGGTTTCTGGTACTGAGTGCCAGGACTATAGAAATGAGTCAGACACAGAGAGCTCCTGACCATGAGGACTCACAGGGAGAGACGCAGAGAGGAAAGGAGCTGGAGCTATCAAAAAATAATCTTTTCAGGAACTGGCACGTGAACAGGGCTTGTTAGAGAGTAGATGGAATGGACAGGACTGGGAAGGACATTTCAAGTCAGAGATCCAGACACAAATGAATTAATAGAAGGATCTAGCTGGAACAGAGGGTGAGAGAAGGTTGTACCTTAGAACAAGGTAAAGCCTTATGATGGCTCAGCAGTAGCACCAGTTGTGGGGACCACCTCAGGAAGCTGAGGTGCTCTCTTGCAAGATGAAGTGGTTTCTGCTCCAAATCAGTGACTAAAATGGGAGGCTATTTATTTCACATCCAGGAAACCAAGATGTCCAGTGTGATGGGTGGCACCTTCGATGAATACACCAAATAACTTACCCTCAAAAATAACTGCTTTGTGTGTCATGGTCCCCAAAGCCTACTGTTCTAGAACCACAGCAGGAAGTGCCAATAAGGGGTTCACTGATCTGTAAACAAGGGCTTCCCAGGTGGCTTAGTGGTAAAGAATCCACCTGCCAAGCAGGAGATGAGCATTCAGTCTCTGGGTTGGGAAGATCTCCTGGAGAAGGAAATGGCAACCCACTGCAGTATTCTTGCCTGGAGAACCCCAAGGACAGAGGAGCCTGGAGGAGTACAGACCATGGGGTCACAAAGATTCAGACATGATTACTGACTCAAGAACAGCAGCAGCAGCACTGTAAATTGAAATCACCTGACCCTTGGTCATTTGGGGTATCTTGTATGACTAGGAAAACAGGCCCAAAAGTGGGCTATGGTGTTGGTAAGTGTGCCATTTGAGGTTCTTAGTTACAAACAACATAAACCAACTTTAGTTAATTTAAGCAGAATGGTTTTATTGGAAAGCTATGGGGCAACCTGGGGAATTGTCAGAGAGGATAGAAGGTTAGAAACTGGCAGAAACAAGGGAAATGGACAGCCAAGGGCAGGGCCAATCCTGCCCCCTGGGCCACCACCACCCCCAGCACCACAGCAGCACAGGAGCAAATGCTTCAAGACCTGGGTTCCTCTGCTTCCATCCCTCCAAACAGGCACAAAGGTCTTTTGTGCTGAGACTGAGGTGTCAGCTCACACTGTCTGGGCCCTGGGCCTGGGTCTCAGGCCTTGTTGGTGTCTCCAGTTGGGAGAGTCTCACCTCTGGCATGACCTTCCACAGTGACAGGCTCCTCAGACAGGCCCTGGGGAGAGGTCCCTTTCCATGAATGTACCAAGACTGACTAAGGGAAATTGGGGCTGCCGCTCCACAAGGAGCAGGGAGGAAGGCAACTAGGACCTAAGGGGGTTCTTAACACATCTCCTTGTGTGATGCCAGTGAGGGCACCACAAAGGTTAATGTTAGGCCAACTACCACAACCCCACCCAATGGGGGCCCCCAAGGTCTTCTGAGACACCATGACAGCTGAGGTGCTGGCTGAAGGCCAAGGGGGAATAGAGAATGACTGGGAGACGAAGTTATAAATAGCAGCTTGACCAGCTGCAGGAAAAAAGGACTGTGGCTTTCACCACAGGTTTCCATGCTTTCAGTGAGAGAAAAATCCTTTATTTTTTATCAATTGAAAACTTTTTTGGTTTGACTTATTTTGTTAACAGTCATGGAAAAACACTGACACAGAGAAAAATATCAAGCAGATTAACTTAAAAAAAAAAAAGCCCCATTCCTTACTACTTTCTTCCAAGTCCCTTTTCCTCCCCAGAGGCAACCACTGCCATCAGTTAGGTTTGCAGCCTTCCAGACACTTTTATGCATTTTCATATATAGTTTGGTTTTGTAAGGTTTTATTTTATCAATACATCAAGATTGTACATATTGCTCCATGATATGCTTTTTTTACTTAACATTATGTCTTGGAGATCTTTCCATATCAGTGCATACCATTTTTAACTGCTGCATAGTATTAACTCCATACAACTAAAATATCTAACTTGCTCTCAGGGACATGCATCACTTTACATTTTGAAACCAAGCTACTCCCCAAACTGCCCTGAAAAGGCTGCTATTGTTAGATTCACACCCACAGCACAAGTGCTGCCATTTCTTCTCTTTGTAGCCCAAACTAGATATTATCATGAAGAAAAACTATCACTTTCCGATGGACACAATCAGTTTCATTGTTGCGTTAATTTACACTGCACTGATTGCCACTGAGGTTGATCATTAGCAATAGCCAAGCTGTTGATGCTGAAAACAGCTCTCCAACTGTTGGGAGGAGTTTCAATTAGTACAATCACTTAGGAGACCAGTTTGGCAATATCTAGTTAGAATGAAGATGCTCTAACCCTAATATGCCCAAATTTTACCTCCATGTACTTACCCCTAAAGAAATTCACACATATGTACAGAGGAACATCTTTTAATTATGTTCACTGTTGCAAAACACTGGGAAGAAACTAAATGTCCACCAATGAAAGAATAGATAAATAACTGTGGTAAGTGTACAATGGAATATTTAGCATACAGCAGTTAAAAGGCAGGTATCAAAATGACTAAATCTCAGAAACAACGTTGAGTGAAAAAAATAAAACTGCAAAATGATACATTTTAGCAATTATGTCCATTTAAAAAACTCTGTATTGGTTATGGAGATACATACACACATATACATACATATGTACACAAATACACATGCACGCACACACTTCAAAAATGGTAGACAAGAAGTAAACACAGCATTTCCTGGATAGTGCTTACCTCTGTGGAAGAAGATAAAAATAACAGGTGAAGTTCTTCACCTGTACCTGAAAATGTATATTCATTGGAGAGAGAGAGATATCTGAAGCCAATATGGCCAAAGGTTCAAACCTGTTCACTTTATGTGGGTGGGTACCTCTGTTTTTCATAGTACTTGTCTGGCATATATTTCTCTGTTCCTTTTGTGTCACTGTGTTAATGTATACAATCAGCATACAGTTTTAGTTTTTACCCATTCCCTCTGAGACTTGCTTTACTTTCTGAGACTTGCTATTTTCTAAAAGAGGATTTTAACTCCTTCACCTCTACAGTCTGTTTGGATGTGTTCCTACCATCACTATTTTTACTATGCTTTTTCACTGTTTCTTTCCTTCTCATAGACTGACAGAATATTCTTTACTCAAACTTTGCCCCTTTAGTAGTTCAACAGCCATACACTTTACTCCTACTTTTAGAAATAATTACCCTTACTTTTGTTGTTGTTGGAGTCAGTATTTCCAATGAAACTAATTTTTTTTTCCTAGTGGGAACACCAAAAAACCCTATTTTGGAGGCAAATGCAAGAGATCAATTATAAAGTCACTTAGTACCACGGTTTTAGACGAAACCAAACAATTCCACTATACCATGTAAAACCAAAAGGAGAACTTTAATAAGCTTTTACGGCACTGCAATTACAGGAACATTAACCCATAACATGCAACAGAAATGATGATGCCTCTTGGACAAATTTAACAGATAAACTTGACATTACAATCAACAGCAACATATTCTACTGAAAAAAAATGCAACATTTCACTGCTCAGGTTAGAAAATGCATCTTCTTGCTGCAATCTCAAGTAGCACTTAGAAAATTTGGTTTTCCCTTTCTAACCTCTAAAACACAGTATGATTTTTTTAATGCAATCATACACAATCATTTTCACACTGGAAATAATCACAAGGAATCAACAGGTGGAGATTAATCGACTGACTGATTTCATTGCAATGGTTAATTTGGAGAGGGCTCCTGCAGTATTGTGGATTTCAGATGGGGAAAATCATCAGACCAGGAGTAAAAAGCCTTGGTCTTAAAGTGGGGGAGGGAACATGCAGCGGCACACGGGGCAGGTGCCTGACTTCTGAAGCCAGATGGACACGCAAGGCTTGTGGAAATAGTGATGGCATGGCAGCTCTGTCGCCACCTCCCCCTTCGCATATTCACTGCAACAGATGGGGCAACACATCTCCTGCCCCACCGCACTGTGATCTTCCGTGATCAGGATCTCAGGAAGAGTGTCGATGCTCTCCTTGCTGGCTGGTGGATTGGCCACCTCCACATCCACCGCCAGAGACTCCAAGTGTGCCAGGGCAGTTTCCATTGCCTGGGCCAGGCGTTCTTCAAGTGCCATGTATGTGAGGAACTGAGGATCCACATAGGAAATGGCTTCGGCTACCCCCAACCCATCCGCAAATCCATCGAAGAGGCTCCAATCCACTTCAAGGTCTTCACTGACACTGGAGTCATCTTCAAGGTTATTGTTGCCATCCAGCATGAAGACACCAGGCTGCAGAAACTCCTGACCAGAATCATTATCCCCCTCACTGCTGCTCTCGTTTTCATTGTATTGGAGCCAAGAAACTTCTCCTTCTTCAGGGGATGCCCTTTCCTCTTCCTGGAGAGATGGCCCTCGAACTTCTTCAAGTTCATTGCTGCCACTGCTGCCAGCACTGGCACCAGCACTGGCATTCACTCTGGCTTGCTCAGCTTCAAGCTCTTCTTTTCCTGGCAGAGTCTCCCAGCTCTCACCGCTGGATGACAGATTTTGCTCCCGGCCACGATACTTGCGACGCAGAGCCGCAGTCCACTCTTTGTCACTGTCAGAGTCTTCTTCAAAGTATTTGTAGTAGTCATCACTGTATGTCCAGAAGTCGGGGTCGGCCATGGTTCGTCGCCGTCTAGGCACCTTGTCGGGCTTCACTTGGTCACTCCTGGCTTCCCTCTTGTCTTCAGGGTACTTCGGCTCAGGGTAGCCACTTGAACCCTCACCTCTGCTCCTTCTTGCCAGGCCATCCAAGTGGCCTTCATCAGCGCTGGCAGTCTCCCTCCACCTGGAAGTGCTATGTGGCATATCATCATCATCATCGGTATCAAAAAAGATTTTTGGTTTCACGCAGTTGGGACTTGCCAGATTTCTAATTTTGGGCCTCACCACTGGTTCCTCTGCACTCTTTGGAGTGTTTTCCCCACCACAAATACTCACAGGAGCCCTGCTGGGACATGCAGGTAAATTCGGCTCCTGTCTCTCCCTCTCCAGGTTGTTGCTGTTTGTGACCACCTTGCCTTCAGCAGAAGACGGCTGAGAGGCCATGCTATTTGGCTGCAGGAACTCAGCTCTGCTAGCAGAGGACCGTGCTGCAGGGGCTGGGTCTAACTTCTCAAGCTCCTCTCTCACGTCATGGTTAAAACTAGAGAACTGAGAGGCCACCCCAGCCAGAGACCTTGCCCCCTTCTCCGGGTCATACAGCTTATCATCTTTAAACTTGCCAGTTTTCCCTCTCACTGGCACTCGCTCAACAGGCCCAGCCCCCTCCTCCTCACTATCATCTGCCCCGAAACAGTCAACATGTCCATAAGCCATTCCTCTTCTGCTCCCCGAAGCCCTGTACTCTCTGGGCGGGTACCTGGAGTAGTCCTCATTATCAGCATTCAGGCTGGTTCCTGAGCTCTCGCTGTCATCCCAACTACGACGAGTGGTGGAAAACGGTGATCGGCTCCTCTTGGTGGTTTGACTGGGGGCTGATCTGTGCATTGGGACTTTGGATGGCGTCTTTCTCTGGCTGGAAATCCTTTCTTTCTGGCTCGTGGATGGCCTGAAACTGACATAAGCATGCCTTCTTCCATACCTCCTGCCTGTATTGGACTGACACCCTCCTGCTGGCTTGGGCCAGATAGGCTTGCTAGATTCCTGACCCATTTGCTCTATTTAGGAGGGTTTCCAATATGGCTGGGGATTGAGTGGGAAGGCTCCTGCTCCCTGCACACACTTTGGAGATGGAAAGGTCAAATCAGTTCAGAGTAAAGGAGCAGGGAGATTTATTTTCACTTCAGCAGGTAAAAAAATAAAAAAGAATAAGGGGCCTTTAAAATTAGTTTCACTTTCTTCTAAGGCCTGGAATAGCATTCAAGTGACCGTCAGGTGTAGACTTGGAACACATTTGTAATGTTGGCAAAATGCTTACAAAACTGGGTTTGTAAGAAAGCCAGACTTATGGGAGAATCTGATGGAAGATGGAGGGTGACTGGACGTTTAGAAGGTGGGTGAAACACTGGAATTGTGCCAACATGGGAAGAGGAAAGATGGCTGTGGTTTTTTTTATGGGGTGCCTGCATTTTTCTGAGCCCTGTAGACATACAGGAGAAATGCAAATTGGAATAGAGTGGAAAATATAGATCACCATCACTATGTATGTGAGAGGGCCTAGTGTCTGTCAGGAGGAGCAGGACAGGTGGAAGGGGGACCAGCAATCATGAAGAGGAAAGATTCCTGTGTTTGTAGAGGGAAAGGGCTGGTGACGCACATGGGAAAAGGCATGACTGTTGGGCAGAATGAGACCCATTGTGAATGTGGGTATGAAAATGACAGGCATGGTGTGGCTTCAGAGGAGAGGGGCATGTGAACGTATGATAGAAAGAGAATGTGCATGTGGTTCTGATGTGTGATGGCTGGAGCTCTAGGGAGGGATGCCTATGTTTATGTGTCTGCGGCAGGCCAGGAGGAGTATAGTGGCATTGGATGGAGCGTCCTTCAGTTTGTGTGTGTGTTCATCAAAATGGGAGGCAACAATAGAGAAGTGTCAGTGTGAACAAATGCATCAATGGGGAGACAGCACTGGAGAGGGACATGCATGTGGCAGGTGGGTGGGCACCAGCAATCAAAGAACATCTGTATTCATGGATGTGGAGACAGGAAGGGGGGATGTTCCAAGTTGGGATTTATGTGAATGTGTGTGTGTGCATGGCAGGGACCAGTGAAGGAGACTGTCTCGACACATGTAGCAGACAGGGAGCACCTGAGAGGGGTACGTGAAAGAGAGTGTGGGTGAGTATGCATGTAAGTGGTGTAGGAAAAAGGAACCAGCAATCCAAGGATATCCTTATGTGTGTCAGTGGCAGGCAAGGGGTAAGGCCTCACAGAGGGTGTGTGTGTGTGTGTGGGTGTGTGTGTGTTGTGTTGTGTTGTATTCCCACTAGAGCATGCAGAGGCACAGGGAGGAGGGGAGGTATGTTTGTGGAAGGTGGTGAGAGGCAGGAAAGGCACCGGAGGGTGGGAGGCTGTGTGTCTCTCAGTCATTCTGTGTCTCTCTCAGGGGAAGGCACTGGGGAGTGTGACAATGTCTGAGAGGGTGTCTGTACATGTGTGTCCAAGCATGTGGGGGGGGGAGGGGACACTCAGAAACCTTGAGTATGGGGGGCAGCGGTAAGGCAACTGCATTGGAAGGTTTTGGGCATGCGTGTGTGCGTGTGTGTGTGCGCACGCACGCACGCGTGCGTCCGGCTGCACACACCCGTGTATGTATGGGCATGTGCGTGTGTGTCCCTGTGCGTGCACGCAAGACACTAGGATGGGAGGGGGTCCGCAATGTCATAATGAGAGGGGGAAACGTTTATCAGCTCAAATGGTAGATCCAAATCAATGTGGCAGGGAAGGGGGAAAAAAGAAAGGGAGTGTGGGGATACAGTTTTCCCTGGGAATGATTTGTTTTTCTGACAGCATTTCTTTTCCTGGAACAACATATTTGCCTAAAAACTTCATCCTTTACCATTCATTAAAACAACTGAAAAATGGGGAAAGAAAGGCCACGAATCGCTCCACAGAGGAGCCAAGAAGGGAGGCAGGAGGAGAGGGGAGGACAGGCAGAGAGGGCCGCGACCACCGCTCCCCTCTTGAACAGCGACTCAAGCCACTCGAGCTGGGGCCGGGCCATACGTAAGGAGCCAGGGATGGAGGATGAGTCCTAAATCCGGCCAATGGAGGACACAGGCCTCCCTCTTAGGTCAGGTCCCGCGTCCGCCCCACCCCTTCCCGAGGGGTGAGCCCGAAAATCCGTTCGCTAGAGCCCCCCACCCCCACATCCTTACCCTGGCGCCCGGCCACTCGCCCTCACGCTCGGCCACTGGCCCCACCGTCATGTCTGAAGAGATCGAGGAAATAAAGTCTTTCACTCACCCAGTCGCGACCCCGCACGCTCTCGGGAAGAACAGATCTCTCGGACCTCCAACCGCCACGACCGCCAGAGCCGCTGCTCCCGGGGCTCCAGCTCCTCCCCCTCCAGACAGCAGTGGGGCAGGCGCGACTGCGGCGGCGGAAGTGATTGTGGCGTCGCGGCGGCCCGCCCCCTTGATGTGGCGGGGGCGGCAGCTGCTCTCAACAAATCAGGGTGGGCCCGAAAGCATTATTTCATTTGAAATGATGAAATCGTCAAGGATACCGAAAAGGACAGCGAAAAATGTAACCAACAGCCAGCTGTAACAAATGTTAAACATTTAGTCACATCCCCTTCTGTTCTGGGGTTTGCATGGTTGCTGTCCTTGCTGTCTGATATAAAGTGAAATCTGCAAATTCCTTCTGATTCATTCCGATGTAAAGGAATCATATTAATGTACCCTATCCTATGTTCTGTGTTATGGTTTGTGGTGGAAGTATCACTGTATTTAGGGTTGCGGTCAGCAGAAAATTTTTTAACCTGGTGGTTGAAGCAAACTGAACTGTTTATCATACAATTTGTTGCTGTTAATCGAGCTTCTCTATCCAGAAGAAATGATCAGTCATTGGAGCACAACATAACTTCACATTCTTGTAATTGCATTGCCCTTTAAAATATTATAGCTATGCCTTTTGGATTTACACAATTTTACCGAACTCCAAAGTCTTTTTATATGTTGCTCTTTACATGTATCTCTAATACTTGCATCAAATGTAAGACCTTTGTTCATGACAATAGGAAAGCTTTGTTCTTTACTGGCAATAAAATGCATAATAGAAGAACAAGGAGTTTTAGGGGTAATAACAGAATAGAAATAAGATGTATAACTTTCAAACCACTGAAGAAATAGCATGTAGAACAAAGAAAAAAATTCATTCTTACAAAACGCAGAAATGGGATGAGAGGCAACAAGAAAGTATGTTAAAAAGGGAGGGGGGGCAGAAATAAATCCAGATATATCAGTATGTACTATGGGTTAACGTCTCCCATAAAAAATGTAAAAGCAAACTCTCAATTTAAGCATTTAGTTTTCAGAAATCCAATTATATGCTGTTTATATGTTTCACCTAGGGCAGAAATAAGAATGGAAAATATATTTTCCAGTGAAATACCAGCAGAAAGAAGGGAAAGAAAAAGGTAGAGAAGGAAAGATGGGGGGAGGGGAAAGAATAATTTTAGAAAGGAGAAAAGAGAAGGAAAGAAGTAAGGAGACATGTAGCAATGTTAATATCAGAAAAATTAAGAACTCAAAGTAAAAAGCATTAAAAAAAAATCATGTTGTTTCATTCACCAAGAAGATATAACCACTAAAATTTATACACCAAATAATGTAATTTTAAAATACATGCGGTAAATATTGCTAGAAATATAGAAATCAGAGAGTCTGCAATTATAGTGGAAGACTTAACCACACTTATTTTGGTATAGATAGAGTGAATAGACTGCAAAATAAATAGGAATATAGAGAGATTCCACAACCCAATTAATAAGCCTCATCTGATGTATATGTATTTTTGTACTCAAGAAATAATGTATTTTTGTTAAAATATTTAAAATATTTCAAACATAAAGTACAGAGAATAAAATGTACATTTGCCCACATGTACTTGTTACACAGACCAAGCATATTTTATTCTGTTTGGATCCTCAGATTCTTCTGTTTTTTAAACAAAATATTATGGTTGAATCTCTCACTTTATCCTATTCATCTTACCTCTTTTTCCCAAAAAAGAACCATTTGGATGTCTCTTTCTTGTGCATGCTTTTTATTTTTTTATATGTATGTATTTATTTCTTACCAATATATATTATTGTTTCATGTATTTTACATTATGTGAATAGCATAATAAATACATCCCTTGGAAACAAATTTTCATTTAATATTTTTTGGAAGTTAGCAATTTGATTCATTTAGATCTAGATCATACACTTTAACTAATGAATACGATTGTATCAATTTTCTGATATGATATTACTATAATATATCATTGTATGGACTTCTGTTACATGGATTATCTAATTTCTTTATCTTTTTGCCTGCTGATGAACTTGGATTGTTCCTGTTTTGTGCAATTATAAGTGAAGATTTAATGAACATCTTGGCTATGTCTCCTCATGCCCATATTGAAGAGTTTCTCTGAGGCAGTACTTTGCAACTGGGTAATGGGGTTTCTGATATATTGATTCCCTTAACCCTCTAGAAAGATGGGCCTGGCTTTACCCAGCTGCTGCCCTGGGGCTGTTCCCTCTGGCTAAGAGTAGGCTGTCTCTTCCTTGCAGTGAGCTGGTAGACGTAGTAGCATTTTTAACATGCTCTGATGTGGAAAGGATTGGAAAAAGCTACTCTAGTGTATGTGTTTTGAAGTAGAATTTCTGGGTCAAAGGATATGCAGTAGGTAACTAATGCTGTGTAACAAATTGCCTCAAAACTTGGAAGTTTAAGACAACAGACAATTATTATATCACAGTTTCACAGATCACAAACCTATACATGGCTTAGCTGGGTGCCTCTAGCTCCAAGTCTCTCATGAAGTGGCACTCAAGCTGTCATCTGGGCTGCAGTCGGATTCGCAGGGAAAATTGTTGTAGGAGGTCCACATCCAAGGTCTTTACATGGCTGTTGGAAGGCCTCAGAAGATCCACTGCCAAGCTTGCTCACTCACATGGTTGCTGTCTGGCTTCAATTCCTTGTCATGTGGGCCTAGCCATAGGCTTCCTAAGTCTCCTCACAACCTGGCAGTTGGTGAAAGAGAGCCAGAGAGCAACTAAGATGGAAGATACAGTTCTTTTATGACAAGTCAAAAGTGACATCCCAACACTTTTGCCATATCCTATTTATTAAAAGTAAGTCAGAGAATTTGTCCACCTAAGATATCAAATTTGTAGGCATGGAATTGTTCATAATTAATATCTTTATTATCCTTTTAGTGTCCACAGGATCAGTAGTGATGGCTCCTCTTTCATTTTTGATATTATTAATTTTTTCTTCTCTCCCTTTTTCTTGGTCACCCTGGCTAGAGACTTACTAATTTTGTTGATCTTTTCAAAAAATCATCTTTTGGTTTAATTGATATTCTATATTGCTCTATTTTTTCATTTATTTCTGCTACTTTATTATTTCTTTTCTTCTGCTTACTTTGGGTATAATATGCTCTCTTTTTGTAGTTTCTTAATGGTGGAAACTTACATTATTGATTTTAGATCTTTCTCCATTTCTAATGTATGCTTTCAATATTATAAGTTTCTCTCTAAGCACTGTTTTTACTGTATCCCACAAATTTTGGTAAATTCTAGTTTAATTTTTATTTATTTCAAACTTAAAAAAATTTCTCTTGAGACTTCTTCTGAATCCATGTGTTATTTAGAAGTGTGTTGTTTAATCTTCAAATATTTTGAGATTTTCCAGCTATCTTTCTGTTATTGATTTGTAATTTAATTCTGCTGTGGTCTGAGAACACACTGTGCATGATGTCTAATGTTTTAAATTTGTTAAGATGTGTTTTATCACCCAGGATATGGTCTATCTTGGTGAATGTTCCATGTGAGCTTGAGAAGAATGTGTATTCTGTTGTTGTTGGATGAAGTAGTCTATAAATGTCAATTAGATCCAGGTGATTGATGATGCAATTCAGTTCAACTATGTCCTTACTGATTTTCTGCCTGCTGGTTCTGTCAATTACTGATAGAGGGGTGTTGAAGTCTTCAACTGTAATAGTGGATTCATCTATTTTTCGCTGTGGTCCTACCAGTTTTTGCCTCACATATTTTGATGCTCTGTTGTCAGGTGCATACACATTAAGGATTGTTACATCTCCTTGGTGAATTGACCCCCTTTATCATTATATAATGTCCATATTTATCCCTGATAATTTTTCTTGTCCTGAAATCTGCTTTGTCTGGAATTAACATAGCTACTCCAGTCTTCTTATTAATGTAAGCATGTAAATCCCTCTTTCATTTACTTCTAATTTGTGTCTTTATATTTCAAATCAGTTTCTGACCTTAAAAAAAAAATCTATTCTGTAGTCTCTGCCTTTTAATTGGTATAGTTAAACCACTCACATTTAAAGTAATTGTTGGTATAGTTGGATTAATATGTACCATATTTGTGACTGTTTCCTATTTATTGCCACTGTTTTTTCTCTCTTTTTTGTGTGTGTGGGTCTTTCCTTCTTTTTTTATTTTTACTTTTGGTTGTTCTGGGTCTTCATTGCTGCACAAGGGCTTTCTCTAGTTGCAGCTAGCAGGGGCTACTCTCTAGTGGTGGTGTGTGGGCTTTTCATTGTAGTGGCTTCTCTTGTTGTGGAGCACAGGCTCTAGGCACACAGGTTTCAGTAGTTGCAGCTTCTGGGCTCTAGAGCACAGGCTCAGTAGTTGTGGCACCTGGGCTTTGTTGGTCAGCAGCTTGTGGGATCTTTTTGGACCAGGGATCAAACCTGTGTCCCCTGCACTGGCAGGCAGATTCGTATCTACTGTGCCACCAGGGAAATCCAGTCTTCCATTCCTTTCATGCCTTTTCTGATTTTAATTGAGAATTTTATATGATTCTATTTTCTCTCTTCTCTTAGAATTTCAACCATAATTCTTGTATTTGCATTTTTAGTGGTTAGCCTAGAGTTAGCAGTATACATTTGCAACTGACCCAAACCCACTTTTAAATGACACTGTACCTCTTCATAGGTAGTGCAGGCACCTTGCAACAGAATATTTCCAATTCCTTTCTCCTGTCCTTCATTGCTATCATTCATTTCCCTTATCCATAAGCTATAATCATCTAATAACTTATTGTTATCATTTTTTAATGAAACTGCTATTCATTGGATCAGTTAGAACAAGGAAAAGATTTTTATTTATACCTTAATTTATTCCTTCTCAAAATTTCTTCCATTTTTTAAAATGCAAATCCAAGTTTCTGACCCATATCATTTTTCTTCTTTCTTAAGAACTTTGAACATTTCTTCAAGGCAGATCTCAGAAGTGATATCCAACACTTTCACCATATTGTATTGATTAAAACTGAATTACTAAGTCTAGCCCACACTCAAGGGGAGAGGATTATATAAGGGCAGGAGTTACAGGAGGTGGAGGTCATTGGGGCAGAAGGGTGCAGGAGCATTTCAGTTACAATAGATGTTGCCAGTCTGTCTTCCAAAGTGGTTTTTACCAATTTTTTGTCCCACCTGCAGTTTATTCACATCAGTGTTTTCCCACATCCTACCATTCTTGATATCTTCACAATTTAAAATTGTTGTCAATCTTATGAGTATAGAATATTGTTGTTTGAGATTGCTTTTTCCTGAAATAGTGGAGAGGTTAAATATCTTTTCACATTTGTTAGCCACTTAGATTTCTTCCTCTCAGAGTTGTTTGTTCATATATTTTGTCCATTTTTCTATTGGGGTTGTTTTTCTTGTTATTTATTTCTAGGAATTTATATGTTCTGGATACCAGATATCAGTTATATTTGTACAGTTGCAAATATCTTCTTCTAGCTGGTGTTTTCTTTAAATGTAAATATGAAATTATAAAAGTACTTAAAATAAACCACAAGAGAATGTTTTTTATAAGCCTGAAGTAGAGAAGAGCTCTATAGGTTGACAAAATGTACAAGAGCAAGAAAGGGAAAGTTTCAACTTCACAAAAACAAAATGTTCTGGCAGGCAAAAAGAGTATATAAACAATTCTAAGGAAATCTAAAAATAAATGAAAACATGGGGGAAATATTTTCTGCTGATTTCACAAAGCGTTCATTTCCCAAATACGTGAAGAGCTCCTATAAATCAATAAAATGACCAACAAACCAATGTTAAGATGAATAAAGTGTACAAATAGAAATGTTATTGGAAAGGAAATACAAATGCCATTGCAACACTTAAGAGGATGTTCATTCATAAAAATAAAATGAGATACCATTCCACCTGTGAGACTGACCAATATAAGAAAGCTTGAAAACACTGTGTGATGGAGGGTATGGAGCCTCAGGCACCTTCAAATATTGCTGGGGTGGGGGTAGGTAACCTGGTAGAGCCCTTGTTGGCAACTTGGCAATATCTATCAAAATCACTAGTGTATAGTTTTTGACCCAGAAAGTCTATTTCTAGGAATTCAGTTACAAATACACTTGCACATGATTGAAATGAAATATGTACAATTCTATTCATTGCACCATTGCTTTTAATAATTAAAGAACAGAAAGAACCTAAATCTTTATCAAAAGAGAAATGAATAATTATTCTGGTGGAATACATACTGTAGAGCAACTAAGATGCAGAATCTAAATCTACATGTATCACAATGGACACATCTGATAAACAACATTGAATGAAAAAAAAAAGATGTCAGAAGATATTCACAGTATAGTATACTGTGTGTGCTAAGTTGTGTCCAACTCCTTGTGATCCCATAGACTGTAACCCACCAGGCTCCTCTATCCATGGAATTTTCCAGGCAAGAATACTGGAGTGGGTTGCTGTTTCCTACTCCGGGGGATCTTCCTAACCCAGGGATTGAACCTGCATCTCTTGAGTCTCCTGCATTGTCAGGCAGGTTCTTTACCACAAGCACCACCTGGGAAGCATATCTAATAGCATTTATATGTTTTTAAAACACACAGAGGGCATGTAGGTTGAGAATTGCTCTGTCTTTCAGAGAATTGTTCATTTTATCACTAAGAAATGATCCTCCTTGATTCTAATATTTTTGGTATTACAGTCAATCTTGTCAATGATCCTGCTACCTAGTTTTCTTGAGATAATAATTTTTCAGTATATTTTTACTCATCTTTTCTTTAAAATATTTTAAGGTAATATCTTTATAACTATATATAAATATATATGCAATTTTAGATATACTCATAAAGGAAATCCTATGTGCACATTTTGTAAAATTATAGCCTTCTTTCTAATTTTACTTCTTTCCCTTCTCTGTCTATATCACCACTCCCCATAACCTATATCAACCTATATCAATAATTCATTATTTCACTTTTTCATACCTGTATAATCATATACAGATATATGTTACATATATATATATATATATACATGTGCAATACATGTGTGGGTTTTTATTTGTCTTTTTTTATTAAAATGAGATCTCATATATATATATATATATATATATATATATATATATATATAATCACCTCTTGCTGCTCTCACTCAATAACACTCCCTGAATCAATTGGTATAACTCTAATTACTAACCTTCAATGGCTGCCTGGGATTTCAGGATATGGATGTACCATAATCTATTCAGCCATCAACGTATCAATAAGTCATTTTTATTTCCAAGGTTTTATAATGCTGCAACAAGGCTGGATTAATGCTGCAACGAACGTCTTTGGATGTATAGGTTCATACGTGCCAGGGCTTTTATTTCTACAGAATGATGTCCCAGAAGTAGAATTGCTAGGTCAAATTATATATATATATATATATATATATATATATATATAAATTTTAGTAGATGGCACCGGATTGTTTTCCCCAAAGACTGTATCCCTCCCTGTTTCCACCAGCAACGTGTGACCTGCAGTATGGCTAACTTGACTGATCGTGAAACAGAGATTCCTGATCCATGCTGAGCCAATTGAACTTTCTTCCTATGGATATGAAACTCAAAAGAGACACACAGAGACTGGGAAGATCGAAGTGGAGTCATGTTCACATCAATCAATTCTGAAAACCATTCCAGTATCTCTCAAATACAGTCTTACTTTTTGCCCAAGTTTGCTAGCCATAGTTGAGTTCTGTTGCTTACAACCAAAAGAAAGTTATAAACCCCTAAACCTGGTCCAAAACTCAGCCTTGATCCCAGATACAGATTCAGTTCTGACCCAGGCCACAGACTCAGTTCTTACCCCAGTCAGAGACAGAGGGCCATTCTTGGCCCCAAACTTCACCAACTGCTTGGCATCTCTCTGAGGGGTGCTCCTCACTGCAAGGGGACAGGTGAGCTAGTGCGTACATTTCATCTAGAGCCTGGAACCCAAAAGTTAAGGCCTCTCTGTGGCAATGAATGCTGATCACTTTGGAGACAGAGGGGAATTTCTGGTGAAGAGTAATTGTAAAATCTAAGTCAGAGATATTTTGGAGGCCTCCGGGTTGCAGGGAATAAGGGACCAAAAGGGAACTCGGTGGGAAATGGATCAGGGGTTTGGTTTGTGGAGGCAGAGAATAAGGGCACTGAATTCTGGGCCTAGCTCAAGAAAGTCAGGGCAGAGCAGGGATGTGGGGAGGACCAGGCATCTGGAGCTGGATTCGGCTGGACTGAGTTGCTTGCTAGAGCCTAGGGGGAGAGGAGGGGCCCAAGGAGAAAGAGATCCTGTGCCCTGAGATGAGCAAAAGGAGTTGCCATCAAGAGATGTCGAAGCAGCCTACAGCCCAGCAGCCTCCTCCTTTGTCTGTCCCAACCATCTGGCACTGCCTAGGCCAGCGGCTGGGCCCCTATGCCACCTGGCCCTCTCCCCCATGTCCTGACTTCCAACAGGCCCCCAAAGCCACCTGCCTCCTCCTTTTTTCCCTCCAATCACCCCCCTCCCCTTCATCTTTTCCCCTGGCTCAGCTTCCCTTTGCATGCCTCCTGCTGAGTTTCAGGGATTAGGGCTGTCTACTATGGGACATGGCTCCCTTCTCTTCTCTCCAGAGCCCAGAAGCTCTTGCCAAGATCTGGTCCCAGCCTTACCCCCAAGGATCTCCGGCAGGAAACATGGCAGAGCTTGCTTGGAGTGCGGCTGGAGGGGCAAGCCTGCATCGGGAGGGGACTAACATCTGTCAGGACACCAGGTACTTTACTTATACTCTCTCACTGCATCTTCAGAGCAAGCTGGTAAGGTCACAATTCCTATGTTCAGATGGGGAAGCTGCAGCTCAGCGATTATAAGGGCTTTTGTCCAAGGCTAGAGGCAGCCCAGCTGGAATTTGAAACTGGCACTGTTGACTCCAAGGCCAACTACTTTCAGGCCTAAGGTGAGAGGAATGAGGAGGTCTCAGTTCCTGACTAAAAGGAAGCCTACCAGGTAGGAAGTGGAGGCTTAGAGCTGCTTACTGGATCCATGGCTGGGATCCCGGTACTGAGCTGCAGGGAGTGAGTGAAGAAGGCTCACTGGACCAGGATGCTGGCCTAGCTAGAGAGAGAGAGAATAGGTTCCCCTCATCCCTACTCTACAGCCTTGACTCAGGCAGTGCTGGGCCATTGTCTTTCCATAGCATTTCCCCTCAACTCTGGGTGCCTTTGTGCTTCCATCTACCAGGACAGAAGGGAGCAGCTTGTGATGGTGGGAGATGGCCGAGGTGGGGGGACAGTTGGAGGGAGGACTGGGCAGACTCAAAAGGCCAGAATACAGTCAGTTCAGGCAAGAACTCCGAATTTCCCCTCCCCTGGCCTCACTCTTCCCATCTTGGCAATGGAGAGATTGTCTTAGTTGATGGCTGAAACCCATGGCAGCTCTACCAGTGTGTGTGTGTGTGGTGGGGTCTGCCTGGACAGGAAAATGCTGTGGCCATGTCTGCAGGGAGAGCTTGCCCACAGAACATGATTAGGGGAGATGCAAGGGGGAGTCAGGGGGAACCTGGAAGATGCATCAATGGCTGGCACAGGAAGAGCTCCTTTGGGGCCTGCTTGAAATCCTAGCCCTGCCCCTGACTGCCCTCTTCACAGTAGAGGGGTGGGGGATAAGCAAATTGAGAGCCCAAGTTATGGAAAATGTGTCTTTGAAAATGATACTAGGGGAAGTACCTGAAAGGGCTGTAAACACTTCTGATTGCCCTGAGAGGGAGAGAAAATGGCATCTCCAAAATACAAGTGAAAAATCCCACCCTCAGGTTTCCACAGAGGCACAGAGCATAAACTGGTCTCTTAACCCAGGCTCTAATTCCAGGCTTGATAATCCTGCTTGCCACGCAACTTTGAACAATCTTATTCCTCTATGAGCCTCTGTGTTTCCATCTGCATGATGAGAGGTTGGGCCTAAATACTCTCCAAGGGCTCTGACAGCTCTCATATTCCAGAATCTTCTACAAGTCAGCTCTGAGTCAAGCCCCTTGAGCTCAGCCCTGCCTGACAGGTGAGTTGATCAACTGTGGGAGTCAGAGTAACACTGGGACTTGGGGGTCATCCTGGGCTCAATGTAAACTCCTCACCATGGCCTAGAGGCTTGGCTTACCTGGTGACCTTCCTATTTTCCAGCCTCCCCTCTTCCTACCTATGTTGTGTCTACCTACCCCCATGTTCCACTGACCCCCTTTCCTGACCTAGAACATACCAGACTCCCTAGTGCTTCCACACCTGTACACTTGCTATTTACCACACTCAGAATGCAGTTTCCTATCTCTTTGCTGACTAACTCTTCCTTTTGACTTGAGCTGAAATGTCACCTCTTCCAGGAAGCCTTTCTTCCTGGCCACCTATTACAGGCCAGCTCCTACCCTGAACCACCCTTGTAACATGACAACACCTATCACAATAGTTACTTGTGCCACTTTTTTTATAGTTGTCTTTCGTCTCAAATTCCTATGAGCTCTGCGAGCACAGAGGCCTTGTTTATCTTGTTCTCAGTTCTACCTCTGGTGTCTAGTAGCCTAGGAAACTTTCAACCCACAAATATTTCTTAAAAAAACTTCCCAGCAGCTACCTTATTTGTAGCCCTACTGGGGGCCAGGCACACATATGGTCTCATGTGGCCTTGATATCACACTCCCCCTTCTTATTTCTTAAGTGAGGTGATGGAGGGGCAGAGAGGTGACAGATTTTGTCTTGCCCAATTTTGTCCTGGGCTAGGCAGCTGGGCTGTGCAGAGTTGGGCCTGGCAAGCAGATCTGCCTGCTTCACGCCTCCTTTTTCGCCTGCCACCACTCTTCAGAGAGGAGCAGCAGCTGTGGCCTCTCCTCATGTTCCCATAGCAACCAGTGCTTACCTCCTGCTCACACTGGTTCCTAATTGCCTGATTACGCATCTTCTCCCCCGCCAGCTCCAGAGCTTCTTGAGAGCAGGGTCCATGGCGGGCTTTGCTCACCATTATATGCTCCGGGCTCAGTGAGTATTAGTTAAATGAACAAAAATGAATGCATGACCATCCATGCCCATGGGTTTTTAAAAGCTTTCATCACAAACAAGATACCTGACAGCCTGTAGTGGCTGGAGGGAGGGGCACTAGAGGACTCCTCAGCTCACCTCTGCTGGCCCCCCTTCTCCTCTCTCCCCTGCTGCCTGGGGAAGCTCTTTAGAAAACAGGCCAGGCAGCCTGCGCAGTTGCGGGCAGGAGGGGTTGCCGGAGCCAGTGCAACACCCTCCCCTAACAATCCCCCATGCACACGCACATGTGCGCGCACATGCTCCCCCACCACCTCCTTCTGAGGGAAGCCATCTCAAGTGGCTTTTGCTGTGAGAATTACCAGCAACAATTGAGCTTCGTATTCACTTCTAATGTTCAGTTCACGATCTCACCAGTCAGCCTCTTCCTCTCCTTTCCCACTGCAAATATCTTAATCTGCTCATCTTCCACCTGAGCGGCTCCAGCCGCCACCTCCCTGCTATTGCCCCGTTTCCCTTCCTCCTCCCTCCCCATCCCACGGAACAGACAGAATGGGGGTCCCAAACAGAAATCAGCCCATGTTGTTATCAGCCACCCTCACAAGGGAGTCATCATTTGTGTGGCAGGACAAGACGGTTCAAGCACTGAGGCCACTAGATGGAGGGAAGACAGAGCTATCAGTCCATTAGTTTAGTCTTTAAATGTTTGACTCCAGACCAGGCACTCAGCTACACCCCTGAGCTCACAAAGATGGGACCAAAATGAGTTCCTACCCTGGTGGAAGGGACAGAAAAGAAACCCTGGTGTGAGCTGTACTTTGCACAGGATGCCATGGGAACATAAAGAAAAGTATGCTTGCGCAGGACTAGGGAAGGCTCCACTGAGAAAGGAACGTTTGATCTGGGCTTTCCATCAGTAATTTTGGTTGCCAACAACAGACATCATCTCTGACTAACTAAAGAGAAAAGTCAAATTGTGGGATTTTGGGGTAACCTATAGGGAGCTTATAATAACCTATAGGGAGCTTATAATATCATGGGAAAGCCTGGAGAACTGGATTTGAAAATAGATGTAAGCAAAAGCAGCATTGAAGGTTGGGAGGGATTGGGAAGTTGTGGGAAGCAGGAATAGTTTGATCAGGATGCTGCTGCTGAAATGGATGAAGGCTGTTTCCTCTATTCTTACACTCCTGGCTGCAGATTCAAAGAGAGTCTCCAGTGGCCAAGCTTAGTACCATTCTTGCTCCTGGCTAGCCTGGGCTGGGGATAAGAAGATTTGACTTCCATGGCAGGAGGCAGACACATGGATTTGCTGTTTCATCAGCCTAACCCCTAATGAGGTAGAGACAATTCACATAAAGAAAATAGGGGTCTAAGGAAGGGAGAGGAATGGTTGCCACAGAACCACAAACTAATGAATGGTCACTCCTTCCATGATGATAGAAAAAGAAGAGGAGGGTCCAGCCAGAGAAAAAGAAATGGACAAAGAACCAAAGCCTGCTGTGCTTGAGGCAGATGGGCAGCATTGTGTGACTGGAATGTCGGGGGGAAGGTGAAGTCCCCTCAAGAGATGAGACTGGAGTCGGGGGAAGATGGACCACAGCCTGCCCCGTGGAGTTGGTCATAGACAGCCAGCCTTCAGAGGAGAAAGGACAGGCTGACCAGATGACATTTTAGGACCTTCACTCTGGAGGTGTCAAGAATGGATCAGAGATGGCAAAACTGGAGATGGGGAGACACAGCAAGGAACTCCTCCAGGCAAGAGATGGTGAGGCCTGAATTCTAGCATTGGTCATGGACAGAGAGGAGAGGACTGAAGAGCAATTCAGGACCTAGAATCCCCTGAAGTGTGAGGAGTGAGAAGTGGGAGTGAGGAGTAGGAGGTAACTGTGAAGGGGTACAAGAGGGAGGAACAAGTTTGAGAGAAAGAGTTTGCACCTTCCTCTTGGGCTTCAGAATGCCCAGCTAACTCTCTCAATACCCATTCATTCAGTAATGTCAGCTTAGCCTGGTTCATATGTGTCAGGCACTGTGTTATATGAGAGACAGAGAGAGAGAGAAAGAAAGAAAGATAGATAGAAATACAGACCCAGACCCTTAATGGCCCCTCTCTTGGTCTTCCGGTCAGAGTATTAACTGATTGTTTAGTTGCTAAGTCGTGTCCAATTCTTTTGCCACGTCATGGACTATCATTCACCAGGCTCCTCTGTTCATGGCATTCTCCAGGCAAGAATAGTGGAGTAGGTTGCCATTTCCTGGTTCATATAACTGCTATGGGGGAACAATCTGGAAATATGTTGTACTCTTTTAAATATGCATACCTTGGCACTTGAATTTTCTAGAAATTTATCCTAAAGACATAAGAAGTATGTACAGCTAGACATAGGTACAAGAGTAAAAAACTGGAAACAACCTCAATGCCCATCAATAAGAAACTGGTTAAGGAAATCATGGCACTCCCTTACAGGGGCTTACCAGTGGGAGGGAGAAGAGAGGACACCCCCTGCCCCCGTCACCTGTAGCAGCCTTACTTCTGGGCCTCACAGACCCAGAGGAGGAGAGGGGGAAAGCTTCAACTTTTATTGAAGTTTGGACTTTTGTTTCTAACACTGGACCGGATATGTTAATTCCTGAGAGTAACTGGAGGAGGGTTTTTTGTTTTGGTTTTGGTTTTGGGTTTTTTTGTTGTTGTTTTTGTTTTTTTTAATTCTCTGAAAATGACTGAAAAATATATAGATCATCAGGAGATTTCACCCAAGAAGCAGAGGAGAAATAGGTCATAGAGTTGAGGGAGAAAATGAAGTTGTTTTCTGCTTGTGCAGTTCAAGCTGTGGGCTAAAAGTTACAGTAACAGCGATTATCTCTGGGGAGTTAAGATAGAGAGAGGAAGCATGGCTTTTACTTAATACTTTAAACACTTGGGCATTGTTGGAATGGTTTACAATGTGCACAAATCACAGAAATCAAAAGTCAGTAGAAACAATGAAGACACTTGCATTTACAGAGGAGAGTGGGAGAGATGTTGACAAGTTGCTTGGTCTCCTGAACTCCTGAAGTAGGAGGAATGTACGTCAGCACTATGGCATGCTAGGCCCTGTACTCCTTTGTGCCCTGAAGGACATCTAGCAGCTTCCGGGGTTTCTAGTAACTAACTGCCAGTAGCAACCTCCCACCCCAAGTTATGACAACCAAAATGTCTCTGAGACGTTGCCAAATGTTCCCAGGGGTTGGGGGCAAATTGCCCCCTGGGTGAGAACCTCTGCTCTAGAGGGATCTTCAGACTACACAGGGTCTGGGCCTCTGGGCCTGATTGCTTCACTAATCCCATCTTTTAAATGGCTCTGTGCCAGCCCCTCCCCATGGCTCCATCAGTCTAGGAGTCAGATGTGGCTTGATTTTGGTTCTGCACTTACTAGCTGTGTGACTGTGAGATTTCCCGAGCCTCATTTTGCTCAACTCTAAAATGGGACTCATAATAGTAACATGGCAGCCAGGACTGCTGTGAAGGCGAGGTATCTGGGAAGTAGTGAGTGCAAGTCTTGGGCTTAGAAGGCACTTGGTCAACATCAGGGCCCAGTGGACCACTGGGAGGGGGTGATGTGGCTCCCCTTTAGGCCAAAGGCTGAAGCCAGATGGGCTCCTATGAGTATTCTCTCCCTGGCTACTCACCTCTGATTAAAATAGAGGAAGCTTCTTTTATGAACGCCAAACTTCTATTTGTACTTTGGATCTCCTGTCATTCTACCACTTCTGGAGAATCTGACCCGACCTGTGATCCCTCTTCAGGATAGCCAAGCTCTCCCTTTCAACTGGACTTTTCCCAATTCCTTTGAAAGGGCTCAGGTCTCTTTCACTGAAACAAACAACCACTTTCCTTGACCCTACTTCCTCCTCCAGCTACAGCCCTGGCTCTCTCTTCATCTCACTCCTTAAAGGTACTTCACACTCAGCCTGTTCCAAACTGATCATGCCATTTTCCCCCTAAACCTGCTGTCTCCTGTCCCTTCTCATACCTAGAAAAGGTCACCCTTTACATCTCATGCACAGTCCTTCAGCCTAGGAGCCACTGTCAATCTTTCCTGAATTACCAACCCCATAGCCAACCCTAATCATTTTATTTCCTAAGTCACTTTGGCTTGGAAAATTGTTTCTAATAGGAAGTGCATTCAAAAATCAAAATAACAGAAGAAGAGATGGTGTGAGTAGTCTCACTCCACCTCCATCAACCTCAAGCCACCCACCCACCCCCCAGACACACACAGATGAGCTACCTGTATTATTGGTGGGTGGCCTTCCCATTGAGCTTCCCTGGTGGCTCAGTGGTAAAGAATCTGCCTGCAGGAGACAAGGGTTCAGTCCCTGGGTTGGGAAGATTCCCCTGGAGGAGGGCATGGCAACACACTCCAGCATTCTTGTCTGGGGAATCCCATGGAGAGAGGAGCCTGTCGGGCTACAGTCCATGGGATCGCGAAGAGTCAGACATGGCTGAAGTGACTGAACACACAGCACTTCCCATGCACCTTTATGGAAAAGTGAATATAATGTATATTCTTATTTCCCCCTTTCTTCCACAAATGTGCTGAGCTCTACACATTGTTCTGTACCCCGCATCTTTCACTTAGCTATGTACCTTGTCACTCTTTCTCTTCAATACTTAGAACCTTGTTCACTCTGTTTACCCATTCTATTCTCCTAGGTGGAGATACCATCATTTATTTTACCAGTCCCTTCTTTATGAGCACCAGTTATATGTAATCTTTTGCTGTTGCAGGTAATACCTAAACATATTTTTTAATCCATCCACTTGTTTCAGACTCCTTTGTCTCCATTCTAAGCTACCACTATCTTTTACTCAACTCTGCTAAATAGCTTCCTAAATGCTTGACTCAAATCATCTCTTGCCCTCTCTTCTCACAGCAGCCAGAGTGCATTTCCACATCATGACTGTGGTCATGTCATTCCCCTGTTTAAATCCCTTCTATGCTTTTCGGGTAAAGACAAACCCCTCATGATTGCATGAAGCCTTTTCTAGCCTCCCCTGCCCACCGTCCATCCTCACTTTCACCCACTCCGCCTTCCCCTTTGCCACTCCGCCCCTCTGGCCACCTTCAGAGTTCTTTTTTTTTTGTATATGTTGTTCCCTCTAAGTAAAATATTCTCTCCTCCTCTGTTCACCTCATTTATTTCTACTTGTCCTTCAGATCTCGGCCTACTACCCTGCTCTTCTCTATGTGAAGATCTCCGTGCAGGTCAGAGCCCAGGATTATATGTCCTCACTTAGTACCATATTCTTCTTCTGCATCACCCTTGTCCCAGTTGTGGCTTGACGTTTGTTTGATTCTTTGGTTCATGTCTGATTCCTATTCCCCCTTCATGAGATCCATGAAGGCAGAGGTCTTACCTGTCTTTGCTTATCATGAAGCACCTGCATCTAGGAAAGTTATTGACTGGATTAATGAATGAATAAGGCATATAGGGGGCCAAGTAGAGGACCTGACATGTAGTAGGTGATCAATACATGTCACTCTCCTTGCAATCACTGTCTCCTCTGAAATGTTAGACATTTTCTGATTCCATCTCAAGTCCCTTTGCTTTTCACCCTATACATGCTCTTTTCAGCTGTCTCATCCATGTTCATAGCTTCCACCACCATGTATGTGCAAACAGAGGGTTTCCTGCCCCAGTTTCTGATGTGCCTCAGGCCCCTGTATTAATGCCACCTCTTCCTCCAGAAGGCAAATAGAGGCAAAGAGTAGACTGTGTCTGTATTTGCTTACAATGATCTCCCCAGCCCCTAAAGCACACAATAGTCACCTAATTAAGTGCACGAATGAAGGGCCCCATGCTAGGATGGAGAGCTGCCTCCTCCAGATGGGGCTTCTTTCTAGGCAGAGAGAAGGTCTGTGTGCCAGGTGCCAGGTCCTACTTGTGCTGGACCCTAGCAGATCCCTCATACTCAGAGTAAGAGGGCGAGGATGGAATTCCAGGCAGCACTTAAAGCCAGGAGCCAGTCATCCACAAATCAGCCAACCTTTCCTGGGGGGTTGGTTCACCCCATCTGCAAACCACAAGGCAGTCTTTGGCCAGAGAGGGCAGCTCATGAGAACACGTGCCAGTATTTAATCACCATGTCACCCTTAAGGGGATCACGCAGCCAGCCATGGCCAGTGGTAAAGCATCAGAGGGGATGAAGACCCAGGCTGAGGCCCCATGAGCCAGGGTAGGGAGCTGGAATTGAAAACTCTCACCACTGAAGGGGGACCACGCCACCCTGCTTGCAAGCTCAGGGCCTTCCTAGCAAAGATCAGGGTTTGGGAGGCCCAGTTGAGAGGTAGAGAAATTCTACTTGCAGCCCTGACAATGCCTATGGCACAGCCTCCTACAATATGCAAGTCTGAGTGAAGTCTAGGCCCCTGCTCTGTGTACCATGAAAACTCTCACAGGGCACAAAATGTTCTAAGTCAGAGCTGAGCAGGTCCTTTGAGACCACTAGTTCCACCCACCTCATGCTTCTAATGGGACAACTGAGGCTTAGATTAAGGCAGAGACTGTCCTGTAGCTGTTAACCAGCAGGTTGAACTATCTGGCTTATCTCTTGGCCAGTTGCCTTGGGCCTACTCGGCCCCACAGAGCTGATAGTCTCTTCCTGCTTGCATTCTAGAGAGAAGAGGCAGTCCATGATTTTTTTGAATTAAGTAAAATACGTAACATGAAAGATGGAGAAAGAGAAAGTTGTGAAGGGGGATAGAGAGTGCTGGGGATTTAGGGTTTTAGGTGGAGTGGTCAGGGAAGGTCTCGTTGAAAAGGAGTCATTTGAGCCAAGCTCTCTATGCTGTGCTGAGGGCATGCCTGGGAAGGACCCTCAAACTCAGACTGGTTTCCCCCAGGGACACAGTGGGAGGGCTCCCTGAGGCATTGACACTTGGATTTTGGCCTGGTCACAGGGTCAAGAATTGGCATATCTTCCAAAACTGAACCTGGGCACAAAACCAAAGGCCTGTAACACCTTAGTTCAGGTAATGATAATAATAACAATAGTAGATACACACTACTACATATAAAATAGGTATACAAGGACCTACTGTATAGCATAGGGAACTGTGCTCAATAGTCTGTGATAATCTATATGGGAAAAGGATATATATATGTGTGTGTATATATATATAACTGAGTCAGTTCACTGTTCCTTGAAACATTATAAATCAAGTATACTTCACTAAAAAATAAACTTTAAAAAATAGCAATAATAATGATACCACTGAACTGGCACTGAGCACCTGCCATGTGCCAGACACTGTTTCAAGCATGCTATATGTATTTCATCCTCACAATGACCTTATGAGGTAGGTGCTATTCTTATGCCCATTTGGTAGATGAGAAAACAGAGGCTTATGGCAGTTACAGAACTTGTCCAAGGTCAAAAAGCTAATGAACAGCAGAGTGAGGCTTGGATCCTAGGTTGTGGGCTTTGTAGACAGCTGCAGATTTTAGCTGCCTGGGCTGGAGTTGTCTGGAGGCAGAAGACAGTTCCATGTTCTCTTGGGCTCTCTGCTGTGCCCCCAGAGCCAGGCAACTCAGAAGGAGCTGAAATTCAGTGTCTAATGTGGCAACTGGCCTCGGAGTAGGACTGCACTGGGGGCCTCCACTGGGGAAGTGGACTTCTCCTCTACTGAAACATGAAAAAGAAAGAAAGTGAAAGTGAAGTCACTCAGTCATGTCCGACTCTTTGTGACCCCATGGACTGTAGCCTACCAGGCTCCTCCATCCATGGGATTTTTCAGGCAAGAATACTGGACTGGGTTGCCATTTCCTTCTTCAGGATATCTTCCTGACCCAGGGATTGAACCCAGGTCTCCCGCATTGTAGGCAGACGCTTTACCATCCGAGCTACCAGGGAAATCACTGAAACATGAGCTCTGTGAATTCAGAGTTCTTGTCTCTTTGGCCCACTGCTCCCTCACCAGTGCCTAGAAGAGTGCCTGGCACATAGTAGGTGATCAATTAATATGGGAATCAGTGAGCAAATAACAGGATGAATGAACACTCCATTCTTATCTACCAAAGGCTGGCCATCTCTCCAAACAGCCAGGAAATCTGGATTTCTGCCTCCTTGAGAATGTGAGGCAAGAAAAGGCATGAAGGAACAAGGAGCAAGGGAGACTCAGTTGGGGCAAAGCCCAGAGTTAAGGACTGGGAAGGTGATGGGAAGGGGTGCAGAGAGGCCCCCCAATGTGAGCACTGGGCTGTGTGCTGTACATACACCACACAGCTCCAGGAGGAAAGGATTGCTGTAATCCCTAACAGAAAGACTAGGAAACTGAGATGTAGAGAGTTAAACGATTTGCCCTAGGTCAGGGGTCCTAAACCTCTGGGATCTAACACCTGATGATACAAGGTGGAAATGATGTCATAATAATAGAAATAAAGTACACAATAAATGTAACAAGCTTGAATCATCCTGAAACCATCCCCCGCCCCACCACCCTTGGGAAAAATTGTCTCCCTGGTGCCAAAAAGGTTAGAGACTGCTGCCCTAGATGACAGGGGCATTGTAGAGAGGAGCTGGGACTGGCAAGACAGGCCACTTACTTGTTGTGGTCCCCAGCTGGAGTGCAATCAGAAGCGCGCCCTACTCTTTGCTGTCTGCCCTCACCCACCTCAACCTCCTGAGCTCCTCTGCTTGCAGTTGTCCCCAACCTCTGCCTGGGAGCCGGCCCTGCCACTTCAGTCTTCCTGAGAAATAGGGGCTCTAACACACCAGCCCCTCTCTTCCATTACCCACCTATAAATTCATGCCCAGGCCAGGCCCAGCATGGAAGAACAGGCTGGGAATGAGACATATCCAGGTTCAAGTCCTGGCTCCTCCATTGAGTACTCAGAGAGGCAAATCTTCTACCTCATGGACCCTTAGTTTCCTCCTCTGTAAACAGGGGATACTGTCCCATAAGGCTGTTGTGAAGATTAACTGAAATCACTCAGGGGGAGAAGCTGGGTTCCAGGCAATCTAGGAGAGGTGGTCATAGTAATCCACCACATTACAGCTTACACAGCACAGTCCCATTCACTTCTAGGGTCCCCTTTATTCTGTACAACCATCCCACTGGGATGAGTATTATACCCAACTTCATAAATGAGAAAATAATTTGCCCAATCAAAGGCATGTCATCTGGATGTCACAATGCAGGGATGCAAAGCTGAGTGCATGTGACTCCCAAGTGTATGGGATGCCCTCTTCATCATAGGGCCAGCCCTTTTTTACTGTCACCTGTCAGGTCTGGGGGAGATAGTGGTGGTCTTATATAAGGGTTGCTCTATCCTGATCACCTACTTCAAAGCAAGGGTCAGTGTACTGTGTGACTCTGTTTGAGGCCAGAGCTTTATGAAGAGTTTTCCTCCCAGCCCTGTCCCCCACCCAACTCCTTAATGGCAGAAACAAATAAAGGAAAATGGCTGTTTGATCACAAAGACAGGAAAAGGAGAGACAGGTCAGCAGGAATACCATGCTGGGGAGGTGCAATTCAAAGCCATCAATACTGTGTCTATGGTCATCCATAGAAGCGGCCTACCAGAGTCCTCAACAACAGCCTATCCCATCATGGAGTCACAATAGCTACTTACCATGCAAGTCTCAGCCTCGTGTCTCCAGCTCTGCAGCACAGGAGGTGGGATGATTTCCTTGGACAGAGCACATCTCTTTTTTTCTGTTGCCTATAAGGTCTTCTCTTTACTTTTAATGGCCTGTTAATTTTCTATACATGGCCTGTCCATATATAGATTTATTTTTATTTTTTTCTGCTCAGTCCTTAGAGCAAATGCCCTTTCTCCTTGAGAACTCATACCTTCTTTCAATTCTGAAAAATTCTCAGCTACTATTTCTCAAGTGTTGCCTTTTCCTCATTTGTTCCCCATTATCTGTATGGACTTTCTGTGAGGCTTAGGCTGGAGCCTCTTGGTATGTGCCTTCATACCTTTTAACTGCTTGTTCAAAAGTTGTGACTATGCTGGTGTGACTCACTCAGTACTAGCCTTCACTTCATTAATTCTTCCCATGACTGGGTCTTGGCTATAGCTACCCCATTTATAGCAGTTTTCTTTTTTATTTTAATGACCACATTTTTTTCAAATATTTGTAATTGATTTTCTTTTCCTATCTCACTTCTTGCTGTTGCGCAATCATATCTCATCCTTTTAAGGACTATCATGCCTTCATTTATCTCTGCGAACACCCTAGACATGCTTATTTTCAAAATCTGTCAGCTTGCTCTCCAAAACCTCATCTGGAATAAATTTATGTACTGATTGTAAACTTTGTTGGCTCTCTCCAAGCATTAGATTTCTTTATATGTTTTGGAATTTGGGGTTGCAGCCTCATTTGGAGAGGAAGAGATGGTGCTGTTTTTGTTTGTGTTAATGTTCTATTGTCTGTCTCTCTCCCTTAGTGCTACCACACCCTCCCCATCCAGGGCTTTCATGGTTGCCTACACTGGTCCTCATACCCCTCAGGTCACAATCAGGTCTTCCCTAGGGGATGTTAGGGGTCTTTGGCTCCAATGAGTACTTATGGCTCACTTCACTCCCTGGTCATGAGTCGGGGTCTGGCCCCTCCAGCTCCGCATGGCCAACACAGTCCACACTGGCTTGTAGGCAGAACTCTCAGCAGCAGCAGGCATTTCCAGCTCTTATTGGGAGGGCCCTCTCCCTCCTCCCTCTGACTTCCATAATGAGCCTGGTTCCAGCCTCCCACCCCATGGTGGAGACCTTGTAGCTCTCCAAGAGCTGAATTCTGGGCAACCCACCACCTGTGCTCCAACCTAGGGGCTGGTAGGCTGCTGCAGCACCTGTTGCTATGTGCTTCCGTGCATACTAGGTGTCTATCAGTTTTTGAGCCAGGCTGTCTTTGGGGTTTTCTCTTTTTACAGTATATTGGTGATCCATCACTCTGAGTTTGGTGCAAAGGGCTCTGCAACTACCTTAACTGGAAGTTCACTGTGATTCTATTGTGTGTGCTCCATCATTATAGATTAGTTAACCAATCCCCTAACATACCAATCCCCTAACATTTTGCTTTTAGGTTGTTTTCCAATTTTGACTAATACAAACACGAAGGCAATAAACTTCCTTCACATACTTATCTAATTCCTAGCGCAAATTTGGGGATGAAGGATGCAGCCATGTTTCAGTTGGATATGTGTTGCATTCATGTGTACCACCCCAATCATCACTACCACCATCACCAATACACTGTCCCCAACATCTGGTCTGTGAAACAGAACCGATGAGGCCCTAGAAAATGAACGATACTGTGCTTTTGTGAACTCTACATTGGTGTTCAGAGGTGAGGCATTCTCAGACCACTTCTTCCCTGTTTCTGGCTTTCTGGAACCCCAGACCCCTCCCAAGGGTTGTTTCAGTTAATCTACATGACATCCCAACAGGATAGGGTAACATTAGCCTCACTTCACCAAGGACAAAGCCGAGCCTCGGAGAGGCGAGAGGACCACCTAGGCTGTCACTGGTAGGAAGGAGTCTACATGATGCTAAGGAGAAGCACAGATGTTTCCAGTCCACTGAACTGCAGAGAGAGAAGGCCTTCAGGCCTTCTCTGAGACAGCTGTTCAGGAACTTGGTGCCCTCCATGGGGCCGTGGCCTTCATGGATTGTGGGCAGCGCCTAGATGTCTGGGTTTAGGAGGCTCCAGGTCAGCCTCCACCCCGTGTGGGACAAGTGCCAGCTTTGCCACTTGAGCTCAGCCACTCACTAGTCAAGCAGACATGGGCTCTGCTTCCTCTGCTTTCTCAACCAGAGGCAGCTAGGTACAGGAGAGATCACACGGACCTGGGATTCAGATAGACTTGAGTTTTTGTTTTCTTTTTATATCAAATACTTTTGAAAACTTGAAGTAGAGTTGACTTACAATGCTGTGTTAGTTTCTGATGTATAGCAAAATGATTCAGTTAACATACATATATATTCTTTTTCATATTCTTTTCCATTATATTAATAGTTTATTATAAGTTGCTATACAGTTGTTTACAGACCTAGATTTCAATATGAGCTCTGCCACTTTTCTGCTGCTTGTGCTTGGGTAAGTCACTTCACCTTTCTGGGCCTTAGTTGCCACATCTGTAAAATGGCCTAATAAGGCCTCTCTTGGAGAAGCATTGTTAAGATGAAAGGAAGTCCTATACGTTTGGCAAGTAAAAGAGACTCAAAGTCTGTTTCTGACAAGAAGGGTGAAAGGTCACTTTTCTAAGCTTGCCCAGCCAATCAGCTGGGGCGCTCTCAGTCCTGATTCCACATCATTTATTCTTCCCGGTACAAGAGCCTGGCCTCCCTCAGTCCTGTATTTCACTGTTCTTCTGTCCCACTATGTTCCCTCTTGCCAGAGAAGAAATGAACCCAAGGAGCCTGAAGCTCCAACCCCTGCGCACCCTTCGTTAGCCCCTGCTTGCCTCTGTGGCGAAGCTTTGCAGAGCCGGGCTGCCTGACACAGGCATGGGCAGCCTGTGGATGCCCAGGAAGCTCCACCTGTGTCCCTGGACCCAGCCCAGGTATAAGCCTGATGCCCAGCTTGGCCAGCTGTGGCACATGGGGTGGGAGTGGTGGCTACAAGGCTTTGATCACCAGAGAACATAAAGCTGTGATCACTGAGGCCGGGCCTCCAGGCTGCTCAGAACCTGGGGCTAGAGCCTGCAAACAGGTCTGTCTGCTGTCTCAGGGGGTGTCAGCAGCCTCTTAGAAGCCAGAACAGGCCTGCCTATTCTAGCAGTACCTGCACTTGCAATACCTCTGAGGGCCAGTTAGGGCTTGGGCAGGCCTTGGGAATTTCTGAGGATGAACAAAGTATGTCAAAGCCATGAGCTCATCCACACCCCCTGCCCTGGAGAGAGTGGCAAAGGGGCCAGAGCCCAACCACTCCACAGATGGGCATCTGAGGAGGCCAGTTTCAGGCCCATGGTGGCTCAGGATAGAAGCTGTGGCCATGTGGGGGTTGCCTTTGTGCAGGGTTGTGGGCTTTCCCAGTGACTCAGATGGTAAAGAATCTGCCTGCAATGCAGGAGACCTGGATTCAATGTCTGGGTCAAGAAGATCCCCTGGAGAAGCGCATGGCAACCACTCCAGTATTCTTGCCTGGAGAACACCATGGACAGAGGAGCCTAGCGGACTACAGTCCATAGGGTCACAAAGAGTCAGACATGACTGAAACGAGTGAGCACGCACACAGGAGACATATGAAAATATTTGATCCTGAGCTCAATGTATGAGAATGGGATGCTGTAAGCAGAGGGGAGCCAGGACCCTGGGAGCCCCAGCTGCCCACAGCTCTCACGGATTAAAACCTGCATCTCAAAACAGGCAGAAAGACTCTGTCTTGGTGCCTAGCAAGATGATAGTTGAAGACCCAGACCCTCCCAGCCTGGGTCACGGGCATGCTCCTGAGTTTCTCTGACCCCAGTTCACAGCACACTGCCAAGGCTTGTTCAACTATAACCTAACCCCTGGAAGCTTTCTACGCTTTCATTTTCCTCCCAGCCCAGCATGCAGTGGCCCTGAGGAATCCCCAAGAGAGGAAAGCTCTGGTGAGGAACCCCCTTGATAGAGAGTATCAGTTTGATTCATGATGTACAGGTTTTGCCCAGTCATAATAAGCAAGGCCTGTGTTGTTGCTTCATGCTTTGCACAGGTGATGGTGGTGATTCCTGGCTCCAATGGGCATGGGGGCCTCCAGGAGTAGGACAGATGAGCCTGGGAGTTCAACCACAAGCCTCCATCCTTCATTGGCTGGGGAGGTCTTGTGGGGTGGTCTTTTCTCTCAAGAAAGGGCACTTTGCCTGAGTATCACCAGGCTCTGGGAGCAAGCGAACTCTGGACCCAGAAAACCTGTTCTTAGAGGAGGTCTGCATATATTTTTCCTGGATTTATCAATCATCAGGCTTCTTGGCTTTGTCCCCTGGGTGACGGGTCCAAGGACAGATGGGGCTTTGGAGATTCGAACATACAATCTGTTCTTCCCTCTACTCTTCTCCTCTCCCAGCCTGATCAAAGGTTGCCCTGGGACCTGATATCTCTGTTCCTTTACCACTGGTTTCAGGGGCATGGCCAGGGGCTAGAGTGCTGAGATAAGCCACCCAAGCCCAACAGGACAGAAAACTAGTGACCCTCAGATGTGAATGGGTCTTCATCAGTCACAAATCACATTTCCTGATTCAGAGACTCACCAAGTAGCAATGTCAAGACAGTTCCATCTGCCTCAGCCCCCTTGCATTGCAGCTGAGTTGCCTGAGGTCCAGAGAGGGCAAGAGATCACATAGCAAGACAGTGACAAACCCCAGGTCTCCAGACTCTCAGTTCAAGGCTCTTTCTGCCATACTCATGACCTTTCCTGAAGAAGTGGTAAGTGGGAGAAGCTGGGGGTGGGGGATGCACAAGGCAGGGAGTCAAGAGGAAGAATGTGAGAATGGAAAGTTGCTGGGAAGCAAAGCCCCCAGCGCTGAGTGGCAGCCCACCCTGGAGACATCAGCCTAGCTATCAAGCTGCTTCCATTGCTGAGGATTAGCACAAACATCCCCCAGCTGGGGGCCTCCCTGCTGGCCAGCTGTGCAGGCTTTGGGTGGCTGCCCCAGATGTGGGAGGCCCCAGGCTGGAGGCTGGACTTTCTCTCTAGTGACGTTGTGTGCTCTCCCGGCATTCAGAGGGCATGGGCCAGCCTCTGGCTCATCTCTGCTGTCAGGCCCGGTGAAGGACAGTCAACACTCCTGGCTGATCAAAGGCACTCCCACCCTCTAGCCCCAGGAGTGCTGGAGGCGAAGGGGAGTGGGGAGAGCCCAGATGCCATCCTGCCATGCTTTGAAGTCCCAGTGCATCCTGGGAAGTAACTGACTTTGGAGTGGGACCTCTGGAGCACAAACTAAACAAAAATCCCTGCCGTGTGTTACAATGGAGGCAGGAGAGCCGAGTCCTAACCCCTTTGGCCAGTACCTTCACCTCTCAGGACAGTGACCTCCCCAACAGGGTCATTTGGGCTCCACAAGTAAGGGCCAAGCCAGTTCTGCCATTTCATGACTCTGATTTTCTCTTCCTTCTCCCTGAGCTCAGGTGGGCACGGAGGCCCTGGGCAGGCTGGTGCTCAGGGGGTAGATGGAGTCTGGCACTGAGGACAGGATGGATGGGATAACTGGAAGAAGAGTCAATTCATTCATTAATTTATTCATTCATCCGTCACTGAATACGTACCATGTGCTTTAATCTGACGGCTTGGAAATAGGACACAGTAATGTGTTGCTCCATGACCCAAGAGACCTAGATTCTGAATTGGCCCAACCCCTTATTGTGCATCAAGTCTGTTCTAGAGCTGGGATGACTATGCCTGTTCTTAACTTTCAGCTAGCAGGGGCCATATCCAGCAAGGGTTTTTGTTGAATCTGTCTCTAGCTAATTTAAACTGGAAAAGAATCTCCTGGAAGACTTTGGGATGGCTCAGAGTCTGCTTTGGGAATGTGGAGAACCAACCTCAGAGAAAGGGCAGGCACCCAGCAATGCAGGGAAGAATGTTACAGGGCCAAGGGACAGTCAGGCTAGCTTACTACGTTTGGCACTGCTCTTCCTCCATCCCTTACCAGATGACACTGAAATTGGGAACCATTTCTTAAATGTCTGTGTTTCTTTACATAGGAAGAAAATGATTGGCTGTTAGGGACCAGGGCTTCCCAGGTGGTGCTAGTGGTAAAGAACCCGCCTGCCAATGCAGGAGACATAATGACACGTGGGTTCAATTCCTGGGCTGGGAAGAGCCCCTGGAGAAGGAAATGGCTACCCATTCCAGTATTCTTACCTGGGAAACCCAATGGACAGAGGAGCCTGGTGGGCTACAGTCCATGGGGTCACAACTTAGCACACAGGTGAGGGACCTAGTGGAGGGGACTCTTTGAGCTTCTGACCTTCTCCCCTCACAAATTCCTCTCTCTCCCTTCCATTTCACCAGGGACTGCAGCTTGAACTCAAACTGAATTTTGTTTTGGACCCAAAAACCCTGGACCCAACACCCCCAAGAACCCCCAGGCTTTCTGAACTTGCCATATGGCCAAACAACTTCTTTTCCTCCTCACGTGTGTCCTTCAGAGTCACATCTGGAGGGGCCATCATAGCCATTTCCCTTGCTAGTCCAGATCATCTGGCCCCAGGTGAATTCAAAGCCCTGTGATCTAGAACATGATGTCACCTCAGGGTCAACAATGAAAGTGGGATGCCAAAAGCCTTTGCCACCTGCTGAGGAAGGCATCTGCAGGAGGAACAGGATGGCCCAAACCCGTGATTGCCCCCAGGAGAGTCAGTCAGAGGGGAACCAGTTTGCTCAAAGCTCCAGGGGCTGAAAGAGCCTGGTGTCAGCTTGCCAAGAGTCAGCTATGTGGGGGACCAGGCCAGGCTGAGTATGGGAACCATTCTGAGGACCTACTCATACCAAGCTCCTCTCATAGCTGTTCTAAGAACCCTCCAATCAGAGACAAAGGGCATCTCCTGTCCTTCCTGTAGCCCACTGAGATTCTATCAAGGTAAGGGCCTTGGGAGAAAAGTAAAGCTTTTCTTCAGGCTTCATGCCTCAGGACATTAGGGACATTATGTAGCTTGCTCAAGGTTATGTGGATGATAACAAGCAGACTTGGAACACCTAGGTCCTGGAGCAGACAACAATGTGCTCTAGCAAGGACCGCATTATACCCCAGAGAGCTTTCAGGACTCTCTTTTCCCCTGAGCCTCCTGCCTCAGGCCTTAACTCACTTGCTAAGAACCACAATGTGTCAGGACTTGAGGAGGTCTGAGAGATTAGTTGTCCAGCCCAGCCCACATACCCATGTACACACATACGCACACACTCAAACACACGCAGAACACAGATGGGAAATGTGAGGCTTGGGGAGGAAAAAGAGAATGATGCCAAAGATGCACAATGGTCCAGTAGGCTTAGAAGCCAGATCTCTGGACTTCTCCAGCAGTTTTCTCTGTGTCCAGGCCTGGCTGCATCCTTGTCCTGCCAACTTTGGAAGCAAGCCCAAACAGCTATGACTCCAGGCTCCCCTGTCCACCCTGTCCTAAGTTCTGTGGTCAGGGCCCAGCCTACAGTCAGAGAAGACCCCAGCCTCTACATGAGCACAGAGCATGGCAGGGTCAGCGACTGCTCCCAAGCCCCACCCAGTGGAAGAGCCACCCGCTTCTGGCCCACATCCTGTCCTTTCAATAGCATGTACAAAGAAGCAGTTGGTAGAAGAAAGAATCCACGGGAAAAGGTAGGTCTGGGTGAGGCAGCCCAGACTGCTAATGGAAGAGGCAGCTACTACCCCTTCCATCAAAGCCTTGGAATCCAGAACTGCAAGGGCCCCAGGGAGGAAGTAAAAGGAAGCTGAGTTGCTAAGTGGCCTGCCCCCAGCCCCGGCTGCAGATGCCTGGCTGGCTGGAAAAAGAGGAGGCCAGCAAAGGAATGATAATAACCATCCCTCGCATCTGGACAGCCTTTTCACACACCACTAGCTGGCTCTCCACCCCTTCTCTTAGCTCAGCCACACAAAAGGGTCATTATCCCCATTGGACAGATGGAGGCTCAGAGAGGACCAGAAATCTGCATCAAGTTGCCCAGCAAGTCAGTGATGATGGTAGGTGCCATTCTGTACTCCAAGATTCCATATCTTGGGCATATGTCCTTTGCTTTCTGCCTTGCCTATAGTCCCAGGCCCCGGGTACTGAGTGCTGCTCCTGCAAGGGGGCAAAGGGCATGGCTGTCCAGATTTGGAGGGACTGTGAGAGAGGAACAGGGTCTGGGGTGGGGAGGGTGATGAGGAACAACATGACAAAATAAACATCTACCCCTTTCCCGAGTTGTCCTCACTGCCCTCTCATCTGAAGAACTGTCTTTAGCACTTCTTTTAGACGAGATCTGCTGGCCACACATCCTCTTAGTTTTCCTTCATTTGAGACTATCTTTACTTCCACTTCATTCTTGCAGGATATTTTCACTGGAGATTGAATTTGGGATTGACAGTTCTTTTCTTCTGGGATTTTAGTAATGTGGTGGCATTTCCTTCTGGCCTCCATGGTTTTGGATGACAACTCCACCATCATCTATGCCCAGGTCTCTTCTGACTTCAAGGACCTGCTTGAAAGGTGATTTTGTAAGAAGAATGACTTCTGGGGACTGGGAGTTGAACCACAGCTCCACCACCTCTGAGCTAAGGGGCAGTGGATGAGTCTCCCTACCACTGTGAACCTGAGCTTTGGCCCTGTTGCCATGAGAAAGTGCCAGGAGGACAGATGTCATACTACAGGCCTCTCTTGTGGTCCTGGCATTCTCTGTGTCTCTAAGAATGATCAAACTCCCCAAGAAGGAGAGTTCTTGGTGAAGAGGAAAGAGAGAGACTCTGAAGAGATGCCCTTTGGCCCTGTCTGCCCATGGTAGAGGTGGCCTGAGTCCTACACCTTTTGTCTCCTACCTGCTGAGGGAAGAAGTGTTCTTAGGATGTTTCTGGCTTACCTGCACAGCTCCCAAATCCTAATCAACTAGGTAGAGTCCCTCATTTCCTCTCACTCAGGCCATTGCAAAGTCTACCTTCTATGGGGATGGGGCAACCTCCAGGACCACCCAATGTCTATCCCCCTATACCCTACAATACACTCCAACTGCCAGGTCTCCCCACATGCTCCCATGCTCTTTCAGGCCTCCATTTTGTTTCCTCTGCCTGGCAAGTCCTTTTGCCCTTGTCCACTTGAAAAGGCCTTACAAAAGCAATGCTGTCTTTTACTTCCCCTCTCTTTGCCTCGATTTTCTCATCTGTATGTTGAAGATAATAATAATACCTACCTCATCAAGTTGTTATGAGGATTAAACAAGCTACTCCTTGCGAAAAGCTTTGAACAATGTTTGGCCCATAATAAGTACTCCATAAGCATTAACTCATTCTTATAATTATCAGTGACACGATTATAGTATAGTGATTAAGTACACAGACCTTAGAACCAGACTGCCCGTGTTCAAATCCCAGCTCCAACACTAGCTGTGTCACCTCAGTCATGTCATTAAACTTCAATGTGCTTCAGTCTTCTCACCTTTAAAAGCGGGAGGTGGGGGATGATAAGGTTGTCACAAGGATCAGATAAGACAACATATATGAGCACTTATCATAAAGCCTGGTATATGGTAAGCTCTTAATAAATATTCACTATTAGTTTCATGACAATTATCATCATTTCAGTTTCCTTCTTTCTTAGAGAGGGAGCAGCTACTCCTGGGGTTGGTCCATCCATGAACACATGCAGTTCTTGGACCACGTCAGGCTCCCAGTTCTGGCCAGGAGACACTCTCATGAGGTTTCCCACATCTGTGACTTGGCAGACCTGTTCTCTATGCCTAAATTGCCCTCGGCCCTGAACCAGCTCCAAGGCCCTATCTTTAGGAAGCCTCCCCCAGTTCTTGCATGTCAGTGGAATGCCAGAAATCCTCCAGAGCACCCCTGATGTGCCCTCTGAAGCTCAAGCAGCAGTTGCCCTGGGCCTGCCTTAGATGGAATTAGTTCTGCTTTAGAGCCCTAGATTCGAGTCCTAGTTCTGCCCCCTGACTTGCTGCATGACCTCGAGACAGTCCTTTTTCCTTGATGGACCTCCTTTTTCCATTTTAATATAAGAAGTGTGGCCAAGAGGGTCTCTAAGGCATCTCCCAGATGGGTAAGTCCTAATATGACTTCCCAGGGTCATCCCAGGGCTGAGCTAGCCCAATGCCTGACACTGAGCATGGGATGAGTTGAATCAGATGGAACTTAAGTGCAGTGATTATAGAAACAAGGACAAATGCCCTGACTCGGTGCCCACCCCTCTGCCGCCTGCCTGCTCTGACTGCCCAGCTCCCCGACCTCTGTAACTGTGGGGTTGAGGGAAAAGCCTGGCTTCTGCCTGGAGCCTGGAGTGCTGGGGCCCGAGCAGGAATGTTCCGGGGTTTATTTTGGTGCTCTAAATTGGAAGGCTGGAGGCTCTAATTTAGCCTTCCCTGCCTGGAGCAGGAGCCCAGGCTGGGGTGGCCTGCCTTGCTGCCAAACATGAGCCCCCCACCCGACCACAGCCCAACCTCAGAGCTGCCTGTGGCCGGCCCTGCATAGCAACACTCCAGACAACAAAGGCCCCTTAACCCTCCTCCTCTAGCAGCAACCCTGGTGGTGGCTGCTGTTGCTCTGGGGCTAGGCGGGCTGGGGCCCAGAACAGGACGTGGGGTGGCTGACAGAACATCAGAAGGCTCAGCAGTCCCTGTGCCTGCTCTGGGCACCCTCCTTCAGGGAACCTTGGCAGGGCCACACGAGCTGCCCCCTTCGAGCTGGGCCAGACTGACAAGTGTGGCCAGTGGAAATTGAGGCTGAGAGCCTGGAGGGCCACTGGGCTTTAAGGGAAGGGCCAGCTGTTTTCCATCTTCACTGAGGGCTGAGGGAGAGGAAACAGCCAGGGAAAACAGTGAGGAGGACTAAGGGTTCAAAAGACTAGCCTTCCATCCTAGGCAACTGTGGAGAGGTGACTAGATCTCCTGCCATCCTGCTGCAACCCACCCTCCACACTGCCAGGAGAGGCATTTTGCCTGTAAAGACTTGATCAGATTCTTTCTTTAATTAAAACATTTCAATGGCTTCCTACCACCTACAAGAGAAAATTCAACCCTCCATTAAAAAGCTAAGGCCCTTCATACTGTGGCCCCAGCCTACTTTTCTACATTACTCCCCATGCCTCTCCCCACCCCACACCTCTACAATATGGCCACTCTAGCTGCTGGGCTTTCCCCAGTTGCTCCCATGTTCTCTCAGGCCTCCATTTTTTCCCCTTTGCTGGGGAATCCTTTCTTTCTTGTCCACTGGGCAAATTCTTCCTTATCACAGAAGTTCCAGCTCAAATGTTTCCTACTCCATTACACAGTTAACTGTTTCCTCTTCTGTGCTTCCACAGCATTACCATCAGACACTCATTCATTCAACCAGGCTTTACTGAGCATCTACAAGATGCCAAACACTATTCTAGGCACTGGGGATACAACAATTAAAAGTGGTAAGTCACAGACCCTACCCTTGTGGAGCTTACATTCAGAAGAGACAGCAAATAAGTAATCAAATGTATAAGATAATTTCAGATATTGAGATTTACAAAGGGTGCTCATAAGTGTTTAACAGCCAGCTCCGGAGAGGGAGAGTCTTGACCTGCAAAGTCTACTGATTTCTGTCGTGTAAATTCTCCTATCATGGTTGAGTCCAAGGGACCAATGAGAAGTCACTGAACACTGAGTTGGGAAAGGTCAGTGACAGCTTCAGCACATTGGTGGTGCATGCCAAAAATAAAAGGAAACAAAGTAACAAAAGAGAGTAACTGAGGCACAGAGGTGGGGGTGTTACTAGATTAGATTAGGTGAGGGGGTAGATCCTGGAAGGTCTCTCTGAAGATGTGACATTTAGGGGATGACCTGAATGACCAGGAGCCAGCCACACAGAAATCTGGCACATTGGATTTTTAAATATACTTATTCTAGATGCCCAATATAGCTCATTATTACAGAAATGCTAATCAAAACTACAATGAAGTATCACCTCACTCTGGTCAGAATGGCCATTATCAAAAAATCTACAAACAATAAATGCTGGAGAGGATGTGGAGAAAAAGGAACGCTCTTATACTGTTGGTAGGAATCTAAATTGATACAGCCACTATGGAAAACAGTATGGAGAGATTTTTTTCCCTAAAAAAAACTAAGAATAAAACTACCATATGACCCAGTAATCCCACTACTGGGCATATACCCTGAAAAATCATAATTCAAAAACACACATGTACCCCAATGTTCATAACAGAACTATTTACAATAACCAGGACATGGAATCAACCTAGATGTCCATTGACAGGTGAATGGATAAAGAAGTTGTGGTACATAGATACAGTGGAATATTACTAAGCTATAAAAAAGAATGCATTTGAGTCAGTCCTAGTGAGGTGGATAAACCTAGAGCTTGTTATACAGAGTGAGGTCAGAAAGAGAAAAATAAATATCATATATTAATGCATATATATGGAATCTAGAAAAAATGGTACTGATGAACCTATCTGCAGGACAGGAATAGAGATGCACATGCATAGAATGGACTTGTGGGCCAAGGGAGGGGAAGAGAGGATGGGACAAATTGAGAGAGTAACATTGACATATATACACTATCATGTGTAAAATAGATAGGTAGTGGAAAGCAGCTGTATAGCACAGGGAACTCAGCTTGGTGCCCCATGATTCACATTGTTGTATAGCAGAAACCAATACAACATTGTAAAGAATTATCCTCCAATTAAAAATAAATAGAAAAAATAAAGATATACAATGAAAAAAATACCTTTTCTATTGAGGTAAAATTTGCATACAGTCAAATGCACTGATCCTAAATGTTACAGCTCCATGAATTTATATATATATATATATCAATGTAGATAACCAACACCTAGATGGAGAGGTAGAACATTTCCAGCACCCCAGAAGGCTCTCTCTGGCCTTCTCCCCATCAGCAATTCCCCCTCCTGCCCCAAGAGTAACTATTATTCTGATGTCTATCCACATGGATCAGTTCCATCAGTTCTTGAAGTTCGGATACATGGAATATAAATGTGGCATTCTATAGTATGTTCCTTTTTGCATTGGACTTCTTTCACTCAACACAATGTCCAGGAGATTCATCCAGTAGACTCTTCTTTTTTTATTGCTGTGCACTGTTCCATCATATGAATATATCCCAGTAATGGGATACCAATTGTAATGATCTGTGTCCCTGCCAATCTCCTCCTCAAGTCTGAGAGATGGCTATGTAGAATGGTTGAAACATGCTGGGCTTTAGAGTCTGCGTGAAATGGGCTCAGCCATTCTGGAGCTCGGGGACTCACAGTAAGAAAGTCCTATCTAGATACCTGTACCCCAGTGTTCATTGCAGCACTGTTTATAATACCCAACACGTGGAAGTAACACAAATGTCCATCAACAGATGAATGGATAAAGATGATGTGGTATATGTATGTGTGTGTGTGTGTGTGTGTGCACACACACGTGCTAAGTCATTTCAGTCATACCCTACTCTTTGCGACCCTATGGACTGTAGCCTGCCAGTCTCCTCTGTCCATGGGATTCTCCAGGCAAGAATACTGGAATGGGTTGCCATGACCTCCTTCAAGGAATCTTCTCAACCCAGGGATTGAACCTGAATTTCTTATGTCTCCTGCATTGGCAGGTGGGTTCTTTACCACTAGTATCACCTGGGAAGCCAGGTGGAATACTGATGGAATAGTATGGAATACTACTCAGCAATGAAAAAGAATAAAATAATGCCACTTGCAGCAACATGATTAGACCTATAGATGATCATACTAAATGAAATAAGTTAGAGAAAGATAAATATCATATGCTATCACTTAAATGTGGAATCTGAAAAAAATTATGCAAATGATCTTATTTACATAACAGAAATAGACTCACAGTCTTATAAAAACAAACTTGTTGTTACCAAAGGGGAATGTAAAGGGAGGGACAAACTAGGAGTTTGGGATTAACAGATAAAAACTACTATAAAATGGGGGATACATGTAACTCCATGGCTGATTCATGTCAATGTATGACAAAACCCACTACAATATTGTGAAGTGATTGGCCTCCAACTAATAAAAATTTTAAAAAAACTACTATATATAAAGTATATAAACAACAAGGATTTATTGTATAGTATGAAAGTGAATTCACTCAGTCGTGTCCAACTCTTTGCGATCACATGGGCTGTAGCCCACCAGGCTCCTCCATCCATGGAATTTTCTAGGCAAGAGTACTGGAGTGGGTTGCCATTTCCTTCTCCACTGTATAGTGTAAGGAACTATATTCAGTATCTTGTAATAACCTGTAATGGAAAATATGTTGTAAAAGAATATATATATTGTGTATAACAATCACTTTGCTATATACCAGAAGCTAACACAACTTTGTAAACCAGCTATAGTTCAATTTTTAAAAATCCTTTGTTTTTACCTGCTAAATGGAGAGGATAATTGTAACTCCTCCTACAAGTGTGGCTAAGAGTTGAAGAAATGATACATGGAAAGCACTTTCGTGAAGGCCCTGCTATCGGCGGGTCTGCTTGAGGACTCTCTGGGTGACTTCCCTTCCTTAGACTCTGTGTGTGTGTGTGTGTGTGTGTGTGTGTGTGTGTGTGTGTGTGTGCATGCGCGCATGCGCATGTGTGTGTGTAGAGGGTGAGTGTGTGGCTATGTTTTGTGCTCTGAAAAGGCTTCTGAGATTGCTTTTGGGATGGCTGCTTTGAGGGGAGATTTTGAGGGGTCAGAGGTACCTCCACTGCATCGAGGGCCTGAGATTTGAGTTGCCTCCCCACCAGGCAGGGCCAGGATGTGTTGGGAAAAAGAAAGAGGTGAGGGACTCCTGACCCCACCAGCACCCATGGACAGACAGGAGCTCAGGGGATTCAGTGTGTGGTTTCAGCTCCTTTCCACTCTGCATGGGGAAGGAGGTCAGCAAGGATCATTTCCTCCCCTTCACAGCTGCAGGAACCAAGGCTATGAGAAGTAAGTTAACCAAGGTCACACAGCCTGGCAAGTGTTGGAAGACAGATTCAAACTTGGATGTGTTTGACTCAAAGCCAGTGGATTGAGGGCATCTCATGCATGTCCCGGCCAAAGACCTTGAGGCTGCTGAGTCAGCACCAAGAAGACAGACAAGTTGGGCGAGCTGGTTGGGGCTTTGGCCCTGAGGAGGGCCTTGGGCCGGGAGCCTCGGACTGCAGAGGGGTCTACCCAGGGAGCTCCTGCCAATAAGTCCCATATGATGGGGCTCACCTACATGTCACAGTATTTATTCTCCCTCTGCAGCTTCCCAGAGGAGAGAGTAGGTGGGAGAGGAGGAGGGCCTAATGGGAAACATGTGTCCTCAACATTCCAGCAGCAGCTTCCTGCCTGTGCTACCCTTGCTTCCCCACCAGCTCGTGCCTATGTATGGCCTTGTCCTTGGCACTGCCACCTTGGACCCTCCCTCCACTCCTAATTTGCCCCCCTAGGGCTCGAGGGCCAATCTTTCTATATGACAGACCATTTTCTTCCATTCACACGGTACTCCTCTCTTTTGCTGAGCCATGGGAGTCCCAGTTGGGCAAGTGCAGGGACCGGTGGAGGGCCCTATGCAAAGCCCAAGAACCTATGGCTGCCTGTTCCAGTCCCGTGGTGGGTTCCCTGAATTTTGCAGTGCCAGGCCCTTCCCTTTGACTCTTCTGCTATCTGTACAATGGGCTCATCTCTGAGAGCCTTTTCAGTTCTGGGATTCTCACTGGAACTGTGGAGTGGATGCAGAGTGGTGGAGCATCTCCAAGGACCCATTTCCCTGATGGAGAGTAGCATCACTGACTCCAGCTTAGGGTTGACGGAAGAGCTCTGCAGAGAGAGAGGAGATTGCTTGAATTCTGCAGAGGATCGAGGGATTCTGCGCATGAGGGTGGGGAGGGGGGTGGGATCTGATCACTCCGGCCCCTTTTCCTGCGACTTCTTACTCAACATTCATTCAACAAGGTATTATGGAGCAGCAGCTCCAGCCCAGGTGATGGACTGGGTGCTGGGTACACAACATTTGGTTCCTGCCCTGGAGAAATCGCAACAGGCCCCTGGGTCCTCAATTACAGATTAAAATCCCATCCGTAGCATCACATTTCATCCCTGAAGAAACCTGGAGCCCAACTGTCCAAAGCTATTTTTTGTGGTTCAGTCACTAAGTCGTGTCTGACTCTTTGTGACTCCATGGACTGTAGCACCTCAAGCTTCCCTGGAGTCCAAGGCTATGTGTGTGCTTAGTCGCTCAGTCATGTCCAACTCTTTGCAACCCCATGGGCTGTAGCCCACCAGGCTCCTCTGTCCATGGGGATTCTCCAGGCAAGAATACTGGAGTGGGTTGCCATGCCCTCCTCCAAGGGATCTTCCCAACTCAGGGATTAAACCCAGGTCTTCCACATTGCAAGTGGATTCTTTACCAGCTGAGCTACCCAGGGAAGCCATAAGGGGCTCAAATCCAGGGCACCTGACCACCACCACCTCACCCCTCTTGCCAAAATTCTTCTTCCTCAAATCTTAGCCTCACTGGCTCATGTGGAAGGCACTTTAATCATGCCTAAGAGCCTAGAGATTAACAAAAGAAGCCTTAACTGGGCACAACCCAACCATTGGAAAGCTGCCTCAGCATAGAAATATCCTGACTGGCTTCAGGCAGAATTCCTGGCTCTTCTCCTCTGTGCCCCCATGGCATTGTATTTGCCCTTGCTGGCACAGCAGGGATCACAGACAGCCTTCCTTCATCATTTATTTGGATATTTGTCTCCTACCGTGGACTGAGGGGTGACTTGAAGGCAGAGCCTGTGACTTGCCTATCTCTGGATTCCCAGGGCCTGGACCAGGCAAAGAGAGAAGCAATTCAGTGGGTACGTGTGGTATAGAATCAACTATTTTGCTCGCTAAGTATGAATTCTTCTAGGTATTATGCCCTTGATGAGTGAGTTCTAGAGGCAGGGGCCTTGGGTTTGCATCATGATCCCATTACTCGCCCCCCACAACTTTGGGCCAATGACTTAACCTTGCCTTGCCTTTGTTCGTTGGTAAAACGGAGATGTTTGTAGAACTGACTTCATGGGATTGCTGTGATACACCCTAAATATCTGGTACATACATAGCAAGTGCTTAATATGTGTTCACTACTGCAACTATTACTATTACTATTTGAAGTTAAGGATGTAGAAGGCTATTTCTTGTACAGGCTGCCAGAAATTCATATTCCTCATATATGACCAGCTAAAGGTTGGGCACAAGCCTAGCTCTTCCTAAAATTTCTCCTGCTTAGGAATCACCTTTGGATCTTATGAAAATTCAGATTCCGACTTAGCAGGTCTAGGGTGTGAGGCCAGAGACCACATTTCTAACAAACTCCCAGGTAGCGCTGACCCCGCTGGTCCAGGGACCACACTTTGAGGAGGCCTCACCAATATTAACTACCAGGGAGATCTACCATCTACTGGGAAATCAGTGTCAGGCCCTGTGCTAAGTGCTACATATGGATTATCTTATTGAATCCTTGCAACAGCCTTGGTAGGTATGTATTGATGTCCCTACTTTACAGATGAGAAAGCTGAGGTTCAGAAAAGTCAAGTGACTTTCCAAAGGTCGCACAGCTTAGAAGTGGCAGAAGCAGGATTTAAACTCAGGCCAGGCTGACCTTTCAAGCCCCATTGTTTCCCATTCTGGCAAACAGCTTCCCTGTGGCCTGGAGGATGTCTGTCCCACTGAAAGAGGACTGCAACACAGAACCCAAACCAAGTGACAGCAAAAGCCTGGGCACAACTCACCCTTCTTTATGGTCCAACTCTCACATCCGTACTTGACTACTGGAAAAACCATAGCTTTGACTATATAGACCTTTGTCAGCAAAGTGATGTCTCTGCTTTTTAATATGCTGTCTAATTTTGTCATAGCTTTCTTCCAAGAAGCAAGCGTCTTTTAATTTCATGGCTGCAGTTCCCATCCACACTGATTTTGGAGCCCAGGAAAATAAAATTTGCCACTGTTTCCATTATTTCTCCATCTATTTGCCATGAAGAAATGGAACCAAATGCCATGATCTTTTGAGTGTTGAGTTTTAAGCCAGCTATTTCACTCTCCTCTTTCACCCTCATCAAGAAGCTCTTTAGTTCCTCTTCACTTCCTGCCACTAGAGTAGTATCACCTGCATATCTGAGATTGTTAATATTTCTCCAGCTTATGATTCATCCAGCCCAGCATTTTGCATGATGTGCTCTGCATATAAGTTAAATAAGCAGGGTGACAATATACAGCATTGATGTACTCCTTTCCGAATTTTGAACCAGTCCATTCTTCCATGTCTGGTTCTAACTTTTGCTTCTTGACCTGCACACAGGTTTCTCAGGAGGCAGGTAAGGTGGTCTAGTATTCCCATCTCTTTAAGAATTTTCCACAGTTTCTTGTGATCCACTCAGTCAAAGGGCTTCCCTGGGGGCTCAGACGGTAAAGAATCTGCTTACAATGTGGGAGACCTGGGTTCAATCCCTGGGTTGGGAAGGTCCCCTGGAGGGCATGGCAACCCACTTCAGTATTCTTGCCTGGAAAATCCCCAGGGACAGAGGAGCCTGGCAGGTTACAGTCCATGGGGTCGCAAAGAGTAAGACTCGACTAAGCGACTAAGCACAAAGTATTTGCTGGCCCCCACGAGCCTGATAAGCAGGCAGGGCAGGGACTTGGACTTCAGTTAAGGCTGGTAAGGACTGAAAGAGCTATCAGAGTAGATGTGAGGGCAGCTGGGAGGCTATGGGATAGCCCGCTGGCTGCCAAGGCCTAGCTTCCTCTTGGTGAGATCCCATGACCCAGGAGCTGTTCCTCATCCCTGAAGGCTCAGGACTCTATCAAGTTTGCCAGACTGGGGGCAACTGACTGCCACTGGTCCAAAGCCTAAGATTCTGAGGTCTCGAGCAGAGGATCTGTTTATGTGCTTGGGGTAAAGCATCAAACCATCAAGGAGACACTGTGTTCTCCTTGGCCTTGTATCATAAGGTAAGGCCACAGCTGAGGCAAAGGGAGCCTTGCACTTCTTGTAGCTCCAAAGCTCAGGGCCACCCTGTCCCAGCCAAGCCTAGAGACATTCTCATACATTCTGACTCCTTAATCATCCCTGTTCTTGTCCCTAAACAGGCCCACGGAAGCCTTTTGTTCACATAGGGCATAATACCTTCTTGGGTCTCTCCTAGGTTTCCTAAACTAGGGCCAAGGTCTTGTAGCATGTCTGAGAGATGGGTTTATAGGGTCTGAGACTGTGCTAGATGTGCTAGAATTGTAGGCCAGAATGTGTGCAGATGTATTTTCTGGGGTGGCTATCTATCCAGCCTTTACCATTTCTTTTCCTCATACAGCAAATATTGATTGAAAACTCTCTCTGTGAGGGCATTGAGTTAGGTACTAAAGACACAGTGATGAGTGAGACAGATGCCTGCCTCCAGAGAGCTTCCAGTCCAGGGGGAGTCAGTGAATGAGTAAGCAAACCAAAAATATCTCCACATGCGAACAGCTGGGGCTTGGCCTCTGCCTAGTCCAATGTCATTCCTGCCATAAATTGGCACTGCTCACAGTTTTGAAGCTATGTCTGAGTGAGGCCCAGAGCAGGAGGCGTGGGGGCAGGGAAGGGCTTGTCCAAGGTAATACAGAGAATCAGTGGCACAACCAGAAACAGACGCCTTGGTTTCAGGGCTCTTGGTGCAGGGCACTGACTGCCACATCATGTAGTATTTAAGTGGGCACATGGCACATGGAGTTGCTTTGGGCTTGACACATTTCTTTTATAGCCAATAAAGTCATTCCCACCTCTATCCCTGTTCTTAGTTCATCCATTTCCAAGGCAGATTGCCTATGGAGGAACCTCACCCCACACCCCTCTCAGCCCACAGGCAGCTGTTCTCCTTCTAGCCTGCTGGGTGGGCTCTGGACCTTCCTGAGGCCTCACTCCCTGAGAAGGTCCAGCTGGCAGGCCCAGCTGGGGGTTTGAGGGAGGATGGGGCCCATCTGGAGGGGCCTTGGAGTGAGCCAGAGGGGCCAGCAGGGAGGGAGAGCCCCTTGGGAACAGAGCCTGCACTGGGAGAACTCTCTCAGAAGGACACAAAGAAAAAAAGAAAATGCCAAGGTATCTGGGTTGGCACTCATGACTTTCTTCTGAGGCCTGAAAGAATATTGAGGGCTCCCGTTCACCCTCCCCAGGATGTATTTCTTTTATTTGAATCTGTGTGAATCTGTTCAGTTTCCCAAGTCTCTGGGCTGGCAATGGATCATTCTCCTGCCCACCACTCCCTGGCACCATTCTCTTTCTTCTCTGGTGGCCACTGTGGCCCAGGCACTGGGCAATGTCTAGGGAGAGGGGAAGAGTGAACCTGTAGTTGAAGAAATCCCCTTTCTGTGAAAGGCCTTCAGTCTCATGGAAGAGATAAGGCCTAAATGATTTGCTCCAGTATACCATGGTCAGTGCTTTGGGTCTTTTGAGGAGGGAGAGAGTAAGTCTGTGGATGGCAGGGCTGGGAGAGAAAGGACTCCCAAAGGAGACATGGATAAGAGGAGAAAGGGTCTATGGGCAGAAGGCCCTTCCTGGCCTCCAAGGGTTAGTCTGAGCTGCTTAAGTTCCCATGTGATGTTCATCCCATTCTATCGTATTCCATCCAAATTCTTGACCTGCCTCTGCTTTCCTAGTTGCTGAGGCAGGAAGCTCATTCACTAGCAAGAAAGAGATCATCTAAAAATAGCCCTTACTCTAGGAAAGTTCTTTCTTGAGTTGGGCTGAACTTCATCTCTTTATGGCTTCTATGCAAAGGTCACAGCACTGTCACCTGAGGCCACCTACATTCTGTCTTCTTCCTCTGCCCCTCGGAGGTCTGGAGCATCACTATCACCAAAACTCCTGAGTCTTCTCCAAGCCAAACAGCTCTTTCCATTCTCCCTCCTGAGGTCAGAGTTCCAGCTTCCTCCCCAGTCTGCTTTTGCTTACCTGCCCATGCTCCAGTATGTCTATGGCACCCTAAATATGTGGGTCCACAGCTGACAGCATATTCCAGGGCAGTCTTTCACTTCCTTGTTCTAGAAACATCTATGCTCCTTACAGATGCAGCATACAGCTTCTTGGATTTATTTAGGAGCAGATCTCCTTACTCTGTTTCCAGCCCTCTTGCCTAGTCCCTCTGATCAGCCTGTATCTGAGGACTGGGTTTTAGGATCCAAGAGTAAAAGATCTGACTTTTCTCCCTGACATATTTACTTTGTACACCTCAGCCCCTCCTTCTTGTCTATCAGGACAAGACTGAAGGCTGATGAATTAGCTCTCCCACCTATAGTTGGACCCATGCTCCAAACCTTACCAATGAGCAGCTCTGACTGTGCACGTGCTGCCAGGCACTCATCTCTGTGAATTCATCCTGAAAGGCCTTGTCAGATGCCTGGAGGTGAGAAGTCAGCTCCCCTCACACTGCCCTGTGATCCCAGGAGCCTGAAGGAATATGTCCAGGAGTTGATGGTAGATCCATGGACAGAAAAGGCAGGATGCCAACGACTCTGCCTGGCCTGCCATCAGCCAGCCAACTTTTCCAGAGGCTTGTTGTAGACTCTGAGTGTGATGGGGGTGCTGCAGAGAATATTCAGAGACACCAGACACTGCCTCTGCCCCCTGGGACCTTCCAGTCTCACAAAAAGAAAGACCAGGTGGGCACCTAATGTAGGCTGAATAAGGTCCCCCAAAGGTATCAGGTCCTAATCACTGAACTTGTGAGCGTTCCCTTATTTGGAAAAAGGATCTTTGCAGATGCTGTTAAGGATTTTGAGATAAGGAGATTATCCTGAATCACCTGGGTGGACCCCCAAATGCAATTACACTCTAAGAAGGAGGTATCCATATAAGAGGTAAAATGGAGGAAGAGTTGACACAGAAAAAGAAGAGAAGGTCTTTTGACCACAGAGGCAGAGATTAGAGTAATTCAGCCACAAGCAACAAATGCTGAGGGCCACAAAAAGCTGGGAGAGGCCAGAAACAGTCTCCTCTAGAGCCTCCAGGGGGAGTCTGGCCCTGCTGACACCCTGATACTGAGTTTGGACTTTGGGCCTTGAGATTTAGAGAATATGTTTGCATTGTTTTAAATTTGTAGTAGTGGGTTAGAGCAGCCACAGGAAACTAAGACAGTCAATGAGGGAGACAAACGAGCAAGTGAGGAGGCCCAGACCAAGATCAGAGAAAGTCGGGAAACTGGTGGCTGCAAATCTCAGGCAAGGCTTCCTGGAAGAAGTGGGCCTGGAGCTGGAACCACAACAGCAGAGGTAGGAGGAAATGAGTGGAGTAGGGAGACAAGGTGGGTCAGACCTGCTAAGACCAAAGACACTGTAGCTGCAGAAGGGAAAGGGGTGTGTGTGTGTGTGTGTGTGTGTAAAGGATAAATCCTGCAAAGTTGCTGTATTACCTTCCTCCCAGGGAGAGATGAACAGTGCCCTGTATCACCATGAGGGTGGCCCTGTGCCAGGCTCGCAGAACCCTAGAGTGGGGTTTCAGGCCCAGCAGCACCACAGACCAGTGCCTGCTGCCTCCCTGAGCCTCAGTCTCACAGTTGATAAATTGGGAATGTTAATATTGGCAACACAAGAACATTTTCTCCTTTTCCAGTTTCCCTTTGTTGTCTGAATTTTTCTACAAGTTGTTAACAGGCAAGAATGGGCTGCTTCTCTTTACATGAAAGGATCCAGGGGGGATGGGTCTCCCTGCTTTGGGATGCAGTGAGGTTTGGGTAAGATGGCCACCCTGATTCTGTGCTCCACGAAGGCCAGTGCCCTCCAGGCTTACTTCCCAGAGCCCTGCAGCCAGAGCAGGTGCCCTCCCTCTCCGGAGGGCCTGTTTTCCCTCTGCCGCTCCTCTCTCCTGACCCCTGCCAGCCCAGCTCTCAGGCAGCCACCGCAGGAAGGCACGGAGGAGAGCCGAGCATGGCTATTTATAACAGGGGATGTGATAAACACTTCGAAGAGATATTTCCCAATAGACCAAATTCAACGGAGATTACATAAGCAATTAGATCTTCTGAGCTCCCTGCCATCTTCTTGCAGTGAGGCTGTCCAAAACGTGTGTGAACAAGTCTTTCTTTATAGTCAGACATTTATACTTTACAAGGATGTAAACTGAAATGTTTCAGGTGGGCAAGCCAATCCCGACCCCACCCCCATTCCCACCATCCCCCTCCAGCCGCCCTGGGTGGTGGTGGAGAGTCCTCAGGGCCTCTACTTCTTGCAGTCAGGTGATCCTGGGCAAGTTCCGGCATGTCTCTGGCTCCCTCTGTGCCTCAGTTTCCCTTTCTGAAGAGTGGAGCAAAAATGCCCAGCCCTCAGGCTGCCATGAGAATCCTGTGAGAAACTGTCAGAAAGCTCTCAGGCTGGCCCTGTGGTGGGTGCTCAAGCTATCTTGGATCCCAGAGTCCCCTTCTCCTTTCAGGCCCACAAAGGGGAGGGAGTTTGGCTCCTGGTTCATCTGGCCTCCCCTCCCTCCACCACCTCCCTCTCCCCCAAGTGCTAATGCTTTCTTTCTAATTTATTAGGCTGTTAATGGGCCTGAACAGTGGTAATTGTCTCTTGCCAAGGGTGAAAGCTATCTGCCCTCGACAAAGGCTCACGCCTCTCCCTTCTTCCTGGTCCAAGTGCCAAGACCTGCTGATCCCCAGCACTGGCCCTTCCCACCACAGCAGAGTCTCTTGTCTGTAAAAATGCCCAGGACCAACTCCCCCCAAAGCCATAGAGCTGGCAGCCCCTCGATCCTGGCCCTCACACTTCTGGCTGTCATAACCTGGCACACAAGGTCCCAGGGGAACTGGGCAGAAAGAATGGCTGGCAGAGATGGACGTAGCTGGGGAAGGGAGGGGAGGCCCAGCCGCAATTGTCCCTCTACCAACTCCAGCTGCTCTCTCCACACACCCAAAGCTCCTGCCACCCCCAGCCACTCACCCAACTCTTCCCATCTCCAGGCTTCTGCCTGCGCTGTTCCTTCCCCCTCTGCTCCATCTCCTGGTAATAGATCCCTCCTGGTAATAGATTCAGTCCAAGGATTTCCGACTCTGTGAAGGAAACCCTCGCCAAGATCTGCACTCCCAGGGACTCATGTGCCACCCACTCCTGGTGTAAGAGTGAGCCCTGGGCCTGGGCTCTCTCTGGTCCCCTGTGACCAGCCTGGAGCCTAGCCCAAAGGAGATGCCCTGGGACTTTTTGCCCAGTGTGATGGAATCAAACCGTAGCAGCAAGGTGGTCATTACAAAGGATAGTGAAACAGGTGGCATCTCCTCCCCAACACCAAGCAAAGACTGACCAGGAGATGGGGGCACCTTCCAGCAGAGGAGACAGGCAGAAAGGAGCAGGAGTCAGATGCCATCAGAGGACGCTTGCAAAAGAGACAGCTAATGGGCAACTCTAAGGGTATTCAGCAAGCACTTAAAGAGTCTTGTCAGGGGCTCCAGGAATACTTCTGCTGTGTATGTGGCATGGTATCTGTTCTAGTGTGGGGGATAGAAAAACAAGCCCTGGAATCAGGAAGCTACTGCACAAGAGTCTCTGTGATCTTAGCCAAGTCACCTGTCCTCTCTGAGCCTCGGTTTCTTCATCTGTACAGTGGAGATAGGAATCCCTACCTCACAGGACTGTTGGAAGAAGTAAATCATATGACATGAAAACCAGGTGAGAGCACCTGTGCACAAATGCTTGGCATTCCTTAGGTACCCTAATAAACTACCATTTTCTTCTCCTACCAGTACCGCTAGCAACTCACTGTCTGGGGGCTTTATCCAGCAGAACCCCAGCCGTAGTAAGTGTTGAGAGTCTGAGTTAAGTGATGAGTTCTTAAAAGGACATCATATGTGAAGGACAGAGCACAAAGGAACAAGGTAAAATGATATAGCACAGCTGTAGGTTAGACATTAAGAAGAATTCCCAGATGACAAGAACTTAGAACTAAGAAAGCTTTAGAGAAGAAGAATCCTCTAAAAACCTAACATCTGAACTGAGACCCGGAGGGCATGAAGAAATCAGCCTTGAGAAGAACTGGAGGGAAAGTGTTGCAGATAGAGGGAACAGCAAGTGCAAAGACCCTGAGGCAGAAATCAGCTTTGTGGGGTCAAGTTACAGAAGAGGTAAGTTCAATTAGAACATAATAAGAAGAAAGTGATCCCAGATGGAACCAGAGGAGTTCGTAGGGCCCAGACTATGAAGAACCTTACAGGCCATGGATAAGGACTTTGCATTTTACTCTGAGTGACATGGGAAGCCCTGGGAGGATTTTGAGCAGCTAAATGATATGAGTGACTTAGGACTAAAACAGATCACTCAGCTTTTGTGTGAATAACAGTTGGTAAGGGACAAAAATAGAAGTAAGGAAACCACGAGGAGGTTTCTGCAGTGATCTGGGTAAGAGATGATAGTGGCCTACAGGGGGGCGGTAGCAGTGGAGGCATGAAGTGGTCAGATCTGGGATTTACTTAGAGATGAAGATGGCAGGACTCACTAATGAATTGGAATAAGAAAGAACACTTATTTGGCATCTATTATTAGTGCAGCCAGGACCTCAATGAATCCTTTTGACTGCCCTGTCAGGTCAAGCTGATTTATCTCCATTAGACTAAGGAGAAAACCTAGGCTCTGAATGGTGTGTGGCTTGCTCAAAGTCACACAGCCGTGAAGTGGTAGACAAACTAGGAGCCAGATCTGGGTGATTCTAAACTTGATAAGCTTTCCCTACCACCATGATCCAGGCCTGTGCTAGGCCCAGCCTTTGGAGCACAGGTTCCCAAAGAACAGTTGTCTAAAGAGGAGTCTCCCACCACTGCTGTGTTCTAAGCCTGCCTTGAGCTCTGCTCTCCCTTCTTCATCCCCCACTCCACCCCACCTCACTCCTCACACCAACCACTCCTGCAGCTGAAGGGGAGCAGCCCTAGCATGTTCATGAGTGAAATGCAGGAGCAGTCCATTGCCTCTCTGGTGACATGAGGATTAAATGAGACATGAGATGGGGTGGCCAAAGCCCCCCTGCCCAGAGCCTGGCATTTGACCTTCCCTCTTCCCTCTTGGCCATGGGTGCCACCTGGCCCAGATGGCAGGGCCCAGCCCAGCAGGCTGCCCTGGTGTCCCTCCCCCCAGCAGCCCCCACGGAGAAGCCAGTATCTCTAGGCAGAGTCCTATCAGGCTCTCTCTCTCTGTCATTTTTACTGTCCATTCCTTGGAGCCCAGGCAGATGGGATGAGTCCAACCATGCAAAAAGGATGCAGAATAAAGAAGAAAAGTTCATTTCTTCTGGCATGATGCTTTTTATACCCACCAAAATCAAACATAACTGACCCTTACTATGTGTGGGGCCCTGCAAGCCCCTCTGTGGAGACGGAGAGGCAGCAAAACACTCACCCCTTTCTCTCCTTCCGCATCCAAAGCCTCCAGGTCTCCTCCCACAGAAGCTTAGGAACACTCCGCACTGAAAGGAAATATTGCTGGCTCTGGCATACCGCTCTTATAGTACACCTGGGGAAACTCAGGCACAGAGAGAAAGGACTTGGCCAAGGGCACATAGCAGAAATGAAATCCAGGACTTCAATCCCAAGAGTATGCTTTTGCCTCCAGAGAATGACTGTGCCCCAGCTGGCACACGCCTGGCATGTGTGCAAGTGTGCCCCTAATAGCTGCCGCTGTTTTATGCAAGGGCCCAGGCAAGGGACATGGGGGGTGTGTATGTCCAGAATCTCTCATAAGCCCCTGTACCCAGGACATGAGGTTCCAGCCTGGGTCACCCCCAAGGAGAGGATTGTTCCCCTGAGCTGGGTGGGCCCACAGCCAAGAAAGGCATGCCTGGTTGCTGACCTCTTTCATCAGGCACCCACCTCCCTCCCTGGTGCCTGATGTCTCCCCAGGTCACCTGGCATCCCCATCCTGCCCTCTCCTGGCAGCCCCATGGTTGACCCCAAATGAGGCCCCCTCCCACTGCAGCCAGGAAGAGCAGGAGGGCACACAGAGGCCACGAGGAAACTCGTGCTGAGCCGGCCCTTAGGGACCTCACATCGGTGAGCAAGAAAGGGGCCATGGCCTCTGGGGGCAAGGGAGCCAGTGCGGGATTATGGGCTCCTCGCTCGGAAATGATTGGTCGTGACAAGCTCACTGCAGGAACAAAGCCATGTGAAATTGACCTCATCACCAGTGATCAGATCAGATTGTTTAGTGTGAGGGGAATGCGAGGGGGATGTTCATCTGGGCGATGACCTAGTTAGGGCCTTAAAGAGGCAGAGCAGCTGCCCCACTCTGGGGAGGAGGAGGCAAGAGGCCTCTCAGGGGAGGCCCCTGCTGAGCTGCAGGTGGAGGAAGACCCGTTCCCAGGCCGGAGCCCGGCCACTACAGCTCCTTGAGCCCTCCAGCATCCTCAGGGACCATCTCAGGATAGTAAGGCCTAGCCTTAGGTGACTGAGGGATAGTGTACAGAGGTGGCCAAGACAGGAGCCAAGGGCAGAGTTTCCATACCTATCTGAGGAGAACAACCAGGTAGATCAGAAACTTGGGAAACCCTGAGGCAGATCTTAGGGAAGAGGAATGGAATTTATTTAACGATTTATTTCCTTGTTTGTTTGCTCTGTCTCAGGCACTATTCGAAAGACATATATTAACTCAAGTAACCCTCAAAACAACTCTATGAGGTGGATGCTATTATGATGTCCATTTGACAGATGAGCACATTGAGAGTCAGAGGTGACATCACTTGCCCAAGTTTACAAAAGTGTTATGTGACCACCTGATCATGGAGGCTGGGCTTGTTCTATAGAATGTTGAAGCAGCTACATTCTACTGCTTCTCCTGTGATGACAGGGTCAGTCAAATAAAGATGCAACTAGGAAAAGGTGGCCTGTGCCACATAGCAGAGGCCTTTCTTTCCCGTCAGGCCCTCAGGGTGCCAGGGGGGCCCAGGGGCTGGGGTGAGGACGAGGGGGCCTGTCAGGAACTCCAGGAACAGGTGCCTGCTTTCTCCGTGGATCCTGTTTCCTGACACTTGCCTGAGGACCAGAGGGGGAAGGGGAGGGAAGGGACATGTGGCCAGCCAGGAGCCGGCCCCTTTCTGCCAAGCACCGCCTTAGGGAATATGACTCCTGCTGCCTGAGGGGTACAGGGGGATGCCAGAATGGGGGCGGGACTTCTGGTGGGGCACATTGTGTTAACCCTTCATCAGCAATATGTGCGCAAAAAGCAGCATCAGGCCTGGCACACAGGAAGAAGGCACCCACAAATGTGCAGCAAATAGCCAAACCCACTAAGGGTAGGCCAGAGCAACAGCTGCAGTGTGAAGGATCCTGGTCGGTTCCTGGGAAGCATTCCAGGGAGACTGGTGATCTCCTCTTGAGAGCTGGAGGCATAGAAGGGACCCCTGTCACCCCAAAGGGTTTAGAAGCACCTGAGGCCAGTTACTGAGGAGAATCTTATACTGGGGGCTCCAGGGATGCCAGCTCTGATGGAAACTGAGGGGTAGGTGTAGAACTGGTCTGCCAACCAGGCCCTTGCCGAGTACCATGCAGGCTGATGCATCTAGGCTGGCAGGACCTGGGGGTATGTAGCTCAAAGGAACTCCTGCTATTCCCCAGTGCCTGGGATGAGAGGGGCAACTGAATGCTCTGTGCCTACTTTAGGGCAACCAGCCCTGAATATGCCCCCAGGGCAGGCCTCTCAGTTCTTTGGCTCCCTTCCACCTGATTCTGTTGGTGTCTGGGAACTCTCGTGAAGGCCTCTGGGTCTCAGGCAGGGATGGGCCAGCCTGCCTACTGCCCTGCCTGCTTTCCAGCTCCTTCCTTTCTACCCTATTGCCTCAGGTTGGGCCAGTTTCCATTCTACATTCCTCCCCCCACCCCCTGCCTTATCTCACACTGAATTTCTCAGATGCAACCTGGTGTGGCTTCATTTGACTAGTGGTCCCTCTTTCCCTCCCCAATTTGGTTTGTGTAGGGCTTGCTTCTCCCACGATGCAGTGCAACTGCTCTGGGCTACAGGGCATCTCATTCTTTCTTGAGAACCTTCACTGAGAGGTTGCAGGCCCCCAAGGACTTTCCTTCTTTGGGGGAGACTTCCGAAGAACTGTCCAAGGACAGAGGAATTCTGAGGACCACATTTAGGATCTGTGGGTGGCAGCCATAGCGTTAGAGATTTCTGTTCACTTCAGAGAAGGATTTCCTATTATGGTGAGCTGTTCTGCAAGAGAACAGCTGTTTCAGGTCCTTAGTGAGAGGTGTGTAAGTAGAGGCTGGATAGACAACCATGAGAGATGCTATTGAGGGCCAGTAAAAGAAGAGTGGGGCTCTTCTGTCCCTGGGTCTCTCTCTATGTTAAATTTTTGTTGCTGTGATCACCACAGACCCATGCAGTTGTTTGCCTTCTGGTCAGCTCTCCTCACCGCAACATCCGTGCAAGTTCTTGAAGTTTAAGACAGACACAGCAAGGCTAAGAGCAAATCCAAGCCAGAGGCAGGGAGAAAGTTGAGACAGCAAACTGCTCCTGACTTCATGCTCCCTTGTCTCTCTCTTTAGCTTGGGGGTGTTCTGCAGGAGCCTTATTTCCCCAGCTAACCCTGTAACCCTCCCATGCCTTCAAAGGCAAGGGATTGCCCCCTCAGGGGCAGCTGTCCTAGCTGCAGGGGTCAGGGCCTAGGAACACACCTGAGGTTGGAAGACTCCTGGGTGAGACCTGGCCCAGGCCACCAGGCAACTCCCTGCTGTGCCTTTGGTCAGAGAGAGGATTCCAGTAGGGCCCCAGCGGCTCCAGGACCCAGGCAGCCAGGAAAAGACTCTGGGGGATGCGGTCTCTGCCGTCACAGGTCGGCCACCTGGCAGAAGGAACAGACTGGGGTTCTGGTGGCCCTGAAGAGCACAGCTGGGCCCCCAGGGTGGGAGCCACCTCTGGGTGCAACCAGCTCAATTGTGGGAAGAACTTTAGAGCTAGCAGAGGCCCTTCACAGGAGCCAGTGTGCAGAGCTGTGCACAGAGGCTAGTTGGCCACCCATAGTAGGGGTGGTGCTGGAAGCCTTGGCAGTGAGTGAGACCAGAGAAGTTCAAAGCGAGAGAGAGAAAGTGACTGATTCTGTGATTCCCATGTCCTCAAGCCATGTAACTATATATCTATAATATCTATGTATTTATGGATTTCTATATCTATCTGTTATCTCTATATTTATCGCTGCATTTCCACATGTCCAAGTAATTGTGTATCTGTGTATTGATCTCTTTGCTATGTATCTACATAGCTCTGTATCCATCTGTCTCTCCCCTTTTAGAAGAATGGCTGATGGAGATCCCAGAGAGTTTAAGGCCCTCTTCTTCCTAAGCTGCCCCTCTCCATGGTCACTGCCTGCCCTCCCACCCTCTTTCCCACTGGACGGTGGCCATTCTGGGCCTGGACCAAGGGGTTACCATGAGGAAATAGGCCAAAGTCCGGAAAGCCATCCTCCGAAGCCAGTAGCAGCTGCTTTGCTTGCATCTGTTGGGGGTGAGGAAGATGAGAGAGCAGGAAGAATCATGGGGGAGTGGAGGTGGTGGTGTGGGAGCACAGGGAATGTGACAGTGACTGAGCAGTCATGAGTTTTAATTCTGGGAGGCAGGACAACACACCAGTAGCCTGCACTGGCATTCTCTTGCTGTGTGATCTAGGACGACATTCTGCCCCTCTCAGGCCTTCAATGTGCCCATCTATACCATGAGCCTCTTGAAGGGCCCTTCCCGAGCTGACACCCTTAGCAGGGCAGCAGTCACCACACTTTTAAATCATGGATTCCTATCACTAGAGCATTTTGAACACAGCAACTCTATATATCTATGAAACTGTTAGCTGCTCAGTCATGTCTGACTCTTTGTGATCCCATGGACATGTTCACCAAGCTCCTCTGTCAGTGGAATTCTCCATTCTCCAGGCAAGAACACTGGAGTGGGTTGCCATTCCTTTCTCCAGGGGATGTTCCCGACCCAGGGATCAAACCTTGGTCTCCTGCATAGCAGGTGGATTCTTTACCATCTGAGCCACCAGGGATTTATTAATACATAATATAGGGATTTATTAATACATAATGTAGTGGTAAAGAACATAGACTCTGGGGTCAAGCTTGTGAATGTGAATCTTGGTTCTTCTACTGGGTGAGTGGCTTGATGTCTCTGGGCCTTAGTGGTCCCTGTAGAAAGAGGAGATAGGAGTTCTACTCACTGCCATCAAGTGATTGTGGAGGTCTGGGACAGAGTGAATGCATAGATGCTATTTTTACTATACATGTATTACTTTACTAATTGATGATGTAAGTCACAAATTGCATGTCCAATGTCAAAACTGTTAAAGGATGAGGTAAAAAGAAATAAAATGCTCTCTATATTGCAATATTTTCTTCTCACTCCCCAGTGGGTTACTTAGGGCACTTGGCATTGTAACTCTTCCAGAGTTTGCTTGCAATCCCTTCTCTGCTTTCCCACCAGAGAAGTTTGAGGCTGGACCTCCTAAGGTGACAAGCATGCCAGTCTGGACTTGGGCCTGCCTGGCACCGTGCAACCACTCCTGGATACACTGCGTTCTTCCAGGAGTCCTCTCCCTCAGAGGGGCTAAAGGCCCAGAGGTGCCCCATTTCCCCAGACCTGGAGGACCAGCATGGTCTGGGGGCCTTACTTGTGACCCACAGGCTCTGCTGCCCACACCCCAGGGTGTCCGCTGTTTCTGTTCTCCTCAGCCCAGGGCCTGGGGTCAAGGTGTAGCCCCTTCCTCTCTCCCTCACCACAGCCAACCTCTCCATCACAGAGCAAGCAAGCCAAGTCCAGGGCTCACAGCCCGCCCTGAATCGCTATTTCTTGGATGGATAATGACAGTGCGCCATTACTGAGCACGCTTGCACTTTCTTAAGTACTTTACCTGCATCTTCTCTTTGAATCTTCCCAGGGATCCTATGAAACAAATACTCTTCTTCCAATTTGACAGATGCGAGCCTCCCCAATCAGTGACAGAGCAGGGAAACCAACCGCCAGCAGCCTGACTGGAGAGCAGCCGCTTCATCACCTTGTGAGGGTGAATGAACAAGGGAGGGAATGGTTTCCCTGTTCCTCTTCACTCTTCCCCAAGGCCCCTGCTGTGCCCTTCCTTAATTCTGGGTTTGCTCTGGCCCCCAGGCCCCGCCTCCCCCACCCTGTATCTCTGGGGGTCCAACTCAGTGGGTCTGCACACCCGCCCCGGCCCCGGGCTCCTGTACCCACCCCCATCCCCTCTCCCCTCCTGAGAGCCCCGCCCCCGTGGGCCGCCGACCTGCAGGTAATCCCCTCCCCCTTCCTCTCCCCGCAGCTCCAGCGCCTTCCGATTAGCCCAGTCTCCGATCTCTTCGGCTGGGAACAGCCACCCCCCCGCCCCTTCCCCCACTCTGCTCCCTCGTGGGGAGCCCCGCTCCCAGGCCGGGCCGTCCCATTCAAGGCCCCTTCCTCCATTGTCCCCGCCTGCCACTAACGCGGGCCATTAGCATTTCTAAAGCCCACTTCTCCTGGTCTCCACTTTGGTCTCAGCCAAAAAGGGTATCACTTTGAAACAGGATTTTGGGAAAAGGGTGCTCCCTAGGCTGCTAAAACAGCTTCCCTTTATGCCCTCAACACTCCAGGCCTCAGTCTGTTTGCCTATAAAATGGGGAGAATTGCAATCCCACATTTCAGGCTTAGGACACCTGGAATTTCTCAGTTCGAGAGTGTTTGAGAAATGAAGCGGCCTCCTGGGACCGCAGTACAACTGCCTGTTCCTTCCCCTGGGTTTCTCTGGCCCTACCAGTCTGGACCCTCCATTTCCCAGCCACGTCCCAGGGGAGATACAGAGTTTTGTTAAAACTGGTTTTCCCTGCCCTAACCCAAGCGGCCTTTGTTAAGGCCCTGGCAGGACGGGGCATGAATGAGGGTGACTTCGTTTGCCCTGGCATCTGAAACCTGCCTGAGTAACTTGGGTGGAGAGACAGCGCCACCCAGTGGCTCCATGGGCTCTAAGCTAGTCTTCTTGGGAGTGGGTCCTCATATACCTGGCTTCACTGCCCCCAGGAGGCATCTCACCAGAGAAACCCTCTCTACTTGGGGGATTTCATTCGCGTTGGTTTAGCTGCTTCAGATCCAAGGCTAAATAAAGAACCAGAGGTTAGAGTCCCAACCTGCTCAGCTCAGCTGCGGCCCCGCCCCCATCATTCCTCTGGGCTGACAATGGCCCTTACTCTAGACTCTCTGGCCAATGACCAGTACTTTCCCCTGCCTGACCTTCACTTTTCTCCATCTGGAAAATGGCAGAATATTCCCTCGCCACCTTCTGCTTTTCCTGGTTGGCTGAGGAAATTTGTGGGATAGCGGAGGTGGTGGGTTTGACAGCCAGTCTTCCAAGACAGTTGGCCACTTGGACCCCAAGAATGGGCCCTGGCCCCATCCATCCTTCCCAGACCAAATCCCTAGCCTCAGTGCCTTCCTGGAGATCCATCAACTGCTGACCAACCCCCTAAGAATACCAGGAAAATGGGACCCACTCCTTCCCAATGCCTACCTTCTTTGGTTCTTACTTGCTGTTTCTACCCTCTTCCTGCTTCCTCTGTTCTCCCCCTGCTTGTTCCCCTGTGGCCGCAGGATGCCTGTATTTCTCTTCAAGCTTAGTAGGGAGCAAATTGAGGCAAGAGTAACCCCTGTCTCCAATTAAAGTCCACCACCCATCCCATTCCCCTCTTGGGTTCCTTCTGAAGCTGGTCTGGCTGAAGCAGGCAATGAAGGTAGAGGGGACCAACAATCAGCCCCAGAGACCTGGGGTGCTCTGTCTCCATCCTCCCTCCTGGCCTACTCCCATGAGCCCTCCCTCTGTGCAGATAAGGCAATGGGCTCCAAAGTGAAGTTGCTCAGTCATGTCCGACTCTTTGCGACCCCATGGACTGCAGCCTGCCAGGCTCCTCTGTCCATGGGATTTTCCAGGCAAGAGTACTGGAGTGGGTTGCCATTTCCTCCTCCACAGGATCTTCTCAACCCAGGGATCGAACCCAGGTCTCCCGCATTGCAGGCAGACGCTTTACCATGTGAGCCACCAGGGAAGCCCAATGGGCTCCAAGGTCCCTCTGATTTGGGGAGAGAGAGTAGGTGGATTGGGCCCCTAGTGTGTTGTGTCTGGAGTCGGCTAAAGCTTCTGGAAGAACCAGACTGATGGAGAGAGCAGGAGATAGGAGGAAGCTTGGTCAAGAATGACGGAGCAGAGGGTGCTCAGCTCCAGTATACAGTGTGGCCTCTAAGCATGGTCTAACCTGGACTTTCTCCCAGTCAGAAGGAGATGGAAAGAGCTGAGAGTAGCTCCAGACACGTGGATCAGCAATACAGACAGCAGGGTTCTTCTGGTTTGGGCCTTTTTATCTCTTCTCTGAGGAACTGTAGGGGTTTCTAGGACCAATGGCTATGAATGTGGTGTGCTGTGTTCAAAGGGCAAAGGCAACCCCCATCCTGAAACAGTTCTACTTGATCTGTTATTTTTTGTTATAGTTCCAGATGAGATTTTGTTTAGAAAAATTATTCTGCCACTGGAAATAAAAAGTTTAAAAAACCCTGACTTGATGCAGCTTTACAGTTTACAAAGGGGGAAACTGAGGCCCAGAAGGATAAACTGAGCATAGGACCCTATACCCAGACAGTCTCCAATAAACATTTTAGAAAGAGCTATTGAATATCATGACATTTTCAAATAATTTTGAAGCATAACCAAGTTCACTTTCATGATACAAGACCTGCCGCCTTTTCAAACTATCTAAAAAAGATGTTGCATGGGCAGAAACAAAGAAAGTTGGGAATTTCTCAAATGTTAGGAATTACTTAAAAGCATAGCAAACTCACATAATTTAAGTGTAAGCAAAGGGGTAATTCATACAATTGTCCTTACCTGCTATCTAAGCCAGGAAGTATGCATGTTCTTGAGTAAATTTTAGTTAATTTCTGTCATGGGTTTAACATTAGCTGCTGTTTGCCATGAAGGAAAAAGTGAAAAAGGAAAAACTTTCTCTTGCTTTGAGGTTGAAATGTGAAAGGTGCTGTCATGAACACAAAGGTACATTCACACCTCCAGGGGTGGTTTGGTTCTGGGGGGCCCCTTATTGTCTCTGAGCCATGACTGGGGTATTTGAGGCCCTCTCTCAGCCTTCTGTGGACCATTATGCACTACAGAGCAAAGCCTGCCAACGCACAGTGGCACAGATTCTGGGTCGTCCTCTGTAGATGATCCTCAGGCATGTTGTAAACCCAAGCCACTTTCTCTCTCTGGGTGTGAATGGGCTTGCTATCAGGAAAGTAATCAAATGTTAGGAGCTGCTTGACCAGGACATAAGGATCAGGAGACACCATCTACCAAAAATGGGATTGTGTGTTCCAGAGGCAAATAGAAACAATTGGTAGGTTAGGCCTGAGTTTGAATTATCCATATCACTGCTTTGCCCCACCCTCCCAGCCTACCTCCCTACTTGCTCAGTATGGATAAACAAAAAGAGCTTTCTGCTATTGACTCATTGCATGTGACTTCAGGTAAACCTCTTTCCTCTCTGACACCCAGTCTCTTCATTTCTCTTGTAAAAAGAAGTTTCAGAGTAGACCATCTATTGAGAAAGTTAAAAGACTACCCAAAGAATGGGAGAAAATATTTTCTAATCATATATCTGATAAGAGTCTGTGCTGTGCTCAGTCATGTCTGACTCTTTGCGACCTTATGGAGTATAGCCTGCCAGGCTCCTCTGTCCGTGGGATTTTCCCAGCAAGATCACTGGAGTGGGCTGCCATTTCTGCCTCCAAGGGATCTTTCTGACCCAGGTATCGAAACTGTGTCTCCTACATCTCCTGTACTGCAGGCAGATTCTTTACCACTGAGACACTGGGGAAGCCCAATAAGAGTCTAGCATCCGGAATGCATAAAGAAATCTTAAAAACTCAAGAAATAAAGAGATAAATCACCCAGTCAAAAATCGGACAAGTTGGAAGAAGTAGATATTTTTCCAAAAAAAAATATACAAATGACCATTAACCCTTGAAGAGACGCGTGCATGCTAAGTCGCTTCAGTTGTGTCCAACTGTTTGCGACCCTATGGACTGTAGCCCCCCAGGCTCCTCTGTCCATGGGATTCTCCAGGCAAAAATACTGGAGTGGGTTGCCATGCCCTTCTCCAGAGGATCTTCTTGACCCAGAGATCGAACCCATGTCTCTTACATCTCCTGCATTGGCAAGCGGGTTCTTTACCACTAGTGCCACCTGGGAAGCCCCCGTAGTCATGAAGGGAATACAAATCAAAACTACAAGATGTCACTTCATATCAGCTAGGATGGCTAGAATTAAAATTAAAATAACTGGGGAAATAACAAGTGTTGGTGAGGATGTATAAAAATTGGAATGCTTGTTCTCTGCTGGTGGGAATGTGAAATGGTACACTCACTATAGAAAACAGTCTATCAGCTCCCGAAAAAGTTAGACATAGAGTTACCATGTGACCAAGCAATTCCACTCCTAGGTACATACCCAAGAGAAATGAAAATACATGTCCACACAAAAACTTGTACATGAAGGTTAATAGCAAAGGTATTCATAATACCCCAAAATGTGGAAGTGACCCTAAAGTCTATCAGCTGGTGAATAGCTTGACAAAATGTTGTATATCCAGACAATGAAATATCATTTGGGAATAGAAAGGAATGAAGCATGATACATAGGCTGCAACATAGATGAATATTGAAAACCTAAGTAAAAGGCCAAATACAAAAGGGCACATTTTGTATGATTCCGTTTATTTGAAGTGTCCAAAATAGGCCTATCCACAGAGACAGAAGACAGATTAGTGATTGACGGGGGCTGAGGGTAAGGCATGTTTGGGAGTGACTGCTAGTAGGTACAAGGTTTCTTTGGGGGTGATGAAAATGCCCCGGAATTAGTGGTGATAGTGGCACATACTAAAAACCACAGAACTGTACATTTTAAAAGGGTGAATTTTAAGGTATGTGAATCATATCTCAATTTTTTGAAAAAGAATGAACTATAGCAATAGTTTACAAATTTGGCTAAATCACTACTACTCCAGAAGCAATCCACCTTCTGGTGATTCCGGGCCTGAAAGTCTGTATGTTTTATATGCCCCTGGGATGGTTCAGATGTAGCCAGGTTTTGGAACCACTCTCCTAGCTCTAACATTCTGGGTCCCTGCCTGTGTCTCTAATGAGAGGTACCTGTAAACAGTTGCACACAGCCCCTTTCTCTGTGGGAGCTGGCCCCTTCTCGGGTTCTGCACACCCTGAAACAACCAGACCTCACACCCCAAGAAGGACCTGTTGCATTAGCCCCAGAAACAGACCCTTCTTGTGCTCCTGAGGCTGCAGGGTGGTTTCTGACCTCTGAGGCGGGGCTGCTGGTGTTGGCCTTCCCAGGTGTGGGAGCCTCCTTGCCCCTCCTCCGCCTCTCCCTCCAGGGCCTCCTTCAGCAAGGCCTTAGAGCCATTGCTCTCTGCTCCAGGGGCACCAACATCAGGCCTGCCTGACTGGCCATGTGGTAAAAGAACGCAAACCCCACTGGGGAGTCTGGTAGGGGAGGAGGCCACAGGGATGACCCTCAGGTGCCTGGAAAACCACATGCCTAGGGCATTTTGGCTCTGGTGCCTGGACCAGATTCTGAGGAGAGAGCTCTTAGAGAGGCAGTCCAGGCCCAGTCTTCAACAGATGAGTGGTTCTGGTCCCTTTCAAGGTGTGTGAAGACAGGAGGGTGTGTGAAGACAGGTGGGTATATGAAGACAGGAGTGTGTTCACAGGCCTAGTGAGGCCTAGTGAGGCCCTAGGCTCAGCTGTGAGCCAAGATACTAGGGCCTTGCTCATAGTTTCTCCTTGCCTACCTTTTCTCCTCCAAGCTCATATTCTCTCCTCACAGTATCTATAACAAAATAACATTCCTCCCACCCCACCGATTGAGGGCCAACCTTATGTTGGGCCCAATGCAAAATGCTTTGAGAAACTTTCCTTCATTCCATCCTCACAACAACCTTAGTACTATTCTCACTTTACATGAGGAACAAGGAATTCAAAGCTTAGTTATTCACTTAATTAGTATTTTTTGGACACTTTTTATATGCCAGGCACTATGCCAGGTGCTGGGTCTACAGAAAAGAATGAGGTCCAGCCCCTCTTGGAGACTACACTCTATCTCTAAGCAGGAAAGGAGATTTCTAGAAAAAAGTCAATCTGGGAAAGCAAACCAGATCCACTTGAGTCTATAAGCCCTCCTCTTTCAGATTGCCCAGCCTTGGCCGAATGTTCCCTCCCTGGTTCCCTCCCATGTTCCCTCCATGCATCATAAGACTTCCCAGGACTGCCCTGTGGCTGCGTCTTTCTAGGCATGTAAGAAGGGAGCATACAAGACTTAACAAATATCAGTTGTCCACATGCCACCATCATGACTTTTTCTATCATCCCACCCCACCTGTTTCATTATTTAGTTGCTATTTTTCCGTAAGTGGACTCACTTCTGAGAAATGAACTTTAGTATTTTCCTCAGTGTCTTACTCAGCAATGCTATGTATGAAATCATTTGTGGTATGCTAGTTACATATTCGGAGAAGGCAATGGCACCCCACTCCAGTACTCTTGCCTGGAGAATCCCATGGACAGAGGGGCCTGGTAGGCTGCAGTCCATGGGGTCGCTAAGAGTCGGGCACAACTGAGCAACTTCACTTTCACTTTTCACTTTTTGCATTGGAGAAGGAAATGGCAACCCACTCCAGTGTTCTTGCCTGGAGAATCCCAGGGACAGAGGAGCTTAGTGGGCTGCCATCTATGGGGCACACAGAGTCGGGCACGACTGAAGTGACTTAGCAGTGGCAGCAGCAGTTACATATTCTCCTAAAAAACGTTAAAATTAATATATCACTTCAGTTCAGTTCAGTTAGTCGCTCAGTCATGTCTGACGCTTTGTGATCCCATGGACTGCAGCACGCCAGGCCTCCCTGTCCATCACTAACTCCCAGAGTTTATTCAAACTCATGTCCAATGAGTCGGTTATGCCATCCAACCATCTCATCCTCTGTCATCCCCTTCTTCTCCAACCTTCAATCTTTACCAGCATCAGGGTCTTCTCAAATGAGCCAGCTCTTCACATCAGGTGGCCAAAGTATTGGAGTTTCAGCTTCAACATCAGTCCTTCCAATGAACACTAAGGACTGATCACCTTTAGGATGAACTGGTTGGATCTGCTTGCAGTCCAAGGGACTCTCAAGACTCCTCCAACACCACAGTTCAAAAACATCAATTCTTCTGTGCTCAGCCTTCTTTATAGTCCAACTCTCACGTCCATATATGACTACTGGAAAAACCATAGCCTTGACTAGATGGACCTTTGTTGACAAAGTAATGTCTCTACTTTTTAATATGCTGTCTAGGCTGGTCATAACTTTCCTTCCAAGGAGTAAGCGTCTTTAATTTCATGGCTGCAGTCACCATCTGCAGTGATTTTGGAGCCCAAGAAAATAAAGTCTGCCACTGTTTCCACTGTTTCCCCATCTATTTGCCATGAAGCCATGGGACCAGATGCCGTGATCTTAGTTGAGTATTGAGCTTTAAGCCAACTTTTTCACTATCCTCTTTCACTTTCATCAAAAGGCTCTTTAGTTCTCCACTTTCTGCCATAAGGGTGTCATCTGCATATCTGAGGTTACTGATATTTCTCCCGGCAATCTTGATTCCAGCTTGTGCTTCCTCCAGCCCAGCGTTTCTCATGATGTACTCTGCATATAAGTTAAATAAGCAGGGTGACAATATACAGACTTGACGTACTCCTTTTCCTGTTTGGAACCAGTCTGTGGTTCCATGTCCAGTTCTAACTGTTGCTTCCTGACCTGCATACAGATTTCTCAAGAGACAGGTCAGGTGGTCTGGTATTTCATCTCTTAAGAATTTTCCACTGTTTATCGCAATCCACACAGTCAAAGGCTTTGGCATAGTCAATTAAGCAGAAATAGATTTTTTCTGGAACTCTCTTGCTTTTTTGATGATCCAGCGGATGTTGGCAATTTGATCTCTGGTTCCTCTGCCTTTTCTAAAACCAGCTTGAACATCTGGAAGTTCACGGTTCACATACTGTTGAAGCCTGACTTGGAGAATTTTGAGCATTACTTTACTAGCACGTGAGATGAGTGCAATTGTTCAGTAGTTTGAGCATTCTTTGGTATTGCCTTTCTTTGGGATTGGAATGAAAACTGACCTTTTCCAATCCTGTGGCCACTGCTGAGTTTTCCAAATTTGCTGGCATACTGAGTGCAGCACTTTCACAGCATCGTCTTTCAGGATTTGAAATAGCTCAACTGGAATTCCATCACCTCCACTAGCTTTGTTCATAGTGATGCTTCCTAATGCCCACTTCACATTCCAGGATGTCTGCCTCTAGGTAAGTGATCACACTATCATAATCATCTGGGTTGTGAAGATCCCTTTTGTATAGTTCCTCTGTGTATTCTTGCCACCTCTTAATATCTTCTGCTTCTGTTAGGTCCCTACCATTTCTGTCCTTTATTGAGCCCATCTCTGTATGAAATGTTCCCTTGGTAGCTCTAATTTTCTTGAAGAGATCTCTAGTCTTTCCCATTCTTTGGTTTTCCTCTATTTCTTTGCACTGATCACTGAGGAAGGCTTTCTTATCTCTCCTTGCTATTCTTTGGAACTCTGCATTCAAATGGGTATATCTTTCCTTTTCTCCTTTGCTTTTCACTTCTCTTCTTTTCACAGCTATCTGTAAGGCCTCCTCAGACAGCCATTTTGCTTTTTTGCATTTCTTTTTCTTAGGGATGATCTTGATCCCTGTCTCCTATACAATGTCACAAACCTCCGTCTATAGTTCATCAGGCACTCTGTCTATCAGATATAGTCCTTTAAATCTATTTCTCACTTCCACTGTATAATCGTAAGGGATTTGATTTAGGTCATACCTGAATGGTCTAGTGGGACTTCCCTGGTGGCTCAGAAGTTAAAGCGTCTGCCCACAGTGTGGGAGACCTGAGTTCAATCCCTGGGTCGGGAAGATCCCCTGGAGAAGGAAATGGCAACCCACTCCAGTATTCTTGCTTGGAGAATCCCATGGGCAGAGGAGCCTGGTGGGCTACAGTCCACAGGGTTGCAAAGAGTCGGACACGACTGAGCAACTTCACTTTCACTTTCACTTTGAATGGTCTAGTGGTTTTCCCTACTTTCTTCAATAAGTCTGAAGTTGGCAATAATGAGTTCATGATCTGAACCACAGTCAGCTCCCGGACTTGTTTTTGCTGATCACTATTGACATATAAATCTTTGTTTAAGGCCACTTAAAATCCTGTCAACAACCTGCAAGATAAGTACTATACTTTGGAGAAACACATGAAGAGAAAGAAAGTATAACTCCTCTGGAGAAGCTTGGAGATGTACCTGCATGGAGACTGTGTTCGTTGCAAAGTTGCCTTGGTAATCCTGCTTTGGGCTAGACCCTGAGTCTTTAAGGCCCAGAAATGGATCCAGTTGAAGGCTTTGTCTGTTATTCCAAAAGAGCAAGGAGAAAGTGCAGTTGACAAGATAGTGGAAGGTCCCACACTCTGCCAGGTGACTCCTCAAGACGTTCACTCCCTGTAATCTCCAGCCAAGTCTTTCCCCTCACAGAATATTGGAGACAAAGAGTGAAGGATATGGGTCTCCAGACTAACTTAAGTAGTCAGAATTTGGGCAGCAAAGCTTCTGGATGTTACAGAAATCCTGGGGAGGGCTTTGAGTTCTCTCAGGGTTCAGGTCAAGGCTCACTATATCTGGGAAAGGCAGGGATCCTGGATCCCAGTGGCTGAATGATCCTGGGTAACTTTATCATGTCTCAAATGGGAAATGAGAGCCTTCTTCACAGACTGGTTGTGAGGGTTAAGTGAGACAAGAATGTATGAGTGGGCTTTGGTGATGGCCCTTCCAAACGTTTTCATTTTATGGTCATGACTTTTCAACAAATTCAGTAAACATGCTTTGGCCACTTTGGTGCACAAAGCATCATTCCACACCCTGTTGGGGAGGGGAGCAATACGCATGGAGGGATGTGAATGAGTACAATGAAGTCCCTACAGTCTAGGAGTGGAAGCAGGCAAACAGTTGGATTTAACCTATGAAATGGCCAATCATTTTGGACTCACAACCCAAGACTACCTCTGATATCAGGCAAAGTGAAATAAATACAAATGGAAATGGAGGAGGGAGTGATTTTCTCTCACTGGAAAAATTATGGAGGATTTCCATGAGGAAATGACTTTTAACTGAGCCTTGAAAGATGTGTTGGATTGTAATCAGCTGCAATCCAAGGAGAAAGGCCTTGCAAGCTAACAGCAGGGAGAGTGGCAACAATGGCACAAGGGTGGGGTCGGGGGCAGCCTGTTTGGGGATGAGGTGGCCTGGGTACCTGGGCAAATGCTCTGCTGGGACAGCTTGGTAAGACAATTATGGAGGGTCTGAGTTGCTGGCCTCACCTTCGCCAGGGAGTTGGCAGCTGCTTATTAGCAAACAAGGGACATGGTCATTTCTTTCTGCTTAGTGGGGCAGGTGGCATGAAGTGGGGCAGCAGCCTTCTCACCTTGCAACTAGAGGCTTCTCCTGGCAGCAGGAGAAATTGTAATCAGCCAAAAGAAAGAATTTTCTGCAAGTGAGCTATGGGAACCTGTTCCAGAATGTCCAAGGAAAGTTGAAGAATCTCTTCCCCTGGAGACCTTGAAAAGCAGGAGAAGTTCTCATCTATCTGGTTTTAGAAGAATTCTGCCCAGAGGCAGGGGGCCGAACTAGAACCCATTTGGGTTCTTTCCAGTCTGCAGCCTGGGTGATCTCATTGTTCCCTCTTCCTCTGGATGGGGTTGCCTCGCCCCACCTCAGTCTCATTGGGATTATTCCTGTTGTTAGAGATCTCCCAGGCCCCCAAAGCCACAGCTTTTCCGCTTGGTGACTCATGGCCTCGTCAGCAAGATCATGCCAGTGTCTAGCCTCCATCCTCCTTGCTGTCAGCTTGAGTAAGATTAGCCTTTCTCTTTGTAGCTTCCTTTGACGGTGAGGAAACATAGGTTATTACCCTTATATAGCCAAGACTTTCCATGGTCAGACCTAATGCCAACGTTCTCTCACCTCTGAAGAGAGTCAGGGCCTCGTGGATAGAATAGGTTTTAGAGTTGAAGGGCCTAGGTTTGAGTTTTGATTAGTTGTATGACCTCAGGCAAGTCATTTAAGGACAGAGATTAAGTCAACTAACACTTGTGGAGCACTTGCTATATACTCAAATACTGTTGAATGAATCAAATGCAGGTATCTTCCCTGTTTTATGGGTAGGAAAACTGAGGTTCTAAGAGGTAAAGTTTCTTGCTCACTGTTACACAACTAGTTAAGTAATAAAGCTGGAAATGGAACTCAGGCCTCACAGATTCCCAAAGGTGTGCCTTTTCCACACTCTGTGGTGCTACTTCTTGCTTCATCACTCAACCTGTTCTGTCATCTGTAAAATGGGGCTTATCCTCTCTGCCCCACAGAGATATTGGGGGGATTAAAAATATACATACTGTATGTGGAAGTGATGTGGAAGACAAAAAGTGCTGGGCAGACACTAGATAATTATGTCTCAATCCCTGATCAATTCTCTGCACTTCTGCCAACATCTTTGGGAAGCTATCTCTGCACTTCTGCCAACATCTTTGGGAAGCTATTTCTGAGGGCAGCAGGCAGAGTTGGCCTCTCCTTTCCACTATCGCTGGAGGATGGAAGAGACGTCTCTTCTTACTGAAGTAAAGAACTAGAGAACTCTAGCTCTTATTGCTGGAGAAGGCAATGGCAACCCACTCCAGTATTCTTGTCTGGAGAATCCCAGGGATGGGGGAGCCTGGTGGGCTGCCGTCTATGGGGTCGCACAGAATCGGACACGACTGAAGCGACTTAGCAGCAGCAGCAGCAGCAGCTCTTATTGCACTGGGTCGAATTCTTTCTTTAGCATGTTTGCCTCCCTAATTCAACTGTAAGCTTCTCCAGGGCACAGTCCTGACTTCAATAGTACTCAGCTAGTGTTACTGTTGTTGTTCAGTCACTCAATAGTGTCCAAATAATGCAGCGACTTGCCCTCACAAACCTGTTCCTTCTCTGTCACTGGTCCAGTCTCCATCCTCCCTACTCAGAGCCCAGCTTCCTAACTGGGCCACCCACCACTGGCCTCCCAATCCCATAGTCACATGTTGACCTTGGCCGGCTGGCATTCAGTCCTCAGCATGTGACACTCAGCATCGTTCTACCAGGAATGCCCTTCCCTACAATATCCTCTTGTCAAAGTGCATATTTGTTTTGTTCGTGAAGCTTTCTCTGACCACCCACCTTGTCCAAAACTAAGGGTGATCTCATTTTCCCATGAGCTCCCATTGCATAGAGTGGGTACCATTTATAAGACTTCTTAATATCTTCTACCTTCTCAGACAGTTATGTGCATCCTACTATGTGACCTGGGGTAAGTCCTTACCCCTGATATGGGCCTCAGCCTCCAATCTATGCATATGTGTCCCACGACCCTTCCAACTCTGCCATTCTGTGACCTGGCTTTTTTGGGGTTCTGGGAGAAGACACAAAAGAGCCCCAGTTGGGGCCTTCAACTCTTGATAGCACGTGCCCAGCTCCCAGGCCTGAAAATCAGCTGCTCAGATATTACAAGCTAATTGACTTGCTTAATAAAGGGATAAATAAATATCTACTTAACATGATTACTGTCAGAGGCCTGAGCTACAGAACCTTTCCATGCTGGGGTTTTATTGCAGGAGAAGCTAATTAGTTCTAATTAGTTAACTCCCAGGTGCTTAAGGCAGAGGCAGGGGAGAGGAGGGTGTGAGGGAGTGGAAGGCAGGTGGGGAAAAGGGAGGAGAAGGTGTTCTATACTCCCCTCTCTCAGATGCTTACTTGCCACAGCCAGGCTCAGGACTCATCAGGAAGCCCAGGCGTAGTGACACCTCAGGCACCTCACCCATCTGGGATGAGGGAATGAAGCTCCTTGAGAACCTACTATGGGCTGGGCACCATAACAAGCCTGTTCTCTGCATGATCTTGTTTGATCCTTGCAATGACCTGCAGAGGCAAGAACTCTTCATTGTCCTGTTTTCTAGATGGGGAAACAGATGCACAGAAGTTAAGCCCCTTGTCTGAGCTCACACCACAAGGAAGCAGCGGAGCCAGGACTGGATCTGATTGCAAGGCCAGGGTTGCTGTCTTTGGCCTCTTTTACGCCTCCAGGTGACAGCCCCAGAGGGCTCATGCTGCTCAGAAAGGAATTTGGATAGGCAGTGACCTCCCTTCACTGTGGTACTCATCCAAGAGGTCTTCCTGGATAGGCCAAACCAGACACAGCCAGAGCTGGCAGGGTACTGAAGAGCTAGTCATCATTTGATTCAAGAACTCCTCCTCCTTTGATTCAGGTCAAAGCTCTGGGCTGGAAATCCTGCATGACTCAGATCCCCGCCCACAAGGAACTCACATTCAAGGGAAGTGTATGAACATTTGGATAGCAAGTTATTTAACTGTTAAAAATATACATGAGGAGATACAGCTCTCTTCTATTGCATAATTTCTCTGCTTAGAGAAAAATTTTCCCAGGCTTTGAGGGCCTAAGTCAGAGAATCAGGGTCTCCTTCTGGGACACCACTTGCAGTGTAGGAAAGAGCATGGACTCTCGCGTTGGATTTGAATCGAGGATCTGCCACTTATTAATTGTATGATCTTGGTCATATCCCTCTGCCTCTCTCTGTCTGGCCCACCCCCTCCTGGACCTAGCTTCACAACACTTACCTGCACACACTATCTCCTAACTGACTTCCCTGCCTCTCTGGAACCCATTCCTCACACTGCAGCCAGAATGAGCTGCTGCCTCATGTAATAACCCCACTATAAGTCCTTCAAAGTCTTCACCATGGCCTGCGAGGCTTCCATGATCTCTGGCTTCATTTCAGGCCACACTCTCTCACTCACCAAACTCTGCCACACTGGTCTTCTTAACGTTTTAGAAATCCAATCTCATTTCTACCTCTGGACCTTTGTACCCGTTGTTCTGGCCTCCTCAGTGTTCTGACCCCAACCACTTGCATTGCTGGCCTCTTCTCATTCTTAAACATCACCTCCTCAGGGACATTTTCCCTTTAACCCTATCTCAAACAGCAGTAGCCCCTTTGTTCTCAATTTCAATACCTTTTGTTTCTATCCAGATACCACAATTTGTAATTTTGTTAATTCACTTTAAAATGTATTCTTTGTCCCACTCAGATAATAAGCATCATTAGGTCAATGACTTTGTCACTGCCACTGTGTCTTAAACAGCACTTGACACATAGTAGGTGCTCAATATAGACTTGGTACAGATGGAGGGGTGGGTGGTTGGAGCAGTGAATGAATGGCCACTTCTTAAAGCTGTTGTGAGGATTAAATGAGCTGATGCATGTTAAATGTCTGGCACAGAGCCCAGCAAAGAGCCCAGCTCAATAGCTAAGTTGAATCTGCACGTGGCTGGCACCCAGCTATTCCCTGAGCCATCCCCACCTTAGTCAGCTAGTACTCCATCCCACCATCCTGCAAGGCCCAGCTCCTACTGCCCTGGAAACAAACCCATTCTCACCCACAGGCAGTGGTGTGCTAGAGTCAAGTGCCACTTATTAACAATTCAGGAATTTTACAAGCAGATTGTTAAACTATCAGTAGCTTCAGAGTGGCCACGGAGGGAGTATTTACACCACAGAAATTGACAAATAGTACAAATCGCACCCCCAGCATGCAAAGAGCCAGTTGACCAGTACACCATCACTAGGCTTCTCTCCTGCTGCTCACCCTGTCAGAGTGCCCTGACTGAGTTCAGCCTGCCAGGCTTCGAGGTTCAGATCAAGCACTGACTCCCCCCGAAAGCCGTGAAGCCTCCCTTATCTCACCTCTGCTGACAGCCTCAGTGCCACAGGTGAGGGTATCTAAGTCAGTGTTTCTGTATATTGATTTTTGTCTTCTTTTTCTCCAAGTAACATGGAAATCTTATCCCCGAAGCTTACTTTTAAAACTGCAAAAGCAAGGGCATGGTTGATACACTTATTTTTTTCTAGTCCCTCAGGGTGCCTAGCACAAGATTGGGGACTGGAGAGGTTTCGGTAAAGTGTTTACAGCAGCAAGTGTTCAATGACAGATGAGTTTGGATAAAGAAGATGCGGTAGGGACTTCTCTTGTGGTCCAGTGGCTGAGACTCCATGCTCTCAATGCAAGGGGCTCATGTTCAATCCTTGGTCAGGGAACTGGATCCCACATGCTGCAACTAAGACCTGGTGCAGTCAAATAAAGAAAATAAAAGTTTTTTTTTTTTTTTAAAGAAGATGTGGTACATGTATACAGTGTAATATTAGCCGTAAGAAAGAATGATATAATGCCATTTGCAGCAACGTGGATGGACCTAGAGATTATCATACTGAGTGAAGTAAGTCAGACAAAGACAAATATCATATGATATCGCTTATATGTGGAATCTGAAAAATAAAATGATCAAATGAGCTTATTTACAAAACAGAAAAAGACTCACAGACATAGAAAACAAACTTATGGTTACCAAAGGGGAAAGGGGAGTAGGATAAATTAGGAGTTTGGGATTAATATATACACACCACTATATATAAAATAAGTAAACAACAAGGACTTACTGTATAGCCCAGGGAAATAAACTCAGTATCTTGTAAAAAACCTATATTGTAAAAGAATCTGAAGAAGAAAATATGTGTGTAATACATATATATTGTGTATAATACATATATATATGTGTGTAATACATATATGTATACATATGTATGACTGAATCAGCTTGCTGTACACCTGAAACTAACACAACATTGTAAATCAACTATGTTTCAATAAAAATTAAAAGAAAAGGTGACTCAGCAGCAAGCTGATAGAGTGGCAGGAGTCTAGAAAAGAGAAACAGGAGCCCTGCTTTTGGCAGAGCTCAGCCATTGACTTGCAGTGTGACCTCAATCCAGTCCCTTTACCTTTCCAGGCCTCAGTTTATCTATCAAAAATGATGTTGATGATTTTTTAAGCTTCCTTCAGACTTCAAGTTTTCAAGGACTTGTTCATTGACTGATATGCATTTAAGTGTTCATTATTTGATGCAAAAGCTATTCCTGAAGTTGCTCAGTTGTGTCCGACTCTTTGCAACCCCATGGACTGTAGCCTACCAGGCTCCTCCGTCCATGGGATTCTCCAGGCAAGAATACTGGAGTGGGTTGCCATTAGGTATTTTCAAAGAAACAATTACTGGCATCCCTTCCACCATGTTCACCACAAGAGAAGACTTAGGAGGGCCTTTAGGACCACTGAACCCAAAGCATTATTATCCATTCTGCAGATAATGATAGCTAGGATTTACCAAGCTCTTGTGATATGCCAGGTAGTATTCTAAACACCTGACATTGATTAACCAGTTTAACCATCACAACAACACTAGAAAGGTATATACTATTATCAGTGTCCATTTTACAGATGGAGATGTCAAGGTTCAGAGAAGTAAAACAACTTTCCCAAGTCACACAGTTAGGAAGTAATAGAATCAAGGCTTGAACTAGGCAGTCTGATTCTAAATCCCATACACCTGACCACTGTGCTGTGCTCCTTTATACAACTTCTCAGAGGAAATAGCTGCCCTTCAAAGGCCCTGGAGCCCCTAGACAAACAGCTAGCTTTCCCACCTACACCCCAACAGGTCCCATTGTAGTGCAAGCTTTACCAATAGGCAGAATGCCTTAGAGGAAATGTCACATCTGGTTTCCTCCACCTCCCAGCTGTGTGACTCTGGGTAGGTCCCTCTGCCTCTCTGAGCCTCAGTTGTCTCATCTATGTCATACAAGGCTGTTGTGAGAATTAAGAGGGGGGAAATTAATAGGTAATGATTGTCTCTGTGTATTAATATTTAAATTTGCATTAAATTACCTCTTCTCATTCTTCTAGAGAGAAATTATTTTTCCCATTTTACAGAGTGAAAATATCCTCAGAAAGGGTAATAATTTCCTCAAAGCCTTGCTGTTAGATGGGACAGAAAACAGGATTAAAAAGACTCCAAGTTATTTTCATTTAAATAAGTTGTTTTTTTTTTAATTTTAGAACAGTTTAAGATTTACAGAAAACATTTAGAAGACTGTATGGAGTTCCCATATATATGTACCAAATTTACCCATCTTACATTAGTGTGGTACATTTGTTACAATTAATGAATTAGTATTAAAGTCAGATTTCCTTAGTTTTAACCTAATGTCCTTTATTCATTCAAGAATTCCATTCAGGACACTGCATTATATCTAATCATCACGTCTCCTTAATTCTTCTGGTCTATGGTTGTTTCTTAGACTTTTCCTTGTTTTTAATGACCTTCACAGTTTTTAGGAGTGTTGGTAAGGTACTTTGTAGACTGTCCCTCAATCAGGATTTGTCTGATGTCTTTCTCATGATTAGACTAGAGTTAAGGGTTTAGGGGAGGAAGTGCTCTTCTTATCACATCATATGAAGAGTATATGCTCTTAGCATGACTTATCACTGTTGATGTTTACGGTGATCACCTGGCTGAGGTATGTTTGTCAGGTCTCTCCACTGTAAAGTTACTCTGGTTTTCAGCCCTTTCCACATTGTACTCTTTGGAAGGAAGTTGCTATGCACAGCCCACACTTAAGGTGTGTGGAATGGGGAGATAAGCGTTGCCTCCTTGTGGGAAGAAGATCAACATAAATTATTTGCAATTCTTCTACACAGGAGATTTGCCTCTTCTCCTGTATTTATTTATTTATATTTTCATTCATTCATTCAACCACTTATTTCTACCACTATAGACTCATGGATGGTCTTCCCAGGTGGTTCTAATGGTAAAGAACCCACCTGCCAATGCAGGAGACTTAAGAGACACAGGTTTAATCCTTGGGTAAGGAAGATCCCCTGGAGGAGAGTATGGCAACGCACTCGGATATTCTTGCTTGGAAAATCCCAAGGACAGAGGAGTCTGGAGGGCTACAGTCCATAGGGTCACAAAGAGTTGGACATGACTGAAGGGACTTAGCATGCATGCACATAGATTCATGGATATTGGTTATTATACTTTGGGTTATAATCTGATACTGCATTATTTATCCTATTGCTCAAATTGATTCATCTTTAGCCTTTGGGAGCTCTTTCAGTTGGCTCCTGTGTCCCTCTGACCTATCATTGTGAGTTTTATCTTTTTGGCATTTCCTTCCTCTCTGTATGTTTATCTACAAGATGCTCCAGGCTCATCTCATTTATTTCCTGCGCCAGCCCTAGAATCAACCACTACTGTGAAGAACTCTGGTTCCTTTATTGGAAAATGGTATTACAAACCAAGATCCAGGCACTGGGTGTATTCATTGCTCTTGGACCCTCTCAACTAACAGAGTAAGAAGATGTATGTGCGTATGCTAACTAGTCTATGTACACATATCAGTAAGTGCTCTGTGTAACTATTTGTACCCATATTAAGCTAAACATGAGTTTACACTCATGTCTCCCATTCTAATCCATTACCACATGGACTGCTCTAGCCTTTTCCTTACTTATTTGTATACTCACACTCCAACAATGAGTAACCTGGCTCCTGCCATTCACTATCTGACTTCATGCTCTTTTATAGCCTTCCTCCCTTACTCCTTCCAGGTTCCCAAGGCCTACCTGGTAGCTGCCATGGGGAGTAGCTATGTTCATCTCTCCTGGGCTATGGGTGGTCCTAGGTGGTGGTGGTGCTTTTACAGCCTGGGAAACTCTTGCCATCAGTCTCTCCCTGGTTTGGTTTCCACAGGCAGCCCTCAGAGTAGCCTCCTCCGGTCATTCTGAGGGCTTAGGAGGGTTTCCCCAAGTACCTCTCTGTGGGTGACTGAGCCTTTAGACCTGCAGGAAATCATTGCTGGTGTGACAGCAGCCCCTCCTCCAACTGCCTGGTATGCTAACCTCACTGTCTCATCCCCTACCATTCTTCCCCTTAGCCAGCCACTGGGTTTTCTTGCTGAGCCCTGCTCAGCCTCACAGTTCCTGGTCAGTGGGCTGGAATGACATGTGGTAGAGGATGCAGAGAAAATTGGAATTCCAGGCATGAGCAACATACCGCATGGAGAGGCTAAGGCTCCTTTGGCCAGAGTTCAGATTAGTCCAGCTCAGTGGCTGTCACCTTGGAGCAGTACGCTCTAGACCCCACACAAGCAGGCCCCTTACCCCAGCCCATGCCTCAGGAGACCCTGTGCTTTGGAGGGCATTCCTCTGAATGTGCTAATGTCCCCTCTGGTGCTGAGTTCCAGCCAGAGCCAGCACTTTCTCCCAGGTAGAGTGCTCTGAGCACAAACATGAACCCAAGTAGGCCCCAGTCCCTGTTTCTCCTCTTTGGGAAACTCTCTGGCTGTACCATGTGTGGGGTCAAGCAGATGCCCTGATTTCCTAGACTCACATTTATGGTGTCTTTCTGGGACACTGGAACTAAATTGGCACAATATTTTTTTCACAAGACCCTGGGAGAGATTAGGTTGCTAGAATGTTGCTAACATGCTAATTTGGGGTAAGTTGAATTGTTTATATAACAGGGGCTTTACACTCATATACACACATACAAATATATGTCTAGTTATTATATAAACATACATATCCCCTTTCCCCTCCCGAGGGCTTATATACTCTAGGGCAGCCCTTCCTTAGAGTTTATGGAGTTAAAAGCACAGAATGTCCAAGCCAGAAGAGTTTTGAAGCCATTTAGCCCAAGGCATTCCTGGTATATATGCGTCACCCCTCCCCCACCTCCATTTGCCCCAGAATCTGCTCTGGGTCTGTCTGAACCTGGAGTTGCTGGGGATGGAGAGAGGAATAAGTCTCTGTCATTGTCTTCCAGAGCCTCCCAGTCTAATGGGAGATGCAGGTACAGAAACTGTCACTTTGAGTACAATTAAAAGAATAACCACAGAAACTAATAAAAATAAATGAAAAAAAAAGACAAAACACACACACACACACAAAAAGAATAACCACAGTAATAATAAGAGCTCCACTTATTTAGCCCTTACTGTGGGCCAGGCACTGCCCTCCATGCTTTGCACACATCGGCTTGTTACTTGCTCTCAATGAGCTCATGAAGCAGGTGCTTCCCTATATTCCTACCTATAGAAGAGGCGACTGAGGTTCAGAGATGTAAAGCAGTGTATGTGTGAGAGCCCAGAGTGCCCTTCAGCTCTGTCTGGCTCCCCAGCCTGAGTCCTTTCACACTCTCAGGCCTCAAGTCTGAAGAAATGGAGGCCAAGTGGACTAAGGTTACTTGCCCAGAAAGAAAGGACTTGAATCCAGTGCTGTCTGCCCTCAGCCCTGTGGGGAAGCCGCTGCGTTTTGACAGAAAGTCAGTGGCATGTGTCCACAGTCCTGGCTCTCCTCTCCTGTCATGGTCTCATCTCCTGGCATGGCCCCAGCCCCAGCCTGAGCCGGGCCAGCCATGTGGCTAGCACATCTCCCTTTCAACTCTGCCAGGCCTGCAGCTGGCCCACCGCTTGCGTGCCCCCTCCAGGGCCCAGCCCTCTCTCCTCGGTCAACGACGCAGCCCTCCTTCCGTTCAGCATTCCTGCCAGCTGGTGTGTGAGCCCTGTGCAAGGAGGCTGGGTTGCCATGGCAGCCGGGGAGGGCTGGTGGGAGTTGGGGGGTGGCCACTGTGGTGCAGAGCTCCTGACCTCCCTAGGAAGGGAGGCTGTGGCCCTGGGCCTGGGAAGTGCTTTGGCAAGTCACCTTAGAAGGCCTGCCCCCACCCCACCCTGGCTCTCTGCCCCCACCGGGTGTGCTTTAAGAGCTTTCACCACACAGAGAAAGGGATGAGCTGGGGAGAAAAAATGCCCAGGCCCTTCAGAGCTCAAGCCCAATATAGCAGAACTAATTTGAAATGTCACTTAGGGCAGTCTCATTCCCAGCCAGCGAAAAGCTGGTTTATTTACATAGTCGGCAGTGGCAGGAGGCCAAGAAACCTGCCATGCCAGGGTGTAGGGGATGGGCGGCTGGGAGCCCTCGCTGTGGCCCCTTGGCCTGGACCTTGCTCAGAACCACCATCTGGAAACCCCTCTGGGCAGAAGGGCCAGATCCCACGGACCCCACGCATGCCTCCCTCACTCCAGCCAGTATCCCCCTACCCCTCAGGGCCCCAGGTCAGAGCAGGAACTTCTAGTGACTGCCTTGGCACCAGTTCTGTGCCAGGCACTCTGCTGCACATTTGACATGGTTTCCTCCTTGAACCTTTGCCAAGCTCTGAGAGGAGGAGTGATTATCCCCACGTCACAAGTGAGGAAACTGAGGTGGGGAAGGAGGCATGACTTTCTAGGGGTTAGATAGCCAGGAAGTGGCAGTTGGGATTCAAATCAAGGTCAGTCTGGCTCCTGAGTGCATGCTTCTCCTCTCCCACCCCTGTACCCCTCATATCCATACCCTGTATCTTCATTTTTTGGCTTCTGCCAACCACTACCCAAAACATGGCCTGTGAGAGCCACTGGGCCTGTAAGTTGATTGCCAATGGCCTTTTTCAGCTCAGCCCCTATGGGCCCTACCAGTGAGCCAGTGGTCTGGGGACTGACAGGCCTGGGGCCGGTCAGGGTGGGTTCAGGCCCCCAGCAAGAGAATGGAGTCTGTTCCTGGTGCCCACCTTTGTGCTTCAGTCAGGAAGACACAATTTTGTGGCTGAGAGGGGGCACAGAGAACTGATAGTCCTGTCTGTACTTCATTCTATTATGTACTAAACTTGTTCTTGTTGTTTGTTTCTGGCTGTTCAGTAGCTCAGTCGTGTCCAACTCTTTGCAACCACATGGACTGCAGCATGCCAGGTTTCCCTGTCCATCACCAACTCCCAGAGCTTCTCAAACTCATGTCCATAGAGTCGCTCATGCCATACAACGTTCTTATCTTCTGTCGCCCCCTTCTCCTCCCGCCTTCAATCTTTCCCAGCATCAGGGTACTGAGCATCTATTATGTGCCTGAAACTGTGCTGGGTGGGAGGGGTACAAGGGCAAGAAAGACATAGTCTCTGTCCTCACAGAACATCTAGTCACATTCCACAATAATAACACAACAAGGGCTAAAATCAAGTGGTCTATGCCAGGCACTATTTTAAGCAGCAGATTCATCTATGTAACCCCCTTCGTGAGGCTATGAGGTAGTACTGTTATTATTCCCCATCTCCCAGATGAGGAAACGGAGCCATTGAGAGGGAAAAGTATCTTGTCTAAAGTCACACAATTAGCAAGTAACAAAGTTGGGGTTTGAAACCAGGCAGACCGCCTTCAGAACCCACAGTCTCAACCCAGCATTATCTAGAATAAAAGGAAGAGGACTGAACACTGCAAGGAGAAGCGTCAGAAGTAGACAGAAAACAGGTCTGCCAAGGTCACTTTGGTGGGCAAGCTTGGAAAGATTTTGCCAACTGGAGACCCTCCCCATGCATTTCTCTAGAGGGAAGGAGCTCAAGGGTGGCCCAAGCTACCCTCAGAGAAGTCAGCCTACTCTATCAGATTTTGTCTCTGTTTTCTTAGGTTTCCTGATCTGGTTGATTGCTAGAACCCAAAGGCTCAGTCAGCCAGGGGTTAATGCTCTGAGGGGCCCACTGGAGAAGGGCCTGCTCTCCGTGCCAGGGCCCTGGGGAGAGGATGTGACTGGAATCAGCTGGGAATCATTAAGAATGCTGGCGAGGCAGACTGAGGTGGGGAGGGGTGTGGAGAAGGCCCAGAACCCAAGGCCAGGGTGTGGTAGGTGGCCAGCTAGCAGGCTCTGAGCTGAGGGGGCAACCACAGGGTCAGACAAGGAGTGGGAGCTGCTTGGCCCAAAGTGGAGACCCTGCTCTCTAAGTGATCCTCTCTGAGGCTGCAGATGAAGGGAGCAAACATCTGGAGAGAAGGCTCAGACTGGAAATGGAGACTTGAGCTGGTGGGTGGAGGAGGGGATTGGTTGTCTTTTAAGACCCAGGCTCCTTGGAGAGTTGGTAAACCCTCATCCACACTCTGCTTCGCTGTGTGCCCTTCTAGGATTTTCCAAAGCAGCCCAGAGGGGAAGAGAGACCTTAGTGGCACTAAGAGCTAACCTGCTCCCTCCCTCTGGCCCCAGTCCTATCCCAGCACCCACCAGCTGTACATTTCCCTCAACAGAAAGGAGCACATAGGACCTGCCTTTGCAAATGCCATGAGCTCTGGAGAATTTTATCCACTAAGTGCTTCTTGACCTAGAAATCCAAGGAGGAGTGGGCAGGGGAGTGGCTGCTGTGTGGGTAGGAGGCCCAGCCAAGCTTTCCAGGCAGTTGGCTCAGAGCTGGCACTGAAGCTGCCTTGGGGAAAGGGGGCAGAGGAGCTGGCATGTTGGTGGCAAAGCTGCTGACGTTGGGGGCCCGATTTGGGGAGGAGGGGGAAGCTCAGATCCTGCTTGAGCTAAACTAGAGCTTCAGTAGGTTCCACAGAGCCAGGGGGGTGGTGGGACATGTCACCAGAGGCTGCTGATAACTGGGAGAGGCTCCACAGAAGATTGGGCTTCCCTGGTGGCTCAGCTGGTAAAGAATCTGCCTGCAACATGGGAGACCTGGGTTTGATCCCTGGGTTGGGGAGATCCCCTGGAGAAGGGAAAGGCTACCCACTCCAGTATTCTGGCCTGGAGAATTCCATGGACTATTCATGGGATCACAAAGAGTCAGACACAACTGAGCGACTTTCACAGAAGATTGATCCCGATCTAGGGTTCCTCTAACTTACTTGGCTATTGGTCCCCAGGACCTCTGAGCACCTGTGGGACAGGCACTCTTCAGTCCATGCTGAGACCCCCCACCCCCATGACATCTCAGCTGGCCTTGAAAAAACAGTTGGTCAGCAGAAGGAAAAAAAACACTTTGGAAAGCCAAAGCCCAAGTGAGCTGGGAGTGAGCTGGGGGAACGTGACTGGAGCTACCTTGAAGGTTCTCAGAAATGTCATCTAGTTGCCTCCTAGCCTGACAGAGAGATTCTCCAGGTCCCGTCTCCTTGAACTCCATTCCCCTACCCCAGGTCTCTCCTTACAGTCCTCCAGTGACCCTCCATTCTCCCCAGTGCTCTCCACTTGCCCCTTCTCTCCTGCTACCTCCTTGCACTTGAAGTCTTCCAACATCGATGTCCAGACGCTACATCAAAGTGCAAAGTACAAGTTCCCATCCCTGGCCTGTCATCCCCGGAATAGGTGGCCGGGAGCCGGTGGGGTCCCTGTGAGCCCTGTGTGGGCAGGGCAGATACATCCTTACGGGTTTCTCTGCCTCAGCAGAGGGTTGCCAGCTTGGGCTACTGCAGGGGAGACAGGTGCGGGGAAGAAGGGGGGCCAGTTGGACAGGGTGGAGCTGCTCAGCTGTACCCCAGCTCCCAACAGCCTTGGCAGTGAAGGCCATCTGGCCCACTGAGGCACTTACAGAAAAACACATGGGCATGGAGCAGGGTGCCACTGAGCACAGGCTGCAGCAGAAAGCAGATGGGCTCAGGTTCCCCTTCCTTTGCATTCTTCTCCTTCAGCTTCTCACAGAACAACTCTTGCTGGCCCCGATCCTAAGTTCCAGGTAAGCACTGGGCACCAGCAGTAATTGCCAGAACCCTCCGGTTTTCTCCATCCCTGGGTCTGCCCTTCGGAATCCCCACTGGCTGCCCATCTGGGAGTCAGGACGGGCTCCACACTCCCCCTTCCCTACGTCCACATCAATCAACCACTGAGTCACCAACCCTTGCCCATTTCAACTCCTTAACCTCTCTCCTATTTTTCTTGTTTTGTGCCTTTCACTACCACTTCCCTAGTCATCAAAAAACCAACAACACTACCTACCTTTTACTAAAAGCCTCAGATATGCCAGATTCTGAACTCAATATTTACATGTATTTGCCTCCGTTAATCTTCCCACCAACAACTCTCTGGCAGCTGTCCTCTTATTGACTACATTTTATAGATGAGAGAAACTGAATCCCAGAGCCGTGAAGTCCCTTGTTCGATGACATACACTTAGTACAGGGCAGAGCTGGGAGTCCAACTTGGGCAGTCTGCTTCCAAAACACAGGCACACCCAGACTCACTGTGCTCTGCTGCCCTCTTTCTTTCCTCCCTGCAGCCCCACCTCTCTCTCACCAGCTGCCAGAGTGGTTTCTCCAAAGCCCAGCGCCAACCATGTCTGTTTGTCTCCTGGTGCAGTGCCCTATTCTGGCTTTCATTAAAGCATCCACCCATCCCTCCTCACTGCCATTGTGCTAGCCCAGACTGCTGGCATCTCTGGCCTCCCAACTTCTCCATTCAGCTATCAGCTGCTTGAGAGCAGGGGCTGGTGTGTCTTGTTCACCAGCAAAGTGCCCCCTGAACACAGATGGCACCAGGAAAACATTCACTGTGTCAACGGATGGAAGAATGGCCCCCTGCCTCCCGTCAGATCCCTGCCAGTGCATTCTCCATGCTACTGTCAGAGTAATCTTTCCCGGAACAACCCCGAGCATGTCACTGCTCTGCTCTGAACACATCCCTGACAAATTTGTTCCCCAGATTCTACTTCTAGGAATTTATCCTATCATTAAACACACACAGATACACACACACACACACACACACACAAGGAATGACATCCACACAGAGTATTCATTGCAGCCTTGTTTCTAATTGCAAATGATTGGAAATAACCTAAATGTCCATCAGTTAGAGCCTCTAATTCTTGTGAGATGAGGAAGCACTTTAGCGGCTGACATGAAACAGCCTCCAAGGCGTAATTGGTGGAAAAGAAAAGTACAGAAGGGGGGCTGTGATAACATTTATACAAAACAAAAAAGGGAAAATACATAAATATATTTGCTATATATGTTAACCTATTTGCCTTTAAAATTTTGGACTGCATGAATATATTGTCTACCCCCAAAATGTAAACCTTAGTGTTTAAAATATAATCATGTAAACCACAAATAATACAAATTATAAGTAAACAAACAAAACAGAGTCTCCTATCAGTTATACACCCAAATTTGCCCATGCTGTTTCCTCAACCTAAATTGTGCTTCCTCTGCTTTCTAGCTTCTAAATGTCTGCATCTGGGCTGTCCACTATGGTGGCCACAAGCTGCATGTGGGTTTTAAGCACTTGCAATGTGATTAGTCCAAATTGAGATAAGCTGTAAGTATTCAAATACACACCAGAATTTGAAGATTCAATGTGAAAAAAGAGTGTTAAATATCTCCATAATTTTCTCTATTGATTATATGTTGATTTAATATTTTATTTTTTATTGAAGTATAGTTGATTTACAATGTTTCAGATATATAGCAAAGTGATTCAATTTTATATATATGCTATATATATATATATATATATATATTCCTTTTTGCGATTCTTAACCATTATAAGTTATCACAACATATTGAATATAGCTTTCTGTACTATACTGTAGGTCTTTTTTCTTTATTTATTTTATATATAGTAGTGTGTATCTACTACCACACAATTGCACTCATCTCACACGCTAGTAAAGTAATGCTCAAAATTCTCCAAGCCAGGCTTCAGCAATACGCAAACCATGAACTTCTAGATGTTCAAGTTGGTTTTAGAAAAGGCAGAGGAACCAGAGATCAAATTGCCAACATCTGCTGGATCATCGAATAAGAAAGAGTGTTCCAGAAAAACATCTATTCCTGCTTTATTGACTATGCCAAAGCCTTTGACTGTGTGGATCAAAATAAACTGTGGAAAATTCTGAAAGAGATGGGAATACCAGACCACCTGACCTGCCTCTTGAGAAATCTGTATGCAGGTCAAGAAGCAACAGTTAGAACTGGACATGGAATAACAGACTGGTTCCAAATAGGAAAAGGAGTACATCAAGGCTGTATATTGTCACCCTGCTTCTGTGAATCCTCACAATGAGGTAGGCGTTACTGCCCCAGTTTACAGGTATGGAGCATGAAGCTCAGAGAGGTGATTTACCCATATAAGTTAAATAACTTATATGCAGAGTACATCAAGAGAAACGCTGGGCTGGAAGAAGCACAAGCTGGAATCAAGATTGCCGGGAGAAATATCAGTAACCTCAGAGATGCAGATGACACCACCCTTATGGCCGAAAGTGAAGAACTAAAGAGCCTTTTGATGAAAGTGAAAGAGGAGAGTGAAAAAGTTGGCTTAAAGCTCAACATTCAGAAAACTAAGATCATGCAACCGGTCCCATCACTTCATGGCAAACAGATGGGGAAACAGTGGCTGACTTTATTTTTTTTGGACTCCAGAATCACTGCAGATGGTGACTGCAGCCATGAAATTAAAAGACGCTTACTCCTTGGAAGGAAAGTTATGACCAATCTAGACAGCATATTAAAAAGCAGAGTCATTACTTTGTCAACAAAGGTCTGCCTAGTCAAGGCTATGGTTTTTCCAGTGGTCATGTATGGATGTGAGAGTTGGACTATAAAGAAAACTAAGCGCCGAAGAATTGATACTATTGAACCGTGGTATTGGAGAAGACTCTTGAGACTCCCTTGGACTGCAAGGAGATCCAACCAGTCCATCCTAAAAGAGATCAGTCCTGGGTGTTCATTGGAAGGACTGATGTTGAAGCTGAACTCCAATACTTTGGCCATCTGATGTGAAGAGTTGACTCGTTTGAAAAGACCCTGATGCTGGGAAAGATTGAAGGCAGAAGGAAAAGGGGATGACAGGGGATGAGATGGTTGGATGGCATCACCGACTCAATGGACATGAGTTTGAGTAAACTCTGGGAGTTGGTAATGGACAGGGAGGCCTGGCATGCTACCGTTCATGGGGTCGCAGAGTCGGACACGACTGAGCGACTGAACTGAACTGAGTGTGTATCTGTTAATTCCCAATTTATCCCCTCCCCACTTTCCCCTTTGGTAATGTTTGTTTTATAAGTCTGTGATTCTGTTCCTGTTATGTAAACATTTGTATCACTTTTTTTAGATTCTGCATATAAGTGATACAATATTCGTCTTTGTATGACTTATTTCACTTAGTATGATCATCTCTAGGTTCATCCAAGTTGCTGCAAATGGCATTATTTCATTCTTTTGATACTTATATACATATCATGTCTTCTTTATCCATTCCTCTGTTGATGGACATTTAGGTTGCTTCCAGGTTTGGCTATTATAAATAGCGCTGCTATGAACATTGGGGTGCATGTATCTTTTTAAATTAGCGATTTCATCTTTTCCTGATATATGCCCAGGAGTGGGATTACCGGGTCATATGGTAGCTCTATTTTTAGTGTTTTAAGGAATTTCCATGCTCTTCTCCATAGTGGTTACACCCATTTACATTCCCACCAATAGTGTAAGAGTGATACAATATTTTAGATATATTGGTTTAGAGAAAATACATTATTCAAATGAACTTCACCAGCTTCTTTTTTGCTTTTTTAATGCAGTTACCAGACAATTCAAAATCACATATGTGGCTCACCTTTGTGGCTTGCAAGATATTTCTATTGAACAGCACTAGTCTAAATTCCAGGGACGGGGGAGCCTGGTGGTTTGCCATCTGTGGGGTCGCACAGAGTCGGACACAACTGAAGCGACTTAGCAGCAGCAGCAGTCTAAATTCCATCAGCTCTTCCAGGGTACTTTGAAGGCCACCTTTTCTGAGAAGTTCTCCTTGATTCCCTTCTTGGAATCCCTTTTTCTGCTACCTGCCTCACAGTATCACTGAGCACGGGCTAGCAGGCATCTGTGTGTGCCTCACCCATTCAGCGGCATGTAAGCCCTCGGGGGAACAGGCCCAGTTGCCTTCCTATTTGCAGCCTTCAGAGTCTTTACTGGCCAAGCCCAGAGCTGGGCACAAGCAACAGCTCAGCTGGTTCAGCTTAGATGAGCTGAAATGCAACCAGGGTAGGCATGGAGAAGCTGGCAGGACAGCCCCAGAGGTCCACCCAGGACCAAAAGCCTAAGCGCAAGCAGCAGAGGCCACTTCTTTTAAGATTATCTCCTCCACCCCACTGCCTCAGGGCCCAACTGTTCAGCCCCCAGCTCCTAGAGAGGCAGAAAGGGCAGGGACTATTGCAGAGGAAGCTTGGGGTTTCAGTTGCAGGTGCAGAGGCCTAGGGAAAGGGTGCTTATTTGCATAAGTTATGAGTATTAGCCTGTATAGTGGGGATGTTACATAAGCAGGATCTGGAGTCAGAGAGCTGAGTTCAAATTCTAGCTCTCCCTTGTGAAAACACTAAAACCATTGAATTGTACTCTTTAAATGAATGAATTGTGATGTGTGAATTATACTTCTATAAAGTGGTTATATCCATTTATAAGCTATAGAACCAGGAGCAAATAGCTTCACCTCTCTGTGCCTTAAGTTTTACATTGATAGGAGGAGGTGATAATTATAATACCTATCTCACAGAGCTGCTGTTAGAATTAAATGAGCAAATGCATGTGAAGTATTTCATGGTATGCCCATAGTAAGTGCTTATTAAATGTCAGTTTCTATTATTCCTGTGTACCAAGCCCTGTGCTAATCTTGTCACATACAGTATTTCATTTGGCTCTCACAACAAGCTCAAATTAGCATGCATGTATTACCAGCTGCATTTAGTCAAGAGAAGCCCTGTGTTGATGTAGGTGTCTATTGGCAGAGCTAGAATTGGACCCCTGGGTTCCTGCCCCTTCCCACTTTGACATGGCTCTCTGCTCACAGGAATTGGGCCACCTGTGGGCAGAAATCTCAAGCAGGCCTCTCCTGAATACCATCAAGGTCTGAGGAGATGTGAGAGGCCTTCCTCTAGGATATGTGTCTTTGTACCTGCGACCAACCCAGCAGGGGACCTCCAGACAACTCTTAGGACTGGAGCTGATCCAGGACTAAGGCAACCATAGAGCAAAAACCATAGCAGCCGTAGCCATCGGGCATACTGGTTAAGAGCACTCATGGGTTTCTTGATCATCTATGGGATCCCAGGAGCTGCTTTAGGTGATTCTCTACATCTTGTTTCTGTGAATCCTCACAATGAGGTAGGCGTTACTGCCCCAGTTTACAGGTATGGAGCATGAGGCTCAGAGAGGTGATTTACCCATAACAGAGCCAGGAATCAAACTCCATTCATTAACCAACTCATTCATTCATATTTCTTCATTCATTCATTCATCATCTATTAGGTGCTGGGGATACAAATGTGAATTAATTTCTGTTATGGGAAAAATGTTGAGGTAGAACTGAGGAGGGAGGAATACAGTGACAGCTGGGAGGTGTGTGTGTGTGTGTGTGTGTGTGTGTGAAGTGTGTGGTGTGGGGATGCTGGCAGGCAATGAATGTCTCCCAGACAAAGCGTTTGGTGAAGAATAGATACAGTTTCACTGGGGTGCAGAAGTGAAAAGGTGAAGACATTTAGGGGAGGAATAGCTCATGAAAATTGGGAAGACCCAGCAGAATGTGGGTGTTTATGGGTGGTGAGATGGCACATGGTGGGGCTCGTGGAGGACATGGGGGCTGATGTGAGAGGTGAACCTGCAGCCTGTGCCTTAAAGGTCTTGTGGGCCAGCTCAAGGGGTCTGGACTTGATTTGCTAAGCCTGAGGAGCCACTGAGGGTTTTCAGCAAACATGGTCCATTGGTTTTATAGGAAGCCCTACAATCCGGTTCAAAGGACTTTCTTCAGGGCTCAGCTGGTAAAGACTCTGCCTGCAATGCAGGAGACCCTGGTTCGATTCTTGGGTGGCGAAGTTCCACTGGAGAAGGGATGGGCTACCCACTCCAGTATCCTTGGGCTTCCCTTGTGGTTCAGCTGGTAAAGAATCTGCCTGCAATGCAGGAATCCTGGGTTCAATCCCTGGGTTGGGAAGATCCCCTGGAGAAGAGAAAGGCTACCCACTCCAATATTCTGACCTAGAGAATTTCATGGACTATATAGTCCTTGGGGTTGCAAAGAGTTGGACACGACTGAGCGACTTTCAGTCGTTACTAGTCACTAGGGTAGAGGGCAGATCAGAGAGGCTGGCCTGGGGACAGGCACCCACACCAAAGGCATCTGGAATAAGTCAGGGAAGAGATGACAGATAAACTCCAGCCATAGCCCTCAGGAACAAAAACGCAGGGACAAATCTCTCAAGACTTGTTAGGTGGTAGATTCGAACGGAATGATTCAGTGCAGTGGATGGGTGGGGATTGAGGACGATTGCCAGGCTCTGTCTTGGGCAACTGGGTAGATGAGGTTCCAAGGCTCTGAGGCAGGAACAGAGGAAACAAACATGGGGCAGGTTGCATTGAAGGTCATTTAGTTCTAGAAAGGCTGCATTTGGGGCCCAGCTGTGAGATCTGGGCTGGAGAGATTTGAGAGCTGTCAACTTATTTCTAGATTCTTAGTCTAGTACTTCTCTTTCTACTCCATTCAGCCTGCCTCAAATATCTTCTGCAAATGGAAGTTCCCCATGATACAGGCCATCCTGAGCAACAGATAAGCCCCCATTGGATCTGGACTCCAAGTGCAGTTCAGCTAGGAGGCAGGGAGGTTTCTATAGGGTTCATACAAATGCAGCAAGACTCAGAGTGGACAGACAGTGGGCTGGACAGAAAGCTAAGAGATTACCTTAGACAGCCTTGTTCCAGGCAGAATTCCCCCTAAACCCAGATTTCCCTGAGTACCCTCCCCCATCCTACTTAGTCAGGGAAGAGCTGAAAGAACTCTGGGTAAGGCAAGGACCAACTGGAGTGTGATTTGCATATAATTTGCATAAGACAATCTGTTCTTTGGTAATTTTAAAGTGAAAATGTTATCATCGCTCCCTGGAGGGTCATTGCATGATTTTTCTCTCCTTTGTTCTTCCATATACACAAACTGCCCCAGGTCTGCCCTCTAGGAAGGCCTTTTGGGGAGGAAGGGCCAGAGGGAGCTGGGAGAGGAGGACACCCCCCCCACCCCACCCCCACGTCCTCTGGTCTCAGCTCAGGTCTGGGGCTTCCTCCTCAGGAAACCATGCAGACCCAAGCTTCTATTGACCCTTGCTTAGGCCTCTTCAGAGGCCCCCCCAGGCCTAGGTTGCTGCCTCCCTCCCCCTAACCCCCAGTTGCTGCCCTGCTCTGGGGTTTCCCTTGGGGCCCAAGCAGCTCACAGCACAGGCCTGGCTCAAGGGATGTTTTCTAATAGGCGGATAATTGCCTCTGTTAATTGCAATTTGATTTTAGCAATCTTTCTGTGAGAGCCTGGAGGCCTCAGCCCCAGAAAGGGAGAGAGGGTACAGGGGCAGTGCCTACAAGCTAGGGTCTCACCTGAAACTTACCACCTGCTGGGGGTCCTCTAGACTCTGTTGCTGTGAGGTAGGGGACTGGGGTCTGAGCTGCATCTCACCCCAATGGCCTCATCTCTTCAAGAAGGACACACGGGATGGCTTCAAACACCACTGGCCCCCAAGGAGCGGTTTGATAGCCCTTCTGGAAGGGGTGAGCTGGCAGGTATGCCAGGGTCAGAGCAGGGACCCCATAGCAGAGTCTGGACGGTTTCCTGCTAGAGCCAAGAGGCTGCTGGAGTTGTTTTATGACCACCCCCATCCCTTAAGGTGCTTCCCTGGTGGCTCAGCTGGTAAAGAATCTGCCTGCAATGCAGGAGACCTGGGTTTGATCCTGGGTCAGGAAGATCCCCTGGAGAAAGGAATGGCTACCCTGTCCGGTATTCATGCCTGGAGAATCCCATGGACAGAGGAGCCTAGCAGGCTACAGTTCACGGGGTTGCAAAGGGTCAGACACAACTGAGCAACTAACACTGTCACTTTGCATCCCTCAAAGTTGTTCCTGGGGCTGCCACCATCTCCTCCTCCTTTCCAGCTGACCCTGTCCTCCTCAGAGCATGGCTTTTGGTGTCCCACTGCCTAATCCTCCTAGAACAAGTTCCTTTATTTCTCTATGCTTCAGTTCCTCACTTACAAAGTAGGGGAAATAATCGTACATCTGTTGTGTTGTCATGAGGATCAAACAGTCGACATATGCCAAGTTCTGCACCCAGTGCCTGGCATGTTTGAGCGTCTCTATAAAGACAGCTGGATTCTGGTTTTCACTATTATCCACACCTTCAGGCACCATGTTGCTGGTCCTAAGACCTGCAGCCTAAGGCCAGAGGGTCCCTGAGGGCCAACATAGAATCAAGTGAGAGGAAGCACCCTAAGGTGAGAGTCCCTGGATGGAGCAGGCCCTGGGTAGGGTTGAGGCTGGGAGAGGGAGTCTTTCAGCCTGAAGCCTTCTGGTCTTTTTAGACACCGGGTGGATGTTGGCTTCTCTGGTGGCTCAGATGGTAAAGAATACTCCTGCAATGCGGGAGACCGGGGTTCGATCCCTAAGTTGGGAAGATCCCCTGGATAAGAAAATGACAACCCTCTCCAGTATTCTTGCCTGGAGAATTCCATGGACAGAGGAGCCTGGAGGGCTACAGTTCATAGGGTCAAAAAGAGTAGGACACGACTGAGCAACTAGCACACACTAGTGGATGTTGGTTGTAATGTGCTCACTTAAAGTAAAGTAGTAGTTGGGTTACTTCATCCACTCCTTTCCACCTTTGTCTACCCATCTGAACTAGCCACTCTTCCACCAGAGAAGAGGACTTTTTGGAAGAAGATGTCTCCAGGGAAGGGGGAGGTTTGTGAGTCAGGCTGAGTCCTTGGAAAGGTACCTGGAGACAGGGGGAATTGGGCTCAGCTTCCTTTTCCCACGTGGTTTGTGGACCTGCCCACTCCCCCACCCCCAACTCCACCTCTCCCAGCCTCAGTTTGCCCCTCTGCACTAAGGGAGCTGTTCCATCTCCCACATGGGGTGGCCATGGGGATTAGCCAGAATAACATGTGGCAGCATGTAGGTAGGTGCCTAGTGAATAGCTGTTTCCTCCCTGCCCCCTCCCCTTTTTTCACATGTGAGGGGAGCAATTATCTCCCCATGTTTATGCATGTGCTGCATACCTCTCCCCACCCAATTCCTCAGCGCAGAGGTGGAGGTGTCAGGCCCCTGCCTTCCTTCCCACCGCACACAGGCCTTCTCTGTTGCTGGTGAGGACATGGGGGGAGGAGAGAGAGGCAGGCAGTGGTTTGGGGCCCAGGGGGAATGTCTCGGCGCCTGCCCACCACTTCTGACCTGCTGTTCTAGGCAGCATGCTAATTAAGCCAGGAGGACCCACAGAACAGAATTACAGGCCCCCTGCCTCAGTCCAGCCCCAAGTGGCCTGGTGTGGAAATGGGCTGCACAGACAGGCCCTTTGCTTGGGGTTTGGGGGTGGGGTAGAGCTGGGCTGAGGCAGCAGCCCAGAAAGGAAACAGAGGAGGGGTTGGCAGAGGTCTAGGAGAGCCTGGCCTGTGAGCAGGGCAGGAACCAGGAGCTGTGAGGGGAAGGCCATGATCTCTGCTTGATCCTGGCCTGTGCTGGGCCTGGTCTGGCCTGGCCCTGCCTGTAAAGGAGGTGTTGACAGAATGATAGGGTGGGAGGTCCTGAGATGGGGGCACTGAAGGGCCAGCATGCTGGGAGGTGACTGCTTGGTACATTGTCCTGGGGCTCCTGGTCTGTACCACTTACTGTTGATTTGTGTGACTGGGGCAAGTCACTTCACTTCCCTGAACCTCAATTTCTTCCTCTCTAAAATGAGGTTGGTGACGATATGTAGTGAAAGCATGCAGCGGAAGGAGGCATACTAGATTCAGGAGAATAATTACTTCTGGGAAGGGCAGGAGGAGGAGCCTGGGACAGGAGAGTACTTAAGGGCCCTTAACTCTATCTGGGTTGTTTTATTCCTAAAACAAGATATGGAATGACGTTAAGATTTGACAAAGCTGGGTGGTGGGTACAGAGGCGTTTGTTAACATTTTTTTCCTTGCGTCTTGCCTGCATGCCTGAAATATTTAATAATAAAACAAATGTGCAGTGACAGCGTTACACACAGGATTCAAGATGTGCTGAACTCCAGGCATCTCTCACAGGAATGGAATTGATGTGTTCTAGAAGTCCCACTGCTGATGGCGACCATGAGTCAGAGGTATATGCAAATCCATGCTTTTTAGGTTGAGTAGCAAAAAAACATTCTTCAAATTTACATACACCATTTGTGATATTAATAGGCATGTATAACTGAGGAATAAGGGCTTCCCAGGTGGCACTAGTGGTAAAGAACCCACCTGCCAATGCAGGTCTTGAGACATAATGAGATGTGGGTTCGATCCCTGGGTCAGAAAGATCCCCTGGAGGAGGGCATGGCAACCCACTCCAGTAGTCTACCCTGGAGAATCCCATGGACAGAGGAGCCTGGCAGGTTACAGTCCATAGGGCCGCAAAGTGTTGGGCATGACTGAATTGACTTAGCACACAGTTCGTCCATGTGAAGAGCTATCTCATTGGAAAAGACACTAATACTGGGAAAGATTGAGGGCAGGAGGAGAAAGGGGCAACAGAAGATGAGATGGTTGGATGGCATCACTGACTCACCTCTGAGTTAGTAAGTTTGAGCAACCTCTGGGAAATGGTGAAGGACAGGGAAGCCTGGCATGCTGCAGTCCATGAAGTCACAAAGAGTTGGACATGACTGAGCAACCAAACAACAACAACAATACAATATCATATCATATATCATATATATATTCCTTTTCAGATTCTTTTCCCTTATATTTTATTATGAAATATTGAATATAGTTCCCTGTGCTACACAGTAGGTCAGTGTTTATTATCTCTTTTATATGTAGTGGTGTGTGTGTGTACATGCTAAGTCACTCTAGTCTTGTCCAATTCTTTGCGACCCCATGAACTGTAGCCCGCCAGGCTCCTCAGTCCATGGGATTCTCCAGGCAAGAATACTGTAGCGGGTTGCCGTGCCCTCCTCCAGGGGATCTTCCTGACCTGGGGATAAAACCTGAGTCTCTTATGTCTACTGCATTGGCAGGCATATTCTTTACCACTAGCACCACCTGGGAAGCTCTATATATAGTGATGTATATCTGTTAATTCCAAACTACTAATTTATCCCTCCCAGGGATAAATTATCTGGATTTATCCTTAAAACCAGACTGCTGGTTTTAGGTTCGATGCTTGAGACAGGGTGCTCGGGGACTGGTACGCTGGGATGACCCAGAGGGATGGGATGGGGAGGGAGGTGGGAGAGGGGTTCAAGATGGGGAACACATGTACACCCGTGGCAGATTCATATCACTGTATGGCAAAACCACTACAATATTGTAAAGTAATTAGCCTCCAATTAAAATAAATACATTTGAGATAGAAAGGGATCATCCCCCTATCATGAGGCTGGGTGAGTTTGTACTTAGAAATCATCCAGTCTACCATTCACTTCTCCATCTGCAGCTTCTGCACCTCTGACCCTGGTACATACAGCAAGCTCCTTCTCAAAACTCCTTCCTTGGCTTCTGTGAAGCCTCCTTGTCTTGATTCTCCTCTGACTGCTATGGCTATGTGTTACCCGCCACCCCCCCCCCCCCCACACACACACGCTCACTCACATACACACACACAGAGACATGCAATTACAGCCTTCTATGCTTCCTCCTGCTTTCTATTCACCAACTCATGACAGCCTCCCACCCCCACCCTGCCAAGGTCCTGGTTGGGCACCTGTTCTTGTCTTAGGACGCACTCTACCCCTCTGACCCCACTGCTGCCTTAATAGAATCTTTTTCAAATTTCTCTCCAGTGCCCCTCCTTTGAAAGACTCCAGTCTCACACTCTCAACTATGATGGACATCATGGTTGTCCATCTTCGTCTGGGATTGTCTAGCACCTCAAATTCAACATGTATAAACTAGACTCATTGAGTCTTCCATGTCCTCTCCAGCAGCCAATTTCTTGCCCAGTTTCTGTTTATGGCACCCCTCTTCTCTTAGTTCAATCATCCCAAATCCTTCCTGTTTCTGCTTTCCCCTCCTTCATCCTTCAATCAGTTGACCTCAGTACACAGACTGGTGTACTGGTCTTCACAGGTAACAGCTCCTGCTCCCATAGGATTCCCCCCAACTTTTGTCCTCATCGCCTGTCTGACCATCTCAGCAGCTGCTTCCCAGGTGGCACTCCTCCCTCTCCACCTCTCTTCCTGACTCCCCAGTGCCTGTTGGCAAGTTTCAATTCTTCAACCTGGGAGGCACGATTCCACTTAATAGACTCCAACTGCCCTTTCTAACCCTGAACCTGTTGTTCATGCAGGAAACCTTCCTCTCCAGGTGGACCAGTAGTATTTGGCTTTTATTGAGTCCCTGGGGCTCCTCACTGCCCCCTAACTGCCTTGGTCTATATGGGGTCATAAATGCACTTGCTTGTAGGAACTGGGTAGGAAGAGAATTGAGTGAAGTGAGTTGAGGACACAACCAGGAGTGGTGGAGAGTGAGGAGAACTGGAAAGGGCAAGTCCCCCCTCACACGGTTTACAGGGGGTGCAATCTCCTCAACCTCTACCATTTGTGCCCATACAGGAATGAGGGCCCAGTATTGGCAGATCCTCCAATTTAGTGAAAGAAGCCAGAAATCCAACACTTGAAGGTGAAATATAGAGGTTTCACAATATTGGCAAATACTTCAGATTTTGTTGTTGTAAAATTTTGTACTGGGCCACAGAAAACAAATCTGTAACTGAATGCTGTTTATGGGTCCCAGGCTTGCAATATCTGGTCTCTCCTCACACCCATCCCCTGCTTAGAGTGCCCTCCCTGCCCCTTGTGCCCCTTGCCCCCCAGTTCTCAAGGCCCAGCTGAAATCCCATCAAGCTGGCCAAGCCCTCCCTGGCCACCTCAGTCCACTCCAGCTTCCTGTGGCATTTAACCTTCAACATCATGCCCCTGTGCCTGGCTGGGATGCTTGCAGAGGCAGCTGAGCATGGAGGTTAGGGGTTAGAGGTGTGGGACTGTAATTAGGCTGCCTAGATTTGAATACCAGGCTTCCACGTTGGCTCAAGCACTAGAGGTGTGGGTCAGGGAGATTCCCCTGGAGGAGCACATGGCAACCCACTCCAGTATTTTTGCCTGGAAAATCCCATGGACAGAGAACCCTGGCAGGCTACAGTCCACGGGGTCACAAAGAGTCAGACATGACTGAGTGACTAACACTTTCATTTTCATTTTATCTACTTATTAGCTGTGTGATCTTAGGCAAATTTTCTGCCTTCTCTGTGACCCAGTTTCTCCCTCATGGGGTTGTTATAAGGATTAAATGGGATAAGCCATAAAAAGCACTTGGAATAGTACCTGGTTTATATAATAAACACTCAGTTAATGTTAGCTGTTCTTATCATGACTGCTTGGGGTCATTCACTGGCCATTTATATGCTCAGATTGTGCCTGTTGAACGATAAGCTCAGAGAGGGCAGGAAGCATGTCTCATAGCTTCTGTACACTTCCTCATCTGCACCCTCCACCCCAAAACAATCCCTTAACGCCTAGTCCACACACCCAGATACACAATCAGTGCTTGGGGAAATGTTGGTTGTAACAGATTGAATTCAATCAGAAAATATATATTGTATATGAACTCTGTGTCAGGCACTATGCTAGGTGTCAGCAGCAAGACATAGAGGTACCAACACTCACCATGAGGTTAGGCGCCCCAGGTTGCTGCCTCCTAGGAGCCTGAGCACCTGCCAACTACTTCACCTTCCTGACCTTTATTTTAGCATCTTTGATGTTAAGAACACCCACCAAGTGATGTTGTTGGAAGCACTGGGGGTGAGGTATGAGTGTCAAGCCTCAACCTCAGTAGCCATTTTCTTTGAGATTAAAATGAAAGTATTCGAGTGTGGGTACCTGGGAGAAGAGTGCATCTCTCCTAATGGGAGTCTGGCAGATTGGCCTCCTCTCCCAGTGCCCTCTGGCTCTGAGCCTGTAGAAGTTCATCTATAGGTTATCTCCTTGCCCCCAGGTGTCATCTCCAGACCTCATTCTCAGAGAACATGCTCCCCCCAGGGGTGGGGATGGGGGAGCAGACTTGACTGGATCAGATAAAGGGGCTTACCTCATAGGTAACTTTCAAGTGAGTTTTAGACACCGTCCTTTCAAAAGTTCTTGAGTGATTTTTATCATCTAAGTAAGCGCTCCTGCTGGAATTCCTCTCCAGTCCTCACTCCTTCGCAACCCATAGCAACTCAAAAAATATATTCACAAAATATATTATACTTTGTACCACCTATATGTATATAGGAGTTCCCTGGTGATACAGTGGTTAAGAATCTGCCTGCCAATGCAGGGGGCACGGGTTCAATCCCTGGTCTAGGAAGATTCCCCATGCCTAGGGGAAAATAAGCCAGTAGACCACAGCTACTGAGCTCATGCTCTGGAGCCCGCATGGCGCAACAAGCACTGCAATGAGAATCCTGAGCACCAAAACCCAGAGTAGTCCCCACTCGCTGCAACTAAAGAAATCACACACACAGAATGAAGACCCTGCATAGCCAAAAATAAATAAATAATAAAAATAAAAAATATTTATTCCTTTCCTTTCCTTTCCCTTCATTATGTGGAGTAATTTGACTTTCTCTAGCCCCTGTTCCAACACAGCCCCAAACTCAGCATGCTATAATCAACACCACACCATTTCGCTTTCATCCTTTCTCTTTGCCTTTGAGAGGAAGAGGAAGGTGGCAATATAGAGATTTATTCTCCTCGCATACCCTATGTGAATTTTGCCTCACTCCCTTGGACACCAGAAGTACCTATAGGCATTGCATTAAAAGGATCTTTTTCATCTGTTGCATGCTTATATGTCATGAGAAGTGAGGTGAAGTGAGAGAGAGAGAGAGAAAGACGCATCTAGCACAGTGCCTGGCCTGTGAGCAGTGTCAAAATGTGGTGGCCACCCTTCCCCCCATCCCACGCTTTAGATTCTGAGGCCCCAGAGAGGAGAGAGATGCCATCCATCCCACCCAAGACCTCAGTGCAAAAAGGAAGAGCCAGACACACTCACCTATGCTTTGGTGGAGATTTTTACCAAGTGTCCGCTACAGAAGCAGAGAGGAGGAGGAATGTGGTATGACCTGGGGCTAGCATGAAGTGCTGGCACAGAAAGTGCCATTTGAGCTGTGTGTCTGAGGGTGCCTGGGCCAAGGGCGAGAGGCATCAGGTGGCTCATAGTGCCCAAAGCACTATGTATGAGGGACAGGGCTGGGAGGTGACAGAGTTGGGACCAGACTGTGACTGGCCAGCAAAGCCGAGGGAAAGAATTTGGACTTCATCCTGTAGGCAGGAACGAGCCCTCAGAGGTTTTATAAGCAGAGGAGTAACCTGATCAGAGCTGTGTTTAAGGAAGATTAATTAAAAATCATGTCTGGCGTGTTTAATTCCTAGCTAGCCCTGGGCTTTGGACGAGACAGGAGAGGAAGACAACAAGGCCTCAATGAACAGGCACTTCACAAAATACTGTCCAATAAAAAGATGTCCAGTGCTACTGAGATGCAAATTAAAGCAACAATGAGATACCATATTTGGCCTATCAAGTTAGCAGGGATTAAAAATGATAACACTTGATGCTGTGGAGGGTTTTTGTGAGACCATCCATAGTGCCCACCGTGGGGAGGAGGCGTTGGGGCGACAGCCGCAAATCTCTCTGACCTTTCAGAAGGGCGGCTGGATAAGAGATACAAGAAGCTTGTTAAAAGTGCACGTTGTGTGACCCAGAAATTCCACTTCTACGTATTTATTATCCTAAAGAAATCATTGTTGATGGGAGCAAAAATGTTTGCCCCAAAGTGCCCCCACCCCATGTGTTACTGATAAAAGCCTATTACTGGATCGAATGGGAAAACTGTGAAAACTGTCTGACGGCAGCCTCTGTTGCTAGACTTTAACATTTCTGAATCCTCAAAGGCTGAAGGTGGGAGAGAAAACCACAATTTCTTTTTTTAAACTGCCCATGGGGTGTTGCCCAAGTCTCTAAAGGGAGCCGCGGAAACTTGCCCTGGGGGCAGACGATGCCTTTGTTCCTTTCGGGAGCCGCAAGCAGACCTCTTAGTCATGCAGATGTACCTCAAGTACCTATTCATTGTCTTAGGGGGCCCTGACAAATGCAGATGCTCTAAGCAGCGCTGGTAGCCATTCTGTTTAATAATGTAAAATGCCGGCCTTCCCTTGGGCTGGGCGGCATCTCTGTAGAATCTCTTGTGATGGTAAATGATTTCAGCTTCCGTGGGCCAGGCTTTGAAACAGCTTGGGGGCAGGTGGGGTGGGGGTTGGTGACAACCCTGGCAATGGAATAGAAAGGACAGAAAAAAAGACTTGGGTATGACATGGGCTTGGGTATGAGGAGGCTAGGTGAAGTGAAGTCGCTCAGTCGTGTCCGACTCTTTGCGACCCCATGGACTGTAGCCTACCAGGTTCCTCCATCCATGGGATTTTCCAGGCAAGAATACTGAAATGGGTTGCCATTTCCTTCTCCAGGAGATCTTCCTGACCCAGGGATTGAACCCGGGTCTCCCGCATTGTAGACAGACGCTTTACCGTCTGAGCCACCTGGGTCCCAGCAAAACGTGGCAGCAGCCTGGATTAAAGACCCAACCACCAGCAGTGATCCCTGGGAAAGGGCAACGACTCAGAGCCTTGAGGAATTTCCCCATGCCAATGTGATCCCAAGAGACATTCTGTAAATGAGAGCATTTCAAGTGGTACATGGAGGGAAAGAAGTTTGATACTTGCTTAGGGTGAAGTTTAAGTTTTAAAAGGTGGTGGTGGAGCACTGATAGAAAGATCCACGTTAGAGGAAATACTAGGATAGGTGAAATATAAATAGAGCAAGTCTTGAAGGTGGGTGCAATTCACTAAAGTTTGGGGAAAGTTATTCTGTGTGTCTTGAAGTCAAGTGAAAGCAGCTCTTTTGCCCCTTTCCTGTTTACCCACTTCTGTCCCCCTCTAACCTTAAGAACCTAATTACAGAAATGAGATCACTAGGCAATTTAACCTAACTCCTGACTTACACTCTCCTGAATGCACATTATGTCTTGCCTAACCTGTTGATTGTTTTCCTAGATCTACCCACAACAGCCCCCTAAGGAATCCTGCAGGCAGATAAGGAAGGTAAGATAACATCTGAAGAGAGTCAGCCAGTCTGCACACAATAGACATTGATGCAGAACCTAACCTCTTGCCTAGATGATTCACTGTCATGGCTGAACAGAATCTTGGGAGATGGTCTCTGGACACAAGTCCACTTTCTCCCCAGATCGCCGGCTTTTCTGATTAAAGCACCTTTCTCTTCTACTGATACTTACCTGTTGAATTATTGACTTTGGGGCAGTATTCAGTGTGCAGCCAAGTCTGAGCTCATTAACAACAGGCCAGGCTTAGTGGTATGTTGTCTACATGTACCCAGGAGCACAGAAATGATCGAAGCAACATGGGGGCAGAAGTAGGGATGAGGATCAGAGGGGACAGAGGCTGCAGGTGACAGAGGACAAGCAGAAGGGTGGAATCCCCAGGACAGGAACATTGTGAGTTCTGGGAGGGCTCTAGGCACCTTTGGACACCCAGATGGACTCTCAGATTAAGGCTGTTAAGAGTGATCGTGAAAGGCTAGAGAACTTGGAGATGCTCAGGTCCTAAATGCATAGGATATTCAGGCAGATGGTCAGGCAATCACTCAACATTATGGTTTACAAGTGTTTCTGATGATGTAGAGAGATGTCAGGGAGAGATCATGGAGTGAAAAAAAGGATCAAAAAATTGTAGTACAATATGACCTCGATTGTCTTAAAAAAAAAAAAAAAAAAAAAAAGACTAGAAGGAAATACACCAAACATTATCAGTGAATGTCACCTGGGTGGAAACCTGGAAGAAGAGCCCTGGTTTGCCAGTCAGAGAAGTTCAAAGGACAGCCATGACTGAGTCAGGGATGGAAGAAATAGAAGTTTACCAGGCAATTTCATTGTCATTCCAGGAAGTGGAACTGAGTATGGCAAAGGGAAAGGATGTGAGAAGTCTAACATGCTGGGTCACAGATGCTAGTCAAGATCAGACCTCAAAAAAAAAATCAGACCTCTGTGACTTCTCAGAGACCTCTAGGCACTGAATGGAGGATCTATTTATAAAGAGTTAGAAAAAGGGGGAGAGCAGTTAGAAGTTGATGACAGACATACAAGAGAGGTACAAGGGTCTGCCCTTCTGTGAGGCAGTGGAAAGAGAGGGAGCAGAGAACTCAGGAGATATCAAGGAGGTATGTGAACAAAAAATGTTGCCTGCCATTCCAATATACAAGGAATGTTGCTCACCCTTAAGCTATCAGTCACTGCAGCATCCTGCCCCCCTCCATGGTATGCTCTGAGGGGATTCAGGATGGAGAAAAACAGGACCTAGATAGTTAAGATGCATAACTGAGGAATAATTTCACCGACCCCAGAAGTTTGTATCTTCCCATACAAAGAATAGCTCTATAATCATTCACTTGAAAAGATGTCTGAGGTTTTTTTTCTGATTATCAGCGATCTTTTGATGTTCAATTATGTATTTTTTTCCAACAAAAACTCCTATTTATCCTGGCTCCTCCCTTATGTCTTTAGAGCAGTTCCTCAGAGAGGCTGAGAGGCTGTCTCCTTGACTATAGTCCTCAGTGGTGATGGTACTTAGTCACTCCATCATGTCCAACTCTTTGCAATCCCATGGACTGTAGCCATGGACAGAGGGTGAGATGGTTGGATGGCATCACCGACTCAATGGATATGAGTATGAGCAAGCTCTGGAAGTTGGTGATGGACAGGGAAGCCTGGCTTGCTGCAGTCCATGGGGTTGAAAAGAGTTGGACACGACTGAGTGACTGAACTGAACTGGACTGTAGCCCACCAGGTTTCTCTGTCTATGGGATTTCCCAGGCAAGAATACTGGAGTGGGTTGCCATTTCCTTCTCCAGGGGATCTTCCTGACCCAAGGACTGAACCTGAGTCTCCTGTGTTTCCTGCATTGACAGGCAGAATCTTTACCACTGGGTCACCTGGGAAATCCTCAGTAAGGTCCCAAATAAAATATAACTCACAACCTTTAGGTTTAAGGTTGTGCATTTTTCTTCAGTTGATAGGTCTAACAAATTAGTAACAAATTGTTATGTGGGTGAGGGGAGGGTGGCCTGAAGGTGGACTCCCAAGTCTCTGTGAGGGTTCCAACCCTTGGTTGGAAGCAGGAGGTCTGACTCGAGGCACAGCTGATGCAGGGCCACACCAAGAGAAGGCAGAAGCAATGCTCACATTCTTAAAGCTTTGGTAGCAATGAAGAAACAGAGTTCCTCCCAAAGCACTGATTAGGAGGATCTCAGGGAAGGACTCTGATTGGCTAACTTAGGTCATGTGTATACTCTCTGTGGCCAAGCAGTCTGGATCTATTACTCAAAGAAAGAGAAAAAGGGGTGCAGAAAGGATAAAACTAATAATCACCATATATTCTCTAAACTCAACAACTAGAATTAAGGTGAAGTCTCCCCTCTCTGCCCCTCTACAGCCTACAAAGAGGCTGTGCTGCACTACAGAACATTTCCCTCTGAACATATCTGTCTCCAGGAGCATTGGTGGGGAGGATCAGGGCTGTCTGATCCATAGGTTGGGCCCCAGCATGGAGCACAGCATCTGGCACGTAAGCAGGGCCTTGACAAATGCTGACTGCGTGGATGGCTTACATTTGAAGTGCTCCTTGTGCTTTACAAAGTGCTTTTCACATCTGTTACATCACTGAAGCCACATTACTGACCTATGGGGGGGGTCTCAAGGCCTCCATTGGATAGGTGGGGAAGCTGAGACTCTAAGAAGTAAAGGGGAATGGCCAGTATAAATGTATATGTATATGTTTATGTATATGTATATGACAGGGCTGGAGTGTGGTCTTGGACATTCTGCTGTCAAGACAGTGGTGCCCATTCCAATTCCTTGTTTTGAGCCTGAACTCCTCTGGCTGCAGTTTCCTCCCCTGCATCATGTAGAGGTTGGACTAGAAGGACTCTGAGGGCCCTTCCAGCCACAGCATTCTGTCAGTGGCTGTCTGGTGCTCCCCCGTCCTCCCTCACACCACCACTGCAGCAGCTGCCTCACACCTGGGATCTGCCCCTAGGAGGATAAATGATGCTTGGGAGCAGGGGCCGGGAGAGGTGACAGTGCTGGCCAGGCCCCAGTGGAGGCTGAGCAGTTAGAGGACTCATTAGATGTTAATGAACTGCAATTGAGTGTATTGATTACCTCTCAAATCATTTCCTCCTAATTTATTCCTCCAGGGTCAGCAGGCCCTTGGTTTCCCTAGGCTTTCTGCCCACCTTTCTAACCAAACAGTTAAGGGCTTCAGGTGGGGCTGCCAGGCTCAAGGGGTTGAAGGGGGCAGCAGAAGGGGAAACACTAAGATATGAGCCCCACTTCTGCCTCGCTGCTTATTCCTCCTGCATTTCTCACCTGGTCAGGACCAGTTTCCTCCTAGCAATGCTGCCCACAGGGCCCTATACTTAGTGTCATGCTCTGCTGTTTCTGCTTCAAAATTCTTAATTTTTGTCAAGAGGTCCTGCATTTTTATTTTGCAATGGGGCCTTGCAAATCATATAGCATATAGTCATGGGCAGAGGACTAAATGGTTGGATGGCATCATCAATTCAACAGACTTGAACTTGGGCAAACTCCAGGAGATGGTGCAGGATGGAGGAGCCTGGCATGCTGTAGTCCATGAGGTTGCAAAGAGTTGGACATGACTTAGCTACTGAACAAAAATAACAACATAGGATTGAATGTAGTCAGGTGACTGGCACCCACTAGAGCATGCAAAATGGCAGTCCTGGCTATCAGGTCCTTTTTAAGCCAATGGAGTTTGGTCCCTTGGATTGATGCCCAGAGATGGGAATACACTTGCCCAGAGTCATATAGCCCAGCTAGTCAGTGTCAGTGTGAGGACTAGAACACAGACTGCCTTTAATTTTTCTCTTCTATAGACTCACTCCAGATCTCAAGACCCCCCAAGCTTCTCTAGAACAAGTCTTTGGACTAGATCGCTTCTGTCACCCTTATTTGACAGATGATCTTGTAAATGCTTGTAGCTGGAAATCTTTGAGCTTCAACCCTCCCACCACCACTCCCATTGGATGAGACAGGCTCTTTCTAGCTTCCCTCCTAGGTGCCCATGTTTGCTTACCTCCAGTGTCAGAGAACTCATTACCTCATATGACAGACCACTGTTAGACAACTATAAGTTTTAGGAAAGTGCTTTAAGAAAAGCATATAACAGTTTACCTCCTTATAGTATTTTCCCTTTGGTACTAGTTAGTCTCTTGAGGAACACCTAGAATTAAGTCAGCACCATCTCCTCTCAACATCCCCAAGTTGTAAGCCAGCAGAGCAGCTTTTCCAAAGATGGGGAGTAGTGGAGGCAATCTGTCCATCTTGGGCTCCATTAGCCCAAGCCATCAGAGTGTCCAATGGGGAGGCATAGAAAGGGGTATCACTACTGAGATCATTTGGTTTGTGAGAGAGCTTCTGGCCAGGAGCCAGTGCCCTTGGATGTGAGGAGTAAGGTAAGCTATGGGGCTGTGAGATTTCCCAGTTCCCCCACCCTTCTGTGAAGTCTGCCTGGGCTTGTCACAAAAATGACACAGAAGGAATGGAAACTAGGGCACTGGAGGGCCCTGGAGGCCTCAAAAGTGTTTTCAGGGAGAAGGACACATTCGTGCTGCCTCTCTTTCCCAATGGATGGAGAGCCTATGTGCTGGAGCTGCAACAGGAGGCTTCCAGTGGTTCTGCTCCTGGAAGGGCTGCCTGACTGTGAGGTGTGGGTTGCATCTGAGTAAGTGCCATAGATAGTTCTCTGGCCCTGTGTGTTCCACCTTAGCTGCTCATTAAAACCATCTGGGAGCTGTTTAAAAGCATCTGTGCTCAGTCACATCTCCAGAGACTTAAATTTTATCAGTTTGAGATGTAGTCCAGGCATCAGCATTTTGAAACACTTCCCCTGTGAGTCTATCGTGCAGCTGAGGCTGGGAACCATTCACCTAAAGCAGAGTTTCTCCAACTTTAATGTAAAGACAACGCAGGGATCTCCGTTGAATGAGGATTCAGATTCAGTAGGTCTGGGGCGGGGCTTGAGAAAGCTTCCAGGGAATGTCCCTGTTGCCCACTCCAAATAGCATTCTGAGATGTGTCTAAAACAAGAGCGCCCCTGGATGCCTCTGAAGTCTGGGATTCGGAAGAGTGGGGCCTGAAGCTTGGAGATGTTCTTGACCTCTGAGGATGCTGCAAGGCTTTGTGGTATGAGAAGCTAGGCCCAGCTCATCTAGACAAGTTTTAGGTTTGGTCCCAAGCCAGCAGTAAGGGCCAAGTAAGAGGATACTTATCGTCAGCACAGGAAGCTCTGGGAGCCAGTCCTTTGGAGTTCATAATTTGCATCTAGAAGCCAAAAACAGCTCCCAGTCTTCTTATTCATTGATATAAGGAGCCTAGGCATGCGCCGGTCCACTCCCCCTTCCAATGGTCAGCACCACTGGAACCCCAGATCCTCTGCCACCCTCAGGAGTGAAGTTCCTTTGAGCCTCCTTCAACCCCCCTAAACCTGGCCCCCAAGTCAGGCCTCTGGTGGCAATGAGTGGCAGAGGGCCCAGATGTACCTTGCTTTGCTCTCTTGGGCTGTCACTCTTCCCAGGGGCCAATTAAGCCAGTGTTTTGTCCCTGGGCAGTGGAGGCAGGCGTCCCTGGCACTCTTCCTCTCCACACTCCATTTCTTCATCAGCTGTCTCCAGACAGCCCACGTAATGTTGGCATTTCATGCTCAATATTCCTGATGAAAGTAGAACATCAGAACCTCAGCAGGGTGGACACATGGAGACTAAGTGAGGCTCTCACTGAAGGAGCTATCTTCTCTGAGCAAGGAATCAACAAAGCTCTTTTTGCAAGGCTGTCTCGTATTATTATTGTCATTATTTTTGTTGTTGTTGTTATTTTCTTCCATTGTATCTAAGTACAAATAATAAGTCGTGTCTTGCTTTCTTACATATATTTCATCATCTTCTTGCTGATAGCAATCTTTGCTTCTTGTTATAATAAATATTGATTGGCACTGTTAGGAGGCATTAAGGCTTTAAGCTTCTGGCTGCCTGCTCCCTGGCTCACAACGTGGGTGTTAGGGAAGAAGATTGTACTATCTCCTCACACACCTGTTTTGCCATTCACCTCACTCCCGTAGCAAAATTTGGGCAATTAATGCCATGGGGAATTGGCTTTCCTGTAATGTCACTTTCTCTCTCTACTTTTCTTATGGCTCCAGAGAAAAACAGTTTTCTGGTCTGCCAGCCCTGGGCTGTTACCATCCACACAACTCCCTAGGGCCCAGGTGAAGTGAGGATATGCATGATCCTCCACTCATGTGTTCATTCATTCTTTTGTTCTGTCATCAAACATTTGTCAAGCACCTACTATGGGACCAGCCCATGGCTGGGTCCATAAATGCAGAGCTCCATGGGACATACTCCCTGGCCTAACAGGGTTCCTGTTCTGGTGGGGGAATGATCCCATTACAGAACCATCAGCATGATAGCAGGAAGGCAGAGGCACCATGGAGTGGTGCAGCAGAGGTAAGGGAGATGTCAACTTCCTGGAGATGACACTATTGAGCCTCAATCTTAAAGCTCACATAGGATTGAAATGTCATTGTGTCCCTATTAAATGTTCCTTCAAGACCAATCTGAGGCTCTCAAGAAATGAATGGTCCCAAGAGGGGAGGACATGTGCCCAGAGCACTATCCACTTCTGGTTTGAATCCTGGCCCTGCAGTTGACCCACCGTGTAACTTGGGACAGGCTGCAATCCCTCTCTGTCCTCTGAAAAGTGAAAGTGTTAGTCACTCAGTAGTATCTGACTCTTCAACTCCATAGCTGTAGCCCATCAGGCTCCTCTGTCGATGGAATTCTCCAGGCAAGAATACTGGAGTGGGTTACCATTCCCTTCTCCAGGCGATCTTCCCAACCAAGGGATAGAACCTGGGTCTCCTGCATTGCAGGCAGATTCTTTACTGTCTGAGCTACCAGGGAATGACAGACATATCAGCCTCACCACCTCTTAGAACTAGGCATATCCACATCCCTCCACCAAGGGCAGGTCCTCTAGGAGGTAGAAACTACCACAGAGTGGCTTCTCTCCTGGGTGGAAGATGTCTGTGAAAATGGCTCTGTCCTGGTGCAGAGAGGGACAGATCCTTGCTCTCAGAGGGTTTCAACACTGATAGGCAGAAAGGAGTGAGGAGACAGCAACTCTGACCTCCAAAGAAAGTCCAGGCCTGCCAGCATCAGGCCCTTGGCAAAAGCAGGAGGAGAAAAGAAAGAGCATTCATGGAGACAAGCAAAATGGAAGGCATATCCACATGCATGATGGCATTAACTCTCTAAGCTAACTCTGTGAAGCAGAAGGAAGCATACCCACTTTGCCAGTGAGGAGCCTGCAGTGTAGCTAGGTTTGGATAACACAGCAGCATGCAATGCAACGGGGACAGGCTTGAGCTCTGGCTCAGACTTCAGCCAGGTTTGAAGCCAGGCTCCACATCTTATTAGCTGGGAGACCTTGAACAAGTTCTTTAACCTCCACTTTCCTTGACTCTAAAATGGATGAAATAATACTGCCAACCATGCTGAGTATTAAATGAGATAATATATGAAAATAACTTGGCTGACACATAGAAAGTGTTCAAAAATCATTGTAACTACTGCCTGAGGTCACAGAGTCACTGCACGGCAGGGCTACAATTGAACCTGAGGCTGATACTGAAGTCAGTGTCCTGTGTGGGGCCCTGGGTCCTCATGTTCCTGCTTGCTCACTGAAACCACCACTCTAACTTTTCTTTTGAGCAGGGCTGAGTGAAACAGCAGTTAGGGACTTCTTCCACCTGGTGGACCTACTGAAACTGGATGTTAGATTTCAACACAGAGCCATAAATGCTGGAAGGAAGGAAGCAAAGCAGGGTAGAGGTGATGGACATTTCTGGGAAGAGAAGGGCAGCTATTTCAGAGACTGCTCTCAGGATTAGATGGTATCTAATATCCACTCTCCACCTCTTCTCTAGTGACAATGCCTCAATGTTATCCATGGTGGCAATGCCTCACCAGAAGACTATGTTTTCTAGCTTCTCATATAACATGTGAATAAATTCTAATCAATGAAATAGAAAATGAATGTGGGACTTCTAAAGAGGCTGCTTGGAAGCTGACTCAGATAGGATGTGTGCCTTGCCCCTTTCTGTTATCTAGAATGGTGATATGATGACTGGAGCTCCAACAGCCATTTTGAACCCTGAGGAGACCTGAAAATTAAGCTGGTGGTAGGATGTTAGAGCAGAAAGCTGGAAGGACTCAAGGTCCTTGATGACTTCACAGGGCCACTGTACCATCCCTGAACTGCCTACCTCCAGGCTTCTTGCATATGAGACTATAAACCACTGTGTATTTAATGCAATTTCTGATTCAGAAAGCTTCACAGGGAAGGAATAATTTTCGTGGACTCCTAGGATAAGTTATTCAGGCAGAAGAAACAGGTAGTCTAAGCCTTGGGAGTTTGAAATATATGACAGTTGATAGAGTTGGCAGGGGTAACCAAGAAGGTGGGATATAGAGTGGACACCCTGGGTTCTGGCCACAGAAGCCTCCTGGCTAAACACACCATACACTCACTCCATAGTGTGGCCACTTGGAGCCTCTTGACTAACTCTTGGACCAGCAGCTTTCATTCTAATTGTTCATGAACTCATCTTTTCCTTTAGAGTGAATCAGAATTAATGCTATTTTCAGGTAGCCAGGTGTTATGATCTCCATTTCCCAGATGAGGAAACTGAGGATTTAGGAGGTATATTGGCCTGACCTAGGTTACACAGCTAATGATGACAGAGCTGGGATTTGAATCCAGGTGGGCCTGGGTCCATTGCCCTTTTTCTACTACTGGTTCTCAAACTCTAACATACAGCAGAGGCACCAGAAGGGCTTGTTAAAACACAGATTGCTGGATCCTACCCCAAAGTCTGATGCAGTAGATCTGGGACAGAGTCAAGAGTCTGCATGCTAATAAGGTCCCAGGGGATGCTGATGCTGCTTGCCTGCAGACTTACTTGGAAAACTACTAGGTTGGAGCATTGCTGGGACAGGAATCTCCTTGTGACAGGTGTGGAGTAGGCACCTGTAGGTCCAAGCTGAGAGTAACAGGAAGTGGGCTGGCACAGGGAAGCAGGGAAAACAGTCAAGCAGGAGAGCCTGGGTAGACCTGAAGATGTGAGAGAGAAAGGGAGGAGTGAGGAGCATGCCTGGTCCCCTGGGTCCTGGGGCCACCAGAGGCTCTTTGGTGGTTAGGGTGCTGGCCTGAGTGTGAGGGCAGCCTGGGGCCAGTGACGGGAGGGTTTCCACCTTGCTTAGTCACTTGGTTAGTGAGACCCTCTCCTCACACCACCTTCTCTGTAGTGAAAAGAAAATAACCTAAGAGCTTGGCTGAGTTTGGCAGACGGTCTTCATAGGACACTGGGGGACTGGGGAGAGGCCAGGAAGGCCACATTGGCGTCCACCACTCTTCTGAGTGTCATGAGGAAGCCCTGGACAATGTCACAGTCAAGTCTCTCCTTACTTGTCTAGGAATTCCTCTAATGCCAAGGAAGGCAGACTCAGGCAGCCTGCAGGAAGGAGTCTGAAACTTACCACTATTGTTTGCTGGGGCCTTTCTGGGCTTCAGTTTGCTCATTTGTAGAATGAAAACTGGGCTTCCCAGGTGGCGCTGGTGGTAAAGAACCTGTCTGCCAATGCAGGAGACATAAGAGACATGGGTTCGATCCCTGGGTCAGGAAGACCCCCAGGAGGAGGGCATGGCAACTCACTCCAGTATTCTTGTCTGGAGAATCCCATGGACAGAGGAGCCTGGCGGGCTATAGTTCATGGGGTCACAAAGAGTCGGGCATGACTAAAGTGACTTAGCAGGCACACATGCACTCAAAATGAAAACTAACAGTCCTTGTCCATCCTTCCCACCTCTAACAGTGGTTACTGAGGTTCCTACAAGATGAGATGCATGGAATACTTCCTGAACCCTATACAGAGGCAGAAATCACTGCATTTGTGCTTAAAAACCTCCACTAGGTTCTCTGCTGACAGCCCGGAGTGGGCTGGCCCTGAGGCAGCTTCTCCCTCTTGCTATCGATAAGCTTCCCACTTTAACCCTGACTTTCCTGGACACCTACCACCCTTCCCTGGGTAGCACATCGAGGCACTGTGACTTAGCGAAAGGGTGTTTCCTCTGGAGCCCTGGAACTCCTGAGCCCTCATATCTACTGTCTGCCAGGCCAGGATGGGTGGCACCTGAGCTGAGCCCAGGCCCAGCAGGAATGCTGAGAATTCCAAACTGTCCAGCTGCCAGCAGGTTGCTGCTGAAATGCAAACAGACACCACCTTTAGTCCCTGGGCTGGATTTCTTCAGCTCCTTGGCTTCCAGCCTCCAGAAGGGCTAACGCTGGCCCATTGGGAGGAGAGGGGATGAGGAACGTTTTCGTAGACCAGGAACTGATCTGAATCTCATTGCAAAGCTTCAACCAGATGTGAGAGATTCCAGAAGCCCCCAAGAGGTTGCTCTAACTGAAGACTATGGTGTAAATATTTTCCTACACATGTGTTCAAGGGGGTTTTATTTTTGTGTCTTAAGAGTTGTGCCCTGTTGGCTTGTCAGTTTTCAGGCTCTAAATTCCTAGAGGGCAGGGAATAGATTTGCAGGAATGAGGAATTGAAAATAGTGATGATGGAGACGACAGTGATGAGGATTATTGTGTTGGGGTTGATGCTGGTGGGCACAGACTAAGGAGATTTCAGGAAGAGGCGGTGAGGGGAGAGGTGGAGGGGACAGAAGTGGAGGGGAGAGGGAGGTGGGTGTGAGGCTGATGCAGACGGAAACAGTGAGTGAGAAAGTGATGAAGGTAATGATCTGAGTTGTCTCTATCTCTGAGGCTTTTTCTTTTCTTTTTAATTTTCCCTCTTCTTTTTATATTTATCTCTTTCCCCTTTTAGAACCTCCTCCAGGGCAGGGACTGTGCCTCACTAACCTTGGTGTCCTAGTACCTAGCCCAGTACCCTGCACAGAGAGGGTGTCCACAGTGCTGCTGAGGAATGAAGGAGTGAGAGTGACATGGGCAGGACAGATGACAAGGAGGGTCATGGTGCCCAGGAAGAAGCAGCCACATTGGAGCCTCCTGCACAGGGCAGAGGCTCCCAGACATGAGACCGGGCTGTCCCCAGAGGCACAGCAGATGGTGCCGCATGCCAGTGGTGGGTGCTGAATGAGGCCCATGGTCCTGGGCCCAGGGGGCCCCCGCCAGGCAGCAGCAGAAGCAGCAGATTTGGGGATTTGTTGATCTGCTGAGCCTGCCTGCTGGGTGCAGCCTGTTTTTCCATAATCATCTTTTGTCTGGCTGAACAATAGAGGTGAGGGGGGCAGCCAGGCAGGTGGGACAGAGCTTGACAGGAGCGAGGAAGAGGAGAGGAGCCTCCCACACTGCTTCCAGCCAGTCGCCCCCCTCCAGGCCTCCCTTCGCAACTCAGGCCCTCGGCTGCAGCCCCCACGGTGACCCCAGAGGCTGTGGAGAATCATCAAGGCCCCACCCCCACCAGGCCTGGCTCACATACCTCCCCACACACCTCTTTCCTTCAGAAGCTTCCAGGCTTTTGATAAATGCGGGCCGGTTCAGCCCCCAAGGAAGGCAGACCACTCCTGGGAGGAGCCTGTCGACATTCGACACTCCGGGAGAAGGATGGCTGGCTGGGGAGCCAGGGTGGGGGCGGGGGCAGCAGCCCAATTCCCTGTAGAACAAAAAGAGATTTCTCTCTCCCTTGCACCAGCTGCTGAGTCCCCAGCCCTGGCTCGATCATTTTTCAAATTGCAATAAATTAACATTTTCTGGAGCAAGAAAACCACACAGAGAGGCCTAATTACCAAATTTGGGGATGGCCTCCAGCCCCTCTGGGCCTGCTTCCCACCCCCTCAGCTGGGGACTGGGGAGGACAGAGCCCAGGAGGAACAGCTTCTTCCATTTCACTCACACCTTTCCCTGGGCTGGCTGGCCCCCTCCCCTGCTCCTTGCGCAGCCCTGCCTGTCACCTCCTCTTTGCTGACATTCTCTCCCACCCCACAGAATGTAGTGCAAGCCTGTTTCTTCCCATTTGGCAGAAAGAGGGCCGAAGGCCCTGGGAAAAGGGGGAGGAGGGAGTGTAACATAGCTGGGCCTGGTGTCGGACCCCAAGGCAGAAGTTAGAAGTCCTGACACCCCAACTCTCCAAGCCTAAAATGGAGATGTGAAACTTACAAGGAAACCCACAGACTGTCTGGATTGCTCTGCTGGCTCGGTGGGGCAGGGACTCCCTATTGTAAACCTCCCAGGGAAGACATTCCAGGAAATAACTCTGCTCTCTGGAAGTTTTCCCTTATACACAAAATCCCTCCCTATTGAGATACACAAGTGTTCACTTATTCATGATGATGTGATTGACACTGGCTGAGTGCTTACTATGTGTCAAGAAGCATGCTAAGTGTTTTCCATGCATCATCTCACCAAATTCTCATGCCTCCACGTTGATGTCACCATCCCTGTGTGACAGATGCAGAAACTAAGGCTCAGAAAAGTGAAGTGACTTCTCCAAGGTCACACTTCAGAAGGAGGTTTCCTATCCAGGCCTCCTGAGTGCCCAAGCAGGGCTTTCTTCTCCCTCAACTGCCCGTTACCTTTCTCTGCCCCTCTATTCAGGGGCCCAGATACCTGCCATAGCTTTCCCCCGGAGCCCCTTTCTCCTCAGATTCAGAAATGTCCACATACCTGAACCAGCTTCACTCTCCTGTTCCCAGCAGCCCTGTCAGGGATACCTGGGCCCCAGCCCTAGTAGTGGGGAGTGGGGATCTTGGCCTCAGGATAGAATGGGGAATTGCCTGGAGCTGGAAGCAGTAAGAAGGCCAGCATGATGGAAGGAATACAATTATACATGCACACACACACACTGGAGTGGGTGGTGCTCAGAGTGGGTTTGTCCCACGTGCAGATGAGTTGAGGTAAATATTTCAGAGCGGAACTGTTCTCTTGGCTTTTTTCTGAAGGCAGAAGGAAAAATGGGGAGTTCTGAGGCCTGGAACCCTGGACTCCCTCAGCTCTGAAGGGTTACAGTTTGGTGGCCTGAAGCTCCTCACAATCTGGATCCCATGGACCTTCTGGAACTTATTTCCCACTTTTGTCTCTATACATGCTAAGTGAAGTGAAAGTCACTCAGTCATGTCTGACTCCCTGTGATCCCATGGACTGTCCATGGAATTCTCCAGGCCAGAATACTGGAGTGGGTAGCCTTTCCTTTCTCCAGGGGATCTTCCCAACCCAGGGATCGAACCCAGGTCTCCCACATTGCAGGCAGATTCTTTACCAGCTGAGCCACAAGGGAAGCCCAAGAATACTGGAGTGGGTAGCCTATTCCTTCTCCAGCAGATCTTCCCAACTCAGGAATTGAACTGGGGTCTCCTGAACTGCAGGTGGATTCTTTACCAACTGAGCAATCACGGAAGCCTCTATACATGCTAGGCTTCAACCAAACTCTATATTTCTGATTCATACTTTCACTCGAGCTGTTCCTGCTGCCTAGACCACCTGCCCTTTTTCCTTTCACCTCTGCAAATTCTACTCAGCAGTTAAGGAAGGCCCACCTCCACCACCACTTCCTTCAGGGAGCCATGTGGGTCCTCCTCACCCTGACACCTGACCTCTTCTCTGCCCCCCAAGCTGAGAGAAACTGTTCCCCCCTCAGAAGCCCCACAGCACCTTGTCTGATCCTCTCTTAGGGCACTAGCTGCTTTCTCCCTGAAATTACAGCCACCTGGATACACAGCCCAGACCCCTTCTAGATCGGGAACTCTTCTGAGGGAGGAGCTGGGTCAGATTCAGTGTTGTGTTTCTGGGCCCCTTGGTTCAGATTTCTCAGAAATATATTGAGCTGCTACTTCATACGCCACCTTGGTGAGTAGTGCAGTGCAAGGGGAAGAACATGGTTTGTGGTCAGAGATATCTGGGCTTAAAACCCTGTTTTGGTTCTTCCCAGCTGATGTCCTTGAGCAAGTTACCTTCCCTCTCTGAGACTTGATTTTCCTCAACCTTTTGGGAGTGAAAACAGTACTTGCTACCATTGAGGGTTACAGTAAATGTTGAACTAGGGTCTAAAAGCCCCCATTGTAATATGTAGCATGTGGTTGGGGTTCAATAAATGTTTGCTCATCACACCTCCTTTTGACCAGAGTCTGATAGATGGAATGGATAAATGAAAGAATGAGATGAATTAGTGCAGCATCTTCTGAATGGCTGAAGCCTGAGGTGCTGGGCCTTCTCTGGCCTGGTCGCCTTGTCTGTAGGCAAAACCACCCAGCAGCCCATATTCACAACCCTCTGCTCGGTTCCCGGCCACCCCAGGCCCATAGTTTACATGCTAAAATTCCCAGAAGCTGAAACTTCCAAACAAACCCCCCAAGTTTGGATTTATCAGCCATGCTATTAAAACAGCAATTTTCAGCTGCCTAATGTTTCCAACTGCTGCTCTAATCCAGCGGGTAAATATTTACGGAGCCTGACACCACTCCTAGGCCACTTGCTCTGCTGCCAAACATTCATTTCCCTTGCAGCTCCACTGGTTTGATATTTTTAGGAGCAGGGCAGGATGGTGTGTGTATATGTATATGTGTGTGTATGCGTGTGTGTGTGTGTGTGTGCATGAAACGGGGTGGGAAAGAGGCTTAGCCTTCCTTATGGCAAGTTCCTGGGTAAGGAGAGATATACAAATAATTAGGCCTTGCTACTTCCTGCTGCCCACATGTCCCCACAACAGGGCACGAAGGTGAAGGCTCACTGCCATGCATCCAGGCCCTCAGGCATCCCTTTCCTCAATCTCCTGCTTGCTTCCACACACACAGCTACCCAGGGCAAAGCAGCGCACAGGCCAGTTTGCTATATACAGAGAGCAGGGAAGTGTTGAGAGAAGCAGACAGACTTGAGGGCCTACCTCAGTTTTGCCATCTGCTAGATGGGTGGCCCTGAGCATATTCCCTTCACCATCCTGAGTCTGTTTCCTCCTGTGTGAGATGCAAGTAAGCATACCTGCCTCATGTTGAGAGCACTGTAGAGAATACCAAGCTCAAGGCCTGGCTTGATGTAGGGGCCCCATAAAGAGTGCTCTAGAGAGAAGACCAGAGCAGTCCTCCATGCCTACTGATATCCCAGCCACACTGGACTGGTGGGCATCTCTTAGCACCTCTGTGCCCTTGTTCATGCTCTTCTTTATGTCTGGAATCTTCCTGGCATAAGTCAGAACACAGAGCTACCTCCTCTGAGACGTCTTCCCCTATGGCCCTAAGAAAAACAGTAAGAAGAGTCTGTCTTTCTCTCTCTCTCTTTCTCCTCGCCTCTCATAGACTGAGAACTTATAGTGAATGAAGCCTGAGTCATATTCATGTCTACAGCCTCAGCATCTAGCATAGAGCTAGACAAGGTACTCAATGAATCTTCCTTGCATGTATGAATATTTGTTTAATATTTATGGATTAGTTGGAAAAGGGGAGAGAGCAAAGAATGATTTTGAGCCGGAGTGATCCAAGATACTTCTTTATCTCCCTTACAGGGGAAAACAATAGGAAGAGGGAAAGTATTCAATATTTATTGACTACTCCATGGAAGTGGGGCATCATTCATTTTGTTCCCACTGCGCCCCAACATTTAGAACAGTGTCATGACATTTCATGAGCTCCTACTGTGCACTGAGCAATAGATGCTTTACATGGAATAACTCATTGTAACAGCAGGACTATGAGGTAGGTGCCCCATTTTAGAGCTGGGATAACTAGAGCACAGAAGGTGAAGTCACTCAATCAGGGTCACACAGGTAATGAAAGGCAGAACTGGGTTTTGAACCCAGGTAATCTGACACCAGAGACTCCACTATTAGACTATCCCACATCCCTTAGTAAATACTAAAGAAATGTTCGTTGAATGAATGAATGAATGCCTATTACATTAGGCACTGTATAGGTCCTAGTTACATACATTATTTTATTGACTCCTTACAGCACCCTTTCCTTGGAGGGTAGATACATTGTTCTTCATTGTCTAGTTGAAGACGTGCATACGTGCTAAAGTGCTAAGTCGCTTCAGTCATGTCCAACTCTTTGCGACCCCATGGGCTGTAGCCAGCCAGGCTCCTGTGTCCATGGGATTCTCCAGGTAAGAATACTGGAGTGGGTTGTCATTTCCTTTTCTAGGGGATCTTCCTGACCAAAGATTGAACCTGTGTCTCTTACATCTCCTGTTTTGGCGAGCAGGTTCTTTACTATTGGCACCACCTGGGAAGCCCTCAGGTGACGACACCAAAGCTCAAAGATGTAAACTGACCTGTCCCAGGTCACACAGTTGCAAAGCAGCAAAGCTGGGATATGCTTTCCATTCCCCTAGCTTGCCTTTGGTGTCTTGCCTGGCTGGAAGCCCCAGAAAGGGACCCAAGAAGTGCTTTTGGCTCATTACTTCATGCCTATGCTGGACTCAGAGATCCCAGTATGCTGATAGGTTGGGCTGGAAATGACCATGGGTACCATCCACTCACCCCTCCAGAGTGAGGATGGGGAGCTGGGCCCAGAGAGGTGAGCAGTTTGCCCAAGGCCACACAGCAGCGAAACAGCAAACTTGAGTCCATGCAGTGTCCCTGCTCCCCCTCCCTCTCTCATCTCTCCCTAGGCCACATCCAGGCCACAAACTCATTTCCACAAGGATGGGCTTCTGCAAGCTGGAAACTGAGAGGGGTGTAATGAGGAAGAAAGAGTCCAGCAGGGAGAAAACAGGTTGCTTCAGGGGAAGAATTCCAAACAGACTGAGCTGCAATGGCACCCCTGTTAATAGTAATTGTATTATCATGAGGATGTCTGGGAAGATGGTGGTGATGATGGTGATGATGAGAACATTCAGGAACGGGAAGAAGGAGGAGGAAAATCAGGCATCATGGAGCACTGTGGCCAAGCCTATCAGGCTGCTCTCTTTCCCTCTCAGACCAGAGTTTGTTCACCCTGTTCTAAAGAAAGGACAGCCTGAGCGGGGCCACAGCAGATGGTTGTGTAGGCTAAGCCCTGCTCAAGGAGGTCTGGTGCAGGTGGACAGTGTGGGGTGACTGAAATTCAACCCTGCTCCTAGCAGCAGGCCATGTGCCCTGCCCAAGGCTGGGTCACTCCCAGAAGAAGGTGTGGCTTGTTCTAATCCCATTAGGACTCCTTGTGGGTTAGGGGTTGCCTGGAGCTGAAGCACGTGGGAGCACATACTGGGGGTGGGATAGAGACTGGGTTCTGCAGCTCCTCTTTTCTGGCAGGGCCAGCATGCAGATACCTTACCTCCCTTCTCTGCCTTCTCTTTGGAACCAAACAGCTGTGACCTCAAATCTAGCCCCCATTATTTACTCACTTCCTAGTGATTTGACCTTGGTGCAATTACTTTACCTCTCTGAGCCTCAGTTTCCTTATCTGCAGGATGGAGCATTGTGGGGGGAGTCCAATGACACAAATAACATGTTGAAGAATGTCTGGCACAGAGTAGGTGATAAAAAACAAAATTAATTCCCCCACCTATCCGTCTCCCCATTTCCCTGGGTGCTAAATCTTTGTTCTGCTCTTTTTTGGGGCCCAAACCCCTTCCAGACACCTCTTCCCCATTCCCCAGGCAGCTGGGATTGGAGGAACCACTGGGCAGTTTCTCCTGAGCATTTGTGGCCAGGATCTAAATGTCTGGGCCAGTAATGCTCAGCCTGGCTGTCTGGGAGGTTCCCTCTGGGAATTAAGGAGGCTGCGAGATCCCTGGGCCTTTCCCTTCCCCCACTGCTCCCCCTCCCTAAGGCTGCTGAGAAGCTGGGGTGATGGATGGGGCCCTGCCTTCCCCTCACCACTTCTTTGATGAGAAGAAAGAAACGTCCACCTGAGTCTCAAATCAAAAACAGGTGAAATGCCTCGAAGTCAGGCTGGGCCTTCTCTGGGGTCTGCAAGAAGGTTGGGGGCTGAGGGAAGAAAGGGAGAATGTGATAAATCACACTGTCAGGTGGGGGTGCTACCCTCCAGCTGTGGCAGGGACCGTCAGCGGCCCCAGGTCTGCCTGACTACTAGGATGGGTGTGTGCCCATCATAAGAGGTGGGAGCAGACTGATGTCCCCACCCACTCCCACCTCAGACTCCAGCCCAGCTCCCTCCACTTCACCAGTGCTGGCCCGCCCATGGCGTGGTATGGAGGCTGGCAAGACCTCCACACCCCCAGCCTTATAGCCCCAAAGCTCTCATGGCTGGGAGGTGGGAGGCGGGAGCCTTGGGGCCTCACCTCAGCTTGTGGCCACCTTGCTGCATGTACTTGGCTAAATGTTTGACCCTCTTTGGATGTTGGCTTCCTTATTTGTACTGCAGGGGATGTAGATTATGAAAGGCAGGTCAAGGGCCTTGGGTTTGTACCTCAGGGCTAGAGCTCAGGGTGGAGTGGGGACTATGCAGGGCCCATAATTTATGTTTGACTTACCTCTGCCCCAACCTCTTCCAGTACTGACTGCTTACAATTATTTGCTCCAAGAGCTGCCCAGGCCCCATGAAGTCAGTAAGCCATTGTGCCAGACAGACTCCAGCATGTGGATGTTAGGGCCTATGTCCAATGCTAGCCCCTCTCTATCAGGGGCTAGCAGACATGGGCAGGGCTCTGCCTGTCACACCAAGGGTCCCTAGCATTCCAAGGGGGGTGTTGAGGACAGTGGGGAATCTGGGAGAAGCAGTGCTCAGGCCTCTGGGGATTGACAGTCACTGCTGACAAGTGAAAAAAGTAAAACATGAGCTGGGAGAATTCTCAGAGATCCAGGGCTCCATTGTGTCGAGGGGCTGACTGAAGCCAGGGAGCGGACGGGAAAGGCCACACAGCCCAGCAGGGCCCTGGCCAAGAGCAGGCCCCAGTCTCTGGACCCCTCACCTACCCCTCGAGGCTGCATCTGCTAAGAGAACTGAAGAGTTTCTGACCCAGAGCCCCTCCACTCAAGTATTTCAGCCGTCACTGCCTCACCCCACCCCCAACTCCCTATCTGAGCCTGAAGGGACAGGCAGGGATGGAGGCCCAGACCACCAGGTGAGAGGCCACCATGGAACAAGGGCAGAGGGAGAGCAGGTGAGAGCGGAGGAGAAGGGAGAGGGAAGATGGGAGACCTGGGAAGAAGAGAGGAGAGGAGAAGAGGACCAGGGGAGAAAAGAGGGAGGAGAGGAAGAAGGAGTGAAAGCTGAAAGTTGATAAGGCAGAAAGGAGATGGAAGACCAGAAAAGACGGAATTGAAACAAGGGCTCCAAGGCAGAAGACAGGCCAGGAAGGGAATGGAGGACAAGCTGGTAAGAGAGAGACACCCTGCAAAGAGGCAAGCCGGAGCATCAAGGATACTGGCTGTGCAGAGGGACAGAGGAGAAGGCTGCAGCCCAGGGGTCTCCCCTCCCCGCGTTCACGGAGCTCCCCCAGGGGCAGTGGGGGCGAATTGAAAATGAAACACCTCGTCCCTGGGCCCAAGGATGTGACCCTCGGCAGAAGAGGATTAGGGAGGCTTCCAAGAGGAAATGGGAGGGTGCCAGGAGTGGGGGGAGCCCAACACAAACTCCTGCTGCCCCCCCTACCCCAGTCGGGGAGAGTGCGCGCCTCAGAGCCCAGTGGAGCCGTGGAGCGCTAGTGCCCCCTTGTGGCCACTGCTCCTGGCTTGCCAGGTGGCAGCGGCCATCTGCAAAACTGGGTGGGAAGGGGCACCAGTTGGGCTTTGGACACAGGAAGGAGACAGGTGCAGCGCAGAGCCCAGCGGATGGGTCAGGGACTTTGCCAGAGACCTGCAAGACTTTCAAGCATCACTAGAAAGAAAAACATTTATGCTTGGGGGTTTTCCGTCAACCTCTGCCATCCTTTTAAGCAGAGCACATGAAGGGTAGACATGACACTCTAAGGCAGGGGAAAAGAGGGCATATTCTCACCTTGGAATGCCCTTCCCACCCTACTGGCACAGTTTCAGTTCTGCCATCCTGGCCTTCACTCCTCAGGGCCTGAATCTCTACAGCAGTGTGTGTGTGTGTGTGTGTGTGTGTGTAGAGAGTAATCTTGTGTATGTCGAGGGCTGAGGCCTCAAGCAGGGCCACCCCAAAGAGGGTGACACACAGCTGGCTCTGGAGGCCCAGCAGGGACCTCCAGAGTCACCAGGAAGAGTCAGAAATCCAGGGTTTCACCTTGCCTCCATGGCTGTCTTGCTGTCCTATTTTGATCATACCCTTGCCCTCCCTCCAGTGGCTCAGATGGTAAAGAATCTGCCTGCAACACGGGACACTTGGATTTGATCCCTCGGTTAGGAGGATCCCCTAGAGAGGGAAATGGGAACTCACTCCAGTATTCTTGCCTGGAGAAGCCCATGGACACAGGAGTCTGGCAGGCTACCATCCATAGGGTCACAGAGTCAGACATGACTGAGCAACTAACACTTTCACTTGCCCTCTCTGGGCCTCAGGCTCCTCATCTGAAACCAAAAGGTCTTGGCCTCAGTGATTTCTAAGAGTCTATCCGGCTATAACAGTTTGCAATGTTATGATTCCTAATGACAGAGCTTAAAGAAGAAATTAGTCAAATGCTACACAGAGTTAGTACTCAATGATGATTTGAAGAGGCGGTTTGTATACATACAATCCTGAGGACCTAGCCCTCAGCACTGACTCCTCCAGGGCCCTCAGCAATGTGCCTGCCTCAGATCTGCTCAGACAGGGCTGTAGGGTCAAAGTCAGGCCTGCTCAGCGGGACTGGGTTGCTTTCTTTCTCACAAGGGGTCAAGGGCAAGAGGCCAACATTTCCTCACTCCCCCACCAGGGCAGTGCATGCAAGACTTCTCACCCGTCCATTCAGAGCCCAGGGCCTCAGGGTGGATGGAAAGTGCAAGGTCAGCAAGATCTCACCAGTGAGCCCAACCCAGGGCAGGAGCCTCAGCGTGGAAATGGAGAAACCTGAGCCTGGCTTGGCTCCCCTAGAGAGAAGGGGAGGGGAAGGAGGGAGCATAGGGAGGTGAAGGGCAACTCAAGGAGACCCCTGGCTGGGGCACAAGAAAGCCATGAAAGGGAACACAGAGCCCTAGCCTGGAAGTGGGGAGGGCAGGGTCACCCATTTAGAGAAAAAACCCAGAAAGAAGGCCGAGCAAGTGTTAATGGTTTCAGTCAGTTTGGTGCTTGAGTCTGTCTGCTAACCTGTCTGTGCCTCAATTTTCTCATCTGTGAAATGGAGGCAATAGCACTCATCTTGCAGAGTTGTTGTGAGGATGAAATGAGTTCATCTTTGTAAGAAGCACTTCGACTACTCCCTGGCACCTGGTGAGGGTTTTCTTTCTTTTTATTTCTATTTTTAACCCCCAGGAAATCCTGTCCCAGAGCACACCAGACCAAGGAATCCAGGAATGTCCTAGCTAGCAAGACCCTTATATTCTTAGGTTAAAAGGAATTGGTTGGGTTCAAATTCCACACCCTGCCTGGCTCCCCCACCCTGCCCTTCTCCCCCTCCCCAACCACCACCCTGATACAAATGGGTGTATTTCAACCCAAAAAGGAAAAATGACTTGCCCAAGGTCACACAGTGAATCATAGCTCAGGTGAGGTTTCTTCACTGCCAGACCTGAGCCTCACTTTTTGTCTTTCCCCAGATGAGTGTCTTCCGGGGTCTGTGCTTGCCATCCCTGGCCCTGAATCTTTTGTCCAAGATGGGACTCTGACAGGTGTTTCAATCAGTAGACTATGGCCCTGAGACCAGAGCTGAGGAAGTTCACCTTCACTTTATTGGAGGTTGTCTGGTACTGTCTCCTTCCTCACTCTTGCACCCACTGGAACCAGAGAGTTTTTCTCCTGCTGGAAAGAACCTTGTAGATCACTCGGTTCCCTGGCCTCCCCTTCCATCTGCCATCAGTCATCACCAGCCTCTACCTCTAGACCCCCTCCTCCAACCTCCTCGCCCCTGACTCTATTTCCCTCAGGTATTTAACCCACAATAACCTAGACCCTCCCTGGCCTCTTGTTCCCTTTCCCTGAAGGCTGGCTGTGTATGACTTTCCAAAGCTAATTTAAGCTGGTGATTGACATGGAACAAGCCAACGAGGGAAACAGGCCTCATTCCCAGCACAGGAGCCAGGCTGCACCCACCAGGCAACACTCTACCAGGTGTTGGCGTTTTCCAGGCCCCAGCTTGGGCAGCTAGGCCAGGAGAGTGTAGGGTCTGGGACTCCAAACCCCTGGGAATAGACACCTGGAGGCTCCCACCATCAGGGCCTAAGGAGCTGGAGGGCCCCTCTCACCCTTCCCACCCCACCTCCTCCCTCCCTGTAGCCCAGCTTGGGCCAGGTTATTCCCTAGCGACTGAGCTAGACCTGTTTCCAATGATTCACATCTATGCATTCCCACCTCACCCCTGGGAGCCAGCTCTGCACTCTTAATAGATCTTACGGTTAAGAAGTTTTTTCCTGCTACTCAGCGTTAGTGCTTAAAGTGCAGTTACACTCTGAAAATTGACCATAAAATGACACCATGGGGTCCACATTTATCCTCCAGCCACAATTCCAGACCAGCTTGGTTCAGTTTTCAGGTTGAAAAATGGCTTTTGGGGGCTTCAAACTCCACCCAAGTCCTAAATCTACCTCGGTACTTCCCCCTCGGTGGCGCCTCCCTCCCCCAGGCTGGAGGAGAGGCAGGGCCTTGGACTGCTGAGGTGGCAAGCCAGGCCCAGCTCTGCTCAGCCCATTTCCTGCCAGAATGGAGGGGGAGCAATTGTAGGAGTGTGAGGGACCAGGCCAGATCGTAGGCAGTGAGGGGCACAGCCTACCCAGGCTCAGAAGCCTCCAGTGGGCCCCCTGCTGTGATGGATCCTGGAATGAGTCCTCCCCTTCTCTGGGCAGGACTGGGGATAGGACTGAGAGAGAGAGAGAGCTTCCTTAGTCCAGAATTCTCTGCAGGACCTCTGGGAGACAGAATAAGAAAGGGAGGAATACTGGAGATCTCCAGAGGCCCTGTGGCCCATTCCTCTGCCTCTAGGCAGGGACACCCCTCCATTATGTCACTCTTGGCTGCTCAGCAAGATTTGGCAGTCCTCCTGCCTTGAGTGTGCCACTCAAGCATACAGCCTCAGCCGTATGGCCAGGATCAGGGAGACCCGTCAGTATAGGGCTCAGTAAGGGCTAGACTTGGACTCACCCCGATCTGGTGGTCAGCCCTGGTAACAGTCAGGATAAGGAGGCCCCTGACAGTACAGATGTGAGGCCACGGGCTTCAGGGCCAGGTGCTGGGAGCTGTTCCTCCAGGCCTTGGCTGCCGGTGCTATATCCGGGGCCGGTTACCTGCAGGATGACCCTCCATGGTGCTTCCCCTCCTGTTTACTCTAACAAGCTTGGTTATCTGGTTCCCAAGCCCACAGCAAATTAGAAGCCATAAATCAAAAGGAGGGCAGAGGGGCTGCTGGAAGCAGGCACACTAAAAGTGTCAAGAAGTGAGAGCTGATGGCCTGACAGCAGGGGAGTAGGCAGCAAAACTAGTAAAATACAAAACAACCCCAACCAGGTACAAGAGCTCAAAGATGGCAAACAAGCCAGGGCCATTTTGTGCAGGGGAAACAGTGCTAATAACGCTGGGAGATTAATGACAACGTCCCCAAAGTTGCAGAAAGAGCTTGGTTATACTCTGTTGAAGGAGGCAGGGAAGATAAGGAACACATTTCCTAAATACTTCCATCGAAAATGAGTTATCTTTTTTTTTTTTTAAGTGCACACTCATGGGACTAAAACCTCCACTCATGCAAAGCCTTAAGTCCAGAGGCCTCATTCCACAAGCGCCGCAGAGCAGAAGTTGGCCAAGTTCCCCATCCCACCAAGAACCAGTGCATGGCAGGATGTGTCTGCTAACTTGGGAGCCAGTCCCAAATCCAACACCGTCTCCACCACTTACCATCCGCAGGACCCTCAGCAAATCACTTGCCTCTCCGAACCTCAGCTGTTTCCTCTGTAAAATGTTAACAATGATACCTGCCTTGCATGGCTGTGAGGATTACATCTGGAAAACCAAAGCCCGTATATCCGGCCCCCAGTACACAGTAGTGGCTCACTCACGGTTCCCTCCTCACTTGAGACGTTCTCCTTCCTAAGAACTGTGGTTCAGCCTGTCTGTCTCAGCGTGTGGAAGGACCTCAGGGAGCAGAGATGGCATGGGAACCTCTGCCCTCAGCCCTTTCTGTGGGGTCAGTGAGCCTCAGAGTAATGCTGGCTAAGGGCAGGACTTGGGTGTGCCCAGAGATGTGGCAGGAAGAGTAGCTGAAGCCATGAGAACTAGAGTGAGGGGCCAAGGAACCTGCTCTTTGCTTCCTCCTCCTTCTTATCCTTCTCCTCTGATTTCCAAAGTTTTTGCCTTTAAGAGAAGTTCCCTCAAGCTTTGTGATCCCAATCAAGGGCAGGTGGTACTTAAGCCAGGAATGGTGAATAGGGGTCTATCTCCTGGGGGTCAGGTGCCAACATGTGTCATGGGAAAAGAACCTGCAGTACAAACAAGGTGGACCAGGGTCGACATGACCAGACATAAGCAGTGTCTGCAGGCAGGTGGATATGCCTGGCACCTGCTGGCCTGGGCACTTCTATTCCAGAGACACGTGAGACAGGGTCTGTGTGCTCAGAGCCTAGCTTCAAGCTTGGCAGCACTGTGTTTGAAGAGCATCCTCCCATCTCTGCCATTTGGGCATGACAGCAAAGGACAGAGAGGTTGAAGGGATGGAAGATGCCTGGCTCTGTCTCACCCAGAAGACAAAGGCAATGCTGGAGAGGCCGTGAAACAGTTTGGAGTTAAGCTAGTCTGGTTTGGAAACCCAGACCAGTGCCATCTTTTGAGTTTCAGTTCCCCCAAAGAGCACAGGCTTTGGTGGCAGACATGGAGGTGGTGGTTTAGTAGCTAAGTTGTGTCCAACACTTGCAACCCCATGGACTGTAGCCTGCCAGGCTGCTCTGTCCATGGGATTCTCCAGGCAAGAATACTGCAGTGGGTCGCCATTTCCTTCTACAGGTGACAGATATACCTGGGTTGAAATTCCAACTTTACCACTTCTTCTATGACTCTGAATGGGCTTCCCTGGTGGCTCAGATGGTAAAGAATCTGCCTGCAATGCGGGAGACTCAGGTTCTATCCCTGGGTCAGGAAAATCCCCTGGAGACAGGAATGGCAACCCGCTCCAATATTCTTGCCTGGAGAATTCCATGGACAGAGGAGCCAAGCTGGCTACAGTCAGCCCATGGGGTTGCGAGTCAGACACAACTGGGCAACTAACACTATGGCTCTGGGCAGGTTACTTCTCTTTCATAAACCTCAGTTTCCTCTTCTACTTCACAGAATTGTAGAAAAGACCATGTGAATTAAAGAACTTAGCATAATGTCTGACATATAGTAAAAACTCAACAAATGGCATGAGTCTGCATAGCAGCCTTCACTCTGAGTACAATACATACTGGCTCATTTCCTTTCTCAGCAACCCTGGAGCTAGCCACTGTTATTATCTTTGTTTTAAAGATGTGGACACTGGTTCTAGGGGTATAAGTGACTTTTCCTATGTGCCACAGCTAGAAAGCAGGATTCAAACCCAGGCATCATGACTCCAAAGTTCTTTTGCCAATTCTGCCAAAATGCAGATTGATTAGGTGAATGGGTACAAATGTACTTTGTCAATTCTAAATTGCTATACCAATGTGAGGGGTGGGTTGTTATTATTTATGAATCATGTTAGCAGATAGCATAGAATCCCTGGAAACATCCTGAATGGGAGGCTGCTGAGTGAGAGACCCCCAGGTCCTAAGGATTCTGGGATGTCCCCAGTGCCATTCAGCAGGCTGGCTGTCCCTTTGAGGCCTCCTATTTGCTGGATTTCCAATGACCCACATTCCTCTTGGCCTAGGCCTTTGTGTGTGCAGCTTCTTGACTGGCACCCGGCCTCTGGAACCCAAGCCTGTGAAGAGTAGTTCAGTGCCGCACAGCTGCCAGGAAGGGGACATCAAAGGCACAGCACGTGGGTGAGGCAGCTCCCTGCTTTGTAAACAGCTTGTGGGTTTCTCGGTGCACAGGCATGAATGCATGCATGCATGCAAGGAAGAGGAGACAGGGGCTTTGGCAAGCAGGCAGGCCCACGAGCTTGTGGGCTGGGGAGTGGCTAGGGAGGATCAGTGGGGAAGTGTCTCAGAAAGTGATTGTGAGGATTCAATAGGTTATTCCATGTGAAGTTCTTAGGATAACATGTGAAAAATGAAAGTCGCTCAGTCATGTCTGACTCTTTGTGACCCCATGGACTGAAGCCTGCCAGGCTCCTCTGTCCATGGGATTCTCCAGGCAAGAATACTGGAATGGGTTGCCATTTCCTTTTCCAGGGGATCTTCCTAACCGAGGGATCAAACCCAAGTCTCTTGCATTGCAGGCAGACTCTTTACCGACTGAGCTACAAGGGAAGGCTGAGGATGATGCCTGCTGCTGCTGCTGCTAAGTTGCTTCAGTCATGTCTGACTCTGAAACCCCATAGACAGCAGCCCACCAGGCTCCCCCGTCCCTGGGTTTCTCCAGGCAAGAACACCGGAGTTGGTTGCCATTTCCTGCTCCAATGCATGAAAGTGAAAAGTGAAAGTGAAGTCGCTCAGTCATGTCCGACTCTTAGCGACCCCATGGACTGCAGCCTACCAGGCTCCTCCATCCATGGGATTTTCCAGGCAAGAGTACTGGAGTGGGGTGCCATTGCCTTCTCCAGAGGATAATGCCTAGTATACAGTAAATGCTCAATAAATATTTGTTATATGTATGCATGCCCATGTGTGTATACACACACATATATTACATGCCAGGCCTTGTGTTAGACACTAGGAACACAGGGATAATAAGACAGACACGGTCCCTACCCTTGTGGAGCTGACATTCAGTTCTAAGGTGAATGAAAGTGAAGATCTTGCTGCCATTTCTAGAATCTTCCCAAAAAGCCAGAAACAGAATAAATGTTTAAACTGGCACTGCAGGGCCTGGAATGCAGCCTCTGCTTCTCTCTGCTATCTTTCTCAATGGGTGCAGGCCAGGCCCATCAGCAATGAACTGTGGGGACCTTGCTCCACAGTCGTAAAAGGAAATAACCCATAAGCTCAGGCAGATGGTGTGATCACTGTGGACTTGGTCACTAGCTGACTTCTAGAATGTTTTCTCTCTCTCTCTCTCTCTCTCTCTCTCTGGCTTCCCTGGTGGCTCAGAGGGTAAAGCATCTGCCTGCAATGTGGGAGACCCAGGTTCAATTCTTGGGTTGGGAAGATCCCCTGGAGAAGGAAATGGCAACCCACTCTAGTACCCTTGCTGGGAAAATCCCATGGACGGAGAAGCCTGGTAGGCTACAGTCCCTGGGGTCACAAAGAGTCGGACACAACTGAGCAACTTCACTTTCACTTTCACTCTCTCTCCAATTTCTACATTCTTGGGCTCTCTGGATTAGCTCACACTTAATAGATGTGTGACTTGTGTCCTTTACATGTACTCATGCATAGATATATGTAAGAACATGCACACACAGACATTCATTGTCATGGACACAGACAGAGCCTGGGAAAAAAAGGTTCATTTGAAATGAAGGCATGGAGGGGGCAAAGGGCAGAGCTAAGGCCTGGACACCAGGTCAGGATGATGGGATTCAGCAGTCATGGCCTCTAGGATCCAGAAAACCTGGCTACTCTCCAGTGACCACTGCCCTCCCAGAGACAGAGCCCACAGAGTGTCTTGTATCCATGTTTCTCAGAGAGCATGAATACCTAGGAAGGTAAGCAGCGTTATGACAAAAAAAAAATTCAATGTCATATAAATATGGGAAATGTCAAGTTAAACCAAAATAAAAATTTTTGTTTGTTTATTGCAAGACTTTGCAGAGCCTTCAATAAGCTCACTATAAACAAACCGCTGATGGGGTGTGTGTATGTGTGTTGATCTATTGTGTTTCCCAAACAAATTTGACCACAAAAGCCTTTTTCCAGAATAATTCCAAGTAGTGTTCTTTGGGGAATGTAACCTTGACTGCTTCTCCAGGTCCAGGCTCAGGCTTCTTCTATGGCCCTGCCATATCAGAATTTTCTTGCCCAGTTTTTTAAGTCCTGGTATAGAGGATGGGGACTTTGCCACCCAGCCTCCCACCTGGGTCAGCAACCTTCTCTCTGTCCCCCCAGCATTAGCCAGGTGTGAGACAGTAGCCGCCCAGCTCCCTTTCAGACCTGAGGCCAACCTGAGAAGTAGGGCCTCCCTTGCCATAGGTCTGCTCTTGAGGCAGGTTAGCTGAGGTGCCAGCCCACCCAGTGCCCAGAGACCTGGGTTGTTCCACATGAAGGGATTTCTGTTCATTACCAGCCTCAACTCATTAGAGCAGCACCAGGCCCAGGAGGACTAAGGGAGAGGGCTGTGCAAATTAATGAGTGACCAAATTAAACATGTTCTCTCAGCCAGCAAGCTGTTCCAGCTGATCGGCTAAGGCCTGGGGATTTGGAAGTGGGAAGTCCCCGCCCCATGGGCCAAAGGCCTTAAGGCAGCCTGGCAGGAGTAGGGTTGCCAAATGTAGCAAATAAAAATACAGTATACCCAATTAAAATCTCAATTTCAGATAAGCAACACTTTTTTTTTTTTAGTACAAGTATGTCCCATGCATTATTTGGGACATACTTATGCTAAAAAATTATTCATTCTTTATCTCAAATTTCAGTTTCACTTGATGTCTTGTATTTTATCTGGCAACCCTCACCTGGAGAGGCCCGAGGCTCTAGGAGCTGTGGTGCAGTCCCAGACTGGGTTAGGGCTGTGTGCATGTGTGCTCAGTTGCTTAAGTTGTGTTCAACTCTTTGAGACCCCATGGACTGTAGCCCGCCAGGCTCCTCTGTCCATGGGATTCTCCAGGCAAAAATACTGGAATGGGTTGCCATGACCTCCTCCAGGGGATCTTCCCAACCCAGGGACCGAACCCACATCTCTAACATCTCCTGCATTGGCAGGCAGGTTCTTTACCACTAGCGCCACCTGGGAAGCCCCAGGAGGTGGGAGACCCAAGGGCAAATCCTACCACTGCTCTTATGTCACTGGGTGATCCTGACAGGTCACTTCCCCTGTGAAGCAGCTTTAAGGGCTCTACCAGTGCCAGTTCTGCCTGTCTGTCCGAAATGATTCTGAATGGCTGGAGGGAACATGGAGGGACTGTCTACCTCTGCCCCACCCCTACTCCCAGGGCAGGCTCAGTGATACTAATGCTGGGAACTTCAAGGTGCATGGCATGTATTCCAAGGGCTCACATGTGTACGTGTTGCTCACCTTTCCCGGCAGATGAGGCTGAATCACAATATCACTCTGCACTGCATGGAAGGCAGCAGGGTGGACCCATTTTGTAACTGGAGAGAATGAGGTCCTGAGAGGTTCCCAGCTGAGTCAAAGCAGAAACCTCGGCTTCCTTCAGAAGTCCAATCACTTCTCCTTCCTCGCTCTGGGTGGATCCAGACGGGGGCGGCCAGTGCTGCCCCACGTGGGTGCCTCTGTTGCCAGTGACGTCACCAGAAAGGCAGCTAGGAAGGAGCAAGCAGCTGCTCTCCCGTCCCGGGCCCAACCCCCCAACCCCCAACCCCACACCTCGATGGGCAGAGAGCTTAGGGTTAGACACATTGTCAGGCCAGATGTGGATTTGGGTGCTAATTCTGTTCTTTTTTTCCCCCTGAGATCTAAATCATTTAAGTCTTTCTTTTTGCTTCCTGAGGAAGGGAAACACATGGGCTTGAGTGGGGGGGGCTTCTCTGCTCCCAGCTGCTGTAGCCAAGCTCCTGAGACCCCACCCCAGCCCCAGATCTCCCTCCAGCCTTAGCCAGTCAATGGGGTCTCCAGCAGTGGCACGCAGGCTTGGTCAGGGGCTATCTCTGGGTGGTAACAAGGCTCTCCTGTGGGAGAAAGCAGATTGACAGCCTTCTCTCTGCGGGTCTGGGCCCCAGGGCCCCTCCTTTCTGTGACTTCTGTAATACCCCTATCCTCCAGCACCTAACAGAGCTACCCACTCAGTCAAGTTCTTGTGAGGGACTGACTCATTGGACAGGGTCAGAAAACAAATGATGTTCATGGCTTGCTACTGCATGTTAGGGCTGAATGCTATTTGATAGGTCATTTATTTAGTCTAACCCCCGTTCTGTGGAAATGAAGAAACTGAGGCTACTTCAGGAGAGAAGGGATTTGGAAACTCATGTGTTCAACACTCACCAAGAGCTGTGTAAACCTGAGAAGCAAGGCTGGATGAGCCCATTTTACAGGTGAAGAAACTGAGGGCTCTAAGGTAGCTGATGTGTCCAAGGCTACAAAGCAGGGAAGGGACTTAACCAAGATTTGTGCCCTGGACCCTCTGACTCCAAAGTAAGTGCTCTTGCCACCACCAGGATACTGTGTCTGTGTTCGATGAGGTGTACTGGGTAAGATCCCCCCAGTAAATGATGCTCTACTCCAGCCTTCAGAACCCAGGACATTTGACAGCCAGTCAGTGACTATAGTACAGGCTTTCCTCACTTCAGTGCCACAATGACACTCACCCTCAAAACCTTCTCCTCCCCAGCTCTACCTTCCACAGGTCAGGAAGTCCCTCCTGAAGTCTGACTTCATTCCCTGGTCCCTTGGCCTGCCATCCTTGCCCTCTGGAAGGGAATCAGCCAATCCTTCTCATTTGTAAAGCACTGTCACTTACATTGCACCATGTAGGTCCCACTCTGGGTGGCTGGCATTATCTCTGTTTTACTCTTGAAAAAAACTGAGGCTCAGGGAGGTTATTCACAGAGGACCTTGAACCCAGGTCATCTGACTGATTCCATTCCCAGAGCTCTCTTTTCATCTCATCTCGGACACCTCAACTCCAGTCCCCATTGGAATTTCAGACATGAAAATAACAGGTGGCATCTGTCCAAAACCCATCCCTTCGTTCCAGTCGCTCACTCTCTGCTCCTCGGCCCTCCCTGGGGATCCATTCTCCGCGCTGTAGCCCTGCCCTACCTTTGTCCTGGGGAGAGGGGAGTCAGTTCTAGCAACAGGCCATTCTCCCACTGATTGAGGCCTGTGCCCACAGGTGCCCCTGCCCAGTAACTGTCTCACCCCATGACCCTGGGGCCACAGTGGCCAGGCCAGGGCTTGGCCAATCATCTTATCTAATATACTCCCCTCTTGGTTTCCAAATGTCCTCATCCAGGCTGGCAGGGGAGCTCAAGGGGGAATTCCCACTCCTCAGATTCCCCACTCGCTACTCCTCCCATTATCAGTGAGACTTGGGGAAGGGAAGGGTAGACAGAGATACAGAGAGGGAAGGGGAAAGGCAGAGAGAAAAGGGAGAGACAAAGCAGGAGAGGAGGAGGAGGAGAGAGACAGAGACCCAACAGTAGCAACAGAGAGGGCAGGGTAGAGCTTGCTTTTAACATCCATGGCTCCATTTCTTCCCTTAGGCAGTGCAGCTGATCTGGTAGCTGGTATCATTCCTTGAGGAGAGGGGCTGCTGGTTACATCGCCAGTACCTAGCAGGGCACCTGGTGTATAGTAGGTGCCCACTTGAAGGAAGGAATGAGAGCCCATCTGTCCTCACTGGCTACCCCACCCATTGCGACCTCACTTCCTGTGAGCTCCGACTCCACTTTGAGAAGCCGTAGCACTCATCTGCTGCTTGGCATAGGCTTCCTGAGATGCTCTCCTTATGTCATAGATTCCTAGACTGTCAGAGCTGACCAAGCCCTCAGACAACTTAGACCCACCCCTCACGGTGCAGATGGGGGCACAGAGACCCAGAGTAGGGGGAAGGGGAGCACTTGTTCTGTGTCACTCAGCAGAGTTGTAAGTAGAAAGCTGGCTTTGGGCCTGCCCAGGGAGCAGGGTCAGTGCACAGCTTACCACGTCCCTGGACCTCCCCTTGAGCCCAGATGCAGCCGTGCTGTGGCTGAGGTCAGAGATCTTTGTTATGGAGGAGAAGGAATGACAACTTCCTGCCCTCACAATCTGGTTAGCCAGTGGACCTGCTTCCCAGAGGGTCTTCCCGGAGGGTCTTCCCAAGTGGTGCTAGTGGTAAAGAACCCACCTACCAGTGCAGGAGACAGAAGAGACACAGGTTCCTTCCCTGGATCAGGAAGATCCCCTGGAGGAGGAAATGGCAACCCACTCCAGTATTCTTGCCCAGAGAATCCCATGGATAGAGGAGCCTGGAGGGCTACAGTCTATGGGGTCGCAAAGAGTCAGACATGATTAAAGGAACTTAGCACCTACAACACACTGCTTCCAGGAGAGACTGCAGGAAAGATGGTACTCTGGCTCTTCTCCCAAGTGGGCCAGGAGGTAGGGACCCTGAAATAAAGACAGTGCTGATCAAGAAGCGTCACAGTGTACCAGCCCATCCACTCTGCCTCCCTCTCCTGGCCACCATGGGGGTCCACTCCCCACTAGAGTTGAAGCCCTGAACTTGGGCTCTGACAAACCTGGATTTTCTGCTTACTAGCTATGAGTCCCTTTACCTCTCCAAACCTCAGTTTCCTTATGGATAAAAATAGGGCTAACTCCAATTCCTGTCACATATGATTTATGTGAGACGTAAAAGAGGGGCAGTGAACACCCTGAGAATTGCTTGGCAAATGTCATCATGCAAGTAAATGCTCAATAAATGTGGGTGTTTCTTGTGCTCTCCTTCACAACCCTGCTGCCCCTACCTCCTCTAATCTTGGTGCCTTCTTGCTTGGTTCCAGAGCTCCCTGCTCCCTCCAGTCACAGGAGAGGCAGGTTCTGGGCTCTTGCTGTGACCTTGGGTAGCCCCTTGCCCTCATTTCCTTCATCCATCAAAGGCCTTCATGGTGCCTCTGTATGTGTCAAGGGATTCTTGGCTCCTTCCAGGTTTAATACGGCATCTCTAGAAACAACCTTCCTGTGTTAGCCAGTTCAGTCTAGAATCTAGCCTAGATTTTCATGTTTGAAAGAGAGAGAGGATATGCCTCTGTGTGTCTGTGTCCCTGTGGCTGTGTGTGTCTCTGTTTATGTACACTCCTGAGGGAAAGGCTGTGCAGTCCAAAACCTGTCCCTTTTCTCAGGCTGGTTTTTCTCCAACAGGGTCAGGAGCCTGTGGCTAGCTGAGATTCAACCTCCCCGGTGCACACTGGCTGCTGGTTGCTCCCAAGTGGCCCACCTGTGGTCCTGAGAACAGCACTGTCTCCTGGCCCCCCTTCTCCCAGCCTCAGGAGTTCCTATTTCCATCAGCGCCTGCCAGAGTCTTCTCCCATCTCGTCTCCTCCTTTTCCCTCTGCTTTTGGATGGGTGGGGGGCTCCCCGATCTCCCACTGCCCCACCACACAAACACACACACACACACACACACACACACACACACACACACACACACAGCACAGCCAGCTCACCCTCTCCTCTTCTGCTTTCACAAATCCCTGATTACTCATTTCTTGTCTCAAATGTCTTGATTCCTACACCGAACAGCACGCTTCCTCTCTGTCTGCTGCCCTGAACCCTTTTGTGAAATGAGGGTCATCACGTCTCCTACCTGCTGGCCTTGCTACAGCATCTGCCCTGGGCCACAGTGAGAAGGAGAACTGGGCTGGGCTGGGGGTGCCACTGTGACTGGCCCTGCTGGCAGAAGATCACGGGTTCACAGATCCCTGGCAGGGACCTAGAGGCAAGAGAGGTGATCTACTCTTGAACCCCAGAAAACTCTTTTCCCCAGGATCCCCACCAAAAGACTCTCCAGGCCCACTGGGCTGCCTCTGCCCTTCTGGACTGTTCATGCAGAGATAAAATGGGGACCTCCCAATGTGGTGCCCTTCGGTGGGGGCTACAGGTACGGTGCAAGGTAGGCGTGGCGGCAGGAGGTGCTACTTGGTTTCATGGAGGACAAGGGTGCACTGTTCCTGTCCCTGGTCTCAGGGTTGCTCCCCGACTGTACATTTGCAAATAAAGTTGTTTCTGAGGGAGCTCCTTGAGGCCAAACCTGGGGCAGGGCCAGGGCCCACGGCCAGCCAGGTGGCTTCCATTAGGTGCCCACCGGGCTGGGACTGCAGAGCCACTAATCCCAGGTTCACGGGGCGACCAGCTTGCCAAGGGACAAGGGTGGACAAAGCAAAACTGGAGTTTCCCAGCCCTGGGTGGTTTTCTCTCACTTTTAGTACCATTTCCCACTCCTGGGTTTCTCTTTCATTCCTGGTTTCCTCTGTTTCTCACCCTCTGAATCTCGCAAGGTCTCCCTTGGGCTCTCTGCTGGGCCTCTGAGTCCCTAACATCTCCCCACTCCTTACTCTACATCTTTTGGCCTCAGCCCTTCTTTCCCCTGCCTCTGCCTGTCTTCACAGAGGTACCTTTTGGGGAGGAAGCTTTGCTTGCTGCCATGTCAAATCCCACCCTTGCTGTATGCTCTTGCTCTGGGCCCTTTTTACCCCTCTAGAGCCACTCATTCTCCTTCTCTCCTTTCTTGTCTCTCCCAGCTGGGCTGCCACTTCCTCCTGGGCAACTGCAGGGCCTGAGATGGGCAATGTGGGGAGCAGATGTGGCACGCCTGACCCCCACCCCTGCCCAGCAGATGCGGCTGTTTGGGTGGATGAGCAGCCACGTGAGCCCTCCTGGGCCAGGTCTGATGCTCAGGCACATTCTTAGCCTGCCCAGCCACACTGGCTTCAGCAGGGGTTTTGATTGACAATAGGAAAGAAAGTAAAACACATAAAAGGGAAATAAATGCAGCCACCCAGCGACTGAATGGAAGAAGAGCAGTGAACCAGCTACCTGCCGCTGCCTGGGCTTGGAGGCAGGCAGCAAAAAGGGAAGACTCTGGATATCTAGGTTCTTCGACCCTACTTACCAGCTTTATCCACAGGCTCTGGGTCCGACAGTGCTGGATTGGATCCTCATAGCAGCCTGGCACCCAGATGAAGCTTAAGCCCAGAGAGGCTAAGTGACTCCTCTAACCCTAACCCCAAGACACCCATCTCTCCTTACCCTACAGGGCTCTCCTGTCACTGCCCTCCCCCAGGTTTCCAGGCTCTTCTCTCCCCATCCTTCTGTCCTCTGTGTGGTACCCATTAGCAGAGCAAACGACCCAGCTAAGGCCAATACCGGGGCTGCTATGTCTTGACAATTGCTGAAGTATTGCCTTCCTCCAGGTTTTCCCTTGTCACGCTCCTATCAGCTGCTTCCACTCAAGACCAGACATTTTGGGGTCATGGTGGCCCCTCCTCTGGTCACAGGGCAAAGCTGTACACCCTCTTGGCTGTTTGTTCCTGGATCCATGAGATCCCTGGGCTCTAGGCCCACAGCTCAGCATCTGCTCAATTATCTGAACCTGCCTCAACGGCTTTCTTGAGCTCCACCCAACACACCTGCCCTGAATCAGCCTCTTCTCTGCAATTCTACCCCCAGCTCCCTCCCCTGGCTCTCTGCCTGTATTCCACACCCTACTCCGGCCTAAGCCTGGCCTCTTTCCTTCTTCCCTTTGATCCATTTTTTTCTGATCAAGCATCTTCTCCACAGATTTCAGATGGAGAAACAGACCTGGAGAAGGAAAAAGGGAAGACATCAGCTCCCACCCCAAGTCCCTCTGGAGCCAAGGAGAAGCCATCACAGAAGGTTGAAGCTACATTATAAAGCTCCTAGGATCAAACCTTACTCCGGGACTCTCCAGAGCCCACATAGATTCCACAGCAGCCAGTCCTGATACACAGGTAACAGACTTTGATCCCCGAAGTGACTAGCACTTGATACTGAAACGAATACCTTCCCTATTCCCAGGTGACACTAGTGGTAAAGAATCCACCTGCCAATGCAGGAAATGCAAGAGACACTGGTTCGATCCCTGGGTCGGGAAGATCCTCAGGAGTAGTAAATGGCAAAAGAGTTGGACACAACTGAGCAACTGAGCACACACACACACACACACACACACACACACACACACATGGCAACACAGCAGACAAGGGCCTCCCAGAACACAAATCCCTTCTCCTTCCTTACCAACCCCCTCTCCCAGCAAATAGGGCCATGGCCTTTCACAGCACCTTTGCCCCAGAGACGCTGCCATTTTTGCTCAGTCATGTCCAACTCTTTGCAACCCCATGGACTATAGCCCGCCAAGCTCCTCTATCCATGGGATTCTCCAAGCAAGAATACTGGAGTGGGTAGCCATGCCATTCTCCAGGGGATCTTCCCGGCCCAGAGATCAAACCCGGGTCTCCCGCATTGCAGGCAGACTCTTCACCATCTGAGCCACCAGGGAAGCCCCCTTTTATCATTATGCCAACCTTATAGAAAAGGTAAAGCTGAAGACCAGAATGGGGCAGTGATTTGCTAAGGTCACATAGCTCTCCAGTGCCCCCTCCCATCCTCACACTGAGCTTCTTGCCTTAAGGGGACAACTTCCTTGGAGGAGAGGCCCTCTCTGGGAGAGAGGAAAGAAAAACCCAGCAATCTACTGGGGGTATGGGTGGGGCAGCAGAGGCAGCCTGGGGATAAATGCCTTCTCTGGAATTGTCCATTACAAGGAAGGTAGAACTGGTCAAGGTGGAGGTCTCAGACCTTAGTCACGAGCTCTGAGAGAGAATTGCTGCCTCCTCCACCCAATGTCCCTGGGGAGTTTCTGTGACTGACATCTCTAGAGCCCACAGACAATATACTGTGAATGGCTTGTGCTGAATGTGGTACCATTGCCCTCTCCTTCCCTCCTGCCCAGAACCTCCCATCCAGGTACTGTCAAGCAAGGCCTTAGCTCTCCCCTTCTACTGTTCCCACCCCAGTCCAAACTGCTGTCACCTCTTGCCTACAAAGGGCAATAGCCTCCTCTCTAGTCTCCCTGCTTCCACTTCTGTTCCTTAAAATTAATTCTCCACCTAGCAGCTAGAGGGGTGGAACAAACATGTAAATCAGATTGTGGCACACTCATGCTCAACACCCACCACTGGCTTCTCCTGCGTTTGGTGTAAAGCTAGGCTCCTTACACAGTCCTCAAGGGGCTCTAGGATCTCGTCCTCCAGCTCCCACTCACCCTAAGCATCTCCTACTTCCTCCACACTACACTGATTCTCCTACACCCTTCCCTAAACGCTTCCTATCTCTCTGTCATCACTGGTGCTTGCTCCTCTTGCTAAACACCTTGCCTTCTGCCCACACCCCTCCTCCCTGCCACCTGTCACTGAGACTCGAAGCCCACCAATCAGTGATGCTCAGAAAAATGGGACTCTAGTTCTGGAAGGGAGAAGAGCATCAATGCCATGCCCATCAGCTGATATTTTCCTCATTTGGGGGTAGCTTGTCTTTGCATGGCAGTGATGGTACAGAGTTTAGGGTGCCGTGGAGATCTGGATGAAGAAAAGTTGGGAGCATTAGTATGGAGCTTCGATCAAGCGCGGATAGCAAGATGGGCATTGGTGGTGAGCAAGAAGGCCACTAACGTGCCTTAGCACCCACTCCATGCCAGGCAATTCAGACCTGTTTTCTCCTTCCAGCCTCACAACCACAGTGTTCCACTAAGTCCATTTCACAGATGAAGAAACTGAGGTGATGAGAAAAATGGAGTGAATTGCCCCAGGTCACACGACTGAGCCTAGCTGTCAGCACAGGTCCGTGGGACTCTTTTCAAGCCTGGGGCTTGGGGGCCGAAGCTGTTTTGGAACAATCAATTACTGAATTGAAGCAATTGAGGGAGCCGATTTGGCCAGGCTGCCTGGCTGGGCGGTAGCTTTCACCCCTGCTCTCTAGCCAGCTGAGGCATTTCGTCATTCACACTTTGAAGGCAGCCTATTCTCACCAGCGGCTTCCAAGCCGTACATTTGCATTTGGATCTTTTCATCTGATCTCTTGGAATTAAAGGCTTTGTCTCCCATTAAAAGAATTCCAGGCCCTAGGAGCCCAGAGGGGGAAGGGAGGGGGCTCCGGGCCCTTGAAAGCCTTCCTTCCCACCGTGCTGGCCCCGAAACCACTCCACCAACGTTAGCGGGTGGGGCAGGCCCGACCAGGAAGACCTGGGTTGGGGCACAAAAAGCGAAGACTGCCTCAGGGCCCCTGTTCCATGCTTTAACCCAGCAGCATTCCCTCCTATCTAGTGCCTCACCAAGCATTACCTAGGATTCAGTGGGCCAGGGGCGGAGCCCAGGTTAAAGAGCCTGCCCTAACAGCTTTGGAATTCCAGCTCTGAGGCTTTTTTAGCTGTAAGCTCTTGGGCAGCTCAGCCGCAGGCATCTCTGAGCCTCAGTTTCCGCATCTATAAAATGGGAGGAGGGGGATCTATAAAAGGTGGGTCCCACCGCCCAGGGCAGTGGAAAGTGTTCCGTATTAAGAGTCAGGGAAAGAGAATGAAATTCCAGATGTGTCTTCCCCTCTGGTTCCCTTGGGCAAGAGCTTTCTCCTCTGTGACCCCGCAGGCTCTCCCTTGTAAAAAGGGCTGTTTGGTTTCAAGGGCTCTCCTCCAACTCTGGGATATTATGGGATGCTGAGCCTCCAGAGCCCATTCAGCCTGCTCCCTTCTCCTTGCCCTGACCCCAACTTGGACTTGGTCCCCCACCCCATCATTATAATATTTTTGTCCTTGTTCCCTAGGCCACCCTGGCAGCACATTAGACTCAGGTAGATTTACAAAAATATCAAGATCAATCTCCAGAGATGCTGATTTAATTGTTTTGGGGTGGGGCCAGGATCGAGTTTTTAAAAGCTCCCCAGGTGGTTCTAAAGTACAGACTGGGCTGGGAACTACCTCCCCAGGCTTTCCAGTACCTCAGATACAAGCCACTCAAAGCTTGAGATTGGGAACTCGAGCCCTGGATCTGGCCCTTACCTGTGGTGACCTGGGTAAGATTTAGAAGATGGGATAGAAAGTGAAAGTGTTAGTCGCTCAGTTGTGTCCAACTGTTTGTGACCCCACGGACTGTAGCCCCCAGGCTCCTCTTTCCACGAGGTTTCCCAGGAAAGAATACTGAAGTGGGTTGCCATTTACTTCTCCAGGGGATCTTCCTGACCCAGGGATCAAACCCATGTCTCCTATATTGTAGGCGGATTTTTTACTGTTTGAGCCACGAGGGATGGGGGAGGAGATTAAATGAGACAATGCATACAAAGCACTCAGGCCTTTAAAGCAGGGTCCCCACAGAGGCAGTGCTCACCAAGTCTGTGTCTCTAAGGTCTGATTTTGGCTTTGCAGTTGACAATGTATGTTCTCTAACCCTGGGCTTCTGACCACAACCCTGTGAGATAAGGTTAATGAAGCAGACATTACATATGGGTAGACTGAGGTCCAGAGTGGGGAAGTGACAGATCCAAGGTGGTGTAGCTAGACGGGCCCTTAAGGACCATTCCAACAGAGTGGGAGGTGGTATAGGCCTCAAGTGTGCAGCCTCTGGAGCCAGACTGCCTTGGGTTCAAATCCTGTCTCTATCTCTTCAGTTGCATGAACCTGAGCATGTTACTTTTCTATTCCTCAGTTTCCTCATCCTTAAAATGGGGACAATAATAGTACTTGCCTCATGGGCACTCATTAAGCTACTCCCCACTTCCCCAGCTCAAGGCACCTCCTACTCCGTCTGGAAGACCAGCCCCAGAGTGGGGAAGAGACTCATCCAAGGTTCACATAATGACTTTGAGGCAGAGGTTGGCCAAAAACCCAGGACTCCCGGGCAGCCTCAAGACAGAGGCCCCACACTACTGCTCTTTTCTGTTGCTTCTGTAGTCCTCTCCGCTCATGAAGAGCGTTACAAACTTATATGGCCTGGTCATTGGCAATTTTTTCTGTCTCCCGGTGTTCATGGAGAAGAGCAGAAAAGGAATTCTTCTCTCTAAGGCACTCTTATTTCCGTTTTGTTTTTTTTTTTTTTTCTGTGCACTCTCTCAAGCTGGCTCTCACTTGCCCTGTCGTCTCTCCCCTTCCATTTTCTCCCTCTTTAATTCCCTCTGGTAACTCAAAACCATCTGAATGGATTTAAATAAACCTCTCCTCAAATAGTCTCCTTCAAGGGGGAGAGGATGGAAAGTTAAGCCTGAAGGGAGAGTTTCTCTGATGATTATAGTGAGGGCTGAATGGTGTGTATGCTGGGGTCGGGGGGTACTGGAGATGGAATTGATGGTATGGTGTGTGTGAGGGGGGGATGCAGGGCTTGGATACTGGGAACATGAGCTGAGGAGAGGGGATGCTGCTGGCCAGGGTGGAACAAGGGAATCCACGAATGGGGACTCAGAGGAACTGACACCTGGGGAGCCACAGACAGCCAAGTTTGAGAGGTCCAGAAGGCCCATCAAATTCAAATGGATTCAATGCATGAATCCATTAAATCTCACAACAACCCAGTGAAGTTGTTACAGTTAAAACCCCCATTTTACAGATGAGAAAAATGAGGCTGAAAGAGGTTAAATAACTTGCCCAAGATTCTACAGCAAGTTAAGTCACAGAGATGGGTTTAAATTTGGTGGTTTAGCTTCAGAGCCCATGAACTTAAAAACTCCACTAGGAAGGGATAAACAAATTAGGCCCTTCCCTCAAAGAACTGACATTGCAAGAGTCCTTCTGACAGCAAGAAACAACTTTTTAGGGAAGCAAATGATGTCAGGTAAACAACTCTGGGAGTCAGGAATCTACATTCCAATTCTGAGCTGTGTGACCTTGGGTAGTAAGTGGACACCCAGCCTCACAGGCTTGTTGGGAGGATCCATGAATGTGAAAGTGCCTAGTAACCCATAGGGAGCTGGGGGAGAGGATCTTAGACATGGGCTTTTATATACTTACCTGCTTATGACCTCATTTTCGGTTTCCTGCCCTCCAGTATATACACCGTGTGCTTTCGCCCCACTGTGAAGTTCTGTCCCTCAAGCCAGCAGTACTCAGCCCCAAGGAATCCCGCCATGCCCTGAAAAACACTCCTGCTTATAGACACACGCACACACATGCACACACACACACACATACACTCCTTGTGCGCACACACACAGCCCTACACTTGCACACATGTGCCTATCCATATGTACACACCCCCTCCCTTGAAACCCCCATCTGCAGGGCTCAGAAATGTGACTCTCATGCAACCCAGCTAATTATTGTGTCGAGTGAGGGCTGCAGGCAGGTGGGCATGGTGAGGGGGAGATGAGGGCCCAGACTGGGTGGTGTGGGATGCACAGTATGGTGTGGAAGGGCCTGGTCAGGAAAGTAGCAGAGGCTGGTCAGACCCAGCCTTTTAAGCAATCCGTTTAGCCCTGCAGCTAAGGAGCCCATTAGTGGCAGCTTCTCATTTCAGATTTCCCAGCATGCCATGGCCCGCAGACTGCACACTGTTTATTTGGAGAAGCCGAGCAAAATTGTTTGTATAATTAGAGCAGGGACAAGGGCAGCCCTTGAAGGGGTTCTCCACAGGAGACCTAGGCTTGCAGCAGACGCCAGCTCCAGGGCCTCACCACTCGCCCCAGGAGCACCCGGCTGGGGCCCAAGAACAACAGAAGCCAATGGGCTGGCTGGGCTACAGGGCCTGCTCAGTGGTCTCTCTGGCCCCCTCTCTCGGTAGTAACTGATTGGACAGACCACCATTGTTCCACCAGAGCCCCCAGGACCAGGCAGAGAGGAGAGAGGGCCAAAGAGCCATGAAGTCACAGTAAGATGACTCCAGGTTTCGGATTTAGATCTTTGCTTCCCTGGCCCTCTCCAGGCCTGTTTCCTCACCTGGAAAGTGGGGATGGTAATACACCTATTAGAGCCTGGTGGCTGGCAGGGGGAAACTAACTAGGTTAGCATCTGGCAGGGTAACACAGTGTCCCTTCTTTCCCTCCCTATTCTAGGGTTGACTTTGATTCCTTGTTTCATTTTCATCCAGATAATTGCCTTCTGAATAATCAGCTTTAAATCTGCCCACTTAGACATTTCTGCTAACTCTAATGATCACAGTATCCCTGAATCTGGGGTGGGAGGGTCCAGGCAGTTTGCTGCCTTCTTTCTCAAGGCAGCCTATCCTTTCTCCTATGGCCTCTGATTGTCGGAAATTCTGATGAGATCTAAATTTGTTCTCGTGAAACAACTCCACACCTGTACCCTTTCTCACCCCCATATACAAATCTGAGTTCTACTCCTTATCTCCAGGCAGGCCACTGTTGACATAAGTCCTGGAGCTCTGAGCCAGTGGCCCCTCATAGGGGCAGGTCCCCACCTAACAGAGGGCCTGATCCTTCAGGTGAGGCTGAAACCCCCCTTCCTTGGCCCAACCTCAGAACCATACTGTCTCTCCCTCCCTCACCAGTGCTGCAGTCTTGAAGTACTGACAACCATCTGATCTGCTTCCATTCTTGGCCCTGTCTGGTCATGGGTAGGATAAGGAACAATTATATCCTTAGCTCCCATGGTAGGGACTGAGGTTCCCATTTGGGCCTCCCTTTTGGTATCTATAAAATGAGGATTGGACTAGATAAGTTCCAAGACATCCCATCATCTTAGCAGATGCTCAGAAATAAATTCCTGAGGTGGGTAGGGCAAGGAAATAATCAGGTCCCCAGGTTACAAGGCAGCAAGGGGTAGAGCCAGGATTCCAGCCCAGGTTAGCTAGATTCCACAGCTCACAGAAGTCCTAGGGAGGGAGACACACACAAAACAAAGGAAAGTCAGAAGAATCAGTCTTCTGGCTGAAGAGAAGCAGCATTCATTCTTTCATTCATTCATTTATCTATTTCTTCTACCATGTTTTTATTAATATAATGAAATACTTCAGATATATAAAAAGGTCTCTAAAATAACACAACAACCCCCATTACCCATCATTCAGCTTCAGAAATGATTCACAGATATAATTGGAGCTCTCTTTGTACCCTCTCTGATCCTATTCTCCTTCTTAGCCCTCTGCAAGGTAGTCAGTTACTCTCTTGATTTCTATGTGTCAAAAGCTTTGCACTATGGTATTGCATGTAAACTTAACCTTATGTGCTTTGTCACTCCATGTGTGTCTGTGTTAACAATGTAGCTAAAGGTCATTTATTTTCATTGCCAAATAGTATTCCATTGTATAAATACATCACAATTTATTTATCTGTATTCCTCATGACAAATACTTAGGTGGTTTTGCACGTTTCATTCAAACAAAGGGCACCATGAGAAACATCCTTGTGTGCATCTCCTGGTGGATTTGTGTGTGAACACATTACCAGGGTCTTACTGGGTCTGAGGGTGTGTGCTCATCTTCACCCTTATAGGATGTTGCCAAGTTGCCCTATACATTTGTATCTTCATGGCACACAGCTTACTAAGTATTATGTCTCAAACCTTGGGGTAACAGCAGAGCTGGAGGAGCCTTCCTTTTTAAAGTGAGAAGCAGAGGGAAAGGGGTAAGTTCAGTTAGAAAGGACTTGAGTGAGTGAAAGTTGCTCAGTCGTGTTCGACTCTCTGCAACCCTATGGACTATTACAGTCCATGGAATTCTCCAGGCCAGAATACTGGAGTGGGTAACCGTTCCCTTCTCCAGGGGATCTTCCCAACCCAGGGATTAAACCCAGGTCTCCGGCATTGCAGGTGGATTCTTTACCAGCTGAGCCACAAGGAAAGGACTTGGAGAGATATGAATTGTTAATTGCCAAGAATTTGTGGAGAGCTATATGGGAAGAGCTTTCAGGAGGCTGGTGGCCTCTTCCCTTGGTAGATATGGCAGATAAGGAGAGGCCTTCTCCCTCCTAGGCAGCTTCCTACTGGATGCAATTGGGAGAAGTCAGGACTGGAAGGCAGCAGGATGACGTGGTAGTCCTGGTTCCACTTCAGATTCATTGTGTGACCTTGGCTAGGTGCCTTCCCCTCTCTGGGTGCAAATTTCTACTCAATACATGAGATGGGGAGACAAAATGAAGTCTTTTTATTCATTTCATCTTTGTTTATTTAATCTTTATTGTCTACAGTCAAAAGATCTCGGTTAGAAGAATCAATGTATCACATTATACCCAGAGCCTTAATTTTCTCTTCTTTAACATGGGCTTGATAATCCCTGCTGGACTCACCTCCCAAGCCTACCAGGGATACTCTAGAAGGGTTTCATGTTATCGTTTTAAGTGCTGTTCTCCTTTTGGTGCAATCTTGTCAGGAAGCAAGGGGATGGCAAAGGTGACCCCTGAATTCTCTCCCAGTTTCTAGCTTTTCACTTCTTTATTCCTCCCATTTCTGCTGGGCCTCTTCTCCAGACCCTGTTCCTACTTCAAATCAGCCATCTCTGCACACAAGGTATAAATATAAAAAGTAAATAAACCCAGAATGAGCCCCAGAACTGAAGCAAATTGTTGGCAAGCACTGGCCGCTGATTAGCATGCATAGTGGACGTGCAGCTGGGCATATCGGAGAGAAGTGCGTTTTGCTGCAGGATAGAGCTATCAGCGTGGTCGAGGCTGGGGAGGGATGTAGGGGGAGGGAGACCTAGAAATGGATGGTGCTATACCCAGGGAGCCTGTCAGCTTGGAGGGCCCCAGGCCTCTTCTCTCAGGCTGCTCTGCTTCCTACACATACTGCCTAAACCTGAGCAGGGGCGTCCCCTCAGTAAGCTGGAACCTGGGCCCAAAGGAGGGGGATGCAGAAAGAGAGGAAAGCATAGCAGAGGGTGGTGAGGGTCAGATAGGCCCAGGGTTAGCTGGGTGACCTTGGGCAAGTACATTCACCGTTCTTAACCTCCACTTTCCCATCTGTGAAAGGAAATGAAGAACAATGAGGATCTTATAGGTCTGTGATGGCCCAGTGAATTGAAGAGAATGCTGAGCAGAGATAAGCACATTACTGCATGTATGTGTGCTCAGTCGCTTCAGTTGTGTCCAACTCTTTGCAACCCTGCCAGGCTCCTCTGTCCATGGGATTCTCCAGGCAAGAATACTGGCATGGGTTGCCATGCCCTTCTCTAGGGGATCTTCCCTACCCAGGGATCGAACCCAGGTCTCTTATGTCTCCTGCACTGGCAGGCGGGTTCTTTACCACTAGCTCCACTTGGGAAGCAGGAGCATAAAAGACATGAGCCCTCTTCTTCCTCTGAGCTATGAAACAGGCTCCCCAGTGGTGCACACTCCAGGAAGAGTAAGTAGCCAGAGGAGCATCAGGGGAGGGGAATCCATGGAGGGAATACACAGAGAAAGAAAGAAAAAAATAAATAAAAATATCTGCAAAATGCTTTGCATCTTATCACCTCATTTAAACTTCTCAGCCATCCTTTCCAGGTGATGAAACTGAGGCACAGAGAGGTTACTAACTTGCTCAAGGCCTCACAGTTACATAGTCGTCAACCTGGTATTGAAGCCAAGGCAGTTTGACCCCAGGTAGGTTTGCCAGAGAAAACATAGAACCTTTGAGTTTAATATTAATTTTAGATAAACAACAGATACTTTTTTTAGTGCATACTGATACTAAAACATGACATACTTCTGCTAAAAAGTATTCGTTGTTTGTCTGAAATTCAGTTAACTGGGCATCCTGTTCTTTTTTTTTATTGGCTAGATCCAACAACCCTAACTCCAGCAGCTGCATTTTAACAGTACCTTAAAACACCTCCCCACACTCAAAGGTTTCTGAGGAAGAGACTGAACACCTCCCCATGCCTGGGATTTCCCACTCACCTACAAGTCCACGGCTGATAATTATACTTTACGAAACCCATAGTCAGCCCCCTAGGATTTGTTTTAACGGAGGGAGGGTTAGATCTCAAACCTTAGTGTGGCCCTGAAGTGGCCATGGGTTCACTGAAAAGGAAGTGCTCAAGGGGCAGGTTGTCCTCCTAGGGGCCCAAGTCCCAAGTCAAGGGAAGAACAATGGAAAAGGGATTTGTGGTCTGGAGTGGGCAGACCTGAGTTTGGATTCTGGAATTGCCATTTATTTGCTGTGTGGCCTGTCTTAGTTAGGGCTGTTTTTTTTTTTTTTTAAATACCATAAATTGGATGGCTTAAACAACAAACACATTTTTCTCCATTATGGAGGTTGGGAAATGGAAGATCAAAGCACCAGCAGATTTGGTGTCTGGTTAGAGCCCGCTTCCTGGCTTGTAAATGGCCATCTTCTCGCTGTGTCCTCACATGGCGATAGGGGTGGAGGGTAGTTACTGAGTGAGCAAGAGTAAGGAGAGAATAAACTTTCAGGTCTCCTCTTGTAAGGGCACTAATGCCATCATGATGACCCCACCGTTATGATCCCATCTAAACCTAATTGGCCTCCAAAGGCCTCATCTCCTAATACCATCATGTTAATGATTAAGGCTATGAATTTTGGGGAGGGGGGGTGCAAACATTCAGCCCATTACAGAGTCTAGGTAAGTTACTCTCCCTCTATCTTTCCTCATCTATAAAATAACAATAATAGCACAGAGTTTGATGAGGAATGAAGGAACTAAGGTGTAGCACACTAGAAGCCCTCAGGATCTGGGACCTATGTTACCCATCACCCTCAGGCTGTTCCCTCCTATCTACCCTTGCCCACTGTCCTCTGCCCCCAGCACCACAGGCTTGTGATTTCTCTCGGAGTGGAGAGAGAGAGAGAGGTCAGGCAGCTGATGAGGGTCTGGCCTGCGGGGGTCACTTCCTGTGCAGCTGCCACGCTTGGCATATGAGAACACTTGCTCCCATCCTCCTGCCAGCCACAGCTCCTGAATAATTCACAAAAATACCAATACTCCAGCCATCCTCTTTGAATGAGGGGAGGTCTGGACAAGTGGTTTCTCACCTAAACTCTTCTCCAGCCACGGGGAAGTTAAGCCTCAGGAAGAGAGGCACATATGGGGTACAGGATAGCATAGAAGAAAGGATTTAGGGGTATGGCTTTGTGGTACCGCCTCCCTTAGATCCCCATGCCTCTCCAAACACTTTCTCCAAGTGGGCAGGCTCAGACAAACTTAGGAAAAGTTGAGAGCTTGTCTCTCCAGTCACTTTCCTTCTTTGAGCCTGTTTCCCCAACTGTCAGGTACAGATAAAGTCTCTAAGTATGTTATAGGATTAGTGTGAACTGAAAAATGAGAGGATGGATGAAAGGTTTCTTCAGACTAACACTGCCCTAGAGGCAAAGCATTATTATCCTTTCTGGGCCTTTATTTTAACATCTGTAAAATGGAAACTAGAATGCCCACCCTCTAGAGTTGTTTTGAGGATTAAGCAAGATATCCTCTGGGCTCCTCAAGCTGTTCCCTGTACACACCCCCTTCCCACCCGCAATCTGCCCTTTGCCTGCCTCATTCCTGCTCTTTCTTCAGGATGACTCCAAAGGCTCCCTCTTTGGTGAAATTTTCCCACTTACCCCCACCCACACCACCCTTCCAGACTGGCTTGGGTACCCCATCCCCTGGCTTATTGCACCCCTCATCCAGGCTCTGATTCCCACATACCCTCATGGCTCATTTCTGTGTCTATCTCCCTACTAGACAGAGAACTCCCCGTCTTGTTCCTCATCTCCCCCTGACCAGCATGGGGCCTGGAACTGAGTCTGTGCTCAGTAAACATTTGCAGAATGAGTGAAAGTGCCTCGTAAACACCGATGTGCTGTCCAGATATGAGGGGTTATGAGCGGGGCATCCCTTTGAAACTCAAGATTCCTCCTATCATCAACTGCAGCAGCATTGTGGAGCTGGAGTTTTCACAACTGGGCCTCCGTTCATCTTGAGTCTCTGGCCCTGGGATGGGGCAGGGGTTGACACTGGGGCTGGTGGACTGGGTGGGGGACACCTGGTGGATGCTGGGCCCAGCTGGGCCAGTCTTGGTGCTTGCTGCTGTCTGTCTCCTGGGCCTCTGGCCTGCTGTTCTGCCCTGTCGAGCCCACTGCATTCAGTCGCAGACACCTCATTATCGCAGGGATGCAGCCAAGCTGGAGGCAGTTCAGAGAAGAGCAGGGAGAGCGGTGTGGAGTGGAGGGGGCCTGGTGCTGGTGCTGGCGGCAGGGGAAGGGAGGGGAGAGTCCCGGTGAGGTTGAGGCATTTGGCTCAGCGGGACCCAGCAGGAAACCTGAGAAGCTCTGAAAAGCCAGCATCTGGAGAGGGCCCTCCCCAGCAAGGGAAGAAATGAGCACTTGGAGGGAAGCAGTGGGAGACCCAGACACAAGCCAGCATTGGACCCAGCCATCGTCCTTTCCAGCCATCAAATGCCACTCACCTGTGACCACTTCTGCCACTGTGATTATGACTGAGGAAGTGCCACTTCCACAGAGTGGGGGGCAAAAGGAACAGGCTGCCATACAGGAGGGACCCACCCTACCTGTTCCCATCTTATCGATAGTGACACCTGCCTAGACAGGCAAAGGGTCTTGGCCAAAATTACATAGGAAATTAACATTAGATGTGAGCCTGCAGTACAGCCCACACTGGACTAGAACCGCTGCACCCTAAGTTTTCTCCTCTTTTCACCATCTTTTTCTCTCCCCAGGAGCTGTTGCCCACACTGAGCCGTGCCACCTCCCTAGATCCACACCCACATACCACACATACATAAACACACTTGCACACAACCGTAGGTAACCAAAACACGCGTGCGTCTACTAGCAGGGTGTTGCACTGGCTTGCCAAGATGCCTTCCAAAAGGGTGATGCATGAGAGGCAGATCAAATCTAAGACACCTCACTCATGCCTGGCACTCTGGCCACTCAGCCTTTGTCCTTATGGCCCTTCTATCAGGAATGCTCTTTCTGCAATATGGCCTGGCTCCCTTCATCTCACCATGAGGCTATCAGCTTCAATGTCACTCTTCTCTGAAGCTTTCCCTAGCTACCTGGTCACTCCAGTCTGTCAAACTGTTATATGTTCTTCATAGTACTAAGTACACTTTTAAATCAGTTTGTCATCTTTCTTCCCTACCCTCCCAAATCGAAGCTCCTTAAGGGCAGCAACCATGTCTGGCTGATTTTCTGCTGCAACCTCAGCACCTAGAACAGTGCCTGGCATGCGTGCACACACACACACACACACTGAATGAATATATGAACAAAAAAACCAAAGCAAGATTTTCCTTCTAGGAAAAAAAGAGATGTCCAGCTTGGGCAGAGAAAATCCAAGTTCAGACCTGATCTAGAAGAGTCTCTGGGGGCCCCTTCATTCCTTTAATAAGTATTTATTTAGTACCAAGCACTATTCCAGGCACTGGAGACACAGCAGGGAACAAATCAAAGATTGCTGCTTTCATGGAGTTCACATTCCAGGGGGAGCTGATAGACAATGAATAAGACAAATAAATATTAGAAAATGATAGGGAATGTTAGAAGGTGATAAGCGCAATGAAGAAAAAGTGCTAAGGGGGAAGGGAGTGCTGGGGTGAGGTGGGATGAGTAGAGGAGCCTGTGTGGAAATTTAAATAGAAAGACCATTTCAGCAAAAATCCAAAGGCGTGGAGGGAGCCAGCCTAAGGAGACTGGGGCAAAGGAAAACAGCAAACACCCAACCCTGAGACTGGAGTGTGCCCGGCATGACTGAGGGGTAGCAGGGAGGTCTGCATGGCTGAGGCAGTGTCACAAGGCGAGAGCAGTCGCGAGGGGTATACTATCACAAGGCAGGTGTCCCTTCTGTCACTCTCCCATGCTTGGGGAGCCAAGAATTTATGACACGTGAGCACCGAGAAGTACCTGCCAAAGAATGTCTCAAAACCTACCTCTTCCTCCTTTGCTGAGGGTCCTAACCTATGCCAGCTCCCCCATTTATTTTGCTTGTCTTGCCTGTGGCACACAGAAAACTTTCACCAGCTTGGCTGAGGACAAAGAGGGCTGCTGGCAAATAACCCTTACATTTGGGTAGCGATCTGTGGCTTGAACTGCGTCTCTTAGTCCTGCCGCAGCCCTCCTGGCCCACAGAAGCAGTTAGGGTGGGCGACATTAGCCCCATTTGACAATGAAAAAAATGAGGTATAAAGTGTAGTGCTAGTGGTAAAGGATTCTCAAGTATGTACTTCTCATGGAATCTTTACCAGAACCCTGGAGTCCCAGCCTCTTTAGACGGATGAGAAATTGGAGACTCAGAAAAGTTAAGTGAGATTTTCCAAGGTCATGCAGCTAGGTCATGGCAGAGCTGAAATTGAAATCCAGATTTTTTTTTATCTCTACCATCTCATGTTTTCCCTGATGCAACTCAGCCTCTGAGGAAGAAGTAGGAGATTGGGAAGTGAAGCTGAATGCATAGTGCGGTCATTTATATTGAGGAGGTGCTCATTAAGCTGTGTGGCATAAAGGAAAGAATGTGGGCTTTAGAACCAGACAGACTAAGTTGAGCATCTCAGAGTTGCTGTGTGACCTTGGACAAGTTGCTTCCCTTCCCTGAGCCTCACGTCTAAAGCCAACTAAAGGCAGGCATCTGCTTTGCACAGGTGCTTTATGAATTCAGTTTGATCCCCTGTGGAGAAGTGCCCCATATGCTGCCTGGCACAGAGTAGGTGCCCAATTGGGTCCTTGTTTAGAGATGTTCATGGGGTTTTGTCTAACTGAAAATGCAGAGGCCAATGGCAACATGGCCAGCCTTGGCTACCCCCTTGCCTGGGTGAGATTAGGGCTAGGACTGGGCCTGCATGAGGGTCCCAGCTGGTGTGGTAGGCTTGTCAGCACCAGACATCAGATCTCTTTGCCCTGAGGAGGCTTCTGGGACTAGGATGATGGCAGTGCCATTGCTCTGTCTGTGCAACTTTTAACTTGGAACCCAGCAAAAAAAGACAGAAGCAGGGGCCTCGTGATGTAGGCCCAGCTCCTCTCCCTGTAACTCTCTCTCCCCACCTTCCCTTTTGCAGGGCCAGCAGAGAAAATAGTTCCCCTCTTCCCAGCTACTCCACCCCTCCCCAACCGGAGGATCCCCTGGGAAGGCTCAGGGCTGTTTAATGGGGTGGAGCTGTCTTTAATCTGCTCTATAAATGTTTTCTGGATCCTCATTAGAAACCATAATGTCCTATTAATATGCTGATGAGATTTCATTTAGGGCTAAGGAGGGAAGAGTAGCTGGGATGATGTAGGGTGGGGGTGGGGTGCTAGGCTTCACCATAGGGATCCCAGGGGAGAGGAGCAGAGTGGAAATAACAGTGTTGCCCCCTAGTCCTTGGGAAACCTGGAAGATGCAGTGCTAGGCCCCATTGTTACCTTCCACACAGGCCCTCAGGGATCTGAGTCAGCTGCCACCAGGACTGGCAGATGCACACATACCCCTCCACACCCCACCCCTGAATACCACCATGGGACTCCACCCCAGTGACCAAGGTTAGTCACCAAAGCCTACGCTCATTTCTCATATGTTCCTACCACTGGCATCCATGCTGAATGCCATGGAACTGAACCTACACCAAATTAGGCCTCCACTGAGACACATCGGGGAACTTTCAGACCATGGAGAGAAGCAAGGTATATACAGTTGTGGCTCCATAAATTGTGGCTACAAAGGCAGGTCCTGTCCTTGTGTTGTTCCTAGTCTGATGGGTGAAAGAGAAGATGGGTGAGCAATTAAAATCCAGTGCTGTGATGAAGGAGTTTGGGCATGACAAAGGAGGGAGGGGCAGGCTGGGTGTGTGGGTGCTGCTCCAGAGTTCTTCAGAGATGTGGCGCCGAACCAGGCCTTCTCCACATCACAGCCTGCCAAAGTCCTGCTACCCTTCAAGACCAGCTCCCCAGTTCTGTCTGCCCCTGCAGTCTCCCCCAGTGAGCTAGGATTCAGAGGCACAGGCCTCTGTCTGCTGGTCTCTAGAACAAGGCTATGATCTGTGGCTGAGGGTCCAAATGACATCCACTGATGGGCCTCTGCACACCCACCCAGGCCTCCTCTCCAACCTCCATGGGCCAGTGGATCCTTGACTCCCAATTCAGCAAGAGCCCTGGCTTCTCACTTCTTTCAAACTGCCTTGGCTGCTTCTGGTCACTGGCTCACACCCCAGTTCCTGGTTTTGCTAAATCATTTAGATCAGGACCGTTGAATTATCTAGCTCCAACTGGCCCCATCATGCAGGGCTCCCTGTCTAAACTCTCCTCTCCCAGCTACCTCTGGGAGGAACGTTGGCCTGAGCTGCTCCTATTCCCCTCCAACAAAATTTTGCCAACAAAAGTCACCTTCATGGCTCTTTGGTGTCTGACCTTAACTGGAGCACATTTGCATGGCACTTCACAGTTTGCAGGCTGTTCTCTCAACTCAACCTCCTGTCAGTCATTTAGGCTCTGAACTTCTCAGAGCTAATCAGTCATCCATTCCTGTTTCCACCAAGTAGAAAAAGCAAGTGTTCAGGTCCTGGCCCCTCTCCCCCACTTATTTGCTGGGTGGCCTTAGGTAAGTTGGGGCTTCTCAGATGGCTCAGTGGTAAAGAATCTGCCTGCAATGCAGGAGATGTAAGAGATGCAGGTTCGATCCCTGGTCAGGAAGATCCCCTGGAGGAGGGCATGGCAACCCACTCCAGTATTCTTGCCTGGAGAATCCCCATGGACAGACGAGCCTGGCAGGCTACAGTCCATGGGGTCGCAAAGAGTCAGACACAACTGAAGCAACTTAGTACGCATGATTAGGTAAGTTGCCTCAGCTCTCTGTGCCCCAGTTTCTGTAAAATGGGAACAATAATATTACGGGCATCACAGAGTTCTTGTGTAGGTTCAAGGAAACAACAAATAGGCCTAGCACACAGGAACTGCCCTATAAATGCCAATGGTGATTCCTCAGCTTTCTCAAAGTTTCACACAGGAAATCTCCACACCCATGCTGTTGCTGCCCCACTTCCAGGCTGTTCCCTGGGCCCCAATTCATCTCTTTCCCATAGTTCAAATTCTGTCTTTGGAATAAGACAGACCTGATTTCACTTTTCGTGAGTATTTCTCTGAGCCTCAGTTTCTTTATCTGCAAACTGGACTGTGGATCCTCACCTCAATAGCTTGATGTGAGGATCAAATGAGATGGGGGCCATCAAAGTGCCTGTCACAATGCTTGTCTCATTTAAGAATTTATCTCGCCACATCCATAGAGCTCAATCTGAGGATAGTTTTGCTTGAGCCTGAGGGTGGAGTGGGTACAAAGGCAAGAGAATGGCTAGGAAAACTAACATGGATGCCAAGGAGGCCTTGGCAAGGGTAACCAAACTCACCAAGACAGTGTCTGATGGGCACAGCAAGCTTAGGCATGACACAGGCAGTGGACCTGATGGGCATGCTGATTTGACTCTGGGCCCAGCAGAAGCCACAACATGAAGTCTTGCAGAAATCTGTCCATTCTTGGTGGGGTCCAGGTATGCTTCCTAAAGGACTCACTCAAGCCAATAAAAAAGATATGAAGGAGAGAGACTGGTTGGGAAGAGATTCCTTTGGGTGGCAACATGGAAACATGGGTTGCAGAGACTGACAGCACTTTCTAATTACCCAGAAAGAAGTGAGGTGGTTCTGGGGGCCAAGGGCCAGAGATTTCACAGCCAGTCCCCCTGTGTGACTAAGGCCTGCCTGATGAGCTTTCTAGTCCTTGGTCTCTTCTTGGAAAGACCTGGGTGGACCCTTCCTGGATAGGGCTTGGCAAAGTCTGAGACTGGAGACAGGGAAATCAGGGAACCAGAGTCTGTATGATGAGAGATGTGCCTGAGCTTCAGCCTCTTGGATGCCATAGCAGCAGAGTGAGGGCAGATCTTTGCATTAGATGTCCTTGGGTGAGTGGGGGTTGCTCCAGGAGCATACGGGCAGCTGCAAGGCCAATGTTCGAACCTGGAATCCAGGGGCCAGCCCACATCAGGCCAGTCAGCAGGGTTCTCCAAAGCTCAACTGGTCTCTAAGGAGCTGCTCCAATCAGGGAGTCATCAGCCTAGAACATTTATTAAGCACCAGATACTGGGTCTGGGAAAACACAGGTGAATCCTTGCTTTCTGACAGTTGGCATCTCTAAGCTGAAGTAATGGGGCACATGGGGATGGCAGTAGAGCTTCATCTCAGCTCTGCCACTGCTTTGCATAGTACAGATTTTCCCCTCTGAGCCTCAGCGTCCTCATCTGTACCCTGAGAAAAAGTGGGGGAATCAATGCTTCATAAAGGCCGATGAATCTGAATGAGTAAAGGGGGTTCAGAGGTCATGAGAGGGGATGTATAGAGCCCAGGGTCTCAGAGCAGACAGGGTTGGGAAGCTCTTTCTGAGCCTAGAAGGGGCCTCCTATCTCTCAGGCTCCCTGGCCCTCCCGCAGCTCCCAGGGAGGCCCTGCAGGTTAGACTCCATGGGGCTGAGACCTTATACAACCCTCCACCCCTTCTTGCCTTCCCTGCCATGTAGTGTGGGCTGTCCAGACATCTGCTTGCCCACCAGGTCCGAAGCACTTAGGTTTCAGCCCACAGAGGAGCAGTCATGGAGAACAGATATGGCTCTTTCCCTTCTAGGCCCCAGAACCTCTCTGGTGACCATAGGAGGCCAATTAGCAAAGAACAAAATGCTTCCTGCCCTGGGCCCTCACCTTCCACTGTCTACATCTGCTCAAAGCTTAATGGTCATTTGATCTGTCTCTGGGGGGACAGTGGATGGGGCTTCCATGGACTGCCTGGCTCCAGGCAGCAGCCTGGGTCCTGAGGGAGGCCAAGGGAGGAAGAGCAAGGTGCCTATGGCTGCTGGGGAAGCCCAAGATGGCAGGAATACAGTACACTCAGGTCCAAGGGCCAGCGTCTGGAGCTGCTCCTGCTGCTACCTGAGAACTGATGCTCCCCAGGGTTTCTTCTGTACCTCTACAAGGCCCCGCATGCATGCTAAGTTGCTTCACTCGTGTCTGACTTTATGACCCCATGGACTATAGCCCGCCAGGTTCCTCTGTACATGGGGATTTTCCAGGCAAGAATTCTGGAGTGGGTTGCCATGCCCTCCTCCAGGGGATCTTCCTGACCCAGGTATCAAACCTGTATCTCTTATGTCTCCTGCATTGACAAGTGGGTTCTTTACCACTGAGCCACCTGGAAAGCCTCTGCAAGGCCCTAGCTGAGCCCAAGCTGGTGGTCGGTGTAGTTGGGATGGAGGGAGACAATGAACCCTTAGAGCATCTTCTTGGTTTAGAAAGCTGCTGAATCCCGGATTCTGAGGAACTGGGTCCTGTGCTGGGATGTGGATAAAGGCCTTCATTCCAAGCTTTGCAGGCTGGTCTGAAAAACTGGTTTGTCTCCTTGCGTGCTGTGGGGAAAATGCTCAGCTAGAAGGGAGAGGAGCTGGATTCTGTTTGGGGGCCTGCCACTGACAGACTGCTTTGTGGTTTCTTTATCCCTGGGCCTCAGTTTCTTCATTCATCCCATCTTACAGAGTCAGCTGACACTGCCTGGAAAAGTGTTCTCAGAGAGCTCAGGTGAGTGGGAAGGCTAGAGTGGCTGGGGTGGTGTGGAATTCGGAAAGAGGGGAGAGAAGCTGAGTCTGGAAAGGTAAAAACACTTCCTTAGAGGGGTTTCCACTGATGTCTCTCTCCCACTTCAATTTGAAACCCAGCCCTGACATTTACTGCAATGTGGCCTTGGGCAAATCTCTCAACTCTTCTGTACCTTAGTAAACCAGACCTTAGATCAACCCTACTTACTGACTCTTGAGATCATGGGTATAAATGAGGTAAGGTCTGTAAAGCACCCAGCTGGCATGAGGGAAGAGATGGAGAAAGCACTGTCATGAAGGGGAAATGCCTGCAGGAGTCAAGCACAGCTGCCACCGGCTACCAGCCCCAGACTCCACCCCTACCCCTGCCATGAATAATGAACTGATATTGATCCCTTGGTCGGGAAATTCCCTGTGACCTGTGATAAAAATACACCCAATCTGTGAGCCTCAAGCTCAAGACAGGCTTGCACCAGCCAGAGCTGAGCTCATCTGCACACTCCCACCCAGCCCACAACCCCCAGAAGGAGAGCTCATTTGGACAGAGCATCAGAGACCAAGCCCCAGCTGGTGCCTATTGTCTCCTCCACTCCATGGCCAGGGACAAAGGTATCAAATATGCAGGCTCATCCATAGCAGGAGCCCCTGTAGCCAGGCCCCTGGAAGAGGGGCTGGATCACAGACCTGTATTTCAATCTTGCCTCCATCACTTCCTGCAAGTGCCTCAGTTATACCAGCTATAAAATGGAAATGGAATTTCTTCCTCAGAGTTAGTCTAGGTTTAAATAAGTTGAGGTATGTAAAGTACCCAGTGCAGTGTCTGCCAGGAAGAGGTACTCAATAAATAGCAGCACAGGCCTTCCCAATTCTTCCTCCTGTCGCCTTGTCCTTGCTGTGAAACTCTGGACAGTTTCATAGAGGAATGAAACTTAGTGACTATTTTTTTTAATAAGACTTATTGAAATATAACTCAAAAACCATAAAATTCACCCACTTAGCCTATACAATCCAGTGATTTTTAGGAAATTCAGAGTTGTGAAACTAACACCATTATATAATTTCAGATCATTTTTATCATCCCAAAAAGAAACCCTATACACAATTCTCACCTTCCCCACCCTATGCCTCTGACAACCACTAATTTACTCCCTGTCTCTGTAGATTTGCCTCTTCTGAAAATTTCATACAAATGGAACCATAGAACATGTGCCATTTGTGTCTGGTTTCTTCCACTTACCATAATGTTTTCAAGCTTCATTCCTGTTGCAGCATGAAACAGTACTTTTTTCCTTTTCATGGCTGAGTAATGTTCCATTATGTAGCTTAAACTACATTTTTGTTCATCCATTTATCAATTAATGGGTATGTGTGCTTTTTCCCCCCAATTTTTAGCTATTATGAATAAAGCTGCTATGAAGCTTCATGTACAAGTTTTTGTGTGGATATATGTTTTCATTTTCCTATACCCAAGAAAAATGAAAACATACGCCCATACATACAATATATGTATACATAAGTGTAGTTGTTGGATCATATAGTAATTCTATGTTTAATTTTTTGAGGAACTGCCAGATTGTTTTCTAAAGCAGTTGTACCATTTTATTTTTCTACTGTAAGTATATGATGGTTCCAATTTCTCCACATCCTTGCCAACCCTTGTTGTTAATTGTCTTTTTGATTATAGCAATTGCAGTGTTATCAAACTGATATCTTATTGTGGTTTTGATTTCTCTGATGGCTAATGATGTTGACCATCTTTTCATGTATTCTTGGCCAGCGGTGTATCTTCCTTGAGAAATATCTATTCAAATCATTTCCCAAGTTTTTAATTGGACTGTTTTTCTTTTTATTATTGAGTTGTAAGAGTTCTTTATTCTGAATATAAGTTCTCTATCAGATATATAATTGGCAAATATTTTCTCCCATCTGGTGATATGTATTTGGTTTTTTGTTGTTGTTGTTTTGTTTTCTTGATGATGTCCTTTGAAGCACAAAAGTTTGTAATTTTGATGAGATCCAACTTATCTTTTAACACTTGTGTTTTTTGTGTCATGTCTAAGAAACCATAAGAAGTTAATCGAAAGTCACTATTTTCTTTTGAGTGAGTTTTATACTTTTAGTTCTTACTAAAAGAACTAAATTACTAATTACTGTTACATTTAGTACATTTTGGCTTAATTTTTTATTATGGTATGAGGCAAGGGTCCAACTTTATTATATATTTTGCTGGCAAATATCCAATTTTCCCACTACTATTTGTCGAAAAGACTATTCTTGATCCCACTGAATTGTCTTGGCACTCTTGTTGGAAATCAGTTGACTGTGTTATACAAGAGTTTATTTCTAGACTCAAATTTCTATTCTATTGTTCTTGAAGTCTATCCTTATGTCAGTATCACACTGTCTTAATTACTGTAGCTTTGTAGTGAGTTTTGAAATAGAGAAAATTTTCCAATTTTGTTCTTCCATTTCAAGTTTGTTTTGACCATTTTGGATTCCTTGTAATTTCACATGAATTTTAGGATCTGCTTATCTATTTCTAAAAGAAAAGCTGGATATTTTATAGGGATTGTACTCAATCTATAGATCAGTTTGGAACTTTATTGTCATCTTAATATTAAGCCTTCTGATATATGAGCATGTCACGTCTTTCTATCTATTTAGGTCTTCTTTAATTTGTTTGAGCAATATTTTATAGTTTTCATTGTATAAGACTTGTACTTCACTCATTAACTATATTTCTAGGTATTTTACTCTTTTTGATGCTACTGTAAATGGAATAATTTTCTTAATTTTTTTTCAGATTGTGCATTGCTAGTGTAAATAAATACAATTAATTTTTGTTTATTGATTTTATATCTTGCAACCTTGCTGAACTTATTAGTTCTAATAGTGTCATGTGTGTGTGTGTATTCCCGGTGGTTTTCCACATAATGGTCGTATCATCTGTGAATAGAGATGGTTTTACCTCTTCCGATCTGGATGCCTTTATGAATATATATTTCTTGCCTAATTGCCCTCCAATATAGTGTTTAACAGAAGTGGTAAAAACAGACATCCTTGACTTGTTCCTGATCCTGGGGCAAAGCATCTAGTCTTTTACCATGAAGTATGATGTGGGTTTTTGGTAGATGCTCTTGATTAGATTGAGGAAGATTCCTTCTATTCTAGTTTTAGTGTTTTATCATGATAACTTGTTGGATTTTGTTGAAAAGCTATTTCTGTGTCCAATGGGAAGGTTGCAGTTCATTTGTCCTTCATTCTATTAACGTAGTATACATTGACTCATTTTTGGATGTTAAGGCAATCTTGAATTCCTGGGATAAATCCCACTTTGTCTTGATATATAAATCTTTTAATAAGTTGTTGGGTTTGGTTTGCTAGCATTTTGTGGGGTATTTTGGAATCTATATACACTGGACTGTAGTTTTCTTATGTTTTAGTTTTGGTATCAAGGTGATACTGACCTCATAGAATGAGTTGGGATGTGTTCCCTACTAGTCTATTTTGGGGAAGAAATCATGAAGATTTGGCATTATTTTTTCTTTATGTTTGATAGAATTCACTAGTAAAGTCATCTGAATCTGAGCTTTTCTCTGTGGGATTTTAAAAATTTATTAGTTCAGTCTCTTGTTATAGTCTATTCAAAAATTTTTAATATCTCTCACATAAGTTTCAGTAGTTTCCTTCTAGAAATGTGTCCATTTCATCTACTTTATTTAATTTTTGGCATGCAGTTTTTCATAATATTTCTTTTATATTTTAATAGTATTTCTTTTATTTTTATTTCTGTAAGGATGGTACTCATACCCTGCTTTTGTTTATCATTTTAGTAATTTGAGTCTTGTCTTTTTCTTGGTCAGCCTAGTTAATAGTTTGTCAATTCTGTTTTTATTTTCAAAGAAACAATTTTAAATTTTGTTGATTCTTTTGTTTTTCTATTCTTTAGTTGATTAATTTCTGCTCTAATCTTTATTTCCCTACTTCTGCTTGAGGTATACTTAGTTCTTCTTTGTCTATTTTTTTAAGGTGAAAGCTTAGGTTTATTTGAAATCTTTCTTCTTTTCTAATATGGGCAATTAACAGCTATAACTATTCCTTCAAAGTATTGCTTTAGGTAAATCTCATACATTTTGCTATGTTTTTTTCATTCATCTAAAAGCATTTCCTTTGTTCTCTTGCTAGTCTTTCTTTGACCCATTGACTATTTAGGGCTGTGTTGTTTACTTGCCACATATTTGTGTATTTGCCAAATTTCCTTGTTTTATTGATTTTTATTTTCATTTTTGTGTGGAGAACATGCTTTGTATTATTTCAGTTCTTTTAAACTTAGTGAGACTTGTTTTATAACAGAATATATGATCTACCCTGGAGAATGTTACATGTACGTTTGAGAAGAATATATATATAGCTATTGTTGAGTGGAGTGTTCTATAAATGTCTATTAGGCAGCTGGTTGATAGTGTTATTCAAGTTATCTACATCTTTGTTGATCTTTGGCCTAGTTGTTCTATCCATTATTGAAAGTGGGGTGTTGAAGTCTTCAGAAATTATTGTTGAATTGTTTATTTTTCCTTCATTCTGTCAGTGTTTGCTTCATGTGATTTGGAGCTCTTTTGTTAGAGGCATATGTTGTTGCTGTTTAGTTGCTAAGTAATGTCTGACTCTTTGCGATCCCATGGACTGCCACTCACCAGGCTTCTCTGTCCCTCACCATCTTCTGGAGTTTGCCCAAGTTCACGTCCATTGCATCGGTGAAGCCATCCAACTACCTCATCTTCTGTTGCCCTCTTGTTCTCCTGCCTTCAATCTTTCCCAGAATAAGTGTATTTTCCAGTGAGTCAGCTCTTCATATCAGGTGGCCAAAGTATTGGAGCTTCAGCATCAGTACTTTGAATGAGTATTCAGGGTTGACTTCCTTTAAGGTTGACTGGTTTGATCTCCTTGCTGTCCAAGGGACTCTCAAGAGTCTTCTCCAGTATCACAGTTCAAAAGCATTAATTCTTTGGTGCTCTGCCTTCTTTATGGTCCAGCTCTCACAACCATATATGACTACTGGAAAGACCATAACCTTGGTTATATGGACATTTGTCAGCAAAGTGATGTCTGTTTTTTAGCATACTATCTAGGTTTGTTATAGTTTTCCTGCCAAGAAGCAATCGTTTTCTACTATCATGGCTGCAGTCACCATCTGCAGTTATTTTAGAACCCAAGAAGAGGAAATCTGTCACTGCATCCACCCACTCCCCTTCTATTTACCATGAAGTGATGGGGCCGATGCCATGATCTTAGTTTTTTAAAATTTAGCTTTAAGCCAGCTTTTTCACTCTCCTCCTTCACCCTCATCAAGAGATTCTTTACTTCCTCTTCACTTTCTGCCATTAGAGTGGTATCATCTGCATATCTGAGGTTGTTGCTATTTCTCCTGGCAATCTTGATTCCAGCTTGTAACTCATCCAGCCTGGCATTTCTCATGATGTATTCTGCGTGTAAGTTAAATAAACAGGGTGACAATAAAAAGCCTTGCTGTAATCCTTTCTTCATGTATTTGAAGCTCTTTTGTTAGGGCCATATGCATTTATATTTTTAATATTTTCCTGATGAATTGACCCTTTCATCATTATAAATTGACTATTTTACCATTATAAAGAAGGCTGAGCACTGATGAATTGATTCTTTTGCTTTGTGGTGCTGGAAAAGACTCTTGAGAATCCCTTGGACTGCAAGGAGATCAAAACTCCTCTGCAAGGAGTCAATCTTAAAGGAAATCAGCCTTGAATATTCATTGGAAGGTCTGATGCTGAAGCTGAAGCTTCAATACTTTGACCACCTGATGTGAAGAGCTGACTCACTGGAAAAGACTTTGATGCTGGGAAAGATTGAAGGCAAAAGGAGAAAGGGGTGGCAGAGGATGAGATAGTTAGCATCACCAATTCAATGGACATGAATTTGAGCAAACTCTGGAAAATAGTGAAGGACAGGGAAGCTTGATGTGCTTCAGTTCATGAGGTCTCAAAAAGTTGGACACAACTTAGCGACTGAACAACAGAACATCATTATAAAACATTATTTTTTAAGTAACAATTGGTCTTCAAACCTATTTTATTGATATTAGTATAGCTACTACAGCTATCTTCGGGTTACTATTTACAAGATATATCATTTTTATCCTTTTATTCTCAACCAATTTATACCTTTAAATCTAATAAATGCCTCTTTTAGACAATATATAGTTGATCATACACTTTTAAAATCCATTTTGCCAATCTCTACCTTTTGATTGAGGTATTTAATACATTTATATTTAATACAATTACTGGTATGATTGGAATTATACCTGCCATTTGCTGTTAGTTCTCTGTATGTTTTGTGTCACTTTTGTTCCTCTATTCCTCCATTACTGCCTTCTTTGTGTTACTTAGATATTTTCGTGTATCATTTTTATACTTTTTTTGATTTTCATTTTCCTAATGATTAATGATATTGAGCATCTTTTCATATGCTTACTGACCATTTGTATATTTCTTTGCAAAAAATGTCATTTCAAGTCTTTTGTCCATTTTTTAACTGGGTTGTTTGATTTTTTGTTTGTTTGTTTTGGGGTTTTAGGAGTTCTTTATACACTCTGGATTTTAATCCTTTATCAGCTATGTGATTTGCACATATTCTTCCCATTCTATAGGTTGCCTTTTCATTCTGTTGATAGTATGCTTTGATGCAGAAGTTTTAAATTTTGAAATCTAGTTTGTCTATTTTTCCTTTGTTGTCTGTGCTTTTGGTGTTAATCCAATCCCATTAAGATTTCCTCCCATATTTTCTTCTAAGAGTTTTAGAGTTTAGCCCTTATGTTTAGGTCTTTAATCAATTTTGAGTTAATTTTTATATATGGTAAGAGTCCAACTTCATTCTTTCACATGCGGATATCCAGTTTTCTTGGCACCATTTTTGAAAAGACTTGTCTTTTCCCCACTGAATCATTTTGGCATCTTTGTCAGAAATTATTTGGCCATAAACACTAGGGTTTATTTCTGGGCTCTCTATTCTATTCCATTAGTCTATATGTCTGTCCTTATGCCAGTATTCCACTGTCTTGGTATACTGTAGCTTTGCGGTAAGGTATGAAATCAGGCAGTATAAGTATTCTGACTTTGTTCTTCTTTTTCAAGGGTATTTTGGCTCTTTGAGCTCCCTGAATTTGCATATGAACTTTAAGATTGCTTTTCCTATTTCTGAAAAAAAAAAAAGCTATTAGGATTTTGATACAGACTGCATCGAATCTATAGATCTCTTAGGGTAAATATTATCATCTTAACAATATTAATTCTTTCAATCCATGAGCATGGGATATCTTTCACTTTACATGTCTTCTTTCATTTATTTCAGGAACATTTGGTAGTTTTCACTGTACAAGACTTTTGACTCCTTGCTTAAGTTTATTCCTAAGTACTTTATGATTTTTGATGTTATTTTTAATGGAATTGTTTTCTTAATTTCCTTTTTGGATTGTTTGTTGTTAATGTATAAATACACAATTGATTTTTTGTTATTGATTTTGAATCATGCAACTTTGCTGAATTTGCTTATTAGTTAGTTCTAACAACTTGTTGTGGAATCCTTAGGATAATATTGTATAAGATAATATCATCTGCAAATGGAAATAATCTGACTTCTTCATTTTCAATTTGGATGTCCTTTAATTCTTAAGCATGATTTCCTCCAGTTTAAAAAAAAAAAAAAAAAAACAGATCCCTAGTTCCAGGAGTTTTTATTGATTCTTTAGGATTTTCTATGTGGGCAATCATGTCACCTGAGAACAAAGACATTTTTATTTCTTCCTTCCCAAAATGTATACATTTTTTGTCTCATTGCATTAGCTAAGTCTTCTAGTACAATGTTGAATAGGAGTGATGAGAGCAGACATCATTGCTTTGTTCCTGATGTTAAGGGGAAAGCATTTAGTTTCTCACCATTAATTATGACATTAGCTGTAAGTTTTTTGTAGATGTTCTTTATCAAAAGAGTTTTTATCATGAACTGCTTTTTTTGCATCTATTGATATGATCATATACTTTTTCTTCTTTAGCCTGTTGTTGTGATAGACTACATTAACTGATTTTTGATGAACATATTTTGTGATAGCTGATTTAAAGTCTTTGCCTCATAAATCCAACCTCTATTCTTCTTCAATGACAATTTCTATTGGTTATTTTTTCTGTGTAAGGGCCATACTACTTTTCTTTGTCTCATAATCTTTGGTTGAAAACTTGACATTTCAATGCTATAATGTGGCAACTCTGGCAATCAGCTTCTCTCCCTCCTCAGGGTTTGGTTTTGTTATTGCTTGTTTTAGTTTTTATTGTTTGTTTAGTGACTTTTCCTAACTAATTCTGTAAAGTATATTTTCTGTCAGATGTGGCTACTGAAGTGAATGCTTCAATCAGATTTCCTTAAACGCCTTGAGTGAATAATCATCAGTCCTTTGATGGAGAAGCTGTGTGTGTGCATACGTGTGCACACACATGTGTATGTGTGTTGGGGCACTCTTTTAATCCTCCAGCAGTTTGCCACTCCGCTTTAGCCATCATTTTCTACCTCCACCAAGCCCCAGTGTCAGTCAGAGGTGAAAATGTAGGGCCTTTTCAGGTGTATTTTGTGCATGCACACAGCCCTGCAAATGCAAGTGGCCTCCTAGATCCCAGGAATATGATATTTTTCATTACCCAGATCTTCCTTTTACATTTTTTGACCAGATAGTTTCTTGTTTGCCCCAATTGCTACTGCAGCTATGGTATTAAGTGATTGTTACTTGTTGTTTTCAACAAATGCTCTAGAAGTAGGAACTTTCCCACTGAGTGAACTCTGAACCAGGTCAAATAAAAACTCTGTGAATGAATACTTTTCCAAAGAACTACTAGACATGTCAAGTAGAGACAATTCTCTAAGAATAGGGCTTTTTGAGGATCTTCAAACCTAGTATGGTCCCTCTGGGTGCTACTAGAGTGCTGGTTTCCAGATGACTATGGAGCTTGGGAGAAAGAGATGGGAGCAGGACAAATCCAAACATCACAATTTTCACTGTTCTTACCAAGAATCAGCAGGCTTTTTCCCAAGTAATGCTCCTCATATCATTATAAACTTTTAGTTACTTTTCAGGGTTCTGAAAAAGTTGATTTTAACCATTTTTTCTGGAGTTCTTACTGCTTTTAAGGAGTAGCAGATTTTTGGAATCCTTTACCCCACCATTCCTGATGTCCTGCTCTGAGTGACTCTGGATAGACAGACATCTGTGAATGAATGTTGAAAAGATGGAGATATGAAAGTTCATGACAAGACTAGCAAGTGACCCTGAGTGATTAGACCATATGGAAAGTGAGGAGGATGTATATTATTCACAGAATTCTTCATGTTGCATGTAACTCAAACCTAAATGACATAGGCATCAGATTTTTTAAAAAGGATATTAATATCAACTCACAAAGTTGATAAGCTCATGGGTATGTCTAGCTCCAGGCGCAGCTGGATCTGGAGCCTCAAGCAATCATTAAGACTCAGTCTTGGGCTCTCTTTCTCTCAGTTCTGCTCTCTTGTGGTTACAAGATGGTGGCCAACAGTTCCACGTTAACATCCTCAAAGATTCAAGTTCAGTGTAAAGAGAAATGTACTCTACCTAACAATCCTGTCAAAAGTCCCAAAACTAAGTTTCTAAATTAATTGTGCCCATTTCTAAACTAATTGCTGTGGCCAAGGGAGATGGAACCAGGCCTGAATCACGTGCTCTTCCCTTGAGCCAACAGTGGAGTCAGCCCCTAACTGAACCACAGAGATTGAGCATGGGAGTAAGGTAGTTCCTTAAGGATTATATAGATTATCTTACCAGAAGATGGATAATTTAGTGTATAACATAGGGAACTATATTCAATACCTTATAATAACTATAATGAAAAAGAATATGAAAAAATATATGTAATATAATATAGCTGAATCACTTTTCTGTACACATGAAACATTGTAAATCAACTTTACTTCAATAAAAAGCAATACTTTTTTAAAAAGAAGATGGGTAGCAAGGGCTAATCAAGCAAAAACAATAAACATACTCCCCATCCCTGGTGACTCAGACAGTAAAGCGTCTGCCTACAATGAGGGAGACCTCGGTTCAATCCCTGGGTTGGGAAGATCTCCTGGAGAAGGAAATGGCAACCCACTCGAATATTCTTGCCTGGAAAATCCCTTGGACGGAGGAACCTGGTAGGCTCCAGTCCATGGGGTCACAAAGAGGCGAACACAACTGAGCGACTTCATTTTCACTTTCATGAGAAGTGGTAGAAGCTGAAACTAGGAAGCTCTAGAGAGAACTTGCCATTTCAGGCATCACCCCACAGCCCTGACAAACCACTCAACAAACATTAGATGAGGACTTGCTTTGTGGCAGGGTCTGTGCTAAGCACTGGGATACAAACTCTCAAGGAGGTTCCAGTCTAGTTTTAGACACTCTCAATCCACAGTAAGTTCCCTGCTAAGACTTTCCCAAGACACCATTTTGTTCAAATCTTTAATTGCCTAGACTAGGAAATTGGTGCTCAGCAAATTAGTGACAGAACTAGACCAAAGACCAAGTTGACCTCTTTGTACTATAAACATGGACCACATTTATTCTTTAAGTTGTCTTTTCAAGCCACCTCTGGGAGCCTTCCCAGAGTTCCCATATCCCTGCTTGCACCTCCAGCAGAATACTTACTGTCCCTGAGTTGACTCTAATTAGCCCTTTCTCTTGGTTCAATGTTGAATTTTTTTCCCTTTCTGTCTTGCTTTCTGTCCAGCCCCAATATGTCTGCCTCCTGTCTCTACACTATTGAGTATTGCATTCCACCTTTTGGAGAAGGAAATGGCAACCCACTCCAGTATTCTTGCCTGGAAAATCTCATGGACAGAGGAGCCTGGCAGGCTACAGTCCACGGGGTCGCAAAGAGTTGGACACGACTGAAGCGACTTAGCACTCACACACGCATGCACATTCCACTTATTCTTGCTAACCATTAAGACTCATTTGCAGGTAGCTGCTTTTACATGGAACCCTCTGTGCACAGCCCACAGAGGCAGCTCTCAAATATGGTATGAACCAACGGGTGTTTGTCACACACCACTGAGGAGCATGGAAATCCCTCTGCCCCAGGGATGCTCCCTGATAGGCAGAACAGTCACTTCCCACTCCTGCCCTAACCAAGGAGAAGAGATATAAAGAAGAGATCACAGAATCACTCTGGGTGTCACCTGAGTACACTGACTCTGCCCTCCTCAGGATCTCAAGGAGGATAGAATTTGGAGCAGTGTTTTAGTCATTCAACATCAGAACGAGGTAGTTACTTAAACCACTTCATCTAACTACTCACTCTTATTTGACAGATGGGAGACTGAGGCTCATAGAGAGAAAAGGACTTGCCCAAAGTCACAGAGGGAGTTAGTTTAGTCAGAAATGAGAATTTTAACCCATAGTATCTGGGAGCCTTCCATGGGCTCTTTCCTTGGCACCTAATGTCTCCTGCAAGAGAGCCTTTTCCTTCCTACAAGGAAGCACACAGCTGAGCCTCTCTCCTTACCCCCATCATTCCTTGCCCTGCCCATCTGTCTACCTTGCCTTCCCACCCTGCATCTAGTGGAATCGGGATTGGGGTCTGACCCTGAAGCAGTGTTGCTTCAGCTCCATGTGGCTCTTTCTTAGAAGTAGAGGACCAACTATGGTTGAGGGGAACTGTGGCCAACTGTGGAGATGAGGATAACAGAGGGGTCATGTGGAGTAGGGGGAATAGGGTGGAGATGAGTAGCAGGTATTGACAGCTTACTTCGTGCCAGGCATCACACCAGGCACCTCATATTCTCTCACTAGCCTTAACACTTCAGATAAGTAAGTGTTCTGTTCCTCATTTTTCAGATAAGGAAGCTGGAACTCAGAGAAGGCAAGTGACTTGCCTAAGGTCACATAGCCAGTAAACAGTGGAGCAAGGATTCAGATCCAGGACTGTTTGCCACTAGAGTCTGAAGTCTACTTTGTATTGTCTCAAACCATTTCTCTGGAGACTCCAGTTCTAGACTGAGTCCCAGTCAGGGGCTCAGAGCTGAAGGCTCATCCTTCAGACCTTTATGTACATACCCTGTGGGAGCAACAGGTCTAGACCAAGCCGCAGCAGGCCCGGAGCTCCAGAAGGAATGTCAGTGGACTTCTATACTTCCTGGCCCAGGGCCTCATTTCTCTCCATCCCAGGCCTGTAGAGCTGGGCTTATTTTCAGGGCTGGATGAACATTTTCCCCATAGAGTGTGTATAGTCCACAGTCGAGCCAAATGGAGGCCCCCCCACCCTGTAGGAGAAAAAGGGAAAGGGGGAAGGGGAGCAGAGCAGCCTTACAGAAGGGATAGCTTTGCCGAGTTTCAGCCTAATATCCTGGAGCTATTCCTAGGTAGATTGTGGTCAGTGGAATTATGCTTTTATCAGGCTGCTGGGAGTTTCAATAAAATCTTTATGGCCGGGAAAGTTCTCTTTATGGAAATCAGATTATTGAAGTGCCTGCTGGGGGGAGGGCTTCACCAGCCTGCCTTGCTCCCCACAGCCTCCCTCCTCCCCTTCAGAACAGCTCCCCCACTCAGCTCTTTCCCTTCCCTCCCCACAGGCCTCCAGCTCCCAGGGACATTTGAGCTCCTCACACTGAGATATGAAGAAGGCTTTGGCAGGTAGAGGGACACTGAGAGGGTACATCAAAGGTGCTGGTGGAACTGCAAAATTAATGTTGCAAAATAGCTCACTCCCACTCTCCCACCCTCACCCCCATTGAAGAGCCCTGGTTTTGCCATTTCTGGGTCAATCTTCCTCTGGTCCTGGCTCACTCTGTTGGCAGGCCCCAGATTCTGGGCCTTAGCACACAGCCAAGCCCCTCCCCCCTTTCCCCGCCATCCCCAGCCCTGTCCATCTGTCTAGAGAGCCTTCCTGCCCAGCATTCTGTGGGACTGGAGTTAGGGTCAAACCCCAAGGCAGTGTTGCTCCAGCTCTAGGGAAGTCTTCTTGAGAATGCCCTGTGCCGTGGCCCTTTCTTGGGGGCAGAGGAGCAACTATAGTTGAGGTCCCCCACACTCTACCCCATAAACTGCCTGCTTGGGGAAGGCCTGTCCTAGGAGGTTTTCCTTGTGGCTTTCTGGGAGGCTTTAATTTAGCAAAAGGAAAGTGATTTGGACCAAATAGTCTCTTTCAGGGCTAGAGTCTTTAAAAAGCCCCCTGAAATGTGCTTTTGCCTACCCCAGACTCTCTCACTGCCTGCCTCCCAGCATCCTGCCTGGGAGAGCTTCCATTAAGTGTCTAATTCAACAGGCTTCCTGTCCTCAGAGGAATGATTGAAGGAGCTGGAAAAAAGAAGACTGAAGCGGCTTTGTGTCCAGCCCTTTGAAGGATTGTCATGGGGTAGAGGAAGCCAATGCGTTCTGCATGGTCCCAGCAATAGAGCTAAACCAGACCCCTGTTGGTATTTTTACTTTATTATCATCTGGAATCATCCAAACAGCAATATGAGGTAAGGAGTATTGTCCCAGTTTACAGATGAAGAAACTAAGACCCAGGTCCACACAGCTAGGAAGGGGTGGGACTGCCTTTCAAAGCCAGACATCTGATATCAAGTCTAGCATTCTCCACATCCTAACCAAAGGCAACAAGTAGTCAGCATTGAGTTCTGCATAGGTGGTCATTTGAAGCCAACCCCACCCAGGCACTGATTTCAGCAACTTCCTGGAGCCCACTCCCTGTTGGGATCCCATCTCTCCTCCACCCTGATCCTGCTCCAGACCTCTAGCCTGTACCCCAGCTGCCCCTGGCATTCCTCCTTTGCCTAGGGTGACACTCATTCACCCCAATGGATTTGCCCTCAGACTTTCCTCACTTTAGACCTCTCAGAACTGAACTCAGTCTCAGCAGTTTGCCCTGTGCTCCCATCCTGTCCTTCTTGATTTGACAATAAGGTAGAGCTTTCTAACAGGTAGGGCTGGCTGATCAGAGCCCAGGCATTGGGTTGGGGGTTGTTCGAGCTGGGAATCCTTCCAGTGATTTCTCTTGACTTACATGTGAGTCATGTATGTGAGCCTTGACTTACATGTGAGCCTTCTATGATTGTGCCCAGGTTTTGCACTCAGCCTCTTGTTTCCTATTCTTTCTCTCCCTACCTCAGTTTGTCTTTTTTGCCCTTTTCTGTTTATTCTTCTTTCTCATTCTCTTTACCTTTCTCTGTGCATTTTTTCCCCAATTATTTTTATTAGTTGGAGGCTAATTACTTTACAATATTGTAGTAGTTTTTGCCATACATTGACATGAATCAGCCATGGATTTACATGTGTTCCCCATCATGAACCCCCTCCCACCTCCCTCCCCATCCCTCTGGGTCATCCCAGTGCACCAGCCCCGAGCACTTGTCTCATGCATCCATCTCGGGGCATTTTTACCTTTCCCTCCTACTCTCCACCTGTTTCTTCTGCTTTTTTGTTTCTGTCTTCTTTCCCTCAGTCTCAGTCTCTGTCCATCCTCTCCCTCTCCTGCTCTCCTTCTCTCATACTTACCTCTCTCTTTGTCTCTCTATCTCAGTCTCCCTTCTCTTTCACTTTTACTCTGGGTCCCACTATATTCTTCTCTCTCTCTCATATTTTTCCATTCCTCTGTCTTTGCCTCTCCACCCCAGCCCTTCCTTTCAGAGCCTCACCTGACTGAAGCCTTGCTCTATTTGCCAGTCTGCCTAACTCAGCTCTCTTCAAAGAAACCACCAATGTCTTCCATGTTTCTCCAGTCTCAAGCTGCGGCATCTGTGGCAGCTGATACTGAGGAGCTAGACTTGAGCAAGATCATCTTGGTCCTTAAGAAGCTAGAGGAAACCTTGGGCCCTGCAACTTCTCTCCAAAAAGGAGGAAGTGACATCTCAGTTTCCTTCAGGCCCCAGCTGGAGCCTCTGTATGGCTCAGAACCTGACAGATTCAGGAATGAATCATTGATACTTAAGAAGCCCTGTCTTTGTGGCCAGCTCCACCATGGTCACCCTTTATACATGTCTGGACACCACTCCTCCCTTTTGAAACTTACTTCAGTTCTGGCCTCACCCTTATTCCAGAAGAGCGTGATGCCTATTCTTGAAGGAACAGAGAGAAGCTCAGTATTGCTGTAGTTTACAGTCAAACATGACTACTTGAGTGGGGAATGGGAGGAGAAGTAAAAGGATAAGACTGGAGAGGTAACCTGGGGTCAGGCCAGGTAAGGAGTTTGAACTGTATCTTCAGGTTGCTGAAAGACATTGAGAGTTGTTAGTCAAGAAAAGGGAGAAGATCTGTCTATAATTTAAAAGATCACTCTGGTCACTGGGTTGATTCTGGATTATAGAGGAGCAAGAGTAGAAGCAGGGAGGCCATTGAAAAGGCTGTTGTATAGTTCAAGTAAGAGGCAAGGGAGGCTTGAACCAGGGTAATGGCAGTGGAGATGGAGCAAAGTGGACTTTTTCTGGTATATCTAGAATGTAGCAGCAATAGGGCTTGGTGGTTGATTACGTGGAGGCATGATAGGGAGGGAAGTGTGAAAGCTTCTGGCTTGCACAATTGGGTGGATGGTGATGCCTGTCACTGGTACACAAATCATAAGAGAAGGAACAGTCTGGAGACTAACTGAGTTCTGGATTCAGTTCAATTCAGTCACTCAGTCATGTCCAACTCTTTGTGACCCCATGGACTGCAGCATGCCAGGCTTCCCTGTCCATCACCAACTCCTGGAGCTTGCTCAACCTCATGTCCATCAAGTCAGTGATGCCATCCAACAGTCTCATCCTCTGTCATCCCCTTCTCCTCCTGCCTTCAATCTTTCCCAGCATCAGGGTTTTTTCTAATGAGTCAGTTCTTCACATCAGATAGCCAAAGTATTGGAGCTTCAGCTTCAGCATCAGTCTTTCCAATGAACATTCAGGACTGATTTCCTTTAGGATAGACTGGTTGGATCTCCTTGCAGTCCAAGGGATTCTCAAGAGTCTTCTCCAACACCACAGTTCAAAAGCATCAATTCTTCAGTGCTCAGCTTTCTTTATAGTCCAACTCTCACATCCATACATGACTACTGGAAAAACCATAGCTTGGACTAGATGAATCTTGTCAGCAAAGTAATATCTCTGCTTCTTACTATGCTGTCTACATTGGTCATAGCTTTTCTTCCAAGGAGTAAGTATCTTTTAATTTCACAGCTGTAGTCACCCTCTGCAGTGATTTTGGAGCCCAAGAAAATAAAGTCTGTCACTGTTTCCACTGTTTCCCCATCTATTTGCCATGAAGTGATGGAACTGGATGCCATGATCTTAGTTTTTTGAATGCTGAATTTTAAGCCAGAGTTTTCACTCTCCTCTTTCACCTTCATCAAGAGTTCTGGATTGGCCATGTGGAATCTGAAGTGCTCGTGGACCATCCAGCTTAAGACAGCAGTCAGGCAGTGGCAGATCCTGGAGCTCAGACGGTAAGTTTGAAAGGGATAGAGATGTGGAGAATACAAGCCAAGAGACAGGCAGTGAAACCACGGGAATGGGTAAGCTGGCCCCAAGCAAGGACAGACCATGAGAAGGGGAGAGGGCTAAGGTTAGGGTCTGGGGAGACTTCTGGAATGAGTAGAGCAAGAGAAAATCTGTCAAGGAGACTGAGGATGGTTGGATCAGAGAGGCAAGAGGACATTTAGAAAATACAAAGACAGAGAAACTGAGAGGAGAGAGTATCACCAAAAGGAGAGGGTAACCAATTGTGTCAAATGTTATGAAGTCAAATATGAGAAAAAGAAAGTGTCAAGCAGACTTGTAATTAGAAGGTCCTCGGTGACTTTTGTTAGAGCATTTTTCAGCAGTGATGGCCATGGTGACTATATTTGAAAAGGTGGGGACAGCTGAGTGTGTCTGCCCTAAATTTTGCCACAGTCCACTTCTCTGTTTAGGAGTGTAGAGGATCCAACAAGTTTCCATTGCTTTCCACTATAACCAGGTCTCCTGCTCCTTCCCCCACTCCTCTACACACACACACACACACACACACACACACACACACACACACACACACACACATGCTTCCTTGCTTCTTTTTGCTTCAGCAGACTGAATTCTAGGGTTGTCCCCCCCTTCCTACTTCAGACTTAGAAATAGAGTGCTGTGAAACCTTATCTGGTCTGGTAAAAATGTGTGTCTGGAGCAGCTGAACTCCATGTTTCAGCCAAGGGGGTGAGCTGGCTGCTGGATGGCTCGCCTGCAGCCCAAGGCTGGGGCAGCTGTGGGAGATGTAGAAGAGGACACAAACCAGAGAAAAGGATGGGTGTGAGGAGACAGCAAGGGGAGGGGAATGAGGAAAGAGGATGAGGAAGTGGGAATGCAGTAACTGGAAGCAGTTTCTGGAGTCACAGATTTGTGTTTAAATCTTGGCTTCACTAGTTGCTACCTCTGTGGGAAGTAACTTTATGCTTTGAGCCTCAATTTGCTCATTGCAAAATGGGTTTAATAATAATACTACCTATCTCATCGATACTCTTCATTAGACAGAATATCTTCTTACTATTACTGTCATTCTTATTCTTATTTCAGGATGATGCTGGTGTTGGGAGAAGGCCAAGCAGCTCTCTGGGGACCTTGCCAGGACTAGGGAAGCAACAGCCCTGTGGTCTCTTCTTGGGTTTCCAGGGAGGGCTCAGAGGAGTTGGACACTGGTATGAAGCAGCAGCAAGGATATACTGAATAAGGATAAAAGAATGGTTATTTGGCCCCAAGCTCAGCAGCTCCTGCAGTCAATCCCTTTAGCTTTGGCCCAGAGACAGCCTCCTGAAGGGGGGCAGCCCAGCTTCCTTCAACTGCACACCAAAGCTCACCCATTTTCAGGCCTAACTCTGGTGAGCCACGACCATAGCTTTACACAGAAACTTCCAGCCAGCTCTTTGCCACACACCACCTGGGTTTCAGGGTAGGGGAAGCTTCTGATTCCACAGGAGGGCAAGGAGCCCAGAAGAGCTCACCAGGCCTCAACCCCTTGGCCCCATGGGCTGGATGTGGAGGCCAGTCCCTCTTTCAGGCCTTGTGCAGGTCATCCCTAGCTTTCCCTTCCCTGGACCCACAGGGTCCTGAGGAAACCCCAACCCATGTCTTCCCACTGTGCTGACGCCTATACTCCTGCCCCTAACCCCACCCTTCTGCCTTATCTGGAGGTTTCAGCAAAAAGTGCTGAGGTGGTCTTGATTGATGGAAAAGACTCTATCATGGCCCTGGGGTGGCAGGAAGTGGAAAAATCAGACACATTCTTCAGGTTAGGGGGTGCCACCTCCTCTTGATTGGCAGGGCAGGAAATTAGGGCCTGAACCAGCACAGAAGCCAAGCCAAGAGGGTACGGGGGCTTTCCCAGGGGTTGTGGGCCGGGAGACAGCAGTGGTAGATTGTCTAGATGTAATCAAGCTTGTTACAACCTCATAGGAAGAAGGGGGGGGGCAGAACTGAGGACTTTGGGCTTCATCCTCACCAGTGGAGGAGGGAAAGGAGCCAAGTGGGGATGATCATGGGGATGAGATGTATGACAACTGATGTGTCTGAGGAGATGGGAGACGCTAAAGGGACAGCTTCAGGAAAGCAGCCATTCTCCATTGACTCAGACTCAGACCTTGGGGAGGACCAGTCTGATAATCAGATGTTGGGGAGGAGCTCCCAGACCCCCACTTCATGGGTTCCAAGTGCAGCTCTTGCTTGGAAAGGCCAGGACAGCAGCATGTGGCAAGATGGGTTTTAGATGGTTTCTGATCCCTGCTTATAACATCAGATTGCTAAGCCAGGGAGCTGGCAAGGCGTCTGGGTGGGAGCCCCTCGGGATTCAGTGTTGGAAGACTGGGTCCTTATGGAAGATCCTTTAAGGAAGTCTGCAGGACAGAGCAGGAAATGTGGAGTACAAAATGCAGTGCAGGAGGACTGGGGAAGGGCTGAAGCCCAGGTCCCATAAGGAGCTGATGAAGGAGCTGGAGCTTCCTAGCATTGAACAGAGAAGACAGAGGAATGGGATCTCTGTTGTCAACGCTTTGAAGGGCGGTCATGGCCAGAAGAGGCAAATAGTGCCAGTGTGGCCTCCAGGAGCAGAGACTCTGGGAGAAAGCCACAGGGAGCCAGAGCTCTTCACCTCAATGCAAGAGAAAATATTCTCAAGATCTGTCCATGCTCAAAACTAGGGAGGAAGGAGGTAGTACCACATATCACTGGAGGTATGTGAGGAAGGACTAAATGACCACTTTGTGGAGATTCAAAGAGTAGATGGGGGTGGTCCTTTGGCATCCTCTGTCAACCCTGTCATGCCAATCTCTGGCTCTATGAACAGACCAATCATAAGCACTGAAATTGAAACTGTGATCAAAAATCTTCCAACCAGCAAAAGCCCAGGCTTCACAGGGCTTCACAGGCGAATTCTACTAAACATTTAGAGAAGAACTAACACCTATCTTTCTCAAACTCTTCCCAAAAATTGCAGAGGGAGGAACAGTTCCAAACTCATTCTATGAGGCCACTGTCACCCTGATACCAAAACCAGACAAGTATACCACAAAAAAGAAAATTATTGGCCAATATCACTGATGAATGTAGATGTAAAATCCTGAACAAAATAGTAGCAAACAAATTCCAACAACACATTAAAAAGATCATACACAATGATCAAGTGGGATTTATCCCAGGGATGCAAGGATTCTTCAGTATGTGCAAATCAATCAATGTGATATACCATATTAACAAGCTGAAAGATAAAAAGCATATGACCCATAGGGGAAGCCTGGGGATATAGAGAAAATTCAAATTTTACCAGTAGTATTTAAAATATCTATAAAATATGAGATCTCAAGCAAATATTAATATTTTAAATATAGATGGTGGGTATTGATGATAGTTTTAAAAGGTAATATTAATAGAACACTTTCTAAGTGGTTGGGCAATATTTGAAGGCAGTGTTTCTCAAACCTGGCTGTATATAAAGACTAGCAAGAACTTTATATGTAAAGATTCTAATTAGACTGATTTTAGGCTGAAGCTAGTGCATCAGCATATATTTAAAAATCCACAGGTAAATATATTGATTTATTAGAAAAGAGAACCACTGGTATGACTGTGTATGTTTGATTTTAATTTTAAGCCAGCTAACATTGTCTGTCTAGCACTTGTAAAATGTTTATAAATAAAGGGAATTTCTAGTATAAAAAAAAGCATATGATCATCTCAATAGATGCAGAGAAAGCTTTTGACAAAATTCGACATTTATTTATGATAAAAAAAGCTCTGCAGAATATGGGCATAGAAGGAAACTACCTCAACTTGATAAAGACCATTATAAGATAAACCCACAGCAGATATTATTCTCAATGGTGAAAATCTGAAAACATTTCCTCTAAGATCAGGAACAAGACAAGGATGTCCACTCTTGCTACTATTATTACTGAATTTGTGAGACAGAGTAGTACTCCATCTAGTACTCAAGGAATTAGTTCTCACTCCTCAAGTTCTCCGAGGGGCTGTGACTTGAGTTTGTACCTTCCAGAAACTTAGCTTGCTGCAGTAGCACCGTTTGGCCATTTATTATGTAACCTTACTGGTCTCTCATTATCTGCCCCACCAGCCTCCACCCTCTCATGTCATTTCCCCACATGGAGTATAGTGGACACGTTTAATGATCCTTTTTTTTCATACCACATGGCTCCTAACAGCTTCATAGTTAGGAGCTTCATAGTTAGGGCTCAACTCATAAGTCCATGATTGGTTCCAATTTTATGGTCAATTGTAGGGATTCTCAAGGATAATTTTGACTATCTGCAATTGTGCCTTACATGCTGACTTGAGACGCTATGCCCATGTAGAGCACTGCTTCACAGATGGCTCAATAATGCTGAGAGCACAAAGCAGTATGCCGGGGCAGGAATAGTTGGAGGCCTGGACAGAAATGATCTCTCCCTAGACATGTGGGGTTTCCATCCCTCTTTTAACACAGGCAAGATCACCCTCCTAGATTGTCCCTACCCCTTAGCTAGAGATCCTGTAAGCTCTGCCTTCTAAAAAATCCAGAATCCAATCATATTTTTACTTCCTCACAACTTCCACCTTGGTCCAAGCCACCATCACCTTTCACAAGACAATCCCCAGAGGCTCCTTACTTCCTCCTATGTATTCACTCCCGCCCTCCATGTATCTGTTCACCTCAAAGGTGCCCTTGTGTTTTTATTAAGACATAAGTCACTCATCTGCTCAAAACCCTCCAATGGCTCCGTTCTCCTCAAAACAAAAACCAAATGACTTATAAGGATGCCCAATATCTGTCCCCCAGGCCACCTCCCTGATTCCTCTCCCACTGCTCTCCTTATTATTCATCCCACTCTACCATCCATTTCCCAAACCCATGAGGCACACAATCAACTCTATGGCTTTGCTCTTCCCTCTACTGGATGCTGATGCTGAAGCTGAAGCTCCAGTACTTTGGCCACCTGATGCGAAGAGCTGACTCATTAGAAAAGACCCTGATGCTGGGGAAGATTGAAGGCAGGGGGAGAAGGGGACAACAGAGGACAAAATCGTTGGATGGCATCACCGACTCAGTGGACATGAATTTGAGCAAGCTCTGGGAGATGGTGATGGACAGGAAAGCCTGGCATGCTGCAGTCCATGGAGTCCCAGAGGCTCCTTGGAGAGTCAGACTTGACAGCAACTGAACAACAACTACTGGAGACACTCTCAAGCTCTGCTCCAACATCACCTTAATAGAAAGGCCTTCTCCCTAATCACATGATATAAAATAGTGACTCTGCTACCCTATCCTATGGAGCACCCCTTGCCCCTCTTATCTGCCTTTCCTTTCTCCATATCACCATCTGTATATTTATTCATTCACCTTTATCTGACCACCAGACTATAAGGCAGGGTCTCCTGACCTCTGCTATATCCCGAGCACCTAGAACAGTACCTGGCATTAGTAGGTGCTCAATAAATATCAAAGGACTTAGAACACACAACTGTGAGCCCATGAATCAGGGCAGAGAATCAATTGTTTTCATCCCAACACTGGAGATCTCCTCTGTGCTTCCAATTCTCTACTGACTTGCTGGGCACTGGGCTCAATCTGATTCTTCCTGTGGAAACTAACATCCTAGTTTTAGCTGACACCTTAGCTTCAGTCTCCTGTGCTCCCAATGTCTGCTTTCTGCCTGCCTGCTCCTCTGGCCTGGTATCTACACCTGTGGGATGCACGACTGTGGCCAGGCACCTCCTGGCCCATTGAGCTCTGAGGACTGGAACGTGGCATGCTGCCACTAGTGGTGCCATATCAGTGAAGGACAACTAATGACTTACCCAGAAAGCTCCCCCAAGGAGTTGAGAAAAGAGCGTTGGGGGAGGATTTGGAGTTTATGCTGTCTGTGCCTTCCCATGTAGAGGTGAGTCAGAATACTGAGCTCTAGAAGGAAGTGCCTCCTACCTCCATGGGCCTGTCTGCTGCTCTGCTGAGTTGGAGATGACACTGGAAAAGGGATAGGAGAAGATCTGGCTCCAGAAGTACAGAGAAAGCTTGGGAGGGGTAGCAGATATGGGGCTTGTCAATGAGGATGAAAATAGCCAAATGGCCAAGAGTTTCGGGTTCAGGAACTCTGTTCCTGGGACAGTGACTGGGCCCGAGGCACCCAGAGGGTAACCTGGCAACAAAATCAGGGTGGGATGGCTGCAGCTCACACTGTAGGCAGAAAGAGGAGCTGAATGGATGTGTATTAAGAAGCAGAGAGAACTTCGATTGAAAGATTGCCAACCACTCTATTAGACACTTCACCTGCCTTTTTTTTAAAATCACAACAGAATTATGAAATATACATAATTATTCCCATTTTACATGTTAGCAAATTAAAACTCAGACTTGAAATGACTTGCCTGGGATCACAGGTGCAAAATGACAAACCCAGAAAATGACTTCTGCTTCCTGATCCATGGAACTTTCTACCAAATATGTATTAAGCATGAGCTATGCAAAGTGGAGTATGTGCTTTGTACTCATTGTCTCATTTGAGCACTATGACAGCCCTACAAGGTAGGTGGGTGTTGTGCCTATTTTAAAACTTAGGAAACTGAAGCTTAGAACTGGTTAAGAGACTTGACCAGGTAGTGAGAGGCGAGGCTTAGTTTAAGCCAATATTTATCACATTCCAAGGTCCACACCTTTTTACTATAGTCCCCAAAAAATATTTGATAAAGAAAGAAAGGGAAAGGAAAGGAGGGAGGAAGGAGGCAGAGAGGGAGTGGAGAAAGGAGGGATGGAGGAAAGGAGGGAAGGAAGAAAGAAGGAAAGGACAAAGACAGCCAACTCCTGGGAAACACCTACCCTGGGGACGAGTTGGTCTCAAATGGTGGTCAGTGCCATACAGATTGGAAGGAATGGAGGAAATCAGACGTGTCTGGTGGGGAGAGGATGAGGCTGGACTCCATCTCCCTCAGGCCCTGCAGGGCTGTCCAGAGTGATGGGAACCACATAAAGCACTGGGTAAAGCAGGGCTGGCTTCACGGACACGTATCTGGGCACTCACACAGAGTCCGAGCCTCAGAAAAGTCATGTACTGGGTTTAATACTCTGGCCTCACTGTCTTGAAATACTTTATAGTTTTTGAACAAGAGCCCCGAATTTTAATTTGGCACTGGGCCAGTTATCCTGGGAATCCTAAGTCTTAGAGTGATAGCCTTGCCTCCTGATGTCTATGCTTTCCACCCACAGTCAATCCTGTATGTGGTCCCTGAGTAGTGACCCAAAAGGACAGTTCTGATGCTGGAGTTGACTCGTTGGAAAAGACCCTGATGCTGGGAGGGATTGGGGGCAGGAGGAGAAGGGGATGACAGAGGGTGAGATGGCTGGATGGCATCACCAACTCGATGGGCATGAGTCTGAGTAAACTCCAGGAGTTGGTGATGGACAGGGAGGCCTGGCGTGCTGCGATTCATGGGGTCGCAAAGAGTCAGACACAACTGAGCGACTGAACTGAACTGAACTGATGCTGTCCTTCTTTCTCTCAAGAAAGTTCCATGCTTCTCTACTGCTCACTGTTTCACTCCAAATGGCCCAGCTTCCAGAGCCTTCAAAGCCCCACTTGGTTTGTTTTCTCAGGACACCTTCATGCAGATTCCTTCCTTGCAGCCCTCAGCCATTCTGGGCCCTGTGTGGGTCTTCCCTGGGGCCTTGCTGTGCTGAAGCCTTCAATGCCGACAGGCTGAGGAAGGTGCCCAGGCATCTGGGAGGGGGAATTCTTCCTTTCTGCCAGCATGCACGCTCCCCAAGGGCAGGAGTTTTGGTCTTTTCCTTTCACTCCTGAAGAACTATGGACAGATGTTCTTGACATTGAACAGGAGGTAATGATCAAGACCATCCCCAAGAAAAACAAATGCAAAAAGGCACAATGGTTGTCTGAGGAGGCCTTACAAATAGCTGAGAAACGAGAAGCTAAAGGCAAAGGATAAAAGGAAAGATATACCCATCTGAATGCAGAGTTCCAAAGAATAGCAAGAAGAGATAAGAAAGCCTTCCTCAGTGATCAATGCAAAGAAATAGAGGAAAACAACAGAATGGGAAAGACTAGAGATCTCTTCAGGAAAATTAGAGATACCAAGGGAGCATTTCATGCAAAGATGGGCTCAATAAAGGATAGAAATGGTAGGGACCTAACAGAAGCAGAAGATATTAAGAAGAGGTGGCAAGAATACATAGAACTATACAAAAAATAGATCTTAATGACCCAGATAACCACGATGGTGTGATCACTCACCTAGAGCGAGACATCCTGGAATGTGAAGTCAAGTGGACCTTAGGAAGCATCACTATGAACAAAGCTAGTGGAGGTGATGGAATTCCAGCTAAGCTATTTCAAATCCTAAAAGATGATGCTGTGAAAGTGCTGCACTCAATATGCCAGCAAATTTGGAAAACTCAGTGGTGGCCACGGGACTGGAAAAGGTCAGTTTTCATTCGAATCCCAAAGAAAGGTAATGCCAAAGATTGTTCAAACTACTGTACAATTGCACTCATCTCATATACTAGCAAAGTAATGCTCCAAATTCTCCAAGTGAGTCTTCAACAGTATGTGAACCGAGAATTCCCAGATGTTCAAGCTGGATTTAGAAAAGGCAGAGGAACCAGAGATCACATTGCCAACATTGGTTGGATCATAGAAAAAGCAAGCGAATTCAAGAAAAACATCTACTTCTGCTTTATTGACTATGCCAAACCCTTTGACTGTGTGGATCACAACAAACTGTGGAAAATTCTTAAAGAGATGGGAATACCAGACCACCTGACCTGCCTCCTGAGAAATCTCTATGCTCGTCAAGAGGCAACAGTTAGAACCAAACATGGAACAATGGATTGGCTCCAAATTGGGAAAGGCTGTATGTGGTCATCCTGCTTATTTAACTTTTATGCAGAGTACATAATGAGAAATGCCAGGCTGGATGAAGTACAAGCTGGAATCAAGTTTGCAGGGAGAAATATCAAATAGTCTCAGATATGCAGATGACACCACCATTACGGCAGAAATCAAAGAGGAACTAAAGAGCCTCTTGATGAAAGTGAAAGAGGAGAGTGGAAAAGCTGGCTTAATCTATGGCTGATTCATATCAATGTATGACAAAACCCACTGAAATGTTGTGAGGTAATTAGCCTCCAACTAATAAAAAAAAAAAAAAAAAACTCAACATTCAGAAAACTAAGATCATGGCATCAGGTCCCATCACTTCATGGCAAATAGATGAGGAAACAATGGAAACTGTGGCAGACTTTATTTTCTTGGGCTCCAAAATCACTGCAGATGTTGACTGCAGCCTTGAAATTAAAAGACACTTGCTCCTTGGAAGAAAAGCTATGACCAACCTAGACAGCATAGTAAGAAGCAGAGGCATTAGTTTGCCGACAATACCTTTCTAGTCAAAGTTATAGTTTTCCCAGTAGTCATGTATGGATGTGAAAGTTGGACTACAAAGAAAGCTGAGAACTTAAGAATTGATGCTTTTGAACTGTGGTGTTGGAGAGACTCTTGAGAGTCCCTTGGACTGCAAGGAGATCCAACCAGTCCATCCTAAAGGAAATCAGTCCTGAATATTCATTGGAAGGACTGATGCTGAAGCTGAAGCTGAAGCTGAAGCTCCAATACTTTGGTCACCTGATGCAAAGAACCAACTCATTGGAAAAGACTCTGATGCTGGGAAAGATTGAAGGCAGGAGGAGAAGGGGATGACAGAGGATGAGATGGTTGGATGGCATCACTGACTCCATGGACATGAGGTTGAGCAAGCTCCAGGAGTTGGTGATGGACAGGGAAGCCTGGCGTGCTGCAGTCCATGGGGTTTGAAGGAGCTGGACACAACTGAGTGACTGAACTGAACTGATTCACTGATGAGGGACTTCCATGGTGGCTCAGATGGTAAAAATCTGCCTGCAGTGTAGGAGACCTGGGTTCGATCCCAGGGTCAGGAACATCCCCTAGAGAAGGAAATGGCCACCCACTCCAGTATTCTTGCCTGGAGAACCCCATGGATAGAGAAGCCTGGAGGGCTACAGTCCATGGGGTTGCAGAGTCAGACATGACTGAGTGACTAACAGTTTCACTTTTCATTCACTTCTGTGTTCACAGTACCTGGGAAAGGCCCCAGTATATAGTTTGTACTTAACAAGTAGCGAGTGAATGAATGAATTTGAGGCTCTCTACAATCTGGTTTTAACATGTGGTCCAGTCCTGATTCTTATGTAGTTTATTAAAAAGGAAAAATTCCTTGTGATGTCCTTCTTCTAGTACTCAGAGTTTAAATATGAGCCTTTTTTTTCTTTTTATTTGTTTTTTATTGAAGGATAATTGCTTTACAGAATTTTGTTGTTTTCTGTCAAACCTGTACATGAATCAGCCATAGGTATACAAATATCCCCTCCCTTTTGAACTTCCCTCCCATCTCCCTACCCATCCCACCCCTCTAGATTTATATAGAGCCCCTGTCTGAGTTTCCTGAGCCATACAGCAAATTCTCGGTGGCTATCTATTTTACATATGGTAATGTAAGTTTCCATGTTTCTCTTTGCATACATCTCACTCTCTCCTCCCCTCTCCCCATGTCTATAAGTCTATTCTCTATGTCTGTTTCTTCACTGCTGCCCTCTAAGTAAATTCTTCAGTACTATTTTTCTAGATTCTGTATATGTGTGTTAGAGTATGATATTTATATTTCTCTTTCTGACTCACTTCACTCTGTATAATAGGTTCTAAGTTCATCCATCTCATCAGAACTGACTCAAGTGCATTCCTTTTTATGGCTGAGTAATATTCCATTGTGTATATGTACCATAATGTCTTTATCCATTCATCTGTCAATGGACATCTACATTGCTTCCATGTTCTAGCTATTGTAAATAGTGCTGCAATGAACATTGAGATACATATGGCTTTTTCAATTTTGCTTTCCTCAGGGTATATGCCTATGAGTGGAATTGCTGGGTCATATGGTGTTTTTTTTTTTGTTGTTGTTGTTGTTTGTTTGTTTCGTTTTATTTTTTTCCATTTATTTTTATTAGTTGGAGGCTAATTACTTTACAATATTGTAGTGGTTTTTGTCATACATTGACATGAATCAGCCATGGATTTACAGGTATTCCCCATCCCGATCCCCCCTCCCACCTCCCTCTCTACCCGATCCCTCTGGGTCTTCCCAGTGCACCAGGCCCGAGCACTTGTCTCATGCATCCAACCTGGGCTGGTGATCTGTTTCACCCTAGATAATATACATGTTTCGATGCTGTTCTCTCCAAACATCCCACCCTCGCCTTCTCCCACAGAGTCCAAAAGTCTGTTCTGTACATCTGTGTCTCTTTTTCTGTTTTGCATATAGGGTTATCATTACCATCTTTCTAAATTCCATATATATGTGTTAGTATACTGTAATGGTCTTTCTCTTTCTGGCTTACTTCACTCTGTATAATGGGCTCCAGTTTCATCCATCTCATTAGAACTGATTCAAATGAATTCTTTTTAATGGCTGAGTAATATTCCATTGTGTATATGTACCACAGCTTCCTTATCCATTCGTCTGCTGATGGGCATCTAGGTTGCTTCCATGTCCTGGCTATTATAAACAGTGCTGTGATGAACATTAGGGTGCACATGTCTCTTAAAAATATGGAACACTTCACGAATTTGCATGTCATCCTTGCGCAGGGTCCATGCTAATATTCTCTGTATCGTTCCAATTTTAGTATATGTGCTGCCAAAGCAAGCACCATATGGTGGTTTTATTCCTAGTTTTTTAAGAAATCTCCATACCGTCTTCCATAGTGGCTGTATTGATTTACATTCCCACTAACAGTGCAAGAGCATTCCCTTTTCTCCACACCCTCTGCAGCATTTATTGTTTGCAGACTTTTTGATGATGGCCATTCTGAGTGGTATGAGGTGGTATCTCATTGTCGGTTTGATTTGCATTTCTCTAATGAGCGATGTTGAGCAAATATGAGCCATTTTTAAGACTCAGCTCAAAATGCCATCTTCTCAATGAATACTCCCTTACACATCACAGCTGGCAATGCCCTCTCCTTCAACTCTCCATTGTTATTGAGATCTCTCTCTTGGCTTAAACAACAGAAATTTATATTCCCATAGTTCTAGAGACTGCAAGTCCAAATCAAGATGCCAGAGCTCACTTCCTGGTTTGCACAGCTGCCTCCTTGCTGTGCCCTCAATGGTTAGGGGGGTGGGAATTAGAGAGACAGAGAAAGGGAGAGCGAGAGAGTTCGTTCTCTGGTGAGAACTTTCTTAAGACATCTGTCACTTTTTGTGATGTTAGCAAGAGGAATCAAACAGACTTGGGATCAAATCTTTTTTCTATCATTTACTAATAGTGACCTTGAGAACTCACTTGTCTCTCTGAGCCTCAGTTCCTTCAACTGTAAATTCCCTCAACCTCATAGGATTGTACAATCAATTAAACAAAACAGATTAGTGCTAAGTGCAGTCAATAAAAATAATGTTATTAACAACAACAATGAAATTAAAAGCTGCTTGCTCCTTGGAAGAAAGCCCATGACAAACTTAGACAGCATATTAAAAAGCAGAGACATCACTTTGCTCACAGTCAAAGCTATGGTTTTTCTAGTAGTCATGTATGGATGTGAGATTTGAACCATAAAGAAGGCTGAGCACAGAAGAATTGATGGTTTTAAATTGTGGTGCTGAAGAAGACCTGGAGAGTCCCTTGGACAACAAGAAGATCAAACCAATCAATCCTAAAGGAAATCAACCCTGAATAGTCATTGGAAGGAGTGATGCTGAAGCTGAAGCTCCAATAGTTTGGCCACCTGATGAGAAGAGCCAACTAATTGAAAAAGATGCTGATGCTGGGAAGATTGAGAGCATGAGGAGAAAGGGTGACAGAGGGTGAGATGGTTGGATGGCATCACCGACTCAATGGACATGAGTTTGAGCAAATTCCAGGAGATAATGAAGGACAGGGAAGCCTGCCTTGGGTTCCATGGGGTCACAAAGAGTTGGACACAACTGAGCAACTGAACAACACCACCAATGTTAAGAGCAAAATGTGTCAGAGGGTTTTCTATGTGCCTGCGCAACCACCCTATGAGGCAGACACTACCATTGTTATGCCGTTTTTACAGAAGAAGACAGGGACTCAGAGGTTTAGGAAGCTGCTCAGGGTCACACAACTAGCAAGTGGTGAGGTCGCAATGGAGAAGCCCAGCAGTCTGCCTTGGGCTGGCCTTGGGCTCCCTTTCCTGTTCTCCCCCCAGGGCTTCCTCGGGACTGAGGCCCCCACCAGGCAGCAGCTATGTCAGCTCCAGAGCCCAGTCCTGCCCAGACCCACCAAGAGGGACTGCATTTGTTCTGAATTACTGGTAGTTTGTTTTGAAACACAAATCGTTGGTAATCAGAGGGGCCAGGTAGACTGCGATGCTTCTCCTCCTCTAAACTAATGCCTTTGGCCCAGCTCACCCGAGGGATATTCTTTACCTCTTTCTTTTTCTTTGCCCTGAGGAGGGCATGGTAATAATGTGGTCTCAAGGAGATCTAAATAAAAGCAAACATGGCTAATTCAAAACTGACTGCCTTGCCACCCGCACCCTCCCTTTCACTGCCTCTCTGACTTCCTTTCCACAATGCTGGCCTTGGATTGGTGGCAGCCCAGTGATACTCCAGGGAGAATCTTAAGGGATGCCATGAAACCCTCCTCTAATTCTCTAAACAAAATGAATTTGATTTTAGCTGAAAAATTAATTGAAACCGTATCATACTTCACTGAGAGGATCCAGGGGAGAGGTGCCCAGAAAGTCCCCAGAGAACCAGGAATTGTGGGACTGGGGATGCAGGGGGCATGGAGAATTGAGGCAATTTTCTAGATTATGAGCCCCCAAGCCACCTCCATCTCAGCTGGGCTGGGGACCAGAGTCACCAAACCACCATCTGCAAGGATTAATTTCTCAACTTCTCTTCCCCACCCCCATGCTTCCCTCCCCATTGAACACCAGGTGCAGACAAGGCCACTCACATAGGTTCTATTAAGGGGGCAAAGCTCTCTTCTTTCTGTTGGCCAGGTGAGAAGGTAAGGGAGACCCAGAATCTAGTTTCATTTAGTTGGTAATTCCCCTCCTCAGAGTTCCCTTCTCTACCCAGTTCCAAGTTAGGGTTGGCTATGACAGGAAATCTCACAAGATCTGGAAGGCAGAAATGTGACAGCAGCCATTGAGCTCTGCAGGTTGATATTCTTGAGGTGCTATTGAAGCTGGCTTACATCCTTCTCACTCTGCTGGCTCAGCTCGCTGGCATGGGGTAGCAACTGGTCCTAGAGCTCTTTCAGCTCCCAAGATTTTCTTGAGCTTCAGTGGGTCCTGGGCCAGGAGGACGTGCAATCAGCTTCTTCTGCAGGTCACTCACACAGTCAAGGCTGGAGGTGGTGAGAAGTTGATGTAGGTTCTGATTTGTCCTCACTCTCTCCCACTTCACAAACCACCAGCAGATGCATAGGCCACAGTTTTCCACAGGCTTCTTCATCCTCTCCCAAAATGGTGGGAACACTAATCCTCATAATAAATACCTTATTTCAGATCACTCCCCTAATCAAACCTGAACAGATATAGTCCTCAATAAATGTTATTTTATTAGTATTATTAGATTGGAGGTTTCAGAGTCTGGGACCAGGTGTTCAACATCTGTGTGTGTACCAAGGGGCCACCAGTGAAGCTATGAGTTGCTCCCATGGTGTTTGCTGAATGGAAGGGAATTGAATCAAAGCTCTGGACAATTGGTCAGCATATGCTGTGACCCATCATGAGCTAAGTCCTAGAGAGGGCAGGATGGATATAAATTGGATGCAGCTAATGTGCTCCAGTACAAGTGGATAGAAAACAGTAACAAACAAGCAATAGTGACTAATGGCCAATTATAAGAATAGGCAGCATTTACTGACCGTATTGCATATGTTAACCCATTTATTGTTCACACTAGCTTCTGAGGCAGGTAGGAGATGTGAACTTTGGAAATAAGTAAGTAGCCCAAGTTCACACAGAAGACAATGTTGGGATTGCAACGGAAGAGCTCAGGCTCCAGAAGCTGTATGGGGCTGTGAGTGCTGGCCCAGTCAGGGACTTCTGTAGTAAGGGAGCACTGAATAGTCAGAAGCAAGCATAGCCCCAACACTACCAAATGTGAAAGTTCAAAGGCTGACGAGGAAAAGCCCTGGATGAGAACTGGGACCAAAGGAGGCTTCCTGGTGGGATCATGAGGCTTGGGCTTGGCCTTGAAAACTAAAGAGGACTAAATCCAATTCCTTTCACCCTCTGTATCCCATCTGTCATCAAAGTGTATAGATGCTCCCATTGGAAATACCTTTGATTATCTCCCCTCTCCCATTCCAACCCTCCTATCACTGCCAGACCGCAGATCTTCCCAATTTCTGGCCTGGACCCTTGGCCCAGTCTCTTTCTCCCTGGCCTCCTGACCTCCAGTCTTACCTGTTCAAATTCATACTGGCTTCAAGAGTTATCTTTTACAAACTTAGCTCTGCTCATGGCATGCCTCCACATTTCCACTGTCCATTAGGGTCCCATGGGACAAAACAAGAACCTTAAGATTGTAATATATAAAGCTGTTGATGCTCAACTCTTCTTGACCTACAAAAATGGCACATTCTTGTCATTCTTTTAATATTGGTAATACTAATAGCCATAGTTTAGCTCAGAGAAGGCAATGGCAACCCACTCCAGTACTCTTGCCTGGAAAACCCTATGGACGGAGGAGCCTCATAGGCTGCAGTCCATGGGGTCGCTAGGAGTCGGACACGACTGAGTGACTTCACTTTCACTTTTCACTTTCATGCATTGGAGAAGGAAATGGCAACACACTCCAGTGTTCTTACCTGGAGAATCCCAGGGATAGGGGAGCGTAGTGGGCTGCCGTCTATGAGGTCGCACAGAGTCGGACAGGACTGTAGCGACTTAGCAGCAGCGGTAGCATAGTTTAACTTAATAAAGCCCTGACATTGGGTTAAAGCTAGACACATGCCTCCCAGACAAATCATTCCCACAAGCTTCCCACTCTCTTACCCCACCCCCTGCCACCGTTGTCTGCCTGTCTCTTTGTGCCATTTTTATTTTGTCTTAATCTGTCTGCTTTGGTGTTTTCCTCTATACTTTGGTTTCATTCTGTTGCTGCCTCTTACTGCTTCCCATACTCTCTATCTCCCTCCTAAAGTTTTCTCTTTGTCTTTGTCTCTGCCTTGCTGATTCTCTATCTCTGTCTCTTTCTTATATGCCCGTCTTACTTCACTTATATGCCCGTCTCCTTCACTCTCATTCTTGCCTTCCTCTGTCTGTATCTATGTTTGTTTGCCCCCTCCTTTTTTTCATGTAGCATGCATGCCTGCACGTGTATCTCCAGACCTGTTTCCTGACCTCCCAAGATGCTAGTATCTGTGAGGCCCACCTGAGGCTGAGGCCCGGGGCTCCCCTGACTGGGAGCTGGGAGGACAGAACAGATGGGAACTGGCATCTGGCTCAGGGAGCCCAGCCCTCAGGCTCAGGGCACTCTCGCAAAGGCAGTTCCAGGAGCTTGTGACCTCCCTTGGGGCTGCGGTCTCATCCTGCCCGCAGCCAGCAAGGCAATTGGTGGAGATGGCAACTGCCCAGATGTAAAACCCAGCTGTGCAAATTAGCCTGAGGCCTGTAAGAAATTAGACTGGATCTAAAAGAGATCAGGCTGTGGAAAAAGAAAAATGTTAGTTAAAAGAGAAAATTCCTACTCCCACCTCCAGGTCATAGATCACAGAAGAGAATCCTCAAGCCGTGAGGGACTTCAAGGGGCCATCTGGCTTGGCTGCACCTCAGAATAGGTCAGGCTCCAGCCAGCCAAGATGATGTCTGTCTTTCCATCTTTTCAAGAACACAAGCCAGAGATTCTTCAGCATCATCACCCAGTATCTTATTCTGGGAATGAATCCCTGCACTGTGAAGAAGTGTGTGGAAGAGCCCAGATGCCTTGAGTCACTCACACTGGGAACCAAATTTGCACCCTCACCCCAAGTTGCCCCCTCATCTCAGCACCCCTTCCACATGTCAGCACCCAGCACCACTATTCACCCAGATGCTCAGGCTTTGACGTCTTCTTTTCTTTCTTGTCCCCCCCGTCCAGTTCATCAACAATCCCAATAGCTCTGACTCCTAGCTGACTCTTTGCACAAGCACCACATTTACCTCCATGGGCTCAAAGTCCCCATTGTGTCTATCAGGACAATGTACCCCTCCTTGCTGGGCTCCCTGCCTCCACTCTTGTCCCCTGTGCTCCATTCTCCAGAGAAGCTGGGTCATGTCATTCAGGTCATGTCATTCCTCTGCTCAAAACCCTCCTTTGGCTTCTCATCACATCAAACTCCATGTATTCCCTGTGGTTAATGAAAACTTCTGTCATCTAACTGCAGCTCCCTCCCTCCTTACACACTCTGCTCTAGCCAAGCTGCCCCCTTGCTTTGCACTGAACATACCAAACTCATTCCCTCCTCAGGAACTTTGGCCCTACAATCCCTCTGCTGAGAATGTCTCCCTACCCACCGATCTTCACATGGTGCCCTCCCATACTTCATTGCAATCTCCAATCAAAGGTCACCTTCTCTAAGAGGCCTGCCCTAACCATCCTGGCTAAAACAGCACCTGCCTCAGCTCTACCCCTGACAACACTTTCTAGTCCACAACCTTCCTGTATTTTTGATTAAAGTACTCATCACTGCTTGGCATTGTATTTTATATTTATTTGATGATTGACTGCCTCCATCACTATGTGCCCGGTGCCTAAAATAGTGCCTAGCACTTGATAGGCACCCAATGGTGGTTGAATGGATAAAAGAAATCCTGTTGCTTATAAGCTGTGTGACTTTAGGCAAATTAGGTAATTCTTCTGAGTTGTAATTTTCTCATCTTTTTACTTTCTTTCATATTTAAGATGGGAAAAATTACACCTACCTTGTGAGCTGTTGTGAAGAGTAATGATCATAGTGCCTGGCACTAGAAATTAGTGATTAGTAAAATTGCTCAGTCATGTCTGACTTTGTGACCCCATGGACTGCAGCCTGCCAGGCTCCTCTGTCCGTGGAGCTTTCCAGGCAAGAATACTAGAGTGGGTAGCCATTCACTTCTCCAGGGGATCTTCCTGACCCAGGGATCAAACTCAAGTCTCCTGCATTGCAGACAGATTCTTTACAGTCTGAGCCATCAGGGAAGCCCTTTTCAAAATAGCCAATACAGTTTCTACCTGATTTTTCTGGTTCTGTCCTCACTGGAAGCAGAGAACAGATACTTGTCCCATTTAGGCTGAATAATCCCAGTTCTCTCCATTGTAGTGGAGTGGTGGTATAGGAGGCAAAGGATGAGTGAGAGGAGTAGCAAAGGAACATGGCAATAAACTGCTTGCCTCTCAGAATTCACAAAGGGCAGGAGTGATCCTCAGAGACTTTAAATCAACTCTTAACTATGGTAAAAGAGCTAAAAAGAAAATCATGGCTGAAGGATTAAAAGATACCAAGAAAACCATATGTGAATGAGAATATCAATAAAGAGTAGCAAATTATAAAAGTAGAATTGAAAACTGGAACTGAAAACTGCAATAACAAAAGTGAATGTAAGCCACAGATGTCCCCTTTTCTCTACTAAGGGGGCCATAGGACAGGTGGCCAGGGTCTCTGAGTTTGAGTTGTAAATCCCATGAGCTTTCAGGAGGAGGCATTTCATTGCCATTAAGAGGCTTTGGAGTTAGACACACCTGGGTCCAATTCCAGCTTTAGTGCATAACTTTGGGCAGTGTCTTACCCTCCCTGGCCTCAGCAATGATGATTCTAGTGGTCTACCAGGAGGAAGAAATGAGATAGGGCATGCAGAGCAGTACTTAGCACATAACAGGCCAGTGCCTAGCATGTGCTCAGCACTCCCTAAATGATAGCTATTGTTACAATTATTATCATGATCTCATCCATTCCCACTCTCTAGGTAGCTCTGTGTTCCAACAATTTTCTAGAATTCTAGTTCAAAATTTTTAAGCCATCCCACCCACCTGCCAGAAAAAACCACTCCAGTTTCAGACTAGTTCCAGCACATGGAAGTTTTGCCCTGCACAAAGCAAAAAGGCACCAGCTTTCCTTATGGTCAGGAATATCCAGGCTGGAGACACTGCCCCTACTCTCTGGTACCTATGGGCAAGAAGAAAAGAGTCAAGTGACACTTGTAAAATGGCAGAATAGGCAGCTCCAAATACCATCTCTCCATAGCAACATCAAAAAGCACACAGAAACTGTCAGTATATAGAAACAAAGCAAACAATGAACCAAGAAAAAGTCCACTCTTAAAATGCTTCTGGTTTTCAAGGAACACTCTGTCAAAACAGTAACTGAACATAAAAGAACAGAGACTTCAGTGACCACTCATGATAAGAAATATGATCTTTGAAAAAAAAAGAAATATGATCTTTGAAAAAATAGCTGAAAAAGTCACTTAACAAATGGGTAACTGACAACCAACAACTAAGAACAGCAACCACTGAGGAAGATGAAGAGTCTGATTTCCAGAGTTACAATATTATCATATTCAAATGTCCACTTTTCACCAAAAGTCACAAAGTGCATAAAAAGAAAAGTATGGCTCATCCGAAGGAAAAAAAAAAATGAGGATGCTCAGATATTGGACTTACTAGACAAAGACTTTAACTCAATTGTCTTAAGTATGCCCAAAGTGCTAATGGAAATCATGAGCAAAGAACTAAAGGAAGCCAGGAAAATTCTGTGTGAACAAAATGAGAATATCAATAAAGAAGTAGAAATTATAAAAAGAAACTAACAGAAATTCAGCACCTGGAAAGCATAATAACCAAAATTTCAAATTAACTAGGTGGGGGTGGGGTAGGGTTCAGCAACAGATTAAAGCAGGCAAAAAAAGAATAGTTAAATTGAAGACAGGACAATTCAAATTATCCAGTCTAAGTAGCAGAAAGAAAAAAAATGAAGAAAAGTGAACAGAACCTAAGATACTTGTGTGATACCATCAAGCAGAGCACAGCATAAACATCATGGGAGCCCCAGAAGAAGAAGAGAGAAAAAGGGACAGAAATAGTATTTAAGGAAATAATGGCTGAAAACATGCCAAATGATGAAATATTCAAGTTTACCAACCCAAGAAGCTCAAAGAACTCCAAATGGTTGAAGGCCTAAGGCAAATATCTTGAAGGCAGCAAGAGAGAAGTGAATCACAACATAAGAGATCCTCAATAAGATGATCAATTTCTTATCAGAAACCCTGGAGACCAGAAGTCAGTGAAGTGATACATTTAAAAAAGAATACTATGAACAACTGTACACCAACAAATTAGATACTTTAAATGAAATGGACAAATTCCTAGAAACAAACTATAAAAATTCACTAAAGAAAAATTTTAAAATCTCAACAGCCCTATAACAAGTAAAGAGATAGAATCAGTCATTTGTTTTTGTTTTCTTAAAACCCTCCCAAGAAAGAAAGTACAAGACCACTTAGTTTCACTGGTAAATTCTACCAAACATTTAAAAAACATTTAACACCAATACTTCTAAAATTATTCCAAAAACTTAAGAGAAAGGAACACTTACCAACTCATTCTGTGAGGCCAGCATTATTCCAACACCAAAGCCAGATCACAAGAAAATTATATCACATTATATCATTGCATTGAGCTTACCAGATGGTGCAGTGGTAAAGAATCTGCCTGCTGATACAGGAGACACAGGAGACACAGGAGATGTGGGTTCAATCCCTGGGTCAGGAAGATTGCCTGGAGGAGGAAATGGTAACCCACTCCACTATTCTTGCCTGGGAAATCCCATGGACAGAGGAGCCTGATGGGCTACAGTCCATGGGGTCACAAAGAGACACAATTGAGCATGCACCCATGCACATCATTATATTAAATCATAAGATATCATTAATTACATTACATTAAATCACAGACTAATACCATATGTATATATATATATACATACATACATACATACAAATTCTTAGTAAACTACTAGCAAACTAAATCCTACAACATATGAAGATTCTAAACCATGACCAAGAGAGATTTACCTAAGAAATGCAAAGATAACTAACTCAATATAAGAAAATCAACCAAAGTAACACACCATAATAATAGAATGAATAAAAAGAAAAAAAGACAGATAATCTCAGTTGATATAGAAAAGGCATTTGATAAAAGCCAACTCTTTTCATAAGAATGTTCAGAAAACTAGAATAAGAAGGAAATTTTCTCAACATGTTAAAATTTTCAGCATATGAAAAACCCACAGCTAACATCATACTCAGTGGTGAAAGACTGAAAACTTTCCCCTTGAGATCAGGAACAAGACAGGATGCTTGCTTTTGCCACTGTTAATCTACATTGTACTGGCAGTTCTAGCCAGAGCAATTAGGCAAGAAAAGGAAGTAAAGGCATCCAATTTGAAAGAAAGAAGTACACCTATTTATATTTATAGGTGATATAATCTTATATATAGAAAATTCCAAAGAATCCACAAAAAAGCTACTAAAGTTAGTAAACAAATTTAACAAAATTGCAGAGTACAGTTTCAGCATTCAAAAAAATGGGTGTGTTTATATATACCAGTAATGAATAATCTGAAAAAGAAATGAAAAAATAATTCCACTTACAATAGCATCCCAAAGAAGAAAATGCCGAGAAATAAATTTGACAAAGGAAGTGAAAGACTTACACACTGAAAATTATAAAACATTGCTGAAAGAAATTAAAGGCCTAAATAAATGAAAAACCAGCCTGTGTTCTTGCATTAGAAAACTTAATACTGTTAAGATACTGATACTACCCAAAGCAATCTATAGCTTCAAGGCACTCTTTAACAAGTTTCAACAATTTTGGGGCAAAAATCAAAAAGCCAAACCTCAAAAAATTCATATGGAATTGTGAGGGACCCCATGTAGCCAAACAATCTCAAAAAAGAACCAAGAGGATTCACATTTCCCAATTTTGAAACTAACTACCAAGCTACACTAATATCCAGGCTGAGGTGACAATGTCTCAGACTGGGCAAGGACCAGGGTAATTCTCTCTTTCAGAGGGGCCTGCCAGCACCTCAACATTTTCTCACCCTTTCTATGATGATGTTGGCATCAGCCTTGCCTTCACCTGGGCACATTTACTGTTCTACACTTTTATGAGGAAAGAATGAGATGGACACAGAGAAATTCAGAGAAGCAGGTTGGAGTCAGGGCTTGGCAAGGTGATGGAGAAGGGCAGGAATCTCTGCTCTGTGAGATTTTCCCCTCCTGCACTCCAAAGACTATTGTTATGGAGTAGGAGGATGCAACAACCAGAAGGGCCCTTTAGACATCAAAGTCCACTCAACTCCATTTTACAGATAGGGAGATTGAGGCCTGGAAATGGGAAGTGAGTCACTCAAAGTCACACAACAGTTAAACTCAGAGAATAATAGGACTACTAGCCCAGAAGACTTCTTAAGTGTCCCCTAGCTTTCCCAGAAACCCACTATTTAATGAAGTCAGCTCTCAACAGCATTCCCAATGGCAGGTGATTGCCAAGATGAGGTTTAAGCACCTTCAAAATAGGGGATCCCTACATCCCAAGGTTCATCTGTGTTTCTGGCCTCCTGAGGACAAGTGGGCTGATTGAGAAAAATCCCCTTGTTCGGCGAGTCCTGAATGACCATGGTAAGGCCCAGCTCATGTTAAGCCTCCAGGGAGACCTGAAGAAGTCTTGTCTCCCAAAGTCCTCACCTTACTTCCCCCTCTCTCTGTCCTTTAAGCACCTCTACATTTTACCTGTGCCTGGGATTTTGTTCCAGCAAAGTAGCAAAATGTGTCCATTTCCAGTAGCTGGCTCAACATACACTTTCTGAGTATCACTAGCCTCTAAGTGCAGTTGATGTCTTTCCTCCAAAATCCACCTTTGGGTAAAGACCAAAAGTGGAAAATTTTCAGGGTCCTTTGGGTATTTGAAAGGCCTTCATCCAGGGTGGCCTGAATGCAGTCAGTCTGAACTTATACACCCACACTTGAGCTGGTAGGAAAAGGTGATTCAGAGCCCCTGGGGATCTGGAAATTGTCAGCACTACCAGGTCCCACCTTTGCTTGGGGAAGAGTACCTCTATACTCTCCCCCTGCCCCATCTCTGCCAGTCTGATGTCCCACTTTTCCTGCCCCTCCACCCCATCCCCACTGACACTTCAACAAGAAGATCCATGTCTATGGTAGTTTCAACTTCTCCATTTTACAGGTTGGAAAATTGAGACTCCTAGCAGGGTTGGACTACTGCAAATTGAGGGCTTAGTACTTGGATCCTCCCAAAGAGCCTGCAGAAATGCTGTCCTCACTCAGCCCCACCCTTCTGAGAGCTTGGCCTGAACTACTTGGACACTCCGGGCAGACCTTGTCTCACCTGACTCTGACATGTCCAAAGCTAGGGATGAGCTTGACCTAAAGAATGCTCAAAACCTGGACCCCAGGGAGGCACTGCTAATGGTGGGCCTGGTGATTATCATCATTATTAGCAGTTGGCTTTCCTGCCCATGTACATTTGCATGTAGCCCTAATATCCTCACTTCTACTCATCTGCCAGCCCACTATGAGGGTGACATCAGTGCCAAGGGGCATACAGGGATCCAGCCCCAGCCCAGTGCAGCCTGCCCAGGCCACCATTGCCCCTGCAGGACCCCACTGATACCAAATCTACCTCTGTGCTTGGCAGGAGGTGGCAGAGCAGCTGGCCTTTACCCTCAGCCCACTCCTCTTGCGCTGTCCTGTTCTTTCTCTTCCATCTCCCTTCTCTGCTCATGGAACTTGCTTATAAATTCTGAAAACCCCAGCCCCCATAAATTCTCAATTCATTCTGCAGATATTTCCTGTGTTGGGGTTTTCGGCAGCATCTGCTAGTTTGAAGTTCCCTCTTTATTTGTCCTGGGGGCACCATTACTCTCAACTTTAGCAGTTTTCCTGCTCTGTAGTCATTGCCAGATTCCATCAGAGGAAGAGAAAATTGGTGAAAGAATAATTATTATTATTGTTATAAATATATATTTCATTTTGGTTTCTTTTTTTCCCCTTCTAGAGCTTGATGAGAATCCCAGGCAGAGGCTGGCAAAGGGATGGCTTCTTTGTGAACCTCAGGGCAGTGGGCTTGCCCTGTCAGAGCCTGGCACTTTGCCCTCCCGATAAATGCTCTGCCAAAAGGCAATTCTTTGCTATTCTACCCAAATTTACCCAGTCCTCCAGCAGCTTTCTTCCCACCAAAACTCTTGGCTCAAGTTCCCAAGTCTCCATGAAGCCTCCTTAAGCCAGAAGCAGAGCACCTACCACATATGATACACTTTCAAATGCATGGGCATGATTATTTCTCACTACGTCTATATATGTGTGTGTGTTTAGTCACTCAGTTGTGTCCGACTCTTTGTGACTCTTTGGACTGTAGCCCATCGAGCTTCTCTGTCCATGGGGTTTTTCAGGGAAGAATACTAGAGTGGGTTGCCATTTCCTCCTCCAGGGGATCTTCCTGACTCAGGGATTGAACCTAGGTCTCCTGTGTCTCCTGCATCACAGGTGGATTCTCACCCTCTGAGCCATCAGGGAAGCCCATGCCCATATAAGGCAGTCATTTTGGTTGCATTTTATGGAGGAGGAGACTGAGGTTCCAAGAGGAGAAAACAGTGAGTGGTTCAAGGTGATCCAACTAACAAGTAGAAAAGCTGGGATAAATTCAGGTCTGGCTGGCCCCAAAGCCAATCAGTATTCATTCTACTGGAATATACCCCCTCTCCCCCTCCAAGCTCCTCAAAGACATCTTTTATGAACTACAATATCTCACACTTGGAACCAAGTTGCCTTGGCTTACTCTATAGTTGTTTCGGGAGTCTATATGACTATATAGATTCTCAGAACTTGAGAACTTTATTTTTTTTTATTTTTTATTTATTTATTTTTTGTTGTTGTTGTTGTTGTTTTTTTAATTATTATTTTTTTTCCCAGTGGGTTTTGTCATACATTGATATGAATCAGCCATGGATTTACATGTATTCCCAATCCCGATCCCCCCTCCCACCTCCCTCTCCACCCGATTCCTCTGGGTCTTCCCAGTGCACCAGGCCGGAGCACTTGTCTCGTGCATCCCACCTGGGCTGGTGATCTGTTTCACCATAGATAGTATACATGCTGTTCTTTTGAAATATCCCACCCTCACATTCTCCCACAAAGTTCAAAAGTCTGTTCTGTATTTCTGTGTCTCTTTTTCTGTTCTGCATATAGGGTTATCATTATCACCTTTCTAAGAAGCTGTGGTACATATACACCATGGAATATTACTCAGCCATTAAAAAGAATTCATTTGAACCAGTCCTAATGAGATGGATGAAGCTGGAGCCCCTTATACAGAGTGAAGTAAGCCAGAAAGATAAAGAACATTACAGCATACTGACACATGTATATGGAATTTAGAACTTGAGAACTTTAGAGATCAATTTGTTTAAGGATTTAATACTAAAGAAAAGAAAACTGAGGCCCAGAGAGGGCAAGTACCTAGCACACAGCATATTAGTGGTTTTCTTCAGGAACTAGAAGCCTCTTGAGGACAAGAACCATACTTCCCCTTACATTTCTTATACATATCTTCCTCTGCCCCCCAACACACACAAATACACTTGCACACAGTACTGGACACAATATTCAGCACAGGTAATACAAACTATGACTTGTTCAGTTACACTGATTTCTGGGTGCCAGTTACTCTTACTTAACTGTCAGAGTAACCTGTGTGGTCCAATATCTGGATGAAATCACTGAGGCCCAGAGAGAGGAAGTGGCTTCTTCCTGGTCACATAGTAAGTAAATGGCCAAGGCAGGATTAGAATTCATGGTCAGACAGTCTGTGAGTCAAGGTTCTTGCCATTATTCTACAGAGCCCAGCTTCAGCAACAGAACAACAATGGTGACAGCCAACATTTATTGAATGAGTACTACATGTGAAGGATTACAGTAACTGCTTTATATGAGTAGTGTGTTTTCATCTTTACAATAACTCCATGAAGATTCCTCATTTTACAGATGAGAAAACTGGGGCCTAAAAAAGCTGAGAAACTTGCCCAAAGCCAAAAAACTAGTGAGTAACTGAGCCAGATTGATTTGTTCCCAGAGTGCTCTTCACATTCTATAGGAAACCCTCTTTATCTGAAAATAATTGATACTGGGTGGGGAACAGAATTCCACTTAAATGGAACCAACAATTATGAGAAGCAGTTTATCTTGTGTTTCACAAATTGAGACTGAAATTGCAGTTCTGTTCTAGTTCTCAGGGCAAGCAAAGAATGACTCAAGCATTAGTTGCTTTATAGTGTGATTTTTCTGATAAAATGGAATGACAGCACGGTATGACATTTTTATTTTGCTTTTTATGGCATGATCATAAAGAAGATCATTTTATTAAAAAATAATCTGAGGACTTTGGTTTCCCCAAAGACATCTCTTAATGATTTGAGAGTCAAATAGTTATTCTTTGAAGCCTGTATCTTGTTCTCATCCTTGTTGCTTTGCTCTTCTTCAACTATTAACTGATAGAATTCTGCCCAGTTCTCATGTATCCATGACTTTTCTAAGACTTCAGTTGTTTTCTAATATCACTTTTGTCAACTTCACAAACTCCTGAAAGTTTTCTCATATTTTCAGTTTCATTTTGAAAAATGGTTGGCATTGTGTTTGCTCTTTATATTCTGATATTGATAACACTCAGAAAAGACTGAACTTAGATGTTGACATCAACCTGGGAAGGAGGCCAGAGCAATTTTATAATTGGCCAGTTCACTAGTGAATATCTTCATGGTCTCTTGCTTTGCTTCTAAGCCTTCTGACTCTAGGGATTTGGAAAATGAATACTTGGATGAAAAACACCCCTTGTACTACCTCAGTAAGCTTTTAACAATGAACAAGTAATTAGTAATCAGTAAGCACAAGGAACAGGAAAGTGCTGGATTTGTATCTTAGTTCTGCCATTTCCTAGATGTGTTACTTTAGGCAAGTTACTCTGTTACTTCATCTCAGTTAGCCTTAGTCTTCTCTTCTGTACAGTGGAAATGTGGTAGTGTTTTAGTGCCCTTTCTTTGACCTCAAATAAGTAAGCTAATCCAATTATGGTTTTTCCATTCCTCTTGCTAGTGATTGGTTCAGGAATGAGCACGTGGCCCAATCCTGGCCAAGGAGACATCAGATGAAGTCTACCTGGGGACTTCTGGGAAAGATATCCTTCCTCCTAAGAAGACAAAGAGAGTTTTTCTTTTCCTCCAGGTGATGGTATGCCTGGAAGTGATGTTTCACACTGCCTTAAGCAGCAGTTTTTGGGAGGATGGCAGAACCAAGAGATGAACAGATCCTAGCTCTCTGAGGACGTTGTTGAATCACTGATTTTGCCATGCCTGAAGCAAACTCTACCCATGGACATACTGTTATTTGAGATAATACACTTCTTAATTGTCTAAGCCAGTTTGAATCATTTCATTCCAATCCCAAAGAAGGACAATGTGAAAGAATGTTCAGACTACCATATAAGTACACTCATTTCACATGCTAGTAATGTGATGCTCAATATCCTTCAAGCAAGGCTTCAGCAGTATGTGAACCAAGAACTTCCAGATGTATAAGTTGAGTTTAGAAGAAACAGAGGAACCAGAGATCAAATTGCCAGCATTCATTGGATCATAGAGAAAGCAAGGGAATTTCAGAAAAACATCTACTTCTGCTTCATTGACTACACTAAAGCTTTTGACTTTGAGGATCACAACAAACTGTGGAGAATTCTTAAAGAGTTGGGAATACCAGACCACCTTTCCTGCCTCCTGAGAAACTTGTATGCAGGCCAAGAAACAACAGTTAGAACTGGACATGTAACAATGGACTGGTTCAAACTTGGGAAAGGAGTACGTCAAGGCTATATATTGTCACCTTGTTTGTTTAACTTATATGCAGAGTACATCATGTAAAATGCCAGGCTGGATGAATCATAAGCTGGAATCAAGCTTTCTGGGAGAAATAACAGCAACTTCAGATATGCAGATGATATCACTCTGATGTCAGAAGGTGAAGAGGAACTAAAGAACCTCTGGATGAAGGTGAAAGAGAAGAGTGAAAAGGCTGGCTTAAAACTCGACATTCAAAAAACTCAGATCATGGTATTCAGTGCCATCACTTCAGGCAAATAGAAGGGGGAAAGGTGGAAGAAGTGGCAGATTTTCTTTTCTTGGGCTCCAAAATCACTGCAGATGGTGACTGCAGCCATGAAATTGAAAGATGCTTGCTCCTTGGAAGGAAAGCTGTAACAAACGTAGACAGTGTATTAAAAAGCAGAGACATCGCTTTGCCAACGAAGATCTGTCTAGTCAAAGCTATGATTTTTCCAATAGTCATGTACAGATGTGAGAGTTGGACCATAAAGAAGGCTGAGTGCTGAAGAATTGATGCTTGCAAACTGTGGTGCTGGAAGAGACTCTTGAGAGTCCCTTGGACTTCAAGGAGATCAAACCAGTCAATTCTAAAGGAAATCAACCCTGAATAGTCATTGGATGGACTGATGCTGAAGCTCCAGTACTTTGGCCACTTGATGTGAAGAGCCAGCTCATTGGAAAGACCCTGATGCTGGGAATGATTGAAGACAAAAGGAGAAGGAGGTAGCAGAAGATGATATGGTTAGATAGCATCACTGACTCAACTGGACATGAATTTGAGCAAACCCTAGGAGACATTGAAGGACAGAGGAGCCTGGCATGCTGCAGTCCAAGGGGTCGCAAAGAGTTGGACACAACTTAGCAACTGAACAACAATTGTCTAAGCCAGTTTGAATCATGGTTAGTTTTACTTGCCACTAAAAGAAATCCAAATTGGAAAAGAAGAAGTGACATTGTCACTGTTTGCAGATTATATGATACTATGTATACACAGAAAATTCTAAGGATGTTACCAGAAAACTACTAGAGCTCATCAATGAATGTGGTAAAATTTCAGGATACAAAGTTAACACACAGAAATCTTTTACACCTCTATACACTAACAACAAAATATCAGAAAGAGAAATTAAAGAAACAATCCCATTTACCATCACATCAAAAAAATAAAATAAAGTAAAATACCTAGGAATAAACCTACCTTAGGAGACAAAAGACTTGTATTCTGAAAACAATAAGATGCTAATGAAAGAAATCAAAGATAACACAAGCAGATGGAAAGATACACCATGTTCTTGGATTGGAATAATCAATATTGACAAAATGACTCTACCACTCAAGGCAATCTATAGATTCAATGAAATCATTGGCATTTTCCACAGAACTAGAACAAAAAATCTTAAGATGTGTATGGTGACACAAAAGACCCCAAATAGCTAAAGCAATCTTGATAATGAAAACCAGAGCTGGAGCAATGAGGATCCCTGACTTCAGACTATACTATAAAGCTACAGTCATCAAGACAGTATGGTACTGGCACAAAAACAGAAATATAGATAATTGGAACAGGATAGAAAGCCCAGAATTAAACCCACACACCTATAGTCAATTAATCTATGACAAAGGAGGCAAGAATATACAACAGAGGAAAGATAGTCTCTTCAATAAATGGTGCTGGGGAAACTAGACAGCTGCATGTGAAAAGATGAAATTCTTTAACATCATACACAAAAATAAATTCAAAATGGATTAGAGACCTAAATGCAAGGCAGGACACTATAAAACTCTTTAAGAGTAAATCATAGGCAGAACATCCTTTTACATAAACTGCAGTGATATCTTTTTCAAGTCTTCTCCTAGAGTAAAAAGTAAAAACAAAAATAAACAAATTGTACCTAATTAAACTTAAAAGCTTTTTCACACCAAAGGAAACCATAGACAAAGCAAAAAGACAACCCACAGAATGGGAGAAAATATTTGCAAAATGATGCAACTGACAAGGGATTAGTCCTTGTCCCAAATTAGTCCAAAATTTATAAACAGCTCATGCAGCCCATATAAAAAAAAAAAAAAACCATCAACCCAATCAAAAAATGGGCAGAGGGTGGGATGATCTGAGAGAATAGCATTGTACATTACCATATGTAAAATAGATGACCAGGGCAAGTTCGATGCATGAAGCAGGGCACCCAAAGCCGGTGCTCTGTGACAACCCAGGGGGACAGGATGGGGAAGGAGGTGGGAGGAGGATTCAGCATGGGAGAGATACAGGTATACCTGTGGGCAATTCGTGTTGATGTATGGCAAAAACCATCACAATATTGTAAAGTAATTATCCTCCAATTAAAATAAATTAATTTTAAAAATTTGAAAAACAACAAAAAAAGATTAAAGATCCCACATGTCACGGCTAAGACCCAATGCAGTAAATAAATAAATAATTTTTTAAAAAATCTTGAGTAAAAAAAAAATGGGCAGAAGACTTAAACAGACATTTTTCCAAAGAAGACATGCAGATGGCCAACAAATACATGAAAAGATGCTCAACATCACTAATTATTGTTGTTGTTGTTTAGTTGTTAAGTCATGTCTGACTCTTTGCGACCCCATGAACTATAGCCTGCCAGGCTCCTCTGTCCATGGGATTTTCCAGGCAAAACACAAATCAAAACTACAATGAGGTATCACCTCACACCAGTCAGAGTCAAAAAAATCTACAGACAATAAGTGCTGGAGAGGGTGTGGAGAAAAGGGAACCCTGTTACACTGTTGGTGGGAATGCAAACTGGTACAGCCACTATGAAGAACAGTATGGAGATTCCTTAAAAAATGAAATAGAACTGCCATATGACCCAGCAATCCCACTCCTGGGCATAAACCTAGAGAAAACCATAATTCAAAAAGATACTGCACCCCAATGTTCATTGCAGCACTATTGGTATTTACAACAGCCAGGTCTGTGGTAGTAAGTCAGACAGAGGAAAAACAAATATGATATCCCTTATATATGGAATCTTAAAAAATTATACAAATGAACTTGCTTACAAAACAGAAACAGACACACAGACTTAGAGAACAAGCTGTGGTTCCTAGGGGGAATGTGGTAGGGATAGACTGGGAGTTTGGGACTGACATGTACACACAATTATATTTAAAACAGATAACCAACAACAACCTACTGTGTAGAACAGGGAACACTTGCTCAATATTCTGTAATACCCTAAATGGGAAAAGAATTTGAAAAAGGATAGTTACATGTATCTGTATAACTTAATCACTTTGCTGTACACTTGAAACAAACACACAGTTAGTCAACTATGCTCCAATACAAAAAAAAATAAATTTTTAAAGCATCCTAATGGACACAAGTATCTGTTTCACACAGATTTCAGAATTAAATAAGATAATCCATGTAAAGGGCTTCGTTTATCACTCAGTACATATTACTTTAAGTACATAGAAATTTAAAAGTGCTAATTTACAGCTAAAAATGGGGTTTTCTTGTGGCTCTTTTTTAGGGAAGGGACAAGGTAGCAAAGGTACATCTTCCTACACATACTCATGGTTAGAATTTTGCTGAGGTTGGGATAAAAGACGAGAGCCTTGATTCTATCTGAATACAATCAAGGGTTGATGTGCATCTGAGGAATCAGATTGGTTGAGTGCAACTTGGTTGTTTTGACACACTGGCTATGTCAGTAAAGAAAGACTAAAGAAATAAAGAAATGCACACCAGCTGCAATACAGAAACTTCCCAGTTGGGACCTAATGCATCGCTAAGAAGTTCGAGAGTTTTCAAAACATATCTCACAAGGGAGCATTTACCGAAACTAAAATTTTTCAGCCTAAAAAAGAGAGAACTGGGGCCAGAGTAGAGTTCCTTCTCAGTATTCATCTCAGATGATGGCACCACTATCCATTCAGAAACCAGGAATGATTAGTTAAAATATCTCTGACAACCCCTTTCCTCACCATCCTCCTTCATATACAGTACAACCACAAGTCTTATTAGTAAAACTCAGTGAACTAGTGAAACTAGTAAAACTAGTAAAATTTACTAGCAAACTAGTAAAATTAGTAAAACTCGGTGAAAGAAAGTGCTCAGTAGGTACTTGATACATATTAAGTACCTAATAGGTAGAAGCTATCATTCTCAGGCAACATACCAGCCTCAGGATGGGCGCCAAGATATTCCCTTGGTTCCCTTGAACATATTGGTGCTGGCTGACATTTTCACAAGGAAAATGAACAAGAAGAAAAAGGAAATACTGTCATTTACAAAACTACAGCATAAACACAATCTGTCTGGATTAATTCCAGTTTAATCCTGATGTAGAAGCTAATGAGCTTGGTGGATCTCCAAACCTTGTCTCTTGAAGTAATAACATTACACTTCTGATGATTTGACACAACCCTAGAGGTCCTGATGACCTGTCTTACCCGCCTAGCTCCCTGCCTGTTTCAGCCAGGTGACTTCCCCAACCCAGAAGCTTGGACTCTTGTTTCATTTTTGTACAAGTGACAACTTCTGACCCTTCCATTTCTAAGCCCTCAGTAGCTCTGATCAGCAAGACATAGCTAACTCACAGCTGACTGGCAGAGCTGTGGTGATCGATGTCGTTGTGACTCATAGGAGGAAGCCTTTAGAAACCTAGGATAGCAGCCCTGCTATAATAGAAGATTTTGGTGCCAAAGCCAGATCCCCTTTTCCAGCTGGTACATGTATCCCCTGCCACTGTGAGTGCTGTGGCAAGACCTCAGTGATATGCCCTTGGCTGATGGAAGCCACGTAATCCAGTCTCATGGGAGGTTACACCTGCTCTCAAAGGGAGATGGGGTTGGGGGGGGGCAGTAAGTAACTGATAAAGGATTACAAAACTCTAGTCCCTCCCCTCAAGATGGTATAACTCTGTGGTGTGACTTATGCTCCAAAGCCTCCACATCTACTCTAGATCAGGTCAAGGCTATAATTTACCATGGACCAAATCCTTTCTTGGCCACCTCTTCCCTATCCTGCTCTCCTGCCTCACTTTTGGGCTTTTCCATAAGGGCATGACAGCAACATTCCCTGATCCCTACTTCAGGTTCCACTTCTCAAGAATCTGACCTAAGACACTTCCTCACAGATGGAATTTGTATAAACACTCACCATAGAAGCCCTCTTTCCTTCCTTCACAAAAGAGTATCTCTTAGGGAAATCCACAGGTCCAGATTGAAAATAGAACCTGGCCTTAATCACACAGTAAGCCAGATAAGCACACAACCCACAGGAAGAAGGGCAGCCTTTCTTCACACTACTCCCAGGTTTTGGGCTTCACCAGGCAAAGGTCCTAGAGCCAAGGCACTCTCCTGAGGATAGCTGGTCTTGAGCACAGAAAAGGCAGATTTCTAAGATGATGGAGGAAAGAAATGTTGAGAGCTCATCAGAGCCTCCAGGGCAGGGATGACAGCTTCTCAGGCCAGCATCCTCTGGGTGCTGCCCTCATCTCCGGTAAATTGATGTTGACCTAAGTAGTGAAGATCCAAGAGAATGGAGAGAAACAAGATTTGATTCAGCAGAGATGGGCCATCTGCCCATTTCAGTCCAAACCTTCTTAGTCCAGGACATCTCTGTGGTCTTGTCAGACAAACCAGGACCATCCTCAGTCTCTTGCCCCTCTTCTAGTCACCTGATAATCTGCACTTCTCACTCAATAGGACATTATGCAAATTTCATGTTTAACAGTGGTGCTGTAAATGACATCTAGATTGGCCCTAGGAAAAGATTTCCTGACATTAGCAGGAAAATGTTCAGCATTACCTCAAGCAATTGGTAAATGTCATATTCCAAATGATGAAGACAAGAGCAACTCACCACTCCTACCACTTTTCAAGTGCTAGCAACTTGAATCACAAAATCAATCAGGAAAGATAATGTCATTAAAGAAAAAGTACCTTGACATCTCAGCTGTAATGTTTTCTGAATCCCCACCCCACTCCCTGATTCGTCTTTGGCCATCTGTCTGCTTAATGTTTGCTATTTGAGAATGATTCTCCTCTAGGTCTCTGGCAGCCTTGCTTTGCAGCTTTCTCCACCCCTCCCTTCTCAGCAGCCTGACCTGTGTGGAACTCAGAATGATTCCAGTAAGAGGAATTTAGGTGAGACCTAAGGAATAACACTCTGGTTTGAAAAGATGTAAGGCACTGGGAAAAATGTGTAGGGCAGTTATGGGATCTCCATGTGGGTAGCAAAATCATAGATTCAAGGAGTTTCAGGGCTGCAATGAAGTTAGCGGTCATTGAATATAACCTGTCATCCTGAGTTGGCGTCTTCTCTGCAACCTTTCTACTAAGTGCTCAGCTCAATCATGTTGATGCATCATTAGCAGTGGAGAGCTCACTCTCTCTCAAGGCAGCCAGTTTTTTGAAAGAACAGCTTGAAGTCTGAGAAAGTTCTCCCTTGTACTGAGTTCACATATGCCTCCTTATAACCACCACCTTTTATCTCAGTCCCCTGGGGCCACGCAGAACATGCCTACTCCTTGTGTGGTCTAAAGTCTCTGAGGTCACGCCTCCAGGCTTAATAGCCCTAGTTCCTCCAGCTGCTCCTCACAGAAGTGAGCTCTAAGCCCCTCCTCACTGCACCAGTGTGCCACCAGTATATGGGAACCAGAACTGGACATGGGTTCCAGAGGGTAAAGAAGAGAAAGGTTCTTCCATACTTCATTTGGTCTCTACCTCTGTTGATACATCCTAAGTTCACAGGAGTTTCCAAGCTGGTGTTTCTGCTCCATGTTTCCTTTTACTCCTTGGAAGGGCCTCTACTGAGGAGGTCAGCGCATCACAGTGGGGTCACAATGCCTGCTCTGTATCTGTCTGAGTATACTTGTATGACCTTGTATGAGCAAGTCCAGCTGTCTGAATTTGTAATGAGGATTCTAAGAGTATCCACCTCCTATGGTTATCATGAGAAGTAAATGAGATAATGGACAAAAAATGCCTGACACGTGGCTAGAGCTCACTATACATTAGTTCTCTTTCTACTTTCTACTTCTCAGCCCCAGGGCCTGGTTAACAGCTGGGGGCATCTCCAGGCCCCTGTGTGAAGGAAAAGCCAATGGGTGGAGTAACAGGACGATAACCAGTTGGCCCAGATTTCTGGGGACAAGCTTCATTTTAAATATTCTGTTCTGTGATCAGATGATACATTAGACAATATGGCCTGATTTTTTAGTTTGAAAAATATGGTCACTAGAGTTGATGATGGCATAGCATGGATATCTTTTCTTGGACCAGTGGTCCTGAAATGGCAGGGCTTGTGTCCTGGTCAGGAAACAAAGTGTCCACAGCATGTGGTGAAATTGGGCGGTGATCTTAGAGCAAGCAAGAGCAGAGGTAGAAGAAAATTCAGGACTCTTTTCTCCAGCTCTGGATTCGACTTAGGCCCCCTTTTCATGTCCCTGGCCCCTGCTCTAGGGTAGATTGGGTTTGGACTGAGGAAGGCAGGACCATCCAATACAGAGGACTGAGTGCCCCTCATAGCTGGTTGGTTGCCTGGCCTCACTGGAGACAGGCCAGTGGGGAAGAGAGCTTGTCCATGTCGAGACAACCTTGCCCCACCTCTTTGCCCGCACTACTCCTTCCTGCTCCTCCTTGTCTTTCTCCTCTTGCACTGTCTCCCTCTGCTTCTGACTGTGTATCTTTCTCCTTCTCTAGGTCATCCCCATTTTGTGGCAAATATTGGGAAGATCCCCGGGGAAGTTATACTGTCCAAGGACAAAAGAGCTGGAGTCTAGGAATTGGGGGAGGAGCCAGGGTGGGACTAGTCTCTGCTTATCAGAAATTTGCTCCTGTGATCTCAAGTAAATCACATCTTCTCTGAGGCTCAGTATTCCCATGTATCAGATGGCAGGTTTGGAGTAAGTGGCCTCTAACAGTCCTTCCAGCTGGAAAGTTCCCTGATTTTTCCACATGTGTGTGAATAGATCTGCACATTCTTATTTCTCTGAACCAGCAACCTATTTCTCTGTCTCTCTCCCTCCCCCACCACTTTCTCTGCAGTTCCCTCTCCTTCGCTGGCTCTGTCCAGTCCCCGTCCCCAGCTACCTCCCTCTCAGATGTTTGGTCCTGCCTTTCACCGTGGCTGAGGATGCTGCTTTTCAGCAAGCAGACACTTATCCCAGCCCTGTGTGTCCCAGGCCCCTCAGCCTGGCCACTCAGCCACAGGGGAACCCCCACACACTCAGGGTACCAATCAAGCCAACTTTGGGCCTGAGGAAGGGGGCTGGGCAAGCCAAGAAGCAAGATCGTAGGCTGCCTACCATAGTCCTCTGCTGCCACCTGTCGTTAGATTGAAGTGACATCACTTTGGGGGCTGTCTGGACCCACAGGGGCCACGAATGCTGCTCCAGCCAACAGGAATCCATTATGCACAGTGTCCTGCCAAGCCTGATTTAAAGCTCATCCTGTAATCCGTCTTGGGCCCCCTCTGGGGCTGTCTCCGGTTTCCTTGCCTGTGAAATGGATGGAAGTTATCTTCAACTCTGGCAGAGAGGTGAGAAGTGGGGGCTCAAGAGACACCTGGCTTTGCATCCTGCCCTTGTCCTTGGCTTGGTGGGTGACCTGGGGTGAGTTCTTCCTCTTCTTTGGAGCCTGTGGGGAGACAAAGTTGAGAGGAAAAGGGCAAGGTGGATTCCTGCCTGTTTCAGGCTAGCAGCACATGACTGAGAAGCTGGAAATGGACATATCCTCTGTCTCTACAAACTTTTGGCCAAGCCACACCTCCATCTGAGCAGCCAAGCCTTTCCATTCATTCATCCATGCACTTACTCATCCATTCATTCCACTGAGCAGCCAGGGCTATGGAAAGCAGCACTCTTGGGAATCAGGATCCTTGCCTTGTTGGCTCAGCTCTGCCACTGGCTCCCTAATCTGAGGCAAGCCTGTGCCTCTGTCAGAGCCTTTATTCTCTCTTCTGTGATACGAAGAGGTTGGGATAGACCAGGGGGAGTCCCCTATTCTACCATTCTGAAAGGATGATTCTCTGACTGCAGGTGTCCTGCCAAACATGCCAAGAGCTAGAGCAGTTATACGTCCCCTCTCAGACACCAGGGATATGCTGTCTCATACCCCCCAAACTCCCTTTGTCCATGCCCTAGATCTCTTGCTGGCCTCCACACAACCAACCGACAAGGGAACGCTTGCTGAGTTCCCGTTTTCTTCTTTCAGGGCACTTTCAGGTCACGTGGCTGGCACAGAGGACTAGATGTTATCTAGCCCTGCCCAGCTGGGTCTAGGAAGATCAGCAGTTCCTGGCACCAACAAGCCCTTTAGGTTTCGTCCTGGTAATGCCAGCCCTAGAGTTCCCAGAGGATGAATGAATGGACTGAAACTGCTGAGTCTGACCTCAGAGTCCAAATTCCTGCCTCCTCAGGTTTGAAGCCATTGAAACTGCTGCTGCCCAGAAAATGGTACCTGAAAACAAATCTTCTTGGGGTGCAGAGAAGCCCAGCCCAGGAGCTGGTGGCCTCCTGGCCCAAGCTTTGCTCCCAGAAACACTTAGCAGAGGCCAGGGGCCCTGGGCCAGCTGTGGCCTCTTAGTTTGGCTGCACTGCCATCAGCAAAGTGCCATGCATGGAACTGCAGCCAGGAGGCAGCCTTTCAAGAGGAGCTGCCTGGTGGTGTCTGGGAGCTGTTCCTCATCTCCCCATCCCTGAAAGCCTCTCACCCCCACCTCCCAGCCGCCCATGAGGGAGGTCCTGCCCACATCTGCTGCTGGCCGTCACATCTGCAATGGATTACAGGGCTGGCCCCAGCTTAGGCTCATCCCAGATGTGGATTCCCCTGGAATGTGCCTTCTAATTGTCCACCCTCTGAAGGGTCCCGGCCCCCTCCTCTTTGTCTGCCCCTGCTGCACCCCAGCTAGCGTGCTGGGGCCTTCCTCCTTTCCCACAGCTTGTGCCGGAACAGCCACAGCCGGGCCCAGGGCCAGCCCGGTGGGGGGCCCACACTCTCCTCCAGCCTGGTTGGGCAAGGGGGGGGGATGCTGGGGAGCGGGAGGTCTCAGCCCATCCCCCTTCTTTTTTCCTGGGGCAAGGCACTGGGGGGCAGAGGTGGAAACTCTGGAAAACTCACTAGAGGTGAAAGAATTTGGCTCTGCAGTGCAGGCTCCCCTAATCCCTGGCCCTTCCTGGGAATGCCATTAACCTCCCCAGCCCTGCTGATGGAAAGAACAGCTCTTCTCTAGGCCAGGCTAGCTCCTCAGAGGCTCCCACATGACAGTCTGGCTGGGCAAAGTGGCTCCCCTGGGTTCCAGTCGGCATCTTCATGCCCCAGCCATCGCAACAGCCTCCCAAGTGGTGGCACTGGCTCAGGTATCTCTCTCACTTTAGGCGATCCCTCACAAAAGCCTCTGGAGATATTTTTAAGGCACAAATCTTAGCCCAGACTTTGGCTTTTAAATTCAGCTCTGCCACAAACTGGCTGTGTGGTCCTGGGTCCTGACTTCACCTCTCTGAGCCTCAAAAATCCTCTTGCATGAAATGAAGATACTACCATTATTCCTTTCAGCTGACATTTATTGAGTGCTTTCTATGAGTCAGGCTCTCTTTTAAGTATGTTACATGTACCTCAGAAAAAGGTGCCATTATTGCCTCTGTTTTTACAGATGAGGAAACTGAGTCATTGAAAAGTTGTATAACAGGCCCAACGTCACACAGCTAGTAAGTGGTGGACGCAGGGTTTGAACCAGGCTGGCTCACACCTGAGCCTATAGACAAGAATGAATCCATTAACAGAAACTAAAGTAATCTGTATTATTATTTAAAAAAAAAATCATCTGATTATCTCCCTGTTTCAGAACCAATAGGTCCCCAGTATTTATGAAAGAAAGCTCAAATTTCCAGCCTGGCCTTTAAGGTTCTTTAGCATCTAGTCTTGATCTGATATTTCACCTGTGCTCTGCTCCATTTCCCCTACTTCTTTTTGACCACATTTACCATTTCCTCTCTTTTACATTCACTGCTCTATGCCTGTGTATTTAGTGGTTCTCTGTGCCTGAAATCCTTTGCTTTATACACCTGCTGTTCTTCTACTCATTCTTCAAGGTGAAGGCCAACTGTTAGCACCCCTGAAAAGCCTTTTCCAGACAATTGATTCCTCCTATGTGCACCCATAACATTTTGTCTATGTATCTATTACTGTGCCTTTTACACTATATTCTAAGGGGAAAGTTTTGTCTCCTTTCTGGGCTTCAGTATCTCTGATGGCTAGCATCTAAGAACTCTTCCAGACTTGCCTTCCTCTGATGTTGAGATCAATGCCTGAGCAAGCTCTAGACTGGATATGATCCCGGCCAACACCTTGGGGAGGGTATATGGAGGTAAAGAGAAGAGATGGCTTGGGAAGGAGGGATGAGATCTGGAATCCTAACCACTTCTTCCTTTCTCCCCACCAAGCCTCTTGTATCCTCTTTCACAACCCTCATGAAAATCTACTTCCTCCAAACAGTCTTGAAACTGCTTACCCTTCCATAATACTCCATCCTGGGAATGACTCCCTCCAATAAACTTACACTTGGGCAGATCAACCACAGTGGTTTCTTTAGCTCAAGGGTACCCCAGCCAGAGATCTTTATCCCTGCATCTGTGTGTCTGGATGTCTTTCCATATTTCTGTTAGGATTGGTGTCCTCCTTTTGGAAGGCCAGAAGGCCAAGTTGAGAGCATGAGCCTCAGGATTCCATCCTTCCTTCCTCCAGACACAGAGAAAGAACCAGGGCACAGCAGATCTGGGAGGGCCTTTAGAACTCCTCTGGTCCACTGCTGCTCACTTGTCCTCCGGTGGTACAGATGGAGAGCTGTGACTCAGAGAAGGCATTTAAGGTCCCGCAGTTAATCAGAGACAGAGCTGGAAGCAGTGCTCTCTCCACGTGTGTGTGTTAAGTTGCTCAGTCGTGTCTGACTCTGCGACCCTGTGGACTGTATCCCGCCAGACTCCTCTATCCATGGGATTCTCCAGGCGAGAATACACCAGCAAATCCTCAGTTACCAGCCCCTAACCCCTTAGTTCAGGCTCAAAGACCGAGCTGCTTATCAGGAAAAAGGCTGGAAATCCCAATCCAGCCAAGGCTCTCTGGGGCCCTTCAAATGTTCTTCCTCAAGGAGGCCTTCCCAAGTTAGCCCTACTCCGTTCTGACCACCTCTCCACGGCTGCCTCCTCAGCATGGATGCCTTCACAGCACACTAGGCTTATGAGGGTGGCCCTGCTGCCCCCCTGCCATATGATGTGGTGTGTCCATTCTGTGGTCCATGCCCCCTCTCCCCTCTTAAAACAACTGACTAACTGACAGATGGACAGATTGACTGGTTGGCTACCTAGCTGCCCAGGGCTGGTTGACAGATAGATGGGCTGTCTGGCTGTCTGACTGACAGTCTGTCTTGCTGGCTAATAGAGATGGACAGTTGATGGACAAGCTGACTGACAGACAGATGAACTGACTGAGTGACTATGGAAAGACCCCAGAGGGTCCAAAGAAACCAGTACATCAAGCAGAGGGACAATCAAACCGAGAATCCCTCTGCAAGCTTTTGTCAAGACACCTCCAGCAGTCTGTCACCAATGAGACACAGTGAGACAGTGGGAAGCAGAGTGGGGGGAGAAAGGCTAATGAAAACCAGATGTGTTGCTGACCTATCTTGGTGAGGTGACTGGAAGACGGACCTGGCTCCCAGCACCAGTATGGTCCTGGTTGGCACCTTGTGGAAAGGCATAAAGGAGCCAGGAGGGCTGGGCACACGGGGGCCCCTACCACTTAGCATGTGGAACCTCATCTGGACTTGCAGGAAGAGGAGCCGCATCCTTCTCCCTGTCATAGCCTCCATCTAGTTGACATTTAAAAATAATGGACTCCGTCTGGCGTTTTCTGAAAAGCAAGGCCCTCAGTAGGCTCACAGGATTTTGAGCTGGTTCCTATTATGCTCTTTGCAGTTGGAAGTTGCTCCATTTCCCACTCAAACTCTCATGATTTTGCTGACAAGCGGAAGTGTGTTGGGGGGCCACTGTCTCACATTTTTCAGGCTTGGTCATTCCATCTCCTCCGTGTCCATCACTGCTGTCTTCCTGCACTCCTGTGAGGGGCAGTTGTACATTGGAGGAAAGATGGAGTTTCCTTCCTTCCCTCCTTATTAACCTTACCTACAGAAGCCCAGGGATGCAGGCTCAGGCCCTGCAGAAGAAGAAAGTGGGAACCTCACTCCCCTCCAGAGTCTGGCAAAGAGGAACAGGCTGGGCCTGCAAAAGAGAGGGAGTCCCTGCAATCTGGGAGTCCAAGGGAGGGAGGAAATCCCGTTTCCAGACTGCCGATTCCGTGGTCAGTCACACATAATTGCAGTCATAACAAACACATTTGAAGCTCACAGGCCTGTGCTAAACAATGTGATTAATAAGAGAAGACATAAAGCAAATTAGCACACCAGACAAGCAAATTGTTTTCAGGGCAATGGAGCCAACCAGAGGCCAGGCTGCCCTGCTGACTACCTCATTCCCCACCTTCCTTCTGCCCTACCAACTTCTGGTCTTTCCCACTTACTTCTGCCTGGCAAGGGCCAACTGTTACCCACAGTCTAGGCAGAAGGAGGGGCAACAAGAGAAGGGATCAGGCCATGGGCAATTTGCAGTGAGGAGAATTGAAAGGGTGTGGACTGGGAGTCCTGGCTCTGCTATGTATCAGTTCTTTGGTGCTGGTGGGTTAACAGGACACTCATTTCAGCTCAATACAAGGAAGAACTTTCTGGAAGCCCGAACTGACCAGGGAGGGAACTGAACTCTTATACTAGCAGTGTGCAAACAGAACGTGGGTTTAGCTCATTCACTGGGATGTTGTTGAAACGAAATGCTGAATGCTTACTTGCCACCCTCTGGTTCTATAGCTCTGTGGCCTTAGACACATCACTTGACTACTCTGAAACTTGAGTTCCTCATCTGGGAGGAGGGAATATGGAAAGCCCTTTCCACCTCTCTCCCAATGGTAATGTCAGGCTTAAGAGAGATGCTGTATGCACAAGTGCTATGGTAATGACTAGAAAACCTTTAAGGGATGATTCTGGTTATCACTGTATTCTGACCTCAGGTATGGCCTGTGCTGCTGGGGGAGCATCATCCTCCCAGTGCATCCCTTCTGCTTCTGCCAAATTTTCCCTGCTCCCAAGATTCAACTGAGATCCTACCTCCTCATTTTCCCAACCTTAACAACCCAACCTCTCTGTCCTGAGCTGATACAGATGGAGACATTAGTAGAATTCACTTAATATTTAGTTACCTGATGTTTCTCTGACATCACTTTGAACTGTTCTTAAAGCCTTTCTTGGTCCTGTCTCTCTCCCCACCACATCATATTTAGTTCTTCACACATTTTGTTTCCAAAAGCATTAAAAGCAGAAGCTGGATTGCAAGCTCCATAAGGGCCAGGACTGGACCTCATGTGTCCTGAGCAGACTAGGCATTGGATTAGAGTTATGGATGGCACATAATATGGGCTTCCCTGGTGGCTCAGAGGTTAAAGCATCTGCCTGCAATGCAAGAGACCTGGGTTCAATCCCTGACTCAGGAAAATCCCCTGGAGAAGGAAATGGCAACCTACTCCAGTATTTTTGCCTGGAGAATCCCATGGACAGAGGAGCCTGGTGGGCTAGAGTCCACGGGGTTGCAAAGAGTCGGACTGACTGAGTGACTTCACTTCACTTCATACCGCAAATAGTTCTAGCTAACTTCCTCATATGGGAAGGATGCAACTCACAGAATCACCTAGAGGATGGAGATTTAATCACTGAACAAGAAAGTTGAGGTCCAGACAAGATCTTCCCCTGGGAGCAAACTGTTACATGCTGTCACTAACACTCCCACCTCTAGACATTTATCCTTGTGCCAGCAGATTCTCGATTCTACTGTAGTCATCACAAATAATCTCTGGCCATTGGTAGGATTATCTGGCTGTGTTCAGGTCATGTGACTGTGCCTATATCCTTGTGAGGGAGCTAGAAAGAGAACTCTCTTTGGCTTCTGGATTGCTTCCTACCTATACTGACAGTCTCACCCCACCTCACCCCCACCAGAGAAGTGGGGTGTTTAGAAACTAGTCAGTCACTACCACTCACTCTTGCCTAGTGCTACAGCAGTTATTCAGTAGTTGTGAGCTGGATTCAATTTAGGTGTTTACAGAGGTTCTCAGAGTCCTCTCAGGCTACAGTCTATACCACTGTTACATGCCACGCTGCTGTGGTCAGCCACTCAAACTTGCTTCACAGTAAGGTGTCTTAGAGAAACACTTAAGTAGGGCACTTTTGTACAAATCATCCCTGCTCAGCCTCTGTCTGGAATGGCCCACCTTCACCAGGCCTCACATCCTACTTTGTCCTACATTCAACTCTCCAGGCTAAAGTCTTCAGTGTTTATCCTCCTGTGTCCAACTTTACCTCATCTTTTGGTTGTAACACTTTTTCCTGTTTTCCAACCTATGACCTCTCAACAATCAATCCCGACTCTATTCCAGCAACATTGCTCCAGGCTGCCTTTGGTAACATCCCATGTCACACACACCAGATCAAGGGACTGTCCAATTCCAATAGCATGGCTCCATTCCCATCATGATCAGCCTCTCCCCCAGAGTATATTCTCACTTCCACTACCAGAGCACCAGACCTGTTAGGAAAGACATGTGGTGAAGGACGGTATGTAGGGTAGATGGCCAAGAGTGTCTACTCTACTTGAGTCATATATTGCTCATGAAATGATCATCATGTCTCTGTCTCTATTTTTACCTTTATCTGCAGCCTCATTGAATTGGGACCAGGCCCTGAATTTGCTGGAAATCTATTCGAGAGGGTCTTGGAGAAGCCACACAGGAGTGAGTCCTGTGCTGCCCAGCCTAGGGCCCCTTCAGATTGGCTGGGAGCTTTCTTCCTTTCTAAGGTAACCCCCAGGGTGGTGGGGGGAGCAGTTCCTAATCATCATTGTCCTCGGTGTAGCTGCCAGCAATTCCATACTCCTCCTTCTAACTACTGCATCAACCACCAAAACTTGAGTTTGGGCCTAAAATGTAGGCTCAGTTGCTCCAGCCTACGTCTAATCACATAATAGCTTTCACTTCAGTCTCACAATGCCAAGTAATTGTATCGACAGGAATAATTTCAGCAGGTTGTGAGACAGCCAGCTATTCATCAAAGATCTATGTTTCCCTTCCACAGTATAAATTTTTCACTGGGAACCAACTGCCCAGCCAGGGACTACATGAATCTCTGAATGACAACAGGGAGCAGAGTACCCCTGCCCCTGCAGACCACACTGAACTGATGTGAGCTACTAGTACACATTCATTATGTTAAGCCTCTGAGATTTCAGGGTTGGTATTGCAGTGGTCAAATTCCTTAAGCCAGTCATGGCAGCTTGAAGACTGTCTCCTGAAGACTGGCTTTAAGAAGCTCCAGTCAGCAGTTTTGATCACGCTTCGTTCTTTGCAGAGCTTCTAGGCCCCCTTCCCTACTGCCTTATATAAATAGGTGTTTAATCCTGTCCAAAAAAATAGAACTTTGGATCCTCTTTGTCAGGTGGCCAAGAACTTGACATATGCTTCCCCAGCACTTTCTCTCTTTCAAAGGACTTACTCTATAATCAGCCACTAACCATGGCTGAAAGATTTTGTGCTTTCAGTCACATACCCTCTTATAGATGAGACCCTGCAAGCTTTCTAATGTGCCTCCTTGGCATAGTCTCCAAGATATTTCTTGTTTTATTTACTTTTTAAAATTGAAATATAGTTGATTTATAATGCTTCAAGAGTATACTCAGCACTTTCACTGCCGTGGACCCAGGTTTGATCCCTGGTTGGGATCTCACAAGTTGGGCAATACAACCAAAATAGATAAATACAATGTCTCAGGTGTACAGCAAAGTGATCCAGTCATATAAATATATATATTTATATATATACATATATATTCTTTGTCAGATTCCTTTACATTATATATTATTACAAGATACAGAGTTCCCTGTACTATATAGTAGGTCCTTGTTGACTATCTATTTTATATATAGTAGTATGCATCCGTTAATCTCAAATTCCTAATTCATCCCTCCCTCACTTTTCCTTTTGGTAACTGTAATTTGTTTATTGTCTTTTTTTATGTCTGTGAGTCTGTTTCGATTTTGCAAATAACTCAATTTGCATCATTTTTTAAGATTCCATGCATAAGTGATATCATATTTGTCTTTCTCAGTCCAAGACATTTTCTTTATTTTTTTAAAATGTATTTATTTATTTTTGGTATGAATTTATTTTTTATTAAGGATAATTGTTTTACAATATAGTGTTGCTTTCTGCCATACATCAACATGAATCAGCCATAGGTATACATATGTCGTCTCTCTCTTGAACCTCCCTCCAACCTTCTACCCGATTCCACCCCTCTAGGTTGCCACAGAGCACTGGTTTGAGTTCCCTGAGTCATACGGCAAATTTCTTTTTAAAAATATGTATTCTCTAGCACATTTGAGCCATCCTCAAAACCTTTTCTCAGGAGGTGGTCTGCTGCCTCCACCCTTATATCATACCCACCCCCAAACAGGCCAACAAGCTTCAGAGCTTTGGGTACCTAGTAGTATCCACCATAGACTGCTCTATCATCTCTCTCAGGAGCCTGTATCCTACTGGCTCCAATATCTGCTTGGCTCTTCCAACCAATTGTACCATATTCCCTGAGGAGTAGGGAGGGACTCATCTCTCCAGAAGTAAACCAATTGCCTTTATAAATTGTGATTGCGTCTGATGTCCTGAGGGAAATCTTAGGCTTGAACCAGTCTAGAAAAATTCCTAACACAAATAGACTCTTAGCTCCTTAGCATCCACTCCCAAATGTGACCCTCCTCCAAAGACTTTAGTGCGAAGGTCACAGCTGTCTCCACCTCATCTTACTCTTATTCTCCCACACCATTCCTGCCTGGGCTGGATCCACTTTGTCTCCTCAGCCCTGGGCCCATTCTACTAACAATTTAGGGCTCACAGGAGCCATTATTGGATTAAGTTCTTCAATATTCTTTGTTTGGGGGTGCAGCTAGACTCTGATTCACACTTCAAAAATTCTGGACAGGGACTATCCCCTGACTCTCCTGACACACACCATATAACTTCATTATTATACTTTTTAACATCAGAAGAGTGAGCTAGTATAGCCCTTTATTGAGAAGAGAGCAGTCTTACTATTACCTGCTTAATCACAAGCACAGAGTACAGAACAATGTGAAGAATAGGTCTTTACTCACAGCTCTGGTTGCTACTGCAATCTGGAGAGTGCCATCTCTAGGATTAGCTCCTCTGTTTGAGTCATGGCCTTAGGCCTTTGTTCTTCCCTTTCAGGGCCACCCACAAACTTGCCCTCTCTTGGTATCTCAAGGAGCCTTTCTTTTGGGACCCCTTCTCTTTCTGCCCCCTCAAACCCAGGCTCCTTGGCCTTTTTAACTCCTCAAGATGCCATCTCTTCCCCTTCTTTGTCTTACACTTGGGGTATCATTCATACTGTTGTATCTGGCTTGCCCCTGAGTGGAGGTTGACAGGGCTTTGGGCACTTGCAGGTGGAAAGAGAAACAAAGGAAAGCACTTCTCACTGGTCCAGCTTCAGGGTCAAGCAATTAGAAGACAATCAGGCCTTTCACATTGTCAAGAGTGACTGCCTTTTAGCATGTCCCCTGTGTGTAATGCTACCAAGGAATCTTGCATTGATCTTCCCCTTGCAACACAAAATGTCCCCTCTGGTTATCCCAGCCTGATATGTTCAAGGCCCAGGAAAGGTACAGGGGGAAAAAATCCTCCTGAACAACTCCATTCATGGGATATTACTATGGGTTTCTTCTCAACTTCTTCAGACTTCAACTCTGTCCCATTACCCTCATTTATTCCATTCAGTCATTCAGTCATTTCTCAAAACTTTTTGTGCCAGGTCCTTAGCAAGGTGCTAGGGGTACAGAGACAATAGGATGGAGCTCCCCTTCTGGGAGAGACATACAGTGGAAACAGACAAGTATAATATGCTTCAATTGGTGTAATGATAGAAGGAAGCAAAAAGGAGTGGGGACATGGAGAAGGATCACCTAGGGCAGACAAAGAATTTTCCAAAAGAGGGGTGTACCTGAGCTGAGACCATCCAGGCAGAGGTAACAGCTAGAGCAAAGGTGGGGGTGAGGTGGGGCGAGAGCAGTATGTTGCAGTCAAGCAGTTCTGTGTAGTGTCGTGTTCTGGAACAGAAAGTGCTGGGGAGGGGAGTATGGCAAGAGATGAGTCCGGGAATACTGGAAGGAAGCAGAATCAAGAAAATCTTGGGACCAAACTAAGGCAGGTGGAACTTCATCTGACTCCTATAGCCCAAGGGCAGTGGTCAAATATTGAATGAAGAGCATGCTGTCCAACCAGTCAAAACAAGGCAATGACTAATCAGAACAGAGCCTGGCTATAAACTGCCTGCCTGAACCAACAACTGGAGAGAGGAGGAGTCTTACCAAAGCTTTAGCTCCACTTTTGACCCCAATATTTGCCTAACTCTGTGGTGGGGGAAGAGATCTGATAATAACTGAGATTAAATTTCCCAAGAGTCCAGGAGGTGAGAATAAAAGTCAGATTTGGATTGATTTAATGAAAATAAGGAAATTGGCTATTTCTTGCACACCTGTACTTGCCAGTATAACAGAGTAAGGCAGCTACTAAAAAGAGTTATCCTGGGCCTGGAGTCCTCAGGTGCTCACCTGTGGCTGTGGAGGAGGGGCAAGGGAAGAAAAGACAGTTTCTCTGGATTTGCCTAGCATGGGCTTCCCTGGTGGCTCAGCTGCTAAAGAATCCACTTGCAATGTGGGAGACCTGGGTTCAATCCCTGGGTTGGGAAGATCCCCTAGAAAGGGGAAAGGCTTACCCACTCCAGTATTCTGGCCTGGAGAATTCCATGGAATGCAATGGCAGAGTCGGACAAGACTGAGCAACTTTCACTTTCAGTTTGCCTAGTGTAGTTAGCTTGAGGTGAGCTAAAACTTCTGGGGAAACCCTCTTCCTTTAGTACATCATTCAATTAAATAATCGGAGTGCCCTCTGGTGGGCTGCGGGGGCCCCAGGGCTGAAGAAACCTGAAATCCGCAGATCGGTGTGCCTGTTGCTGTTGCTAGACGAGTGGAGTGTGATAGCCCTCTGAGTTCCCCTGAGTCTGACCCACTGCAGCTGGCTTCACAACGGAGCCAGATGGGATGGGCCAGTGGCAGAGGCAGATGGTCATAATTACTGCAGATATGAGCTGTGGGATGGACTGCTCTGAGTCGAGGATCTGTGGGGAGGTGGGTGGGTGGCTGGTCCTTCTTGTGAGAGGTGGAATCCCTGAGGTTGCCTCTGGTGTCCTGTTACACCCTCTGGCTGTCTTCACACTTGGACTTAGCTGTACAAAAGGGCATTTGCACATTTTTTGAAGCTCCTTCTCGAGTGTGGCCACCACATAGGTGGTACCCAATCAGAGATGCCAATGCTAGAGAAGCGGCTGAAAGCAAAAGAGTGTTGAGATCAGTTACCACTTCCTTAGCTCTGCAAACTTGGGCAAGGTGCTTAACCTCCCCATGTCTCAGAGTCCTTGTATGCAAAATGGGGCTACCTATCTCAGGTTATGTTGTGGGGGATTAGAGAGATAATAGGCATAAGAGTTTAGCACGGTGGCTGGTACATAGTAAGCACCCAATCAGTAGTAGCTGCTGTTACAAGGGAGCCTGTAGTAGGGAAGGGAAGGGCCATTTTTGCTGAGAGATTGTCTGACAAGTGTGGCATAATGGCTAGAGAGGAATGGGTCAGAGTTCTTTGTATGGCCTTTGTCCCTGTGGAGTTCTGGGGCTTGAGCTATCTGTAGTGGTCCTTCTGGTTGCCCAGGCATAGCTTTGCTCTTTCCCTTGGCCTTGTCTCTGATGAGAGAGTGCCATACCTTAGGCATCTTGCTTGATGTCCTGACAAGCCAGGATGAATAGGCTTCATGCGTCCACCAGACTGGCGTGGTGGCATGGGTGGAGGTGCTGGCTACAATCTTGCCTGGGGCCATGCAGTGATGCTCAGGTGATGCTTTCAGTCACTTCTAGGACTGTGGTGACTGGTCTTGGAACTCTGTCAGTGCCCAGTGAGCCTAGGGACGGGCCTGCATCTGGTGCTGAGGGGCTTGTAAACTGCAGCCAGGCCCCAGCCCAGTGATGTTTCTCAGGACCTGAAATGGGAAATCACTGGTGAACTCTGTGTCCCCAGGCTGATGGTGGTCAGTCAGTAGTTCCGGCTTCCCCCCATCATTAGAATCTGACAGCAGAATCCCTAGGAATGCAGGCCTGTTCTCAGGCAGTCCACAACTGCTCCGGGCTGTGCTGGTTGCTGCTCAAATCCACAGACTTCCAAAGTCCTACCAAGGGCCTTCTCAGTCATGAACTCTTCCCTCTGCTGAGTCATCAGAACGTTAGCCCTAATGACAGCAATGCATTTATCAAGCACATCCTGCGGAGGCAGAACAGCCTTGTGAAGAAGTGAGCTTTAACGTTAGCTAGGCCTGAAGTCAAATCCAGACACTGACAATCTTTTCAACACCTTTATTGAGATGTAATTCACATATCATGTAATTCATATGTTAAAATATGGAATAAAATGGCTTTTAGTCTGTAAGTAGAACTGTCCAACAATCAATTTTAGAACATTTTCATTACCTCAAAAAGAAACTATTAGCAACCATTCCTCATTCCCCAACCCTTGTGAAAGAACACCAGACCAAATAGTAGTTAAAGCAGTAAAAGCAGATTTTATTCAGGAACTATTGCAAGAGGGGAAACCAGATCTCAACATAGAACTGGGCTCAATTCCAAATATAGCAAGGACAAGTGGGGATTTATAGCTAAGGAACTGGTTGGGGGTGGGGGCTGATGAATGGAAAATTACTAAAAGGAGATGTCACCTGTAAGGAGATTCTTGTTAAACTGATCTAACAGGATTCTTATTGAAGGTAAGCTGGGGTAATCAGATATCACCTGGGGGATAATGGAGGCTATGGAATTTGATATCAAGGGTGATCAGATATTCTGAAAATTCTGAAAGAGTTGGGAATACCAGACCACCTGACCTGCCTCCTGAGAAATCTGTGTGCAGGTCAAGAAGCAACAGTTAGAACTGGACATGGAAAAAGGAACTGGTTCCAAATCAGGAAAGGAGTACATCAAGGCTGTATATTGTCACCCTGCTTGTTTTACTTATATGCAGAGTACATCATGAGAAACGCTGGGCTGGAGGAAGCACAAGCTGGAATCAAGATTGCTGGGAGAAATATCAATAACCTCAGATATGCAGATGACACCACCCTTATGGCAGAAAGTGAAGAAGAACTAAAGAGCCTTTTGATGAAAGTGAAAGAGGAGAGTGAAAAAGTTGGCTTAAAGCTCAACATTCAACTAAGATCATGGCATCCAGTCCCATCATTTCATGGCAAATAGATGGGGAAACAGTGGCTGACTTTATTTTTCTGGGCTCCAAAATCACTGCAGATGGTGACTGCAGCCATGAAATTAAAAGACGCTTACTCCTTGGAAAGAAAGTTATGGCCGACCTAGACAGCTTATTAAAAAGCAGAGACATTACTTCGCCAACAAAAGTCCGTCTAGTCAAGGCTATGGTTTTTCTAGTCGCCATGTATGGATGTGAAAGTTGGGCTATAAAGAAAGCTGAGCACCGAAGAATTGATGCTTTTGAACTGTGGTGTTGGAGAAGACTCTTGAGAGTCCCTTGGATTGCAAGGAGATCCAACCAGTCCATCTTAAAGGAGATCAGCCCTGAGTGTTCATTGGAGAGACTGATGCTGAAGCTGAAACTCCAATACTTTGGCCACCCGATGTGAAGAACTGACTCATTGGAAAAGACCCTGATGATGGGAAAAATTGAAGGCTGGAGGAGAAGGGGACGACAGAAGATGAGATGGTTGGATGGTGTAACCAACTCAATGGACATGAGTTTGGGTAAACTCTGGGAGTTGGTGATGGACAGGGAGGCCTGGTGTGTTGCAGTCCATGAGGTCTCAAAGAGTCAGACACAACTGAGCAACTGAACTGAACTGTGATCAGATATTAAGATTGGGAGATTCTTGCTAAAACTAAGTTATGAAGGCCTGAGTACAAGGCCAAAGGACAAGACCTGGTCAAGAAAAGGACTTGGAGGAACCTGATTAAAGTTTGGCCAAGGAGAAAGTCCTTGCCACCCCTCCAGCTCCTGATAACAACCTATCTGTGTTCTGTCTCTGGATTTGCCTATCCTATTAAATTTCATATAAATGGAATCATACAACATATGGCTTCTTAGCTTAATGTTTTCCAGGTTCGTCCATGTTGTAGCATCTATCAGTATTTTGTTCTGACTGTAAAATAATAATCTACTGCATGAATATTCTGTAATTTATGTACCTATTTTTTAGCTACTGGGCATTTTTATTGTTTCCACTTTTGGCTATTACTAATACTGCTGTGTGAACATCTGTAGACAAGTGTACAAGTTTTCTGTGGACATGTTTTCATTTGCTAGGAGTGAAATTTCTGGGTTATATGGTAACTTAAACTATTTGAGAGACCACCAGACAGTTTCCCACAGTGGTGGCACCAGTTTACATTCCAACCAGCAGTTAGACTCTTATTTCATTTTCTCCATATCCTCACCAACACTAGTTGTTATTTTTCTTTTTGATTATAACAATCCTAGTGGGTATTTCATTGTGCTTTTGATATACATTTCCATGATGGCTAACATGTTGAACATCTTTTCATGTGCTTATTGACCATCTGTGACTCTTCTTTGGAGAAATGTTTATTCAATTCCTTTGCCAGATTTTTAATTGGGTTATTTATTTTTTTATTATTTCTTTGTAAGGGCTCACTATATAGTCTAGATATAAATCCCTTATCAGATTTGCAAATATTTTCTCCCATTCTGTGTGCTATCCTTTCACTTTCTTGCTGGTACACTTTGAATCAAAACAGTTTTTAATTTTTATGAAGTCTAACTTATCTGTGTTTTATTTTGCCACTTGTGCTTTTGGTATCATTTCTAAGGCTATGAAGATTAACTCTTAGGTTTCCCTCTAACAGTTTTATACTTTTTGCTTTTACATTCGGGTCTATGATGCATTTGGAGTTAACTTGTGTGTATGCTGTGAGGTAGGGGTTCAACTTCATTCTTTTGCATGTGGATTTCCAGTTGTTCCAGCATTATTTGTTAAAAACATTATTCTTTCCCCCATTGAATAGTATTGACACTCTTCTTGAAAATCAGTTTACCCTAAATGCAAGAGTTAATTTCTGACTTCTCAATTCTATCCCATTGAGCTCAATGTCTATTCTAATGTTAGTACAACACTGCCATGATTATTGTAGCTTTGTAGTAAGTTTTGAAATCAGGAAGTGTGAGTTCTCCAACTTTTTTCTTCCAGTTTAAGATTCACTACTCTGGGTCCCTTGTACTTCCATATGATTGTAAGGATAAGCTTGTCTAATTCTGCAACAAAAAAAAAAACCTAGTTGAGATTTTGGTAGGGATTGGGTAGGATCTGTGGATTAATTCAGAAGTATTATCATCATAATATCAAAATTTCCAATTCTTGAACATTGATGTCATTCAATCTTTTTAGGTCTTCTATTCATTTCAGCAGTGTTTTACAGTTTTCAGTGTACAAGTCTTATACCTCTTTTGTTAAATTTATACCTAAGGATTCATATAGTTATAATCAGAATTTTCTTAATTTCTTTTCAGGTTGCAAGTTTATAGAAATACAATTAATTTTTGTATATTGACCTTGTATTCTGCAACTTGGCAGAACTTATTTGTTAACTCTAACAGATTTGTGTGTGTCTATGTGTGTGAGTATTTCATAGGATTTCCTTACAAAGAGGATCATGTCATCTGTAAATAAAGTTTTAATTCTTTTTTCTAAATTGGATGCCTTTTAGTTGATTTTTCTTGCATTATTTTCTTGGCTTAAACTTCCAGTACAATGTTGAATAGAAGTGGTAAAAATAGACATCCTTGGTTTGTTCTTGATCTTAGGAGAACTTTTGATGTGGGCTTTTCATATATATCCTTTATCAGATTGGGGAAGCCCCCTCCTATTCCTGGTTTGTTTCATGTTTTTATCATGAAAGGGTGTTGGATTTTTGCCAAATACTATCTCTACATCTATGAGATAATCATGTGAATTCTTTTTCTTTATTATATTTATATGGTATATTACATTGATCAGTTTTCATATGTTGAACCAACCTTGAATTCTTGATATAAATCCCACTGGATCATTGTGGATAATCCATTTTAAATGCTGCCAAATTATATTTATCATTATTTTGTTGAGAACTGTTATGGTTGTATTCACTGAGAGATATTGGTCTGTAATATTCTTTTTTTGTGGTGCCTTTGTCTGACTTTGTTATCAGGACAGTACTGTTGCCAAAGAATGAGTTGGGAAATGTTCTCTACTCTATTTTTTGGAAAAATCTGCAAAGGATTGATATTATTTCCTCTTTAAACATTTGGTAGAATTCACCAGTGAAACCATTTTGGCCTAGTCTTTTCTTTGTGGGTAGTTGCTGTTGTTGTCTTTAATTCATTCTCTTTATTTTTACAGTTCTTTTCAGATTATCAACTTCTTCCTAGGTATATTTCAGTAGTTTGTATCTTTCTAGGAAATTGCCCATTTCATCAAAGTTGTCTTGTTTGTTTGCATACAGTTATCTGTAGTATCTCTTTGTAATTCATGTATATATAAAAGATTAGTAGTGATGTCTCCTCTTTCTTTCCTGATTTTAGTAATTTGAGTCCTCTCTGTTTATTTCTTAACCTTGCCAAAAGTTTGCTGATTTTCTTTATCTTTTCAAAGAACTAACTTTTGGTTTCATTGCTTTCCTCTATAGTTTTTCTACTTTCTGTTTTATTATTTCCATTCGAATCTTTATTATTCCCTTCCTTCTTTTTGTTTTTAGTTTGCTCTTCTTTTTTCCAGCGAAACACTGCCAATTTTCTTTCTGTGTCATCCTGGGTAAGAAATTTTATCTCTCAAAGCCTTAGTTCCTCATTTGTAAAATGCTAGGGCCTACCATAGAGAATTGTTGAAAGGATGAAATGAGATAATGGGGTTCAGGCTTAGTACAGAGCCTGAACACAAAGTCAGTGTTTAATAAGTGGTAATTCCTGTTACTTTTTTGCTCCAGATCCTGGACTTAGCACTTTATTTTATCTATGCAACACTGCAATTATGATCCATCATGTCTTGCAAGAATAAAATTAGTTATAGGATTAAAAAAGAAATCTTTTACTTATGGCCAACCCAAACACATTTGAAATCTAGAAAATGATGTAAACCATTTCTCCACTGTAGCCAGCTAATAGTCATTTAGTCCACAGAGTTTGCCTCAGGTTGGTACCTAGAAGGCTTTCATCCCTCAGTGCCCCTCTTTCTTTCCTCTGTTACTCCTTTACCCCCACTTACACCCCCATGGCCTGGCCCTCTTCTTCTACCACTTGCTGTGGTCAAAGATAGCAAGATCTGTTGGCTCCATGTGGCCAAGACCAGCAGGAAAGGCTCTTGGCTCTGAGAGAAGAGGGGACCTTTGCATTGTTCAGATGAAGTACCTCTGGACCAACATGACTCCTCTTGTTAAAAAAAAACAAAAAACAGTACATTATTGTGGTAAATGGTCTCCTCGTCATCTGAGATGAAGTTGGGGAGAAATATTTGGAGTGACTTATGATGGAAGAGACCCCCTCTTTTCTCACCAGGAGTAAGGATGATGAGGAACTAGCATCCTAGTGGAACCCTTTGGTAGTGGTAGTGGTTTAGTCACTAAGTCGTGTCCAACTCTTCCGACCCCACGGACTGTAGCCCGTCAGGCTCCTCTGTCCCTGGGATTCTCCAGGCAAGAATACTGGAGTGGGTTGCCATGTCCTCTCCAGTGGAACCTTTTGTGCCCTTGCAAAGAAGAGTACTGCCACCTGCTTCAGTGAGTTAAGAGAGTCTGGGGCAGCAGTAGACATCAGGAGTCTCAGTACATGAGGCAGTAGCTAGTCACATGAGACGGATCTTTGGCACTGTTAGCTAACTTCAGGTTAGTCATCATGTTGGATTTCCCAACATTGCTCTGAGGAGGACTGTCCCTGGATTCTCCAGTTACACATTAAGACCATTCTCTTCTGAAGAACACTAATTGCATTCTTGTCACAGAAACATCTCCCAGTTCAAACTCTGAAGTTACTGGAAACTGTTCTGTGGGAGGAGGCCTGCTAATTCCTGGTGCTTTAGAAAGAGTTACTGACCCCTATCAAAGACAAAAGATCCTCCTGGAAATTTTTCCCACCACTTCACTATCTTCCCCCACATTCTCCTTTTTTGAGCAGCTTCGAGAAAAACACAGTAACCTGATAATCATTATTATTGCTCTGATTTGGGATTATCTCCTGTCCTAATTACTTCTCTGATGGGTAAAGTCTGTTATGACGCATTAAGTCTGTGATTCTCAAAGTGTGGTCCCTAGGCCAGCAGTATCAGCATTCACCTGGAAGCTTGCTGGAAATGCAAGTTCTTGGCCTCACCCCAGACCTACTCAATCAGGAATTCTGGCATGGGCCTTAGCCATCTGTGTTTTAACAATTCCTCCAGGCAATGCTGATACTGCTTGAGTTTTTAAAATCATTGCATAATGAGTCCAGCTTCCGTTCCCTCTTCCAGCTGCACTTTGTAAGGTGGTAAGCATTCTAACCAGTTCACTACTCAATACAGATTTGCTGTCCAGCAATACAGTAGCTTTTACATGTTGTAGCAAAACCTGATCTCTGAGCAGTCATTTGGGTGCCTTCCACAGGTGCTTCAGTGGTTTTTCTTTATGTCTGGGGTACTGTGTTGCCACCATCACCTGCCCATCAGCAGATGGGGACATGCTTCTTAGCTTATCTGGAAACAGGGCCCTTATCCACCCATCTGGGCCCTTGCCACTGATCCCAAACAGGTGTTAATGGTCAGATAGGGCTCCCTTACAAATATCAGGAAGGCAGGTAGGAAACTGGGAGCATCCTCCTTGTAACATTATATGCATAGACTCAAAAGCCCAGGTACTCATTCTACCTGTTTCTGTTTTGGCCAGAGGGACCCCTCCATGTTTATTAAAGTTCTTTAAATTTCAATTCAGGGAATTTTTGGATAATGACAGGAGTACTTATCACTTTTTAATTCCTGCCAATTGAAATAATTTCCATTGCAACCATCTCTCAAACTCTCTCATGGGTAGAATGCATCCAAGCAAAAATGCCTCCCAGCACACCTGTGCCATCATGGATGCCCTCCGATTCCAGGTAAGGCTCACCAGGCATGGCAAGTGGCAATACACCATATGTTGCCCAGGCAACAACCATCTATTCTAAAGGAAAAGATTAATTCATTCTAGGGATTTGGTAGCTGATTTATTTTCTTATAGGTTACTCACAAAGGCAATGGTTTTACTGAATACTTGAGACACAGTTATCACATCTTGCCTGAATTTCCTCAGTTATTTTAGATCAAAGAAACTTCATTAGCTCTATATCCATTCCTTCCCCAAATTGTTCAGTGTTCTACATTGCCCATGCATCATAGGGTCATATTCCTGAGGTCTTTCCACCCACCTCAATGGCATGTTCAGGGCCACTGTAGCACCTTATGCAATATTCTGCTCATTAGAGAATATGCCTTTCCTAACACTCATGCTTTGGGAGATAGCTTTTACAATCCCCACCAGAAGGGCTTATTCTCTTATACTTCCTCTACAGCCTGAAGTTCCAAATTGTACCACTAAAATGTGTCCTTTTCCATCAAGGGAAATGAAACTTGCTTAAATCAACAGAATTCATATCTGTTCTGGACACAGATTACAAGAGTAACTTAAGTTTGAACTCATGCCCTTCTTGTTTAGAGAGAGACCACTTTTTAAATCAATCATGTGTGGACTTCACAGGAGAAAGTCCCTACATCTCTGTTACTTATCAGTTGATAATGAATACTGCTAAGGCAGCCACCCAATAACATTCAATGTAGCACTGTTAAGAACATAAATTAGAGAACTGATATCCAGATTTGGAAGAGTAATAATTTGTCCATGATATTTTACTTCAAGCTGAAAACTTGAATTTCTCTAGTTACTGGAGTTGTATGCTTGGTCCATCCATTTTTAAACCTTCCTGTTTAGTGATAAATATATTTATGGCTATAATTTTTTCTGAGTACAACTTTGGCTGATTCCCACAGATTTTGATGTCTCCAAATAATTTTCAATTTTCATTTTCATTTTCTCCTTAACTGTCGAATTATTTGGAATATTTTTGAATATACTAATGTATGAATATTTATCTTTCTATTATTGATCTTTAATTGCATTATAATCAGTACATATGGTCAGTATAACATAATTTTTTAATTATCAAGATAGTCAATTTGTATAAAAACTCCACATGCATCTGAAAAAATGTGTATTTTTAACTGCTAGGTGCAAAGTTTTATATCTATACCTACTATTTGCATCATCAAGCATGTTAGTATTGTTAACACCTCTATATTCCTAATGTTTTATCTGGTTATCTTTCCATTTCTAAGAGTGGTGTGGTAAAGTCTCCTGCTTTAATTATGGAATTGCCAACACTTCTTCGTAATTTTTATCTTATATATTTTGGTACTACTTTTAAGGTGCATATTATTATTATGTGTCTATCTTTCTGGAGAATGTTTCTTTGAATCAACATGAAATTTCCCTTTTTGTCCCTTTTAATGCTATTTCATCTGCTAATAACAATGTTTACTTTCTTTCTATTAGTTATTTCTCTAGCATATCATTTTTTATTCCTTTATATTTTCAACCTTCCTTTGTCATTTTATTTTAGCTATTATTTTTTCTTTTATACCCAAGCTAGAAGCTCTGTGATTTAACAGGTGAATTCAGCCTTTTCACATATCTATTTTTACTACTGATGTGTTTGGGCTTAAATCTGCTTAATTTGTGTTTTTTATTTACCTTGTTTCTGCTTTTTTTTCTGAACTGAAGAAAAGGTTTTCTTTTCTCATCATTTTCTCTACCAATTTGAACCTAAACATTTGAAAAGAAGGAAGGAAGCTCAGAGAAGTATTTAATTCAAGGTCACACACTTAAAGTGTGACTTGGTGACTTTTAAGTGACTTTGCCAAGCTTAAAGCCCAGTTTTAATTGACTCCAAAGCCTACTCTCTCAGGTCTTTTCTGGAATGAGGCAGGGTATAAATAAACAAACTTAAAATCTGGGACTCTTTCTGAGACTTCCCTAAGACTCTGTGCTTCCACAGCTGAAACCCCCGGTTGGGGAACTGAGATCCTTCTTGCCCCACAGACAAAAGAAAATCTGGGCTCTTTCTAATTCAGATAATAGCTAACCGTTATTGAGAGCTTACTATGTGAGAGGGGCTTCCCTGATAGTTCAGTTGGTAAAGAATCCTCCTGCAGTGCAGGAAACCCTGGTTCGACCCTGGGTTGGGAAGACCCACCAGAGAAGGAATAGGCTACCCACTCCAGTGTTCTTAAGCTTCCCTTGTGGCTCAGCTAGTAAAGAATCCACCTGCCTGGGTTTGATCCCTGGGTTTGGAAGATTCCCTGGAGAAGGGAAAGGCTACCCATTCCAGTATTCTGGCCTGGAGAATTCCATGGACAGTATTCCATGGAATACTGAACTGAACTGAACCATACCACTCCAATATATAAATCCCACCAATGTTTGTGGTTATATTAAAAAATAGTCATCTTTTAAAGTTATATATAAAGTATTTATGGATTAAAGGATATGTTATCTGGACTATGATTATTAATTCAATGTGTATGGGAAGAGTGACGGGTACAAATGAAACGAGATTGGTCATATGTTAATTCTTGAAGCTGGGTGGTATTAGAGCCATGGGCTCTAATTCAGATAATAATAGCTAACCATGATTGAGAGCTTACTATGTGCCAGACACTATTTCAAAGAACTTCCCACTTTAGATATCTCATTGTTACCAATTTGAACAGAGAGTAAGCACAACGTACCTGTGAGTTATACTGGGCAAGACTCTTCCCTGCCCAGTATTAGAGGAATCTATCTCTTCTACATGGACATAGCAGCAAAGGTGAGCACTCATCTTCCCAAGCATGCTAGGTGATCCACTAATCTCCTTCTGGGGAGTCATTCATTTTTTCATTTAACCAAAATTCACTGAATACCTCAGTGTACTATGTACTAGCTTCTGCCCTCTTGGAGCTTACAGTTTAGTGAGGAAGGCAGATAATAAACAAGAAAAAAGGTTAAGTTTTCAGGTAGTGGTAAGTTTTATAAGAAAATAGAATAGAGTGGTCAGAGGGTGGGAGCTACTTTAGATGGTATAGTCAGGTAAGACTATCTATGTGAGGAGACCTGTCTATATTTAGAGGGGGCTCTAAATAGTGCACTTATGTGTCTCACTATAATAAAAGATTTTCAGAGAAGGCTTCTCTAAGGAAGAGATATTGAATCTGAGAAGCTGAATAATGAAAAGGAACAAATCATGTAGCCATGGGGGCAGGCATTCCAGGTAGAAAGAACATGTCTTGAGGTGGATGTTGGTGTGTTTAAGGCAAAGCAAGAAGGCTCATATGGCTAAAGGAAAGTAGACAGACAGGGAAGTGGTGGGAGATAATGTCAGAGAGGTGGTTAGCAGTAAGATTAAGTAGGGCTTCTTAGGCCATGGTTACGAGTTGATTTTGTTCTAAGAATAGTAGGAGCTTTTAGAGGGTTTTGTTGCTGCTGCTACTGTTTTGCTTTTGTTGTTTTATTTTGCTTCTAATCATGGAATTTTTCAAACATATAACAAATTAAAAAGAATCATATGATGAACCTCCATGGACCTACCACCCAGCTTTAAGAATTAACGTATGACCAATCTCGTTTCATTTGTACCCACCACTCCTCCCACACACATTGAATTGATAATCATAATCCAGGTAACATATCCTTTAATCCATAAATACTTTATATATAACTTCAAAAGATGACTATTTTTTAATATAACCACAAACATTGGTGGGATTTACATATTGGAGTGGTATGGTTCAGTTCAGTTCAGTCTCTCAATTGTGTCCAACCCTTTGTGACCCCATGGACTGCAGCACGCCAGGCCTCCCTGTCCATCACCAACTCCCAGAGTTTACTCAAACTCATGTCCGTTGAGTCGGTGATGCCATCCAACCATCTCATCCTCTGTCATCCCCTTCTCCTCTTGCCTTCAATCTTTCCCAGCATCAGGGTCTTTTCCAATGAGTCAGTTCTTCTCATCAGGTGGCCAAAGTATTTGAGTTTCAGCTTCAACATCGGTCCTTCCAATGAATATTCAGGACTGATTTCCTTTAGGATTGACTGGTTGGATTTTCTTGTTGTCCAAGGGACTCTCAAGAGTCTTCTCCAACACCACAATTCAAAAGCATCAATTCTTCAGCACTCAGCTTTCTTTATAGTCCAACTCTCACATTCATACATGACTACTGGAAAAACCATAGTCTTGACCTTTGTTGGCAAAGTAATGTCTCTGCTTTTTAATATGCTGTCTAGGTTGGTCATAACTTTTCTTCCAAGGAGCAAGCATCTTTTAATTTCATGGCTGCAATCACCATCTGCAGTGATTTTGGAGCCAAAAAAAATAGTCTGCCACTGTTTCCACTGTTTCCCCATCTATTTGCCATGAAGTGATGGGACCGGATGCCATGATCTTAGTTTTCTGAATGTTGAGTTTCAAGCCAACCTTTCACTCTCCTCTTTCACTTTCATCAAGAAGCTCTTTAGTTCCTCTTCTCTTTCTGTCATAAGGGTGGTATCATCTGCATATCTGAGGTTATTGATATTTCTCCCAGAAATCTTGATTCCAACTTGTGCTTCATCTAACCCTGAATTTCTCATGATGTACTCTATATATGTTAAATAAGCAGGGTGACAATATACAGCCTTGACATACTCCTTTCCCAATTTGGAACCAGTCTGTTATTCCATGTCCAGTTCTAACTGTTGCTTCTTGACCTGCACACAGATTTCTCAGGAGGCAGGTCTGGTGGTCTGGTATTCCCATCTCTTGAAGAATTCTCCACAGTCTGCTGTGATCCAAACAGTCAAAGGCTTTGGCATAGTCAATAAAGCAGAATTAGATGTTTTTTGGAACTCTCTTGCTTTTTTGATGATCCAGTGGATGTTGGCAATATGATCTCTGGTTCCTGTGCCTTTTCTAAATCCAAGTTGAACATCTGGAAGTTCATGGTTCACGTACTGTTGAAGCCTGGCTTGGAGAATTTTGAACATTACTTTGCTAGCATGTGAGATGAATGAGATCAGGATCTAAAAATATTTGCACCCTGAGCATGTCCTGGCCCTCTAATTACAGGCTTCACTCTTTGATTCCTCAAACCACCATCATAATCACAGACCACATAGGAAAACCTAACAGAACTTCCATGTGATACAGCAGGAAACTATACCAGACCTACAGCAAATACCAGCCAAAGCTTGGCGTGTGGGAGGCAGCAAATCTATTTAAAAAATTAGAGATGGTCTTCTATAGCACTGGATTAGATACAACTTCTTGAAAAGCATCCATTGTGCAAGTACCTCATCTAGGCATATCTTCTGGCACTAGGCTGTGCCTACTACATTTTCAGAGATACTCTTTTTAATGATGTATGATGAATAAGGCTGTAGTAGTCCAAGATGGGGGCCAAAGAAGACCTTCCCTAATCCCCTGAAAGGTTATGCTTCTGTGGAAGTCCTGAGTAAGACCTTAACCGTTCTTAAGAAACCTCAACAAAGAAGGACAGTTTGGCTGGAAAGTAGTAGCTATAAATTTTTAAGTGTGCCCTGCAACTCCAAATATCCTCCATGGTTCACAGGTCCAGCATTCTAGAAATTAGGACAATGTGATTGGCATTTTCTTACTCTCCCTCCCCTATCTTGAACATCTTTTTCTAGATTGGTCTAGAGATGGACCATGTGAACCGTTCAAAGTTGGTTTGACAATTCTATCTACAATCCTCCTATCCACAGAATAATAGCTCAGAATACTAATGGGAGGCAGGAATGAGAGTGTGCTAAGGTATCATGGAGGTTGTATACCACATTTGGTCTAAGAGGGCATGGAGTTATATTCTGCCTTGTTATTGAGGTTTTTAATCCATTCACATTTAATTTTATGATTGATGTGGTAGAATTCGTGTCTGTTATTTTGGTATTTGTTTTCTATATGTCTTATTTCTTTCTTGTTTCTCTGTTCTTCCATTACTGCCTTCTTTTGTATTAAATACATATTCCCTGGTGCTCAGACTGTAAAGAATCCGCCTGCCAGTGCAGGAGACCTGGATTCAATCCTTGGGCTGGGAAGATCCCCTGGAGCAGGGAATGGCAACCCATTCCAGTATTCTTGCCTGGAGAATTCCATGGACAGAGGAGCCTGGCGGGCTATATAGTTCATGGGGTCACAAAGAGTCAGACACGACTGAGCGACTTTCACTTTTCACATTCACATATTTCTTAGTCTACCATTAAATTTCCTTTGCTGTTATTGTTTATTATATTTTTAAGCAATTTTCTTAATGATTGCTCTGAGAATTACAATGTTTGTCTTAAAATAATCTGGCTCAGATTAATACTAACTTAATTCCAATAAGGACTTCCCTGGTGGCTCAGACGATAAAGCGTCTGCCTACAATGTGGGAGACCCAGGTTCGATCCCTGGGTCAGGAAGATCCTCTGGAGAAGGAAATGGCAGCCCACTCCAGTACTCTTGCCTGTAAAATCCCATGGACAGAGGAGCATGGTAGGCTACAGTCCATGGGGTTGCAAAGAGTCGGACACGACTGAGCGACTTCACTTTCACTTTAATTCCAACAGTATATAAAAACTATATATTCTAATAGAGCTCCCTCTACCCTCCCTCTTTTGTGCTATTATTGTTGTTCCTCTACATAGACTGTAATGCCATTAACATGGGTTTGTAATTATTGGTGTATGTGTGCACCTTTTAAATTAGGAGGAAAAAAGAGTAAAACTATTTTACATTGCCTTTAAATGTACCTATGTAGTTAACTTTGTCAGCACACTATTTCTTTGTATGGATTCAAGTTACCATCTAATGTTCTTTCTTTTCAGCCTGAAGGACTCTCTTTAGTGTTTCTCGTAGTATATATCTACTGGTAACAAATTCTCTTGATCCTTGTTTATCTGGGAATATATTTCATCCTTGAGTGATAGTTCTTTCAGATGTAGAATTCTTGACTGACCTGTCCTTTTCTTTCAACATTTTGAATATGCCATTACACTGTCTTCTGACTGCCTTTGTTTCTGATGAAAAGTAAGGGATTTCTTGTATGTGATAAGTTACTTTTCTCTTGTAGCTTTTAAGGCTTTCTCTTTTTCTTTGGTTTTCATCATTGTGACTGAGACGTAGATATTTTTCTGTCTGGTAAGAAATCATTCTCCTACTTTACCTTCATTATTTAGACATGGTTTTCTTTACTTCTTTGAATATATTTCTATTACCTGATTTAAAGTCTTGATCTAGTTAGTCCAATGTCCAGGTTTCCTCATGGACAGTTTCTAATAACTGCTCTCTTTTTTGAATATGTGCCATACTTTCCTGTCTCTTTGCATGTCTAATAATTTTTTAAAATCAGACATTTAAAGTAATATATAATAACAATTCTAATATTAGATTCAGTTCAGTTCAGTTCAGTCGCTCAGTCATGTCCAACTCTTTGCAACCCCATGGACTGCAACACGCCAGGCCTCCCTGTCCATCACCAACTCCCGGAGCCAACCCAAACTCATGTCCATTGAGTCGGTGATGCCATCCAACCATCTCAACCTCTGTCATCCCCTTCTCCTGCTGTGCTCAATCTTTCCCAGCATCAGGGTCTTTTCAAATGAGTCAGCTCTTCGCATCAGGTGGCCAAAGTATTGGAGTTTCAGCTTCAACATCAGTCCTTCCAGTGAACACCTAGGACTGATCTCCTTTAGGAAGTATTAGATTACGCTCCCCCAAGATTTATTATTGCTGTGTTTTTGTTGTTATTGTTGGGGAGTTGTTGTTGATACTGCTCATTTGTTCAGTGACTTTCCTGGGTTAATTCTGTAGATTTTCTATTCCCTGTGTTCTGGAGCCACTAAGTTCTCAGATAGATTCTTTTAATTTTTGTTTTTATTTTTAAGGCTGGTTTCCTAGTGATCACACCAGCTATAGCTCTCTTCAGTTTCAAAAGTTGTTCTCTTCCCCCTCTTTCCTTCAGGCCTACAGTTGATAATACTTTCTTGTTATTTCTAGTCTCTGGGAGCTGTAGCTATGTGAGAGAGACTTCCTGCCAGGAGCTGCAGCATAATAAAGCCATTGCTGAACCATGGCTTACCTGGGAGGAGGCTGGGGAAATAAATAGCCTGATTCCCTTGCCCTCCTGTCCTTTAATCTCTCGCCACTGCCTCTAACTGGCCAAACCCCCAAAACCAGAAAGCAACATATCCTTGATGATGAAGTCAATAGTAGTCAGCCTCCAGATATACAGAGCAAGGTGGAAAAGGATAATCTGATGTATAAAACGTAGGTGTTTTTTTATTCACCTCAGCCAGCATTCTGGCACCTTTCAATATGTATACTTTGTCTTTCTTGAGCTAAGAAAATATTTCTTTTGTTATTTCTTTGAATAGTTTGGTCTCCCCTAGAAATTATATTAGATGATTATTAGAACTTATGGATCTATTATTCCTATGTCTTTATTTTTCTTTCACATTTTCCATTTCCCTGTTTTTGGGGGCTGCATTCTAGTAAAAATTTTTGGCTCCATCTTCCAGATCATCAATTAACTCTTCATCTATGCTTATTCTGTGAAGGTATATTGACTGAGTTTTCAATATTTTTATAATCATTTGTCCACTCTCTAAAATCTCTAATTTCCTTTTTCATAAAAACCTATTGATGATTTATAAATGCAGTATCCCTCCTTAATTCTCTGAGATATTACTTATTTTTAGATCTTATTCTGTTTGCTATAGTACATGCTTCTTTGAATTTAATTCTGTTTGTTGAGGTCAGTGTCTCTCTTTCATGGTGTTGATTTACGTCAAATGTTAGGTGTTTCTTCACTGTGTGTTCATCTGTCCATGAACTATGTATCTGTTTACAGCACTCTATATCCAGTGATTATGAGAGACGTGTGGAAAATTCTGCCAAGCAGGACGTATCAGAGTCTGAAATAAGACAAAAGTGATCACTATCACCTTTAATATTTTTGTGGGAGTTCTAGCTAATGCAATAGACAAGAAAAATAAATGAGGTATAAATAAAGGAAAGAAAAACACACATTATTGTTTGCAGAGGATATAATTTTATATACAGCACACTTAAATGAAATAGTTCAGACAATTTCAGAATCAGCATGAAGGTGGAGGCAATTCTATTTCTGTGGCCTGGGGTTATATTTCCAGGAAAGATGGAAACAACATATTCCTTGCCTCTCCTACTGAATGCAGCTATAAAACATGTACGGAACACATGGAACAGCTATTTAAAAACTGAAAAGTAGGGACTTCCCTGGCAATCCAGTGGTTAAGACTCTGCACTCCCATTGCCAGGAGTATGGGTTCAATCCCTGGCCATGGAACTAAGATCCCACATGCTGCACAATGCAGCAAAAAAAAAAAAAAAAAAAAAAAAAACCCTGAAAAGTAAATAGCAAGAGTCACTGATGTGGTGATAAGTTTACTACTTTTTCCCTTTGCTATCCTCCAGCCTGGGCTCAAAGTAGCCCAAAACTCAGAAGTAGGTTTCAGTGTAGACAGAAAGATCTCCAGGAAAGGCCATTTATTTAGTTCAGTCTTTAGGAGAAAGAAAGGGGTCTCCTGGAAGCCACCATGATGGCAGTAGAGTCTTGCAGTCACCTCAAACTCCAAGGGAGGAGGATTTTCCTCTCTGATCAAAGGGGCTGTGATACCAGGAAAGTGGAATGAACCCATATTGCTTTTATTTCCTTCCTGTGTCACATTGCCATTAGGCTCCTGATATAAACATAATCAGAGGAAATGAATGGCAGAACAGGATAAATTAAGTTCCTACTTTTTCAGCTGGAGGACCAAGAAGGGGCGCCCCCCTAACTGGAAAGTACTTGGGAGACTGCAGAAAGGGAGGAGCTCAGGAAAGTGACTCCATAAAACTGTCCATGAATTCCTGGGTATGAATCTGACCTTAAATGACATGCCACACATATATCACACAAGCATTAATAAAAAGAAACCAGGAATGGCTATATTAATATCAGAAAAAGTGGACTTCAGAGCAGATGGTACTACAAATAAAAACAGGGGCATTATATAATCAAAGGGGTAAATAACCAAGAATACACAATCCTAAATGTGTATACAGCTAACAACAGAGCCCAAAAAAACATGAAAGAAAAACTGATATTGTAAAATACTGCTGGAGAAATAAACAAATTTACAATTATAGTTGGAAATTTCAACACTCCTCTATCATTAATTGATAAAACTAGTAGGCAGAAAATCAGCAAGGATTTAAAACTGAACACTAACAACAACCTGCTACATCTAACTGACTTAAATAAACACTCCACTCAACGACAGCATAGCAATCTCCATTTTCAAGTGAACATGGAATATTCAAAAATATATATCACATACTGAGCCATAAAAAAACTTATAAGTGACTTTACTTCAGAAACCATGGAAGCTAGAAGATATACACTGAAATATTTAAAGTGTTGAAAGAGAAAGACCTACTAACATGGAATTCTATATTCAGCAAAATTTTCCTGCAACAATGAAGGAGAGATAAAGACATTCTCAGACAAACAAAAGCCAAGGAGATTTGTCACCTGTAGATCTGCTTTGCAAGAAATGTTAAAAGAAGTTCTTCAGAGAGAAGGCAAATGATATAGGTCAGAAACTAGTACCTACATGAAGAAAGGAAAAGAGTGTAATAATGAGGGTAAAATTTAATATTTTACTTTTATTCTTTTTTAAAACTAAAATATCGTTTGTGTACAACATAAGTTATAGGTGTGCAATGCATAGACATATAGTGATTCACAATTTTTAAAGGTTGTCCTCTATTTATAGTTATTATAAAATACTGGCTATATTCCCTGTAAAACAATATATCCTTGTAGCTTATTTTATATATAATAGTTTGTACCTTTTAATCCCCTAGCACTATATTGCCCCTCCCCCCTTCCCTCTTCTCTCTGTTAACCCCTAGTTTGTTCTCTGTATCTGTGAATCTGCTTCTTTTTTTGTCATATTTATTAGTTTGTGGTATATTTTAGATTGCACATATAAGTGATATCATGCAGTATTTGTCTTTCTCTATCTGACTTGCTTCACTTAGCATAATGCTCTGCAAGTCCATTCATATTGCTGCAAATGGCAAATTTTCATTCTTTTCATGGCTGAGTGATATTCCATTGTATATATATATATATATACCACATCTTCTTTATCCATTTCTCTGTTGATGGACATTTAGGTTGCTCCCATGTCTTGGCTATTGAAAATAATACTGATATGAACATTGAGGTGCATGTGTCTTTTCAAATTAGTGCTTTTATTCTTATTCAGATTTATACCCAGGAATGGAATTGCCAGGTCATATGGAAGTTTCACTTTCATTTTCTGAGAAACAACCATACTATTTTCCACAGCGACTGCATCAATTTTTCTTCTCTTTAATTGATATAATAGATAACTATTTCTTCAAAATAATAATAACAGACATATAGACCCATGGAACAAGATAGAGAACCCATAAATAAATCCATGTAAATATGGTCAACTGACCTTTGACAAGGGTACCAAGAACTACACAATGGGGAAAGGATTGCATCTTCAACAATTTATATTGGGAAAATTGGACATCTACATACAAAAGAATGAAATTGGGCCCTTATCTTACACCATACAAAAAATCAATCGAAATAGATTAAAAACTTAAACTTAAGACCTGAAGTGTCAAACCCTAGAAGAAAACATAAGGGAATGATCTTGGCAATAATTTCATGGATATGATACCAAAATCACAGGCAATAAAAATACAAATAAACAAGTGGATTGCATCAAACTAAAAACCTTCTTCATATCAAAAGAAACCATTAAGAAAATGACAAGGCAACCTATGGGATGAAAAATATATTTACAAACCTTATATCTGATAAGAGGCTAAACTCCAAAATATATAAGTAACTCCTACAACTCAATAACAAATAAACAAAACAAAGCCTATTAACTCAATTTAAAAAATGGTCTAAGGAAATGAATAGACATTTCCCAAAGAAGACACAAATGGCTAACAGATATATTTTTAAATGCTCAACATCACTAATAATGAGAGAAATGCAAATCAAAATTATCAAAAAACAAAAGACAAGTGTTGGCAAGAATATGGAGATATCTGAATGCTTGTACACAGATTCTACACTGGTAGGAATGTAAAATGGTGCAGTCACTATGGAAAATATTATGGAGGCTCCTCAAAAAATTAAAAATAGAATTACTGCTTCTGGTATTTATCCAAAAGAACTGAAGTTAGTATCTTGCAGCGATATTAGCATTCCCATGATTATTGCAAGACTATTCACAATAGCCAAGAGGTGAAAACAACCTAAATGTCCATCAACAGATGAGTGAATAAAGAAAATTATATATGTGTGTGTGTGTGTGTGTATTCAGCCTTAAAGAAACAAGGAAATTGTGCAGTATATAATATGGATGGACTTTATGTTAAGTAAGATAAGCCAGTCACAAAAAGAGAAGTACTGCATGATTCCATTTATGTGAAGTATCTAAAATAATCAAATTCATAGAATCAAAAAGTGGAATGGTGGTTATCAGAGGCTGGAGAGAAAGAGAAAATGGGGAGTTACTGATCAACAGGCATAAAGTTTCAGTTAAGCAACTTGAGTAAGTTCCGAAAATCTGCTAAACACTGTTACTATAGTCAACAATAATGTATTGTACAATCAGGAATTTGTTCAGATCAGTTCAGTCACCCAGTCATGTCTGACTCTTTGTGACCCCATGAACTGCAGGACACCACGCTTCCTGTCCGTCACCAACTCCTGCAGCTTGCTCAAACTCATGTCCATCGAGTCACTGATGCCATCCAACCATCTCATCCTCTGTCGTCCCCTTCTCCTCCTGCCTTCAATCTTTGCTCCATCAGGGTTTTATCCAATGAGTAATTTCTTCACATCAGGTGGCCAAAGTATTGGAGCTTCAGCTTCAGCATCAGTCCTTCTGAAAATATTCAGGACTCATTTCCCTTAGGATTGACTAGTTGGATCTCCTTGCTGTTCAAGGGACTCTCAAAAGTCTTCTCCAACACCTCAGTTCTAAAGCATCAATTCTTCAGCACTCAGCTTTCTTTATGGTCCAATTCTTACATCCATACATGACTACTGGAAAAAACCATTGCTTTGACTAGACAGACCTTCGTTGGCAAAGTAATGTCTTTGCTTTTTAATATGCTGTCTAGGTTGGCATAGTGCCAACCTTACCTTTTCTTCCTTTCTTCTTGCCTTTTCTTCCAAGGAGCAAGTGTCTTTTAATTTCATGGCTGCAGTCACCATCTGCAGTGATTTTGGAGCCCAAGAAAATAAAGCCTATCACTGTTTCCATTGTTTCCCCATCTATTTGCCATGAAGTGATGGGACTGGATGTCATGGTCTTAGTTTTTTCAATGTTGAGTTTTAAGTCAGCTTTTTCACTCTCATCAAGAAGCTCTTTAGTTCCTCTTCACTTTCTGTCATAAGGGTGGTGTCATCTGCATATCTGAGGTTATTGATATTTCTCCCAGCAATTTTGATTCCAACTTGTAAAACTCAGCAGTGGCCACAGGACTGGAAAAGGTCAGTTTTCATTCCGATCCCAAGGAAAGGTAATGCCAAAGAATGCTCAAACTAACGCACAATTGCACTCATCCCACACGCTTGTAAAGTAATGCTCAAAATTCTCCAAGCCAGATTTCAGCAGTATGTGAACTGTGAACTTCCAGATGTTCAAGCTGGTTTTAGAAAAGGCAGAGGAACCAGAGATCAAATTGCCAATATCTGCTGGCTCATCAAAAAAGCAAGAGAGTTCCAGAAAAACATCTATTTCTGCTTTATTGACTATGCCAAAGCCTTTGACTATGTGGATCACAATAAACTGTGGAAAATTCTGAAAGAGATGGGAATACCAGACCACCTGACCTGCCTCTTAAGAAACCTGTATACACGTCAGGAAGCAACAGTTAGAACTGGACATGGAACAAACTGGCTCCAAATAGGAAAAGAAGCACGTCAAGACTGTATATTGTCACCCTGCTTATTTAACCTATATGCAGAGTACATCACGAGAAACGCTGGGCTGGAGGAAGCACAAGCTGGAATCAAGATTGCTGGGAGAAATATCAATAACCTCAGATATGCAGATGACACCACCTTTACGGCAGAAAGTGAAGAAGAACTAAAGAGCCTTTTGATGAAAGTGAAAGAGGAAAGTGAAAAAGTTGGCTTAAAGCTCAACATTTAGAAAACTAAGATCATGGCATCCAGTCCCATCATTTCATGGCAAATAGATGGGGAAACAATGGCAGACTTTATTTTTCTGGGCTCCAAAATCACTGCAGATGGTGACTGCAGCCACGAATTTAAAAGATGCTTACTCCTTGGAAGGAAAGTTATGACCAACCTAGACAGCATATTAAAAAGCAGAGACATTTCCAATATTCTGGGAGGTGGGTCATAGAGGATCCTGCTGTGATTTATGTCGGAGAGTGTTTTGCCTATGTTCTCCTCTAGGAGTTTTATAGTTTCTGATCTTACATTTAGATCTTTAATCCATTTTGAGTTTATTTTTGTGTATGGTGTTAGAGAGTGTTCTAGTTTCATTCTTTTACAAGTGGTTGACCAGTTTTCCCAGCACCACTTGTTAAAGAGGTTGTCTTTTTTCCGTTGTACATCCTTGCCTCCTTTGTCAAAGATACGGTGTCCACAGGTTCGTGGATTTATCTCTGGGCTTTCTATTCTGTTCCATTGGTCTATATTTCTGTCTTTGTGCCAGTACCATACTGTCTTGATGACTGTGACTTTGTAGCATAGTCTGAAGTCAGGCAGGTTGATTCCTCCAGTTCCATTCTTCTTTCTCAAGATTACTTTGGCTATTCAAGGTTTTTTGTATTTCCATACAAATTGTGAAATTATTTGTTCTAGTTCTGTGAAAAATACCGTTGGTAGCTTGATAGGGATTGCATTGAATCCATAGATAGATTTGGGTAGTATAGTCATTTTGACAATACTGATTCTTCCAATCCATGAACACGGTATATTTCTCCATCTGTTTGTTTCCTCTTTGATTTCTTTCAGCAGTGTTTTATAGTTTTCTATGTATAAGCCTTTTGTTTCTTTAGGTAGATATACTCCTAAGTATTTTATTCTTTTTGTTGCAATGGTGAGTGGTATTGTTGCCTTAATTTCTCTTTCTGTTTTCTCATTGTGGGTGTATAGGAATGCAAGGGATTTCTGTGTGCTAATTTTATATAAAAGCAAAAATAAACAAATGGGACCTAATTAAACTTAAAAGCTTTTGCACAACAAAGGAAACTATAAGCAAGGTGAAAAGACAGCCCTCAGATTAGGAGAAAATAATAGCAAATGAAGCAACAGACAAAGGATTAATCTCAAAAATATACAAGCAACTCCTGCAGCCTAATTCCAGAAAAATAAATGACCCAATCAAAAAATGGGCCAAAGAACTAAACAGACATTTCTCCAAAGAAGACATACAGATGGCTAACAAACACATGAAAAGATGCTCAACATCACTCATTATCAGAGAAATGCAAATCCAAACCACAATGAGGTACCATGACACGCCAGTCAGGATGGCTGCTATCCAAAAGTCTACAAGCAATAAATGCTGGAGAGGGTGTGGAGAAAAGGGAACCCTCTTACACTGTTGGTGGGAATGAAAACTAGTACAGCCGCTATGGAGAACAGTGTGGAGATTTCTTTAAAAACTGGAAATAGAACTGCCATATGACCCAGCAATCCCACTTCTGGGCATACACACTGAGGAAACCAGATCTGAAAGAGACACGTGCACCCCAATGTTCATCGCAGCACTGTTTATAATAGCCAGGACATGGAAGCAACCTAGATGCCCATCAGCAGATGAATGGATAAGGAAGCTGTGGTACATATACACCATGGAATATTACTCAGCCATTAAAAAGAATTCATTTGAATCGGTTCTAATGAGATGGATGAAACTGGAGCCCATTATACAGAGTGAAGTAAGCCAGAAAAATAAAGACCATTACAATATACCTAACACATATATATGGAATTTAGAAAGATGGTAATGATAACCCTATATGCAAAACAGAAAAAGAGACACAGATGTACAGAACAGACTTTTGGACTCTGTGGGAGAAGGCGAGGGTGGGATGTTTCAAAAGAACAGCATGTATATTATCTAGGGTGAAACAGATCACCAGCCCAGGTGGGATGCATGAGACAAGTGCTCGGGCCTGGTGCACTGGGAAGACCCAGAGGGATAGGGTAGAGAGGGAGGTGGGAGGGGGGATCGGGATGGGGAATACATGTAAATCCATGGCTGATTCATGTCAACATATGACAAAAACCACTACAATATTGTAAAGTAATTAGCCTCCAACTAATAAAAATAAATGGAAAAAAATAAAAAGCAGAGACATTACTTTGCCAACAAGGGTCCATCTAGTCAAGGCTGTGATTTTTCCAGTAGTCATGTATAGATGTGAGAGTTGGACTATAAAGAAATCTGAGCGCTGAAGAATTGATGCTTTAGAACTGAGGTGTTGGAGAAGACTCTTGAGAGTCCCTTGGACTGCAAGGAGATCCAACCAGTTCATCCTAAAGGAGATCAGTCCTGGCTGTTCATTGGAGGGACTAATGTTGAAGCTGAAACTCCAATACTTTGGCCACCTGATGTGGAGAGCTGACTCATTTGAAAAGACCCTGATGCTGGGAAAGATTGAGGGCAGGAGGAGAAGGGGACAACAGAGGATGAGATGGTTGGATGGCATCACCGACACAATGGATATGGGTTTGGGTGGACTCCAGGAGTTGGTGATGGACAGGGAGGCCTGGCGTGCTGCAGTCATGGGGTCACAAAGAGTTGGACATGACTAAGCAACTGAACTGAACTGTGATTCATCCTGCCTGGCATTTCGCATGATGTAAGTCATACCCGAATGACCTAAAGGTCATTTTCCCCAGTTTATTCAATTTAAGTCTGAATTTTGCAACAAGGAGTTCATGATCTGAGCCACAGTCAGTTCCCGGTCTTGTTTTTGCTGACTGTATAGAGCTTCTCCATCTTCGGCTGCAAAGAATATAATCAATATGATTTTGGTATTGACCATCTGGTGATGTCCATGAGTAGAGTCTTACCACAATAAACTAAACTAAACTTGGTGCTAGTGGTAAAGAACCTAGCTGTCAGTGCAGGAGAGGTAAGAGACACTGGTTTGATCCCTGGGTCAAGAAGATTCCCTGGAGGAGGGCACGGCAACCCACTCTAGTATTCTTGCCTGGAGAATTCCATGGACAGAGGAGCCAGGCGGGCTACAGTTCATGGGGTCACAAACAGTTGGACATGACTAAAGAAACTTAGCACACATGCATGCATACTTAGAAATTCGTTGAGGGTAAATTTCATGTTAAGTGTTGTTACCACAATAAACTAAACTAATAATAGCAACAATATATTGGTTGATTATAATTTATGGATAAGTAAAAAATGATGGTAATGATATAAGGGATGAGAAGAAGAAATTTGGGAATAATGTGTTACAGGGTAACTGTATCAGTATTATTTGAAAGTGGCTTCCCTGGTTGGCTCAGATGGTAAAGAATCTGCCTGCAATGCAGGAGATCCAGTTCGATCCCTGGGTTGGGAAGATCCCCTGGAGAAGGGAATGGCTACCCACTTCACTATTCTTGCCTGGAGAAGTGCATGGACAGAGGAACCTGGTGGGCTACAATCCATGGGGTCACAAAGAGTTGAACACAACTGAGCAACTTTCACTTTCACTTCTTAACTTAGATTAGCTGTAAATATATATATTGCAAACCCTAGTGAAGTCACTGATTTTTTAATAAAGAAGTACAGTTGACCCTTGAACAGCATGGGTTTGAACTGTGTGGGTCCACTTATACATGGATGTTTTAAAATAAATACATACATACTTAAAATATGTATTTAAAATAAATAATATTTAATATTATTTATTAAATAAATATTATTTAATATTTAAAATTAATACAGTACTACATGATGCATGGTTGGTTAAATTTGCATATGTGGAACCACATATATGGAAAGTGAAAGTGAAAGTCGCTCAGTCATGTCCGACTCTGGACCGTATAGTCCATGGAATTCTCCAGGCCAGAATACTGCAGTGGGTAGCCATTCCCTTCTCCATGGGATCTTCCCAACCCAAGAATCGAACCCAGGTCTCCCGCATTGCAAGCAGATTCTTTACCAGTTGAGCCACCAGGGAGGCCCAAGAATACTGGAGCAGGTAGCTTATCCCTTTTCCAGTGGATCTTCCCATCCCAGGAATCTATCCGGGGTCTCCTGCATTGAAGGCGGATTCTTTACCAGCTGAGCTACCAGGGAAGCCCCACATATGTGGAAGGCCAACTGTAAAACTCAGATTTTCAACTGTGCAGAGGATTGGCACCCCTAACCACCAAATTTTTGAAGGGTCAACTGTCTAATTGCTGTGCTAAGACAAGAAAGAAAATGGAATCCTATCAAGTGCTAAGTTAAAATAAGAGAAGGCAAATAAAGAGTTAAAAATAAAGACCAAGTATAATGAATAAAAACAGTTATAAATATGGTAGATTTTAATTCAACTATAAATTAACATTTTCAGTTGAAATGGTCTAAATATACCAGTTAAAAAGCAAAGACTGGCAGAGTGGATAAAAAACAAGACTGAACTGTATTTAGTCTACAAGAAACCTACACTAAATATTAAGACACTGACTGATTAAAAGTAGATGAATGGAGAAACATATGCCTTGCTAACACTAATCAAAAACAATTTGGATTAGCTTATTTATTTCAAACAAAGCAGACTTGAGAGCAAGGAAAATTATCAGGGAGAAAGAGTTGTATTACATCATAATAAAGGGGTCAGTTCTCCAAGAATATATAAGAATCCTAAATGTGTATGTAGCTGCAGATTGTCAAAATATGTGATGCAAAAGCAGATAGAACTGCAAGAAAAAAACAGATGAATCCACTATTATAGTTTCAGACTTCAACAGACCTCTTTCAGTAATAGATCAATCAGGCAGAAAATCAGTAAGGATATAGTTGAGCTAAATAGCACCATCAATCAACTGGATATAATTGACATCTATGGAATATTTCATCCAACAACAGCAGAATACACATTCTTCTCAAGCTCACATGGAACATTCATGAAGACAGATCACATTATGGGTCATAAAATGCACCTTAATACATTTAAACTAGTAGAGATCATACAAAGTATGCTTTCAAATCACAAAGGAATTAAACTAGTAATCAAGAACAGAACGATAACTAGAAAATTCCAAATAATTTAGAGATTGAACACCATACTTCTAAAGAAATCTCAAGAGAAATTTAAAAATATTTTGAACTAAGTGAATATGAAAATACAACTTAAGATTTATAAGATGCAGCAAAAGTGCTTAGAAGGAAACCTTTAGCACTGAATGCACATGTTAGAAAATAAGAAAGATTGAAAATCAATAACCTAAGCTTGTAGCTTTGGCCAGTTGATGGTTGACAAGGGTGCAAAGGCAGTTCAATGTAGGAAGGATCTTTTCAACAAGTGGTGCTGAAACAATTATATATCCCATGTGCAATAAAACAACCTTGACCTAAACCTCACATGTTATAGAATAATTAATTCAAAATGGATCATATACCTAAATGCAAAAGTTAAACTATAAAACTTTTAGAAGAAAACATAGGAGAAAATCTTTGTGATCTGGGGTTGAACAAAAGGTTTTTAGATATGACACCAAACTATGATCCATGGAGAAACTTGATGCTAGACTTCATCAAAATGAAAAAAATAATTGCTCTGCAGAAAAACTGTAAAAAGAATGAGGGACAAGCTTGCTAAAATATTTGCAAACTGCATATGCAACAAATCTCTAATATCTAGAATATATAACAAACAGTAAGAAAAAGGAAACAACCCCATCAAACATCTTTAAGAGAATCTGAAAAAGAATATATATATAAACATATATATATATATATATGTATATTGTATAACTGAATCACTTTGCTGTACAGGTGTAAACTGACACAACATTGTAAATCAACTATTCTTCAATAAAAAATAAAATTAAAAAACCTTTAAAAGACTATACCAAAGAGGATATATGAAAGGCAAATAAGCACACAAAAAAATAGTCAACATCTTTAGAGTAAATTTAAAACACGAGGAACAGCAAATTAAAAACATACACCTATCAGAATGGCTAAAACTTTAACATATGTAATAATTTAGTTATAAATAATACCGAGTACTGGCAAGGATGTGAAGACACAAATATACATTGCTGGTGGGAAGGCAAAATGGTGCAGTCGTTCTCAAAAACAGTGTGGCAGTTTCTTACAAAGTTAAATATATGCTTTCCATATAACCCAGTGTCTTAGTCTGTTTGGGCTGCTAAAAAAAAAATACCATAGACTGGGTGGTTTAAAGAACAATTATTTATTTCTCACAGTCTGGAGGCTTAGGAAGTCCAAGACCAAGGTGCCAGCAGATTCAGTGTCTGGTAAGGGCCCACTTCCTGATTCATAGACAGCTATCTTTGTGCTGTGTCCTCACATAGCTAAAGGGGCAAGGGAGTTCTCTAGGGTCTTTTTCATAAAGGCACTAATCCCACTATGTGGGTTCCTCCCTCGACCTAATCACCTCCTAAAGGTCCCTCTTCCAAATCCCATCACATTGGGAATTAGGTTTCAAAATATGAATTTGAGAGGACACAGATATTCATTTTTTTTCAAATATTCATTTTTTAACACCAGTAGTGCCACTCCTGAATATTTTCCCTAGAGAATTGAAAACATACATCCACTCAAAATTCTGTTTAGGAGTATTCATAGCATCATTAGTCAGAAAGTGGAATCAACCCAAATGTCCTTCACTAAGTGAATGGTTAAATTTTGATACATCCATACCATGAGATACTATTCAGCAATAAGATGTAACAAACTATGAGTATCCTGCTAATACCTTAGATATAGTCATGCTACTGAAATAAACCAGTCTCAAAAGGTTAAATACTGCATGATCCACTTACATAGATTCTTGAGAAGACAAAACTATGGTGATGGAGAATAGGTTAGTACTTGTCAGTTAGAAAAGGACTATGTGAGGGAATTCTTTTGGAAGGTAGAACTGATTTGGTTCCTGATTGGAGTAGTGGTCATACAAATCCATATATGTGTTAAAATTCATAGAACTGTACACCAAAAAAAGTCTATTTTACTGTAAGCTATGTTTTTTTAATTAATAAACTTAATTTTTAGAGTAGCTTTAAGATCAGAGCAAAATTGACTGGAAAGTACAGAGATTTCAAATGAATCTACATTGACACATCATTATTTTCCGAAGTCCATAACTTACATTAGGGTTCACTCTTGGTGTTGTACATACTACAGGTTTGGAAAAATATGTAATAATATATATCCACAATTATAGTAGCATACAGAACAATTTTACTGCCCTAAAAAGTCTTCTGTGCTCTGCCTCTAACTCTTGGCAACCACTGTTTCTTTTTACTACCTCCATAATTTTGCCTTTCCTAGAATGTCATGGAATCATACAATATATAGCCTTTTCAAATTGGCTTCTTTACTTTGTAATATGCATTTCTCCTCCATGTCTTTCATGATTTGATAGCTCATTTCCTTTTAGGGCTAAAAAATATTCCACTATCTGAATATACCACAGCTTATTTAAATGTTTACCTACTGAAGGGTATCTTGGTTGCTTCCAAGTTTTGAAAATTATGAACAAAGTTGTTACAGACTTCTGTGTTCAGGTTTTTGTGTGGAGATTAGCTTTCAATTACTTTGAGTAAATACACAGCTACTGGATCATACAGTTGCATTCCCAACAGCAAAGAAAGAGAGTTCCTATTGCCCCACATCCTTACCAGCTTTTGATGTTGTCAGTGTTTGGATTTTGACCATTCTAATAGGTGTGTATGATATCACACTGTTGTTTTAAGTTGTAGTTCACTAACAACATATGGTGATAAATATCTTTTCATAGACTTACTTGCCATCTGCATATCTTCTTCACTGAGGTGTTTATTCAGGTCTTTTGCCTATTTTTTAATTGGGTTGTTTGTTTTCTTATTGTTAAGTTTTAAGAGTTTAAGAGGGGTTTTTTTGGTATATTTTACATAGTAGTCCTTTATCAGATGTGTGTTTTGAAAATATTTTCTACCAGCCCATAGCTTCTCCTCTCATTCTCTTGATGTTGTTTTTTCACAAAGCAGGTTTTTAATTTTAATTAATTCCAGCGTATCAAATGTTTCTTTCATGGATTGTGTTTTTGGTGTTGTGTCTAAAAAGTTATGGCCTTACCCATAGGTTTTTTTCCTTTGTTGTCTTCTAAGAGTTTTATAGTTATGCATTTTGCATTTATATCTATGATTCATTTTGAGTTAATTTTTGTGAAGGGTGTAAGGATTGTGTCTAGATTCTTTTGGGGGGAATGTGGATGTCTAGTTGTTAAAGGAATTTACTGAAAATTCCATCTCCATTCCATTATATTTCCTTTACTCCTTTGACAAAGATCAGATGACTATTTTTATGTGCTTCTATTTCTTCACCCTCTATTCTATTCCATTAATCTATTTGTCTGGTCTTTCACAAATACTACACTATCTTGATAACAATAGCTCGACATTAAGTCTTGAAGTCAGGTAGTGTCAGTTGAGTTGTCTTCTTCAACATTGAGTTGGTTATGTTGGCTCTTTTGCCTTTCCATATAAATTTTAGGATCAGTTTGTCAATATCTACAGAATAATTCACTAAGATTTTGATTGAGATTGCTTTTAATCTACAGATCAAGATGGGAAGAACTGGTATCTTGATGATATTGAAACTTTCTATCTATTAATATGAAATATTTTTCCATTTATTTAGTTCTTCTTTGACATATTTCCTGGAGTTTTTCTTGTTTAGATCTTGTACATATTTCATTAGATTTATAAATATTTCAATTTTGTGCTAATGTAAATGTTAATGTGTTTTTAACGTTAATGTGTGTGGATTAATCATAGCTCTGGCATAGATTTTGATGATAGATGTTGGTAGATGTAGTCATACACAAAGGAGAAAGCTAGCAGATGGCAACCCACTCCAGTACTCTTTTTTTTTTTTTTTTCACTCCAGTATTCTTGCCTGGAAAATCCTATGGATGGAGGAGCCTGGTAGGCTGCAGTCCATGGGGTCGCTAGGAGTTGGACACGACTGAGCAACTTCACTTTCACTTTTCACTTTCATGCATTGGAGAAGGAAATGGCAACCCACTCCAGTGTTCTTGCCTGGAGAATCCCAGCTACAGCGGAGCCTGGTGGGCTGCTGTCAATGGGGTCGCACAGAGTCGGACACGACTGAAGTGACTTAGCAGCAGAAGATGAAGTAATAAGGACAGGCAGAAAGTAGTTTTTTTCCTTTTTTCCTCAGATTCTTAAAGCCAAAATGAGAAGCCCTTACACAGGCCACAAACTGGCAAATATATACTGTGACAATTATAAATTGGACCCACACGCCACAAAATGAAAGATTTGAAAGTAACTATCTTGATTAAAATAATTCCTTTTTCTTAATGTTCCACATACGTTGAGATTCTTTTTTTTTTTTTTTTTTATTAGTTGGAGGCCAATCACTTCACAACATTTCAGTGGGTTTTGTCATACATTGATATGAATCAGCCATGGATTTACACGTCTTCCCCATCCCAATCCCCGCTCCCACCTCCCTCTCCACCCGATTCCTCTGGGTCTTCCCAATGCACCAGGCCGGAGCACTTGTCTCATGCATCCCACCTGGGCTGGGGATCTGTTTCACCATAGATAGTATACATGCTGTTCTTTTGAAATAGCCCACCCTCACATTCTCCCACAGAGTTCAAAAGTCTGTTCTGTATTTCTGTGTCTCTTTTTCTGTTTTGCATATAGGGTTATCGTTACCATCTTTCTAAATTCCATATATATGTGTTAGTATGCTGTAATGTTCTTTATCTTTCTGGCTTACTTCACTCTGTATAAGGGGCTCCAGCTTCATCCATCTCATTAGGACTGGTTCAAATGAATTCTTTTTAATGGCTGAGTAATATTCCATGGTGTATATGTACCACAGCTTCCTTATCCATTCATCTGCTGATGGGCATCTAGGTTGCTTCCATGTCCTGGCTATTATAAACAGTGCTGCGATGAACATTGGGGTGCACGTGTCTCTTTCAGATCTGGTTTCCTCAGTGTGTATTCCCAGAAGTGGGATTGCTGGGTCATATGGCAGTTCTATTTCCAGTTTTTTAAGAAATCTCCACACTGTTTTCCATAGCAGCTGTACTAGTTTTCATTCCCACCAACAGTGTAAGAGGGTTCCCTTTTCTCCACACCCTCTCCAGCATTTATTGCTTGTAGACTTTTGGATAGCAGCCATCCTGACTGGCGTGTAATGGTACCTCATTGTGGTTTTGATTTGCATTTCTCTAATAATGAGTGATGTTGAGCATCTTTTCATGTGTTTGTTAGCCATCTGTATGTCTTCTTTGGAGAAATGTCTGTTTAGTTCTTTGGCCCATTTTTTGATTGGGTCATTTATTTTTCTGGAATTGAGCTTCAGGAGTTGCTTGTGTCCATAGGTTCGTGGATTTATCTCTGGGCTTTCTATTCTGTTCCATTGATCTATATTTCTGTCTTTGTGCCAGTACCATACTGTCTTGATGACTGTGGCTTTGTAGTAGAGTCTGAAGTCAGGCAGGTTGATTCCTCCAGTTCCATTCTTCTTTCTCAAGATTACTTTGGCTATTCGAGGTTTTTTGTATTTCCATACAAATTGTGAAATTCTTTGGTCTAGTTCTGTGAAAAATACCGTTGGTAGCTTGATAGGGATTGCATTGAATCTATAGACTGCTTTGGGTAGAATAGCCATTTTGACAATATTAATTCTTCCAATCCATGAACACGGTATGTTTCTCCATCTGTTTGTGTCCTCTTTGATTTCTTTCATCAGTGTTTTATAGTTTTCTATGTATAGGTCTTTTGTTTCTTTAGGTAGATATACTCCTAAGTATTTTATTCTTTTTGTTGCAATGGTGAATGGTATTGTTTCCTTAATTTCTCTGTCTGTTTTTTCATTGTTAGTATATAGGAATGCAAGGGATTTCTGTGTGTTAATTTTATATCCTGCAACTTTACTATATTCATTGATTAGCTCTAGTAATTTTCTGGTAGAATCTTTAGGGTTTTCTATGTAGAGGATCATGTCATCTGCAAACAGTGAGAGTTTTACTTCTTCTTTTCCTATCTGGATTCCTTTTACTTCTTTTTCTGCTCTGATTGCTGTGGCCAGCACTTCCAACACTAAGTTGAATAGTAGTGGTGAGAGTGGGCACCCTTGTCTTGTTCCTGATTTCAGGGGAAATGCCTTCAATTTTTCACCATTGAGGGTGATGCTTGCTGTGGGTTTGTCATATATAGCTTTTATTATGTTGAGGTATGTTCCTTCTATTCCTGCTTTTTGGAGAGTTTTAATCATAAATGAGTGTTGAATTTTGTCAAAGGCTTTCTCTGCATCTATTGAGATAATCATATGGTTTTTATCTTTCAGTTGTTAATGTGGTGTATTACAACAAAGGAAACTATAAGCAAGGTGAAAAGACAGCCCTCAGATTGGGAGAAAATAATAGCAAACAAAGCAACAGACAAAGGATTAATCTCAAAAATATACAAGCAACTCCTGCAGCTCAATTCCAGAAAAATAAATGACCCAATCAAAAAATGGGCCAAAGAACTAAACAGACACTTCTCCAAAGAAGACATACAGATGGCTAACAAACACATGAAAAGATGCTCAACATCACTCATTATTAGAGAAATGCAAATCAAAACCACAATGAGGTACCATTACACGCCAGTCAGGATGGCTGCTATCCAAAAGTCTACAAGCAATAAATGCTGGAGAGGGTGTGGAGAAAAGGGAACCCTCTTACACTGTTGGTGGGAATGCAAACTAGTACAGCCGCTATGGAAAACAGTGTGGAGATTTCTTAAAAAACTGGACATAGAACTGCCATATGACCCAGCAATCCCACTTCTGGGAATACACACTGAGGAAACCAGATCTGAAAGAGACACGTGCACCCCAATGTTCATCGCAGCACTGTTTATAATAGCCAGGACATGGAAGCAACCTAGATGCCCATCAGCAGATGAATGGATAAGGAAGCTGTGGTACATATACACCATGGAATATTACTCAGCCATTAAAAAGAATTCATTTGAACCAGTCCTAATGAGATGGATGAAGCTGGAGCCCATTATACAGAGTGAAGTAAGCCAGAAAGATAAAGAACATTACAGCATACTGACACATGTATATGGAATTTAGAAAGGTGATAACGATAACCCTATATGCAGAACAGAAAAAGAGACACAGAAATACAGAACAGACTTTTGAACTTTGTGGGAGAATGTGAGGGTGGGATATTTCAAAAGAACAGCATGTATACTATCTATGGTGAAACAGATCACCAGCCCAGGAGGGATGCACGAGACAAGTGCTCCGGCCTGGTGCACTGGGAAGACCCAGAGGAATCGGGTGGAGAGGGAGGTGGGAGGGGGGATCGGGATTGGGAATACATGTAAATCCATGGCTGATTCATATCAATGTATGACAAAACCCACTGAAAAAAAAAAAAAAGGAGTTGCTTGTATATTTTTGAGATTAATCCTTTGTCTGTTTCTTCATTTGCTATTATTTTCTCCCAATCTGAGGGCTGTCTTTTCACCTTACTTATAGTTTCCTTTGTAGTGCAAAAGCTTTTAAGTTTCATTAGGTCCCATTTGTTTAGTTTTGCTTTTATTTCCAATATTCTGGGAGGTGGGTCATAGAGGATCTTGCTGTGATTTATATCGGAGAGTGTTTTGCCTATGTTCTCCTCTAGGAGTTTTATAGTTTCTGGTCTTACATGTAGAATCTTCTATTTCTTCCTGGTTCAGTTTTGGAAAGCTAGAAGATCTTAACAGTCCCATCACAAGCAAGGAAATCGAAACTGTAATCAAAAATCTTCCAGCAAACAAAAGCCCAGGACCAGACGGCTTCACAGCTGAATTCTACCAAAAATTTAGAGAAGAGCTAACACCTATCTTACTCAAACTCTTCCAGAAAATTGCAGATGAAGGTAAGCTTCCAAACTCATTCTATGAGGCCACCATCACCCTAATTCCAAAACCAGACAAAGATGCCACAAAAAAAGAAAACTACAGGCCAATATCACTGATGAACATAGATGCAAAAATCCTTAACAAAATTCTAGCAAACAGAATCCAACGTTGAGATTCTTTATCGTCCACAAAATCTAGTTCCTCTTGTTTCTCTTGGTAATTTCTAGCTATTGTGGCCTTGCTATTGTTCACACTCAGATCATTAATATAGTATACTTTTTTTTTATTAAACCCTTCTCTCTTAAAACCCCTGGAGTCAAGTATCTAAGTATATATTTTATAACCTTTCAAAAGACCTTATGCCAAAAAAAGAAAACAACTCATAAACACTTTAATTTTTTTTTTATTTTTTATTAGTTGGAGGCTAATTACTTCACAACATTTCAGTGGGTTTTGTCATACAGTGATATGAATCAGCAATAGAGTTACACGTATTCCCCATCCCGATCCCCCTCCCACCTCCCTCTCCACCCGATTCCTCTGGGTCTTCCCAGTGCACCAGGCCCGAGCACTAACACTTTAATTTTTAATAGGTGCATACCTATAGTATGTTCATTTCTCTAATATAGGAAAGACAGTTTACCAAGTCTTCTAGAAACAATACTATATATAAAGAGCAGGATAAAAACATAGATCTGTTCTTTTACCTGTCACCTTGTATTTTGTAAGAACTCCATTCCTTAAAGAGGACGTAAACAGTGAGGAAAGGTTCTCTTTCCTTTGTGCCTTTTAAGCACCAACAGAACTTTCTGGAAGCTTTGTTGGGCACAGGTACAGGCTGCAGATCTGGTACAGCCATGGCTCAGTAGGAGGCTTCCTCAACTGGGACCCTATTGATGTCATGGATTACATTTCAAATGTTAAACAAATCTTTTATATCTGGGATAAATCCCACTTAGGTCACTTGCTGCTTTTAAAGTTCTCTCTTTGTCTTTAACTTTTGAGAATTTGAGTATAGTTTGTCCTATAATAATCTTTTGGTTGATTTTGCTTAGGGTCCTTTGAGCTTCATGTGTCTGGATGTTTATATCCTTCCCTAGATTTAGGAAGTTTTCAGTCACTATTATTTAAATAAATCTTCTGTCCCTCCTCCATCCCTCTCATCTCTTCTGCTTCTGAGTCTCTCAAAATGCATACATTTGTTCATTTAATAGTACCCCCACAAGTCCTATATATATTTTCTTCATTCTTTCTTCTTTTTGTTCCCCTAACTGGCTGATTTCATATAATCTGTCCTCAAGTTCACTGATTCTTTGTTTTACATGATTGACTCCAATATTGAAGCTCTCTATTGATTTTTCAGTTCTGTCACTGTATTTTTCAATTCTAGGATATCTATTTTATTCTCTTTTGTGCTTTCTATCTCTTTATTAAACTCATTTTTAATGTATTGCTTTCCTGACATCTTTTAGTTGTTTGTGTTCTCTTGCATCTCATTTATCTTTTAAAAGATGATTTTTTAAATATCTGAATTATTTTTTAAACTTAAAAATTTTTTAATTACAAGGTTTTAAATTATTTTTAAGATGATATTTTGAATCATTCATCATGCAATCTGTAGACCTCCATTTCTTTGGGATGGTTACCTTTGGTGGTGTCATATTTGCTTGATTCTTTATGATTCATGTAGTTTTGTGTTGGTGTCTGTGCATTTGAAGGAATAAACACATCCTACAGCCTTTACAGACTGATTTCAGCAGGTAAAATCCTTCTCCTGTCAGGTATCCAGAATGATGATATTGTCTCTGTGACAGCAGTCAACTAGGTTGAACTGAGTCATGTATTTCCAGGCCTGTTTCCAGGGCCTTGGGCAGGCATGAATTCTATGTGGTCCCTGGGTATACAGGACTGCATCCAAGACCTCAGTCTGTTGAACTGGAACTGGGAGGAGAGTTTGTTTCTGGGTCCATAGATGGTAGATCTGTTACCAGGTGTATAGATGAATGTGGTTCTCATTGAGTCCCTTGGAGAACTCCTGACAGGACATTGGGCACTTTTCTGGGCAGACAGAATTGGCTTTGGACTGCAATTGATAGGCGCTAGAACTGAGTCACAGGTATCATAGCTGGGACCAATGTCTGCAGGTCTGCCTCCAGGGGGCATGAACAAGCATGCTTCCAGCCAGGTTCCTGGTGACAGAACTTCTCCTACACTGCAGCTGAGCAGGACTGGAGCTGGGTCACAGTGCTGTTTCAGGATCAAGAGTCAGACCCAGGTCAACAAGCCTGCCCTTGGGAATAAAGAAGAATGTGTTTTTCTCTGAGTCCCTGTATGTGCAGGACTACTCCTGAACCATGACTGGATCCAAGTCACAGGGCCACTTCAGGCTCTGAAATCAGCAGGCCTGCCTCCTGGTAGGGCACATATAGGTGTGTCTCCTTGAGGTCCCTGGGAGGGCAGGTCTACTCCCAGACTGTGGGAGGAAGGCCCTGTAGTGAGGTTTCAGGGCCACTTCAAGATCTGCAGTCAGACTGAAGTAAGTGGGCCTATCTTGGGGGACACATATGGAAGTGTCTCCTGCCCAGTCTCTAGGTGGGCAGGACTGGCAGCAATATGAGCTAGATCTGGGTCATGAGCCATTTCAGGGTTTATAGCCAAGAACAAGGTTGGTGGGCCTGTTACCCAAGGCACAGGTAGGCCTGGCTCCTGCTGAGTGACAGGACCAAGGCCAAATGGGGCGGTAGCCAAGTCCACAGAGGCATGGGGCTGGTTCTAGATCTATAGCTGGAATGTGGTCAGTGAGTCTGCCACCTGGACACGGGCCTGCTTTCTCAAAACAGCCCTCTTTACACTTGGGCTCCAATGTGGTTTCAAAATCTCCTACCTGGATCCCAAATCTCCCACAAAGGCATTTTTGGTCATGAATGTATGCCAAATTATTTTTTTCTAAGGTAGGATAGAGCAGAGGACCTTCTACTGTGCCATCTTGCTGAGATCACTCAGCTTTTTGTGGCTTTAACTGACCACTTTATAGGATTCTATTTTCTCTCCTTTATTAGTATATCAATTATACTTCTCTTACTTTTTCTAGTGGTTGCACTAGAGTTTGCAGTATATATTTAAAAGTAATATAAATCCATATTCAAATTATACTATATCACTTCATGGGTAGTGCAAGTACCTTATAATAAAAAATATTCCTAATTCCTCCTTTTTTTCCTTTATATCATTACTGTCATTCATTTAACTTACACATACACATACATAAGTGTATTTTATATACATAAGAAATATATATAAGCATACATAATTAAGTACATCATTGCTATTTTTATTTTGAACAAGCATCTGTTAAATCAATAAAGAATAAGAAAAGTAAGTTTTTATTTTACCTTCACTTATCCCTTCTCCAGTGCTCTTCCTTTCTTCATGTAGACCTGAGTTCCTGACTATATAATTTTCCTTCTCTCTAAAGAACTTCTTTTAACATTTCTTGCAAGGCAGGCATACTAGTAACAGATTTTCTTCAATTTTTATTTGTCTGAGAAAGTCTCTATTTCTCCTTAACTCTTGAAGTATAATTTCGCAGGGTACAGACTTCTAGGTTAGTGGGTTTTTTCTCTCAACATTTTAAATATTTCACTCCACTCTTTTCAACCATGATTTCCAAGAAGTCACGTGTAATTCTTATCTTTGCTTCTTTATAGGTAAAGCTTTTTCCTTCCAGCTTCTTTCAAGATATTTTTCTTTATCTTTGATCTTCTGAAGTTTGAATATGATATGCCTAAGTGTAATTTTTTGCCTTTATTATACTTGTTCTCTGAGCTTTTGAGGTCTATGGTTTGATATCTAACATTAATTTGAGGAAATTCTGTCATTATTGCTTCAAACGTTGCTTGTACTCTTTTCTCTCTTTCTTCCCTCAGTATTCCCATTATGAGTGTTACACCTTCTGTAGTTCTCCCACAGTTTTTACCAAGACTCAGATGGTAAAGAATCTGCCTGCAGTGCGGGAGACCCGGGTTTGATCCCTGGGCCAGGAAGATCCCCTGGAGAAAAAATTGTTAATATAAAATAATAAGCTAAAAAAAAATGGCAACCCACTCCCGTATTCTTGTCTGGAGAATTCCAAGAACAGAGGAGCCTGGTGGGCTACAGTCCATGGGATCACAAAGAGTCAGACATGATTGAGAGACTAACACTTTCTTTCACTTTTATAGTTTTTATAATAAAAAATTTTGTTTGGTCTTTTAGTCTTTTTTCTCTTTGTTTTCAATTTTATAAGTTTCTATTATCATGTCTACAAGCTGAGAGATTCTTTCCTCAGTCATGTTCAGTCTTTTAATGAGTCCATCAAAGGCATGTTTCATTTCTGTTACAGTTTTTTATTACTACCACTTCTTTTTCTTTCTTTTTAAAAAAATTTATTTATTTTTTAATTGAAGGATAATTGCTTTACAGAATTTTGTTGGTTTCTGCCAAACATCAACATGAATCAGCCATAGTTATACATATGTTCCCTTCCTCTTGAAACTCCCTCCCATCTCCCTCCCCATCCGACCCCTCTAGGTTGTTACAGAGCCCCTGTTTGAGTTCCCCGAGTTATACAGCAAATTCCCACTGTATATCTATTTTATTTTTTTAAATTTTTTTTGTATATCTATTTTAATATGACAATGTAAGTTTCCATGTTATTCTTGCCATACATCTCACCCTCTCCTTCCTCACCCCACCCACTGTGTCCATAAGTCTGTTCTGTCTGTCTGCATCTCCATTGCTGCCCTGAAAATAATTTCACCAGTACCATCTTTCTAGATTCCATATATATGTATTAGTATATATTTTTCTTTCTCTTTCTGACTTATTTCACTCTGTATAATAGGCTCTAAGTTTGTCCATATCATTAGAACTGACTCAAATGCCTTTTTATGGCTGAGTAATATTCCATTGTATATAGGTACCACAGCTTCTTTATCCATTCAAATAATAGCAAATAAAATAACTGAAAGGATTAGTTTCCCAAATATGCAAGCAGTTCATACAACTCAATACCAGAAAAACAAGCATCCCAATCAAAAAGTGAGAAAAAGACCTAAACAAACATTTCTTCAAAGAAGACATACAGATGGCTAACAAACACATGAAAAGATGCTCAACATCACTCATTATTAGAGAAATGCAAATCAAAACTACAATGAAATATCACCACACAACAAGTCAGAATGGCCATCATCAAAAAGTCTACAAACAATAAATGCTGGAGAGGGTGTGGAGAAAAGGGAATGCTCTTGCACTGTTGGTAGGAATATAAACTGATACAGCCACTATGGGAGACAGTATGGAGATTCCTTAAAATACTAGGAATAAAACCACCATACCACCCAGCAATCCCACAACTAAGCATATACCCTGAGGAGACCAAAATTGAAAGAGACACTTGTACCTCAGTGTCCACTGCAGCACTATTAACAATAGCTAGAACATGGAAGTAGCCTAGATGTCCATTGACAGATGAATGGATAAAGATGACTAGTATTTCTTCTTCACTTTTTCTTAGAATATCCATCTCTCTGCTTACATTATCCATCTGTCTTTGTATGTCTTTGTCTATCTTTTCCTTAAAGCCTTTAGCATATTAATAATAGTTTTAAAAATTCTTGGTTTACTAATTCCAACACTTTTACCATATCTGGATCTACTTCTAATGCTTGTTCAATCTCTGCAAACTGTGTGTTCTTGGCGTGGTTTTTTGTTTTTTGTTTTTTGTTTTGCCTTTTAGTATGCTTTGTAATTTTTCTTGAAAGGTGGATGTGATGTACCAGGTTGGGTAAAAGAAACTATGGTAAATAGGCCTTTAGTAATATTTCACATGCTAACAAGATTGTACTCAAAATTCTTCAAGCTAGGCTTCAGCAGTACGTGAACCAAGAACTACCAGATGTACAAGCTGCATTTAAAAAAGGCAGAGGAACAAGAGATCAAATTGCCAACACCTACTTGATCATAGAAAAAGCAAGGGAATTCCAGAAAAACATCTACTTCTGCTTCATTTACTACGCTAAAGCCTTTGAATGTGAATGTGAATCACAACAAAATGTGGAATATTCTTGAAGAGATAGGAATACCAGATCATGTTACCTGCCTCCTGAGAAACTTGTATGCAGGACAAGGAGCAACAGTTAGAACATCATATGGAACAACAGACTGGTTCCAAATTGGGAAAGGAGTACATCAAGGCTGTATATTGTCACCCTGCTTATTTAATTTACATGCAGAGTACATCATACGAAATGCTAGGCTGGATGAATCACAAGCTGGAATCAAGAATTCCAGGAGAAACATCAATAACCTCAGATATGCAGATGATACCACTCTAATGGAAGAAAGTAAAGAGGAACTAAAGAGCCTCTTGATGAAGGTGAAAAAGGAGGGTGAAAAAGTTGGCTTAAAACTCAACATTCAAAAAATTAAGATCATAGCATCTGGTCCCATCACTTCATGGCAAATAGATGGGGAAAAAGTGGAAGCAGTGTCAGATTTCATATTCTTGGGCTCCAAAACCACTGCAGATGGTGACTGCAGCTACGAAATTAAAAGACACTTGCTCCTTGGAAGCAAAACTATGACAAACCTAAACAGTACATTTAAAAACAGAGACATCACTTTGCTGACAAAGGTCCATATAGTCAAAGCTATGATTTTTCCAGTAGTCATGTATGGATGTGAGAGTTGAACTATAAAGAAGGCTGAGCACCAAAAAATGGATGCTTTTGAACTGTGATGCTAGAGAAGACTCTCGAGAGTCTCTTAAATAGCAAGGAGATCAAACCAGTCAATCTGGAATGAAATCAACCCTGAATATTCATTGGAAGGACTGGTGCTGAAGCTCCAATACTTTGGCCACCTAATGCAAAGAACTGACTCATTGGAAAAGACCCTGATGCTGGGAAAGATTGAGGGCAAGAGGAGAAGGGGGCAACAGAGGATGCAGTGGTTGCATGGCCTCACTGACTCAATAGATATGAGTCTGAGCAAACTCAGGGAAATAATGAAGGACAGAGAAGCCTGGCATGCTGCAGTTCATGGGGTGGCAAAGAGTTGGACATGACTGAGAGACTGAACAACAACAATCTAGTGGTAAGGTGTATGTGGGGCTGGGAGCGGGAGGGGAAGTACTCTATAGCCCTATGATTAGCTCTCAATCTATGCTCCTGAACTGTGAACTTCAGTGATTCTCAATTCCTTTCACCTATCTTAGGTAGAACAAGAAGGCTAGAGGGGGCTTGAGTTGGGTATTTCCCTTCTCCAGTGTGGGAACTAGAGCTAGCTGGAGTTGGCTACTTTTCTTCTTCATGTAGGTTAGGCTTTGCTAATACTTCAGCAGGCTAGACTCTGGCTAACTAATTTGTCCTGAAGGCAGACCCTGTTTAAAAGAATGGAGTGCTCTGTCATGCTTCAAAATGGTTCCTTTTCCTCCCTCCTTTTAAAGCATGAGATTTTTCTCTGTTACTCACTGTGAGACCCTGGTAGAACTCCTGAAATGAAAATTCTCAAAAGCATGGGAGCACCACTATGAATGGGTCTTCCCATCACTCTGAACCTCCAACATCACGACAGTTCAAATTTTCTTATCCAAGCACTGGTTCGCACATATATTTGTGCTTAGGAGTTCCTGTTCTGGTAAGCTGTGATTCTCCATATCTGCCTGCCTGTTTGTCCAGTTGGGGGGCGGGGGGAGGTGGGCATCAGTTTTCCCTGTGTTCTCACAGATCTAAGAAGAGTTATTGATTTTTCAGTTTATTCATCTTCTTATTTGTTGTTAGGATGCTGTGACAACTTCTAAGCTCCTTACATACTGTGCTGGAAACTGGAATTCCTATATGTTAATTTTTTAAGATAAAATTTTAAAAAGGAAAAATGTTTCAGTTGCACTTAGCCTAAACGATGCCTCATGACTTTGTGAAAATGATAGTGTGAGCCATGATTAGGCTTGAGAAATGGGTTATAAACTTGCAATGATAGCCTGTAAGTAAACCCCAGATTTGTCTGTATGTCCTTGATCATTTGACCTTCATGGATCAAAGCCTTGTGGCGAAGGAGCTTGCATGACTTAATAAAGCTATGAGCCATGCCATGCAGGGCCACCCAAGGTGGAGGGGACATAGTGAAGAGTTTTGACAAAATGTGGAACACTGGAGGAGGGAATGGTGAACCATTTCAATATTTTTGCCGTGACTACCCTATGGAGAGCACGAAAAAGCAAAAAAAGTGACACTGGCAGATGAGCCCTCCAGGTTGGAAGGTGTCCAATATGCCAGTGGGGAAGGACAGAGGGCAATTACTAATAGCTCCAGATAGAATGAAGTGGCTGGGCCAAAGTAGAACCAATGTTCAGTTGTGGATGAATCTGGTGGTGAAAGTAAAGTCCAAAGTTGTAAAGAACAATATTACATAGGAATCTGGGATGTTGCATCCATGAATCGAGGTAAATTGCGTGTGGTAGGAACTGTAGGACACTGCAGGAACACGTGAACTAAAATGGATGGGAATGGGAAAATTTAATTCAGATGAGCAGTATATCTACTACTGCGGGCAAGAATCCCTTAGAAAAAATGGAGTAGCCCTCATAATCAACAACAACAACAAAAATCTGAAATGCAATACTTGGGTGCAATCTCAAAAACGACAGAATGATCTCGGTACGTTTCCAAGGCAAACCATTCAACATCACAATAATCCATGTCTATGTCCCAACCTCTAATGCCAAAGAAGCTGAAGTTGAATGGTTTTGATGACCTACAAGACCTTCCAGAACTAACACCAAAAAGAAATGTCTTTTTCATCATTGGGGATTGGAATGCAAAAGTAGGAAGTCAATAGACACCTGGAGTAACAGACAAATTTGGCCTTGAAGTACAAAATGAAGCAGATCCAAGGCTAACAGAGCATTGACAAAAATAACATGCTGATCATAACAAATACACTTTTCCAATGATGCAAAAGATGACTCTACAGATGAACATCACTGAATGGTCAATATCAAAATTAGATTGATTATATTCTCTTGCAGCTGAAGATAGAGAAGCTCTATACAGTCAGTAAAAACAAGACCTGGAGCTGACTGTGGCTTAGATCATCAGCCCCTTATTGCAAGATTCAGCTTAAATTGAAGAAAGTGGGGAAAAAAACCACTAGGCCATTCAGGCACAACCTAAATCAAATCCCTTATGCCTGTACAGTGGAGGTGACAATATATTCAAGGGATTATATCTGGTAGACAGAGTGCCTAAAAAACTATGGACAGAGTCTATTATCATTGTACAGGAGGCAGTAAACAAAACCACCCCAAAGAAAAGAAATGTAAGAAAGTCAAGTGCTTGTCTGAGGTGGCTTCACAAATAGCTGAGGAAAGAAGAAAAGCAAAAAGGCAAAGAAGAAAGGGAAAGATATCCTCAATTGAATACAGAGTTCCTGAGAAAAGCAAGGAGAGATAAGGCCTTCTTAAATGAAAAATGCAAAGAAATAAAGGAAAACAATAGAATGGGCAAAACTAGAGATCTCTTCAAGAAAGTTGGAGATAGCAAGGGAATATTTCATGTAGGGATGGGCCCAATAAAGGACAGAAACCATAAGCACCTAACAGAAGTAGAAGAGATTAAGAAGAGATGGCAAGAATACACAGAAGAACTATAGAAAAAAAGGTGGTCTTAATGACCCGGATAAGCACAATAGTGTGGTCACTCACCTAGAGCCAGACATCCAGGAGTGTGAAGCCAAGTGAGCCTTAGGAAACATTACTATGAACAAGGCTAATGGATGTTACAGAATTCCAACAGAGCTATTTAAAATCCTAAAACATAATGCTGTTACAGTGCTGCACTCAATATGCTAGTGGAAAATTCAGCAGTGGCCACAGGACTGGAAAAGTTTTCATTCCAATCCCAAAGAAGGGCAGTGCCAAAGAATGTTCAAACTACTGTACAATTGGGCTCATTTAACATGCTAGCTACGTTATGCTCAAAATCCTTCAAACTAGGCTTCATCAGCATGTGAACCAAGAACTTCCAGATGTACAGTTTGGGTTTAGAAAAGACAGAGGAACCAGCGATCAAATTGTCAACATTCATTAGATCATTAAGAAAGCCAGGGAATTCCAGAAAGAAAAAAAAAAAAATTTTCTTCATTGACTACGCTAAAGCCTTTGGCTGTGTAGACCACAACAAACAGCAGAAAATTCTTAAAGAGATGGGAATACCAGACCACCTTACCTGTCTCCTGAGAAACTTCTATGCAGGTCAAGAAGCAACAGTTAGAACATCACATGGAACAACTTACTGATTCAAAATTGGGAATGGAGTACAACAAGGCTGTATATTGTCACCCTGTTGTATTTATATGCAGAGTATATCATGTGAACTGCTGGGCTGGATGAATCACAAGTTGGAATCAAGATTGCCAGGAGAAATATCAACAACCTCAGATATGCAGATGATACCACTCTAATGGAAGAAAGTGAAGAGGAACTAAAGAAATTCTTGATGAGGGTGAAAGAGGAGAGAGAAAAACCTGACTTAAAACTCCACATTAAAAAACTAATGTCATAGCATCCGGTCCCACCACTTCATGGAAAATAGGAGGGGAAAAGTGGAAGCACTGACAGATTTTCTTTTCTTGGGCTCCAAAATCACTGTGGGCAGTGACTGCAGCCATGATTAAAAGATGCTCCCTCCTTGGAATGAAAGCTATAACAAATGTAGGTTGCATATTAAAAAGCAGAGACATCAATTTGCTGACAAAGGTCTGTATAGTCAAAGCTACAGTTTTTCCAGTAGTCATGTATGGATGTGAGAATTGGGCCATAAAGAAGGCTGAGCACCAAAGAATTGATGCTTTCGAATTGTGGTCCTGGAGAAGACTCTTGAGAGTCCCTTGGACAGCAAGATCAAACTTGTTGATCCTAAAGGAAATCAGTCCTGCATATTCTTTGGAAGGACTGATGCTGAAGCTGAAGTTCCAGTACTTTAGCCATTTGATGTGAAGAGCCAACACATTGGAAAAGACTCTGATGCTAGGAAGGATTGAAGGCATGGGAAGTGTGGCGGCACAGGATAAGATGGCTAGATACCATCACTGACTCAATAGACATGAATTTGAGCAAACCCCCAGATAATGAGGGGAGGGAAGCTTGGCATGCTGTAGTTCATGAGGTTGGACACAAATTAGTGAATGAACAACAAACTTGGTCATTTAGGGGTTTACTATTCAAATACTGCAGGCACTTTTTGACTGTCACCTAAGCCAATGGTTTCTAAAAGTCCTTGGCATCAGAACTAGTTTGAAAATATTAATCCTGGTCTCCATCCCAGAATTTCTGTTAAAAGAGGTCCAAGTGAGGCCTGAGGATTTGTTTTTGCATTTCTTCTGTTTGGACAATTGTTTGGATTTTTTGTTTGTTTGTTTTCTGCTTATCAGCCATTTAATGCACAGAAAAATTCAGAAAATACTAGTCTAGATCAGAATTCTAAGATTCAAATTCCAAGCCATCAATATGCATTTCTTTGATATGACCTGCAGGTGGTGCTGCTGTAGTATTCCAGTATAACAAACCAAGAACTGAAGGGAAAACAGGTTAGGGAGGAAATTACAAATTTCCTAGATCCAACCGGAATAAATGATCTAATTGTTTTAGTGACAAAACAATAAAGGTCAATTCATATCAATTATAATACTAATATAATACCTTATATTAATCTCAAAGTGATATGACATTTTTCACCCTTCTAACTCAAATGAGGCTATATGGAGGTACCTAGCAGGTCCACGTTTATAAATACCTGGGCTCCTCTCATAACACCATTGCTCTTAGCCATTGGAGATCCCCTGAACTCTTTTTTCTAAATTTTTTGGCCACACAGAGAGGCGTGTGGGATATTAGTTCCCTGACCAGGGATAAAACCCACACCCCCTGTAGTGCAGGCATGGTGTCTTAACCATTGGACCACCAGGGAAATCTCCTGAAATCTCTGAAGCCTTAAAAAAAATGTCACTGCCTGAGTGGAAGAATTTGAAGATTCAATAAACCTTTGCCATAGTTTTTTATTTAGTGTCCTTGAGCCTGGGCTCCTAAATCAGAGTATGAATACATTCACTTTTCAGGGATGGGCATCCTGAGTATAAGACCCCCAAACCAGTTGAAGGTATATACAGTACTGTAATTTCCATCTTCTGAAAATACCTCTCAAGCAAGTGAAAATTTACTTTGCAAATATGGATCCTCTGGTCATAAACCTGACCCAACGATAATGTTGGTGGTACTTATAGGTGATGTTCAGGGTCTCAATTGTTCCAGAAAATGATAAGTTTGTAGGTCTCAAGAAAGGTACATCCAAGGTCAAACAGACACAGCTAGGGAGTGATGGTTTATATTGCTTATCTCTGACCTTGAAGAGTACAGGTGCCATCAGAAACAAAAGCCCTTCAGTAAAGCAGAGCTTCCCGACCTGCGTGCTGCATTGCTCAGCCTTAGGTGACTGGGCAGAACCTGAGGAAGATGGAGCCTGGACCAGTCACCTCTGACTATGAGTAGTCTCCATTTGCCCCACTGCACCATGGTGCTAGTGGTAAAGAACCTGCCTGACAATGCCAATACAAGAAATATAAGAGACACAGGTTCGATCCCTGCGTCAGGAAGATACCCTGTAGGAGGAAATGGCAACCCACTCTAGTATTCTTGTCTGGAGAACTCCATGGACAAAGGAGCCTGGCAGGCTACAGTCCATGGGGTCACAAAGAGTCAGACACAACTGAAGCGACTTAGTATGCACTATACAAATGTTACCATTTTCTCTGTGCGTTTTGGCATGATAATGATTAAAAAGTTTTGCAATAAATTCTGCCAGGACTAGAGCAGGCCTGGGACAGGTCAATTGCTGGACTTACTATTTCCAAATAGCCCCAAAGACCACCAAATACATTTGTTTTGTTTTTTTTTTTCATTTATTTTTATTAGTTGGAGGCTAATTACTTTACAATATTGTAGTGGTTTTTGCCATACATTGACATGAATCAGTCATGGATTTACATGTGTTCCCCATCCTGAACCCCCCTCCCACCTCCCTCCCCATTACATTTGTTTTTTAATTGGGAACCACCCTCCTCTTGACAGTTTCTCTGATAATCAGGACATCCGGTGATTCGTGTGAAGCTCAGATAAAATAAGCGTTATGCCTGAGCATACTCCATTTTTCTGTTACTGGCAGCTACAATGTTTTCCACTTATGCCTTCAAGCCATGCAGCACAGTTCCCCCTTGTGGCCTGTTCACTAAGCTACTATCAAGCATGAATAGCTCTGTCTCCAACCCACATTCTCGTGCACTGGCTCTTCCACATCTGTCTTGGGTGTGAAGTATACTAGTCCTTGTATAAGTGCAACCAGCTTGTGCTTAAGCCTAGAATGTCTAGGACTTTGGCTGGTTCAGTGGTCTAGGTCTAGGTAAGACTTCCTCTTACAAGCATGGCCTCAGAGTGAGATTATTCACCTCTGTCAGCAGAATGTGATGGAATGAAGGCTTACTGACCTTTACCCATAGTAGAGGCAGAAAAGGGTGGTGTTGGCCCTTTCTGTATCAGTTCACAGATATACTGTGGCTAGAAACAACATCGAATCTTTCCTGGAGGGGCTACCAGGCTATATATATACACATACACACACATATATATCTTTCTGCTACCTATCTGTCTCCCAACCCTACTCGCTTAGGAGCTAGGAGATACATGAGAAATGCCAGAATTTACATGAGAAACCCAGAATTTACATGAACATCTATAGCAACATAGATAAAACCTGGAATTGGAAGTGAAAGGACATTTACCTGAGTCCTGGAATCCTCAGGACTGTGAACACAAGGTGAGCAAGCTCTGCCCTGGCCTCTGTCAGTTGGATCTTGGGGAAATGTAGCTTCCTTCTATAATTTCAGATCTTTAGTAAAGAAATGCCTATTCAGTCTTTTTTAAAAATTAATTAATTTATTTTAATTGGAGGATAATTTATTTACAATATTGTGGTGGTTGTTGCCATACATTGTCATGAATCAGCCATGGGTGCACATGTGTCTCCCCATCCTGAACCCCCTTCCACCTCCCTCTCCACTCCATCCCTCTGGGTTGTCACAGAGCACCAGCTTTGAGTGCCCTACTTCATGCATCGAACTTGCACTGGTCATCTATTTTACATATGGTAATATACATGTTTCAACGCTCTTCTCTCAAATCATCCTTCCCTCACCTTCTCCCACATAGTCCTAAAGTCTGTTCTTTATTTCTGTGTCTCTTTTGCTGCCTTGCATATAGGATCATCGCTACTGTCTTGAGAAAAGGAAACCCTCTTACACTGTTGGTGGGAATGCAAATTGGTACAGCCACTATGGAGAACAGTGTGGAGATTCCTTTAAAAACTGGAAATACAACACCATACGACCCAGCAATCCCACCGCTGGGCATACACACCGAGGAAACCAGAATTGAAAGAGACATATGCACCCCAATGTTCTTTGCAGCACTGTTTACAATAGCTAGGACATGGAGGCAATCTAGATATCCATTGGCAAACGAATGGATAAGGAAGTTGTAGTATAGATACACAACGGAATATTACTCAGCTATAAAAAAGAATACATTTGAGTCAGTTCTAATGAGGTGGATGAAATCAGAGCCTATTATACAGAGTGAAGTAAGTCAGAAAGAGAAACACCCATTCAGCCTTTTATGGTGAACTGTGTTGAATAAAGGGACAAAATTTCAAAGGGAGTGTCCTGAAAAAACAAACAGCCCAATCAAAAAATGAGAAAAAAAATCCAAATAGATACTTCTCCAAAGAAGACATACAAATAGCCAAAAGACACATGAAAAGATGCTCAACATCACTAATTATCAGAGAAATGCACATCGAAACAACAATGAGGTATCACTTCACATTCGTCAGATTGGCCATCATCAAAAAATCTACAAACAATAAAAGCTGGAGAGGATGTGAAGAAAAGGGAATCCTTTCACACTGTTGGTGGAAATGTAGATTGGTAAAACCACTATGCAGAACAGTATTGAGCTTCCTTAGAAAACTAAAAGTAGAACTACCATATGATCTAGCAATGTTACTCCTGGGCATACATCCAGAGAACCATAATTTGAAAAGATATATGCACCCCAATTTTTATTGCAGCATTATTTACAATGGCCAAGACATGGAAGGTATACAAATGTCCATAGACAAAAGAATGAATAAAGAAGATGTGGTTTAGAGAGAGAGAGATACTACCCAGCCACGAAAAAGAATGAAATAATGCTATTTGCAGCAACATGGATGGACCTAGCAATTATCATACTAAGTGAAGTAAGCCAGACAGAGAAAGACAAATATCATATGATATCACTCATGTGTGAAATCTAATTTTAAAAATGATACAAAGTGAACTTATTCACAAAACAGAAACAGGCTTACAAATATTAAAAATAAACTTACGGTTACCAAAGGGGAAATGTAAGTGGGACAGATAAATCAGGAGTTTGGGATGAACATACATGCACTACTATATATCAGATAGATAACCAACAAGGACCTACTGTATAGCACAGGGAATTCTACTCAACATTCTGTAATAACCTATATGAGAAAAGAATCTAAAAAAGAATGAATATATGTATATGTATAACTGAAGCACTTTGCTGTACACTTGAAACTAATACAATATTGTAAATCAACTGTACTCCAATAAAATCAAAATTAAAAAATAATTTAAGGAAAGAGGTGTCTTGCACCTTGTCCTCCCACTCAGTGAGGCCTGTGCAGAGCTATCAACATCAAATGAAGGTGAGCTATAGTTCAGGACTCTTAGGTGGGGACAGAAGAAAGCAAAAGGAGATAGTAGCAAGGATAAACATATGGAACAGAGAAGCAATACTCACTGTAAACGAGACAAACCTTCTTTCCTCCCCCAAAGTATACCAGAGGGTATGACTCTTGATCCTAGAACTTTAATTCTTTGAGAAACTACCAACCATTATAATCATATTTGGGGGAAAATATTTAGGGCCTATAAAATGCTCACAATGTAATAAATGTAAAAGAAGACAAAATCATATGTGCACTATGTTTATCATTTTGAAGTTATATATCTATATGTACATCTATTTACCAATAAATATATGGAGAGATACAAGCAACACTGAAATGCAACATTGAGTAGACCAGTGTGACTAGAATACAGCAAGCAGATGGATGAGAGTGATAGATGAAGTCAGAAAGAGAATAGCATCAGTCAGTATAGGCCTCTCTCACAAAGCGATATTTGAGCAGATATCTGGAGGAAAGTATTCCAAACAAAGGGAACAACCAGTAAGTACAAAGGCCTTGTGGTGGGTGCATGCTTGGCTAGTATAGGACCAGCCAAGGAAGCTGGTATGGTTAGAGGCAAGTAAGTGAGGATGAGAGTGATGTGCAAGGAGGGCAGAGAGGCATGGGGAACAGCAGATATTGTAGGGACTAGAAGGCCATGGAGAGGATATTCACTTTCAGAGAAATAGGGAACAGTGGGAGAGTTTTAAGGCGCAGAGAAACAAGATCTAACATATTTCAGAAGAATCCTTCTGGCTGCTGTGTGAGGGAAAGCTGTGGAGGTCAACGGGCTCTCTCACTACCCTGACTTTCTGAACCAACTCCAGTGAAACCTGGGCTTCACAAAGCCTGATATCCAAGATAGGCACAGATGTCAGCCAGATGGAATTTTACTAACTTAGATTACAGTATCCCCAGTTTAACACCTTCCCATCACACTCAGTTAACTCCAACATCCTTGCCTGATGACTTACCTGTCCTCTTCACCTCCCGCTCTCTTCCTCCCTCCCTCCCTCTGCTCCACACACATTGGACTGCCTTCCTAGTTGCCCTTCTCTCTCACTCAGCAGGTTTATTCCTGCCTCAAGGCCTTTGTACTCGTTCCTTCTTCTAGAACATTCTTCTCTAAGCTCTTCTGGTGCCTTGCTCCTTCTCATCATTCAAGTATCAGCCAAAATGTCACCTTTCCAGAGGGCTTTCCCTGACCTCTCACTACAAAGTAGTTCCCTCCCACAGCGCCTAACTTTCTTCCTTCTCTGAATTTACCTTTCATTATATTTATTGTGACTATTTACTTACTGTCTAGGTTCAGCACTAGAATGTGAACTCCATGAGGATATGGACTTTATTTTATTTAGCATTTTATCTGCAAGAACTTAGGACAGTGTTGGCATAAACATTTAATAAACGCTTACTGAACAGGTGAATGAAAGAAAATCAAGCCTTTCCATGTTTATTTCTTTACCACTGCAGAGGCAAGTTAGACTTTTACTGGGAGAGAATATACAAAAAGTGGTGCTAAGTCACTGCAGTTGTGTCCGACTCTGCAACCCCATGGACTGTAGCGTGCCAGGCTCTTCTGTCCATGGGATTCTCCAGGCAAGAATACTGGAGTGGGTTGCCATTTCCTCCTCCAGGGGATCTTCCTGACCCAGGGATTGAACCCCATCTCTTATGTCTCCTGCATTGGCAGGTGGGTTCTTTACTACTTTACTTTACTACTGGTAAGCATGGTAATTTCAAGAACTGAACTCCCCTTGCCTTGCCAAAGCAAAGGGCCAATTCTTCTTTACCTGTGAGGATCTGATTCGCTTGCACCCTTCAGGAGGCAATAGGGGTTGGAGAAAAGGCCTTGACCGGACCAGGAGGCAGGAACATGTGTGTGTGTGTGTGTGTGTGTGTGTGTGTGTGTGTGTTAAGTTGCTTCAGTTGTGTCCGATCCTTTGAGACCCATGGACTGTAGCCTGCCAGCCTCTTCTATCCATGAGATTCTCTAGGCAAGAATACTGGAGTGGGTTGCCATGCCCTCCTCCAGGGAATCTTCCCGACTCAGGGATTGAACTGGTGTCTCTTATGTCTCCTGCATTGGCAGGCAGGTTCTTTACCACTAGCAGCACCTGGGAAGTCTGTACAAAAAGTAAAGGAGGTTAAAAATAAAACAAAGAAAGAAAATGCAAAAAGTATAGCAGAGTTTTACAGTAAGCATGGGTCACTGAAAGAGTGAGCCGGCATCTATATGAAATCCACAGCTAACATCATATGTAATGGTGAAAGACTGGAAGCTGCCTGCTAAGACCAAGAATAAGACAAATTTCCACTCTTGCCAATTCTGTTCAACACTGTACTGGAAGATCTAAGGTAATTAGACAAGAAAACAGAATAAAAGACATGCATATTGGAAAGGAATAAGTAAAAATATCTCTATTTTCAGATGACATGCTCTTTGAAAGTGAAAATGAAAGTCACTCAGTCCTGTCCGACTCTTTGCGACCCCACGGACTGTACAGCCCATGGAATTCTCCAGGCCAGAATACTGGAGTGGGTAGCCTTTCCCTTCTCCAGGGGATCGTTTCAACCCAGGGATTGAACCCAGGTCTCCCACATTGCAGGTGGATTCTTTACCAGCTGAGCCACAAGGGAAGCCCAAGAATACTGGAGTGACTAGCCTATCCTTTCTCCAGGGGATCTTCCCGACCCAGGAATTGAACCAGGGTCTCCCCGCATTGCAGGCAGATTCTTTACCAGCTGAGCTATCAGAGAAGTCCTGACACACTCTTATATGTAGAAAATCCTAAAGAATCCACTAAAAACTATCAGAGCCAATAAACTTCAGCAAGGTTGCAGGCAGCTTCCAGTGTAACAAAGGCTGGTAGATGGGATTTCCTGCTCCTCCAGAGCTGATGGAATAGCCCAGATACTTTATTGGGTACCATTTCCATGGAATGAAATAGTCCAGGCACACAAAGACTCTTTCTGCCTTCCTGTAAGCCCCTCCCCCACCTATCCCCATTACCCCTTTGTGAAAGGTTGAAGGATTATATTCTCATCTCTGTGTGCCCTGTAAGTTGTGCCAACCAAACAGATCTGCAGTCAGAGTGTAGTTATCTCAGGATAAGGAATTGGGACTCTGTAATGCATCTTTTCCTAAGCTTTTGTCTTCTCTCTCCCCCTCTCCCTCCCTCTCTCTGGTTTTGTTTTTTACTTTGTTTCTTAGCAAATTTCCTTTTGAGAAATTCCAGTATTGTCTCATCTGAACCAAGGGAAATAGGATTTGTCCACATCTCAGCTGCTGCAGGGCTAACTGGGAGGTTAGAGGTCCCTTGAGGCTAGGTGTGGGGGTGGCGGCAGCCAGCACAGCTGGAGATACAGAGAAGGGTTAGAGCTGTGCAGATTTGTTTTTATTGGGCAATGGCTTAAGATACTGGAATGATAGGCTTTTGGCTAAGGATCCAGTGCGTCTCACTAGGGAAGAATGTGGTTGCCTGGAGACTTGCCGATCTGATCAAGATGACTTTAGCTGGAAATTGGGGGAGGGGGTGCAAAACATGCCCATATCAGACACCAGATACTACAGACAACAGCAGTCCTGTCAGCAATAGAAGAATAATAGTGAGAGAGACGCTCAGTGATTTGCAGGAGAAAATGACTGGGAAGGAAATTGGGAATGGTGCTTCCAGCCTCAACTGTCAATATGCCAGTGTAAAGAGTAAGAGCAGGAAAAAAAAAAGCAAATTGGGATTTTTTTAACAAAAAGAAGTTAAAAAATAAAAAATATTATTAAGACTTAGAGGAAAGGGATTCATAACTGAAATATACTCAAGGAGACTTCTAAAGACACAAATGTGAGAGAAGGATTTGCATTACCTACCAATTAGGAAGTTTGCCTTTTGCCTGCCTGTACTGGCTTTGTCATCCTGGGGGTCAGGTTAAGAACAGAGAATCAGGGGAAGGAGTACTAGGGAAAGTGAACACCAACTCTAAGAATTATGGAAATTCATCATTTGTTCATTTAATTAGTGCCCTGCTCTCATGATAGGGCAGCAAACAAGTCAGTCAAGATTCCTGTTCTCAAGGATCTAATATTGAAGGTAAATAGACAATAAACTCGTGAACAAGTAAATTACAAAGATAACTTGCGACAAAAGGTCATAGGGAAAATAAAACTGGTGGTGAAAGGAAGGGAGGAACTATTACAATTTGGGTAGTCTTCAATGGCCTGTCTGCAGAGGTGACTTTTGAACTGAGATGGGAACAAAGAAAGGGATGAACCATGAGAACATCTGAGGAAAGAACACATAAACAGAGGTTTGAAGCAGCAAAGGCAAAAGGCTTGCAGCAGGAACAAGCTCGACTTGTTGAAGAAAATGAAAAAAGAGCCATTATCTCAGTTTCAGTTCTTCCAGAAGCAGACTCGGAGACAAGAGTTTGAGTGCAAGTAGTTTATTGGGAAATGAGGGGAATACCAGTAGGTCCATGAAAAAATGACACAGAGAAATAAAGGCAGTCAGTAAAGGGTATATAATAAGCCAGCTACACAGTGGGTAACAGTCCTAATACCTCAGGAAACTCTTGGAAATGGGACAAAACACACGTCTCAAAATTACCCAACTCAAGGAGTAAAAGAGTTGAAGTCATTGGTCAATGGCTATTCTCCATGATCAGGGTGACCTTCCAAATCTTCAGCAAAATCAACCAGGCACAAAGATGCAGATAATGGCCATTTGGAAAGTGAAAATGCACTGAAATAAAAGATCTGAGGGATATTAGAAGGCTTTGACAGTGTCTGCTACAGCTAGTTAGCCTGGGGCAGAATCAGAAAAAGGACCAGCTGGAGAGTCAAGCAGGGCAGATCATCTAGGGCCAAGGTTAGTAGCAAATTAGTAGCTGGCAGAGGTGTTTGATTTGGCCTCCACAATGTTTTCTCTTATTTCTGTTTGTTTCATTTTGGTTTTATCTTTAACTGTCAGTAATTAAAAATCAGAAGATCTCATATCTAGACCTAGATTTCTAGTTCTCTTGGAAAAAAGTATCAAAAAGAACTGATAATTGTGGATCCTCACTCGGCAAGGTAACAATATGTTGGAAGTGAGTAGCAGATGTCCCACTTATAGAAGGGTAAGGTGCTGTCCAGCTAACCAGTCCTCTTTGAGTTTTGGATCAGCGGTCAAGGGAATTGAAGGCTGTGATAAGGAGTTAGAATTTCATTCTAGGAGTATGGACAGATTTTAAGCAGGAGATTGATACAGTCAGTACATTTTTATTCAGAAAGAGTCAAGAATGGAAGCAGATAAATAAGGAGGCTATGGAAGTAGCCTGCGAAAGAGATGATGGGGTCTTGAAAATGGGTTACAGTGGAGATGAAAAGGAGTGAAGGAATTAAGTATATTATTTGGAGTGGATTTGACAGAATGTGCTGATGTAGGGGGTGAGGGAGAAGGAGACATCTAGGATTACATTCAGATTTCTGGCTTATTATATGTTTAAATAGTGCTGAGATGAGGAAGACTAGGGGAGGAACTGGTTTGAGAGGAAGATCAAAAGTTCTATTTTGAACACAGCACATTTGAGATGCCTATTAGACAAGTGAAGATGTGAAACAGGTATATGAGATATCGCTTAGATATGAAGGGTGAGGTCAGGGGAGGAGATAGGAATTTGGGAATTATCAAAATACAGAAATGTAACTACACCTTCCATTTCTGGCAACAATGTATGTGAGATATCTTGACAATAACTTTCTTCTATAAAACATCTAAAAATACTGGATAAAAGATAACAAATATCTTTTTAAATACATTACTAAGCTCAAAAGGAATCAAGCTAAATCCCCAAGAGCCAAAACAAAGAGCTTAAAAGAAGAGCCCTGGGCTGATACTGCTTTATGAATGCCCTTGAGGCAACTATGGATTACTAACAAGTAGAGGCTGAAGGGTTTTGAGTTTATTTTGGAACTTTTTTATGGTTGGAGAAGAGGTACACCATCAAACATCACATTTATCATTTAAAAAAAAAAGGCCCTTTGCAGTTTTGTCTTTTGAATTTACTTCTTTTAATTTTTTTGTTTGTCTTTTAATTGGAGGAAATTTGCTTTACAATTTAATATCACTATATTTTAAGCTTACCTGATACATGAATTTTAAAATAAAATATCAACAAAATAGAAAACAACAAATAATTTAATGCTAAAATACCAATGTCCTCTCATGATTTATTTTTCCATATCCAAACCTGGAGCACACTCATTTTTCTATTTGCCAATCCAATTTTTAAAGTACATTTTTGAAGTATACCATAAATAGAAAACTACATATATTTTAAATGTATGACATGATGAATTTTCTTAAAGTGATCACACCCTGTAACTAGTATCCAGATCAAAAAAAAAAAAAAAATTAGAACTTTACCCCAGAACTCCCCCTCCACCTTATATTCTGTTCCTGGTCACTATCTCTCAAAGGTAGCTCTAACAAAGGTAACTTCTAACATCATAGATTGATTTTATATGTTTTGGAACTTTATAGGAGGGAATTATATTGTATGTAATCTTTCATATCTCGCATCTTTCACCCAATATTCTATTTGTGAGATTCATATATCCATATTATAATATGTAGCAATAATTCATTTATTCTCATTACTATACAGTATTCCATAGTGTGACTATGTATATTATATTCTAGATACAAAATTTTGTTGGATATATGTAATACAAATATCTTTACATACTCTGTGATTTGTCCTTTCACTCGTTAGACTTGTTAGTGGTATCTTTTGATAAACACAGCTTCTTAATTTTAATATAATATCATGTACCAATATTTTCCCATTTGATTACCACTCATGGCCTGATCATAAAATTCCCTGCTTATCTTACAGCAAAGGAAACCATCAACAAAATAAAAAGACAATCCATAGAACAGGGAAAATATTTGCAAATGATGTATGACTGACAAGGGGTTAATATCCAAAATACATAAACAGCTCACAAAACTTGATATCAAAAAATCAAACAATCAAATCAAAAAATAGGCAGAAGATCTAAATAGACGTTTTTCCAAAAACGACATTCAGATGGCCAACAAACACATAAAAAATGCTCAGCATCACTAATTATTAGAGAAATGCAAAGCAAAATCACTGTCAGGTGTTACCTCACATGGTCATAATGACTATCATCAAAAAGCCTACAAATAATAAATGCTGGAAAGGGTGTGGAGTAAACTAAGCCCTCTAAAACTGTTGGTGGAAATGTAAATTGGTACAGCCACTATGGAAAATTGTATGGAGGTTCCTTCAAAAACTAAAATAGAACTACCATACAATCCAGAAATTCCACTCCTGGGTATATATCTGGAAAAAATGAAATCCCTAATTCAAAAAGATAAATGCAACCCAAGTTCTTAGAAGCACCATTTAGAAATGGAAGCAATCCAAGAGCCCATCAACAGATGACAGACTTAACAAGATATGGTATATATACACAATGGAATATTACTCAGCCATAAAAAAGAAAGAAATATTGCCATGATCAGAAACATGAATGGACCTAGAGAATGTTATACTTGGTGAAGTAAGTAATACAGACAAAAACAAATATTATATGAAATCATTTATATGTGGAAACTAAGAAAATAATACAAACAAATCTATACACAAAAGAGAAATAGACTCATAGACATAGAACACAAACTTATGGCTATCAAAGAGGAAAGGGAGAGGATGAGGAATAATTTAGGAGTATGGGATTAATTCCCTTCATGAATCATAGCCTTGTCACAGCGAAGGGTCTTGTGTAACTCAACGGGAAGCTATGAACCATGACATATAGGGCCGTCTAAGACAGATGAATAATAGGGAAGACTTCTGACAAAACACAGTTCACTGGAGAAGGAAATGGCAACCCATTCCAATATTCTTGCCTAGAAAATCCCATAGACAGTATGAAAAGGCAAAAAGATATGACAGTGGGAGATGATCACACATGTCAGAGGGTGTCCAATATGCTACTGGGGAAGAGCAGAGGGCAATTACTAATAGCTCCAGAGAGAATGAAGTGACTGGGCCAAAGCAGAAGTGACTCTCAGTTGTGGATGTGTCTGGTGGTAAAAGTAAAGTCCAGTGCTGTAAAGAACAATATTGCATAAGAACCTGGAATGTTAGGTCCATGAATCAAGGTAAAATGGACATAGTCAAACAGGACATGGAAAGATTGAACATTGACATATTAGGAATCAGTGAACTAAAATGGACTGGAATGGGCAAGTTTAATTCAGATGAGCAGTATATCTAGTACTGTGGGAAAGAATCCCTTAGAAGAAATGGAATAACCCTAATAGTCAACAAGAGTCTGAAATGCAGTATTTGGGTGCCATCTCAAAAATGACAGAATGATCTTGATCATTTCCAAGGCAAACCATTCAACATCACAGAAATCCAAGTCTATGCCCCAACCACTGATGCTGAAGCTGAACAGTTCTATGAAGACCTACAACTTCTAGAACTAATACTAAAAAGATATATCCTTTTCATCATAGGGGATTGGAATGCCGAAGTAGGAAGTCAATAGATACCTGTAGTAACAGGCAAGTTTGGGCTTGGAGTACAAAATGAAGCAGGGCAAAGGCTGACAGAGTTTTGACAAGAGAACAGGCTGGTCATAGCAAACACCATTTTTCAACAAAACAAGAGACGACTCTAAAAGTGGATATCACCAGATGGTCAATACCAAAATTAGATTATGTTCTTTGCAGCCAAAGATGGAGGAGTTCTATACAGTCAGCAAAAACAAGACCAGGAGCTGACTGTGGCTCTGATCATCAGCTCGTTATTGCAAAATTCAAACTTAAATGGAAGAAAATGGGGGAAACCACTAGTCCATTTGGGTATGACCTAAATCAAAACCCTTATTTTTATACAGTGGAGGTGACAAATAGATTCAAGGGATTAGATCTGGTAGACAGAGTGCCAGAAGAAATACAAATGGAGGTTCATAACATTGTACAGGAGGCAGTGACCAAAATCATCCCAAAGAAAAAGAAATGCAAAAAGGCCAAGTGGTTGTCTGAGGAGGCTTTACAGATAGCTGAGAAAAGAAGAGAAACAAAAGACAAGGGAGAAAGGGAAAGATATACCCAACTGAATGCAGAGTTCTGGAGAATTGTGAGGGGAGAAAAGAAAGCCTTTTTAAATGAATAATGCTAAGAAGTAGAAGAAATGTGAAAGTAGAGCAGAATGTGAAAGACTAGAGATCTCTTCAAGAAAATTGCAGATAGCAATGGAACATTTCATGCAACGATGAGCACATTTAAGGACCTAAACAGTAAGGACCTAACAGAAGCAGAAGAGATTAAGAAGAGGTGGCAAGAATACAAAGTATACAAAAAAGATCTTAATGACCCAGATAACCACAATGGTGTGGTCATTCACCTAGAGCCAGACATCCTGGAGTATGAAGTCAAGTCGGTCTTAGGAAGCATTACTATGAACAAAGCTAGTGGAGGTGATGGAATTCCAGCTGAGCTATTTCAAATACTAAAAGATGATGTTGTTAAAGTGCTGTACTCAATATGCCAGCAAATTTGGAAAACTCAGCAGTGGCCACAGGACTGGAAAAGGTCAGTTTTCATTCCAATCCCAAAGAAGGGCAGTGCCAAAGAATGTTCAAACTATGGTACAGTTGGGCTCATTTCACATGCTAGCAAGATTATGCTCCAAATACTTCAAGCTAGGCTTCAGCAGTATGTGAACTGAGAACTTCCATATATACAAGCTGGAGTTCACAGAGGCAGAAGAACCAGAGATCAAATCGTCACCATTCATTGGATCATGGAGAAAGCAAGGGAATGCCAGAAAAACATTTACTTCTGCTTCATTGCCTATGCTAAAGCCTTTGACTGTATGGATCCCAACAAACTGTGGAAAATTCTTAAAGAGGTGGGAGTACTAGACCACTTTACTTGTTTCCTAATAAACCTGTATGCAAGTCAGGAAGCAACTATTAGAACTGAACACGGAACAATGGACTGGTTCAAAGTTGGGAAAGCAGTACGACAAGGCTAAATATTGTCATTTTGCTTATTTAACTTATATGCAGAGTACATCATGTTAAATGCTGGGCTTAATGAATCACAAGCTAGAATCAAGATTACCAGGAGAAATATCAACAACCTCAGATATGCAGATGATACCACTCTAATGGCAGAAAGTGAAGAGGAACTAAGGAGCCTCTTAATGAGGGTGAAACAGGAGAATGAAAAAACTGGCTTGAAACTACATTATTAAAAAAAACTAAGATCATGTCATCCAGTCCCACCACTTCACAACAAATAGAAGGGGAAAACGTGGAAGCAGTGACAGATTTTCTTTTCTTGGGCTCCAAAATCACTGAGTACAGTGACTGTAGCCATGAAATTAAGACTCTTGCTCCTTAGAAGGAAAGTTATGACAAACTTAGACAGTGTATTAAAGAGCAGAGACATCACTTTGCCGACAATGGTCAGTATAGTCAAAGCTATGGCTCTTCCAGTAGTTATGTATGGATATGAGAGTTGGTCCATAAAGAAGGCTGAGTGCTGAAGAACTGATGCTTTTGAATTGCAGTGCTGAAGAATACTCGAGTGTCTCTTAGACTGCAAGGAGATCAAACCAGTCAATCCTAAAGGAAATCAATCCTGAATATTCATTGAAGGACTGTTGCTGAAGCTGAAACTGCAGTACATTGGCCACCTGACACAAAGAGCCGACTCCTTGGAAAATACCCTAATGCTCGGAAAGATTGAAGGCAAATGGGGAAGAGGGTGGCAGAGGATGAGATGGTTAGATAGCATCATTGATTCAATGGACATGAGTTTGAGCAAACTCTGGGAGATAATGGATGATAGAGGAGCTGGCATGCTGCACTGCATGGGATCACAAACAGCCAGACACGACTTAGCAACTGAACAACAACAACCCCCATGTTTACTGAAGCAGTTTTTTACAATAGCCAAGACAGGGAAGCAACTTAAGTGTCCATTGATGGATTAATGCATAAAGAAAACATCATATATATATATATATATTATATATATATATATACATATATTTGTTCTTGTTGTTCAGTCCCTAAATCATGTCTGACTCTGAGACCTCATGGACTGCAGCATGCCAGGCTCCCCTGTCCTCCACTATCTCCCAGAGTTTGCTCAAATTCATGTCCATTGAGTTGGTGATGCTATCTAACCATCTCATCCTCTGTCATCCCCTTCTCCTTTTGCCTTCAATCTTTCCCAGCAACAGGGTCTTTTCCAAGGAGTTGGCTATTCGCATCAGGTGGCCAAAGTATTAGAGCTTCAGCTTCAGAGTCAGTCCTTCCAATGAATAATCAAGGTTAATTTCCTTTATTTTTTAAATTAATTTTAATTGAAGAAAAATTACCTTACAATATTGACTTTTTCTTTTTTGCCATACATCAACATGAATCAGCCACAGATATAGATGTGTCCCCCACATCCTGAAACCCCTCCCACCTCGATCCCCACCCTATCCCTCTAGAATTGACTGGTTTGATCTCCTTGCAGTCCAGTTCAGTTCAGTTCAGTCACTCAGTCTTGTCTGACTCTTTGTGACCCAGGGACTGCAGCATGTCAGGCTTCCCTGTCCATCACCAACTCCTGGAGCTTGCTCAAACTCATATCCATCCAGTCAGTGATGCCATCCAACCATCTCATCCTCTACTGTCCCCTTCTCCTGCTTTCAATCTTTCCCAGCATCAGAGTCTTTTCAAATGAGTCAGTTCTTTGTATCAGGTGTCCAAATGGTTGGAGCTTCAGCTTCAGCATCAGTCCTTCCAATGAATATTCAGAACTGATTTCCTTTAGGATTGACTGGCTTGATCTCCTTGCTGTCCAAGGGACTCCCAAGAGTCTTCTCCAATACCACAGTTCAAAAGCATCAATTCTTCACTGCTCAGCTTTCTTTATGATCCAACTCTCACATCCACACATGACTACTGGAAAAACCATAACTTTGACTGTATGGACCTTTGTCAGCAAAGTGATGTCTCTGCTTTTGAATATACTGTCTAGGTTTGTCGTAGCTTTTCTATCAAGCAACAAACATCTTTTAATTTCATGACTGCAGTCACCATCTGCAGTGATTTTGGAACTCAAGTGAATAAAATCTGTCACTGCTCCTATACACACACACACCAGAATATTTCAGTCACTCATAAAATAGAAGGAAATCTTGCCATTTGCAACAACATGAATGAAATCTTATGTCATCATGCTACTGAAATACATTAGACAGATAAAGACAAATACCATATGGTCTCACTTATATGAGGAATCTTAAAAAGTAAAATGAGTTCATGCATATAGAGACAATTGGTTTTTGCCAGATTTACGGAGTGAGGGATGGGCAAAATGAGTGAAGAGGATCAAAAGGCACAAACTTTTAGTTGTAAAATAAATAAGCCCCAAGGATATGATATACAGCATGGTGGCTGTAGTTAATAATCATGTATTGCATATTTGAAAGTTGCTAAGAGAGTAGATCTTAAAAGTTCCTATTACAAGAAAAAATTTGTAACCATGTATGATGATGGATGTTAATTAGACTTATTGATGGTGATCATTTCACAATATATACAAATATCAAAACATCATATTGTACTCCTGAAACTAATATAATGTTATATGGCAATTATACCTCAATAAAAAAGAGATTACCATCTCAGTTTTGATGAAAATAGATGTCAAATCACTGAAGGCAGGGTAAGGATTTTCACATTCTGCCTTTTAAAATGGCTGCTTTTAGATGATTTCCACAGATTAGTCTCCATGGAAACTGGATAGGAAAGGCCACCACTGGCCAAAAGTAAGTTGTTTCCCCTGTAAAGTCAACTTTTGGTTGTCAGGAGGGATCTGGCCCTGCAATTCAGAGCAGCTACCAGAGCCTAAATCTGCAAGTATTTGTCTAGTAAATAAATTTGTGAACAAGAGAAAAAAAACAGAGAAGGCAGTTCAAGATGGTGACATAGAAGGACCCTGAATTCGCTTCCTCCCATTCACACAACAAATCTACACCTTCACATTGAATAATTTCCTCTGAAAGATATCTGAAAACTAGATGAACACCTCCACAACAAAGGATTATAGGGCCTTAATGAGATGGATTGGAGAGGCAGAGACATGTTCTTACTAAAAACCCCACCTCAGGCACAATGACTCACAATCAGGAGGGATCTCAAAAATACAAAACTTTTTTCTGAGAAGTGAGAGTTTAGTGCCCATATCAGGCAACTCAACCCTTGAATTTGGGACTGGAGGGACAAGCACCTGAAATAACTGGTTTTGAAAATCAACAAGGATTACATCAAGGAGAATAAAGTACTATAGGGAATTAAAAACCCACTCTTAAAGGGCTCCCATGCAAATTTACTCAGCTTCAGACCAAGTGCAAAAGAACCGGTTGAAAAATGTCAGAACATAAGTGAAAGAAACCTACTTACTTAATCTTAAAATATCTGTTTTAGAGGCAGGAAACTACTGGGACTCTCTCTGAGGATGGAGGTGATGGTGGACAGAATTTTTGCAATCTTACTCTACTTTGCTAGTGTTAGTGCTGGCAGGTACTCTGTTGTAACCTGCTAGTGCTAGCGGGCATGCTCCACCCACCCCATGCCACAGCTGGCCTGGGCAAGTAACTGACCTCCCTGCTCTGTAGCCAGACCATAGACATGTTAGGGAAGCGCCCTGCCCACCCACACCAGAGACAGCTCAGCAAGCATCTTACCCACCCCACACCGCAGCCAGACTACAACCAGCCAGGTGAATACCCTAACTCCTGCACCAAAGCTGTGCAAAATCCAGGCAAGTGCTCTGCTCCCACCTTGCACCATAGCTGTGGCCCTGCCACAGTCAGTGGGTATGAGCAGCCCACAGAAGGAATGCCTCTTGAACACCAGACTCTGGTGGCCAGGGAAGAGTGTGCTTCTGGGCCTCACAGGCCATCTTCTACACAAGGCTACTCCTTCAAAACTGGGAGAGGTGGTGGTTTCACCTAATATAGAAAGACTAACTCAGAGAGTTGGAGAAAATGTGAAGACAGAGGAATTCTAAGCAAAAAATTAGGCCACACCTGAGAAAATGACTAATTTGAAATGGTGATAAATAATCTTTATAGAGTTCAAAGTAATGATCATAAAGATGCTCACTGAACTCAAGAGAGGATGGATAAACATAGTGAGAACTTTTAAAAAGAGATAGAAAATATAAGAAAGTAGCAAGCAGAAGTCACAGAGCTGAAGAATACAATAACTGAAATGAAACACTAGAAGGGTCAATAATAGACTATATGAAGCAGAAGAACAGATCAGAGAGCTGGAAGACAAAGTCATGGAACTCACACAGACAGAGCAAGAAAAAGGAAAAAAGAACAGTGAAGATATATTAAGAAACCTCTGTGATAACATTCTCATCACAGTAGTCCCAGAGAAAAGAGAAAGGGGCAGAAAGCTTATTTGAAGAAATACTGGCTGAAAACCTCCCTAATCTGGGGAAGGAAACAGATATCTAGGTCCAAGAATCCCAGAGAGTTTCAAATAACATGAATCAAAGAACTCCACACCAAGACTTATTAGAATTAAAATGGAAAATTAATTATAAAGACAGAATCCTAAAATTAACAAGAGAACAACTTGTGACAAATAAGGGAAACCCCATAAGGCTATCAGCATATTTTTCAGCAGAAACTTTGCAGGCCAGAGTGAGTAGCATGATATATTCAAAGTGCTGAGAGAAGAAAAAAATTCCAAACAACAATACTCTACCCTACAAGATTATCATTCAGAATTGAAGGAGAGATAAAGAATTTCCAGATAAAGAAAGTTAAAGGAGTTCATCATCACTAAAACAGCCTTACAAGAAGTGCTAAAGGGACTTCTTTAGCTGAAAAGAAATGGCACTGATTAATAATAAAACAACATAAAAAAGTGAAAATCTCATTGGAAAAGGTAAGTATATAGTAAAAGTAGTGAATTAATCACCCATAAGACTGGAGGTTAAAAGACAAAAGTAGCAAAATTAACTAATTCTAGCATAACTAGTTAGTGGATACATAAAGAGTGTAAAATGTGACATCTAAAACATAAAAACATGGGGGAGGAGTAAAAATGTAGACTTTTGGAATGTGTTAAAATTTGTTATCAACAGAAAATATACTGTGCTTCCCTGGTGGTTCAGATGGTAAATCTGCCTGTAGTTCAGAAGACCTGGATTCAAACCCTGGGTTAGGAAGGTCCCCTGAAGAAGGGAAAGGCTACCAATGCCAGGATTCTTGCCTGGAGAATTCCATGGACAGAGGACACAGTCCATGGGATCAGTCAGATAGGACTAAGCAACTTTTACTTTCACATTATATGCATAGGCTGTTATATATTAATTTCATGGTAACCACAAAACATAAAGTTATAGTAAATACATAGAAAAAAAACAAGAAAGGAATCAAAACTTAACACCAAAAAAGTTATCAAGCCACAAGTGCCAAACAGATGTTACAGAGTGCATGTGAAACAACCTCCAGAATAGGTCACATGTTAAGTCAAAAAATAAGTCTCAATAAATTCAAGAAGATTGAACTCATATTAAGCATCTTTTCAGACCTTAAGAAAGAGAAGAAGTAAACAGAAAGGAAATGAAAAAACAAGTAGAAAATAATTAATAAAATGACAATAACCTCATACCCATCAATAATACTTTAAATGAGCTAAATCTGTCAATCACAAGATATAGAGTGGTTATAGGGATAAAAAAAGACTCGTCTATATTCTGCCTACCAGAGAGTTACTTCAGAAGTAAGGACAAAGAAAGACTAAAAATATAGGAATGGAGAAATATATTCTATATATTAAAGCTAGCATAGTTATATATGTATCAAAGACTTTTAAAAAATACGACAACAGAAGAAAGTCATTACATAACAATAAAGGGTCAAACCAGCAAGAAGATATTACATTTATAAATATATATGCATCCAACATAAGAGCACCAAAATATATGAAACAAATCTTAACAGACATAAGGGGAGAAATTGATAGTAACAGAATAATAGTCACTTTAACACCCCACTAACATCAATGAATAGGACATCCAGACTTAAAAATCAATCAGGAAACTTTGGCCTTAAATGGCACATTAGATCAGATTGCCTTAATATATATAATTACAAAATTCCACCCAAAAGCATCAGAGTACGCATTCTTCTCATCAGCATATGGAACATAAACCATGTTAGGTCACAAAACAAGTCTCAATAAATTCATGATTAGTTTCATATCACACATCTTTTCAGACCTCAGTTGTAAATAACTAGAAATCATTTACCAGAAGAAACTAGAAAAAACACCAAACTGTGGGGATTAAACAACATGCTACTGAACAATCAATGGGTCACTGAAAAAACAAAGGAGAACAATTTTAAATACCAAGAAACAGATGAAAGAAAAATACAATATACCAAAATTTATGGGATGCAGCAAAAGCATTTCTAAGTATTTCTATTCATATGAATAGAGGTCTACCTCAAGAAACAAGAAAAACTCAAATAAACAACCTAAGCTTACACCTAAATAAACTAGAGAAAGAAGAGATTATGGCCAAAGTTAGTAGAAAGAAGGAAATATTGAAGATCAGAGCAAAAATAAAATGGTGATTAAAAGGCAATGCTGTGTTGTTCTGTGCTTAGCTGCTCAGTCGTGTCTGACTCTTTGCAACCCCATGGATTGTAGTCCACCAGCTCCTCTGTCTATGGAGATTCTCCAGGCAAGAGTTCTGGAGTGGGTTACCATACCCTCCTCCAGGGGATCCTCCCAACCCAGGTAAAAAGACAATAGAAAAAGTCAACAAAACTAGGAGCTGGTTCTTTGAAAAGATAAACCAAAATGACAAACCATCAGCTCGACTCACCAGAGAAAAGTGAAAAGACTCAAATAAATAAAATCAGAAATGAAAGAGAAGTTACAACTGGTATCACAGAAACACAAAGGATCATAAGAGACTACTATGAACAATCATATGTCAACAAATTACAACCTTGAAGAAATGGGTAAATTCCTAGAAGCATACAATTTCCCAAGAATGAATCATGAAGAAATAGAAAACCTGAACAGACTGATAACTGGTAAGGAGATTGAGTCAGTAATTTTAAAAGCTGACAACAGACAGAAGTCCTGTACCAGATGGCTTCACTGGTGAATTCTACCAAATGTTCAAAGATTTGATGCCTATCCTTCCCAAACACTTCCAAAATATTGAAAAGGAAATGCTGCTAAACTCCTATTATGAGGTCAGCATTACTCTGATACCAAAAACTGAAAAAGACATCACAAAAAGAGAAAATTACAGATGAAACAATCTAACTATGGTATAAATACAATGGAACATTACTTAATCATAACAAATAAATATTGCCATTTATAAAAGTATGGGTGGACTTTAAGAGTACTACGCTAACTGAAATGTCAGAGAAAGACAAACACCACATGATTTCTCTTGTACGTGTGCGTGTGTGTGTTAGTTGCTCAGAGATGTCCAACTCTTTGCAATCCCATGGACTGTAACCCGCCAGGCTCCTCTGTCCATGGAATTTTTTTTCCAGGCAAGAATTTCCTTCTCCGGGAGATCTTTCTGACCCAGGGATCGAACCCAGGTCTCCTGTATTACAGGCAGATTCTTTACCATCTGAGCCACCAGGGCTCATACTTGGGCTTATACTTGGGCTCTAAAAAACAAAACAAAACCCAGACTCATAGATACAGAGAACAAACTGGTGGTTTCCAGAGAGGAGGGTGGTGGAAGATGAGTAAAAAAAATGAGGAATATTAAGAGTCATAATAAGTCATAAATAAGTCATGGGGTATAATTATAGTGTGGGAAACACAGTCAATAATATTGTTTTAACTTTGTATGGTGACAGATGGAAACTAAATTTATTATGGTGATCATTTCACAATGTATGCAAGTTGTTGTATACAGGAAACAAATAAAATATTGTATTTCAAATATATTTCAATAGAAAAAATATACAAAATAAGAATTTATGATTGAACATGGAAACATTCCTTCATCTAGCTCCCTTTAATTTCCTTGCACTTAAATATCATTGTCTTAAATATCAGACAGGGTGATATTTTTGCTTCAATCATCAAATATGACTTAGAAAACTCATGAGGATATTCTATCACATGTACCTACCTTAGGTACCTATATTTCTGCTCTTTCTGTTGTCCTTCTTTCCTTCCTTCCTACTGCTCTAAGATTTTTTTTATCATCTCCTTTCTGTTTGAAGAACTTTAAACTTACTAATTTTAATCCTTTATGGGGAAGTCTATTAGTGATCAATTAGTAAAGTCATCTTTCATATGAAAATCTTTATTTTCCCCTTATTCATGAAAAAGAGTTTCATAAGAAATCATGGTTGACTCTTTTCTTTCAGTTCTTGGAAAATATGCCATTTCCTTCTGATCTTCATGATTTTAGATGAGAAATCTGCTGTAATTAGAATTGGTGTTACCATATAGGTAATGTGTCATTTCTCTGTTCCCTTTAGGCTTTTTTCTTTGTTGTTACTTTCCAGAAATCTAATTATACTATTGTTCAGTGTGGACTTTTCTGGGAAGGGGTATCTTTTGAGGTTTTCTCAGATTCTGGAAAGTTTTTAGCCAAAGTATTGTTCAAATAGTGTTTCAATACCACTCTGTTTCTCCTCTCTTTCTGGAACTCCAATGATACCAATGTCTGATTTTTCATATTGTCCCACAGGTATGTGAATATGTTCTATTTTGTCTCTACTGTTCAGATTAGGATTGACTTGTGCTCAAGTTCACTGATTCTATCCTCTGTCATTTCCACTGTACTATTGATCCCATCTAGCAAATATGTAATTTCTATTATTGTATTTTTTCATTTTATAACAGCCATCTGATTGTTTTTAAAATAACTTCTATTTCTTTGCTGAGATATTCTACATTTTCATTTGAAGATAATTTTTTGTTGCTGATTAAGCATTTTTATGATGGCTGCCTTAAAATCCTTATCAGATAATTCCAATATCTGATTTCATTTCAGTTTTGTATCTGCTGATTGTCTTCTCTTGTTAAAGTTTTGGCTTTCCTAGTTCTTGTTATGATGGATGTTTTTCATTGTCTCCTAGGCATTTTATCTATTATTTTAGGAGACTCTGGGTCCGATTTAAATTTTTTATATTAGCAAGCAGTCATTCTGGCTAGGTATAACACACAGGGCCTTGCCTACTTTTGTGAGCTCTGATTCCAGTCAAATTTAATTTTAGAGCTTTTGAGGTGTTATTTTTATCCCCTTGGTTTACTTGGTGCTGTTGGAGCTTCCACTGTTTTCTGCTGGTGATGATGGGTAGGCAGAAAAACTTGCCCCAGGCCATTCCACAAGGATAAAGAGTGCCTCCTGAGCCAGGGCACTTGCTGTGGGGTAGGGGGTGGTCTCCCTTGCCTACACCTCTCAGCTACTTGGTTTCTCTTGGTGGGGAATGGGAGTACCAGGCTTGATGAGAAAGAAGAATACTTCTAGCCCTTTAATTTCAGTGGATTTTCAACTGATTTCCCCTGTTGATGCTGCCAGTTTTACCTGGGGTTGTCATCAGGATTCCCATTCCATCTTGGGGAAGAATGAATCTACCCGGGCCATGTTTTGTTACTAGGTAAGGGATTAGTAAACATTAGGCCTAGGTAGCCTTCTTATGAGTTAAATCATAAAATATCCTGTTGAGTTTTCCTCTAACCAGTTCACTCTATTTCCACCTTTCAGAATTCTCTTTTGATTGTCCATTGCATTATTTCCTGGATTTATATTATCATTGAGTCTACATCATCCTATCCAGGAGAAATAAGTAGATGCCATCTTAGATCCTTATTTTAACTAGTCCTAATCAATTAATTTTTGTTGAGATTAAATCATCAACAGCCATATTTTTCTTTTCCAATTTATAAAAAATTCTTTAAAGTATTTGTTTACCATTCCAATGTTTGGCTTATCTCATGTTTGTTTGTATTGACTTCTGTTTCTCTTGATATTGGGTCACATTTGGTTGCTTTTTCATATGTCCATTAATTTTTGTTTTATCTTTGACCTTAAGAGTTATACAGTGTATAGACTGAAGACTTTACTTGTCCTCTGTAGTGTTGATTTTTGTTCTAGTGGGCAAATAAATCAAATAACATTGAACTTGTGGGGGCCTAGTTATATATATATTTTAGGGTGGATATGTTTACATTTTACTCTTACTTTTTGGGTTAGCCCCTTCAACCCTTAGACGTAGTCTTTGCTCCAAAGTCAAGAACTTTCTAGGATGTCAGTGGAAAGTTTGGAATATTTACAAAGAGATATTTACCCCCTTTACTTGGTAGCACTCAAACTCTGAACTCTATCTTCCCTGAGGTAAGCAACAGCTGAAATTTCTGCTCAGGATTTTTAATGTTTTAGCTATTTCAATCTGCCAGGTCCTTGGAGTAGGCCCATGAATGTGAAACGGAAGGTCTGACAAAGATTTTAGGGGCTCCCACCACAGTTTCCTTTTACCAGACTTCCCTCCACAATTTTCAGTTGCTGTGTTAAGTCCAAACTCTGTCCTCTGATACTTTGAGCAAAAATAAAATGAGTTTTGGAAAGAGATCAAGATGGAGAAGTAGGAGAATTCACCTCCCTCAAAAAACACATCAAAAATACATCTACATGTGGAGCAATTCCCACTGATAATTAACAAGATTTGCAAAAAGACTCCTGTATAACCAATGATATAAGAAAGATCCACACTGAATTGAATAGGAAGGGAAGAAAAATGATCAGGTCAGGACCTGTGGCTCTGAGAAGGGACTCAGAGAAAGAGGGGGTTACATGGGTGGAGATATTCCCTGGGAAGTGAATGGTTCAAGCTATATATTGGGCACCCCAATCCTGGAGTCAAATACTGGTATGAAAAGTCCACTTGGCTGGTTTTTGTTGTGACTAACAAAAGGGTTGTGGGAAGGCTGAACTCTTCTTGTAAGGAGTGCATACATGATAACTTACTCCTCAAACAGGGTGGAGGAGGTGGACTGAAACTATATGAGATGCTGGCTGGTTTCCTGCAACCACCCTGGCACATAACCTAGTCTAGGCCAAGCAACCTCTCTGGCCCTACTTGCTTCACAATGCAGTACCACACTGGGGCAATGGCTGTAGTGGCCTAAGGAAGAGCTCATCCATGAGGGACAGAAATGGCTCAGACCCAGAGCAGCATCTAAGTAGAGGAAGGGCAGCCATAACTGAACTTACAGAGATGGTGCATCAGAAGTGATCCAAGTCTCTCACTATGACAAGGACTGCCACAGCCCACTCTCTGCCCACACCAACCCCTTTTGCCAGCACTGTTCCCCTCTGGGGTGAGGGTGCCAGTGTGGGGAAGGGAGAGAGCACACACTTAGAGGAAATGTAGCCAGCTTGGACACAAACCTCAGGGCATCTCTTGCAACAACTTAGGACCTGACCCAGCCCCTAATAGGGTAGTTCTGGCCACTGAGCAGAGGAGAAGCCCCGGCTTACACCTGACACTGGCCCTAGCTCCTCCGTCTCCAGCCCCACCTTCTACCAAGGTGAAAACTGCCAGCACACACTGGGGAAAAATATGACTCATGCTCATGTCAGATCAGGGCTTCCCTGGTGGCTCAGTGGTAAAGAACCCATCTACCAATGCAAGAGACACAGATTCAATCCCTGGGTCAGGAAGATGCCCTAGAGAAGAAAATAGCAACCCACTCCAGTATTCTTGCCTGGAGAGAATTTCTGTCCAAAATCACATGGACTGGCAGGCTACAGTTCATGGAGTCACAAAAGAGTCAGACACGACTTAGTGACTAAACAACCCACCACAACATGTCAGATCAGCTCTCCCATCAAAGCTACTGGACACATGCAGATTGTATAGGGACACTTCCACATAAGGTCACAACTTCAAGATAGCAATATGCAACTGTTTCACCTAATCTCATAGAGACAGAGAACAGTAAGCAAAAAGGAATTTGTTTCAACTGAAAGAACAAGAGAAAAACCCTGAAAAATCAACTCTAAACAGAAATCAATCATTTACCAGATAAAGAGTTCAAATCATCCCTAACTCAGTTATCATTCGGGAATTAGAGAAGAGAATAACTGAGTTAGGGAAATGAATAGATGAACACATTGAGAATTACAACAAAGAACTAGAAAATATATATTAAAAAAATAATCACTCAGGCTGAAAATACAGTAACTTAAATGAAAAACACACGAGAAAGAAGTAATAGCAGACTAGGTGATACAGAAGAACTCATAAGTGATCTGGAAAATAGAATAATGGAAATCACCCAGTCAGAACATCAAAAAGAAGAACAAATTTAAAAAATGAAAGCAGTCGGGACCACTGAGACAACAACCAACAGACCAACATTCTCATTAGTGGGATCCTAGAAGAAGAGAGAGAAAATGCGTCAAAAATGAAACTTGTTGAAATTATAGCTGAAAAATTCCCAAGAATGAAGAAGGAAACAGATGTCAGGGTACAGGAAGCACAGAGGGTACCAAACAAGACAGACCCAGACAGACACACACCAAGATGTACCATAACTGAAATGACAAATTTCAATTAAAGATAAACAGAATTCTAAAGGCATCAAGAGAAAGACAAAGAATTATACACAAGAGAATCCCCATAAGGCAATCAGGTGATTTTTCTATAGAAACTTTGCATGCCAGAAGGAAATGTCATGATATTTTCAAAGTGCTGAAAGGGAAAATTCTACAACCTAGATTACCCAGCAAGATAATTTAGAATTGAGGGAGAGATAAAGAGCTCAGACAAGCAAAAACCAAAAGAGTTCATCAATAATAAAGCCACCTTAAAAGAAATGTTAAAGGGTCATCTTTAAGTGGAAAAGAAAAGGCTATAACAATAAGTAAGTATCTATAGGAAAGGAAAATCTCACTAGTAAAGGAAAATATATAGTAAAGGCTGAGGATCAAACATTTAAATAAGGTAATACAAATATTAAAAGACACAATTTTTTAAAATCAAATATAACTCCAATAATTAGTAAAGGGATAAACATAAAGATATAAAATATGACACCAAAATGTAGGGGAGGGAAGTAAAAAATATAGATCTGTTAGAGTATGTTTGAAATTAAATGACTACCTATTTTTTAATACACAAAAGCTACAGAGGAAGAAGCACAAGAATACCAGTAAATAAAATCATTAAACAAGAAGGGAAGAACTTAAAAGAAGAAGAAAGAACAGCGAAGAACCACAAAAAAAAAAAAAACAGAAAATAATTAACAAAATGACAATAAGTATATACCTATTTATAATCACTTTAAATGTCAATAAACTAAATGCTGCAATTAAAAGATATAGAGTGACTATCTTTGCCCCAATGTATACTATTGCCTACTTTGTCAAAAGGTGCATGGGCGTATCTCTGGGCTTTCTATTTTATTCCATTGGTCTACATTTCTGTTCTTGTGCCAGTATCATACTGTCCTGATGACTAAAGCTTTGTAGTATAGTCAGAAGTCAGCAAGGTTGATTCCTCCAGCTCCATTTTTCTTTCTCAAGATTGCTTTGGCTATTTGGGGTCTTTTGTGTTTCTGTATGAACTGTGAGATCTTTTGTTCTAGTTCTGTGAAAAATGCCATTGGTAATTTGATAGGGATTGCATTGAATCTGTAGATTACATTTGGTAGTATAGTCATTTTCACAATATTGATTCTTCCAACTTAGGAACATGGAATATCTCTCCATCTGTTTATGTTGTCTTTGATTTCTTTCATCAGTATCTTATAGTTTTCTTTATACAGCTCTTTTGTTTCCTTAGGCAGGTTTATTCCTAGAGTTTTGTTTTGTTTTTTGGTGCAATGATAAATGGGATTGATTCCTTAGTTTATCTTTCTAATATTTCATTGTTAGTGTATAGGAATGCAAGTGATTTCTGTGTATTGAGTTTGTATCCTGCCACTTTGCTAAATTTACTGGATAACTCTAGGAACTTTCTGATGGTATTTTTAGGGTTTTCTATGTCGTCTGCAAACAGTGAAAGTTTTACTTCTTCTTTTCCAGTCTGGATTCTTTTTATTTCTTTTCCCTCTTTGATTGCCATTGCTGGCACTTTCAAAACCATGTTAAATAAGAGTGGTGAGAATGGGCACCTTTTTCTTGTTCCTGGCCTTAGAGGGAATGCTTTCAATTTTCCACCATTGAGAATAATGTTTGCTATTTATGCAGAAATTGAGAACAGACTCATGGACATGGCTGGGGGTGGGGGAGAAGGAGAGAGTGAGAGGTATGGAGAGAGTAACATGGAAACATAACATTACCATATGTAAAATAGATGGCCAATGGGAATTTGCTGTATGACACAGGGAACTCAAATCAGGGCTCAGTAACAATCTAGAGGGGTGAGACAGGGAGAGAGGTGTGAGGGATGTTCAAGTGGGAGGGGACACAGGTAAACCTATAACTGATTCATGTTGATGGCTAGTAGAAACCAATGCAATACCATAAAGCAATTATCTTTCAGTTAAAAATAAACAATTTTTTTTAAAAGATATAGAGTGCAGGGTGGTCCTAAGATGGTGGAGGAATAGGATGGGGAGACCACTTTCTCCCCCACAAATTCATCGAAAGATCATTTTAACACTGAGCAAATTTCACAAAACAACTTCTGAACGCTGGCGGAGGACACCAGGCACCCAGAAAGGCAGTCCATTGTCTTCAAAAGGAGGTAGGACAAAATATATAAGATAAAAAGAGAGACAAAAGAGTTAGGGACAGAGACCCATCCCGGGGAGGGAGTTGTGAAAGAGGAGATGTTTCCAAACACCAGGAAACCCTCTCACCAGTGGGTCTGTGGGGAGTTTTGGAATCTCAGAGGTCAACATAACTGGGAGGGGAAAATAAATAAATAAAGCCCACAGATTACATGCCTAACCACAACTTCCAGCGGAGAAGTAGCCCAGACGTTGGTGTCTGCCACCAGCAAGCAGGGGACTGAACAGGGAGGCACGGGCTGCATTGCTTAGGGTAAGGACTGGGCCTGAATGCTCTGAGGACAATCTGAGGGAACTAACATGAGATAGCAACCCAAACTGTGGGATAGCCAGAGAGAGAAAAAAAGGAAGAGAGAGAGAACTTTCCATGAAAAACTCTAACCTAAGACACTGCCAGGCCCTCTCACAGAACCAAGAACTGAACAAATACCAGAGGAGAGCTAGGGGGCTGCAGACCAGCCCCTCCCCCCACCAGAGGCAGAGAGGCAGGCAGGCGACAGCCAGAGCCAGAGGGCGAGGGGCAATCTCGGCCCCAGAGATGACATCTGCTACCAAACTGTGAGCAGGCTCCCAGTTGCTAACCAAGTCTTCCTGGGATCCTGGATGGTTGACATCTGCCAGGAGGGTCGCAGCCAGAGATCAGCTCCCCAGAGGAGACACATGGCACACCTGAGATGGTGCTCCTGCTGTATACCCAGGAAACCGAGTGGCTAGGATGGGGAAGGTGGTAAGACGCACCGCCCACCTGGGGAGAGTGTGCTCGCCAAGCACCTGGTCGCCTGAGCTGCTCGGATCTGGGAAGGGAACAAAACGCAGGGCCAACCGAGTCTGTGCCTTTGTGGAGTACCCGAGAACCTGAACCTGAGCGGCTTAGACCTGGAAAGTGCACACAACCCAGGGCCCAATTTAGACAGTTCCCCTTCAGAGCAACCTGGAGCTTGAGCAGTGTAGATGGGGAAAGCACACTCACTGTGAGAGGTGGCAAACCTGGTGTGGCCCAGACACTGCAAGCACTCCCCACACATGCCAGTGATATTTGTTTGCAGTGTTCCTCCCTCCCCACAGCACAACTGAACAAGTGAGCCTAAATGAGTGACCACCTCCACCCTGTTGTGTCAGGGCGGAAATTAGACACTGAAGAGACTTGCAAACAGAAGCCAAAATAAACAGAGGGAACTGCATTGGAAGTGACAGATGCAACAGATTAAAACCCTGTAGTTAGCACCGACTACATTGGAAGGGGCCTATAGACCTCGAGAAGAAGTATAAGCTGGAACAAGGAGCTATCTGAAACTGAACTGACCCCACGCTGCCTGAAACAACTCCAGAGAAATTCCTAGATATATTTTACTATTATCATTTTACCGTCTCCTCCCTCTCCCTTTTCTTCTCTACTCAACTCTGTGAATCTCTTTGGGTATTCCTGGCTGTGTTAAACACTTAGGGAACTGATTACTGGCTAGATCTGTCTCTTTCCTTTTGACTCCCCCTCTTCTCCTCCTGGTTCCTCTATCTCCTTTCTCCCTCTTCTCTATGTAACTCTGTGAATCTCTCTGGGTGTTCCAGGCTGTGGAGAGCACATGGAGAATTTGTTACTGGCTAGACTGCTCTAGCCCCTTTTGATTACCCCTCTTCTCCTCCTGATCACCTCTATCTCCCTCCTCCCTCTTCTCTTCTCCATGTGACTCTGCGAACCTCTCTGGGTGTCCCTCACTGTGGAGAATTTTTTCTCCATTAACCTAGATGTTTTATCATTGGTGCAGTATGAATGGAGAAGTCTTGAGGCTACTGCAAGAATAAGACTGAGAACCAGAAGCAGGAGGCTTAAATCCAAAACTTGAGAACACCAGAAAACTCCTGACTTCAGGGAACATTAATCGACAAGATCTCACCCAAAAGCCTCCATACCTACACTGAAACCAAGCTCCACCCAAGAGCAAACAAGATCCAGAGCAAGACATACCATGATAATTCTCCAGCAATGCAGGAACATAGCCCTGAGCTTCAATATACAGGCTGCCCAAAGTCACACCAAACCCATAGACACCTCAAAACTCGCTACTGGACACTTCATTGTACTCCAGAGAGAAGAAATCCAGCTCCACCCACCAGAACACCAACACAAGTTTCCCTAACCAGGAAACCTTGACAAGCCACTCACCAAACCCCAACCACAGGGAGGAACCTCCACAATAAAGAGGAACCACAAACTACCAGCATACAGAAATGCCACCCCAAACACAGCAATCTAAACAAGATGAAAAGGCAGAGAAATATTCAGCAGGTAAAGGAAGAGAATAAACACCCACCAAACCAAACAAAAGAGGAGGAGATAGGGAGTCTACCTGTAAAAGAATTCAAAATAATGATAGTAAAAATGATCCAAAATCTTGAAAACAAAATGGAGTTACAGATAAATAGACAAGAGATAGAGACAATAGATAAATACACAACAGATAAATAGGCAATAGATAAAGAGACAAGGATTAGAAGATGCAAGAAATGTTTAACAAGGACCTAAAAGAAATAAAAAAGAGTCAATCAATAATGAATAATGCAATAACTGAGATAAAAAAAACTCTGGAGGGAACCAACAGTAGAATAACTGAGGTAGAAGATAGGATAAGTGAGGTGGAAGATAGAATGGTGGAAATAAATGAAGCAGAGAGGGGGGAAAAAAAGAATTAAAAGAAATGAGGACAACCTCAGAGACCTCTGGGACAATGTCAAATACCCCAACATTCGAATCATAGGAGTCTCAGAAGAAGAAGACAAAAAGAAAGGCCATGAGAAAATACTTGAGGGGATAATAGTTGAAAACTTTCCTAAAATGGGGAAGGAAATAGCCACCCAAGTCCAAGAAACCCAGAGAGTCCCAAACAGGATAAACCCAAGGTGAAACACCCCAAGACACATATTAATCAGATTAATGAAGATCAAACACAAAGAACAAATATTAAAAGCAGCAAGGAAAAAACAACAAATAACACTCAAGGGGATTCCCATAAGGATAACAGCTGATCTTTCAATAGAAACTCTTCAGGTCAAAAGGGAATGGCAGGACATACTTAAAGTGATGAAAGAGAAAAACCTACAACCCAGATTACTGTACCCAGCAAGGATCTCACTCAAATATGAAGCAGAGAGCAAAAGCTTTATAGACAAGCAAAAGCTGAGAAAATTCAGCACCACCAAACCAGCTCCTCAACAAATGCTAAAGGATCTTCTCTAGACAGGAAACATAAAAAAGGTTTATTAACTCGAACCCAAAACAACAAAGTAAATGACAATGGGATCATACTTATCAATAATTACCTTAAATGTAAATGGGTTGAATGCCCCAACCAAAAGACAAAGAGTGGCTGAATGGATACAAAAACAAGACCCTTATATACACTGTCTACAAGAGACCCACCTCAAAACAAGGGCCACATACAGACTAAAGTGAAGGGCTGGAAAAAGATATTTCATGGAAATGGAGACCAAAAGAAAGCAGGACTAGCAATACTCATATCAGATAAAATAGACTTTGAAATAAAGGCCATGAAAAGAGACAAAGAAAGACACTACATAATGATCAAACGGTCCATCCAAGAAGAAGATATGACAATTATAAATATATATGCACCCAACATAGGAGCACTGCAATATGTAAGGCAAATGCTAACAAGTATCAAAGGTGAAAGTAACAGTAACACAATAATAGTGGGAGACTTTAATACCCCACCCACACCTAGGGATAGATCAACTAAACAGAAAATTAGCAAGGAAACACAAACTTTAAATGATACAATGGACCAGTTAGACCTAATTGATATCTATAGGACATTTCACCCCAAAACAATGAATTTCACCTTTTTTTCAAGCACACACAGAACCTTCTCCAGGATAGATCACATCCTGGGCCATAAATCTAGCCTTGGTAAATTCAAAGAAACGGAAATCATTCCAAGCATCTTTTCCGATCACAATGCGGTAAGATTAGATGTCAACTACAGGGAAAAAAAAAAAAAAAAAAAAAAACTATTAAAAACACGAATATATGGAGGCTAAACAACAGGCTTCTGAATAACCAACAAATCACAGAAGAAGTCAAAAAATGAATCAAAATATGCATAGAAATGAATGAAAATTAAAACACAACAACCCAAAACCTATGGGGCTCAGTAAAAGCAGTGCTAAGGGGAAGGTTCATAGCAATACAAGCTTATCTCAAGAAACGAGAGAAAAGTCAAATACATAACCTAACTCTACACATAAAGCAACTAGAAAAAGAAGAAATGAAGAACCCCAGGGCTAGTAGAAGGAAAGAAATCATAAAAATTAGGGCAGAAATAAATGAAAAAGAAACAAAGGAGACCATAGCAAAAATCAACAAAGCTAAAAGCTGGTTCTTTGAGAACATAAATAAAATAGACAAACTATTAGCCAGACTCATCAAGAAAAAAAAAAGGGAGAATAATCAAATAAAAAAATTAGAAATGAAAATGGAGAAACCACAACAGACAACACAGAAATACAAAGAATCATAAGAGATTACTATCAGCAACTATATGCCAATAAAATGGAGAACTTGGAAGAAATAGACAAATTCTTAGAAAAGTATAGCTTTCCAAAACTGAACCAGGAAGAAATAGAAAATCTTAACAGAACCATCACAAGCACAGAAATCAAAACTGTAATCAGAAATCTTCCAGAAAACATTACCATCTTTCTAAATTCCATATATATGTGTTAGTATACTGTAATGGTCTTTATCTTTCTGGCTTACTTCACTCTGTATAATGGGCTCCAGTTTCATCCATCTCATTAGAACTGATTCAAATGAATTCTTTTTAATGGCTGAGTAATATTCCATGGTGTATATGTACCACAGCTTCCTTATCCAAAAGCCCAGGACGAGACGGATTCACAGCTGAATTCTACCAAAAATTTAGAGACGAGCTAATACCTATCCTATTCAAACTCTTCCAGAAAACTGCAGAGGAAGGAAAACTTTCAAACTCATTCTATGAGGCCATCATCACCCTAATACCAAAACCAGACAAAGATGCCACAAAAAAAGAAAACTACAGGCCAATATCACTGGTGAACACAGATGCAAAAATCCTTAACAAAATTCTAGCAAACAGAATCCAACAAAATATTAAAAAGATGCAAGGATTCTTTAATATCTGCAAATCAATCAATGTGATACACCACATTAACAAATTGAAAGATAAAAACCATATGATTATCTCAATAGATGCAGAGAAAGTCTTTGACAAAATTCAACATTCATTTATGATAAAAACCCTCCAGAAAGCAGGCATAGAAGGAACATACCTCAACATAATAAAAGCCATATGTGATAAATCCACAGCAAACATTATCCTCAATGGTGAAAAATTGAAAGCACTTCCCCTAAACTCAGGAAAAAGACAAGAGTGCCCACTCTCACCACTACTATTCAACATAGTTTTGGAAGTTATAGCCACAGCAATCATAAAAGACAAAGAAATAAAAAGAATCCAGATTGGAAAAGAAGTAAACTCTCACTGTTGGCAGATGATATGATCCTCTACACAGAAAACTCTAAAGACTCCTCCAGGAAATTACTAGAGCTAACCAATGAATATAGTAAAGTTGCAGGATATAAAATCAACACACAGGAATCCCTTGCATTCCTATACACTAACAATGAGAAAACAGAAAGAGAAATTAAGGAAACAATTCCATTCACCATTGCAATGAAAAGAATAAATACTTAGGAATAAATCTACCTAAAGAAACAAAAAACCTTATATATAGAAAACTATAAAACACTGGTGAAAGAAATCAAAGATGACACAAATAGGTGGAGAAATACACCATGTTCATGGATCTGAAGAATCAATATAATGAAAATGAGTATATTACCTAAAGCAATCTATAGATTCAATGCAATCCCTATCAAGCTACCAACGGTATTTTTCACAGAACTAGAACAAATAATTTCACAATCTGTATGGAAATACAAAAAACCTCGAATAGCCAAAGCAATCTTGAGAAAGAAGAATGGAACTGGAGGAATCAACCTGCCTGACTTCAGACTCTACTACAAAGCCACAGTCATCAAGACAGTATGGTACTGGCACAAAGACAGAAATATAGATCAATGGAACAGAATAGAAAGCCCAGAGATAAATCCACACACCTATGGACACCTTATCTTTGACAAAGGAGGCAAGAATATACAATGGCGAAAAGACAATCTCTTTAACAAGCGGTGCTGGGAAAACTGGTCAACCACTTGTAAAAGAATGAAACTAGAACACTTTCTAACACCATACACAAAAATAAACTTAAAATGGATTAAAGATCTAAATGTAAGACCAGAAACTATAAAACTCCTAGAGGAAAACATAGGCAAAACACTCTCTGACATAAATCACAGCAGGATCCTCTATGACCCACCTCCCAGAGTAATGGAAATAAAAACAAAAATAAACAAATGGGATCTAATTAAACTTAAAAGCTTTTGCACAACGACGGAAACTATAAGCAGGTGAAAAGACAGCCTTCAGAATTATTATTCAGAAAATAATAGCAAACGAAGCAACTGACAAAAAATTAATCTCAAAAATATACAAGCAGCTCCTGCAGCTCAATTCCAGAAAAATAAAAAATGGGCCAAAGAACTAAACAGACATTTCTCCAAAGAAGACATACAGATGGCTAACAAACACATGAAAAGATGCTCAACATCACTCATTATCAGAGAAATGCAAATCAAAACCACAATGAGGTACCATCTCACGCCAGTCAGAATGGTTGCTATCAAAAAGCCTACAAACAATAAATGCTGGAGAGGGTGCGGAGAAAAAGGAACCCTCTTACACTGTTGGTGGGAATGCAAACTAGTACAGCCACTATGGAGAACAGTGTGGAGATTCCTTAAAAAATTGGAAATAGAACTGCCAGCAATAGACCCAGCAATCCCACTTCTGGGCATACACACTGAGGAAACCAGAAATGAAAGAGACACATGTACTCCAATGTTCATCATAGCACTGTTTACAATAGCCAGGACATGGAAGCAACCTAGATGCCCGTCAGCAGACGAATGGATAAGAAAGCTGTGGTACATACACACAGTGGAATATTACTTAGCCATTAAAAAGAATGCATTTGAATCAGTTCTAATGAGGCAGATGAAACTGGAGCCTATTATACAGAGTGAAGTAAGCCAGAAAGAAAAACACCAATACAGTATACTAATGCATATATATGGAATTTAGAAAGATGGTAATGATGACCCTATATGTGAGACAGCAAAAGAGACACAGATATATAAAACAGTCTTTTGGACTCTGTGGGAGAAGGTGAGGGTAGGATGATTTGAGAAGGCAGCGTTGAAATGTGTCTATTATCATATGTGAAGCAGATTGCCAGTCCAGGTTCAATGCATGAGACAGGGTGCTCAGGGCTGGTGCGCTAGGATGACCCTGGGGGATGGGACGGGAAGGGAGGTGGGAGGGGTGTTCTGGATGGGGAACCCATGTGTGCCTGTGGCTGATTCATGTCAATGTATGGTGAAAACCACTACAATATTGTAAAGTAATTAGCTTCCAATTAAAATAAATTAATTAATTAAAAAAAACAAAATAAGATACAGAAGGCAGATAATCATATGAAAAGATGCTCAACAACATATATCATTAGGTAATTGTAAAGCAAAACAACAATGTGATGGCACTACATAGCTCTTAGAACAGCTAAACTTTTTAAAAACTGAAAATATCCAATGCTGGAGAGGCTTTAGAGCTACAGGAACTCTCATTCATCATTGGTGGCAGTGCAAAATGGAATGACCACTTTAGAAGTCAGTTTAGCAGTTTCTCACAAAACTAAGCATAGTCCTATCATGTGATCTGACAATTGTACTCTTAGATATTTACCTAATTGACTTAAACCTACACCCATATAGAAAGTGTCACAGTTCCAACAGATCCCAGTAAGTTCTCACTGGTTCTTGAAAATCTAGGAGAGAGGGTGTAAATCTTGTTCCAGGTCATACTGATATCTGCAGCAGTTCTCCAAAGTAAACAGTCTCTGGTGTGTTAGAAAAATTAAAATATATTAAAAATAAAATAAAAACTTATGCCCATCCAAAAGCCTGCATAAATGTTTGTAGCAGCATTATCAATGATCACCAAAACTGGAAATAACCAAGATATCCTTTAATAGGCGAATGGATACACAAACTGTGGTACATTCATACAGTGGAATATCATTCAATGCTTGCTTTTAAAAAAAGCTATCAAATCACAAAACGACATGGGGAACCCTAAATGCATATTGCTTAGTAAAGAAGCCAGTCAGAAAGAGCTTCATAGTGTCTAATGATTGATGATTATATGACATTCTGGGAAAGGCAAAACTATGGATACAATGATCAGTGATTACCAGAGGCTTGGAGGGGTGGGAGAATGAAGCACAGGTGACTTTTAGGACAGAGACATTTGTATGACATTGCAATGGTATATATTAATACATGGCATTATATATTTGTCAAAACATATAGAAACTTATAGCACAAAGAATGAATCTTAATGTATACAGTTTTCAAAAATAATTTAGGAGGTCAGTGGTCCCAGGAAGGAATGCAGATTTTTTTTAATTTTTAGTTATTTATTTATTTCTGGCTGTGCTAGTTCTTCATTGCTATGCAGACTTTTCTCTAGTTGTAGTGAGTGGGAGCAACTCTAGTTGTGGTGTGTGTGCTTCTCATTGCAGCAGCTTCTCTTGTTGCAGAGCATGGGCTCTAGGCATGCAGGCTTCAGTAGTTGCAGCACATGGGCTCAGTAGTTGTGGCTCCCAGGCTCTAGAGCACAGGCTCAGTAGTTGTTGGCACATGGGCCCAGCTGCTCTGCAGCATGTGGGATCCTTCTGGATCAAGGATTGAACCTGTGTCTCCTGCATTGGCAAGAGGATTCTTCACCACTGAGCCACTAGGGAAGCCCCAGGAATGCAGATTGTGACAAGAGAGTCTAACTGTATTATTAATACAAATGTACAAGACAACTTCACTGAATGGAGTAGGGGGAATTGGTTCTGAATGAAGTAACTTTGAAAATGAGTGGAGTCTGTAGGACTATAGGCACAAGGAAGTGCACGTAAGCATTATAATCTAGTTGATAAAGTTTGTTTCTCATGGGGGTATGGGTTAACAATTCTGATGGAGTTATATATGTATACTGAAATTACACAAATAAATAAATAAATGGCAGATGTTGGGAACCAGTTTTCTCACTGTTGGCATGGAAATTTAGAGATAAGCAAGGGAGAAGTATGAAAGTGCCTAATGGCCAATGTTAGAACAATTTGAGCAACAAAATGAAATAGTATTGGGTTATAAACCAAACTATAAAATGAATATCCATAAGTTGATACTGATATAAATAAATGATTGAATAAACTAACAGGTGGAAAGAAGAAACAAATCTCCTGTGCAGAAAAGTTCCAAATAATTTATGTAGATACTCTGCCCTCAAGGAAGGGAGCATAATGCTCCACTCCTTAAGTGTGGTCTTCATATTAACATCTTTCTAAAGAGTACAGTAAAGAAAGGAGAGCAAAAGCATAAGTTTACAGTGGAGAAATCTGATAAACACCACCTCAGGATGGTCAATATCAACAGATAAAAATCATGCTGACAGTATGCGTCCTTGATATGATGTGATGAAAATGGCACTTAAACTGTGTCCTCCCTCCCAATAATCCACAACTCCAGTCTTATCCTATCTCCTATCTAAGAAAAACATCAGACAAATTCCAATAGTGAGACATCCTACAAAATACCTGACCAGAATATTCCTCCAGAATAGTTAAGGAAAGTCTGAAAACCTACCATAGCCAAGAGAAGCCTAAGGAGACATGACAACAATCTGCAATGTGAGATCCCTGCCTGGGATACTGAAATAGAAAAAAAAATTCATAAAAATTAAGGAACTCTAAAGAAACTTTGGACTTTGGTTAATAATAATATATTGGTTCATTAATTGCAAAAAAAAAAAAAAGTACTATACTTATGTAATATCTTAATGACAAGGAAAGCCAGATGCAGGATTTATAGGAAATCTTAGTAATATCTTCTCAATTTTCCTGTAAATTTGAAACTTTTCTAAAAATAAAGCATGTTTTTAAATATTTGATAAACCAAAAGGTGACATAGTCCATCTTATTGTTTTTCTTATTTGCACTCCTTTGATTAAAGGTGATGTCGAACAGCTTTTCACAGTTTTTTTGTGCATGTGTATTTTTCTTGCAAGATTTTCCTGCTCATGTCCTTTGCCCGTTTTTCTACTGGAATATTGAACCTTTTGTTAATAGGTAATTAGGAGATGAAGGAGATTAGCCTTTCTTTGTCACATGTGCTCTTTTCTAATTTGTTATTGTCTTTCCATTTTGTTTATGACATTTTCTGCTGCACAGAAATTTTCCATTTTGATGTAGTCAAATCCATCAATCTTCCCTTTATGGTTTGTTCATTTTATATCATGCTTGAAAAGGCCTCTGATACCCTGAGATTATAGAAATGTTCCCTCATGTTCCCTTCTCTTGGTTTAATGGTTTCATTTTTTTCATATTTTATATTTTTATATTCCAAATTTGTATGGTATAAAGAATGAGGCACTAATCTAGCTGTTTTCTAAAGAATTAGCTAGTTGTCCCAATAGTGTTACTGAATACTTCTTTTCCTTAGTAAGCTGCAGTTACTTTTGTAACACAATAAATTCCACATTAATTTCTGGGTTTATTTCTGGATTTTCTATTTTGATTCCACTGATCTATCTCTCTATTCTTAGGATAATGTACAGTATCTTAATTATTATAATTTTGTAATAAATTTTAACATCTGGTAGGGCAAATCCTCTCTTGAAGTTTTACTTACCAGAGTTTTTTTTACTACTCTTTAATATTTATTCTTCCAGATAAACTTAGAATAATTTTTTAAAGTTCAAAAAAGGAAAAACAACCACCAAACTCTTAGAATTATCATTGGGAAAATTTACAGGTTAATTATGAGAGAATGCACAGCTTTTATAATATTGCATCTTCCTATCTAAGAACAAAACTTCACTATTTATCAAAGTCTTTTATATTTCTCAGTAGAATTTTGTACTTTTCTTCTTATGGATCTTGCATTTTTTGTTAAATTTATATTCCTAGGCATTTTATGCTTGCTATTGCTATTGGCAACTGAATTTTTCACCAATATATTTTCGAATCTATTTTATTGATATATATGAAGCTATTGAGGCAGGGATTAATAAATGAGTTTGCATAAATATGCATACATACACCTCCCACATGCATTCATTGAAACAGAGACCTTCAAGGGTTGGAGATTTCTTTGTACCTAGAGGATCCAATAGAGAAGGCAATGGCACCCCACTCCAGTACTCTTGCCTGGAAAATCCCATGGATGGAGGAGCCTGGTGGGCTGCAGTCCATGGGGTCGCTACGAGTCGGACACGACTGAGCGACTTCACTTTCACTTTTTACTTTCATTCATTGGAGGAGGAAATGGCAACCCACTCCAATATTCTTGCCTGGAGAATCCCAGGGATGGGGGAGCCTGGTGGGCTGCCATCTATGGGGTCACACAGAGTCGGACATGACCAAAGCGACTTAGCAGCAGCAGCAGCAGCAACAGAGGATCCAAATTCCCATTACTTTTTTCCTGAGCATCTGTCTCCAGCTGAGGACAATTATTCCAAGTGGGAAGGAGAACAATTAGGAATCAAGACTGCCAGTGTACTGGCTAAGAGAAGGGTCTCTGGGGTCAGACTGCCTGGGATCCAACTCAAGCTCCATTTCTTTACTAAGTGACATTGGACAAGTAACTTGATATCACTATGCTGCAGTTCCCCCATATGTAAAATGATGATGACAACAATAGCACTACTTCATAGGACCAATCAACATTTAGATGAATTAATACATGGTATTCAAAACATGAGCCTTGCATGCTGGCTCAGTGGTAAAGAATCCACCTGACAATACAGGAAACCTGGGATTGATCCCTGGGTTGGGAAGATCCGCTGGAGTAAGAAATGGCAACCCACTCCTGTATTCTTGCCTGTGAAATCCCATGGACAGAGGAGCCTAGCTGGCTACAGTCCATGGGGTCGCAAAAGAATTGGACATGACTTAATGACTAAAACAACAACAATTCAAAACAGTGACTTAGAATAGTCAATACTACCTATTACGAAAATTACCTTGAGTATCCCCTTTCCCCTACCATTCACAACATAGAACATCACTGTTTTTCTTTTTTTTAACTTGCCATATATAAGGTTTTTATATACAATCAGTATGCATTGTAACAGTTTATATTGAGTCAATCAATTTTATCTAAGATGTAATTTGGCTATATAGCACATTACTGCCCAAATGAAAATGAAAAATAAATGGATTTACAAAATTTTTGGCTGTTTTGTATTCTGAAAGTTTTCATATGTCTACCCTTTTAAGCAAAATGCATCTTAAAAAAATGTTTCCAGAGCATGCAGTTTAGATTTTACATATAATCTCACTATTTTATTACTACAAACACAATACTGAGAACAAGGAAAGGAAGAAACAGAGAAAGAAAGAAAGGAAGAAATAAAATGTATTTAATGAAACATTCAATGTAAAAAGAGGGCTAATGGAATTGTTGCCCCTTTCCCCATTTTTACATACTAAACTCTCATCCCATAAAAACACATCATTAAAAGTTTTCATCACATTACACAGTTTTCAAATCATGGCAGTCAAAAACACCTAAGGAAAAAAATGCAAAATGAAATTAAAAGACACTTGCTCCTTGGAAGGAAAGCCATGACAAACTCAGACAGCGTGTTAAAAAGCAGAGACATCACTCTGCCAACAAAGGTCCATATAGTCAAAGCTATGGTTTTTCCAGTAGTCATGTACGGATATGAGAGTTGGACCATAAAGAAGACTGAGCACCTTAGAACTGATGCTTTCCAACGGTGGTGCTGGAGAAGACGCTTGAGAGTCCTTTGGACTGCAAGGAGTTCAAACCAAACAGTCCTAAAGGAAATCAACCCTGAAGATTCATTAGAAGGATTGATTCTGAAGCTGAAGCTCCAATACTTTGGCTACCTGATATGAAGAGCTGACTCATTGGAAAAGATCCTGATGCTAAGAAAGAATGAAGGCAAAAGGAGAAGGGATGAGGTGGTTGGATGGCACATGAGTCTGAGCAAACTCTGGGAGATAATGAAGGACAGGCAAGCCTGGTGTGCTTCAGTGCACAGGCTCACAAAGAGTTGAACAAGACTTAGTGACTGAACAACAAACAAAAAAGAGAAATTCAGCTCTTGCCAGAAGTATGATGTCTTCCTAGGCAGCCAGACAACCAGAATTAGAAGTAGGGAGTAGAGGTGGTGGAGGTGGGGGAGGATGGGGAGAAATGCCCTCTTTCAGAAACCAGAGTTGTGGAGGCAATGTTACAGGTTCACCCTGGTAAATTCTATGATCAGAAAGCTTTGAGGCCTTGCTTTCTGATTTCAGCTAATGGCAACAATCAAGCACAGACATTAGGCTAAATCTATATACAATCTTACTTGGCAGATGCCAAAATCAACTCAGACGGCTTCAAATTCTTCTTCTACTAGGACAAGATATCTTTTGCCCCCTGGCAGATATGTTTCCTTCCTTCTTTCCTCAACAAATATTTATTGAGCACTTTATGTCCAGTGCTGTATCAGGTACCAGGGATAAGGCACTGATCCAAAAAGAAATGGTTTTGGTCTTCATGGAGATTACATTTGAGTAGAAAAGGAAACTAGTAAACAAATACACAAGACAACTTTAGACAGTGATACGTGCTAAGAAGATTATTAATCAATGGGATGTGACAGAGAATGACTGAGGGTTCACTTTACACAGGATAGTCAGAGAAGGCCTATCTTAAAGAGGCAATATTAGAGTTGAAATATCACAAATGTATGAAAGAAGACGATTACAGCAAGCACAAAGACCTTGAGGTAAAAATGAGAGAGTATGTTTGAAGAAACAAAAAGGTCAGTATTGTTGAAATTCCTGCCACACTATTGACAATACTGAAGATATAGAAGCAACCTAAACATCCATTAACAGAGGAATGGATAAAGAAGATGGGGTACATATACACAGTAGAATATTGCTCAACCATAAAAAAGAATGAAATAAGGCTATTTGCAGCATCATGGATGGACCTAGAGATTATCATACTAAGTGAAGTAAGTCAGAAAGAAAAATATTATATGATATCATCCATCAGTTCAATTCAGTCACTCAGTCGTGTCTAACTCTTTGCGACCCCATGACTGCAGCATGCCAGACTTCCCTGTTTTTCACTATCTCCTGGAGTTTGCTCAAACTTATGCTCATTGAGCTGGTGATGCCATCCAACTATCTCATCCTCGGTTGTCCCCTTCTCCTCCTGACTTCAATCTTTCCCAGCATCAGTGCCTTTTCTAAGAAGTCAGTTCTTCGTGTCAGGTGGCCAAAGTATTGGAGCTTCAGCTTCAACATCAGTCCTTCCAACGAATATTCAGGACTGATTTCCTTTAGGATTGACTGGTTGGATCTCCTTGCAATCCAAGGGACTCCCAAGAGTCTTCTCCAACACCACAGTTCAAAAGCATCAATTCTTCAGTGCTCAGCTTTCTTTATGGTCCAACTCTCACACCCATACACGACTACTGGAAAAAAATCATAGCTTTGACTAGATGGACCTTTGTCAGCAAAGTAATGTCTCTGCTTTTTAATATGCTTTCTAGGTTGGTCAGAGCTTTTCTTCCAAGGAGCAAGCATCTTTTAATTTCATGGCTGCAGTCACCATCTGTAGTGATTTTGAAGCCCCCCAAAATAAAGTTGGTCACTGTTTCCATTGTTTCCCCATCTATTTGCCATGAAGTGATGGGACCAGATGCCATGATCTTAGTTTTTTGAATGTTGAATTTGTGTGTAATCTAAAAAAAGTATACGAATAAACTTATTTACAAAACCAAAATAGACTTACAGACATAGAAAGCAATTTTATTGTTAAAAAGGGGAGGGGGGGTAAACTGAGAATTGGGATTAACAGATACCAGTGTATATAAAATAAATAAACAACAAGAAACTACTGTATAGCACAGGGAACTACATTCAATATCTTATAATAACCTATAATGGAAAAAAAAATCTGAAAATGTATGTAGGTGTGTGTGTGTGCATTTCAGTGCTAAATCACTTCAGTTGTGTCTAACTCTATGTTAGACACTCTATGTGATCCCATGGACTCTGCCAGGCTCCTCTGTCCATGGGATTCTCCAGGCAAGAATACTGGAGTGGGTAACCATTTCTTTCTCAAGGGGATCCTCCTGACCCAGGGATCAAACCCATGTCTCTTATGTCTCCTGTATTAGCAGGTGGATTCTTTACCACTAGTGCCACCAGGGAAGCTTACATATGTGTGTGTGTGTGTGTGTGTGTATGTGTATACATAACTGGATCACTGCTGTACACCTCAAATTAACACACTGTAAATCAACCATAATTCAATTTTTAAAAATTCTTAAGTCTTAAAAAATATAAGAAATTCCTTCCACAATGCTACTCCAGAAGTTTGTTTCTGTGGACAGTAAAAATTCTGAATATGATTCACAGGGATGTTTGGTGGCTTTATATCTAAATCTAACAGGACACTCCCCTGCTTATACCACATGATATGCTAGTGCCTTCATTAAAAGTCTGTCACAAATGTCCTGTGTGACAGTTATGCTTCACCCAGAATCCTCTGATTAATGAGAATGCCATTTCTATCACTTCCCTGCACTACCCATCACAACTCCGTCAATGGTTTGGGGAAGTTCCAAAACAACACCTTGAAGGAAGCATCTCTCTTGCCAAACACTGCTAATCACAATGGAAGTGCTGAACATTTAAGGAGGTTGCTATCCTCCTGCCCCACCTGCCCTGCCAATCCTAAACTAAACAAGAAAAGGTACTACTGGCCTTATATCAGATCTCTGAAATTATTAACCACTCCTCCCACTACCTCAACATTACCTACAGCAATATGTTCCACAGGGCTCATAGGCTTCTGCTGATTGCACTGCTTCCTACTGTCACAATAATACCCATTTCACAATGGCAAACTACTTAAGATAGATTATAGCTTTACAATATTTATTCTCTGTCTTCCTCCATTAGAATGTAAATTCCACAAGAGAAGAGATTTGTCTCTTATTCACTGGTACATTTCTAGTGCCAACCACATAGCTGATGCTTCATAAACATTTGTTGAATGAATGAATTCTAATTATAGCTTCCTCCTTAGGATTGGTCTTTTGGATCTATTTCTGGATTCTCTATTCTGTTCCATTGACCTACTTGTCTTCTCTTGTGCCAATACCACTCTCTCCAAAAGACTATAGCTCTATGTTAGTTTTAATATGAGGCAGAGTGAATTCCACAAATTGCTCTTCAAAATTATCTACTGTGATTTTTTTTATTTTTAAAATTTTATTTATGTTTTGGCTGCATGGCTTGTAGGATCTTAGTTCCTGAACCAGGGCTTGAACCTACACCCTCAGCAGTGAAAGCGCAGAGTCTTAACCACCGGACAGCCAAGGAATTCCCTAGTGAGAATTTAAAAGTGTGGAATCTGGAGCCAAATTTCCTCATTTTGAGTTCTGGTTCTGGTGCTTACTGGCTGTGTGACCCTAACCAAATTATTTAACCATTCTCTGCCTCAGTTTTCTCATACATGAAATAGGCACAAAACAGTGCCTATCTTACAGAATTATTGCTAATCATGGCCATTTGCTTTTTGATATCATTTATAATCAGCTTTTTAAGTTCCACCAAAAAGGAAAAAAAACAGTTGAGATTCTGACTGGAATTGTATTGACTTTACAGATTAAACTGGGAGATCACTGATATCGACAACAGTGTGTGTTTCTATCTGTGAATATGGCATTACCTTTCTACTTGTTTAGATCTCTTTAATGTTTTTCAACAAAGTTTTAACATTTCTCCACAGAGATACTAATATTTTATACAGGATTTTTATTATGCTCATATGAGAGATTGACCTATAAATTTTCCTTTATTTTAGTGTTCTGGTCAATTTTGTTATCAAGGTTATAAAGCTCCATAAAATTAATTGAGGGGAATTTTTCTTATTTTTCTATTCCCTGAACAAGTTTCGTGTGAGTTTGGATTCATCTGCTTCTCGAATGTGGAGAGAACTCATCTGTGAAATCATCTGGGTTGTGAGATTTGGAGTGAGGAACATGGTAGCATTCTACTATTGATGTATTGCTTTAAGGTTTATAGGTCTATTCAGGTTTTCCATTTCTTCTGCAGTTACTTTTGTCAAGTTATGTTTTCCCAGGATATTGTCCATTTTGTTTAAGATTTCAGATTATTGTCATAAAATAGTTCATGGTAATAACATTATTTTTTGGTAAAATATGTAATTTTACAGAAGTAATTCTTTTAAAATTAATAAAAATATTTGTGCATAATATAGAAAGAGTAAGAGAGGGACATAAAACAGTAACACTTAACACTACCCAGCCCACTCAAATTAATCACACAATTTTTCTATTTCCTGTGATGCACTCTGTGTTACAAAATGAGAATCATCTCCCAAGCATAATCAATGATCCTTATTGTTATTTTGTTTTGTTTTCCTTTCTTTTTCTTTTGGCTCTAACTTTATACCTAAAAATATTTTGGAACTCAACTATACATACATCTCCTTTCCTGATTTACCATCAGATATAGTCTACCTCCTTAGATAACTTTTAATTTCAAAAAGCTCATTATTGCTGCTTCTCTCATATTGTTTCTATTTAATCTTATTATAATGGTATAAATATCAGTTTTGGCTGCTCTACATCTACCAGGACTATCTTCTTAAAGGATGCTTTCATTTTCTCCTTAGCTTGGTATTTCTCAAAGCATTCACTCCAGAGGTCTGCATACACTTTCATAAATGAGTGTCAATTAATGGAGTAAAAGGATAAATAAAAATGGTAAAATAATTCATGAATGAATAAAAATATTTAAAGAAAAGTTAACACCTTATTTCTAAATAAATATCACCTTGAAGTGTGGCCTATTAACACCAAGGTGATTCAGATTTATCTAACAATAAAAATGTCTCAATATAGTCAACACATACAGCAGAGTAAAACTGTATTTGTAAAGCCCAGGACAGAGTCAAAATCACTTCCATGTTTTTATATGAAGAAGGTACACATTATGCATTGTTTCTACTTTCTCTGCTCTAATTATCCACTCCCCCCTTATTCAGTTCAGTCAGTCACTCAGTCATGTCCGACTCTTTGTGACCCCCATGAAGCACAGCACGCCAGGCCTTCCTGTCCATCACCAACTCCCAGAGCCTACCCAAACTCATGTGCACTGAGTCGGTGATGCCATCCAACCATCTCATCCTCTGTCATTCCCTTTTCCTCCTGCCTTCAATCTTTCCCAGCATCACATCTTTTCAAATGAGTCAGCTCTTCACATCAGTTCAGTTCAGTTCAGTTCAGTTGCTCAGTCATGTCCGAATCTTTGCGACCCCATGAATTGCAGCACGCCAGGGCTCCCTGTCCATCACCAACTCCTGGAGTCTACCCAAACCATGTCCATCAAGTCAGTGATGCCATCCAGCCATCTCATTCTCTGTCGTCCCCTTCTCCTCCTGCCCCCAATCCTTCCCAGCATTACCATCTTTTCCAATGAGTCAACTCTTCGCATGAGGTGGCCAAAGTATTGGAGTTTCAGCTTCAGCATCAGTCCTTCCAATGAACACCCAGGACTGACCTCCTTTAGGATGGACTTGTTGGATCTTGTTGCAGTCCAAGGGACTCTCAAGAGTCTTCTCCAACACCACAGTTCAAAAGCATCAATTCTTCGGTGCTCAGCTTTCTTCACAGTCCAACTATCACATCCATACATGACCACTGGAAAAACCATAGCCTTGACTAGACAGACCTTTGTTGGCAAAGTAATGTCTCTGCTTTTTAGTATGCTATCTAGGTTGGCCATAACTTTCCTTCCAAGGAGTAAGTGTCTTTTAATTTCATGGCTGCAATCACCATCAATCAATCAGAATGCAATCAGCACTCTTTGGCATTGTCTTTCTTTGGGATTGGAATGAAAACTGACCTTTTCCACTCCTGTAGAGACTGCTGAGTTTTCCAAATTTGCTGGCATATTGAGTGTAGCACTTTCACAGCATCATCTTTCAGGATTTGAAATAGCTCAACGGGGATCACCTCCACTAGCTTTGTTCGTAGTGATGCTTCCTAAGGCCCACTTGACTTCACATTCCAGGATGTCTGGCTCTAGATGAGTGATCACACCATCGTGATTATCTGGGTCATGAAGATCTTTTTTGGCTGAAGATCAGCCTTCTTTATGGTCCAACTCCCACATCCATATATGACTACTGGAAAAAACACAGCTTTGATTATACGGACCTTTGTCAGCAAAGTGACGTCTCTGCTTTTTAACACACTGTTTCTCATAGTTTTTCTTCCAAAGAGCAAGCATCTTTTAATTTCATGGCTGCAGTCACCATCCACAGTGACTTTGGGGCCCAAGAAAATAGTCTGTCACTATTTCTACTGTTTCTCCATCTATTTGCCATGAAGTGATGGGACCGGATACAATGATCTTAGTTTTTTGAATGTTGAGGTTTAAGCCAGCTTTTTCACTCTCCTCTTTCATTAAGAGGCTCCTTAGTTCCTCTTCACTTTCTGCCATAAGGGTGGTGTCATCTGCATATCTGAGTTTTTTGATGTTTCTCCCTGTGATCTTGATTCCAATTGTGATTCATCCAGCCTGTCATTTTACATGATGTACTCCGCATATAGTTAAATAAGCAGAGTAACAATATACAGCCTTGCTGTACTCCTTTCCCAATTTTGAACCAGTCCATTGTTCCATGGCCAGTTCTAACTGTTGCTTCTTGACCTGCATACAGGTTTCTTAGGAGGCAGGTTAGGTAGTCTGGTATTCCCATCTCTTTAAGAATTTTCCACAGTTTGTTGTGATCCACACAGTCAAAGGCTTTAGCACAGTCAATGAAGCACAGGTAGATGTTTTTTCTGGAATTCTCTTGTTTTTTCAATGATCCAACAGATGTTGGCAATTTGATCTCTCATTCCTCTGCCTATTCTATATCCTGCTTGTACATCTGGTAGTTCTCAGTTCATGTACTGTTGAAGCCTAGTTTGAAGGATTTTAAATATTACCTTGCTAGCAAGTGAAATGAGTGCAATTGTATGGTAGTTCAAACATTCTTTGGCATTGCCCTTCTTTGGGATTGGAATGAAAACTGTCCTTTTCCAGTCCTGTGGCCACTACTGAGTTTTCCAAATTTGCTGGCATATGGAATGTAGCAGTATAACAGCATCATCTTTTAGAATTTGAAATAGCTCAGCTGGAATTCCATTGCTTTCCCTAGCTTTGTTCATAATAATGCTTCCTAAGGCCCAATTATCAATTTAAAATTTCAGTACTTTGGTGGATTTCATCCAATTACATTTATTCTTATCACTGTCATATTTTTCATTTATTCATATCATCTAAATTAATGCTTTATATTTACTCTGGTTTTTTATGCTTCTTTTTTCTCCTTTTCTGTCTTATTTACAAGTAATTGAAGTTTTCTTGTTAAATTTTTCCGTCTACTAGTTTGTATGTTGTATGCTCTATTTTCTATTCTTTTAGTAGTTACTATTAAATTTCAATATTCATACTTAAATGAACAAAGTCTAAATTTAACTACTATTTCTACCTTCTGGTTTCCCTCATGGCTCTGAAGGTAAAGTGTCTGCCTGCAATACGGGAGACCTGGGTTCAATCCCTGGGTTGGGAAAAGTCCCCTGGAGAAGGAAATGGCAACCCACTCCAGTACTCTTGCCTGAAAAATTCCATGGACGGAGGAGCCTGGTAGGCTACAGTCCATGGGATCGCAAACAGTCGGACACAACTGAGCAACTTCACTTCACCTCACATTTCTCTCAAATGATACAAAGATCTTCTAGTGCTTTAATGCTGATCACCCCCTCAGCTTACTCGTTGCTGTCCAATAAATTAATTGCACCCTTTTAAAACTCCCAACTCAGTCACTATAGTGTCTCACATAGCAAATGGTTGTTTATATTTATCTAAGTTTCTTTGCTCATTATTATTCTTCTCATCTCATTCTTCTTTCTGGAAATTTGATAATATCTTTAGTGAGGATCTGATTTTATATATATATATATATATATATATATATATATATATATATATGAATGACTTTATTTGGCTCTTATTTATCAATATTAACTTTTCAAGGATGAATATTCTAGGTTGACAGATATTTTCCCTTGGCACTTTGAAAGTATTATCCCTATATCTTCTGACTTTGTTGCTTTTGAGAAGTCTGTTCTCAGTTTAATAGTCATTGCTTTGGAAATAATTCCTTATTTCTGCTTGGCCCCTCTATCTTTTTACCACAGTGTGTCTCTATCTTTTTACCATACAGCTTTCTTTGTCTTTGTTCTGCCTGAGATTTATTATAATTCCCAAATCTAAGTATTCATGTCTTTCATCAATAATGGAAAATTATCAGCCATTTTTCTTTGAATTTTGTTTCTCTCTCATTTTCTTCATTCTCTCCATCTAGAAATGCAATTAGATTTATGTTATATTAGCTCATTCTACTACCCATATCTTTTAATTTCTTATTTATAATTCCTATCACTTTCTCTCTCTTTCTGTTGCATTCTGAACAATTTCTTCAGATCTATTTTTCTAATCACTAACAGTCTATTTCTGTCTAATTTGCTATTTAATCTGTCAGTTGAATATTTTAAATTAAACTAACAATTACGTTTTTCAGTCTGAAAAAATGTATTCAAGTTCTTTTTAAAAGTGATCTAGGCTTCCGTGACACCAGATGTGATGGTATAGGTTAACTTATCCCTACTCTCCTTGTGGCAACTAGAAATCCTAGAAATAGCACGTGAGGAAATAAAAAGAGAACTGTGAAAGGTGGAAAGATGACAATGAAATGTTTAGAGAGCCATGGACTTCAGGAAAGGGACATCAGCAGGGCATCTAAGAATCTCCTACCCGACAGATGTTGACCCAGGCCTATCATAATTGACCCCCAATCTAGTAACACAAGGAAACCAGGTAGGTTCATTTCTTCCCCAGATGGAGCAAGAGTCCCAGTAACAACCCCAAGTGATCTTAGCAACACTGGCAAGGGAGATTAACAAGGATCACCTCTGAAAATAAGTAACCAGAACAAGTTTCTCCTTCCACACCAGTTCCAAGAATCTCCTCCACCACAGAGACATAATATGTGGCCAGATAGTATCAGCATGGGGTACCCCACCATAACAAATGACATAGGCCTGAAATTTATTGTACCCATGGGCCTGAGACTCCTCTGCCCCAACCAGGGACATGGAATATGGCAGCTCATGGGTACCAACAAGGAAAATCCCATTGCAACAAGTCATCTTGGCCTGAAGCCACTCAATCTCCCACAGACAGGAGGGTAATCCTGCCACAGGAAGCACCTGGCCAGAAAGAAGTCTCCTTCTCTCACAGAGCCAGAGACATCCCTCCAAAATAAGTGAGAGGCAGGGCCAGTGGTGAGGGAGACCCCACCACAAGTGGCTTGGACCAGGAAGCATCCTCCTTCCCTGTAGAGGATCGCTTTCCCCATCAACAGGCACTAGGCAGTCTGACTTGAGAAAAGTGCTTCTGCAGAGACCAATGAGAACCCAAGCAGCACCAGATAAGCCAAGGAGATAAATGGATAATAGCAAAGGCTATGAAAATTAAATTATCATTGGAACCAGAACCTACAAAAGTAGGCCAGGACCAGTATGCTGTACCCAAACAGGATGAAATGCCTGCTAAAATAAGAGATTTAAATAGGACCCACAGTGTTTCAACATAATGGCCAAAATGTCCAAGATACAATAAAAATCATCTGGCTCTTCATAAGAAGAATCAGAGCCAGAAAAATCACAACATGAATAAGAAAAAAAAAAAAAACAATCAAATAACACCAACACCAAGATGAATCAGATGTTAGAACTATCTGTCAAGGATCATAAAACAGCCATCATAAAAATGCTTCAACAAGCAGTTCAACATCCACTGGGAAAAAGTGAAAAACAGAAAATCTCAGAAAATAAATGGAAGTTACAAAAAATGGAAATTATGGAACTAAAAAATGCCATACAAAACTTGCCACATGGGCTAAATAGTAGAGTGGAGATGACAGATAATAAAATCAGTCAATTTGAGGACTGGTCAATAGAATTCACTATTTCTGACGAACAGAAACAAAAAGGATTGAGAACAAAATTAAGTGAATCTCAGATGCCTGAGGGACAAAACAAAAATCCAACATTCTTTTCATCAGAGTTCCCAAATGAGAAGAGAATGCAACTGAAAGAATTGTTGAAAAAGTAATCTCTGAAGCTTCCTAAAATTAGTGAAATACATAAACCTATCCATGGAAGAAGCTGAGTGAACACCATAAAGGATAACTCTAACAAAATCCAAACCAAGGCACATCACAAATGAACATCAAAAGCCCAGTCTGTAAAAGGAAAAACTAATAAATTGAACTTCATAAAAAATTAAAATCTATTGCTCTGCACAAGACTTTTAAGAGAAGAAAAAACAAAGACTGGGAATATTATTTGCAAAGCACACATCTGACAAAGGATTAATACCTAGAATATATAAAGAACTCTCAAAACTCAATAATTAGGGACTTCCCTGGTAGTCCAGCGGCTAAGATTCCAAGCTCCGAATTTAGGGGGCCTGGGTTCGAACCCTGGCCAGGAAACTAGATCCGACATGATGCAAATAAGACGTGGCACAACCAAATAAATAAATAAATATTTTTTAAAAAACTCAATAATTGAAGAAGAAAATAATCCAATTAGAATATGTGCAACAAACATGAATAGACATTTTACTAAAGACTGTATACAAGGACAAATAAGCACATCATTAGGGAAATGGTAATAAAAACCATAATGAATTATTACTACACACCTATCAGAATGGCTAAAATAAAAAATAGTGACAATACCAAATGCTAGCAAGGATGCAGGGAGAAGGCAATGGCACCCCACTCCAGTACTCTTGCCTGGAAAATCCCATGGATGGAGGAGCCTGGTAGGCTGCAGTCCATGGGGTCACAAAGAGTCGGACATGACTGAGGGACTTCACTTTCACTTTTCACTTTCATGCATTGGAGAAGGAAATGGCAACCCACTCCAGTGTTTTTCCCTTGAGAATCCCAGGGATGGGGGAGCCTGATGGGCTGCTGTCTATGGGGTTGCACAAAGTCGGACACGACTGAGATGACCTAGCAGGAGCAGCAGCAGCACCAAGGATGCAGAGAAACTGGATCACTCATACATCGCTGATGGAAATATAAACTAGTAAAGTCACCCTGGAAAGTAGATTAGTAGTTTCTTTTTTTAAAATAATGATCACATGATCCAGCAATTGCACTTTTGTGCATTAATCCAAGAGAAATGAAAACTTCTATTTACACTAAAACCTGAACACAAATGTTCATAATATCATATAATAGTCAAAAACTAGAAACAATCCAGATATCCTTCATCTGGTGAATGGGTAAACAGACTGGTACATCCATATTGTGGAACAATAAAAAGGAACAAACTATTAATAAAAAACAAATTAGATAAATTTATAGGCGATTATGTCAAGTGAAAAAAAAGTTAACCTTGCAAGGTTACATACTGTAGGATTCCATCTATATAGCACTTTTGAAATGATGAAATTATTGAGTTGAAAAACAGATTAGTGGTCATCAGGAATTAGAGAGAGGCATGGAGGCAGGAGCGTAATGGGTATGTTTATAGAAAAAAGAAACATAAGAGATCCTTGGGTGATAGAACTGTTCCATGTTTTAACTGTAGAAGTTGATACACGAACGAACCTAACACACATGATAAAATGGCATAGAATTAAACACATATGCATACAGAGAGAGACAGACACACACACACATGAATACAAGCAAAACATAGGAAATCTGAATAAAATTGGTGAATTATAACAATACTAATATCTTGTTTATTTTTGCTTTTATTTCCAATATTCTGGGAGGTGGGTCATAGAGGATCCTGCTGTGATTTATGTCGGAGAGGGTTTTGCCTATGTTCTCCTCTAGGAGTTTTATAGTTTCTGGTCTTACATTTAGATCTTTAATCCATTTTGAGTTTATTTTTGTGTATGGTGTTAGAAAGTGTTCCAGTTTCATTCTTTTACAAGTGGTTGACCAGTTTTCCCAGCACCACTTGTTAAAGAGGTTGTCCTTTTTCCATTGTATATTCTTGCCTCCTTTGTCAAAGATAAGGTGTCCATAGGTGCGTGGATTTATTGCTGGGCTTTCTCTTTTGTTCCATTGATCTATATTTCTGTCTTTGTGCCAGTACCGTACTGTCTTGATGACTGTGGCTTTGTAGTAGAGTCTGAAGTCAGGCAGGTTGATTCCTCCAGTTCCATTCTTCTTTCTCAAGATTGCTTTGGCTATTCGAGGTTTTTTGTATTTCCATACAGATTGTGGAAATTATTTGTTCTAGTTCTGTGAAAAATACCGTTGGTAGCTTGATAGGGATTGCATTGAATCTATAGATTGCTTTGGGTAGTATAGCCACTTTCACAATATTGATTCTTCCAATCCATGAACACGGTATATTTCTCCATCTGTTTGTGTCATCTTTGATTTCTTTCATCAGTGTTTTATAGTTTTCTATCTATAGGTCTTTTGTTTCTTTAGGTAGATATACTCCTAAGTATTTTATTCTTTTTGTTGCAATGGTGAATGGTATTATTTCCTTAATTTCTCTTTATGTTTTCTCATTGTTAGTGTATAGGAATGCAAGGGATTTCTATGTGTTAATATTATATCTTGCAACTTTACTATATTCATTGATTAGCTCTAGTAATTTTCTGGTAGAGTCTTTAGGGTTTTCTATGTAGAGGATCATGTCATCTGCGAACAGCGAGAGTTTCACTTCTTCTTTTCCTATCTGGATTCCTTTTACTTCTTTTTCTGCTCTGATTGCTGTGGCCAAAACTTCCAACACTATGTTGAATAGTAGTGGTGAGAGTGGGCACCCTTGTCTTGTTCCTGATTTCAGGGGAAATGCTTTCAATTTTTCACCATTGAGGGTAGTGCTTGCTGTGGGTTTGTCATATATAGCTTTTATTATGTTGAGGTATGTTCCTTCTATTCCTGCTTTCTGGAGAGTTTTAATCATAAATGGATGTTGAATTTTGCCAAAGGCTTTCTCTGCATCTATTGAGATAATCATATGGTTTTTATCTTTCAGTTGTTAATGTGGTGTATTACAACAAAGGAAACTATAAGCAAGGTGAAAAGACAGCCCTCAGATTGGGAGAAAATAATAGCAAACAAAGCAACAGACAAAGGATTAATCTCAAAAACATACAAGCAACTCCTGAAGCTCAATTCCAGAAAAATAAATGACCCAATCAAAAAACGGGCCAAAGAACTAAACAGACATTTCTCCAAAAAAGACATACAGATGGCTAACAAACACATGAAAAGATGCTCAACATCACTCATTATCAGAGAAATGCAAATCCAAACCACATTACACTCCAGTCAGGGTGGCTGCTATCCAAAAGTCTACAAGCAATAAATGCTGGAGAGGGTGTGGAGAAAAGGGAACCCTCTTACACTGTTGGTGGGAATGAAAACTAGTACAGCCGCTATGGAGAACAGTGTGGAGATTTCTTTAAAAACTGGAAATAGAACTGCCATATGACCCAGCAATCCCACTTCTGGGCATACACACTGAGGAAACCAGATCTGAAAGAGACACGTGCACCCCAATGTTCATCGCAGCACTGTTTATAATAGCCAGGACATGGAAGCAACCTAGATGCCCATCAGCAGACGAATGGATAAGGAAGCTGTGGTACATATACACCATGGAATATTACTCAGCCATTAAAAAGAGTTCATTTGAATCAGTTCTAATGAGATGGATGAAACTGGAGCCCATTATACAAAGTGAAGTAAGCCAGAAAAATAAAGACCAATACAGTATACTAATGCATATATATGGAATTTAGAAAGATGGTAATGATAACCCTATATGCAAAACAGAAGAGACACAGATGTACAGAACAGAATTTTGGACTCTGTGGGAGAAGGCGAGGGTGGGATGTTTCGAGAGAACAGCATCGAAACATGTATATTATCTAGGGTGAAACAGATCACCAGCCCAGGCTGGGTGCATGAGACAAGTGCTCGGGCCTGGTGCACTGGGAAGACCCAGAGGATTTGGGTGGAGAGGGAGGTGGGAGGGAGGATCGGGATGGGGAATACTTGTAAATCCATGGCTGATTCATGTCAATGTATGACAAAAACCACTACAATGTTGTAAAGTAATTAGCCTCCAACTAATAAAAATAAATGAAAAAAAGAAAAAATAAACACCTCTAATATAAAAAAATAATAATAATAATATCTTGGTTATGATGTTGTACTATAGTTAGGCAAACTCTCACCCTTGGGGCAAATTGGGTAAAGGGTACATGAGTTCTCTCTATATGTCTTACAACTGTATATGAATCTACAACTACTTCAAAATAAGATTAATTTTAAAAGAATTATAATAAATGTGGTATATCCTTATGATGTATTATTCAGCAATAAAAAGGAATAAAGGATATTGACTTCCAGAATTGCAGTGTGAGGAATGCTGCAAGTCCTCTCCCCAGAGAAAAACCAATCTCACTGCTGAAGATTATTTTTAAAACAACCATTTAAAGTCTCTGGAAATTGTTCTAAGCATGTACCCCAAACAGAGAAACATCTATTCAAAAAAATGTGTAACAGTGAGAGTCTGTGATCTTTGAGTCATGACACACTCCCTTATCAACACCCCAGCTATCATACCAGTCATGTGTGGCCAAGAAGACAAGCCTCTCTCTTCATCTACCTCCCAGTCTGGCACTGTGGTTTCATCTTTGGAGGGGCAAGTGTTATTTCTCCAAGATTCATATTTCAGAAGCTCTGCTTTTTGGGCAAACACTGCCAAGAGGACCAGTCTCCTTTCCCCAACCCAATCTCCATTGGTAAAACAGAAGCTTGACTCTCGGCATGAGAGGTTGAGAAAGTTGGGTCCCAAATGCCCTTGTTTCAGCTTATTCACAGGGTTAAGGGGTAAGTTCAAAAGGGGCTACTGTCTCAGCTGTGAGCCTTGCTCATAGAGCAGTACTGTCACAGAAGCAGAAGAATCAGGCCACTGCCCCCACCCTTAACTCCTGTATAAGGGCAAAGAGTTTCTACCCAAAGTGAGACAGACCATAAGAACAGAGAACTCACACTTACATGGGTAATTAATCTACAACAAAGGAGGAAAGAATATACAATGGGGAAAAGATAGCCTCTTCAATAAAAGGTGTTGGGAAAACTGGATAACTATAAGCAAAGAATCAACCTGGGCCACTCTCTCACACTATGCACAAAAATAAATTTAAAATGGATTAAGGACTTAAATGTAAGATCTGAAATCATAAAACTTCTAGAAGAAAACATAGGCAGTATGCTCTTTAACATCAGTCTTAGCAATATTTGGGTGGTATGTCTCCTCAGGGAAAAGAAACAAAATAAAAAACAAACAAATGGAACTCGATCAGACTAAAACACTTCTGCACAGTGAAGGAAACTATCAACAAAATGAAAACGCCACCTACTGAATGGGAGAAAATAGTTTCAAATGATATATCTGATAAGGGGTTAATATCCAAAATATACAAAGAACTCACACAAGTCAACATAAAAAAATTTTTAAATGGGCAAAAGACCTGAATAAGTATTTTTCCAAAGAATTTATATAGATAGTCAATAGGCACAGGAAAAGATGTTCAACATCACTAATCATCAGGGAAAGGCAAATCAAAACCACAATGAGTTATCATGTCACACCTGTCAGAATGGTTATCATCAAAAAGACAATAAATAATAAATGTAGGCAAGAATGTGGAGAAAAGGAAACCTTCATACACTGTTGATGGGAGTGCAAATTGGTACAGCCACCATGGAAAATAGTATGAAGATTTCTCAAAAAATTAAAAATGGAACTAACATACAATCCAGCAATTCCATTCCTGGGTGTTTATCTGAAGAAAATGAAAACACTAATTAGAAAAGATATATGCATTCCTATGTTCATTGTAGTATTATTTACAATAGCCAAGATGTGGAAGCAACCTAAGTGTCCATCAACAGATGAGTGGATAAAGATGTGAGATAGATAAATAGGTAGATATACACACATGAAATATTACTAAGTCATAAAAAAGAATGAAATCTAGCATTTGCAACAACATGGATATAATATGTAGAATCCAAAAAACAAAACAAATGAACACACATAACAAACAAAATTGAAACAGAGCCATAGATTCAGAGAACAAAAAGATGGTTGCTGGCAGGGGGATAGGGGAAGGAGAGTAATAGGTGAGGGAGATTAAGAGGTACAAACTTCCAACTGCAAAATAAATGAGTCACAGGTATGAAATATAGTGTGGAATGTAGTCAATAAATATATAATATCTTTGTATAATGACATATGGTAACTAAATTTATCATGGTGATCATTTTGAAGTGTATAGAAATATCAAAGAACTATGTTGCATAACAGGACTTCAAAAACAAACAAACTCATACAAAAAAGAGATCAGATTTGTGGTTACCAGAGGCAGGAGTGGGAAGACAGGAAATTGGATGAAGGCAGTCAAAAGGTACAAACTCTGTTATAAGATAAATACGTACTAGAGATGTAGTATAGTGGTGGTGATTTAGTTGCCAAGTCATATCCCAGAGATGTAGTGTACAGCATGATAAATATAATTAACACTGCAGTATGTTATAGATGAAAGTTGTTAAGAGACTTAATCCTAACAGTTCTAATCACAAGGAAAACATCTTTTTCCATTTATTATTTTTGTATCTATATGAGGTGATGAATATTCACTAAATTTGTTGTGGTAATAATTTTATGATATATATAAGTCAAATCATTATGTTGTATACCTTAAACTTACATGATGCTGTATGTCAGTTAGATCTCATTAAAACTGAAAGAAAAAAAAAATGTTAAACAGAAGGCTCTGTAGCCCTCCTCAAAGGAACTGACATTACTTGGAATAGAATGTGGGGAAGTTCATGTCTAAGTCTGTTGTTCAAAACAATGGAGACCTTGATGGTAAACAATTAAAAGGAAGTTAGTAGCTCCAGAATACTCAAAGCAACAAGTAAAATAGTATACCATCTAGAAGTTTAACAGAAAGACAGAAAGCCTATGCAGGATCTGAGCAGCCACAAACATTGGCAACACTAGGCTTCTACAAAGGGAATCTACTTTAATCAGATCAGACCATGGAGTGACTCACACCCTAGGGCATCATCACAATCAATAGACTAATCAGCTAGCAATTAACTGAGGCTAACAACTGGGTGGGATACCAGTAGAGGAAGACCATCCCAGGTACTCAAGGAGACTGTGCACTTGTCCAAGGCTGTGCCTCTGAGGAGGACAGAAGAGGCAGCAAACTGTAGGGGAAACAGGTATCACTGAAATAGTCCAGCCAAGTCACTAAACCATAACCAAGAAAACAAGCAAACAACAATAAAAATAAACCCCAGGGAACAGGGGAATCAGTATCCAGGGTTGCTACAATATATTATCTAAAACATTCTGTTTTCAAAAAAAAAAAAATCATGAGATGTGCAAACAGTAGGAAAGTGTGACCCATAAACAGGAAATAAAGTAGGGGCAATACAAACTGCTTGCTAGGAAGCCCAGATGTCAGACTTAGCAGATAGACTTCAGAACAGTTATTATAGGTATGTTCAAAGAACTAAAGTAAACTATGATTTAAAATGTAAAGTAAGCTATTTTGGCAATGTCTCATCAAACAGGAAATATTAATAAAAAGATAGGAATCATTTTTTATGAAAACCAAATAGAAATTCTGGAGCTAAAAATGTAATAATTGGAATTTTAAAATTCACTAGAGGAGTTCAAGAGTAATTAGAGCTAGTAGAAAAAAGAATCTGTGAACTTGAAGATAAATCACTAGAGATTATACAATCTGAAAAACAGAGAAAAAAGAAAGAAGAAAAAATTAACAGAGCCTCAGTGAAGTGTGAGACACCATTAAATACAGCAACATATATGTAATGGGAGTACCAGAAGGAGAGGATAGAGAGAAAAGAGCAGAAAAATACTCAATGAGACAATGACTGAAAACTTCCCAAATCTGATGAAAAACATTAACTTATACATCAAAGAAGCTTGATAAACCCCAAGTATTAATACAATAAAGACAAAGAGATCCATATCCAGATACATCATAGTTAAAATGTTGAATGACAAAGACAAGGAGAAAATCTTGACAGTAGTAAGAGAAAAACAAATCATCAAATGCAAGATGCCCCAATAAAATTAGCAGCTAACTTCTAATCAATAATGAAGACTGTAAACAGTGTGGAGATTTCTTTAAAAACTGGAAATAGAACTGCCATATGACCCAGCAATCCCACTTCTGGGCATACACACTGAGGAAACCAGATCTGAAAGAGACACATGCACCCCAATGTTCATCGCAGCACTGTTTATAATAGCCAGGACATGGAAGCAACCTAGATGCCCATCAGCAGACGAATGGATAAGGAAGCTGTGGTACATATACACCATGGAATATTACTCAGCCATTAAAAAGAGTTCATTTGAATCAGTTCTAATGAGATGGATGAAACTGGAGCCCATTATACAGAGTGAAGTAAGCCAGAAAGATAAAGAACATTACAGCATACTAACACATATATATGGAATTTAGAAAGATGGTAATGATAACCCTATATGCAAAACAGAAAAAGAGACACAGAAGTACAGAACAGACTTTTGAACTCTGTGGGAGAAGGTGAGGGTGGGATGTTTCGAAAGAACAGCATGTATATTGTCTAGGGTGAAACAGATCACCAGCCCAGGTGGGATGCATGAGACAAGTGCTCGGGCCTGGTGCATTGGGAAGACCCAGAGGAATCGGGTGGAGAGGGAGGTGGGAGGGGGGATCGGGATGGGGAATACGTGTAAATCCATGGCTGATTCATATCAATGTATGACAAAACCCACTGAAATGTTGTGAAGTGATTAGCCTCCAACTAATAAAAATAATAATAATAATAATAAAAATAATGAAGACTGTAAGGCAGTGGGATGACATGTTCAAAGTGCTAAAAGAAAACAAAATTATCAACCAAGAAATATATACAACAAAACTGTTTTTCAAAAATGAAGGGAAAATTAAGACATTCCCAACTTGGCAGTTGCTCTAAATGTAAACACAAGGTTACCTTAAGAGACAAGAAAAATTAAAACACATCTACACAAAGACTTGTACATGCATATTCATAGCAGCCTTGTTCAGAACAGCTGAAGGGTGGGAACAGACCCAATGTGCATTGACAGACGAATGGATGAACAAAATGTATATCCATACAATGAAATGTTATTTAGCCATAAAAAGAAATGAAGTACTTATGGATACATGTTAAGCATGAATGAGCCTTGAAAAGATTATGCTAAATGAAAGGTGCCTGTGTGTGTGCTAAGTTGCTTCAGTCTTTGTGACGCTGCGGACTGTAGCCCACCAGGCTCCTCTGTCCATGAGAGTCTCCAGGCAAGAATACTGCAGTGGGTTGCCATGTTCTCCTCCAGGGGATCTTCCCAACCTAGGGATTGAACCTGTGTCTCTTTGTCTCCTGCACTGGCAGGCAACTTGTTAACCACTAGCGCCACCTGGGAAGCCCAAGTGAAAGATGTCAGTCACAATAAAAACATATTATGCCATTGGTATGAAATATTCATAATGGGCAAATCTATAGAGAAACAGAGTAGATTAATGGTTGTTTAGGACTGGGGGTAGGGACAGGGGGAGCTGGAGAGTGGTGGCAAAGGGGTTTAGGGTTTCTTTTTGGGTTAATATTCTAAAATTGGTGTGGTGATGGTTGCATGATTCTGTGAATATACTAAAAATCAGTGTATTGTACACTTCTATGGGTAAATTGTATGGTATGTGAATTATATCTCAATAAAGCTGCTTCCAAAAAGAGGGGGATAAAGTATCTCATAAACACAATAACATGTAGAATGTAAAAACATTATATGACCAAAAAAACCCTAAAAAGTATATACTGTTATTCCATTATATGAAATTCTATAACAGTAACAGAAAATATATGCATGGTGCCTACAGGGGCCGAGTAACTGAAAGTAGAAATGAGAGAACTTTCAAGTGTGATAAAAATGTTTTACACATTTTTGATTTAGAGTGGTAAAAATACAATGTACACATTCATAAAAACGCATTGAGTTATTACATTTGGGATAAGTACATTTCACTGTATGTAAATTTTATCTCAATTGAGACAGAATATAGGAGACAAGAGGAAGGAGAGAAAGGGAGAGGGGAGGGAGCAGATATAGAAGCTATTTAAAGTAAAATCTATAAATTTGGCATTCAGTAGGATACAAAGGGTAAAGAAGAGGAAGGGATCTAAAACAACAAAAGGTGGCAGATTCTATTAGAATCCTGGCTTAAAAACCAGATAATCCTCCAAGACCTGTCTGTGAGACTGGCAATCTCACCTCTCTGAGCCTTGGTTTATTCATCTGTGAAAAAGAATTGTGATCCCTCTTTCACAAGATTTTTATGAGAACTAATGAAATAATACATATAAAGCACCTAGAGGTCTTTATTATTATGACTCCAGATCTCTAACTTTGCCCCTAGATAGGTCAAGTTCTTCCTCTGGGATGGGATAGGGTCTTGGATACAGTTAGGATTTGTATAAGGAATACCTGAAGGAAGGAGCCAAAAGTGAAGATGAGCAGCAGTCTCCCAGCTTGCTGACGGATGGACTTAGAGCCCAAGATGAAAGTCGCTATCTATTGATATTTCCAGGAGCCCTTCCCCCACCTAATTCTTAAGCTGAGAGGTGAGATGCTGGTGGTATCCTTACTCTGCCAGCTCATATTCAGAGAGGCATAAACCCCTCCAAACCTTCTTATCTCTGTCTGGGCGATCAGGCTTGGCTTTAAACTCATTTTCTGGCTCAATAGGTAGAGCAGTACTCTCTCTGAGAGCAATGGGACATTTCTCTGAGGTCCATGGAAGAGCCTACATCATTTGCATCAGATAAAGAGTCTGTTTCCTCTTCCATTCATGCCCTAATGTCCAAAGGTGTACAGAGCCCAGAGGGTGAGAGGTGGGCCAGCTGGGTTCTGGATCATGTTTGACCTATCAGAGCTACCTGGCAAAGAAAGATAGAAGCTAAGTCATGACACCTAAGTTAACTTCAAGGCATACTTAGGATGCCTTTGAGAATACTTGTGATAGACTTTGAGACAGATGCTTGGGGATCTTAAGGGGCTTCATGCTGATAATTTTGAGACTGAGCATGCTTTGAGAGGAATTATAACCTTCCCAGTGTCTTGAACACCCTCTTTCTCCATTCACTTTCCATATCCCTAGAAGAGCTCTGACAGAGGAAGTCTGGGTATAGGCCAAAGTGATGGTCTGAGACTTACCAGTCTCAGGACTTGACCAGGTTGTGTCTTTCTCCTGCCCCGACTGAGAGCCATGTTCTTGGCAGCACTGCAGAGAGTGTTGAGAAAGCCACAAGGAGCTAGAGAAAGCAGCCAGCAGTTTGGAGATCTGACAGCCTTATTTCACAAGTCACCTCAGGTAAGGAAAAGTAACCTCAGTTACCATGGGGGGGCAGCAGAGGCCAAATTACAGAGCCCTTAGCCTAGACTCAGAACTCCTGGGTTAGAATCTGTTTGTGCCTGTGCATGGAGCCATGCCGGGGCAGCTCAATCCTGGGCAGCATCACTCCCTGAAGCCCAGTTCATATGGAACCCAATGTAGAGGATGGAGTCAGCCCAAAGAGCAACCAGCGAAGTTAGAGAAGATGAAACGCTCCAGGACAGTGGGGCAGCCTCAGGGACTGAAAATACTGCAAAAGAGAAGTCCAAAGCATGGTAAAGGAGGAAGGCAGTTATTTGCAAATAATTTAGTTCAGTCCTTACTATGTCTGTGGGGCTTCCCAGGTGGCACAGAGGTAAAGAATTCACATGCCAATGCAAGAAATGCAAGAGACATGGATTCGATCCCTGGGTCGGGAAGATTCCCTGGAGAAGGAAATGGCAACTCACTCCAGTACTCTTGCCTGGTGAATTCCATGGACAGGGGAGCCTGGTGGGCTATAGTCCATAGGGTTGCAAAGAGTCAGACACAACTGAGCACACATGCAACTTACTACGTCTGTGCACAGAAATTTCTCCCTCCCTAACTGACTCTCACATAGAAACTTTCTCCAACTTTTGATATTCTAGGCTGAGCTGTGTAAGCCGAGAACTTCTGATCAGCTGCTTCAACTTCTCCCCCAGATCATCCTAGCAATGACTTTTATTCCATGTCATTGCTGGGAAACCATGCTGGTTTCTCTGGCCTGGAAAAGCCACCTTCTTACTTTTAAGGTCCATAAATTTAAGGTACCCAGATATTGTAAGAAGGCAATGCAGGGACTCTTCCTAGAGTTTCACCTTCCCCTTGGGTAGACCAAAAGAGTGAATAATCAGTGATTTCTTGGGGAAGAAGGTGAGTCTGGTAACCAGTTCTAGCTTAATTCATTACTAAACTCAGAAGACACTGGCCATCCACATCCTGCAAATGAGCTAAAAGCCAGAAGCACTCCTAAAAAATAGGTCCTTATTGGGAGAGTCCAAAACCAAGCTCAGAGTTCAGAATAGGAAAAGAGAGACTGCTAACTGACATATCAGAGCCCCAAAGGGGTTCAAAAGACCATGGAGCTGATAGAATAAACAGGCTCAGATTTTAGACCAACCCATGAAGGTGCTGAGCTTCCCTGAGGGATACCTTGCAGAAGGAAGCCTCTCCCATGCTTTTCCTCCTAAGCTCCCAAACCATGTGTGAACTTCATATCAACTCCAAGAGACCCACTAGCTTCCTTCCTGAAGACCTAGGGATTCAGTCTCCTTTCCTTTTCTGTCTTTTTTTTTTTTTAATATTATTATTTATATGGCTGTGTCAGGTCTCAGCTGTAGCACACAGGATCTTTGTTGCAGCATGCAGGATCCTTCACTGTGTTACACGGGCTTCTCTCGTTACGGCACACAGGCCTAATTGCTCTGCAGTATGCAGGAACCTAGTTCCCCGAACAGGGATCGAACACATATCCCCTCCATTGGAAGGCAGAATCCCAACCACTGGACCACCAGGTAAGTCCCTCTTTTCCTGGCTTACCACCAAGGCAATACAGAGCAGAAGCAACACATTGCACATACTAGGTTTGGTGAAGTATTACAGTGGAATGAATATGAACTGGTGAAGTTTCCATCTTCCAAAGTTCCCAGATTGAGGAGATTGAGATTGAAGAGGTTGTGCTCTACCTCCTGACTCCCTTCTGAGATGCCCACTAGAAGGTCTGTGAGGCTTTCTCCCTCTGCATTATTTATCCTGAGGGTGGGAATTACTTCCCCCAACACCCCTTCACACACATTTCTCCCACTCATACCTGAGCAGCAAGGGCATGGAGGCTCCCTTTCTCTGGATCTCAGAGGATGTTTATCTTGAGGGGCGTGAAGAAAAGCACCCAGCCCACAAGCCTCTAATATACACAGCATTTTCTCTTAGCCGAGAACCAGACTTAATAACCTGCTACTGTCTCAAGCAACAGAATAAAGACGCCATGAGAGACAAAAAGGAAATACCTACCTTGTGCTATAGGGGCTTCTCAGGTGGTGCAGTGGTAAAGAATCCGCCTGCCAATGCAGGAGACACGGGTTTGATCCCTGGGTCGGGACCATCCCCTGGAGAAGAGAATGGCTTCTCCATTATTATTATTATATTATATGGCTTCTCCATTATTATTATAATATTGGCTTACTCCAGTATTCTTGACTGGAAAATCCCATGGACAGAGGAGCCTGGCGGGCTACAGTCCATGGGGCCGCAAAAGGGCAGACATGACTGAGCATGCATGCACCTGGTGCTTCAAGGAACAGTTCAGCGTGGACTCATACATACTGAGGGCCATATAGCAGACACTTCAGAGCCATCATAACATTTTATCTGCACAAAAGCTTTATGAAGTAGCTATTTTTTCCCATTTTGCTGATAAGGAAACTGATAGGCTCTGATGGCTTGTGCTGGGCTGGGAGGCAAAACCAGGCCAGGTCTGCCTGACTCCAAAGTCTGTACTGGTTTTACTACAATGTGCTGCTTCCCAAAGATGGTGGGAGCCATAGACTAGAGCTCACAAGGTCAGCTGAAAGAGGCAACTTTTAAATCACTGTGCATGCATGAGTGCTAAGTCGCTTTAGTCATGTCCAGCTCTTTGTGACACTATGGACTGTAGCCCACCAGGCTTCCCTGTCCATGGGATTCTCCAGGCAAGATACTGGAGTGGGTTGTCATTCCTTCCTCCAGGGGATCGTCCCAACCCAGGGATTGAACCCACGTGGCTTAAGTCTCCTGCATTTGCAGGTGGGTTCTTTACCACTAGTGCCACCTAGGAAGGCTTAAATTACCATGCCATACCCCAAAACTAAGGAGGAGAATCACAGACCCTCCAGGGGACAGGACAGCTACAGAGCCAAAGTGCAGCATATGCCAGGATGCAGACCCCAGTCAGAATCAGTGCAAGAGCAGGTTGTGGGAGGGACTGGGGAAAAAGCTCAAGTCTAGGAAATCCAGGCCTTCCTTCCTTCAAGGTCCCAGATCATAGATTGAGCAGCATCCAAGGTAATTTGGACTCTAGGGCTCAGCCCAGCTCTGTTGCATTACAATCTCCACTCAGTTCCCTTCTATATTCATCTCTGCTGGTGTCAGAAGATGAAACAGGCAGTGACTTGGTATTGAGTTGTGGAGGATGGAGGCCTACATTTCACCACACAACACAAGAAACTGCAGAAGGAGACTTTCTGGCAATCGACACTGGATCCCAGACTGGGAACCTTTTGACCAAGGCCTTGCCCAACCTAGGGGGCTGGTTCCAGAGAAGATCTAAAGGGCAGTGCTGGACAGGCCCCATCTGCCCAATGCCAACTGGAAAATCTACTTGTCTCTATAGATAGGTCCCTTGTTAACCCATAAGAAAGTACTCAGTGAATATAGAAACCAGTTCCCTCATTATGCACTGAAAAGAGCATGGGAAAGAGGCTGTGGTTGCCTCCCAACTCTGGTCTATTAAATCTCCCTTACCTTTAGGGCCCTAGGTCTCACTCTGATCTTACCACTGTCACTCCTTTGGCAAAACAGAATATGGAGTCTCTCAGACTAGAGCAATGACAACCTTGAGAAGGAGGGTATGCAGGAGGGAAGCTCTCACTCCCAGGACCTCCACAGTGGGCCCCATGGTAGGGTTCTGCCTCTTTCTCATTGAACCTGCTGCCATATACACAGCTTCAGAGATATGACACTCTCTTTTTAACACTCTGGCCTAAGAGGGCTACAAAACCAATCTTTGGGTTTTCCTAGGCACAGCAGAGGCAGCGGGAAGCATTTACATGAAGAGCTTCCTAAAGCATCCAGGGGGAAGCACAGGACAATGACAGAAATCCAAACAGCCCAGCTTCCACAGCAACATCTCTGAGCCAACTATGGCTAACTCTTCTCTGGGACTCACACTCTGTCTGTACTACATTCAAGCTCCAAAGGATCAGAGGCCAGGCTCCTTCCCTCTCTGCCCCTGGCCCATGTTCACAGGGTAGACCACTCACCTCCAACTTCAGCGAGGAAGCATTTGAGGGCTAAATTCCCTCCCAGCCAATACCACAGAAACCTGATTCCCAGACTTTCTAGAGGCCTCCTCCTCAGTCCTGGTTCCCTGTCTGACAAATACATTTCTTTCTCAGGTGATCCTCAGGATTATGATAGATATCATTTATTAGTCCACAGTTCAGGTGAGAACCAGTCCCCTACACTGAGAAGCATGGCTTTGACCCCCATGGTTTTACAATAGTTCAATCTTACAAGACCCTTAATATCTGAATACCAAAAGTGGCCCACATACAGTAAAACAGATGGCACCTCAGTTCTCTGTACTGTGAAATGTGGGGACATATATCCAGCCCACAACAATGACCTTTATTAAGAACTCTTTGGAAATAGCTAGGGCAGTGTACTTCTAACCTTACTAGGAGGAACATGAGGAAATAGCTTTAAATTTAAGCAGGAAAGATGAAAATTGGAAGCAAGGTTGTCAGTGAATGACATAATTGAGAGAGCCCTGGAGGTTAAAGAATCTCTAACCACCCCCTAAAGCAATCCTCAATGTAAAAAAAATGTTGGTCTTCCCAAATATGGACTAGGAAAGATCTCAAGGAAGAGATCCTAGGTTTGGTCTTGGATGTGTTGAACTTAAGTTGCATTTTAATCATCTCAGTAGAGATATAAAAATGGGATACATACCATAATCATGGATGAGATTTCCTAGAGAAAGAGAAAGAAGATAATGCAGATTTGAGGAACTCCAACATTTAAAAGTCAGTTAGAGGAAAATGAGCTCCCAAAGGAAACCAATGAGGCATTCTCAGGTAGGAGAGGTAGGAGAAAAACAAGAAAAGAGGCTAATGGGAGAAAGTATCTCAACAAAAAGGAAGCAATCAATAACATCAAATGCCACTGAGATGTTAAGGAAGATAATGACTGAAAGAACTCTTTGAATTTAATGACATGAAGATCATTGGTGACCTGAGTGAAAACAACACTTTCAGGGTGGTGGGGAGGAAGCATATTTGGAGTAAGCCAAAAGTTAATGTAGACAACTCTTTTGAGTTTATTTTGGCAGGGGAGAATAATGACTGATAACTTCAGAAGAGTGTGGAGTTGAGGGGACATTATTTTTAAGACAGGAAAAATTTACCTGCTACTGAGAAGGGTCCATTTGAGAAAAAAGGTTGAAACAATAGACTAGAAAAGAGACTGTTGATAGTGTGAAAAGGAGGGCAGGAAAAGGCTACAAATACCAGTGGAAGGAATGGGCTTCTGAGAAGAACAGACACCTCCTCCACTGTTACAGGAGGAAAAGTCCGACAGAGATGTTGATTAGGTAATGTGGGAAGTGGAGGCTCTGCCTAGTGCATCAATCTTTTGATAAAGTAAATGATATTATCTCTCATAGTCACCTGCTATGGTAGAGAGAGAGTAGACACAAGGATTGGAGGTTTAAGAAAAGAGTGGAGAAGTTTTGAAATAGTCATTCTGGAGTGTTACAGGTACTAAAACAATTGAGTACCTAGTAAGATTATGAAATAGTATTGATGGCTCGATTGAGATTGCTGGTTTATAGTAGAGTAGACCCAATTTGTGACAATAGAGGTAGGTGGCTCAGGTGGAGTGGAAGAGATGACGATGTTTAGGAAGCAGGAGGTCCAAGTGATGGCTGAATCATCAACAAGGATAGTGAAGCTCCTTAGGATCATGACAAGATTTGCAGTGGGGAGAAAGCCAGGGAAACAAAAACCAAAGTCTTCACTGAGAAAGAGGATGTATTCATTTCCTAGGGCTGCTCCAACAAATTACCACAAAATGATTTGCCTAAAACAGAAATTTATTCTCTCACAGTTCTGGAGGCCAGAAGTCCTAAATCAAGGTGTTGGAAGGGTCAATTCCTTCTAGCACCCCTGAGGGATTATCTATCCCATGCATTTCTCCTAGTTTCTGGTGATGGTCAACAATCCTTGGCATCCTTTGACTTGACCTATAGATATCACTTCAATATCTGACTCTGTTATCACATTCCCATCTTCCCTCTGTGCCTGTCACTGTGTTCAAATTTCCCTTGTCTAATAAGGACACCAATCAGGGACCCACCCTAATTTAGTACGACCTTCTCTTAACTTGATTACATTTATAAAGGCTCTATTTCCAAATAAGATCACCTTCACAGGTAACAGGGGTTAGGACTTCAACCCACTATGGAGGATACGTACATGACACCAATGAAAAGGAGTGAGTGATATATCAACATGATGTGAGTCTCAAACAAGCTACAGTTTTTGCAAGAGGGAGGAAAGCTAATGGGCTGGAAGTAGTAGTGGGGAACAAGGAAGGTATCTATCCCACCTCCTGACCCTAAGATACTGGACAAGACACCAAGAAGCCTTCACATAAGAAAGCAACAGGGGAAACAGAGCCTTCTGGGTAGAACTAGGTTTCTAGGTTTCTATGTAAAAGAGGTTGAGACTGCTGATTAGGGAGCAGCTGGTCAAGAGGGCTCTAGTGGAAGACTCAAGAAAGTGAAGAAAAACTGGAAGAATGGATTGGATAGTAGTACCACCACTACTCTGATAGTAATGTGAAATTCAATGGGAGGGTAGAGGTGAGGCTTACACTTTGGGAATGAACTGATGACATCAGGAAATATGGATCAGGGTGGATTTACTCCTAATGTCTATAAGGAGTTATCAGACTCTGGGCCTGGTGGCCAGAAAATCAGGTCTCTTGGCCTGGGTTGGTGGTAGCTGCAGGAGCTGCAGGCCCCAGGGTAGAGGTGGCTGACCATCTCTACCATTGTGGGCTACAGTGGAAGAATCTACAGTGAGGTCACTCTGTCAATTTTCTAGAATTGAGGTTGGATTCCTCACACTAGAAATTGGAAGCAAGAGGGAAAGCCCAAGATGGGCTAAGATACGGACATTTACTTCTCTTGGTTTCAACTGAGAAGCTATCAAAGTATCTAAGAGGAATCCCCTGAGTTGGAGGTCTTAAAATGGTGCCCTATATCTGTCTGCACCATCTATGCCAACTTACTCACCACAGCTGAACAATCAAGCAAGCTGCAAATGGTCTCTGGTATTCAAATCTCAGAAATTACCCAGAATTACCAGCCCTTTTCAAAGAGGAGGTAAGGTGAGCATGAATTCTTACGTTCAATTTCTACCTCAGCCACTTTCTAACTGGATAATCTTAGGCAAATGACTTAAGGTGTCTGTCATCATCTGGAAAATGGAGACAATAACAATTCCTATCTCACAGAATTGCTGTCATAGAGGATTAGTTCAGTTCAGTTCAGTTGCTCAGTCGTGTCCGACTCTTTGCAACCCCATGAACCTCAGCACTCCAGGCCTCCCTGTCCATCACCAACTCCCGGAGTTCACCCAAACCCATGTCCATCGAGTCGGTGATGCCATCCAACCATCTCATCCTCTGTCATCCCCTTCTCCTCTCACCTTCAATCTTTCCCAGCATCAAGGTCTTTTCAAATGAGTCAGCTCTTTGCATCAAGTGGCCAAAGTATTGGAGTTTCAGCTTCAACATCAGTCCTTCCAATGAACACCCAGGACTGATCTCCTTTAGGATGGACTGGTTGGATCTCCTTGCAGTCCAAGGGACTCAAGAGTCTTCTCCAACACCACAGTTCAAAAGCATCAATTCTTCAGCGCTCAGCTTTCTTTATAGTCCAACTCTCACATCCATACATGACTGCTGGAAAAACCATAGCCTTGACTAGTCTTGACTAGACTTGACCTTTACTGGCTTAATATATGTAAATGCTTAGACTGGTACCTAGGACATAAAACAAGTACTGTATAAATGTTTGTTTTTATTGTTATTGATTCTCTCTCCCACTTAATCTCTTGATACTACCCTGGTTGCTATAACATCCCTAGCTCTGAACCCTAACTTTAAAAATTACATCTGAGCCTTCCCCCTGGGTCTATTTACCTCTAGACAAATAACCCCAGGTATTTCAAATGTTCCTCATATAATGTGGCTGTTGGTGCACCACTCTAGTGACTTGCCTTTGGACACTCTGCACTTTGTCATGTATCCTTATTTAAAGGGGATGTCCAGGATGGAGCACAGTGCTCTGGGTGGGATGTGACAAGTGTAGAGAAGGGCAGAACCATCTTTTCTCTTGTTCTGGTTCTACACTTCTATTAATACAGCCTAAAATCTAATTACCTCTTTTGGCAGCATCATCACTCTGTTGGCTCACACTGACTTTACAATCAAATCAAGGTCTTTTTCACACGTGCTGTGGTTAAACCAGGCAGGTCTCTTCTATCCTATGCTAGAAGAACAAACCAGCTGTAGTTGCTGTGAGGAATTTAAGTCCAACAGTCAAAGCCCAGTATCTGCAGAATTTACTGAAAAAGGAAAGGTGGTCCAGGCAAGCAGTTGGTGGTTGGGGTTCATGACAGATGCTTCCAGTTGCCTACTTAGTATGGATTTCTCTTTCCTGATCATTTACAGTATCCCAACTTTGCTTGGAGCAGCAACGTGCCCAACTAAAAGTATTGGATTTCCCAGCTTCCTCTGTAGCTAGGAGTGTCCATGTGACATAGTTCTAGTCAAAGAGATGTAGGTAGAGATCACTAGGTAGAGTGCTCCATTCTGGATTAAAAAAGTAAAGCCTCTCTAGAAGCTCCATTGTCCTTAGCCATCTTGCCCTGTGAATGTTTCCCTTTCGTTCTGTCTATACTATAAACAAGAAGTCCAGAGCGACAGCAGCTGTCTTGTCACTATGAGACAAAAAGCAAGTAGATGAAAGCTGACCCTAAGGGTGGTGGAGATAATAAGCCAGGGTCTGGATGGCATTTCTGAACTTCCCTTCCATCCCTGGGCCATGTACTCAGGGAAATTTTGTTGCATAAGACAAAGAAACCTATCTGTTTAAGCTACTGTTGTAGAGTTGTCTATTTCTAGCCTAAAGCACACCTAACTGACTTAGGGTTATAGTATAGGAAAATTGGGGATCTAAATGGAAGGTAAACATGACTAGAGGCATTTAGACATTTATAAATACAAGTGGGCAGCAGGATCAAAGGAATCTATCAGTAAGCCATCAGCCACTGTGTTAGGGCTTGGGGTTAGGACTCTCTCCCTAGATGGTGAACTAAAAAAGCATGACTGGGCCTAGGCCTTAACATGAAACTGGTGATCAGGTTGCGAGACTCAGACATAGAACATGAGACAGAAGGCCAGGGATCAGAACTGAACAATAAGATAACTTCAGTGGAAACTTGAGATCAGACTCAGACCTGTGGCAAAGGGACTACTTGTTCCTGAGTTCCAGTGCACAGAGTGGGGTTAACTTCAACCCTTCCTGTCTTAGGACAGGTATAGCCTGTAGGTGGGAGGGAAATTAGTCCAACTATGGAGGAAGGAAGGGGACAGAAAGTGGGATCAGGCAACACCTGACAAGCTTTAGCTCAAGTTGTGCTTTAAGCCATCCTGGCAGTCTTCCTATGTGTTCTTCGATTCACTTTTAATTATGGGCTCTCGTTTTCATCTTTTGCCCATGCCCTTTTAAGATCTGAGCTTAACAAGAATGTCCCTGTGTCACCACATTAGTCTATTTAAATGGATCCCACTTCTATTTCTGCCTAATTGTCAGAATTTCACTATGGGGAAAACCCTTTCCCTCTTCCTTCTACTCCAACTTGTCTTCTCCGCTGTCCAGATCGAAGGCACTCTATCACTCTTCTTGGGCTCCCCTCAGAAGTGATCCACCTTTATCCTCCGGCTTTAGACTCTGCTGACCTGGGAGCAGGTATAGAGAACGGGCTGGAAAGAAGGCTGGCCAGGGCCCACAAGCTCTGGGGAGCAGCAGCCACCCCCCAGCCCCCCACCCCACCCACAAGGCTGTTCTGTTCCAGGGGTCTGATTAAAGGCCAATGCCTTCCCTTCCCTATCCCAATTTCTTGTGTCATATAGAGCAGGATAATTCCCTCTGACCACAGATGTGCTACCACTTCTTTGTGTGCACTGGGTACTGTGTGGATAAGTTATTGCTACATTGCATTCCTGTGATAAATGGACCTTTGTGAGACACTTTTCATCCTGTCTGTGCTGGACAGAAGGGAGGAAGTCTTGCCTGAGTGATTTCTCACAGAAAGCTCCAGAGGTGCTCAGAGCTGATAGCCTAGGTCTGGCAAGTTGCTCTTTCACTGGCACTCAAGAATGTCAATCATTGTGGTCCTGCCAATCATCTGTGAACTGGGTATCTGTAAGCCATTAGCCTTCTTTTTAAAACAGAACTCTGAACCCTCCAAGGACTAAACAAAGAATGGTTCTGGAAAGATAGTTCCTAGGTGGGCAGAGGCAATTGTGCCCATGTCACTAACTCAGACCCTTTAGTTTCATCCTCATCCTTCAAGCCCTGTCTCTACTTGATTCCTTATATCCAGGCCAGTCCCAGGTTCGTTCAATTCTACGCCTGTCATTTCCCTCCCGGGTGCATTTCTTATCTCTACTGCTGCTGCTGGCCTTGTTCAGCCTCAATACCTCTTACCTGGACTACTAACCAGTCTCATAATTGGTTTCCTTGCCTTGAGTCCTCCTGACCCACCCCCTGTCCCACCCAACCCAGCTCCATCCTACAGCCAAATCAATCTAAAAATGAAAATCTGATTGTGTCACCTCCTGCTGAAAACCTTTCATCCTCTCCCATGGTGCTTAGTACCCTTGGGATAAAGTCCAAACTACTTAGCATGGCACCCAGGGCCCTTCATGATTTGGCTCCTGCCAAATCTTCAGCCTCATTTTTGGCATTGCTCCCATTTCACACCTAGTCACAATGAACTACTTTGCAGGTTTCTGAGCACGCCATTCTTGGCTTTGCTCCTAGGCCTTTACACATGACATTCCCTCTGCCTGGGACATCCTTCACATCCTTCTCTCCTCTCTGTCTAGCCAACTCTTACTCATTTCTTAAGACTTGGATTAAACTCCCTCAGCCCAAGACACGTATTTTAGTGCTGTCTGTGTCTCTGATGCCTAGTACAGTGTCTGGAATATAACGGATCCTCAGTAGATGTTTGCTGAGTAAATAAATTCATTTACTCAGCGACCCCATGGACTGTAGCCCACCAGGCTCCTCTGTCCATGGGGATTCTCTAGGCAAGAATACTAGAGTGGATTACCATGCCCTCCTCCAGGGGATCTTCCCAACCTAGGGATCAAACCCAGGTCTCCTGCATTGCAGGTGGATTCTTTACCATCTGAGCCACCAGGGAAGCCCAATAAATGAATGAATGCTCCCCAACTCAGTTGGCTGTGTGCAAAATCATCTCTGACAGATGCTGGCAGAGTTGATCAGTCCCTCCCTCTAAGGAGGGAGCCCTCTCTCTGTCTCTTGCATATTATCCTTATTATACTGGGTTGCAATTCTTTCTCTGAAATTCTGCCTCCCTAATTCAACTGTGAGCATCTCAAGGGCAGAGCCATGTTTGATCCACCTCAGGCTTCTACCTAGTCTGCAGCATAATGCTTGAAGTATAATGAATAAGCCTCCCAAACACCTGACAGTTTTGTCCCTTGTCTCATATTCCTTTACTCTCTTCCCCACAAATTCTCACCACTAATACAGCCAAATTGTCACACTTGTAGCTTCACAACCATACAAAACTCCTCCTCATCCCTGAGACTTTTCACCTGCATCCTCTTATTTAATATGCCCTTCCCTTCCACCCACTCAAATTCTGCTACTTCTTTAAGAACCGGCTCAAATTTTCCCTCCTCCAGAAATCTTTCATGCATCTGTCCCAGCCCACCTCTGAGTAACGCTAATGATGCCCACCCATCTCATTCAGCCCTGGGCATCCCCTCATGTTACTCACGGGAAAACCAAAACTCAGAGAGAGAAAGAGGACTCTCTCAAGGGCACAATGCATGTGCAGTGGTAGAACTATTACCTGAACCCAAGTCTCCAGCCCACGAGTCCTCCCAATAACCAAAATATATGTCTTATCTATATTTTCCTCATGAAGACTACAATTTCCTTGAATGTAAGACTATCTTCCACCCATTTATCTTTCCAGGACTTAACTGGAGTCTTGAAGGCTCTAGAGCCAGACTGCCTGGATTTCTCTCTTGGTTTCATTGGTTACTAGCTGTGTGACTTTAGACAATCTAACCACTCTAAATCTCAGCTTCCTCATATATAAACGAAAATAAGACCAATGCCTATGTAATTAGACTGTTGTGAATATTAAATGAAATAATGAATATAAAGTGCCTAGCACCTAGTATACACTCAATGAAGGCTACTATTTTCTTAATTGTTGGTATTCTTAATACTAACAAATCCTTGCTGGTAGTGGTTGATCAAAAATTGGAGGTGGGAGTTACTGGGGTAGGAGGCAATGAGAAAAGGAAGCAAACAACCAGCTCAGTCTGAGATTTGGTGGAATCCAAACAAGGTTAGTGGCGCGGCAGGACGTTTGTACGTCTGAGTTCCTAGTGCCATGTGACTGTGAGGGCCCCAAGCACATGGTTCCATCCTGGCGGCGTAGCTTCCCTAACTCTCGCTCAGCTATTCTCAGCAGTCTGTAGGGGGAGCCAGGAAGCTAGGACAGGGAGAGGTTGCTGGAAATCTTACTAAGGGCAGACACCCCATCGCTACTACCCACTGTCTTGCCCCTCCAGGACGCTCTCCAAGCTCTGTCCTCTGCGGTAGCTTAGCCGGGAGCTGTCCTTCAGCACCAGAGGCCGCGTTGGCCTCAGGCAGGACAGTAAGGGCGACAGCGGAGTTAGGGACAAGGGACTGGTCCGATCCGCAGCCGGCTCCAGCGTCGCCTAGTCACGGGAACGGGGGCGGCGACCCAGGGTGGCAAAGAGACGCTACGGAGGTGCCTCCCGCTTTCTGCCTCTAACAATCACCCTCAGAAGTCCCCTAGCCCTCGGGGGGTAGTGAGTGGCCGCTACGGGGACGAAGGCGGGCGCCCGGGTCTGCGGGGGAGGGGGAGCACCGGGGCCTGGGACTCAGCGGGCGGCGTGTGCACGCGGAGAGCGGGCGGATGAACGGAGGCGCTGAAGTGAATGGAGTTGGGGGTGGACTGGAAACATCCCCAAACAGCACAGGCTGCGGCCGGCTGGGGGGTGGCGGGCGGGGGGGCGGGGGGGGCGTAAGTCCTGAGGCGCAGGCGCAGTCGGGGCCCCAGTCCCGCTCCCTCCTCCTCTTCGTGGCTCTTTCTCCGCCCCACTCCCCCCCCAAACACACTCGCACACGGGCTCTCAAGGTGTTCTCCGCACAGCGGAAGATGGCGACAGACTGAGGGGGCATGGCTAGCGGGAGCCACGGGGCCGTGCCGCTCGGCGGCCGCCACAGCGGTCCGAACGCGAGGCGGAAGCTAGAGGCGCACTAAGTAAAGCCCCGCGTCGGCGTCCGGCGCCTGTGGCGCCGCGGAGAGCTAGGTGGCCCGCCCGAGCCGGAACTCCGGAAACGACGGGCGTTGAGCCGGAGCGGAGCTGGCCCGGGAACGGCCCCGGCGAACAGCCAGAGCGCGAGCGAAGCCCGAAGGGCTGGGCAGCGGGCCGGCCGGCGGGCCTAGGAGGGCGCAAGCGAGGCAGGGAGCGGTGCGGAGCGGGCAGCCGGCCGGCGGGCGGGCGGGTGGACGGGCGGGCGGGAGCGGAGCGGCGCGGGGCGAGCAAGCTGAGCGGAGCGCGGCGACCGGGCCCGCACGGCGGCGCTGAGGGGCGCAGAGCTGCGCCGAGCCGAGACGGCCAGAGCGGAGTGCTAGCCGGGCGGCCGCCGGCGCGGAGTGGAGTGGCGCTGAGCTCGGGGCAGCTGAGGGGCCCGACACTATGAGGAGTGCGGCGCTGCCGCCTCAGCCGCCACCGCCCCAGTGCCCCGCACCGCCCCGCGCCGGGACGCTGGGCAGTGCCTAGCGGGCCGGGCGGCCGCGCCCGGGCGGCGAGCGAGGGAGCGCGGGACGGGCGCGAGGACGGCGCGAGAGCGCCCCGCCACTCCGGCCTGAGCGGGGCCCCGGGCCGGCCTGCCTCGCCATGCAGCCCCCGAGGTAGAGCCTGGACGGCGCCGGGGAGCGCGGAGCGGCGCGCAGCCGCCCGCCCGAGACGGCCGTCCGGCCTCGCGCCCGCCTGCTCCCTCCAGCCCGGACCCCCCTGAAATATGTTCAGGGGCGCTTGGATGTGGCCCGGAAAAGACGCCGCCGCGCTGACTATCTGCTGCTGCTGCTGCTGCTGGGCTCCCAGGCCGAGCGACAAACCTTGCGCCGACTCCGAACGGGCGCAGCGATGGCGACTGTCCCTGGCGTCCCTGCTCTTCTTCACCGTGCTGCTCGCTGACCATCTGTGGCTGTGCGCGGGGGCCCGGCCCCGAGCCAGGGAGCTGAGCAGCGCCATGCGGCCGCCCTGGGGGGCCGGCCGGGAGCGGCAGCCGGTGCCTCCTCGCGCGGTGCTGCCCCTGCCGCCGCCGCCGCCGCCTCCCGGCCAGCCCAGCGCGCCCCCGGGCACCTGCGGCCCGGGATACAGCAACCTGACCAAAGCCGCCGCCGCCGCCGCCGCCGGTCCCGGGCCGGACTGCGGCGGCGTCCCAGAACCCACGGGGCTGGACGCAGCTTGCACCAAATTGCAATCTTTGCAGAGACTTTTCGAACCGACTACCCCAGCGCCCCCTCTGCGGCCCCCCGACTCCCCTTCCCGTGCCCCGGCCGAGTTCCCCACAGCCAAAAAAAACTTGCTCAAAGGCCACTTTCGGAACTTCACTCTTTCCTTTTGCGACACCTACACGGTCTGGGACTTGCTGCTGGGCATGGACCGCCCCGACAGCCTGGACTGCAGCCTGGACAACCTGCTGGGGGACCTGCTGGCCGTGGTGGCTAGCCCGGGCTCCGGGGCCTGGGAGGTGTGTAGCAACTGTATCGAGGCGTACCAGCGGCTCGACCGACATGCTCAGGAAAAATATGACGAGTTCGACCTCGTGCTGCATAAATACTTACAGGCAGAAGAGTATTCAATCCGGTCCTGCACGAAAGGCTGTAAGGTAGGGACTGGCGTCCGCGGCCACAACGGCTACCGCTTTGGCGGCGGGAACGGTGGCGGTGGAACCGGGAGAAAAAAGGTTTCCCCCTGTACCCACCCGACCGCCTCCCATCACCCCCACCGTTCTCAGTGGGCCACGGGTAGTGCTGCTGTGGGACCCTCCGCGGAGAAGGGGCCTCAGGGATTTAGGTCAGGTAACCACCTGGCCAACTTCAATTGATTCTGGGTTTGGGCACCATCGGACAAGGGCTTTCTTGCATCCCGCCCCCTGCATGAGGCGGGAAGGGTTGTGTGAGGGGGAGGGCCCAAGTCAGCAAAAGGGTGGAAAGAGGGCTCTGGTTCCCCCAGCCCCCATCCTTAGCCAGCGGTGCCCCTTTCCTTTCCTGGACTGGAATGGAAGTCCTGGGACTGGCTGCTACAAGGGAAAGGCCAAAGGTGAGGGGAAGAATATTTGCCATCTAACCCTCACTTTTCAGCCCCTGACAGTGGGTGAGGGGAGGGGCGCTTGGTCGTGGGACACAGCACACTGCTGACCTTATATGACCTGAGGTGGCTGGTCAGAGCCTAGGCAAGTGGAGCCCCGGGGTGCCTGTTTTCTCCCAAGAAAGGAAGCTGCTAGCTCCTCTCCCCCGACAAGAGAAGGAGCTGGGAACGGAGCACAACAGCTTGTGAGAGGGTCACTGGAGGCTGGTGCATTACAAGTCTCAGGTGCCTTCCCAGCACACTGGGGTGGCAGTGGAAGAAAAGCCGGCTTTCTAGCTGTTGGGGACAGGCATCCAGAGGAGAGGTGAGGCTGCTGCAGAATGCACCCGCCTGGGGCAGAGCTGAGTGTTGAGAAACTTCTTGACCCTGAGCAGGGTCTTTCTGGACAGTGAGTGTGTGAGGGCTGTAAACATTTGGGACATGGTGCTACTCCTTTGTTTGTGCAGCCTACCAGGTGGCCTGCCTTTGAAAGGAAAAGGAACAGCAAGGTCAAAGGGTCAAGTGAAGAAGAGGCCAGGTGGGGTGCTGGCCTCACCCATCCTAGAACTGGGGGCTGAGAGGGAGACTGTTACCTCCCAGCCTAGCTTGTCTCCCTCTGAGGCTTTGGGGAGGGGCGGAAAGTGCGCCTTGCCATGCAATGTGACACCGTGGCCTTCTGCAGGGTTCCAAGTTCTCGGTGGGCTCCTTAGGGATTTGAGCAGGGGGTTGGGGAGGAAATGGGTAGCTCCTTGCTCCTGACTTCACTTTCTTGTTCTCCTTTTTCCTGTTCTCGTAACCTAGCAGTCTCCCTCCCGCCTCCCTCAGCCTCAGCTGACTCACTGCCTCACTCACACTACCAAATGAGATATTCCACTTCTTAAAGGTGTACAGACAGATAGACATGCACACACTGCCAAACAGCACCACCACCACCCCAGGCAAAGTCACACAGAGATGGAGAGAGGTCGGCACACCCACAAACAGTGCCACTGAATCAGACATGGTGTCATACACTTGCACATCTCCCCAGCATTTCAGGACACACAGGCAGAAAAACCGTCACATGAAAAAAGGACACATTTTGTCACATAGGGATAGACATACACCCTTGATGTCAGCCACAGATACACACACTCAGCACAAACAGAAGGATGCAGCCCACTAGCAAGTAGAATAAAGGATGTCTGTCTTTTTGTGGTCTTCACTCTGACCCCATGGCCCTGACATTTTCTTTCCCACAATCTGCAGGATAAAAGAGAGACCATGCCACAACTTTCCCATGGGGTTTTCTTTTTCTCCAGGTCACAGTTGGCTTCAAACTCTGTCTAATGTGGCACTAAATAATAACCCCTCCCATTGATTATTTTTATCAGGCAGTTTGATGGAGAAAGGCAGCTGGTCTCTTGGATTCAGAAGGCCTGATTATCTCTACCACTTGTTCGTAGTGTGACCTTGGGCACGTCACTTCACTTCTCTAAGCTTTTGTTTCCTCATTCATAAAACAAGGATAATAACCCTGGCTCTGCCCACATCCTGAGACTTTTGTGAAATTGAAGTGGGAAGAGGTAGCTGATAATATTTTGTAAGAATAATAGAACATCTGATGGTGATGTCCTGCTTAGGGTTTTTATCCTCTCTCACATATATTATGAGATCACAACTGCCTGGGGAGGCTGGTAATACCAGCATCATTAGCTCCATTTTACAGATGGGGAAACTGAGGTGCAGGCTCAAGCAGTTTACCCCAATGCCACTCAGCTAACGAGCAGGAGTACCAGGCCTCTAACCCTCATGGTGTTGGTGCTAAGCCCATGCTTTGGCCATGGTGTCTTATGTAGTCCACAGTGGCCTGGGTCCTCCCTGCTCTCCTTTGTCTCCTTGTCGTTTTCGCTCTCTCACTGTCTCTCTCTCTCCCTCTCAAGTGAACTCCGCCTGCTCTCTTGCTGCCTGCTGTGCCGGGAGAAGGGCAGTGCAAGCTCCACGGCTTTCTTCCTGTCTTTCCCACCCTCTCCGAGAATGTGCTCTCCCTCCGCTGAGGCCTACACCCACAGGCCTCTCAATCCAGCTGTATTACAGGCCCTACAGGAAAAGACAGCCCTGTTCCCCTCCTTCCTGCAGCCTTTCTCACTTCACCCCAGTGCCCCATCTCTATCCCAGACCTTTTTTGCAGATCCCTAGTCTGACCTGCAGCTTCAAGCCCTCCTGCCCAGCCCCTCCCCCAAATGGGACCCCTTGGAGATAATGCCCCGTCCTCCAAGCTTCTCCAGGGTGGAGAGCCCACAGCCCCAGGCCAGGGTGAGGAGGCCTCTTCTGCTGCTGGAAAATAAACCTAGAGACTTTGCTCCAGGGCCAGGTGACACCCCCCCCCACCCCATCCCCAGGGGCCTGTCCCGAGTATCTCAGATCTTTCCGGGGCAGCCCCAGAAACCCTGTTCTCTCCCTTTGCAATATCTGCCCCTGTTTTGGGCCACACAGGGCCCCACGCATCATACCTGTCCTCACTGCTGCCTGTGACACCTCCCAATTTAGTACCAGCTGCGACATTTCCTTAATGTGCGACTGACTTCCTCTCTTACAGCCTGGCGATGATAACTTAGACTGATGCCCATCCCCACCCTGGCCTCTCCCAACCCCCAGGGCCACTCTCCACCCCTCCCTTAAGTCCCTGTGCAGGTACCCCCTCAGGCTTTGCCTTCCCGCTCTGCTTGGCCCTCCTGGCCCTGCCTACAGTTACTGGACCACCCCCTCACTCCCCCAGCCCTCTCCATCTCCCAACCCTGCCAGGCCCTGCCTGGTTCTGATTGCATCTTCCTTCACCCCTGCCCCTTCCCTATTCTAAATTCAGTATAGTCTGATGGGGACAGTGGTGAAGATGAGAACAAAACCCTGACCTCTTCTCTCATAACTCTGATCCAGGAGGAGATAGAAGCCCAAGAGAAGGCCAGTTCTCAGCTCTCTCACTAGCCATAGGGCCAGGGAAGGATGCAGTAGTTCTCTTCTCCTCTAGACTGACCTGCACCCACCTGGCAGATTGTATATTTGGTTCCGGGTCTCACACTGAGCAGGTAGGAGGAGGCTGAAACCCAAGTTCTCCTGGATATAGTTGAAGGAGCTATTTCACCACAAGAGGAGACTCAGGAGGGTATGGTCTCTGACTTCAGACCTCAGAAGAGTTGTCGGGGTGCCAAAGAAGAGGCATGTCCTGCTTAACCCCAGGGGGACTTCATGGTTAGAAAGTCCTAGGCTCAAACCCAGCTCTTTTATGTATTACCCATGTGACCTTGAGCTAGGGACTTCAGCTCTCTCATCCCCACTTTTCTCATCTGTAAAATGGAGCTAATTCATTAGAATGGCCCTGTGAGCTCATTATTAATGAGAAATCTGCACAGTACTTAGACCTGGCATATCAGAGTTGTTCAGTTAACAGTTTTTTTCCTTCCAGAGAAGAAACAGAGTACCTTGAGAGGTGAGTTCCTGCTCCCAGGGGAAAGGTCTAGGCTGATTCAGGCAGACCCCTGGAGGACTTGCTGTGGAGATGACTGACTCCAGTTTATAGGGCAGGTTGGACCAGCCACCTCTGAGGTCTGTGTCAGCTCAGAGCTCAGGCTCATGAGCAGAGGCTGCTCCCTCAGCAGCAGTATTGAATAGAGAGGGCCAGGAAGGAGGCCTAACACCCACAAGCAGGGGAAGGGGCTGCCGGAGCCAGCACCTTGCCTTCTGCCCTTACTCTAGGGGCCCTGCTCTTCCTCCACTCCGGCTGGCAGCTGTTTCTGCCTCGCTGCCTTCCTCTCTCCTCCCACCTGCCACAGCTTTCCTGCCAATCAGGACTCCCAGGCTAACACTGGTGCTGCGAGCAGGAAGCTCAGGGCACTGGGCTAAGAGCAGGAGCCCCAAGTTGGCAAGTGGTCCCTGTTGTCACCCAAGCTTGGAGGCAGGAAACAGTGCCCCACAGTCAGCTTCCCTGACCCAGGGTTCTTACAGGCAGAGAACCTGTTCACATGTGAGGGGTGGAGGAAGGAAGGGGGGGTCAGTCAAGAAGCAGGCTCCTAGGAACCACGGCAAAGCTTCGAGGAGGGGCATCCAGATCCGTGGAAGTTCGTTGGCCACAGACTTGAGCACTGGGCTTCTGGGAAGGGCCAGAGATAGGGAAAAGGCAGTGTTTGTAGCTCAGACAGGATGTAGGAGTGTAAATGTGGGAGTGGGAAAGTGGCCTCATGCTGCCCACACCACTCTGAACCCCTTCACCCCATCCTGACCCACCCCACTCCCAATCCCCACATTCACCCCAATTCTGACCCACCACCAACATCCCCTATCATTACACCAAGGACCACACAAATTTCCCAACCTCCTGCTAGAAGGTCTCCCTATGTTAGTCACTCAGTCGTGTCCAACTCTTTGTGACCCCATGGACTGTATCCCCCAGGCTCCTCTGTCCACGGAATTCTCCAGGCAAGAATACTGGAGTGGGTAGCCATTCCCTTCTCCAGGGGATGTTTCTGACCCCAGAGATCAAACCCCAGTCTCCTACATTGCAGGCAGATTCTTTACCGTCTGAGCCACCAGGTAAGCAGAAGGTCACCCTAGACCCTTCCCAAACCACACCTGCACCTCACTCTCTATTTCTTATCCCCACACCTACACTACTCTAGTCCCCACTTCTCCCCACAGTTACCCCCACCTGCTCCCACCCCTTCCTTTCCCCCTCGCCCTTCACTGCTCCCTTCTAACAGCCAGCCCTCTCCCCTCTCCCATCCTGCTCCATTCCCCTTGTCTCTCACACTCCCCAAACCTTTACCCTGCCCCACTGTGATCCTCTTCTGGCCTCATCCCCTAAGCACTATACCTCTTGCCCTTGTCACCTCCATGCCCCCTCACCCCTCGCATCTCTCACACCCCACTCACTGTTTGCCTCTCTGATCCCCATCCATCTTCCTGCCCCCTTTGATCTTCTGGTCCCCTCTTCTCCTGTCCTCTCTCTCCCTCGCTGCTCTTTTTCTCCTTCCTGCCTTCTCTCCTCCCCACTCAGGGTGGACATGTGCACACATGCTTAGACACATAGATACACAGACACACAGTCTTCTTCATGGCAACTTCCCATCCTTCCCACAGGCTGGTGCCTGACTACTATAGTCACCATAGCAACGGGAACCTCCAGGAAGGATACACTGGTATCTCCTGAAGGTGGGGGCGGGGGGAATTAGGTGGAGGAAGGGAGCCCAGCAGCCTCCCACCCATCTCTTGGTCTGGCTGGAAGAGTCTGCTGAACACAGTGGAGGGAAGGGTGAGGAAAGGGGAGACAGTGGGTGCCGGTGGGGCTTAGACTAAAGGAAGGCCAAGGATCTCCAAACACATCACAAGCACGGGAGGGTGCTCCTAAGCCACGTGGCTGTGTGTTGGTCTCCTCCTGCAGCATCAGTATCTCAGGGAAAGGGCACACCTACCCTTCAGTATGTGGGTACATCTATAGGACACCTTAGACTCGAGGGTGGGAGTTTGCCCTAGAAAAACTTCTCCCTCAGGGCAGTCTTTTCTGTTCCCACCCTGTGAGGCTGTTTACCTGTTGTGTGCCCTTGCACATGGGAATCAGACCCGCCCCTCCCTGCCCCCAGCTCACATCTCAGCTGCATGTGGATTCCAGCTGCAGGTGTTTGTTGGAAAGCCAGAGGCAGCTTCTGAGGCTGGGGTAGACAAATGTGGGCCTCCAGGAGCACCATTCTCTGATGCTGACCCAGGAGGCCTCTTGGGAACAGATATGTTATTCCTGTGGTTACAGGGGTGCAAACCAGGGTGTGTGCAGTGATGCTGGACCAGACTTTTCTTCCTGGGCATGTAAGGGGGTTCAGAAAAGCCTGAATTTTTTAGCCAGATAGGTGCTTAGAGGGGAGAGCAAGGGTACCAGGTGAGTTGCAGCTGGCCCTGGGGAAGGGAGAAGTTACTGTGGAGTAACAGGAGCTGCCAGGGCCAAAGCTCCTGTTTGAATGGATTCTTGAAAAAGGAGCTGGAACCTGAACTACAAGTCTCTGGGCCAGAAGGCAAAAGGCAGGCTTGCACCAAAGAAGAAAGAGAAAGGGGAAAAGAAAACTGCCAGCTTTCAAGTGCCCAGGAGATGCCAGGGGCTTTATGTGTGTCCATGAACTCAGTTAGTTCTGACAGTCATCCTAGCAGGCAGGTACTCTTATAATCCTTTTTTTACAAATGGGACAACTGAGGTTCATCAACAGAAAGGGACCCATCCCGGCCACATAGCTGAAAGGTGGGAAGATGCCACAGAAACCCAGGTCTGTCCGTTGTCTCCCCAGTCACACATGGATAAAGACGTTCTTAATAAACTCCCTCCAGCTGTCAGAGGCAATGCCCAGCTGACTACTGAGAGACTGGAGCAAGAAGCTGACCAAGTGCCAGGGGATCCAGCAACACCTACTGCCAACTTGTAGGGAGCCCCTGGAGCACCTCAGATCCAAAGTGGGGACCTACCAGCACCATCTTTGTTCAGTACCCCAGTCTCTCACCCTTGAGCCCCAGTGATAATCACTGGTATCCTCTTGGGATGGTGACAGAAGATGAGAAGAGAGGTGTTTACTCCCTTCTATTTCTAAAGGCTCTTCCAAGGAGATGGGAGGAGCTGGATTCCTCTTGCCTGGAGGGAAGGTATCTATTATATTCTCAACCCAAATCTGCTAGAAGGATCAACCAGGACAGGAGAGGAGTACTTCCCCCTAAACAGGCCTGAGCCCTGCCCAGCCTTTGCTGGGAGAGAAAACTAGAAGACCTTGTTACCCCAGAGCCTCTGGGCTTTGGACACACAGTTCCCATGCCAGGGTTTTGGTGAGCCCTGGCCTAGGATGGCTAAGCTTCTCTTAGAGGTAGAAGGAAGTGCAAACTCACCAAGCTCTGCCTGGAGAAGGACATGTGGCAGTGGTGGGTGTTACTATTGTTCCCTGTCTCTGTATTTGGTTTCCAGCAGATAGCATGGCTACCTGGCTGATCTGTGGAAGGTGAGCATATCTGCTTAGTGCTGAACTCAACTAAAACTTCCAACCAGGTTAATCCTTCAGAACTATTATAGACTCAGAATCTTAAAAAAAACTTTTTTCTCAATTACCAAAAAAATGATCTTTGAAATGTTTTGAAAAATAGAAATATAACAGTTTGAAAAGGGTCCTTGAGATGTTCTTAATGTTAGTGTATTTCCTCCCAATATGTCTTTTTGTGGCATAGTTTTTTACTGTAGTAAAATATACATACATCAAATTTACCATTCTAACCATTTTTAGGTGTACAGTTCAGTGGCATTAAAGTATATTTGCAATGTTGTACAACCACCTCCACTATACATTTCTAAAATGTCTTTATTCTCCTAAATAGAAAGTCTTTACCCATTAAACAATAACTCTCCATTCCTCCTCCCCCAGCCCCTGGTAACTTCTATTCTTCTTCCCATCTCTATAAATTTGACTATTCTAGATAATTCATTTAAGTGGAATCATATATACTTTTTGTCCTTTGTGTCTGGCTTATTTCATTTAACATAACATTTTCAAGGTTCATCCACATGGTAGTATGTATCAGTACTTCATTCTTTTTTATGGTTGAATAATATTCCATTGTCTGGATATACCACATTTTTAACGTAGGGCCAGGCGCACCCGCCCCGACGCCAGATATACCACATTTTTAAAATTCATTCATCTCTATGGACACTTGGGTTGTTTCCACTTTGGGACAATTATGAATAAAACTGCTATGAATGTTCATGGACAGGTTCTTGTGTGGACCTATATTTTCATTTCCTTCCATCTTTTGGCTACTGTGAGTAATGTTGTTATGAACATTGGTATACAAATATCTATTTGAATCCATGCTTTCAGTTCTTTTGGTTGTATACCTAGACTTGCTGGATTGCATGGTAATTCTATATGTAACTTTTTGAGGAGCCTCCATATTGTTTTCTACAGTGCTGCGCCATTTTACATTCTTACGAGCAATGTACAGGGTTCCAATTTCTCCACATCCTCATCAACGCTTACTCTTTTCCTTATTTTTTTTGATAGTAGCCATCCTAATGGATGTGACTATATATTTTTTACATAGTTGAAATCATCTAGGTTTTTTACTCTTCTCTTTCTAACTTATTGCTAAAGTTATACTGAGTATCTTTCCATGTAATTAAATATTTACAAACCATATTCTTTTCTTTTTTTGGCTGCACCACATGGCCTGTGGGATTAGTTCCCTTATCAGGGATTGAACCCAGGCCCTCGGCAGTGAAAGCACAGAGTCCTAACCACTGGACGACCAGAAAATTCCCACAAACATCATTCTTGATGAGCATATAATATTCCATCCCATGAATTTAGTGCAGTTTATTTACCTAGTCCCCTATTATTAGATACTTACTTTCAACTTTTATAAATAATGCTGTGATGGATAACTTTGTCCATAAATCTTTGTCACATCTACAATTTTCTTTTTCTAATAAATTTTCTACCTCAGTCATTTTTTCTTATTTCTGTACTTTGCTAAGTTTCTTAAATCACAAAATAATGCACCTTCATTATACCAAATCTAACAATACAGAGGTTTATAAAAAAATATTTAATAATCTTCCTGTTCCCTCCTCTCCCAGTCCTACTGCCCTGAGGCCACTGATGTTAACAATTTGGTGTGTATCCTTCCATCCCTCTTTCTGAGCTTACATCAGCATTTGTACACAAAATGATTCTTTCCCTTGTTTTGCATACACATGAAAGCATATACATTAATTCTGCAGAATGAGCTTTTGGGATGAGTCTTATGGAATCAAAGAGTATTAACCTTTTTAAAGCCTGTGGCATACAAATTTCTTTCTTACCAAATTTCTTTCCAGAAGGGTGATTCTAATTTAAATCCTCACCACAAATGTGAGACTAATTTACCACTCTTGTCCAGTATTGAGTATCATATTTTTAAAAACTTTATTAATTTGGAGCTAAAAATGGTATATCATTGGTTGTAATTTGCATTCCTTAGGTCAAACATTTGTTTTTCTTATTTATGGGCCATTTGTATTGCTTGCTTTGTGAATTGTCTGTTTATGTCTTATGTGTTTATTATTGATTTGTATGTACTCTTTTATGTGTATTAATGAGTATTAATGAGTTTTTTCTGATTACATTTATGGCAGTTTTTTTTCATTCATTATTTGACTCTTAGAGCTGAAAGGGGTGCATTGGAAGGAAAGGAACTATCCCAGGCACTTTTATATACTTTATCTCACTTAATTCTTATATCTGTCTTGTGCCTATATATTTATCCCCATTTTACTTAGAAGACTGGCTCAGAGGTTAGGTAACTAGCTCAAGGTCATCCAGCTAGTAAGAGTTGGAGCTGGAATTTGAATCCAGGTCAAATCCAGGGATTTAGTTACCAGAAGGCAATGGTACTACCCAATCTGTACCAGTGTAATTTTACTATAGGTAAAGCTTTGTGCTACTTGATTTACAGACATCATTTACAGAAAGTTTAAGGATATATGCTCTTACTATCTCCATATTGTAGATGAGGAAAGTATAGATCAGGGAATTTAAGTAACTTGTGTGAGGTCTCATAACTAGTGACAGCAGACCTGACCTTTGACCACAGGACTGTATGAAGTTAGAGATGTTTGACCCTGTCTTCTCCCTATACATGCTGCCTCCCTAGGGACCATCTTCTTGGATACAAATTGAGGCTCAGGGAGAGAGAGTACTTTGCTTACAGTCACATAGCAAATTAGTGACTGAGTCTCTCCCTCCTTACAGATGACTTGTCTAAGTTTATACAGCCAGTTAGTGGCAGAACCCAGCTCTGGCTAGCTACCTGACTGGAGCAAAGGCTTTTCGATGAAGAACATTTACAGAGCAAACTGGGGAGAAAGAACAATCAGGTAGAGTGTGTCGCTGCCCTGAAACCTTTCTAAAGGAATGAACTCTGGTATTGGAGCCTTCTAGAGCAAGGCAGTTCCAGGAGCCCCTACATGATAAGACCTAGGACAGGAAACCTCATGTCCAAAGACAAGAAGACCTTTCTACAAGGAGACAGCTGCCTTCCCATCACCAGTTGCTAAAGCAGGAACAGTTGCCTCTTTTCAACACTCCCAGGGTGTGTGTGTGTGTTTGTGCTTGCACACATGCATACATTTAGAGAAAAGAGGAAAGGGAGTGCTTTGATGGAGGAATGGAAATGGTCTTTTGTAGCCCCTCATACTTGAATGTTCTTCACCCCACACCCCCTTACAAAGAAAACTTATATCAGGAATGAGCTGCATACACAGATTTTAGAAAATCACTCTCCCATCCAGTCCTAGAAATCTCTCCCCCAACTTGACCTGAAATTCCATCAAAAAGATTTGAGTAACAAGCTAATTACTTCAGTGGTCATAGTGAAATGGAGGGACCATCCAAGAGGCAATATCATATATAAGAGCTTGGGCACTGAAGTCCAGGTAAACCTGACTTCAAATTCTGGCTCAAAACCTGCCTACTACATAAAAATCAGTTATTGAGACCTTTCATCTCTCTTGGAACCTCACTTTCTTTGAATTCAAAACTAAGAAATTGGGTCATTGTGAGGTTTCAATAACATATAACATGCTAATCTCTCAAGAACACAGTGCCTATGAAATGGAAAGTGCTCAAGAAATGGTAGCCACCATTATTGTTATTGTCTGTGTGGCCTTGGATGAGCTATTTAAATTCTGGTCCTTCCTGTTCTTACCTGTAAATATGTCTCCATCTCAGGAGGTGGTTGTGAGGATTCAATGAGTTAATAAATGTCAGTTGCTTAGAACAGAGCCTGGCATATAGTAAGCACTTAATAAATGGTAGCTATTATTATTCTCACCTTAATTAGATGTGTTTAATCTAAACGACTGCTTAATACTCAATTGAGATCAACAACACTTTCCCTTAGGAGGAGGAAAAGGTAATTTGGGAGCAGGAGGTGACGTGTTCAGTGTGGAGGTGGAAAGTTAGGAGCCAGAAGGCAACTGGAGAGGGTCTAGTGAGTGAGAACACAGAGACGTGTTCAGGTAGGAGAGTGTAGAGCCAGAGATGGAAAGACTCCAAAGCCTTTGTTTACCTCACCCTCAGAGACCAAGCACAACTGACAGGTCCTTTTAGTAGGTCTCTGTTCTCCCCATCCTGTCATCTGTTGAGCAAGGTTCTGTGTCTGAGGATGGAGTAAGGTAAGGGCAAGGAGCTGGTTTCAGAATGATCCCCGCAGGAAGCTGGAGATGCCTGCCTGAGCCTGAGCCTGAGCCCAGGATTAGCAGCGTGTGGCAGACAGGCATGCCTATGAGCGGGCAGTGGGATTTCATGCCCAGCACATTTGTGTGCAGCTCAAATGAAGCTATGGTTGTCAGTGTCACAGTGGCACCATTTCTGTGGTGGGTAGCCTGCCCTTCTTGGGTGCAGAGGCCACCAAAGTTCCCCTCCTCTCACACTAGTTCTTCTCTTTGGCTATGGGACCACTCATTAATTTCACTGGCCTGTTAACCTGGCCCAAGCCATGGCCCAGACAGTGGTGATGGAATAGATGATCCACGACTGGACACTAGGACCTGGGGTTTTGGGGCTGAGTCTGGTAAGGTTGATCAGGTCAAGTTTTGGGAACTTTGTTTTGTTATTTTTGAAGTTCATGGCTGCATATTAGTTTATATTCTTATTTTATTTTCATTTTATCAAAGTAATATTTGTTCATAGTTTTAAAAGACGTATAAGCTATACATATATTACTGAATACTAAGTTAAACACTTAGCTTTTTCTTTTGATATTTATTGTCACATTTTTCATGATGTGCCAATACTGCTGCTATTTTTTGACTTTTCTGTTTGAAATATCTTTGTGCATATGAAGATACACACATATACATATATATATGTATATCTATCACATATATACATATATATCCTTGTAGCATCTATCTCTTTTAAATTATATATAATGTAATATCTTTTAAATAATAAATAGCAATCTCAATGCTTATAATTAAAGCAGAAGCCCTCTGTTCCAACCCTAAGCCTCATTCTTCAGAGTCAAATACTTCTAAACTTCTTAGCTGTTTCTTCTGATATTTACCTCCACATCTCTAAATAATATGCCAATACTATTATTTCTTGTTTTTTTCTGATTTAAATATGTACTGACTTTTTATAGAGGGGGATTTAGCTGTCTTACTACCAGTAGCACCATATGCACATTCCTCTCATATATCCAATATTGTCATATCATAATTTCTGGTTTTAACAGTATCCCATATTTATATTATTAGGATTATAAATATTGTTCCTAGCTGAGTCATGTAGAATACTGTGATTATATTTTCTTCCTTGGCCAACTTGTTTTCCTGGAGTTAATAATTGCCTCTTTTTTCCCCCATTTGCTTAGTTTTCTATGATTTTTTTTTTTTTTTTGCTAATGCATTCCCAATTTCTCCATCATAGCTGTAAAATTCATGTAGCACATTACATAACCCATTACTTCCATCCTTTTCTTGGAGATCTCCACCTTCCTCCAGTCTGGGCTAGTTGCTAGAGGCTTGGCTTTTAAGTGCTTGGATTTCAAGTACTTAGCAAGCATCTCTTCTATACACCTAGTTCCTTGTGAAGTCCTGAGAGAAATACACAGATATGTAAGATACAACCCCTGTCCTCAGGGAGCCTACAGTCCCAAGAATGTTAATAATTCATTCAGATATCTCACCAGAAGGCTTGAGCACCTTCCAGGGACTTTGATCTAAGCTATGTCTTTGATCCCACACTCTAGGCAGAACTTCCTCCCTCCATTTCCACTAAATTATCAGAAGAATACATATAGTCTCCCAGAGAGCAAATGTGTTCTTAGACTGTATTAACAGAAACAGAGCTTCTAGGATTGGAGGATTGATACTTCTACTTGACTCTGTTGATAAACTCTGTCTAGGGATTGCGTTTAGTTGCAAGGGACATGGAAAAATAGGAACTTGTCAGAAGATGATGATGGCATAGCAGCTTGGACCAGTCAGAGGGCCCTGAAAAAGGTGGTTTGGGGATATTGTCCAAAGTTGGCTGTAGCAGCCAGAGCCCCAGCTCCAGCACAGGGGCCTGCACAGAATGTCAGATATTTAGCTCCCTGTGGTATACTGATGAGCAGAACACTTCCACTACACACTTCAATTTTGCCTAAGGAGATATATGCAAGAACTTTCTTCAGAATCACTGCACCATTAATAAACAAAAGAAAAGAATATTCAAAGAGGAGAATTATAGGATGTTCTATGCAGGAAATATATGATGTAGTATTAGGAATGGAGGATTACAAGCGTTTTGCTCCTTGGTGCAAAAAATCAGATGTAATATCAAGGAGATCTGAATACTGCAAAACATAATTAGAAATTGGGTTTCTACCTGCAGTGGAGCACTATATATCAGTAGTAACCTTAGTGTAACCACATTTGGTAAAGGCATACTGTGCTGATGGGAAGCTCTTCAATCATTTGGAGACTGTTTGGCATTTTAGCCCAGGTCTTCCTGGCTACCCAAGAACTTGTACTTTGGATTTTTTTTATTTCTTTTGACTTTTGCAAACTTCTACCACAGCTTTCCACCTGGTTTTTCAATGAAGTTGTAAAGCAGATGATGTCTCCCTTTGAAAGAAGAGCATGTAAGCTGGTATGGTCCAGAAACAAATATACTTCCGGAATTAATGCTTCATGAAGTTCATCACACATAAAGAGAAAAACAAAGGTCACCTACTTGCAACTAGTTTATTTACTTTTAGGAAGTGCTTTCATCATTTGCTTTTAGAAGTCAGAAAGAAAGAAAAGTGAAAGAAAGTGAAGTCTCTCAGTCATATCCGACTCTTTGCAACCCCATGAATTGTAGCCTACCAGGCTTCTCTGTCCATGGGATTTTCCAGGCAAGAGTACTGGAGTGGGTTGCCATTTCCTTCTCCAGGGGATCTTTCCAACTCAGGGATCAAACCCAGGTCTCCCACATTGTAGGCAGACACTTTACCATCTGAGCTACCAGGGAAGTCAGAAAGCATTTGTCAAACCTAGCTTTGATTATAAACTTGTACCATTGAAAATTTGCACTTGAAATATGGAACCACGTGTATGTAGAATTTAATCAAGTTTAATTCAGGCTAATATGTATATTAGCATATTTATAATAATGGGGTGTCATCACTGTTACTAGAATACTGACATCACTCTTCTGAACAGAAATCAAAACTGTAAATTTAAACCTTTTAATTATCATGTCACCTGAAGAGGCTGGTTGAGATACTCATGAAGTGTGTATAATATTAACCATATCATGTTTAAATTATTGAATTCAGACTATTTATAACTTATTGTCTTAGGGCCTGCCTCATGGCTTAGGATATTGAGTAGTCATCAGACAAAGTAAAACTTTGACTTAAAAATATTGTTAATGAAGATTCCCTGGCACTTTTCTTATTTTTAAATTGTTCCTATGGGTAGAGTAGATAATTCAATGTTAAACTGAGTTTAGCTTCCAGATAAATAATTTTTTGTTGAGTGGTCCAGAGTTTTAAGCTACTTTTCTCTTTGTTTGCAACCCTCTCCCCAGTCCTTTGACTGCTATTTAATAATGCTGAATCGGTGTCAAATTTTGTCTATAGCAATGGACAATAGATGAAGATAAATTGGTTGATATGTCTGCAGCACCATGCATCCTTATTTTCTATTTATTGTGTGTATTCACTTTCAATAATGTATTTCAAACTGATATTTTTGTAAACAAATCAATGTAAGGACTGAAGTGGTAACTTAATAAAGTTAATTTGTTTAAAAAACGAAAAAAAATAGGAATTTGTCTGAATAGGAACAACCAGGATAAAACAGAAATGGAAACTACATCCCCCAAAATAGTTGAAAAACTAGTTTGGCTTCTTGGAAGAGTAGTGTACGCATAGCTCTCTCCATTTTTCTTCCTCACATTCCCTTTTAAATTGGTTTCTGTCCCCACTGCTCCACTGAAACTGCTCTCACCATGATGAAACTGCCAGCATGTCCTCATCTGCTGACCACTCTTATTCTTTGAAACTTTCCTTCCCTAATTTACAGAATGCCACTCTCTTCTGTTTCTTTTCCAAGCTCTTTAACCACTCCCTCATCTTCATCATACTCCTTCTTCTACCTACCCCCTAAATGTTAATGTTTTCCAGGGATCCACTGTTGGTCCTTTTCTCTATGTATTCATTCTCCCTAGGCAACATCCTCTACTTCTTTGGCTTCCACCATTGCTTTATCAGTCAGAGTGAGCTAGGTTGTGCTGTAGTAGCAAATAATTCCCAAATATCAGAGGCTTATCACAACAGTTATTTCTTGCTCATAATACATGTCCAAAACAGGTCATCAGGGAGCATCTGTTCATGATAGTCACCAAGAGACCTAGGCTAGTAAAAGACCCATTTCAACATCACTTCCACAGTCAGCAGCAGAGGGAAGAGAACGTGGCAAATCATACTCCAGCTTCTTAAAGCTTCTCCCCAGAAGTGATCCAGGTCACTTCAACTCACATTTCATTGGCCAAAGTCTTATGGCCACAGCTAATTTCAAAAGATGTGGGAAAGCATAGTCCTGCTATGTTCCTAATGATTAACTCCTTAACCATTGGTAACTCCCAAACCTTTATCTATAGCCCAGACCCTCCTTCTGAACTCAGACCATTATGTCCAACTGCCTCCTTGACATTCTACCTTGCCTAGTATATATTGACCTATACTTCAAAGTCAGCATGACCAAAAACTGAATTCATCTTATTGACCCCCAAATCTACTTCTCCTGCTTTCCCTTCCTTAATGAATGAAACTACTGTTCATCCTGCCACCCAAACAAGAAACCTGGTAGTCATCTTGACCCCCTCCCTCACCCTCAATCCCCATATCCCTAATTTATCTCTTCTCATATCCATCCCCTTCTCTCCATTTCTAAATTCTGCTGCTACTGCTTCAGTTGAGGCCCCCACCATCTCTCACTCAGATTGTGGCAATAGTCTCCTAGCTGATCTCTCTACCTCCAGTCTTGATGCCTATAATCCATCATCCACATTTTCAGAACATAAATCTAAAAAGTTAGTCATAGAAGTGATAAGCAGTCTTTTAAAAAGCAGTTATTTAACACTCACAAAAGGTTCTCTGTTGCCTATAGGATGAAGCCTGGCATCCAGAACATATAATATATTATGATATTATGGGCATGGCCTTCCTCTGCAGCCTTATCTCCCATAATGGCCCCCTTTGTATCCTCTAACTATGCTGAACTACCAACAGTGTCTGAACCTGGCAGTATTTCAAACCCCCAAGCCTTTATACCTGCTTATTCCTTTGCTTTAAGTGCACTTATTCCTGCCATATTCTATCCAGTGAACTTCAACTCATTTTTTCCAAGCCCCAACTCTAGCCTCTCCCATATGGAAATGTTTTCTTATGCTTCACCCCTCAAAACACAGTTGATCCTTCCTCCCTTTATGGGATCACTTGTACCAAGTACATACTACTTATTACAGTGACTTCTAATGATTGATACACAAGGTTTTCTCTCCTGCTCCTTAAAGATAGCAATCTTGTCTTCCCTATCTCTATCATCTTTAGCTCTCCAGCACAGTGCCAGGCACTCAAAACCTGTTCAAAAAGTGATCATTGCAGGAAAAAAATGAATTGGAAGACCTGGCCTGATTCAAGGAAGTTTACAAATACCTCCTGCAGGGCTGGCATGGAGACAGGAAGTTTATGGCCCCAGAAGAGCTAGTAGGAGCCATGAGTAATGCCACAAAGAGGCATTATGTCAGCTCAAAAGGAGAAAGAATTCTTTAGCTGTGAGAGTTGTCTGAAGGTACGGGCTTCCCTAGGAGAATGTGTGCTATGACAAGAGGTTTACAGTCAGTAGCTGGATAAGATGTGGCAGTGCTGTTAAAGTGGAACTTCCAACAGCAGATAGGGAGGTGGGGTTATGATTGTCACAGTCCTTTCCACTCTTGCATGGTCATGAACCTGCCTCCTCTGCTCACCTGATTGATATGGGTCATCTAGGCTCCTTCAGAGAGCTGCTCTTGTACCAGGGACACCACTTCTCCACTAACCAGGCTGTCCCTGGTCTTGGAGCAGGTGGCCTAAGAGGCTTGGAGGTAACTGGCCCCTCTGGAACTACACTGACTCTGGGTTCTTATACACCTCTCCAGCTATCTCCCCTGTCTTTCCTCCAGGCCAGGCCAGGCCACTCTGACTCATGACTGCTCATTCTCAGCAGCAGGAAAGCTATTGCTTATTTTTATAGCCACTTAAGTAAAGCCATGTCAGCCACCTGCATTTGCTCTGCAATGCCTCTAATCTCAGTCTGACTTTGCCAGTCCCAAAGAACTACTCCCAGAGTCATGTCCATTATCTCCCTCCCCTGGGTTGGAGAGACTGACTTTAACCCTACCCTGTTCTGATCCAACTCTTTGAAAGCCCAGAATCAGGAATAGGCACACGTGGCTCTTTTCAGACCTGCCCGCGGAGGTCCTTCACACAATGCTAGGTGTGGACGCAGTGCAAAGAGACCCTGGAGTAATCATCAGAGTAACTCCCTTCTAGTCCTGGCTTTATATTAATAGTTGATTTCTTGCATGTTTCTGAGTTGGCTGAAACAAGTCCCTTTTCTGGGCCTCAGTTTCCCCCTAGGTAAAATGTAGAGGCAGGGTGGTTTACTTGTGTGCTGTGGACAGTGGGTTTCATCCCCAAGCCCAGCCCAGACTGCCACTCTGCCTGCACAGTCTCTGCAGGTGCAGCTCCTGGCCAAGTGTCCCAGGGGTGCGTTAGGACAGCAAGCAGCAATGAAGAGAAGGTCTATTGGGAATATTTGGATGGGAAAACAGGCCCTAGGGAAGGAAGCAAGTTGGAATCCAAGAAGGAAACTGCCAACTTTCTGGTTGGCAAGAACTGAAGCCCTCCTTTCTGGAGGGTTTTCTGGCCCCAAAACAAGGAGTCCAGGGTGGCCTTCTCTTCCTAAACCTTCTGGCCCTGAGTCTTGGCTGTGGGCTCTGTATGTACACACATACATTCCTGCAGCACCCTGGGGCCCTGGACAAGTCACCTGCTTCTTCGCAGGGGAGCATAGGAATGAGAATGCCTGGGCCAGGGCTGCACACCAGGGAGCAGGAAGTTAAGGCTCTTTAGGTCCTCCCACTCTACCCTAAACTAGCAGCTGCAGAGCCCAGGATGGGTGGGGATCCCTGTCATCTTACCCGCTCCCATTTCAAGAGTGGTTTAACAGCCCAGCCGGGAGGAGGGGTGGGATAGCCTTCTCAGCTTCCTTTTTGGGTTAATTGGTGTTCCCTCTAGTTACTCCCTGCTTCCTTCCCCTCCCAGTTCCCATAGCAACTTGGCTGTATCTGCCAGAACTTGAGTGAGCCCAGCAGCAGCCTGCTGGACGTGGGGAAGGGGCTTCTGTAGGGAAAAGAGGGCACTGCCAGGTCAAGGCTTCCACCCCACCCATCGTCTGCTGCTACCTCAAGGGTCCAGGATGCTTAAGCACAGAGTACAGGGTGTGATAAAGAAGCCTTTCCTGCCAGAGCTGGAGTTTGAAGAAAAGCCCAGAGCAGGCCTGGTTCTCCTCAGCTGTCCTCCCCTCCCCACACACCTGTGTCCTGAGTTTAGAATGCAGTCACTGATAGGATGGTCCAGGGGGAAGAACCCTGGAGTTGGAGTCGAGAAACTGGGTTTCAAGTTCCTCTCTCTGCCACTATTTGGTGTGACTGTAGACAAGTCCTTCCCCCCTTTTCTGAGCCTCAGTTTCCTCAGCTATAAAATAAAGCAAGGCTAAGATCTCTGCATATTAAAATTACCTGAGCTGTTTTGAAAAACTCTAGATGTGTAGGTTCCACTCACAAGGATTCTAACTGCTTGGTCTGGAGTGCCATGTGAGCCAAGCAGGAGCATTTTTAAAAGACTGAGTGATTCTAATATGCAGCCAGAATTGAGAAATGGGCAAAAGATCTCCAAGGGTCTCCCAACTGACTGTTGTCTGGTTCTGAGACATTTCTTCCTTTGCCCTGCATGCCCCATCTCCAGCCAACCCTACAGGTCTCGAACCTGGCTCTGTCAGCTCTGCCCCTTCCTTGTGGATGAATGCCCAGGACCCCTGCAGCTGCCCAAGCAACACAATCCCCTCTGGCTCAGTCCTAACACTGATGAGATGAGGCAAGTGACTTAGGCCCGTCTAGGGAAGAGGGCTGCAGAGACTAAGGCAGGCTTGCTGTCCAGGTGGTCGCCCTGAAAGCCAGACTTTTCATTTGAGAAGGATCCCAGCCCCTCTTAAAGCATGTAGACCAGTGCAGCGACCTCAGCTGGCCATCTGCTGAGCCAAGGAACTGGATTACCTCTCAGCCCCTTCTTCCTCCATTCCCCTCACTAGTTCCTTGCCTGTTCCTGCCTTGCCACCCACAGGCCTGGTGTCTTCCTCAGGCAGTCTGCTCGCCCACTTGTTGCCATGGTGACTCTGGGGAGTGGGGCTTGAGGGAGGGTCATCTAACTAAGGAGAAAGGCCTCCCTCCCACAATCAGGCCACCTCTCTCCCTGCCTCATCTCCCTCAACTCCCTCCCTCTCTCCTAGGGCAGAGACAGGGAGTGCCCAGCCACCAATGCCTGCTGTTAGGCTAATTGCAGTTGCCTGGGAGGAGGGCTGACCCTCCACTGCAACCTCCTCACCTGGGAGCAGGAATATTGAACCAGAATCGCCCAGGGAGAATCCCGAGGGGGCCACTGAACCCCAGTGGTGGAGAACTGGGCTGTTCCACACAGTCCAGGGTGAGGATGGAGGTAGACTGTGGGTCCAGTCTATAGAGATTGGGGAAGAGGCTGTGGACAGAGAGATTTCTCTTGGAACTCTGGGGCCCACAGGATGGAGGGGGGTCTCTGAGGTCCTGAGGCCCTTAGCATTATGGATTTCCTTTTGTCTTTTCTTTCTTTCTTCCCCGTATCCTTCTGCTCTTATCCCTCTTTCTTATCTCAGCTTTCCTCTGCTCCCATCTTTTTCACCTTCCATATTCCCATGCTGGCTCTTAAACCCTCTTTCTTACTCCTCCTTTCTTGCCTCTCCTCTTCACAGCCCCTCTTCCACCTCTCCTGTACCTCACCATTATCCCCTACTCTTTCTTACCCTTCATCTTCTCTTAGCCTCACCACACCTGTTTGCCTCCCTTATACCCTCCATCTCTCATTCCCCTGCTTCCTCCCCAACCCTTTTTTTCCTATCCCTCAAGTACCACCATTTCTCCCCCTCCAACTCCCTACTCTTTGTTACCCTCTCTTTCTTCCTCTCCTACTCCCTTGTACTGCTGACCCCACTACCATTCTCTCCAACCCCTGAGCCCCTCTCGTACCACTCCAGCTCCCTCTTCCCCTGCCTCTTACCTTTACTTGTCACTTTCCACCCTCCTTCCACTCCCTTCTCACTCCATTGCACAGATCTTTTATGCCAATAATTTCACTTTTAAGAGTTTATGTAAATAAAATATAACACAAGTATTCAAGAGAGATGTGTATAGACCTATTCACTGAAGCATTGTTTGTGATCGTCAAAACCTGGAAATAAATGTCCGTTTACAAGAAATAGGTACCCTTTGCACTTTATTCATACAAAACCATTCTCCATTCTTCCAACACATTGTACACTGCACTCATGTCCGTACCTTTGCTTAAGCTGTTGCCTCAGTCCAAAATGCCCTTTTGTCTCTGTCCCATCTCTGCCTTTCCCATCTAAAATCCTACTTTGAATCCCTGCTCAACTCTTATCCCCTTATTGAAATCTTTCCCAGCTTTCCTATTTGCTTCCCTCCCATGGCCAGTGATTTAATTTCTCTTATAGAAAATGTGCCATCGTTTCAAGTTAGATGAAACCAGAATTTCTCTGAGAGTAGGAACATGTCCTCATATACTTGTCTGGTTCGTTCCATTAACAGTTGTGTTTTTTTACATATATTGCACTGAGTACATAATGGTAGTAAGACACGCCTACATCTGCTTTCATGCAACTCACATTTTAGTGAGGCTGACAGAGAAAAACAAAACAAGGATGCAGACAAACTCATACTTGTGGCAAAGAAACAGTTAAGGAAAAGAATGATGAGGGGTCATTCTCTAGCTAGGGTGGTCAGAAAGACCCGCTCTGAGGAGATAACATTTGCACTGAGGCTTCAAAGTTGAGAAGGACCCAGGCAGACCAGAAATGGGGAATCAAGAGCATATCAAGCCAAGAGAACAGTGTGTGCCAAAGCCCCAAGGTGGGAAGAAGTAGGGCATGTTCAAGGAAAAGAAAGAAAACCTCAGCGTGTGGAGCATGATGAGCTGGAAGGGAGAGGTAGAAAATGAGGTTGGAGAGACAGACAGAGGCCAAGTTATGCAGGAATTTGAAGTCTGTGGTTGAAAGTTTGGATTTTATTGTAAATGCATTGAAGGATACGAAGTAAGGGAGTAACATGATCAAATGTCATTTTGAGATCCCTCTTACTCTTGTGTAAACAGTAGATTGGAAAGAGCAAAACTGGAGGCAGCGAGGCCACATAGGAGACTGTCATACAGGTGACAGATGACAATGGCCTGCACAGAGTCGTGGACATAGAGGGAGACTTGGCATGCCTTGCTGATGGACTGTGTGTGGGAATGCCTATTAAGAGAAACATGATGGCCGACACCTAAGTTTCTGGCTTGAATATTCAAATGCATGATTGTGACACTTAACTGAAGTGGTCAAGACTTACTGGTGTGGGCAGATTTGGAGTTAAAAAATAGAAGACAGAAACTGAATTTTAAGATTTAGAACATGTTAAATTTGAGAGGCCAGTGAGATAGCAAAGCTGTGTTCCTCAGGGGGATAATCTGCACCACAACCCACTACCACCATCCCCCACCACCACACCCCTGCCCCCACTTTGGAAAAGGCCAGTGTGGGATTACATTGCCAAAGTCCAGGTTCATAATGGAGTTATTTGCATTTGAGTGTAAATGTTTAATGTCTGTGTAAGAAACTCTGACCATGTTGCCCAGAGTGTGGTGGAAAGGAGTCTGGAAGCAAAATGACCTGGACCCTTGTTCCAAAGGCAGATTCCTGAGCCCTCCTCAGTCCTCTTGAAGCTGAATTGGAGGGGGCCTTCTGCCTATTGAACAAGTATTCCAGGGGATTCTGAGGCACACTGAAGTCAGAGAGCCACTGCTACAGGGAGCAACTGAAGACATGAGGACTGGATGTGGGCAGAGCTCTGGGCATCCTGTTAAAATGCAGGTGTGACTTGTCAGGTCTGGGGCAGAGCCTGGGAATCTGCACTTTTCACAAGCTCCTCGATGATGGTGATGCTGCTGGTCCAGGTCCACACTTTCAGGAGCAAGAAGTTAGATCAGTGGTTCTCAATGGGAGATGGTTTTGTGTCCCTTGCCCCCCACCCTGCTCAGGGGATATTTGGCAATAGGCAGAGACAATGGGGGGGGGATTAGAGGATGTGACTGGCAACTGCTGGGTAGAAGCAAGGAATGCTGCTCAATACTCTACAGTGCACAGAACAGCCCACACTACAAAGAATCCTGCAGTCCAAAATGTCAGGAGTGTCACCATTGAGGAACTCTGGTCTTGACGATAGCCAAATAGTACAGAGCAGGAAACCTTTCTTAGCTAGGACCCAGGGCCCGGTAAGAGAGGGCTAGATGAGGGGCAGAAAGTATACCTGTGAAGTGAAATGGCCAAGCAAAGTTTGAAGCAAATGAAATGTGGTGTCTGCTCCACTCCAAGGCCGAAGTCAACAGGACAGAGCATGGATTAAGTAGAGCTTGAAGGCACATCTGGTGCTTAGTAAGGCAGATTCCTGTTTTTATTAAAAAAATAACCCCTCACATTTGTACTGCACTATAGAATATAAAAACATTTTCATACGTGTCATATTATTTGATCCATACAACACCTTAATGAGATAGAGCAAAGATTATCCTCTCCATCTCTTTTCTTGAGTTTAGAAACTTAACACCATTAGCCAAAGAAATGTTTGCTGAATCGAATGCAAGTGAAATTTACCTCAATATAAGTAACCTCAGAGAAGTCCGGACATCTCTTGGGACCAGTTATAAAATGGTGCAGTTGGTTGGGATGACTGGTAAGACCTTTTCCAGCTCAGATACAGGAGTCATTTTGTGATTTTACCAGTGAATAAATTAAAAGTCTTCGATTACTGCAGACTGGGGACTCTGAGTTCTGGCTATGAAATGTGAGATTTTGGGGTAGGAGGTAGTGGTTTTGACCCAAACCCTTCTTCCCCAGCCCCTGGATCTTGGGGTTGGCTTAGTAAGCACACAATACCCTCCCCCAACAGACTACAGGTACACCCCTCCTCATCACTTTCCTCTGACGCCGGAAGGGGCTGGCACCTGGGCTGATGCTCTTTCCTCTCCCCACAGGCTGTCTACAAGGCCTGGCTGTGCTCAGAATACTTCAGCGTGACCCAGCAGGAATGCCAGCGCTGGGTGCCCTGCAAGCAATACTGCCTGGAGGTGCAGACCCGGTGCCCCTTTATCCTCCCTGACAATGAGGAAATGGTATACGGAGGGCTCCCTGGCTTTATCTGTACAGGTAAAGACAGGGCCCTGGGAGAGGGGGAGGCTGGGGGCCCAAGGCAGGCACCAGGTTAGGGCTGTGGTCTGGGAGGACAACAGGGAAGTTGGGTTAGGGGAAAGTTAGTGGCTGCTGGAGTGGGTAGTAAGACCCCAGGCGGGGATGGGATGAAGTAGAATAGGGCCAGGGAGTTATCCCAGAGAAACTATCTGGGGTCCCTGGGAGATAGTGTCCAGAAAGGGATTGTACTAAGGGACAGGGGGAAGAGTCTTGGGCAGGACTGCCAGAGCAGCCCCAGCTTTGACAATCACCTCTCTCAGAAAGGCATAGCCAGCAGCCCCCTTAGCACCCCACCCCGCCTTCCTTATCCATTGGCAGGGTTGCTGGATACTTCACCAAAGCGGCCAGAAACCAAGTGCTGTGACGTGCAGTGGGTCTCCTGTGAGTCGGAGAAGAAGAAGTTCAAGGAGTCTGAAGCCCCCAAAACCCACCACCAGCAATTCCACCACTCTTATTTCCACCACTACCACCAACAGTACCACCACTACCATCCCCGCCACGAGCCCCCAGGCCGTCTCGGCCACAAGCCCTCCCTGCTGCCGGTTTCTGGGGGCTCCCGCCTCAGCCCCAGCAGGATCCGGCTCTACATCCTTGTTCTCGTGCTCCTCCATACCATGGTGTCCTTCTCCAGCAGCCAGAGTGGTGGGGGACCGGGCCTGGAGGCACTGCCTGCCCTAGACGAGGGCCTGGCTCGGGAAGAGTGACCGCAGGGAGGGAGATCAGACCTCCACCACACACCGACATCAACTCCAGCTCCCCCAGGGGGAGGGGGAGGGGGCCCCTCCCATGGGAGGTGTAGGACCAGGTAGGGGGCAGGGGAAATGGGGGATCACACATCACCCCCAACCAACCCCCACCCCAAAAGCAGCTCCAACAGAGCCGCCAAAGGGCCCCAGGAAACTGCAAAACTCATCCGGGAGAAAAAGGCAGGAGCAGCAGGTGCCCCCCTCCCAGGCTCCATATATGGAGCTTAGCCAAAAGAAAAGGGGAGGGCGGGTGGGGGCTGGAAATGCCCACCCCTACTGAGAGCCCTGACCCCAGGGAAGAAGGCTGCTTATCTGATCTTGGCCCTGCAGGGAATGTTGGGGGGCACAGAGGGGAGAAACTCTTTTCCCCCCTCTGCATTCCTTTTGTTGCCACGATCCTTAATTCCCTCCTGCCCATACTCCTACAGGCAATGGCAGACGTTGCAGTGGCCTTCCTCCCGCTCCAGCGCCCCTTGTCCCATGGCAGAGGGGGGCCTGCCACAAGGAAGGACCAGGCTGGGACACAAGGTGTATGCAGTTGCAGCTAGGTCGGGGCCCCAGTTAAGCTGTGCCCCAGAACCCTAGGTGATAAGAATAGTGGAGGGCGGGAGTGAAGAGGAGAGAGGAACACAGAGGGCTTAAAAAGATGGCTGAATGGCCTGTCACCACCTGGCACTGGGGAGGCAGATGATCAGTGTTGAGGCAGGCTCAAGGACATTGCCCCAAATCAGAAAAGGTTGCAAAAGGAGCCCTCTGGGGAAGAGAGCACAGGGACTGGGGTCTTGGGCCTTGAAACCGAAGACTGAGGGCACATGGTCAGACTGCCACTGTCTGAAGGGCCATATCTTACAGAAGGTGCACATACTCCCAAGGGCCACTCTTGCCCTGGAGATCTTGGCCTTGGGGCCAAAGACGTTTCCATTTCTGATCTCCATGGGGAGGAGGGACTTAAGCCCAAGAGGGTCAGGCCTGGCCTGGGTCCCCAAACTCCCCCAACTCATCCTAGCCCAGGCCTCAATGAAGGAAACCCTGGTGGTGTTGCCCCAGGGCTTTCCAGAGATGAGCCTCCCCATCCCCAGCCTGTCCCCGTTCCCAGCCTACCAAAGAGTATTCATCCTTTCCAATCCCTGACCCCATGGGTTACTGCCCTAATTGTGGAACCACCAGACTGCTCCTCACCCTACAGCGGGTCCCCTAATCCAGCCACCCTTGCCCCTCGCTGGAGAAAGTCCAGAAACTGGCAAGAGGACCCACTGGATAAAGACAATGTGCTGCGGTCCCTTGGCCAAGAGACTTGAAGTATTTAGTCATGCTACAGTGCTGCAGAGACCCTTGGGGGCCATCAGCCTCGTGCTGATCTCCTGGGAGTGGAAGGCCTGGGACATCTACAAACCAATAGGCACAGACAAGAAAGGGAGCCACAACTATGTTTCTGGGACAGGCCAAGTGGCTTTCGGTGCCAGAAGGGCCTGTGTCTGGGATGAGATGCCAGTGAGTTAAGGCAGGGGGTGGGGAGTGGTGGACCTGTAACTGCATTAGGCAAAACAAAGAGGGGGACAGCTGGAACCAGTTGGCTGAGGGATAAATAAGAGACCTCAGTAGTAGAGAGGGAATCATTCAGGGGCCTCATCAGGGTCCCCAAATAGGCTTTGTGAGGCTGCAGAATCTTTCCACACCAGGTTTCTCATTTCTCACAGCGTGTCCCCCCACCCACCCCCAGCCCTGTGCCCTGGCCACACGCTCCCTGTTGGACCTTCAGCATTTCAGGCCTAGCCACATACCCCATCTCTAGAGTGCTCTTTTCAGCTGGGGAGGGTAAGAGGTGCTGGCTCCTTTCCAGAGATGCTTCTGTAGACGTGAGAGACCCTAGGTACTGCCTTCTAATTCCTGCATCCTCAAGAGGGGCAAAGGGACTGGGAAGTAAAGGGGGGGCTTTAGGGCCCCAGGAAATGGACCCTTGGAGACTCCCACCCCACTTCCCCCTCACCAAGTGCCCAGGAGACCCCTGGCTCAGACCAGCCCAGGGCCTTGCCCAGTGGCAGGGGAAAGGGGCACCTCACTCCACTTCGAAGTCATTTGACTGTCCCCATCCACCCCACTGCCCAGATCTTCCACCACCCCTTCAGTTGCCTCTGCCCTTCGTCACAGGCAGCGGAGCTGGGCAGCTTTCTTACGCCATTTTCTACACTGTGCTTCATGAGTAGGACTTTCTTGCACTAGTTCCTATGACTGAGTCTCCAAGTCGGATTCCTAGTAGTCCCCCTCCCTCACCTGGCTATGACTCACTTGTTGCCCTACCCCTGCCTCTGTGTTTCAGTGAGAGTCTGTATGTGTACCGCTTTCTGTTTTGTTGCATTGTGGGGCAGAGGCCTCTCTGCTCTTGTTTAACCCCATAAAGAAATAAATGGTAAAGAGTTGATGATAACCCTTCCTTCATGGTTTTCTTCCATGGCGTCAAAATTGCCCGAGGAAAAAGTCTGTGGCTTGGAGAGGAGGCGGGACCAGGAGATGCTGACCCCTCTGCCCCGCTGCTTGTCAGCTCAAGTCTCAGAAAAAAAGAGTAACCTCTGTAGCAGGCCATTCGAGAGAAGGAAGTCCAAATTCAACCTCCAGCAGGGATCAGGCAGATAAGTGTGAGTGAAGGAAGTGGACCAGGCTGGGCTGAAGTACAGACACACCAAGGCTGGAAGTGGTGACAAGTGCAGGGTGCAGGCATCTACATGGACAGCTCAAGTCAAGGATTGACTTGTGGGAATATGGGCCCAATGTTGACAGGTCATCTCATTCTTCAAGGGACATCAAGACTTGAGATTTTTATGTGAAGCCTTGAATGTTGAAATGTTGGCTCAAGTCTAAAACAAACAATAAAACCCACATACCTCTCTGTGGGCTAAATATGCAGGCCCCACATGGCCTAGGGATTAGCAGTTTTTCACCTTCATGGCAGCCTTTGTTTTTAGTCTCCCAGCCTCATCTCTCCCACACCACCTCACCAGGCCCATCTTCCCATCCCAGGTGGGAAAGCGCTCAGGTAGCAGAGGAGAGGCGGCAGACAGAGCCCTCCACCACAGACACATTCTCACATACCTAGGATAGGGGAGAGTGTGACCTGGGAGGGAATCTTGGCATCCTTACTGAGCTGCCGAATTTCTTCACTGAGAAAACCCAAGTCCCCCAACTCCCCCAGAAAGCAGCAGAGCACCGAGTTTAGGGCGCAGTCTCTGGACCCCGACTGTATGAGTTCACAACTTGGCATGAATTCCTTGACTTCCTTGAGCCTTAGTGTCCTTATCTAGCCTGGTTATTGTGAAAGATAGATGATAGACATCAAGGGCTCTGCACAACAGCTGGCATGAAGGAGCTGCTGAACTATGGGTCATTATTATTGTCATCAGTCTCTTAATCTTTCAACTCTTTCCTTGAACTCCACCTAAAACAGTCACCAAGTTCTATCAATTCTTCCCATATGATGTATCAAATCCTTCCCCTCTTTCCCACCCCTGCTTCCCCACGTAGCCACTTCAGGCCCTCTGCAACTTTTGCTTGGTCTACTACAATACCTCCCAACTAATCTCTTGTTCAATTACTCCGATTCTGATCCATCTTCCCCAGCACTACATGCTTTGGCATTTAGGAGATACACTATAAATATTTTGTGAAAGAACTGCTGTGGTAAAGTACACATCTAATCTTCCCAAAGAGAACATATTATACATCAAAACAAACAGATACATCAAAAACATCAGATGGCTCCACATTGCCTGTAGAATCAAGTTTAAACTTCCTAGCAAGACTTTCAAGGCTCTTTGAATTCTGATTCCCATCCAACCAGTCTGAGACTGTCAAGCACTCCCATCCCATACACCTTCACTGAATGAGCTCTGCACCTTCTCACCTCTTGTCCTTGGCTCACATGGCTTCTTGTGACCAGGATGTCCTCTCTCCATCTCTACCCATCACTACCTTAGCTAGTTTTCAAAGTCCAGCTCAAATGCCACCTCTGCTACAAAGATTTCCTTATTCCCCTTCTCCCAGGCTAAACACTCTATTCTCCTCTTCTGTACTTCTACACCACTTTGTACCTGAATCATGGTACTTATCACATCCTGCCTGTATTCGACTTAGTCATTCTTTCATTCAAAACATACCTATCAAGGAATTACGATAAGTCAAGTACTATGCTATGTGCTGGGAATACAGCAGTAACAAGACATAGACATGTTATTGGTCCACAAGATAACATGATGTCATGTGCTCAGCAACCATAACATACTTACTATAACATTCAAGTTTTTGTCTCACCATATGTCCATGAGGGAGCCAGGCTCTCTTGACCAAAGCACAGGAAAGTAAGGCAAGAGACTGGGGGAGGCTATGTACCCACAGTGCCAAGAGAGTAAAGGGCACAACGGCTTTGCCAAAGAAGTGACCCTACCAGCCCTACCAGCCCTTTGACTCCTGGATTTTGCCCTGCAGCTGCTCCTTCATCCCGGGCCTGCGCCCTGGTGCACTCCCTTCAGAGCAGTCCAACTGCAGGCAGCCTCAGTCTCTTACAGTCTCAGCATGTGCAGGAGAGGTGGCAGCAGTCACACCCCTGGCCATGCTACAGAATCACCTGGAGAATTTCCACTCTGGTCTCACCAGCAGAGATTCGGATTGAATTAGTCCAGGTTGGGGTCCCAGCTTCAGTATTGTTTAACAAACTCTACAGGAGGTTCTAATGTGCAGCCAGGCATGCCAATCACAGGATGAAGAGATGATTGGGGCTACATGAAGTCCTTGTTATTCTCAGATAAGTGGTGCTAGAAAAAGGCCTCTTACAATGAGTCCATTTGAAGTGGTGACCAATATTTCACAACAGAGAAGGGGAAAAGGAGGAAAAGGTTTGACTGTGACTTTATCTTGGAAAATAAAATGAAATGGTGAGAAACATTTTTATTTAAATTTAAAAAGTGTAAATAATTGCAAATATGTACTAATTCTTTGAACAAAGAATGAATCAATCATTGGGGGATGACAGTCTTCCTGACCAAAGTGCATGACAACACAATATTGACTTTTGCCACACAGTCATAAAGTTTTGTTTTGTTTTTCCAAAATTAGAGGCTTCTTCAGTTATCCCTAGGACCTCCTGTAATCCTTTAAGAGTTAAATCATTCTCTCGGAAGCCTTGATCCTGTCATTACCCAGGTCAATTTTCTTTTCTGACAGTGGTAGTGACTGGTCTATCTCTGCCAAATCCCATTTTCAAGGACCTTACATGACGTTAGAGATTGTCTTCTATGTCACTCTCATTGTCTTCATGAAACCCTGAATCTTTTTCAAGACCTGCAGTTTCACTATGAAATTTATTAGCATTGCATAATACTAGCAATTAACAAGAGGCTGAAAAAGACCTTAGCATAATGGGTTTGGATAAACAGTATTAGGCTATGAAATGGGGGCAGAGGGACTTATGTGTAGGACTCAATTAGTGAATATTTAGTGCTAATAATGACTTTGCCTTTCATAAAGTCACTTTTCCTTTTTGGGCTTTTAATCTACTTATCTCTAACATGAAGGAATAGGGTTAGGTGTTTTTATAAAAACTAAATAAATTTTTTAAAAATTAAATAAATTAACATATGAAGTAGTATATGTGATAGCGTTAAGTGCAGTGTCTGGCGCAGAGGAAGAACTCAAAATCCCTGCTTTTCCTTCCCTCCAAAAACATTCTTAGATTCTTTTAGGAGATACTGAGGGACAAAGAAGGAAAAAGGGAGATATGCATCAGAGTAACTAGAAAGGAGACCCAGAACTTCTGCCCTAGGCCAAAGTTTCTATCTTATTATGATTCCCTCCTGTCACATTCTCTGCGGAGGGTCACAGAGATCTAGTCACTAAACACTAAGCACTGATTAGACTGTTTAGGGGTGTAGAGTGGGAGTTCAAAGATCACTCAGATAGGGAATGTGCCCTCAAGAAACTTCTGGGTTGGTCAGGAAGAAAACACATGAACAGAAATCACTCAAAAATACCTCTAGAAAAAAAAAAAGAAAGAAAGAAATACCTCTAGAATCCGACAATTTCTCCCACCTCCATTGTCACCACTTAGACCAGGCCACCATCAACTCACTTCTGGACCTCTGCAATGACTTCCTAAATGGTCTCCCTGCTTCCAACTTGGCATCCCACCCCCCCCCCCAACATACACACATAGTCCACCCATAGTGATCTTCCAAAAATGCAAATCAGACCATGTCTTTCTCCTGCTAAAACATTCCAGTAGTTTCCCACATTAATCAATGGGAAACCCCTTACCGTGACCCACAGAGCCCTACATATCCTGTCACTTGCCTACCTCCAATCACCCAATACACTCCCTTTAGTATCCTTCAGTCACTGTGCCTTATTTCTTTTCCTCTGATACACTAAGCCTGTTTCTGTCTCAAGACCTTTCTGTGTGTCCTTCCTCAGCCTTAAATGTTCTTCCCTTAGATTTTTGCATTACTGACTCTTTCTTGTTATCGGATCTAAGCTCACATGTCACTTTCTCAGAAAGGCCTTTCCTGACTCTTCTAGGTATGGTACTGCCCTTCTTGCCCCCAGACACTGCATCATACCACTTGTTTCTCCATGATCAAGTGTTGGTAACTATTTGAAATGATCTGTTTATACATCATCTTTCTTGTTCATTGCCTCTCTTTCATTTGAATGTAAACTCTGAGTAAACAAGAGTTTTCTGTCTACTCCCTGCCTCCCCAGTGCCTTAGAAAAGCTTCACTACCTGAATGGATATTGATGCAGGTGAGTGGTTCATCTGGGTAAGAGTGAGTGGTGCTTGGATGTGTGGAGTGCATGGCAAAGGATGAAGACTGAAACACAGCTTGAGGTCAAAATATGGAAGGTCTTGAAGGTCACGCTAAGAAACTTGAACTTTATACGGAGGCCCACGGGGACCACGGAAGATGGTTGAGATTAAGAGGAGTATTATCAGCTGACCTGAAGAAATATTCATTTAGTGCCACCTGCCGGGTGGATTGGTGAGCGAAGCGAATGGGGGCCCTGGTCCACTCAGCTCCCCCCACTCTTCTGGGGCCACTCAAGAGCCCTAACTGCCGTTCCCCGACACTGGCCGCTGGGTGGCGCTGTGGCTCCTCCTACCCGGGCAGGAGGCGCCAGGGAGGCGGAGGCGCAACCGCCGAACCGGGCCTTGGCGCGGGGGGTCCGTCGGCGCCTGCCCAGCGGGCTCTTCCTAGTCCGCCTAGTTCTCCCTCCTCCGCGCTGCTCCACGTCCAGGCCCGTCCCGCCCCAGCCCCCATCCTCACCCCCATCCCACCCCCACCCCAGCCCCGGGGGCCCCTTCTGCCTCTGGCGCTCCTCTGCTTTCCGACCCGCCAGGCCAAAGTGGGGCCAGAGGCGGGCGGGCCAGAGGCTGGGGGCCGAGCGGAATGCAGGGGCTCGTGGGGTCCCGGGGGCGCCCTCCCTTGTCAGCGCATTCGGTCTTCAAGTCTCCCTGGACCCCAGGGACGAGATAGAGCTCCCGCGGCCACCGCCCTGAGCTGCCCCGCCACCCAGTCCAGCCAGACCCGAATTAAAGCGATATCAGGGATGCAGGGATAGCCTTTTGATGAAAAGAGGCCCCAGTTATGAAAGGGCCAATTCCTCATTTGTGTTAACAGCCCTGCTTTACATCTCGGCCCCCTGAAACTAGAAGTCATTCATCTCGGACTCCTCCTTTGGCCCTTCTACTCCCCTACTATAGGCCCAGATATCTGATAACTCTATGTATATTATATATCCTAAACTGATCCTGCCATCCTTGTCTGCCCAGTGCCTCGTTACTTCCCGACAGGCCTCCCTGCCTCCAGCCTCCTGCCCCTGCAGCCCAGACTTCTTGCACAGGACTAGGAGCCTCCTGGAGCACCAGTCTGGCATCCTGCCCATATAATGGCTCCCATCGCTTGGAAAAATGGAAAGCTGGCGTTCAAGACCCTCCACTGACCTCACTGTTTTGGCCTCTCCTCAACTTACATCTAGAGTAAAAGCCCTACCCCTGGTATGCTGCCCTGAGTAGAAGAGGAACTAGAAGGGGAAGTGAACACAGTGGGAGGCTCTGTAGGGCTCTGTACAGGGCTCCATAGGCATCTGTTTGAACAGCTTTAGCTCATGATCACACTGTCACAGCTGGAGAGGTGCAGAGAATGGAGCACCTGCCTCCCTTAGAGCAGCAGTCCCCAAACTTTTTGGCACCAGGGACTGGTTTCATGGAAGATAATTTTTTCCATGGATCAGAGGTGGAGGGGGATGGTTTGGGGATGATTCAAGTGCATTATATTTATTGTGCACTTTATTTCCATTATTATTACATCAGCTCCCCCTCAGATCATCAGGCATTAGAAACTAGAGGGTGGGAACCACTGCCCTAGAGCATGAGAACATATCCATGTTTATTCCTTTGCCCCCTCTCTTTGTCTCCTTTGTCCCATGGATCTGTTCTACTCTCCTGCCATCTCCCTGTCCCCCTTCCCAACCACATTGCCCACTCCTTTATGCCCCCTCCTGCGGATCCATGAGGCTTTTTTTTCAACAAGGGCACACCATCCTTTCACAAAGTGGTTGATGACATGCATGACCAGGTTTCTCCATGATGTTCAGTCTCACTTTCAGCAGTTTTTTCTTGAGTAACTTAATATTCACAGATGCTAAGACTATAGGGAGCTCTTTGTGAGTAAAGGCTGCTGCTGCTGCTGCTGCTAAGTCACTTCAGTCGTGTCCGACTCTGTGCGACCCCATAGATGGCAGCCCACCAGGCACCCCCGTCCCTGGGATTCTCCAGGCAAGAACACTGGAGTGGGTTGCCATTCGCTTCTCCAGAGTAAAGGCTAGAGATGCCTATATTGAACTTAGCCTTGTTGAACCTGGCACATAAACATGGGAATTAACAAGGAAAAGCATACAAGTGAACAGGAAAACTGGCAAAGGCAGATGTATTGGCAAACAAAACACTGATGGTTAATTCTAGGCTGCCCTGTGCCCTTGAAATCTGTGCCCAGAGTTAGATATGGCTCATTCATGGTCTTAAAAATGGCCTGATAGATGAAAGAGCTTGGGATCAAAAACATAATCCTGAGAAGAGTGGGATAAGAGGAGGCAGCTCATCTTCCCTTACTCCATCGCAGGGTAGCTTCCCCAAAGAAATGACAGCTTTCTGTTTCCCAAACAAGCTCTACTGCTAAGAATACCCTCTTCCATTTGCACTGAACATGTACACACAGTGTCTTGTGCTCCTCACAATAACCCTGTGCATTAGGTATTATCATTTTGAGTTTACAGATGAAGAAACTGAGGCTCAGAGAGGCTACAAGCCCCACCCTCACACCTACCATCCTCCAAAGAAAGAAAACCATAAATAAAATGCAGATCAAAAGGCCAGGACTAGAAGCCAAGAATTCCACCTCCCAGACCAGTGCCAGCACCCTTTTACCCACAATTTGGTGACCTATTGAGGACCCAAAGGTAAGCCAGCCGGCCCAAGCCCTGGACCATCACTCTGTTTTCAAGAGTGGTTGAAAATGCAGGCAGTTTGAGTAAAGTAGAGGAAAGGGCTTTTACCTGGATCCTGGGCTATGCTGACACCCACCCTGGCTCTGAATGATGACAGGAGAGCTTAGTGAAACATTAAGGTTTACAGGACCAACAAAGCAAGAACCAGTCTTGCCAGACAGCCTCTAAAGCCAAGGTCTCCAATCAGAGGCTTCCAAAGACATTTTGTTCAGTTTGGCACTGTTGGTCTGTGCAGTGCTTAAATTTGACTTTGGTTCCCTCAATAAGAGGTTTAATAAGAATGTTAAATGAAAGTTCAGTGAGAATATAGTCATTAAGAGCATGGCCCAGTTTTGCCTCCTGACTCTGCCCGTTGTTCTGTATTACTCTGGGAAGGTTACTTAAAACTCTCTGTGCCTCCACTTTGCTCATCTGTGAAATGGAGATACACCATAGCCCACTACCTCATAGATCTACAGCAGTTTTTGAGTTAGGATATCTAAAACACCTAGAACAGTGCCTGATATGTAGTAAGTGCTATATGCATGTTTGCTATTACTATTACTATTTTTATTGTCTATAAATTGAGGAGTGTTCACATAAAATCCTTATTTTCTCTTCTTAAAATGTCAGCAGTTCTGATAGTACTGGGGCCCCATTGCCTGCTGGAACAGAATTGGCCCTCTTCAGATGGAGTGCACCGTTGCTTAGTAAACCACTTGGCAAAGTCACTACTACAGTCATTATTCCACGTCCAAGTGTACTTAAGTTAGTTTCACTCTGCTCCTTCCTGCCTGGGCCACTTCTCTACTCTGGTTGGCTTGGCTTTACTCAGCCTCTATGGAGTCCAGGTTTGGGCTGCCTCCTTGGCAACTAGAAGTGAAGCCTTCTGAGCATTTCAGCTGAAGTGAAAACGGATTGGCAAGAGCAATGACCAGAAGACCAGGACTTAAAAACCATACTTCTCCAAAAACATTTCTCCCAGTCATCTGGGAGAGGGGGAGCTCCAAAGTGGGCAAAGTACTTGCATCTGAGTTGGGCACCCTCCCAACCAAGGTACCCCTCCTTTACCCAACCAAAGGTCCCTAGTTCAATCCAACAGACTTCTTTCTTTTACCTTTTTCTCTTTCAAAATTTGCATGAAGCCTTGGGCCAGTGTAAAGGTCCAGAGGTACTGGAGAAGCAAGGTAAAGGAGACAGAGCACCTGCCTTCTAGAGACTCGCAGTATAGATTCTGAAAAAGTCTGAGTTGAAAGGACTCTGGAGAGGTAACTGAGGTGATGATGGCTTTCCCTCAGAGTTCTGTGCAGGCCTCAGGCTTTATAGATGTGCTTTAGGTGTTCTGCAAACACTGGATGTGTTGGTAGATATCAGACAGCAACCCTTTATTTCAGATCACTAATTTAATCAAAGTTGCCCTGTAATTCAGATTGGTTTACATTCTAATAAGGTAAATGAGATAAATTTGAACTCAATAAAAAAGTGGGAAAGTGGAGGAAGTGTTAATTCTTTAGTTGTGTATGACTGTTTGCGATCCCATGGACTGTAGCCTTCCAGGCTCCTTTGTCTATGGGATTCTCCAGGCAAGAATACGGGAGTAGGTAGCCATTCCCTTCTTCAGGGGATCTTCCCGACCCAGGGATCGAACTCAGGTCTCCTGCATTGCAGATTCCTTGCTGACTAAGCCACCAAGGAAGCCTATTAAACACATTTTTATTCACAAAGCGCTGCTTTGATCTGCTTTATATAGTAGGGTTCTGTGTAAGAGTTCATGAAAAGTGGGAAGGTTCAGCTGCTTTAAAAGGTTCTTGTATGACAGAAAAGGAAATAGATCTAGAGGAAAGGAAAAGACTTACCTAAGGTCACCCAGCCTGGTCCAGAAGCAGGGCCCCCTGCCAACCAGTACTGGGTGATGACTACTTTAAGTATGGAATACAAAATCCAATTTAAGAATTGAGTTGGGTTAGGAGCATCCTTCCCTGTGGGATCTTAGCATGGCTAGAACAGATCATGGCTCCAGGGTACTTTGGAGCTCAACCATTTTCTCCATCATATGACTTCCTTATGGGGTCTGAGCATTCAACAAGCCCCAAGTGTAGGCTTCTTTCTGTCAGAGGCACCACCCTCCTGCTTGCTCTGTTTTCTGGGGCATCCTGAGGTTCCTTCAAGCCAGAGCCTGGGCTTGGAAAGCCAAAGTTTATTACTTGTTCAATATAGCCTGACTCCCAAAGGCTGGATCTGAGCGCTGAGCCTCTTGCCTACCCTTCATTGGAGCTTGCAGCCCTTGCCATGTTCCTGCTCGTTCCACACCCTTCCTCCCAGGCGTTGGACCCCTTCAACGCTCACTTGCTGGCAGACGTTCCTATGGACCCTCCCCTTTAGTCACCACTCCCCCTGAAACCACTACTGCTGCCTCAGAGCTCCTGCCTTTTATCTTGCCCCAGAAGCTGAGCCCTCTGGTCCCTTAATTGTTTGGGTTGCGCTTTTCTGAACTCACTCCAATTGAGCTCTATAAATTGAAGATAATTGGACTGTCTCGTTCAGGTTATGAGTCCCTGGGGCAGTGTCTTCTGGGTCTGGTACAGCCCTGCCCAGAAAAGGTGGGAGCCAAGGGGAGGGGCACAGGGGAGACCAGCCTAGGGGTCTGGCTCAGATCCCTGGGGAGAAAGCAGAGGGTCAAGGTACAGACATTCCTCCACCTGCTAAGCTTTGCAGCCTTAATATGCCTGCCCTATTCCTCCCAGGCCAGTAACTGTGTGAAAAGCCAACCCTTCACCACCAATGATGTTGGCAGCAGTTGTGTGCTATATAAAATTGTTTTTCAAATACTGTCCAAGAAGTTCTAAAATTCTACACAAAAGATCCTCCTTGGAGGACTCCTGAGTCACCAGTGAAGAGGTAGAAGCTTATAGGAGGAAACCCAGATTGAGAAGAACCCTGGGCAACTTGCCCCTCAGTGAAAGTGCTCCGTTCCATACAATAACATCTTCCCAGGTAAGTTGATGCTGCCACCTATCTTGGAAGGTTGACTTGGCCACATCCAAGGTATCCAGGGAGATGGGATTTATTGCTGCTCTAAGAGGTGGTTACAGTAAGGATTGAGGGGCTAAAGTGATACTGTTTGGCTCTACACTCATGACTCCCTTTCTGCCCATCATCTCATGATGTCATATTGTCATGATGCTGCAGTGAGCCAGGACACATCCTAGAGCATCCCTCTGGCCATTATCCCTGGATGTGGGACATGCTCACTCCCCACCACTACCAAGATTGTGCTCCAATGGCTCATCCCCCTGCACTTCCCACTGTGTCAAAACCTTCCCATTGCTGTCCAATTCCTGAAGGTAAGAGAGCCCACATCATATCTTCAGAGCCTGGCACAAAGTAAATGTCTGTTGAATAAATGAATGTGAGTTAATGAATGCAGGATTATAGTCTGAATTCTTCCATGCTTTACACCTTGACAGAATCTATCTCTTTCCTTCTTTTGTGAGTCTAACATCATAGCATTTCCTCAGAGGAAGTGACAAGGGGACGTATATTGCCTGTCCTCTTGTCTCCAGTTGGGACTGTAACTGTATGCTCCCAAGTAGAAGGTCTTTTAGGGTTTCCACGGCTGAAAGGGAAGCAGCTGGGCTGTGGTTGAAAGAGCACTCAAGCTCGGAATCAGAAGTCCTGTTATGAGATCATTGTTCTTGCACTCACTAGCTAGAGCTAAATTGCAAGAGAAGAAATGAGGCTGGAAAGTAGGAATAGGCTTTGTGCATCACTTGAGAGAGAATTTGGACCTCCATTCATTCAACAAAACTTTACTGAAGATCTGATCACTCTGGGTGCTGGGTGAAGCAATCATTGAGGAGCAAGACAATAGACAAGAGGACAAATTAGAAGGCCATATCATTAGTTATGGCAAAATGTAAAGATGGAAAGTGATAGGAGCAGAGAGCAGTAGAAACATTGAAGAGTTATTTAGGAAGTAAAATTGATAGGATTTGAGGGAGAGAGGACAGTCTAGACAACTACACTACGCCTGGGTTTTTGTTGTGAGAGACTTAGTGGATAATAGTATCACCAATAAACCTGAGAAACGATGGGCTCTGGTTTCACAGTTTGATGGGAGAAGATGCAGGGAAGTTAAGAGCTTGTTTGGGACATGTGAAATACTAGGAGGAGGAGGAAGAGAGAGCCAATAGACAACTGGATATACAGGTTTAGAGCTCAGGCAAGAGGCTCGACTGAAATGAGAGTTTGAAAACTCTTTGGTATGAAGTTAGCTAAGGAGAAGGTCCCCTTCATGGATCACAGCCTTGTTGTGGCAAAGGGGCTTGCATAACTCAATGAAGCTATGAGCCATGCCATACAGGGCTACCCAAGATGGAAGGGTCATGGTGGAGCGTTCTGATAAAACATGGTCCACTGGAGGAGGGAATGGCAAACCACTCCAGTATTCTTGCCCCGAGAACCCCGTGGACAGTATGAAAAGACAAAAAGATATGACACCAGAAGATGAGCCCCCCAGGTCAGAAGGTGTCCAATATGCTACTGGGGAAGAGTGCAGGACAATTACTAATAGCTCCAGAAAGAAGGAAATGGTTGGGCTAAAGCAGAAATGACGTTCAACTGTGGTTGTGTCTGCTGATGAAAGTAAAGTCTGATGCTGCAAAGAACAATATTTGCATAGGAAGCTAGAATGTTAGGTCCATGAATCAAGGTAAATTCGAAGTGGCCAAGCAGGAGATGGCAAGATTGAACATCAACATCTTAGAATCAGTAAACTAAAATAGACAGGAATAGGAGAACTTAATTAAGATAACCATTACATCTACTACTGTGGACAAGAATCCCTTAGAAAAATTGAAGTAGCCCTCATATTCAACAAAGAGTCCAAATGCGGTGAAAGTGAAAGTCCCTCAGTCATGTCCAACTCTTTGCTACCCCATGGACTGACTATACATTCCATGGAATTCTCCAGGCCAGAAAACTGGAGTGGGTATCCTTTCCCTTCTCCAGGGATCTTCCCAACCCAGGGATCGAACCCAGGTCTCTCGCATTGCAGGTGGATTCTTTACCACAAAGTACTTGGATGAAACCTCATAAATGACAGAATGATCTTGGTTAATTTCCCAACCCAGGGATCGAACCCAGGTCTCCCGCATTGCAGGTGGATTCTTTACCACAAAGTACTTGGATGAAACCTCATAAATGACAGAATGATCTTGGTTAATTTCCAAGGCAAACCATTCAACATCACAGTAATCCTTGTCTATGTTCCAACCACTAATGCCAAAGAAGCTGAAGTTGAATGGTTCTATGAAGACATACAAGACCTTCTAGAACTAACAGTAAAAAAAGATGTCTTTTTCATCATGAAAGTGTTAGTTGCTCAGACATGTCCTACACTTTGCAGTCCCATGGACTGTAGCCTGTTAGGCTCCTCTGTCCATGGAATTTTCCAGTTAAGAATACTGGAGTGGGTTGCCATTTCCTTCTCTAGGGGACCTTCCCAACCCAGGTATCAAACCTACATCTCTTCTGTCTCTGGCATTGGTGGGTGGGTTCTTTACCACTAGTGCCACCTATCATAGGGGATTGGAACGCCAAAGTAAAAAGTCAAGAGATTCCTGGAGTAACAAGCAAGTTTGGCCTTGGAGTACAAAATGAAGTAGGGCAAAGGCTAACAGAGTTTTGTCAAGAAAACAGACTGGTCATAGCAAACATCCTGTTCCAACAACACAAAAGATGACTCTACACATGGACATCACCAAATGGTCAGTATCAAAATCAGATTGATTACGTTCTTTGAAGCCAAAGATGGAGAAGCTCTGTACAGTCAGCAAAACAAGACCTGGAGCTGACTGTGGCTTGTATCATGAGCTCCTTATTGCAAAATTCAGGCTTAAATTGAAGAAAGTAGGGAAACCACTAGATCATTCAGGTATGACCTAAATGACAGTGGAAGTGACAAATCGATCCAAGGGATTAGATATGGTGGACCGAGTGCCTGAAGAACTGTGCACAAAGGTTCATATTATTGTACAGGAGGCGGTGACCAAAACCATCCCAAAGAAAAGGAAGTGCAAGAAGGCAAAGTGGTTGTCTGAGGAGACTTTACAAATAGCTGAAGAAAGAAGAGAAGTGAAAAAAGGGAGAAAGGGAAAGATATACCCAACTGAATGCAGAGTTTCAGAGAATAAATAGCAAGGAGAGATAAGAAGGCATTCTTAAGTGAACAATGCAAAGAAACAGAGAAAAACAACAAAAGACTAGCAATCTCTTCAAGAAAATTGGAGATAGCAAGGGAATATTTCATGCAAGGATGGGCATGATAAAGGACAGAAACTGTAAGAACCTAATGGAAGCAAAAGAGGTTAAGAAGAGATGGCAAGAATCCACAGAAGAACTATACAAAAAAGGTCTTAATGACCCAGATAACTATGATGGTATGATCACTCTCCTAGAGTCAGACATCATGGAGTGTAAAGTCAAGTGAGCCTTAGGAAGCAGTACTATGAACAAAGCTAGTGGAGGTGATGGAATTCCAGCTGAACTATTTCAAATCCAAAAAGATGATGCTGTTAAAATGCTGTACTCAATATGTCTGCAAGTTTGGAAAACTCAGCAGTGGCCACAGGACTGGAAAATGTCAATTTTCATTTCAATCACAAAGAAGGGCAGTGCCAAGGGATGTTTAAACTACCAGACAATTGAGCTCATTTTGCATGCTAGGAAGGTTATGCTCAAAATCCTTCAAGCTAAGCTTCAGCAGTACGTGAACCAAGAACTTCCAGATGTACTAGCTGGAAAGGCAAAGGAACCAGAGATCAAATTGCCAATATTCATTGGATCACAGAGAAAGCAAGGGAATTCCAGAAAAACATCTACTTTTGCTTCATTGACTATGCTAAAGCCTTTGACTGTGTGGATCACAATAAACTGTGGAAAGTTCTTAAAGAGATAGGAATACCAGACCACCTTATCTGCCTCCTGAGAAACCTGTATGTGGGTCAAAAAGCAACAGAACCTTACATGGAACAACTGACTGGTTCAAAATTGGGAAAGGAGTACAACAAGTTTGTATATTGTCACCCTGTTTAACTTGTATGCAGAGCACATCATGGGAAATGCCAGGCTGGATGAATCACAAGCTGGAATCAAGATTTCCAGGAGAAATATCAATAATCTCAGATATGCAGATGATACCACTTTAATGGCTGAAAGTGAAGAGGAACTGAAGAGCTTCTTGATGGTGTGGCAGAGGAGAGTGAAAAAGCTAGCTTCGCTTTTTTTTTTTTTTTTTTCCAGTAAGTGGCCTGAGGTGACCTCTAAAAATGGTGCGCTATTCACTCAACCCAGAAAACCCCACAAAATCATGCAAATCAAGAAGTTCAAATCTTCGTGTTCACTTTAAGAACACTCGTGACTGCACAGACTATAAAAGGTATGCATATCTGAAAAGCCACCAAGTATCTGAAGGATGTCACTTTAATAAAGAAGCAATGTGTGCCATTCCATCATTAAAACAGTGGAGCTGGATTCTGTCATTACCAGTGGAGTTCGTAGGTGTGCACAGGCCAAACAGTGGGGCTGGATGCAGGGTCGGTGGCCCAAAATGAGTGCTGAATTTTTAACTGCATATGCTCAAAAATGCAGAGAGTAACGCTGAACTTAAGGGCTTAGATGTAGGCTCTCTGGTCATTGAGCACATCCAGGTGAACAATGCCCCCAAGATGTCGCGCAGGACTTACAGAGCTCATGGTCAGATCAACCCCTACATGAGCTCTCCCTGCCAAATTGAGATGATTCTCACTGAAAAAGAACAGATCGTTCCTAAACCAGAAGAGACGTTGCACAGAAGAAAAAGATATCCCAGAAGAAACTGAAGAAACAAAAACTTATGGCCCAGGAATAAATGCTGCAAAAAGTAGATGCAAACAAAAGTAAAAAAAAAAAAAAAAAAAAAAAAGCTAGCTTAAAACTCAACATTCAAAAAATGAAGATCATGGCATCTCACTTCATGGCAAATAGAAGAGGAAACAATGGAAACAGTGACAGACTTTATTTTCTTGGGCTCCAAAGTCACTGCAGTTGGTGACTGCAGCTATGAAATTAAAAGATGCTTGCTGCTTGGAAGAAAAGCTATGACAAACCTATACCACATATTAAAAAGCAAAGATATCACTTTGCCAACAAAGACCTGTCTAGTCAAAGCTATGGTTTTTCCAGATGTAATGTATGGATGGGACAGTTGGACCATAAAGAAGGTTGAGCATCAAAGAATTGATGCTTTCAAATTGTGGTGCTGGAGAAGACTGTTGAGAGTACAAAAGACTGCAAGGAGATCAAGCCAGTCAATCCTAAAGAAAATCAACCCTGAATATTCATTGGAAAGATTGATGCTGATTGGAGCTCCAGTAACTTTGGCCACCTGATGTGAAGAGCCAACTCATTGGAAAAGACCCTGATGCTGGGAAAGATCGAGGGCAGGAAGAGATGGAGGCAACAGAGGATGGGATGGTTGAATAGAATCACCAACTCAATGGACATGATTTTGAGCAAACTCTGGGAGATAGTGAAGGACAGGGAAGCCTGATGTGTTGCATTCCATGGGGTCACAAAGCATTGGACACAACTCAGTGACTGAACAACAACAACAAAAGCAAGAAGGTATAGAGACAAGCAATGAGGATTAAGAACAGGACTTTCAAATATGCCAACTTTAAAAATACATATGAAAGACTATGTATAGGGGGATAAGTTAGGAATTTGGGGTTAACAGATACACACTACTATATATAACATATATAAATAATAGAACCTACAGTATAACACAGGGGAACCATGTTCAATATCTTATAATAACTATAATGGAAGAGAATCCGAAAAGAATTATGTGTGTGTGCATGCTAAGTCTCTTCAGTCATGTCCGACTCTGCAACCCCATGGACTGTAGCCTGCCAGGCTCCTCTCCATGGGGATTCTCCAGGCAATAAAACTGGAATGAGATCGCCAGTCCAGGTTGGATGCATGAGACAAGTGCTCAGGGCTGGTGCACTGGGATGACCCAGAGGGATGGGATGGAGAGGGAGGCGGGAGGGGGGATCGGGATGGGGAACACATGTAAATCCATGGCTGATTCATGTCAATGTATGGCAAAAACCACTACAATATTGTAAAGTAATTAGCCTCCAACTAATAAAAATAAATGAAAAAATAAATAAATAAATAAAATATTTATTAAAAAAAAAAAAGAACTGGAATGGGAAAAAAAAGAAACTGGAATGGGTTGCCATGCCTTTCTCCAGGGGATCTTCTCGACCCAGGGATCGATCCAACATCTCTTGTCTCCTGCATTGGTTGGCGGGTTCTTTATCACTGGCATTACTACCTGGGAAGCCTGAAAACGTACACACACACACACATATATAGATATATATATGTGTGTGTGCGTATATATATATATATATATATATATATATAAACTGAATCACTTTACTGTTTACCTGAAACTAACACACACTGTAAATCAACTATACTTCAATTTAAAAAGACTATAGATAAGGCAGCAATGAAGACTGAGAAGAAACAGACCGTCAAAGAGGTAGGAGGTGAGCCATGTTAGGAGACAATCATGAGAACCAAGGTAGGTTTTCAAAAGGCAGTAGTGCTTAGCACAAATGGTGTAGAGAAGAGGTCCAATCAAAGAAAGACTGCAAATGCCCCTGAGGCTTCTGCCCTGACAATTGCCCGTACAATTAACATAGTAGCAGAAGCCTGGTAGCTGTGGTCTGAGGGGTAACTGAGAGGAGAGGAAATGGAGGCAATGAATTAGACCACTTTTTCAAGGTTAGCTGAGGCTCAACACATGAAAATCCTAGCTGAAAGAAAATAGATGCTCAAGAGAGAGTTTTTAGAAGATGAGGTGTGTGTGTGTGTGTGTGTGTGTGTGTGTGTGTGTGTGTGTGTAATCGCGGGGGAAGAAGCCAGCAGAGATTGAAGAGACAACAAAGAAGCAGGCATGATGATTGCATCCAGAACACAGAAAGAAGAATTAGCCTTTTGCAGGAAAAGAAATACTCCTCTCAGAGCAAAAGGAAAGAGTGAAGGACTACGAGATGCAAAAAAAAGCTTGTGATTCTGGAAGGGGAGCTCATACCTTATGGCCTCTATTCAAAAAAGGGGCAAATGTTTAGAATTGTGGCCAAGGGGAATGGGAGAGAGTTGAATAGAAATAAAAGGATCAACAGTGTTCAGAAAACAACTAAAGTTAGAAATCACACATTTGTAGTAGTATCCATTTGACGGGCATCCAATTCTTCTCTAGAAGTTCTGGCAGAAGAACAGAGGAGGCGGATTTTCCAGTTGAATCAGGGTTTGGGATTTGTAAGATAAGTGTTATAGATAGGTAAGAGAGCTTGGATGGTAAAGTTATACTGGTCAGAATAATTAACCACAGAATCCAGAATGTGTAGGGAAAGAAGCAAGGATGGAGGATTGCTAATAAATTAGGAGAATGATGGGGTTAAGCGTCTGAAGTTGTAATGAGATAGAAGAGGTATGCAAGTAGGGAAGTATGAGAGCTAGAAGATTGTAGTGGGACTCTTGGGATGACAGAATTCAGAAGTAATGAGATTCTAGCTGATACCAAGGTCAAGATATGACCATGAAGTTGGTTTTCTGAAGTTTAGTGGAAATGAAAGTCATTAGAATTGAGGATGTCAAGGATCTGTGAGGCCAGGACAATAGTCCTTGATCCAGCTTGTATTAGAAATCTTAATATTCATTGTAATCCTGACACACTAGAATCACCTGGGAACTTTAAAGAAATCTATGCTAACATCCGCAGACATTCAGATTCAATTGGTTTGAGTTGGTCCTAAGCATAAGTATTTTTTAAGTTTTCCAAGTGATTGCAGACTGAGAACCACTGGATGCATGCACTCATGCATGAGAATCATCTGCATGCATTTTGAAATCAGCCAGTGGACAACAGCAGTTGAAATAGGAAAGGAATATATATAAACCAGAGGGAACCAAAATCCTCTAGGAATGTGGGAGAGTAGATGACAGTGATGGTGGAAGGAGGAGGATAGAGGGTGATAATACCAGATGGAAAGAGTATTGAAGGAGGAAGTGGTTTTACAAAATAGAGGGGAGCAGTGGTCTGGGAGCAGCTGCAGGGATTTAGGTGATGCTGATCCTAATTTGAGGCAGTGCACTGGTGGGATGTGGGAGGCGGAGCTGAGTTGTAGAGAAAGTATTGTGCCCACAAAGAACCTGGTTTTTGGAGTTAGTGCAGGAGGTACAGGGTGCATGCTGAGAAGAGGTTGAGCATGTAGAGGAACTTGCTTACCTTAGAGAGGTATTTGTAGAGCACACATTGGAATCACGGCTGCCACACTGCTCAGCTCCAGAGATGCCATTCATATTGGGAATGATGGGCCGGGTAAGGAAGAAAGTTCAGAGCAGTATGGGGGTGGGAGAATAAAAGAATGTTTGCAACTAGATGAGACCTCTGTGATTCTTCTCCCTCATCTTGCTTTAAGTTTTGGTTTGTTTGTTTTTGGCTTCATGAAGAACTGATTAACAAATAGGTTTTGTATCTCACTCATTTCAAGTGGGTTTTTTCTAATGGCCTTCACTTTACATTTCTCAATGCATCTTTTTTCTTGAATTTTTCTCAGCCTTATTTGCCACTTACTCCTTACAATTTCTTGGTGTGTCCCAGCTTGAAAGAACACTATTGTGACCTGATTTCACCACATCACCTTGCATTCAAAGGTCAGAGAGGCAACCGAGTCCCCCTACAATAACAGCTGGTCTGCAGTTTCAGAGAAGCTGTTGAAGCTTTTACCACAAGGCTCCAATTGGGCATTACCTTCTGAAGACCTGATTCTTTCAGAAATAAGAGATGTGATAGATGTCTTCAAGAGAAGTGCAAAGGTACAAAAGGAGTTCCATGGTTAAAAGAAGTCACAGTTAAAAGAAGTTTAACCTTTGGGCCTCAAACACTGATGATTAGCGGACTAGAACATTCATTAGCTGAATAGATCAGAGACAGAATACTGACTCTGGTAAAGGTTAGAAAATAGATTGCAAGAGAGTAGGCATTTCCTATGTTAATTGGGCCTAGGAAAAGCTTCTGCTCTGAGTTGGCTAATCTGAACTCTATTTTCAAGGAAAAAAGCTCACGTAATAGTGCCCTTCCCCCACCCCATGCTTCGCATCCCCATCACAGCTATTTAGTGCAGAGTGAAAGCACCCGGCCTGACTCTGGGAAGAAACAGCCAAATTATATTTGGCTTGGGGCTTGGCATTTACACATGCACCCTTACCTAACTTCAACTCCCTATGGAACTTCCGAAACCAACCATACCTCACCTAGACAAGACACCAAGCCTAGGTAGTCTTTCTCAAACCTAGGGAAAGAAAAAATGGGTATGAATGGATGTTCCCAGCCTGTGATAAAAAGACTTGTAGGATGACCCCCTTCCAGTGATCCATATCCTTATATAACCTCCTCCCTTTGAGTGTAGGTAGGAGTATTAAATATGGTGTGCTATGCTACCACATTTCAAAATGGATGTTCCAGATGTAATTAAAGTCCGTAATCAGTTGACTTTGAGTTAATCAAAAGAGAGATTATTCTGAATGGCAACTGAATCAGGTGAGCCCTGAAAAGAGACAAGAAATGTTTTCAACAAACAATGCCACTGCATTTGGATATCCATAGGCAGAAAAAAAAAATTAAAGTTTGTGTAAACTTTGTACCTCATATAAAAATTAACTCAAAGTGGATCATAGATTTAAATATAAAATGTAAAACTATAAAATTTTTAGAAGAAAACATAGGAAAAAATCTTTGAGACCTAGGCATTGGTAAAGTGTTCTTAGGTTTAATATGAAAAGCCTGATCCATAAAAGAAAAAAATGAATATATTTGACATCATCAAGATTAAAAACTTTTTCTCTGTGAAAGATTTGTTACAAGAAAGAAAAGAAAGCTACAGACCGGGAAAAAATATTTGCAACCATGTATACAGTAAACAACAAGTATCATGAATGAACTCTCGAAACTCAGTGGTAAAAAACCATCTAATCCAATTAGAAAATAAGCAAAAAGTATGAAGATACACTGAAGAGAATATGGAGATAGTAAATAAGTAAATGAAAAAATGTTCAACATCATTAGTCATAACGGGATTAAAGTCACCTATCCAAAAGGCTGGAGAAGGCAATGGCAACCCACTCCAAGATTCTTGCCTGGAAAATCCCATGGATAGAGGAGCCTGGTAGGCTGCAGTCCATGGGGTCGCTAAGAGTCGGACACGACTGAGAGACTTCACTTTCACTTTTCACTTTCATGCATTGGAGAAGGAAATGGCAACCCACTCCAATATTCTTGCCTAGAGAATCCTGTGGACTGAGGAGCCTGGTGGGCTGCTGTCCATAGGGTCACACAGAGTCAGACGTGACTGAAGCGACTTAGAATGCATGCCTGCATTGGAGAAGGAAGTGGCAACCCACTCCAGTGTTCTTGCCTGGAGAATCCCAGGGACGGGGGAGCCTGGTGGGCTGCCGTTTATGGGGTCACATAGAGTCGGACACGATTGAAGTGACTTAGCAGCAGCAGCATCCAAAAGGCTAAAATAAAATTTTTTTTAAAGTGACAACACCAAATGCTGGTGAGGAGGTGAAAAACTGGATCACTCATACACTGCTGGTAGAAATGTAAGATGATATAGCCACCTTGGAAAAAGAGTATGGTAATTTCTTTAAAAACTATAAATACACTTACCAAGTAGCTCAGCAACTGTACTCTTATGTTTATCCCAGGAAAATGAAAACCTATGTTGACACAAAAATCTGCACACAGTTGTTCATATCAGCTTTATTTCTAACAACCAGAACTGTAAACACCAAGATGTCCCTCACAAGTGAGTGAGTAAACAAACTGTCTTACATCCAGACCATGGAATACTACTCAGCTATAAAAAGGGACAAACCAATTGATACCTGCAAAAGCTTAGGTGGATTCCAAGTGTATTTTGCTGAGTGAAAAAAAAAGGCAAAGGTCTCAAAAAGTCACATTCTGTATGTTATATAACATTCTCAACATGACAAAATTATAGAGTTGGGGAGCAGATTAATAGTTGCCAGGAGTTAGAGATGATGGGAGGGAAGGGGGTGGGCGTGACCATAAAGGAGTAGTAGGAGGGAGACTTTTGAAAGGATGAAATGCTTCTGAAACTTGACTGCAGTGGTGGTTACACAAATTTGTACATGCAATACAATTGCACTGAATTATATGCATACTTTGCACCAATGTCAGTTGCCTGAATTGGATATTATACTATAATTAAATAAGATGTAATCACTGAAGAACACTGGATAAGGAAACATGGGTCTTCTCTGTACTATATTTACAACTTCCTGCAATTTTATAGTTATTTCCAAATAAAAAGTTAAAAATGAGAGAGGGAGAAAGTCAGAGAGACAGAGAGGGCCAAGCAGATGCTCTTTTTTGGCCTCATAGAAGTAAAACACCATGTTATGAACTGCCTATGGAAAGGGCCATGTGGCAAGGACCCAAGAGTGACCTCTAGGAGCTGAGAGTAACCCCCAACCACCAAGCAGTAAGAAAATGGAGACTTAAGTCCTACAATCACAAGGAACTAAATTCTGCCAACAACTAGTGAGCTTGGTAGAAAACTCCAAGCTTCGGAAAAGATTGCAGTCCTGTGGACACCTTGATTTCAACCCGGTGAAACCCCAAGCAGATGACTCAGGTAAGCTTTGCCCAGACTTCTGAAGCATACAAACCATGAGATAACAAATTTGTTGTTGTTTTAAGCCACTAAATTTGTGATAATTTGTTACCCAGCAGAAGATAACTCAGGTACATCCCCAAGGGTGAGATGCCTTTGAACAACTGGGAGCTTTCCTTCTAGGGGCCACAGTTGAGACGTACACCACAGTCTGACAAAAGAAATCAGATCAGCAACATCAGTGGGGAGGGTCCAGTCTTGGAGTTGAAACAGATGCTCATGGTCTTTCCCCCAAAATATGATTTTTTAGTTTAGAGTCTTGAACTGCCTCCAAACCAACCCAGCCCTGCTGGCTGCTTGACCCCGCAGTCTGCTGTCACGTCCCAAATATGCTGTTCACAGTCACAAATGAATTGTGCATTGATGGCACCATGCATTTGCCCTGCTTCTTGCTGCAAATTTTCAGCTGGAATTAATTCCTCTTGCAGCCTTCCTGGCCCCGCCTGGGGAGGTGGCCTCACACCCAGGGCCCCAGCTGCTCGAGCAGCCCTATCTAGTTCATAGGCAGATGCATCAAGCCAGCTTCAGCTTCAGAAACTGGCTACATTCCCCTTCCTCCTAGGCCCCAGAGCCAGGGCCGGGAGGACACCCAGGCTGGCTCTCACTGAATACCAAAAAGGTCAAAGAAATAGAGTGGGATTGCACAGTGGGCTGGGAGCTTTCTTTCAATCTTGCTGCTTGCTCACTCTCTCAGTCTACTCAGGCTGCCTTAACAAAATACCACAGATTGAGTGGCTTAAACAACAGAAATTTATTTCCCTACAGTCTGGAAGCTGGGAAGTCCAAGATCAAGGTGCTGGCAGACTTGGTTCCTGGAAAGGGTTCTCTTTCTGGCTTGCAGACAGCTGCCTTTCTCACTATGGTCTCACATGGGAGAGAGAGAAAGCTCTGGGGTCACCTCCTCTTACAAGGACACCAGCCTGTGGGATTAGGGTCCCACTCTAGAGGAGCCTGCTGGCTACAGTCCATAGGGTTGCAAGGAGTCAAACACTTGCAACTAAGCATGCACGCACATACGTATGCATGCACTTATGACCTCATTTAACCTTTATTACCTCTACTCTCTATTTCCAAATATACTTGCTTTGGTGGTTAAGGCTTCAATATATGAATTTGGGGGAAACAAACATTTAGTCCTCAACAGCCACCTTCTGCTGTGCTGCCAGCATTCACAAATACTGTTCCGCTACAGGTGGGCAGGGTTGGGGAGGGGTAGAGGAAAGAGTCATCTGATCATGTCCTCAGAAGCTTGACCAACCTCACTTCCAGGATTGGAAGGTGGTATGTATTGTGGAAGGGCTTCCCAGGTGGCAATAGTGGTAAAGAACTTGCCTGCCAAGGAAGGAGATACAAGAGACTCAGGTTAGATCCCTAGGTTGGGAAGATCCCCTGGAGGAGGACATGGCGACCCACTCCAGTATTCTTGCCTGGGAAATCCCATGGACAGGAAACTGGAGGGCTACAGTCCACAGGGTTGCAAAGAGTCGGGCACAACTGAAGCAACTTAACACACATTCACAAATGTATAGTGGAAAGAGCATGGACTTTGGTGTTAGGCGTGTGTTTCCATTTACTGGTTGTGAGACTTTGGGAGAATCATTTAAACACACTCAGCCCATTTCCTCATCTGTCAAATGGGGACTATAACATATATTTCTCATGGGTGATTTGAGGGTTAAATGTAAAAGCACCCTATCAGCACATAGCACATGGTGGGTATTCAATAAATATTGGTGTCCTTCCCCACTGAATCTCTCAGCCCATTCCCCACACCACCTACCTTCACCAGGTCCAACGCATGCTCTGACTACCACACACACTGATGTGTTTGTTCTGGGTAGAAGACAGCAATACTCAGCATCCTTGAATTTAAGGCTGTGGTAGGCGGAATTTCTAAGAATGACCTCTAGGATTTCATGCCCTCATTCTCAGAACCTGTAAATGTGATAACACATTACGGCTGTGCTTGTGCTATGTTATATAGCCTAATTGACCTTAAAAAATGGGAGATGCAATGGAATAGTTTTCACCCTTAAAAAGGAAGGAAATTCTGATGAATGCTACATCATGGATAAATATTGAAGACATTATGGTACATGAATAAGCCAATCACACACAAAAAAAGTATTGTATAATTTCATTTATATGAGGTACCTAGAATAGTGAGATTCATACAGAAAGAAAGTAGAATAGTGCTTTCCAGGGGCTGGAAGAGGAAGGAATGGATTATTGTTTTATGGATATAGAGTTTCAGTTTGGGGTTTTGCAGATGAATAGTGGTGATAGGTGCACAGCAATACCAATGTATTCAGTGACACTGAATTGTACACTTAAAAATGGTTAAAATAGTATATTTTCTGTTATATATAGTTTACTATACAAGAAAGGGATTTTTCTGAATGGACCTGATCTAATTACAGGAACCCTTAAAAGTGGAGAACTTTCTCCAGTTGGTGGCAGGAGAGAAGGCAGAAGGAAAAGTCAGAGTTGATACCTTGTTGCAGGTTTGAAGATGAAGAGGGCCACAGGAGAAGAAATGCTGGTGACCTCTGTTTAAGCAGTGAGGGCCCCCAACTGACAGTCAGTCAGGAAGTGGGCCTACAACCATAAGAAAGTGGAGTCTGCCAACAACTTAAACCAACGTGGAAACAGATTCTTACTCAAGCCTCCAGATAAGAACCTAGGACAGCCAAAACCTTGATCTTGGTCTTAGAGACTCTGAGCAGAGAACCTAGTGGAACCCATCCGAACTTCTGACCTGCAGAACTGTGAGCTAGTATTGTTTTAATCTGCTTTGGGTTTTAGTCCTATGAGGATGAACCATTTCATGCCCTAGAAATTTGCTGCTATAAGCTTTACTCTTTTAGATACATATGCATGCACTTTCCCACCTATTTTTTGAGTGCCTCCTTTGTGCCAGACAGTAGGCTTTGAAGATGCAGGAACAGCACAGATGGAGCTATGAAACTTCCAGCTTTGCCCAAGGGCAGTATTCCTCACTCTGGCCAAATGGAGGCATGCTTTCTGATCTGTTATCAAAAATCCCCTTGGGCCTTCCCAGCACCTGAAGGCTAGGTGCTATTCCCTAGTGGTCGTGATGGGAGTGGCAAAAGGGGCATTGACAGAGAGGTCCAGGTTGGGCAAATCTCTCCAAGGCTCAGGGCTTGGGCACAGCAATTCTGTACCAAAGCATGTCAACATCCCTTGGGTCTGCTTCTGGGAGCTGGGCAGGGCTCTCAGTATCTTGGGACAGACTGAGGCCCAAACAAATGAAATGGAACATTCTGCCTGAATTTCTGAAAGAGTAAGCATAGGGGGAGTTCCTATGGTCCAGCGGCTAAGATTCCATGCTCCCAATGCAGGGGATGTGGGTTCGATCCCTAATCAGGGAACTAGATCCCGTGTGCCACAACTAAGAGTTCACATGTCACAAAGAAAATTGAAGACCTTGCATATTGCAAATAAGACCCAGTGCATCCAAATAAATAAATATTAAAAAATAAATAAAAAGAGTAAGTGCAGGGACGGGAGGTGAATTGAGTGTTACCTAGGGCCATTTTCAAGGTTCATTGTGTATGTGTGTGTGTGTGTGTGTGTGTGTGTGTTAGTTGCTCAGTTATTCCTGACTCTTTACGACTCTATGGATTGTAGCCTGGCAGGCTCCTCAGTCCATGGGATTCTCCAGGCAAGAATACTGGAGTGGGTTGCCATTCCCTTCTCCAGGGGATCTTCCCAACCCAGGGATCAAACCTGGGTCTCCTGCATTGCAGGCAGATTCTTTATCACCTGAGCCATCAGGGAAGCCCAGTCAAGGTTCATAGTGGTTATTTGAAAAGGAGAGCTAGAGAGAGGGCTGCATGGTGGAAGATGTGCTTGAGGGTGACTGGGAAAGTGGCTGGGAGCAGAGAAAGACTGGCCAAAGATAGCAGAAGTGCATACACAAGCCAGATGGGCAGGAGTCCAAGCCGGAGAAGAAAACAGAGTTGGAGTGGGATACCGAGAGAAGGCAGGGAGGAAGGGGCAACAGTGGAGAGAGGCCCAGGCCTGGCCAAGCTCAGGACTTCCATCAGCAACTGAGAGCCAGGGTGGGGCCTATGCTTTGGAGACCTGATTCTTCTTCCAGGCCCTCCTGGGCAAAGCTGGGGCCTAAGCTTTGGGGGAAGTGCCAGGGGTGAGGCTGGGGACAGTTCAACTCTCCAACCCCTTAGCAGCCCTTACTAACTCACTGGTAATCTGTTTATGTGTTTATTTGCAAGATTGGTTTCTGCTTCAGTGAGGGGAAGTTTGGCTCCCTGCCCTCAGTCCCCCAGTTCTGAGTTAAACTCCTCTACAGGGCAAGCTGCCTGCTCCCTACCCCACTTGGCTGACTTTCCCCTGCCCACTCTGTGCCTTTGGCCCCTGGCTGGTGGACTAAGAAATTCTGAAGGGCTGGTCCTCTGGGACAGGCCAGGATTCTGGTTCCCTACAGACCCAGACATCTGGGGTGGGGGTGGGGCGGGCCTGGGCAGAAACTCAGGCTCCATAGGAACCCTGAGAAAATCAAACTGAAATCTCGCCCAGGGAAATTTGCAGTTGTCCAGCAAGAGCTTCATTTTAATACATGCGGTAATTTTTTGTTGTTGTGTTTATTCAGACTGCAGCAGCTGCAGAAGGAGAGGTCCCCAAGGAGGGCAATGAGGTTGGAGCAGAGTGGCAGGGTGGGGAGAAGGTAAAGGCTGGGTTGCCACCAAAGGCCAGAGTTTAATATGGGGGAAAGAGAGAGGTACAGGCAGTTGGGATATAAGAGGAAATCCTTAGGGATGCAGGACTGTGTCTGGGGGGAGGGAAGAAGGGGAGGTATAGCAGCAGCCAAGGGTGGGGTGAAGGCCTGATTAGGATGGCACATGGTGTGGATGATGGAAATGGGGGAGAGTAGGGAGGGCAGGAGAGAATCACCCTTTTACTGTTGATGATGATGGTCTATTGCCATCATTATTCAGCACGTGAAATATTTTTCTACTGCAAAACTGAAGAGATAAAATTCTGGAAGGTCATTCCCAAGGATAGGAGAGGGGCACCTGAATGAATCATCAGAGAAACCCTGGGGAAGTAGGTGGAGTTTGTAACCTGAACTGGAAAAAGCCTGATGATTCATTGGGCTCGAGACCTGTCAATCGTCTCTCCTCTGCCAACAGACTGAGAACTGGAGGTGTTGCTCAGGCGAGACATAGAAACCCAGTGAGTGCTGTAATAGGGGGAGGGGAGTGAGTTTTGAAACGGGAAGAGACAGAGTGTCTGCTACTGACCTTTGAAGGGGCCTGACCTGAATCATAGAACTAGAAATGACCTTGTGATCATCTGATCTAATCTTTTAATCTTACACTTACAGAACTGGAACTCAGAAAAGCAAAGTGATTTGGCCAAGGTCACAAAGTTGCAGTAGTGAACTGGGCAGATGGACGGGCTTCAGAAAGAGGCCACATAGGTCACTAGAGAAAATGGCCCCAGATGTTAGCCTAGATAAGGTCTGCAAATACTCGATGCCATTTAACCACTGCAAATACAGCTGGCCCTCCATATTGGCAGATTCTGTATCTGAGACTTCAACCAGCCACAGATTGAAAATTTATATTTTCAAATTTGTTGTTGCTGTTGTTGTTGTTCAGTCGCTCAGTCATGTCCAACTCTTTGTGATCCCATGGACTGCAGCACACCAGGCTTCCCTGTCCTTCACCATCTCCTGGAGCTTGGACTCATCTCCATTGAGTCGGTGATGCCATCCAACCATCTCGTCCTCAAAAATCAAAACTTGAATTTGCCCTGCTCTGGCAAATATTTTCATAGCATTTACATTGTATTTACAACTATTTTCATAGAATTTATATTGTATTAGATACTATAAGTAATCTAGAGATGATTTAAAGTATAAAGCATGATGTGCATAGATTATATGCAAATACTACGCCATTTTGTATAAGTGCCTTAAGCATCCATGGATTTTGGTATTCATGGCAGTCCTGGATACAGAGGGATGATTGTATGTAGTACCTTATATCCATTTCTCATGGGTACAGAGGGATGACTCTATGTAGTGCCTTATATCCATTCCTGTTCCCATGGTGGACATTGTTAATTGTTCACTGTACCCCAACTTCAGTGCTGACTCAACCTGAAAGTCCTTCTTAAACTGAGCACTCTAGGCAACATTGAAACAGAAATGAAAGCAATTTGTAATTTCAGACTTAGAATAACAGCTGTGTGTCGCAAAAGGATAGAAGTAGTTCTAATGTCTAATCGATCAGATGTCTTTATCTAAGGCTCTTTGTGTGCATGCATGCTAACTCCCTTCAATCATGTCCGATGCTTTGCAACCATATGGACTGTAGCCCACCAGGTTCCTCTGTCCATGGGATTCTCCAGGCAGGAATACTGGAGTGGGCTGTCATGCCCTCCTGCAGGGAATCTTCCCAATCCAGGGAATGAACCTGCATCTCTAATGTCTCCTGCATTGGCAGGCAGGTTCTTTACCATTAGCTCCACCTGGGAAGCCCAGGCTGCAAGCAAAAGAAAGAAGAGTTGCCCTCAGGAAGGGAAGAAACCAGGACATCTCTGTCAACCTAAAGAGTAGAAGCTTGTGACCCTTCCTCACAAAAGCACTATGAGTCATGAGACTCAGCTCCAATGACTGATGCCCAAGCTTTGTTGCTTTGTGTCTCCCATTATCAAACTCCCCAGACAGAGAAGTTGATTGGACCAACCTGGAACAAATTTTTTAAACCCTGGAACAGTAAGTGATTGGAGGGAAGACAGAGTCATATAGCTCAGGGCAGACTTTGCCATTAGGCCTGTGAATTGGGGCATGCCTAGAGTTGCTTTCAGGAGAAGGCAATGGCAACCCACTCCAGTACTCTGGCCTGGAAAATCCCATGGATGGAGGAGCCTAGTAGGCTGCAGTCCATGGGGTCGCTAAAAGTCAGACACGACTGCGCGAATTCACTTTCACTTTTCACTTTCACGCATTGGAGAAGGAAATGGCAACCCACTCCAGTGTTCTTGCCTGGAGAATCCCGGGGACGGGGGAGCCTGGTGGGCTGCCGTCTATGGGGTCCATGGAGTCAGACATGACTGAAGCGACTTAGCAGCAAAAGCAGCAGAGTTGCTTTCAGCTACAATTAATAGAAAACACATCAAAAGTGACTTACATAATGAGGAAAATTCATTGTCTAACCAATACCATGTTTAGGAATATGGAGTTCTGGGATTGGTTAATTCACCATCAGTTCAGTTCAGTTCAGCTCAGTCGCTCAGTCGTGTCCGACTCTTTGTGACCCCATGAATCACAGCACGCCAGGCCTCCCTGTCCATCACCAACTCCCGGAGTTTACTCAGATTCATGTCCATCGAGTCGGTGATGCCATCCAGCCATCTCATCCTCTGTCGTCCCCTTCTCCTCCTGCCCCCAGTCCCTCCCAGCATCAGGGTCTTTTCAAATGAGTCAGCTCTTCGCATCAGGTGGACAAATTATTGGAGTTTCAGCTTCAGCATCAGACCTTCCAATGAACACCCAGGACCGATCTCGTTTAGGATGGACTGGTTGGATCTCCTTGCAGTCCAAGGGACTCTCAAGAGTCTTCTCCAACACCACAGTTCAAAAGCATCAATTTTTTAGCACTCAGCTTTCTTCACAGTCCAACTCTCACTTCCATACATGACCACTGGAAAACCATAGCCTTGACTAGACAGACCCTTGTTGGCAAAGGAATGTCTCTGCTTTTTAATATGCTATCTAGTTTGGTCAGAACTTTCCTTCCAAGGAGTAAGCGTCTTTTAATTTCATGACTGCAATCACCATCTGCAGTGATTTTGGAACCCAAAAAAATAAATTCTGACACTGTTTCCACTGTTTCCCATCTATTTCCCATGAAGTGATGGGACCAGATGCCATGATCTTAGTTTTCTGAATGTTGAGTTTTGAGCCAACTTTTTCACTCTCCTCTTTCACTTTCATCAAGAAGCTTTTTAGTTCTTTTTCACTTTCTGCCATAAGGGTGGTGTCATCTGCATATCTGAGGTTATTGATATTTCTCCTGGCAATCTTGATTCCAGCTTGTGCTTCTTCCAGCCCAGCGTTTCTCATGATGTACTCTGCATATAAGTTAAATAAGCAGGGTGACAATATACAGCCTTGATGTACTCCTTTTCCTGTTTGGAACCAGTCTGTTGTTCCATATCCAGCTGTAACTGTTGCTTCCTGACCTGCATACAGGTTTCTCAAGAGGCAGGTCAGGTGGTCTGGTATTCCCATCTCTTTCAGAATTTTCCACAGTTTATTTTGATCCACACAGTCAAAGGCTTTGGCATAGTCAATAAAGCAGAAATAGATGTTTTTCTGGAACTCTCTTGCTTTTTCGATGATCCAGCAGATGTTGGCAATTTGATCTCTGGTCCCTCTGCCTTTTCTAAAACCAGCTTGAACATCTGGAAGTTCACGGCTCACGTATTGCTGAAGCCTGGCTTGGAGAATTTTGAGCCTTACTTTACTAGCGTGTGAGATGAGTGCAATTGTGCAGTAGTTTGAGCATTCTTTGGCATTGCCTTTCTTAGGGATTGGAATGAAAACTGACCTTTTCCAGTCCTGTGGCCACCGCTGAGTTTTCCAAATTTGCTGGCATATTGAGTGCAGCACTTTCACAACATCATCTTTCAGGATTTGAAATAGCTCAACTGGAATTCCATTACCTCTACTAGCTTTGTTCATAGTGATGCTTTCTAAGGCCCCCTTGACTTCACATTCCAGGATGTCTGGCTCTATGTGAGTGATCACACCATTGTTACTATCTGGGTCATGAAGATCTTTCTTGTACAGTTCTTCTGTGTATTCTTGCTACCTCTTCTTAATATCTTCTCCTTCTGTTAGGTCCATACCATTTCTGTCCTTTATCGAACCCATCTTTGCATGAAATGTTCCCTTGGTATCTCTAATTTTCTTGAAGAGATCTCTAGTCTTTCCCATTCTGTTGTTTTCCTCTATTTCTTTGCGTTGATCACTGAGGAAGACTTTCTTATCTCTCCTTGCTATTCTTTGGAAGTCCTGTGTAAGTTCTGTGGCTCTATGCTGGAGTTAATGGTGACCTCCTCCAAGAGGGCTTATGCCATACCCAGGTCTGCTGTACCCGGAGCCCCTGCTCCTGTGGCAGGCCACTGCTAACCTGTACCTCTGGAGGAGACACTCAAACACTCAAAGCAGGTCTAGTTCAGTCTCTGTGGGTCTCCTGGTGCGCACAAGGTTTTGTTTGAGCTCTCTGAGCATCTCTGGTGGGTATGGAGTTTGATTCTAAACATTATTTTGCCCCTCCTACCATCTTGCTGGGGTTTCTCCTTTGCCCTTGGATGTGGGGTATCTTTTTTTGGTGGGATTCAACTTTCTCCTGTCGATGGTTGTTCAGCAGCGAGTTGTAATTTTGAAGTTCTCACAGGTAAAATGAGTGCGTGTCCTTCTACTCCACCATCTTGTAGGCAGAGACATGCTTCAGGAAAACCAAAAGGGACCAAGGGAAACAGGTTGAGGTGAAGGTAGGCTTTTCAGAGATCAGAGCCATAGAGATCTCTAAGAAGAGCTACAGAAACCCCTTCAAGGCCTCCTGAGGTGCTAGATGGGGCTTTTGAGGGCTAGATAAGTGTTTTCCTTATGCAGGAGACCAGGACCCAGGATAGTTCTCTCAGGGGTCAGCAGAATGACTCAGGACAAATATAATGTTTCCTAGGACCAAGAAGTCATCTGGAAATGTTCCCCATCTCACCCCCTGTCCAAAGCTAAATTAACAAAGCAGTTTCTGGAAAAGACAGAGAATCCCATCAGCCCTAATGGTGGCACTAACCCAAACTTTCCAGGCAATGAGTCTGAGTAGCATGGTTGAGACACGATTGAGGCCAAGACTAGGAATAGGAATTGAGTGCCCTATATACTGTGCCAGCCAAGCCCATCAGTGGAGAGAACTGAGCTCCATTAGGAAAAGGAATCAGTCTTCTGTAAACTCATTTATTTCTAAGGTTCTGTAATTTTAAAAAAATTTCTTGTGTTGCCCTCAACTTCTGAGGAAAATTTCTTTTGCAAACTCCCATCCTGTCTCAGATCAGTTCAAATGAAATGGCATTTGGCCACAGATGGGTCAAGACAGCTAGGAAGATGATCAAGCTCCCAAGCAGGAGGAATGGAGGTGGCTGTAATGGGCGACTTGAGGTCTTGGGATGAGAAGATGGAGCCAAGGTAGATCAAGAGATGTCATTTCCTTTTTTTTTTTTTTTTTTAGGAGATGTCATTTCTATGAGACAAAAGTCCTTTCCAGACATATCCCTCATAGAGAGGGAATGTACATGACTGTGGTCTGTGTATAGGACACTATTTGAACACTTTGGACCTGAAGGCAAGAGGAGCTGATGAGGATTTAGGTTGGGGTCCTTTTGAGGAAAGACTATACCCAAGGGAGTTTCCACTCTTTACTCTTTCTCACTTTTGCCTCTGCCTTGAATATATATGTGAATGTGAAAGTGAAAGTTGCTCAGTTGTGTCTGACTCTTTGTGACCCCATGGACTACACAGTCCATGGAATTCTCCAGGCCAGAATACTGGAGTGGGTAGCCTTTTCCTTCAAGAGGGGATCTTTCCAACCCAGGGATAGAACCCAGGTCTCCCAGATTACAGGCAGATTCTTCACCAGCTGAGCCACAAGGAAAGTCCAAGAATACTGGAATGGGTAGTATATCCCTTCTCCAGTGGATCTTCCCAACCCAGGAATCGAACCAGGGTCTCCCTCATTGCAGGCAGATTCTTTACCAACTGAGCTATCAGGGAAGCCCATATGTGAATATGCACATTACCAAATCTCAAAGAGCCCCAGTATTTCTCATTTTTAAGGTAGAAATACCAAGTAGGGATGCTGAGAGGATTAAATGAAATAATTTGTCAAATGTTTAACATTCATAGTCCAGAGCAAGTGGTCAAAGAGTCAATAAAATCAATAAAACATATTTCCTTTTTTTTTTTAACTTACTTCAGTGTGTGTGTGTATATATGTTTGTGCCAGACACTGGATACTCTGCTAGGGGTTGAGTATTCAAAGATTAAATTATACAGTCCTCCTGCCCTTGAATATCTTGCAGTCTATAAGAGAGTTAAAGAAACATCATTTACAATGAAGTCTCTAGTAAGGGTATATATGCATAGCTTGAGGAGTAATATGGAGAAAGTGAATCCAAGGTCTACTTGAGGAATTCTGGGATGACTTTACAGAGGAAGTAGCATTTAATCTAGGCTCCAAAGGATAAAGAATTTGTTTGGTGGGCAAGCATGGAGACAATCTTCAAGATAGAGGAAACAGTACTTTTAAAGCACAGAGGTCTGGGAGGGCATAGTTAACTCAGTGTTGAGGGCATAGTTAACTCAGAGGGCATAGTTAACTCAGTGGAACTTTACCTGTTACTGTAATAGGTACATTTAATCTTATAGTCTGGGGTATGTCACTGAATGATTTTGAGCAGGAAAATGGCTTATAACATTAGCAGTGATATTGTAGGATGATTTGGGGGTGGGGGTAGTGAAATTAGAGGTTAGACAAAAGAGTACTATGTGGGGCAAGGTTGGACCTTAACTGGAGCGTTGGCAAATGGAGATGAAGAGGAGGAAGTGGATTGGACAGTTATTGAGAAATCAGAACCTTTAGAACTTAGTGATGAATCAGTTGTGGAGAATGAGGGAGGAGAGGCATCTAATATATGTCTGGTGTTTGGGTAGCTGGGTAAAATGATGGAAACATGCACTGGGATAGGCAACATGAAAGGAAGATGGATCACAGTGTGGGGCAGGGAGGAGATGACGAGCTCCATTTTGGAATGTCAGGTTGAAGAGCCTAGGGGATGTTCAAGTAGAGACATTCACAGTCAACACAGGAGGGAAATATGAGCTAGAAATGGAAATTTAGAAAATACCAGCAGCAGTTAAGAGAAGAAGAGGAACAGTGACATTAAAAGGTAGACAGAAATCCTTTGGAAGACAGTCTGGTAGTTCCTCAAAAGGTTAAAAATGGAGTTACCATTTGACCCAGCAATTCTGCCCCTAGCTGTATACTCAAGAGAAATGAAAACATATGTCCACACAAAAACTTGTGCATAAGTGTTCCTAGCAGCGCTATTCACAACAGTCAAAAGTTCTGAAACATCCATCAATGGATAAATGGATAAACCAATTGTGGCATATGCACACAATGGAATATTGTTCACTCATAAAAAGGAATGAAGCATTCACACATACTTTGACAGTGATGCCAAAGGAAAGAAGCCAGACACAAAAAAACCACATATTGTTTTTTATATAATTCCATTTTAATGAAATGTCTGGAATAGGCAAATCCCGAGAGACAAAATAGACTAGGGATTTCCTAGGGCTGGTGAGGATTGAGAAATTGGAGGTGGTGGCTAAGGGGTATTGGGTTTCTTTTGAGGATAATGAAAGTGTTCTGAAATTAGATAGTAGAGAAGGTTACACAACTTGGTGTTTACACTAAAATCCACTGAATTGGACTTACCTGATGGTACAGTGGATAAGAATCTTCCTGCCAATGCAGGGGACACAGGTTGGATTTCTGGTCCAGGAAGACTCCACATCCTTGGAACAACTAAGCCTATGCACTACAACAACTCAGTCCACACCCTGGAGCCCACATGCTGCAACTACTGAAGCCCATTGTGTGCCTAGAGTGTGTGCTCCACAACAAGAAAAGCCACCACGATGAGAAGACTGTGCACCACAATAAGGAGTAACCCCTGCTTGCCGCAATTAGACAAGCCCTCACGAAGCAACAAAGACCCAGAGCAATCAAAAATTAAATAATTAATGAATTAAATAAAATAAATATTCTAAAAAACCCCACAGAATTGCATACTTTAAATGGGTGAGTTGTTGTTGTTTAGTCACTTAGTCGTGTCTGACTCTTTGCAACCCCATGGACGCCAGGCCTCCCTGTTCTTCACCATCTCCCAGAGCTTGCTCAAACTCATGTCCATTGAGTTGGTGATGCCATCCAACCATCTCATCCTCTGTTGTCCCCTTCTCTTGCCTTCAATCTTTCCCAGCACCAAGGCTTTTTCTATTGAGTCAGTTCTTTGCATCAGGTGGCCAAAGTATTGGAGCATCAGTCCTTCCAATGAATATTCAGGATTGATTTCTTTAGGATTGACTGGTTTGATCTCTTTGCTGTCAAAGAAACTCTCAAGTCTTCTCCAGCACCACCATTCGAAAGCATCAATTCTTCAGTGCTCAGCCTTCTTTATGGCCAAACTCACACATCCATACATGACTACTGAAAAAACCATAGCATTAACTATACAGACTTTTGTTGGCAAAGCAATGTCTGCTTTTTAATACGCTGTCTAGGTTTGTCATGAGTTAAGCAGGTTCCAGGAGTTGGTGATGGACAAGGAAGCCTCGAGTGCTGCAGTTCACAGGGTTGCAAAGACTCGGACACAAATGAGTGACTGAGCTGAGCTTTGTCATAGCTTTTCTTCCAAGAAGCAAGCATCTTTTAATTTCATGGCTGCAGTCACCATCTGCAGTGATTTTGGAGCCCAAGAAAATAAAGTCTGTCACTGTTTCCATTGTTTCCCCATGTATTTGCCATGAAGTGATGGAACCAGATGCCATGATCTTAGTTTTCTGAATGCTGAGTGTTAAGCCAGCTTCACTCTCCTCTTTTACTTTCATCAAGAGGCTCTTTAGTTCCTCTTTGCTTTCTGCCATAAGGCTGGTGTCAGGTGCCATCTGTGTATCTGAGGTTATTGATATTTCTCCCTGCCATCTTGATTCCAGCTTGTGCTTCATCCAGCCCTGCATTTTGCATGATATACTCTGCATAGAAGTTAAATTAGCAGGGTGATAATATACAGCCTTGATGTACTCCTTTCCAAATTTGGAACCTGCTCATTTTTCCATGTCTAGTTCTAACTGTTGCTTCTTGACCTGCATACAGGTTTCTCAGGAGGCAGGTAAGGTTGTCTGGTATTCCCATCTCTTTAAGAATTTTCCACAGTTTGTTGTGATCCACACAGTCAAAGGCTTTAGCGTAGTCAATGAAGCAGAAGTATGGTGTGTGAATTGTATCTTAATAAAACTGTTATTAAAAAAATTTAATATGGGCAGAGAAAGAAAAACTGTCAGAGAAAATGATAAGGGGGAAAACCCAGAGGTAGGGTAATGCAGAGCAAGCACTGGGGCAGATACACAGAAAATAAGAGCAGATCAAGAGAGTTTTCTACAACAAGGGTTAAATGCCATGGACAAGCCATGTATGATTACGGCTGCCTTTCTTCTTCTCTTCCCTCTTTTTCCTCCTGTCTGGATAAGGAGACATCTCCACTCCTGATCCCTAGAAGGCAGGAGAGTCTAGACCTTCTCATACTCAGGCCCTAGAACTTGTTCTCATGCAAAGTAATGGCAGTGTATGAACAAACCAAAAGCTTGTTTACACAAAGGCAGGGACCACATTAGGGGAAAGGATAAGATTATTACCAATGAGAAATCTTAAGATAATCAGCCAGTCTCTTCCAGATGACCAGTTTTTTTCCTAGAAGAAATATGAATTTTTTCAGTAGCTGGTACAAAGACAAATGCCAGTGGGGCATGGTACAATGAAGTAGAATGACACTTAAATACCCTTCATTTTGGCAAAGTCATCATCAAAAAGCACTGAGTAAGTCATTTCATATGCAAGACCCTACATAAAGTATTTTGACCAACTGGTTCCTTTGTCTTCAATACTTCCTTGAATGGAGCTTATAATCCAAATCCATGAAGGCCATGTGTACACTGGACCATGAGTTCTACCTGTGAGAAGATCACTAGTCATTTGTTTCTCTACATCCAGCATCCCACAGGAGACATGATACAATAGAGATGTTCAGTAAGGATTCCTTAACTGACCAATTGACTGACTGTCTAAATGAATGAAGCAAGTGGACACACATTAACAAAAGAGCAACATGTGTAAAGGCTAGATGACAGGAGAAATTAAATTCCTATAGTAGAGGGGCATGCAAGTGAGGGAAGATATGGAAAGTTCCAGGTTTAGTTGAAGGGAGTCTAGTTTGCCTTGCCAGTTCAGACCAGGCAGAAAAAGTTCCTGAGTGGAGCTGACCTAATCTGAGGCAGTATGGAGTGATGACCTGTGGAAAAGCAGAAAGGCAAGCCCATTCCACAGGCATACCAATCCAGGCAGCCAACACACACAACAGAACAGCAAACCCAGTTTGGCCTGAGGGCCATATTTGGCAACCTTTGGGAAGCCTTCTTAAGAGGAGGTGGCAGTCAGAGATGTTTGGGTGAAAGGAGATAGAAAGCTTGTGTGTTATGGGGAGTCTGTATTCCAAGCCCAAGTTGGGACAGATTGCTCTGAGGAAAGGAACTTTGAGTTAGGGACACAGACAGGCCAGCCAAGGAAGAAAGAAGAGATTGGAGAAATGAGGTTAGCTGGAGCTGCCAGGAAGGAGACAAAGTCCCGGTAAGTGAACAATGGAGAAGTCACCCCAGGAAAAAGAGATAGAATTTGGACTGGACTCATAACACTTTTGGGGTTTCCCAGGTGGCTCAGCAGTAAAGAATCCACCTGCAATGCAAAAGACGATGATTTGATCCCTGGATCAGGAAGATCCCCTGAAGGAGGGCATGGCAACCCACTCCAGTATTCTTGTCTGGAAAATTCCATGGACAGAGGAGCCTGGCGGGCTACAGTCCGTAGGGTCACAGAGTCATACACAACTGAATCGACTGAACACAGCACACACACATAGCACTTAGAGCATAATATCACGAATATTTGCGGAGATGCTTGTCTTACCACCAGACTGAGCACAGGACCCTCATCTGATTGTTCTGAGCATGTGCCCCAATACCTGACAATGCCTGCAGACTGAATGAATGGTTGGAGAAGAAGTAGTATATTTAATGTGGTAGAGAGTTTAGGAAACCATCTAAAAGAAGAAATAGCTCTGTGTAGAGATGTTTATTGCAGCATCATCTGTAGTGGTGAAAAATTGGAAATACTTAAGTAAATGTTGGTGCATCCACTCAATGGAATATTATGTGGCCATTAAAATGATAATTATAAAGACACTGTAGCAGCACAGCAAATGATTATGATATAATCCTAAGTGACATAAGCAGAATGTGAAATTGCATCTATGCCATGACTACATGTAAGAATGATGTATGCATAGGCCCAAGCCCTGGAAAGGGGAGCATAAAAATGAAAATAGATGACTCATGGGGTGGCAGGATGATGAGTGAATTATTTTTCTTTTCTTTTGATTTGTGTTGATGTCATTTATGACTTTACAAAGAAAAAATAAAGTTGATAGATGGCAGGCAACCTGAACCATGACCTAGAAAACTGGATAGAAGGGCTGGTGCCAGAGATGGGAATCCCCACAAAATGATGTTGCCACAGTGAAAGAAGGTTGAGGCTGGAGCTGAGGCTGCTGGCATAGAAAGGAAGAAATGAGTTAGGGAGATATATGCAAATCTATGACCTCAGCAGGTTGTATCTGCACTGAAATGAAGACAGTAGGGAATTCGAAACAAGAAGACCAAAGTTCTGCTCCTTACTAACTGTGTGATCTTTTGGGCACATTTATGAACCTCTCTAAGCCTCAGTTTGATCATCTGTAAAATGGAGCTAGAAATCATTAATTCACAGGGTTGTTTTGAGAATTAAGTGGAACAGAATGCAGACAAAAGCCGTTTGTAAATGACAAAGCCTATACAGCTATAAACAGTTATAGTTACCATTGTTATAATCATTATAGTTATTATGTCTCCCAATTTGGCTTGAAATTCCATCTATAAGAGATTTATTTCAATAACAAGCACATACTTCTGTAGTAATTTGAAGGAGGAGCTACCAGTCAAACAAGAGTCAGTAGAGTCTAGTTCAGTGGTTTTCAACTCTGGCTGCTATTAGAATCATGTGGGGTGATTTCATTAATTGATGCCCAGGCCCCAGCCCTAAGTAATTAAGGCAGAATCTCTTGAGGTGGAACCCAGGCAGGGGTATTTATTAAAGCTCCCAGTCTGGGACTTCCTTGGTGGTCTCGTGGTTAGAGCTCCACGCTTCCACTGCAGAGGGCATGGGTTTGATCCCTGGCTGGAGAACTATGATCCTGCATACTGTGCAGTGCAGCCAAAAAGAAAAGCAGGGGCTCCCAATCTGCAGCTGGGATTAAGACCCACTGGTAAATGGGACCTGAAGCTGGGCAGCCACAACTTCAAATTCCAGGTTAAATTTTGTCTCCCCACACAGACATAAAGAACAGACATGTGGTTGCCAAGGGGGGAAGGCTTTAGGGGGAAGGGATGGAGTGGGAATTTAGGGTTAGCAGATGCAATCTGGTATATATAGAATGGATAAATAACAAAAGTCCTACTATATAGCACAGGGAACTATATTCAATATCATGTGATAAATCATAATGAAAAGAATATAAAAAATGTATATATAACTGAATCATTTTGCTGTACAGCAGAAATCATAACATTGTATATTAACTATACTTCAATTTAAAAAAATTTGTCTCCACTTAGTGTGTGATCTCTCTAAGCCTCACTTCACTTATTTTGAAATAGAACCAGCAATGGTACATACTTCATAGGGTAGTGCTGAGGAATTAAAGAAATTAATACATATGAACAACTTTAGTATATTGCCTGTCCCACAGTAAGCATTATGTGGTGTTCACTAGTTATTTGTAGGCTCTGCTCAGAGAAGGCAATGGCAATCCACTCCAGTACTCTTGCCTGGAAAATCCCATGGACGGAGCAGCCTGGTAGGCTGCAGTCCATGGGGTCACTAAGAGTCGGACACGATTGAGCGACTTCACTTTCACTTTTCACTTTCATGCACTGGAGAAGGAAATGGCAACCCACTCCAGTGTTCTTGCCTGGAGAATCCCAGGGATGGGGGAGCCTGGTGGGCTGCCATCTATGGGGTCGCACAGAGTCGGACACGACTGAAGTGACTTAGCAGCAGCAGCAGTAGGCTCTGCTTCAATCTCACCCTGAGGGACCAGTCTTGACCTTAGCAGAGGGAAGAGAAGGTGCAGCATGGAGTCTGCTTTATCACCAGTTTTGTTCCCACTTTCTAACTCCAAGCCCCCAGTGGCTGGTATTCTTGCTCACAAGTTCTAATACCTTAAGCTTGAATCCCTGACACATGACTTTTTTTTTTTTACATGACTTTTATAGCTGACTCTATTTATTTATTTATTTATTTTATAGCTGACCCTCTTTAATGAAAATTGGCTTCCCCTGGAGATCTCATATGTCCATTTATCTCTTTAACTTCTAGGCCTACCATGTGCTATGGACAAGTCTTGGGTGTTGTTTGAATAAGCCTGTCACTTAGGCCAGATTCTACCTTCCCACTTTCACCTAAGCCTTGGTCCCAACCAGCCCAAATATTGCTTCTGAAGCATTCCTGAAAAGAAAACCCATCTCTGGAACAAAGTACAGAGATAAGTCACCCCTGATTTCTTATCTAATGGGGAGATGAGAAGGTAGTAGAAAGAGGCTGGGCATCTCTCTTGAGTGTGCACAATCTACAATGGTGAGAGGCATCTGCAATATCTAAAAATGTCTGAACATTTTGGTACTTTGTATAAGTTTCCTATCGCTACTGTAACAAATCGCCACAAACTTAGTGGCTTAAAACAACACGTTTAACTTTTTACAGTTCTGTAGGTCAGAAGTCCAAAATCAATCTCCCTGGGCTGAAATCAAGGTGTCAGTAGGGCCACGCTCCTTTTAGAGAATCTAGGGGGAGAATCCAGTCCTTTTCTCTTTCAGTTTCTGGAATGCCTCTGCCAGCATTCCTTGGATTGTAGCTGTATCACTCCAATCTCTGCTTCCTTGGTCATATTGCTTTGTCAATGTTCTCTCTGACTCCCTCTTATAAGGACACATGTGATGGCATTTAGGGTCCACCCAGACAACCCAGGATAATCTCCCCACCTCAAAATCCTTATATTAATCACAGCTGCAATGGCCTTTCCTACCATATAAGGTAGTATTCACAGGTTCAGGGGATTTCAATGTGGATATTTTTTAGGGGCCACTTTTCAGCCTACTACACACTCTCAGGTGTTTCTCCTTTAATTCCCCTCAAGCCCTCTGCCTGGTTCCCTCCTGCCTGAGAAATGAGACCTGTTCAAGCTTCACAGATTTTGTTTGTGTCTTTTCTGTTTGTGTTTATGGTCTGTTTTCTGTCTGTTATTCATTTGAATGGCCATTGTAGAGCCTTGAGCACCCAGTGACCTGGGCATTTTAGTATTCCTATGCGATCTTCCCTTCCTTTGTATGGATCTGGGCCTCACAGGAGCAGGCTTTCAAGGAGCTGACTAGTTTGTTTCTCTGGAGAGATTGGATAATTGCTGGTCTGGATCTTCCTGCTCTTGCCTGAGTCCCCTGCTCTATCTTTTAGATTCAGCCCCTTCCGTGTTAGTACCTGTTTCCTGTACCAGTACCTTCCTGTTAGTACCTATTTCCTAGATGTAGTCCAGTACCTCACTCTGTGCCATGATATAATATTATTGATATTATATTAATAAAAGTAGGGGAGAGAGAAAAGTGTGATTCTAACACAGCTTTCTGAATGTGATACTAGAAATCCTAAGGTGTTAAGACCCCACTGAGAAGGGCCCCTGACACAGATAGGAGTTGTGTGCAAAGGGTCAGGAACCCTGAACTGCCTCTAACAGAAAGGTTATCTTACTTGCCCTAAATCTCCCTGCCCTAAGATGCTCTAGGGTGTAGTTGAGTATGGCAGGTATGGCAGTTCATGCACTTGAAGTGGAGTCCTGGCTTTCTCATTGATAGCTACATGGCTCTGCCAGGTTACTCTTACTCTTCTGAACCTCAGTTTCTTCTTGTGCTAAAATTAAGAAGGAATTTATGTTAACAATAGAACTCATATTAAAAACAGTTATATTAAGAACTCATATCATAATGCTAATAACTCATATAATCATAATATCATCATAACTCATATCATAATAGCTATATTAACTAGTTGTGAGGATTTGGTGAATAGGGTATGTGAAGGGCTTTATAAAATATAAAGCACCATAACCTGTTCTAGTGGTTATTCTTAGCTCACCACTCACTCAGTCTTTTCCTTCCTTGCCTGCTCTCCAGCTTTTTGCAGGCTATTTCATGCTAACCTTCTGTTTTAGCTAATTCCGTCCTGCTTCTTTCATTGTTGCCTGACTCATTCCTTGGTCTACACACAGCAGGGAACAATTTGTTTCTCACCTATTGTTCTGCTTCCAGTCAATCTCTTGCCAGTCATACATTAACATTTACAAACAAGCCCATTTATAGAGAAGCACTACTTCAATGGGGTTTATTTATCAGCCTTCCAAATTTCTGTCCAGTCTAGAGGAGATTTCTCTACTGGGTTCCAAGCACTCATGCGGTCAACCAATATTTACTGAGCACCTACTCTGGAATGGGCTTCCCTGGTGGCTCAGATGGTAAAGTGTCTGCCTACAGTGCAGGAGACCTGGGTTCGATCCCTGGGTCTGGAAGATCCTCTGGAGAAGGAAATGGCAACCCACTCCAGTACTCTTGCCTGGAAAATCCCATGGATGCATGGGGAAGCATGGTAGGCTACAGTCCATGGGGTCGCAAAGAGTCGGACAGACTGAGCGACTTCACTTTCACTTTCACTTTCACTTTACTCTGGAATAGGTACTGTGTTAAGCACTAGGTATATAAGTGAAAACAAGACAGTCCTGTTCTCTGGCCTCAAGGGAGCTCACAGGCTGGTGGAGGGGCTCAGACAAGCAAACAAGTGATTCAAGTTTAGTGTGAAGTTACCATTAAAAAAAAGAAAGCACAAAGTTTTGGAGGAGCAGATGAAGGGGCAGCAGACTCAGTGGCTAGCTGTCATCCAGAGAGCCTCCCAGTTTGGGACTAGTAGATCCAAATTATTATATATAGGATGGATAAACAACAAGGTCCTACTGTGTAGCACAGGGAACTATATTCAATATCCCATGATAAACCATCATGGAAAAAAACATGAAAAAGAATATATATGTATAACTGAATCACTTTTCTGTACACCAGAAACCAACACAATATTGTTAGTCAACTACACTTCAATAAAAAAGAGAGGCCTTCCAGACGGAATGATACTCCAGAGGGGGTGATATCGAAGATGAGGCCTAAAGGATAAGTAGAAATTCAGTGAGGCAGAGAAGGAATTTTCCAAGCAGAGGAAATGGTATCCATTACAGATGGATTGAAAGAACTTTAGTGTGGCAGGAGCATACAGTGTAAGGAGGGGCCTGATGGGTGGTGAGCATGGAGGAGGAAGCAGGAGAGAGAGGCGGCAGCCTGATCGCATTGATCTATTTTCAAAGACATGTTTTGACTTTCAGTTAGTTCAGTCACTCAGTCGTGTCCAACTCGTTGCAACCCCATGGACTGCAGTGCGACAGGCCTCCCTGTCCATCACCAACTCCCAGAGCCTACTCAAACTCGTGTCCATCGCATCGGTGATGCCATCCAACCACCTCATCCTCTGTCATCCCCTTCTCCTCCTGCCTTCAATCTTTCCCAGCATCAGGGTCTTTTCCAATGAGTCAGTTCTTCACATCAGGTGGCCAAAGTATTGGAGTTTCAACTTCAACATCAGTCCTTCCAATGAATATTCAGGACCAATTTCTTTTAGGATGGACTGGTTGGATCTCCTTGCAGTCCAAGGGACTCTCACGAGTCTTCTCCAACACCACAGTTCAAAAGCATCAGTTCTTCAGTGCTCAGCTTTCTTTATAGTCCAACTCTCACACCCATACATGACTACTGGACAAACAATAGCTTTGACTAGACAGACCGTTGTTGAAGTCAAGTCTCTGCTTTTTAATATGCTGTCTAGGTTGGTCATAACTTTCCTTCCAAGGAGTAAGCGTCTTTTAATTTCATGGCTGCAATCACCATCTGCAGTGATTTTGGAGCCCAAAAAAATAAAATCTGTCACTGTTTCCATCATTTCCCCATCCATTTGCCGTGAAGTGATAGGACAGATGCCATGATCTTAGTTTTCTGAATGTTGAGTTTTGAGCCAACTTTTTCACTCTCCTCTTTCTCTTTCATCAAGAGGATCTTTAGTTCTTCTTCACTTTCTGCCATAAGGGTGGTGTCATCTGCGTATCTGAGGTTATTAATATTTCTCCTGGCAATCCTGATTCCAGCTTGTGCTTCATCCAGCCCAGCATTTAGCATGATGTACTCTGCATAGAAGTTAAATAAGCAGAGTGACAATATACAGCCTTGACGTACTCCTTTTCCGATTGGAACCAGTCTGTTGTTCCATGTCTAACTGCTGCTTCCTGACCTGCATACATATTTCTCAAGAGGCAGGTCAGGTGGTCTGGTATTCCTATCTCTTTCAGAACTTTCCACAGTTTATTGTGATCCACACAGTCAAAGGCTTTGGCATAGTCAATAAAGCAAAAATAGATGTTTTTCTGGAACATTCTTGCTTTTTCGATGATCCAGCAGATGTTGGCAATTTGATCTCTGGCTCTTCTGCCATCTCTAAATCCAGCTTGAACATCTGGAAGTTCACTGTTCAGGTACTGTTGAAGCCTGGCTTGGAGAATTTTGAGCATTACTTTGCTAGCGTATGAGATGAGTGCAGTTGTGTGGTAGCTTAAACGTTCTTTGGCATTGCCTTTCTTTGGGATTGGAATGAAAGCTGACCTTTTCCAGTCCTGTGACCACTGCTGAGTTTTACAGATTTGCTGGCATATTGAGTGCAGCACTTTCACAGCGTCATCTTTCAGGATTTGAAATAGCTCAACTGGAATTCCATCACCTCCACTAGCTTTGTTCATAGTGATGCTTCTTAAGGCCCACTTGACTTCACATTCTAGGATGTCTGGCTCTAGGTGAGTGATCACACCACTATGGTTATCTGGGTCATGAAGATCTTTTTTTGTATAGTTCTTCTGTGTTTTCTTGCTACCTCTTCTTAATATCTTCTGCTTCTGTTAGGTCCATACCATTTCTATCCTTTATTGAGCCCATCTTTGCATGAAATGTTCCCTTGGTATCTCTAATTTTCTTGAAGAGATCTCTAGTCTTTCCCATTCTGTTGTTTTCCTCTATTTCTTTGCTTTGATTGCTGAGGAAGTCTTTCTTATCTTTCCTTGTTATTCTTTGGAACTCTGCATTCAAATGGGTATATCTTTCCTTTTTTTCTTTGCCTTTAGCTTCTTTTCTTTTCTCAGCTATTTGTAAGGCCTCCTCAGACAACCATTTTGCCTTTTTTACTCTACTTCCAGGCAAATAGGAAACAATTGAAGAGTTTTAAAGAGTGATGCATCATATCTCCATTTACAAAGTACTTCTCACAGTTTTATAGGGAACAGATTGGAAGAAAGCAAGAAATGGATGCAAGGGGACCAGCTGAGAGTCTCATACAGGGATCTGGATGAGAGCGTGTGTTGACCCAGATAGGGTGATAGCAGTAGGGATGGAGCAAGTTAGAGCAATGCCAGAGAGATGTGGATGGGATGATTGATGGGATTTGCTTGGTGATTGATCAGATGTGGGGGCCAAAGAAGAGGAAAGAGTCAGAGTTCCCAGATTTCTAGTCACCTAGATAGACAGCAATGCCACGTGCTGGGATAGAGAGCACTGGAGCAGGGGCAGGTGCAGGGTGGAAGAAAATAGTTCATTGAGTTTGATGCATGTTGATTTCAAAGTGTTTGCAAAACATCCAAACAGATTTGTGGATGTGCAGGATAAAGGATCAGATGAGAGAGAGATGTGGCATCAACTGACCAGGGCTGCCCCCTGGAGCCATGTGAGTGAATAGAATGGCCCATGGAGAGTGCTTGGAGAGAAATGAGGAGAGGAGATGAGGACATGGTGCTGAGGTACCCCAGTCTTTAAGGACTAAGGAAAGGAATAGGAGCCCACTCTCTACCTCATGGTGAACACATAATAAGCATTGCCAAAGGAATGAAAGTAGACTGAGAAGAGTTGACTAGAGATAATTAACTCTCTTTGGGATGGAGAAAAAGAGACACAAGGCTTCAGAAAGGAGGTTAAGCTTGAGCTAAATCATGAAGGAAGGAAAGTTATGACCAACCTAGACAGCATATTAAAAAGCAAAGACATTACTTTGTCAACAGAGGTCTGTCTAGTCAAGGCTATGGTTTTGCCAGTAGTCATGTATGGATGTGAGAGCTGGACGGTGAAGAAAGCTGAGCACTGAAGAATTGATGCTTTTGAACTGTGGTGTTGGAGAAGACTCTTGAGAGTCCCTCGGACTGCAAGGAGATCCAACCAGTCCATCCTAAAGGAGATCAGTCCTGGGTGTTCATTGGAAGGACTGATGTTGAAGCTGAAACTCCAATACTTTGACCACCTGATGCGAAGAGTTGACTCATTGGAAAAGACCCTGATGCTGGGAAGGATTGGGGGCAGGAGCAGAAGGGGATGACAGAGGATGAGATGGCTGGATGGCATCACCGACTCAATGGACATGGGTTTGGTTAAACTCCAGGAGTTGGTGATGGACAGGGAGGCCTGGCGTGCTGCGATTCATGGGGTCGCAAAGAGTCAGACACAACTGAGTGACTGAACTGAAATCATGAAGGATGACTAGGAATTCACCAAAAAGACAGGGGAGGAAAACTTCATTTTAAGAGGAGTAAATAGCATGTTCAAAAGTTCAAAAATAGGAAAACTCATGGTCTTTGTACCTAGATTCCTCGATTCCATTTATGTATTTTCCCCTTATGGCCTGGCTGTGTATCCTTATTAAATCTTAATATCCTTAATAAATTCCTGTAATAAATCTTAGCCATGAATATGAAAAAGCAAAAGTGATGGTATATTCAGGGAAGATTTTCTGATTTACTATATAAGTGTCTTACTTTCCTTGTGGATCTGTATTCATGGCCCTCTCCATAACCGAGGGAGCCTAGATTCAGGTGGTAAATACATTTCACACTGCACTCCAACTGAATGATGTGTTAAGGAGTCAGAGGATACAAGTAGACTCAGTGGTAGAATGCTATGATTAATAAGCAATGTCTGCCATGGATGACAGAAAGAGGAGTTGTCTCCTCCCGTATGTCTGTCATGCTGGCCTAGACTTTTCCCTTATGCTTTCACCTCTCCCTCACCATCTAAACCCTCCAGAGCTGAGGGTAGGGTCTCATGAATCATGAATTGACAGCTAGTTGTGAATTGACAACTCTCCACTCTTAAAGGACATGGTCTTCATGAAAGAATGAATATTTGCTGAGAACTTATTCACTGATCAGTCACCAACTGAGTATGTACTATATGCCAGGAGCTAAAACTAGCCCCTGGTGGTGGTTTAGTCGCTAAGTCGTGTCCAACTCTTGCGACCCATGAACTGTAGCCCACCAGGCTCCTCTGTCCATGGGATTTTCCAGGCAAGAATACTGGAGTGGATTGCCATTTCCTTCTCCAGGGGATCTTCCCAACTCAGGAATCGAACCCAAGTCTCCTGCATTGCAGGCAGATTCTTTACCGACTGAATTATGAGGGAAGTCCTAACTAACCCCTAGGGGTTCCTTATAGGATGCATGATTGTTCACTCAGCCACAGACTTCATTGTGTTGAACTGATGGAATAAATCCTAGATTCAGGGCTCCATGCTGAAAGAAAGCATGGTTCCTTTATTCTCAGAGCAAGGGCAATGTCCATATTTAACTCTAAGGCACTAGCATGCAGTAAGGGTTTGTTTACTGTGAACTAGTTCTATTTTTTACCTTAGCTTATGCTGTGTTTACTGGCCCAGTGAGCACAGAAAAAAAGAGCTGCTTGCTCTTACAAAAACTTGTAAATCATACAAGCATATTCAGCACAATGTAGCATACTGTTTTTCACACAACCACTGCTCAAAGCTTGTTTTTTGTCTGCCTCTTGTTTACATTGTATCCCTCCTCTTTCTATTCTCCCAAAACAACCTCTGTATGGGTTCTAATGCTCACTGCAGGTCTGTTCTGAGTATTGTGTGGTAGAGGGGAGTGAGTGATAAAGAGAGCACCTGAACCCTTAGAGAAGGCTCCAGGGCCAGTTCTGGAGAATCAAGGATGCAATCATTCCTCTCCAGCAAATTGGCTAAGAAATAGGTAATTGTTGTGGGCTGAACACCAGAATTGAAAGTGTGAATCCTTTCAAGGCCTGTGAAATTTGAAGCAGCAGAGTGAGGATTTTAGCAGCTGATAGTTGGAAATGGGGAGGCAGAGGTGAGAGAGTTTGGGGGCTGAGATATCCAGAGGGCCTCATGACTAAGCAACAGGCAGGGTGCAAGGTCGTGGTAAAGGAAAACCAGGAGAAGCTGCTGGCTGATGGTCACATCAGCCCATCTCAGTGCATCTCAGTTCCCTGGATGTAAAGAGTGAAAGAGAAAGTCACTCAGTTGTTTCCAACTCTTTGTGACCCCATGGACTATACAGTCCATGGAATTCTCTAGGCCAGAATACTGGAGTGGGTAGCCTTTCCCTTCTCCAGGGGATCTTCCCAACCCAGGTATCAAACCCAGGTCTCCTGCATTGCAGGCAGATTCTTCACCAGCTGAGCCACAAGGAAAGCCCAAGAATACTGGAGTGGGTAGCCTATCCCTTCTCCAAGGTATCTTCCCAACCCAGGAATTAAACTGGGGTCTCCTGCATTGCAGGCGGATTCTTTATCAACTGAGCTATGAGGGAATGTAAAGAGAGACATTATTAATTGGAGTGTGTCGTACATGGGAAAGGTGTTGGAGCAGGGAAAAATTTATTTAGCAGGCCTAAACAGTAAATCTATCTCAAGAAAGAGGGTTTGGGGTCTCTGTAAATAACACTTCTATTTGCTTATTTTTTATTGAAGTATAGTTGACTTACAATGTGTTAATTTCAGGTGTACAGCAAAGGGATTCAGTTATATATATATTCTTTTTAAATTTATTTTTAATTGAAGGATAATTGCTTTATAATATTGTGTTGGCTTCTGCCATACATCAACATGAATCAGCCATAGGTATATATAAGTTCTCTACCTCTTGAACCTCCCTCCTACTCTCCACTGTATCCCACCCCTCTGCTGCTGCTGCTAAGTCGCTTCAGTCGTGTCCGACTCTGTGCGACTCCATAGACGGCAGCCCACCAGGCTCCCCCATCCCTGGGATTCTCCAGGCAAGAACACTGGAGTGGGTTGCCATTTCCTTCTCCAATGCATGAAAGTGAAAAGTGAAGTCGTTCAGTCGTGTCCGGCTCTGCGCGACCCCTCTAGGTTATCACAAAGCACCCAGCTGAGTTCCCTACATCATACAACAAATTCCCACTGGCTATCCATTTTACATATGGCAATGCACATGTTTCAATGCTACTCTCTCAATTTATCCCATCCTCTCCTCCCCCACTGTGTCCCCAAGTCCATTCTCTATGTCTGCATTTCCATTGCTGCCCTGCAAATAGGTTCAGCAGTATCATTTTTCTAGATTCAATATTATTTTCTTTTTTAGATTCCTTTCCATTATAGCTTATTATAAGATATTGAATTTATTTCCCTGTGCTATACAGCAGGTCCCTGTTGTTTATTTATTTTATATATAGTAGTGTGTATATGTTAATCCCAAACTTCAAATTTATCCTTCCCCTTATTTCCCCTTTGGTAACCATAAATTTGTTTCCGAAGTCTGTGATTCTGTTTGTAAATAAGTTCAATTGTATCGTTTTTTTAGAGTCCACGTATAAGTGATATCACATGATATTTGTCTTTGTCTGACTTACTTCACTTAGTATGATAATCTCCAGATCCATTCACATTGCTGCAAATGGCATAGTTTCATTTCTGTAAAGAAAACTTTTCACTGCTTTTACTGGGCTTGCGAAATTCAAAACCTGTGGTATAGAAACCTGACTCTGTTGTTACTATTTTCTATAATTATTTTCTGTTTTCTCTTAGGATTTAGTAAAATTCCTTCAGAGAATGGAAGCTACACTAAGGAAAAACAGAGAATGGGGCTTTTCCCATTGTGGGCCTGATTTTTAAAGGGAGAGTGGAAATCCCCCAGAGAGTTAAGCATCATGCACTCATTTATTCACTCATTCATCAAATAGTTAAGTACTTACATGTGCTAGACACTGTACTAGGTGCTAAGGATTCAAAGAGGAGTAAGACATATCAAGGAACTTAGATTCTAATAGATGAGACATTCCTGTAAGCAAGTAAGTACATTGCATGATTTTAAATGGTGCAGAGATAAATATGATCAGGGTAGAGAATGGTGTAATAGTTAAGGTAAGTAGGGCCGCTTCCTGTAACATATGAACTCCCAAATATAAGGGACTTAACACACACAAAAAAATGTGTGTGTTAAGAATAGTTAAGAATAAACTATTTCTAGCTCATGTTCAGGTTTATTGAGGGTCAGCTTGGGAAGGGAGGCTCTACTCCACAAAGTCATTTAGAGATCCAGGCCTGTTCCATCCTCTACTAAAGACTGTTAAGCATCACCTAGCTGGCATATGGGGAGAGAAAGCCAAATTGGAGAAAATATACCTTTTCATAACCATTTTGTGGCAGAAGTAACATAGCATGTGGTCATGTGGCCCCATCTAGATGCAGGAGGGCTGAGAAATATAGTCCAGTGCTATGCTGAGAAGGAGATTTGAAAACATGTTTTGGTGACATGTAGCTGGACCTCCTCAGATGGAATGCTCAAATCAGTCTGAAAGAAGAGAGGCCAGAGAGTCCTCATAGAAGACTCGACCCCTGAGTGGAATATCTAAAGAGAAATACATTTTGGGTATTAAAGTGAAATAATACTGTGGGGGGGAAATGAAACCTCAGAGGATGAAGCTGGAGTTGCTGTTACAGCCACATCTTCTCACATGGAAAGTCTCTTTCCAGAACTCATTTGACCTAAATCTTTTAACTTTCTCCCACTCCCTACCCACCTTCTTTCTTACTCATTCTTTTTTTTTTTTTAAGTCTCAGTTTAAATATTACTTCCGCTAGAATTGTCTTACCTGATCAACTGACTGGGGAAAGTTCTCCCACAATGTGGTCCCAAAGTATCCTCTGATTTTGGTGTACTATTTAAATATCAATTTTTTTTCTTATACTGTAAGCACCGATAAGGGCAGGGACCATGTCTGGTTTTACTCATCATTGTATCTTTAGTGATTAGCACTGTTCTGGTCAACATAGCAAGCCCTTGATAAGTATTTGCTAAATAATGGATCTACCTTCCCAAAGCATTCTCTTACAGCATTTTTGTCAGTCATTCCTGCCACTGATCAGTCAACTGCTATTCATCCTCGTTAAGTGCTAGACATTCCTTCATGTACTGGAGTTGGTGATGAATAAAACACTGTCTTTTTGGTTTGATCATAGTTGCTTGTATTCCCATTCGAATGAGAGAAGCATAGGGTGGCCAAATCATCCTGGTTTGCCAGGGCTTTCCTGATTCTAGCACTGAAAATATCATATCCTGGGAGCTCCCCCACCCCACCCCAGTGCTGCACAATATGGGACTGTTGGTCACTCTAGAGTCAGTTTCTTATCTCTATCCCAGATACCCAGCATTATACCCAGCATATGATAATTTCTTAATGAATATTTATTGACTGTAGGTGGGTAGATTGGTGGATGGATGTGACTGTGGATTTGGGTGAGTGAGCAGATGGCTGGATGGGTGAATGGATATGTTTGCCTTGGGAACTTTTCAGAATTTGGAGGAAAAGAAAAGAGACACCTAGAGATCTCAAAACACTCAGGAAAGTTCTACTGCAGAGGACTGGGAAGGAAGAGGGCAGGGAGGACAGCTTCTGGGGGTTGAAGGTAGTAACACTGTCCTTTGGCCACTTGTCTAAATGAGACTAATCTGGAGTTTTCTATAGACCCAGAGGTGAGGAGTGATTGCCACTGAAAGAAATCCCCAGCCAGGATGACTGGTGTCAGAGTGACCTGGCACAAAAAAAGGCACCATTCTGCTTGTCCAATCTCTGGATACATTCCAGAGTAACCTCTGGCTACATTCTCAGGGGAGATCAAGGTATAAATTAATATTTTCAAGACTTTACTTTGAGAAAAATGCAACAAGGCTATTGCATAGATAAGATACGTGGAGAGATGAGAAAACAGCCAGAATCTTGTAATAATTACAGCTAATTACATTTTTAATGACTTAATGGATAAAATAATTCCCTGGTAGCTCAGACGGTAAAGCGTCTGCCTGCAGTGCCGGAGACCTAGGTTCAATCCCTAGATTGGGAAGATCTCCTGGAGAAGGAAATGGCAACCCACTCCAGTAGTACTCTTGCCTGGAAATCCATGGATGGAAGAGCCTGGTAGGCTACAGTCCATGGGATCGCAAAGGGTCGGACATGACTGAGCAACTTCACTGGTTCAATGGATAAAATATAGCTAACAAAACTACAAAGATAGTAATGATGACCCTATATGATAGACAGCAAAGGAGACACAGATGTAAAGAACAGTCTTTTGGACTCTGTGGGAGAAGGCGAGGGTGGGATGATTTGAGAGAATAGCATTGGAACATGTATATTATCATATGTGAAACGGATTGCCAGTCCAGGTTCAATGCATGAGACAGGGTGCCCAGGGCTGGTGCACTGGGATGACCCTGAGGAATGGGATGGGGAGGGAGGCAGAAGGGAGGGGGGTTCAGGATGGGGGAAACATGTACACCCGTGGCTGAAATTAATTTTTTTAAAAAACTACATTTTTTTTCCAGCTCAGATTCCTTGTGGGAATGGAACAAAATTTTCAAGTAATTACATTATAAGTAGCTGTGTATTCTTAGGAATTCATTCTCTACTGTCTTCTAGAATGTCCCTCAGCCCTAGTTCCACCGTTATTCCTCAAAAAATGAGTCACTTTGAGGAAGTATTTTTAGATTCCTCCAAGGATTTGGAGTATTTTATTCATACCCTTTATGGCAGGTCTTCTTGAAGAGAACTGTGAGGTATAAATGCCTGTTCTTCTCATTAGGTGGCCACTTTCCTGAGTACAAATACAGATTCAAGTATCCACCCAGCCACTTATTAGCTGTGTGACTTTCAGCCAGTTACTTTTTTTTTTTTTAACTTAAACAACAGAAATTTCTTTGCTTACACTTCTAGAGGCTATTAGTTCAAAATTAAGGTGTCCACAGGCTTCATTTCTTCTGAGGCCTCTCTCCTTAACTTGTAGATGACCTATGTCGCATTGTGTCCTCACATGGTCTTTCCTCTGTGCACAAGTGACCCCTTTTCTGTGTTTGAATTTCTTCTTATGTGTCTAAATTTCCTCTTCTTATAAGCACAAGTGAGTTTAGGTTTGGGCTTCCCTGGTGTCTCAGAGGGTAAAGCATTCACCCACAATGCAGCAGACCTGGGTTTGATCCTTGGGTGGGGAAGATCCCCTGCAAAAGGTTTAGGGCCCACCCCACCAGCTTTATCTTACCTTCATCATCCCTTTAAAAGCCCTGTCTCCAACTATATAGTTACATTTTGAGGTACTATAGGTTAGGGCTTCAGCATATGACCATGTCACCCCATAACACTTGACAAAGTAAATACAAATTACAAGCCAATTTCACTTATAAACATAGATGCAAATGCTGGTAAACTCAATCCAACAATCAATCAAGTTATAAAACCTTAATACTAGGTTTGTTTTTTCCCCAGAATATTAATATATGGCACTTTTCATATTTAAAAAATCATTCAATTTAATGTGCCAGATTAACTACTGAAAGGAGAACATGCAATCATCTCACTATAAACAGAAACTATTTTATGTCACCCTCTGTTCAAGATATGTCCAGCTGTAGTTATTTAACTTCTCTGAGCTTTAGTGTTTTCTTTTATAAAAGGATAACATTATTTATCTCATAAGATTTTTGTGAGGATTAAATGAGATAATATAAGAAACCTAGCATACAGCCTGGCACAAGAGCACATTTGACAAATGTTAAGTCTCTTCCTCTTCCCCTTCTTTGAGGAAGGAACTGTGCATTTTTTCTGTATTTTTGGATCTCTGGCGCAGAGCTTGACACACAGAGGGCCTCAAATGTTTGCCAAGCTGAACTGTCAAAGAACCATGGTCACGTAGAGGATGACATTAGGTAAAGGCTCAATGACTTGGTATAAATCGTGGGAAACAGGAAGAGGAGTCTAGCACAAAACAATTTGCGGAATTAAACACAAGCCATTTACAATTCATCTATTTCTATCTTTACTGGTTTAGTATTAACCACATTTTTTTCAACTTGCTATCCTGCCTATTTTTTAACATTTATTTTGTTGAGATGTAGCTGATTTAAGATGTGTTAATTTCTGCTCTACAGCAAAGCGTGTGTGTGTGTGTGTGTGTGTGTGTGTGTGTGTGTGGCTCAGTCATGTCCAACTCTTTGTGACCCCATGATTGTAGCCCGCCAGGTTCCTCTGTCCATGGGATTCTCCAGGCAAAAGTACTGTAGTGGGTTGCCATTTCCTTCTCCATACAACTGTGTGTGTGTGTGTGTGTGTGTGTGTGTGTAAAGTATACATATATATACACTTTTTTTCATATTCTGTTCCATATGGTTTGTCACAGGCTATTGGATATAGTTCCCTGTGCTAAACAGTAGAACCTTGTTGTTTATTCCTATGTATGATAGTTTGCATCTGCTAATCTCAAACTTGCAATCCGTCCCTCCCCCTAACTATATTTTTAATTCAATTTTTTGTTCCCATTGCATTACTGGCATACTTGTACCTTAGCAATTATCACATTATAATAAAATTATATATTTATACTTTGTCTCCCCAGCTGAATTGTAAATTCCTTGAGTACAAATAATGTGTTTTATTCATCTTTGTATTGCCTGTACCTAGAATAATTCTTGTCATATAAATACTTATTTGACATTTGTTTGGTTTTTTGAAACTGTTGAGCTGTTTTCACTTACTTTGACATATCTACATTTGGTTAGAAACTTCTCCCTAATATGAATCTTGTCTCTTTAACTGAATTGAAATTTCTTTCAAGGGTGGCAACTCTATTTCTCCTATAGGTCCCAGCACAGGAATGGAACCATAGTGGGTGCTAACTGCATATTTAATTGACCAATACATATTCTCCTATAACAGAGAGATGTCATACCACATCATAAAAAAATTTGTGTGAAGTGAAAATATACAAGGTTCTGATATGGTCCACTCATGTCATACCATACCAGACAAAATTTGATTCCAGTGTAACCAAACAACAAATACAGTTTACTTTCTTCTGAAAAAAATAAAATGAAAATCATGTTATTGTTTTTATACAAATAAAAAAGCAACAGATCACCCCAAATTCCACCATCCAAAAATAATCAGTGTTAATATTTAATGAGACATCTGTCTATGCACAGACACAGAAAAGAGATGGATGGATGGCTAAATAAAAAAGATTTTATGATAATAGAATCATAGTGTGCAGGCCAGTTTTATTTAAAAGTATTCAATCTAATTTTACTTGAATTTAACAGAAGACTAAAATGAAACCAGAGGAATTGCGAACCTTTGGATAAATATTATTTCACCTCAGGAGATATTGATTCTACACTGTGGAAGATAAGATTATCACCGTTATACCTTCTCTCATCTCCTCTCCTCCAACCTTCAGATTTTTATTAGTTATAACATTATTCTGTCAATGTTGTTAACTTTTATATGCTGCTTTGCCACCAGCATCACCCCAGTTATTTAGGGAATGTATATATAGTATAAATATCTATTTGCTTAACTGAATTCAATGCTCTACCTGTATTCTTGGGTTTTTTTTTGTTTGTTTGTTTGTTTTAAGCCACACTGCAGGGCTTGCAGGATCTTAGTTCCCAACCAAGGATTGAACCCAGGCCCACGGCAGTGAAAGGGCAGAATCCTAACCACTGGACAGCCAGGGAACTTCCCTACCTGTATTCTTTTATCATGGTTTATCTATTCCCAGGTTTTTTAATTTCATTTTTCTCTTGGTTGGCTGGATTTCATAGAGGGTTCTCTGAATGCTGTACTTGCTGAGTACTGCCTGTTGCCTTTGTTTGAAAAAGTGGTTGACTGGGTATGATGTCTGTGAGTCTCACTTAAACTTTGTCTCAACATTTTATGGACCTGTGTCATTTTCTTTTGATATTGAATAATGCTGTAAAGACTGAAGCCAAGCTGAATTTTTTTCATATAAATATATTACTTTTTTTCTGTCTATACAACTGAAGAATAGTTTTTTATAATCTTTGATGTTCAAAAGTGTGCTTATGGTAAGTCTCAATATCAGTTGCACTTAAATTTTTTCTGGAGCACAGTATGTCCTTTCAGTCTACAGATTTGGTTCTTCTTTCATTTCAGGGAGAATCTTCTCTATTATATTTCTAAGTACCTTTTCTGCACAATTTGTTGAATTCTCCATAGACTTTAGGAACCCTGGCTAACCTAGTTAGATTGTCTTCATTTTCCATGATTATTATCCTGTCTATGATTGAATTAACACCTTTGTCCTTTAGCTTTGATTCACTATGATTATCACAATACTTCCTTCCATGTCAGTGATTCTATTTTCAGTCATGGCTATTTTGAGACACGCTCTTTCCAACTAATTTATTAGTTCTGAAATAGTTATTATTTTGGTTCTTTCTATGTTTCATTAATTCTGCCACATCCATATTTTATTGTTTATTATCTTGTCTTCAAGTTCTTATTTATTGAATTCATGTTTTGGGGGAGTTCTAACATGTAAGACACTCAGAATTTTCTTGTATTTCTTGGGTTGTGTTTTCTTCCACATATTTTTATTTTAATTACACTTTTTATTAAGATCATTATAGCTTCGCATGCAATCTTAAGAAATAATATAGGGAGATGCTGTGCACTCTTCATCCAGTTTCTCCCAAAGGCAACATCTTGAAAACTATAGTACAAATCACAACCAGAATATTGACATTGATGCAATTCATATATTTTATTCAGATTTCCCCAGTTTTACTTACATTCGTATATGTGTATGTGTTTACCTCTATGCATTTTGTCATGTGCAGGTTTGTGTATCTACCACGGTAGTCAGTATACAAAATAGTTCCAACACCACAGGGATCCCTTGTGTTGCATTTTTAGCCACACTTTCCTACCTCACAAAGGGAGGGGATTGGCTTTTTTCACTCAGCATAATTTTCTGAAGATCTAACCAAGTTATTTTATCAACAGTCTATTCGTTTTATTGCTAAGTAGTATTCCATGGTATGGATGTACCACAGTTGATTTAACCATTTGCCTGTTGAAGTACATCTGGGTTATTTCTAGTTTGGGGCTATTATAAGGAAAACTGCAATGAAACATTTTTGCACAGGTTTTTGTGTGAATATAAGTTTTTATTTCTCTGGCTAAATGCCCAAGACTGCAATTGCCGCTCTATATGGATTTAATCACTTGTTTGTATACTATATTTCTTTCCTTTTCTCCTCTGGTTATGGTGGTATATTGGCATGGTTTTTAAGTTGCTAAGTCAAGTTGCTACAATCCCATGGATGGTAGCCCTCCAGGTTCCTCTCTCCATGGGATTTCCCAGGCAAGAATACTGGAGTAGGTTGCCATTTCCTTCTCCATACCATTTCTTTTCACTTCGCTTATGCTTAATATGGCCAGGTCTGGCCAGAGCTTCTATTTGTTTTGATATAATTTGGTTGAATTCTCCATGGCACCCTTGCCAGCCTATCTATCACATTTTCATATTCCCTTCCAAGGTCTTGTTTGAAAGCAGAATGTTCTGTTCAATCCATTATTCTGTAGCTAAAGCTGTGCCTCTCTTCCTGAGGAACCTGATTCTGATCTCTGTCTTCTAATTTTTTAAAAAATATCCATACATGTCCCAGTTCCACCTGCCAGGGATATATTCCACTTCCAAAGTTTTGGCTCAATATTCCTAAGAAATAACAAAGTAAGAAACCTCCAGAAAATGGCAAATCCTGATAGCGTCCCTGCCTTGGCTAAGATCCTGCAATAAAATGTTGGAACTCCCCTCTTGGAGGTTTTCTCTGGATTCTTCCTCAAATTCTCTTCAACCCTTCTCCCACCCCCCAGGCCATTCCAAACTCCTGTTGATTACTCCCTAAATTGGTGAGGTTTAGTGATAACTTATAGGATTTTGTTGAATGGCCTTTTTCCCTAAATGATATTTCTGGGGGTGGGAACAGTGTTAGAAACCTTGTAACACTGTCCCAAGGTCTTCAGTTTCCATCCTTGGCTGCTACTTTTGGTATTTTATAGTTATAAGTTTTACTCTTTACTGTTGTTCAAATTTTTAGTGTTTTTTTTTAAATTATGATTTTGTTTTGTTCATTTTGTTAGATATCTGGCAGCAGTGGTAGTGGATTAAGAGTCTGTAGGTCAGCTTTATTCTATCAGCTTTCCCAGGAAATCTCAGATAATATATTTTTAAAATCCTCTTTGTGCTGAAGGGCCTGAGGCTGAACTTTTAGGAAAGCAAGGAAATATTACAGAGTTGGGAAGTCACTGCATTTAGAACCAGGAAGGGAGGACATAAGTTGGCAAGGCACATCCAAACACGGAGCTGACCTGTGACCCCTAACAGAATATGAACCTTCCTTTCCTTCATTACCCTTACCCAACTCTTTCCTAATTTGATCAATTTGCCTCCAAATTCTTTTTCACATGTGGCCCTTACTCTTTACATTTTTGTCACTGTCTTTAGTGAAGCCCTTCTCTTTCTCCTAACACTGCTTCATGCCTCTACTTTCTTTCCCATGGGAGCCATCCTCCTCACACTGCTACTGAGGCAATTTCCCTAAAACACCACTTTGCGTATATCCTCTCCATCTAAAAGCCATCAGAAAACTCCCAGCTGAAAAAAATGAAAAGAAAAAGAAAATTAAGTTTAAACTTCTTAACATGGCCAACAATAATAAGAGGAACTAACATTTACATAGTGCTTCCTAAATACCGAGAACATTCTAATTGATTTTTACATATTGAATGATTTCATCTTCAAATTTTGGGGGTAGTTGTTGTAATTATTCTCATTTCCACATCAAGTGACTTGCTGTTCTCCAAACATACTTTCACACCTCTGTCCCTTTTCACATGCTGTTCTTTCCATGGACCACTCTCATTACCCTCTGCCAAATCTACTTGGTAAACCCCTTCATCATTTTCTCTCTTACTGTTTTTGCTAAAGTGCAAATCTAATTTTGTAGTTGTTGCTTTGCCCTTTAGTGAGGCCCCATTGCTGCTAGGATACACAGCTCTCTCAGCACAGTAGATAAAGCCCTGCCTGGTCTAGCCCTTACCTACCCTGTAAGTACCATCTTTTCATTTTTCCCTTCATGCCTCGCACTCCACCCATACAAAACTACTTGAAGTCTCCTGAACACACCATTCTGCTCCATGCCTCTATGTTTTTGTTTCCATTCTTCTTTCTGATTAGAATCCCTATCCACCTGAAAGACTCCTACATATACTTCAAGACTCAGTGTGATCATCTTTTCTGTGGTGAAGTTTCCCTGCCCTCCTCTTCCCTGCCATGCCTTGCCCTGACCTCTTCTCCTTTATTCTCTTCCAGGAGAATTGACTAATCTTTTCTCAGTATCACCCATGTACTTTGTACATTAATTCCATTGTAGCATTTATCACACCATTGCACAATTATTTTTTTTTCATACAGCTATCAACTGTCTCCTTTTTAAACCTTTGTGAGGGGAGTAACAAGTTGTTTTATTTCTTCAAAGTTTACTCTAAATTGCATTAGCAAACATCAGATACTCCCAAAATATGTGTTGAATAAGTGAATCTTTATACCACCAGCACTTAGCACAGTGCTAGGACACACACATTAGGTGCTTCATAAATATTTGTTTAGTTAACAAAGCAATGCTTAATCCCTTTTCTCACTGTTATGTGCTCTCCTTCTAGGTACTCTCCTACTTCTTCAAACAAATCCTTTAGTAGGAAGCCCCCAGTGCCTCTGAGCCAGCCTGTGGGTCTGTTTTCCAGGGCAAAGGGTTACCTTGAAGGAAATAGTATGACCTATGGAAACATGGCTAGAAAAGAGGCTGTTATCAAGCTGGCAGTAGCAGACAAGGGTAGAATATTTGTCAGCACTTAAATAGGCTTGCTGCAAAGGTTGAAGAAGGAAATGGCAACCCACTCCTGTATTCATGGCTGGGAAATCCCATGGACAGAGGAGCATGGTGGACTCTAGTCCATGGGGTCTCAAAGGTGTCGGACACAACTTAGTGACTAAATAACAACAACAGACTTGGTGCAAAGGTAACTCTGTAGATAATGGCCAAGTCTTTCTGGAGCAATGATTCCCAAACTTGTGTGGACATCAGAATTATTGGGAAATAATTCTCCATGAGTCTATTCATGTGTTATGAGTAGAGGCACTGACTTTTAAAGAATGATTGCACAGTGAAAGGTCTTGGAAGATAGAGATAGTATATCCTTCCAGAACAAAAGACATATTTATTTCTCTCCCATATAGTAAAGATAATCTCTCCTTCTATAGCTCAGACATGCTTTTTGTAAAAGATTATGCTTATAAAAGATTCAGCTTCCTAAACTTGACATTCTTCTTCTCTAACACAACCCACAACACATGTGCTTGCATCACTTGACCCTACTCATGTTATCTATGAGAATTAGGGCATTGGAAACTGACATGCATGCTAACACTCTGGCTACTGGTACTGCTGAATAGTAATAATAATGACCATATAATAAAATAATAATAACAACAACTCTTAACTCTGACCCAGGAATTTCATGTCTTATGCCAGAATTTATGAAACCCTGACAAGCAAACTTGTTAACATGCAAGTAAAATAAAATCTCAAACCTTTCACAGTTCTTAGCAGGAATCACATGAAGAGCTTAGTTAAAATGTAAGTTCTTGGGTCCTCCCTCAGACTATCATTTGGTGATTCTAGAATGAAGCCCAGTAATATGCATTTTTGATAAGTGTTTCTGATGTCAGAAGTCTTTAGACCTCTCTAGAGAAATACTGTTTTTAGGATTTTGCTAACTTAGATTTGACTATTTGCTTGTGCTACATTGCTTCAGTCATGTCCAACTCTTTGTGACCTTTGGACTGTGGCCCACCAGGCTCCTCTCTCCATGGGATTCTCCAGGCAAGAAAACTGGAGTGGGTTGCCATGTCCTCCTCCAGAGTATTTTCCCGATCCAGGAATTGAACCTATATCTCTTATGTCTCCCGCATTGGCAGGCGGGTTCTTTATAGACAAGAGATATCACTTTCTTCTTGCATGGCTAGAGGTAATCATTGATTAGCATTGGCAGATTTTTTGGTTCGAAAGAAACTGTTAGAACAGAAAATATCTACTCACTATTCCCTAGTAGCTCAGTTGGTAAAGGATCTGCCTGCAATGCAGGAGACCCAGGTTCAATCCCTGGGTAGGGAAGTTCCCCTGGAGAGGGAAATGGCAACCCACTCCAGTACTCTTGCCTGGAGAATTCCATGGACACAGGAGCCAGGCGGGCTACAGTCCATGGGGTCACAAAGAGTCAGACACAACTGTGTGACTTTCACTTTTTTCATAAGAAATACATAAGAGAAAGTTATGTACTGGCTAGAGTAAAATTGAGAGAAATGGAAACTCATAAGAATAAACTCATATGTATGTCAATAAGCTCAATATTTTAATCATTGTGTAAATTAAACTTGAGCTTTTGTTTGTCCTCTGAGAAAAAGTGGGAAGTGGTTCTTACATTCACACTTAATTTTTTATTGGATTGGTTCCTCCAGCCTGAGTTTCAACAAATATTTATTGAACACCTATTGTGTGTTCAGCACTATTCTAGTGTTGCAGAAACCAGTACTCGAGAAACCAAGCACCACACTCAGAGAGTTGGAGAACTCGGGTTTATTACAACGGCGGGCCCAGAGGAGTTAACACTCCAAGCTCTGAGCCCCGAACAAAGGGATTACAGAGTTTTTATACACGGACAGACATGATTAAGCGGGTTTGTGGGTTTGCAGGGGCTAGGACGTTTGCAAAGAGCAGGATAAAGGTGAGTGAGATAAACTCCAGTTCCTAGTATTGTGAGTCCCCACTTTTTGAGACCTACATGATCCAGACTTTGCAAGGAGCAAGCTGAGTTACAGAGGCAGAAGGAGCAGGAGGTTATGTAAAATTTTAACTTTTCCTCTTCACTAGGTGTCAGAAATCCAGAGATGAATAAGACAAAATCCCAAGTTTGAGGCATTTATATTCTAGTGGGGGGATACAGACACTGAACCCATAGACTGACACCTCGCATATTTTCAGATGGCAAAGAAAATAAAACAGAGTAAAGAGATAAAGACTTGGTGAGTGTTTAGGGACATTTTAGCTATAATCAGAGAAGGTCTATCTGAGGAGGTAGCATCTGAGCTGTGTTTAAAGGAGACTTTTTAGCTCTGTCAGTTTCTGCCTGCTAGAGGCTTGTCCATTTGCAGAAATGAAACCCTTTAGCCTTCATGGTCAGCCTCACCTCACCTAGCTTCTGACAAGCTTGAAAACATATCAAGGGCTTCTTTTTATTGGTGGCTGAAGTTCAGAACTAGCCTGCTGCCTTGACTTCATTCATTTTACACATATTTATGGAATACATACCCTATCAAGACTTATTCTAGGCACTGGAGATGCATGCATGCATGCTCAGCCACTAAGTCATATCCAACTCTTTGTGACCCCATGGAGAGTAGCCCACCAGGTTTCTCTGTCCATGGGATTTCCCAGGCAAGAATACCGGAGTAGGTTGCCATTTCCTACTCCAAGGGATCTTCCTGAATCAGATCAAACCTGCATCTCTTGAGTGTATTACATTGGTGGATGAATTCTTTACCACTGTGCCACCTAGGATTTCCAGGCAGTGAGGATACAGCAATAAATAAGAAAGACTCCAACTTTCCCAGAACTTCTAGTAGCTTCTATGGCAGTCACTAACTTGAACTATCCCCTACATACACACACCAGCCTAGAACTTGCCTAGTCTTTTTGCTTAGATTAAAAAGGGAACTGGATCATTTCATGATTCTCCAGCTGTGGGCTTGAATACTCTTCAATTCCAGATCAACCTCTGAATCCAGACATTTCCCCCAAATTTCTGTGATTATCACCAGTATGCAAATACTACTGTTCCTAGTCCTCAGACTCCAAATTGGCTCTCAAAACCAGTGCAAATAAGACCTGAATTAGGGAATTCCCTGGTGGTCCGGTGGTTAAGAATCTGCTTGCCAATGCAGGGGACACAGGTTTGATCCTTGATTGGGGAATATCCCACATGCTGTGGAGCAACTAAACCTATGCACCACAACTACTGAAGCCCACACACCTTAGAATCTGTGCTCCACAACAAGAGAAGCCACTGCAATGAGAAGCCCATACACCTCAATGAAGAATAGCCCCCACTCACTACAACTAGAGGAAGCCTGCATGCAGCAACAAAGACTCAGCACACCCAAAATAAATAAATAAATAGTTTTTTTTTAAAAAAAGACCTGAATTAGCTGCATCCCTTTTGATAGGGATAGAGTTATTAGTTACTTTAGAAATTCAACTTGTGGATTAAAGATAGAAACAGAATTTTAAGAGAGTTTGGGAGACTGCTGTAAACTAATGACCACTCAAGAAAAGAATCCAGTAACCAAGCAACAATCTACATATGTGGTTAAAGTACAAGACAATAGATATGGGATCTGAATCTTGTTACATGAAGCCAGAGGTTAATGGTCCTTGAAGAGTAGCATTTCTGCACATAGCCAAGACAGGAATATAGGTGAAAGGAGAAAGAAACTAGGTGAAAGGGAACACTATACCAAAATCTGAGATGAATTACTGAATTTTAGAATGTCACCACCCTTCTACTAATATGATTTAAATAGTGTCATGACAGTCCCAGTTTAACCATATATGGTGAAAGGAGGAACGAATGATGTAAGCCTTAAAATCTACCCAAGGATGAGGAAGAAGATAGTCTTCTTCCCTTCTTACTTTTTCTTTTATTATAAAAACATAGCCCCCTTTGTTCCTGGGACAACTGTGCTCCCTTGCCTGCCCCATTGTATCCCTCACTAGCATCCTATGCTAATAAACTCATTCTTCACCTGTCACTTTGCCTCTCATTGAATTCTTTTTTGCACCAAGACTAAAGAACCTGAGCTTCACTAAGTCCTGAGGCCAGGTGTGCAGTTTCAATCAAAACACTGTGGGTTTGAGTCCCCTCCTAAGTCGGGATTGTGGGTTCAGGTCCCAACTGAAGTATGGCTGGGTTTGAGTTCCATCTGAGGAGTGTTATTTCACCTTGAACCCTGCAACTTGGACTTTTGGTCATCTCTCTTCTTCAGGTTGGGCCCTGTACCCTAGAGGTTCTCTTCTCCTAATCACTGCCTGCCACTTTACTCTTTCCTCTCTTCCTGTCAAAATCACCAAAAGCCTGTTGATTTGGTTATTACACTGACTCCTAAAACTGCTTCTAGCTGGCTTCCTCATTGCCTGATGATCAAAGCTAAATGAAAACAAAGATGATAGAGGCAGCAGTGCCTGCATGAGCAGCTCCTCTCAAATGAAGTGTTCCTTCCAATCAGGAAGAGGTTGCTCCAGCAACCAGACTCCTCACTTCTCACTTCTAATATACTCTAATCCCTCTCTTATTAATTTCTATTACAATGGAATGAGTTTTCTTCCCTGAGATAATTTTCTCAACCATTTTTACAACCTGCTTTGTGGCACCACTTAGTCTTCTCTTAAGGGGAACAAGTTCTTTCTCTTTCTAAATGCTTTCCAACAATTATCTCAGTGCTTATTGTATGAAAGGCAGCATGCTGGACCTTGATGGTAGATACAAAGATGGAAATATATTTATGATATGTGAGAAAGAGCATTGGATTTTGGAATCAGAATACCAAGTATTGTTAAGTAACTTCTTAAATTTATAGAAGTCATACAAACACATGCCCAAAAGCTAAAATGCACAGAGAAGCATAAAGTGAAAAATGAAAGTATTCACCTCTTATTCCCATTTCTCACATATAAGTAATATTTTCTTTCATTCTAGTAATTTTCTAGACATATATGCTTTTCTTATTTTCCCTCACAAATACAATCAATACTGTACATATCATCCTGCTAATTGACTTTTTGTTTCACATGTATTGAGCATTTTCTCTATCATCAAGAATCTATCACATCCTTTTTAATGGTTATATAGTATTCCATTGTATGGATATACAATCCATTGTATTGATGATGATTTATTTGTCTGAATTGTTTTATTATAATGAATTTACAATAAACATATTATTACATAAAATTTGGTCAAAGACATAGTATTTGTGTTGGGTAAATTACTAGGTGTGAAACTGCTAGATCATAGATGTACACATTTTAAAATGTTTTGCCAAATTGCTCTCAAAAACAATTGTATCAATTTACTCTCTTGACAACAGTAAAGAAGAATGACTCTTTCTTAAGAAAACCGGGGTTTGAATTCTATTACTTTTGGGTAGCAATGGCTTTGAACAAAGTACTTAAATTGGTTAAATTTATATTCCTCCTCTGTATAACAGAGATGCTAATACTATCCTTATAGAAATTTGAGAATTAAATAAGACAGTCTCAAGTTCCAGTTCGAGATGGCAGAGTAGAAGGACGTGCGCTCATCTCCTGTGAAAGCATCAAAATTGCAACTAGCTGTTGAACAACAATTGACAAGAGAATGCTGGAACCCACCAAAAAAAGATACCCCACATCCAAAGACAAAGAAAAAGCCACAGCAAGACAGTAGGAGGGGCACAATCACAATAAAATCAAATCCCATACCTGCTGGGTGAGTGACCCACAGACTGGAGAACAATAATACCAAAGAAGTTCTTGCACTATTGTGAAGGTTCTGAACCCCACATTAGGCTTCCCAGTCTGGTGATCCGAGAAAGGGACTGGGAATCCCCAGGGAATCTGGCTGTGAGGGCCAGTGGGATTTGTTTATAGGCCTTCCAGAGGACTGAGGGAAATAGAGACTCTAGTCTTCGAGGGCACAAAGTTTTGCATGCTCCAAGACCCAGAGGACAGGAGCAGTGACCCCACAGGAGACTCAACCAAAACTACCTGCTAGTGTTGAAGGGCCTCCTATGGAGGCATGGGTCAGCAGGGGCTCACCACAGGGACGGGGCACTGGAAGGTCACCCTTGGAGTAAACTCTCTTGGAGTTCACCATTAACCCCACCATAGACCCCAAGGCTGGGTCGCCTCAGGCCAAATACTACCAGGGAGGGAATGCAACTCCACCCATCAGCAGATAATTGGATTTAAACTTTACTGAGCAAGGCCTTGCCCATCAGAGCAAGACCCAGTTTTTCCCATCACCAGTCCCTCCTCCCAACAAGAAGCTTACACAAGCCTCTTAGCCTCATCCATCAGAAGGCACACAGAAAAAGCAAGAAGAAGCACAGTCTCACAGCAGCTAAAACAAAAACCATATTACAGAAAGTTAATCACAATGAAAAAGCAGAAAGTTACATCCCAGATGAAGGGACAAGATAAAATCCTAGAAAAACAAAAAAATTAAGTGGAGATAGGCAACCTTCCGGAAAAAGAGTTCAGAATAATGATAGTGAAGATGATCCAGGATCTTGGGAAAAGAATGGAGGCAAAGATTGAGAAGATGCAATAAATGTTTACCAAAGACCTAGAAGAGCTAAAGAACAAACAGAGATGAATAACACACTAGAAGGAATCCATATCAGAATAACTGAGGCAGAAGAATGGATAAATGATCTGGAGGACAGAATGGTGGAAATCACTGCCACAGAACAGAATACAGAAAAAAGAATGAAAAGAAACAAAGACAGCATAAGAGACCTCTGGGACAACATTAAATGTACCAACATTCGCATTATAGGGGTCCCAGAAGGAGAAGAGACAAAGGACCTGAGAAAATATTTGAAGAGATAGTAGCTGAAAACTCCCTGAACATGGGAAAGGAAACAGTCAACCAAGTCCAGGAAGCACAGAGAGCCCCAGGAAGGATAAACCCAAGGAAGAAGACACCAAGACACATAGTAATCAAACTGACAAAAGTTAAAGACAGAGATAAAATATTAAAAGCAACAAGGGAAAAATGACAAACAACATACAAGAGAACTCCTGTCAGGCTGTCAACTGATCTCAACAAAAACACTACAAGCCAGAAGGGAATGACATGATATATTTAAAGTGATTAAAGGGAAGAACCTAGAGTATTCTATCAAGAGTACTCTACCCAACAACACTCTCCTTCAGATTTGACAGAGAAATCAAAAAGTTTGCAGACAAGCAAAAGTTAAAAGAATTCAGCACCACCAAGCCAGCCTTAGAACAAATGCTAAAGGAACTTCTCTAGGCAGGAAACCCAAGAAAAGGAAAAGACCTACAGAAAATAAATCCAAAACAATTAAGAAAACAGTAATAGGATCATACATATTGATAATTACCTTAAATACAAACGGTTTAAATGCACCAACCAAAAGACATAGACTGGCTGGGTGGATGAAAACATGTGTATATATGCATTTCCACTTACCACATCACTCTGCTTGACTCCCCCCAACTGTTTGTAATTATTTTATATTGTTAAGTTAATCATGTTCCCATTATGGCTTGCAACTGTAATTATCTTTTAATTTTTGTCTGGCGACTGATTGTGAAAACTGATAAACATCTTTTACTATTGTGATTATTTACTATTACTCACTTAATACCATTATATCATGATTAGTCAACAGAAAAATAATAGAACACTATATCACCAAAACTAAGATCGAATAGAAAAATACCTATAGTCACTTTTTAAAATCCAGATGCATATCAGAATTATCTTGGAATTTTTGAAAAATACAAATGCTCAGGTATTGCTTTTTTTCTCCAGAGCTCCAGATGTGTTTTTAATGAGCAGTCATGTTTAACAACAACTGGACCATATGATGATCTTTTATTTTTATCTAGTTTGTTGCACTTTTTCTATTTCATATTCAGTGCTCCCATTTCATTTAGTTTATGTTCTCCAATTTCTTCATCTCTTCTTTTTTCTTCTGATGTTCTTTCTCAAGCCTTTATCAAAGGTAGTAGAAAAGCTTTTGTATACATATATACATATAGATACGTATAATATATATTTTAGAAAACTTATAAATTTTTGCCTAACTAAAAAAATTATGACATTTTGATTCCACTTGTTTGACTTAGTATAAAGAGAATGCTAGATTTCTATTTTAAAAAAATAGATATGCAACAAGCAACAAAGGTTTACTGTATAGCACAAGGAATGATAGTCAATATCTTGTAATTAATAACTTACAATGGAAAATAATTTCAAAAATAATATATGTATATTAGTATAACAAAATCATGTTGCTGTACACCTGAAACATTGTAAGTCAACTATACTTCAATAAAATACATATTTTTTAAAAAAGAAAAAGAAAAAAGAAAAAAATAAGATAGTCTCAAAGGGTTAGCATTGAGTTACTTTGTGATCCAATAATTTCATTTCTAGGTATACACCCAAGAGAAATGAAAGCACATGAACACACAAAAATTTGCAAATAAATACTCATAGAGGCTTTATTCATATATCCCAGCAGTAAAAACAACTTAAACATTCATCAACTGATGAATTAATAAATAATATGCATATACATGCAATGGAATATTATTTGGCAATGAAAAATAATGAAGTACTAATACATGCTAAAACACAGAAGAACCTTGAAAATATTATACCATGTAAAGAACTAGTCACGGGGACTTCCCTGGTGGTCCAATGGCTAAGACCCTGTACTCCCAATGCAAGAGGCCGGAGTTCCATTCCTAGTCAGGGAACCAGCTCCCACATGCTGCAACTAAAGATCCCACATGCTGCAACTAAGAGTCTGTATGCTGTAACTAAAGATTTTGCATGCCACAGTGAAAACGAAGATCCTGCATACCACAACTAAGACTGGGCACAGACAAATAAATAAATAAATATTGTAAAAAAGAACTAGTCACAAAAGACCACATATTGTATAAGCTCAATTATATGAAATGGCCAGAATAAGCTCATCTACAGAGACAGAAAGTAGATTAATGGTTGCCTAGGGCTGGGGAGGGAGTGGGGGAAAATGCAGAGTGATGGTTAATGGGTAGAAGATTTCTTTTTTGGAGGGTGAAATGTTCTAAAATTGATAATGGTAATGGTTGCACAGCTCTGTGATATACTAAGAATCATTAATTTGTACACTTTAAATAGATAAGTCATATGGTAAGTGAATTATCTCAATAGAGCTCTTGTATGAAAAATATTAAATAACATAATACTTCTGCTTCCAGCCAAGATGGAGTGAGATGTAACACATTTACTCTACCATTTGAAACATGACTGCCCTTAAAAATGTAGACAAAATATATGAAACTAGGGTTTTCAGGACACTAGCTGTCAAGCAAAGAACAATAGTGATTCCCGAGAAATGGAAAACAAATAAAATGGGCCCTAATATTGCCAGCTTACTGCTAGGAGAGAGTTTTCAGGTTATGACACAATGAGAGGAAGCCCAAGTGGATGCCTGTACACTTCAAGTTGACAAGATGGAGCTGACAGTCCAGGGAGACTAAAGTGGCTAGAGTTCATAGCTCAGAGTACTGAAGAAAAGAGAGTTGCACAAAAAAGAGAGACCCCAGAAGATTTTGAAGAGATTCTCTTGAGTATTCAGCAGAGTACTGATCACTGCATGCATGTGAGGAAACTACCTAAAGCCAGGAAAAAGCCATGCAAAAGAATTAAAGGGAGTATAACATTCATATGGGGCCAAGAACAGTGCCTGTTCCCACCAGAATGGGGTAACTCAGAATTCAAAAGGCATTAGAGTACACAGAAATGTCAGTAATGGGAGATAATTAGCCCTAGATTGAGTACTATTCCAGATTCACATAACAAATCATAAAAGCAAGACCTTTAAGGGTCTAAGTTTTTCCAAGTAACATAACTGCACCCCAGATTACAGTTCAAGATTTATAAGAATACAAAAATATCTAGCACACAATGAGGTGAAAATCAATATCTGGCATCCAATCAAAGCTTATTGGGTGTGCAAACAAACATGAAAACACAACCTATAATGAGGGTGATCATCAGTCAATTGAAACTGACCCTGAACTGACACAGATGTTACAATTAGTAAAGAAGTGCACATGAAAGAATTTATTATAACTGCATTGAATATCTCTAAAGAATTAACTACAGATACATACAATATAAAATAGACTCTAATTGAACTTTTAGAGATAAAAACTATAATGTGTGAGATGAAAAGTATACTGGAGGGGGATAACAACAAATTGGACATAGCAGGAAAAAAATTCAGTGAATCTGAAAAGATAGCAATAGAAATTATCCAAAATTAAATACAGAGAAAAAAGCATTTTAAGGAGTTAAAAAAAAAGCATCAGTGGGGGAAAAAAAAAAAGCATCAGTGAACTATGGGACAACTTTAAGCAATTTAACACATCTGTAATTGGAGTTTCTGAAAGCATAAGGGAAAAGGGGTACAACAAATATTTGAAAAAATAATGGCCAAAATTTTCAAAATTTGATGAAAAATATAAGCCACAGAATAAGAAGCTCAAAAAACTTCAAGAAATATGAAAACTAAGCCAAGACATATTATAATTAACTCACTTAAAAACAACCAGAGGGGGGTGGGGAATAAGCACATTAAATGCAGAGGAAAATGTTAACAGCAGCCAGAGGAAAAAAGAAATATTGCATTCAAAAGAACAAAGAATGAAAATAAACTTGTTATCATAAAAATGCAAACAAGCAGACAGTGGAGACTCTTGTTTAAAGAACTAAAAGGAAAAGAAAAAAAAAAAGCTGTTAATCTAGAAATCTTTGCCCCGTGAAAATAACTTTCAAAAATGAAAATGAAATACTTTTTAGATATACAAGAACCAAACTAATACATCACCAGCAGACCTGAACTATAAGAAATATTAAAGGAAGTCCTTTATCAAGAAGGAAAATGATACGAAGTGGAAATATGTAATTCTCAAAAGGAATAAATAGAACCAGAAATGCTAACTATATGAATTAATATGTAATATTTTTCTTGTTACCTAATTCTATGTAAAAGTTAATTGAGTGTTTAAACAAAAACAATAACAGTGTATTGTGGGATTTATAATAAACTAAAAATAAAATATGTGACAATAATGCAAAAGTCAAGAGGGAGAGACAAAAATAGACCATTTTAAGGTTCTTATAGTATCTATGAGGTGATATAACATCCTTTAAAGGTAGCCTGTGAAAAGTTAAAGACATATAAACCCTAAAGCAACCAGTAATAAAACAAAACAAAGAATTATAGTTAATAAGCTTGCAAAGGAGGCAAAATAGAAAAATTAAAAGTACTCAATCCAAAAAAAAAAGGCAGGAAAAGAACAAAACAGACGGAACAAATAGAAAACAAATAACAAAATGATAGATTTAAGCCTAGCTTAACTATATAATTACATTATATGTAAATAATTGAAATGCCCCAATTAAAAGTCAGAGAATGTCAAGAATGGATAAAATAGCAAAACTCAATTGTGATTGCCATCTTTTCGTTGTTTGTAGCTCAAACAACAGAAGTTGTAAGAAGTGTGATACCTTCATCTTTGTCCTTTTTCAAGATTGCTTTGGCTACCCACTGTCTTTTTTGGTTTCATCCAAACTTTTGGAGGTTTTTCTGTGAAAAATGCCAGTGGAGTTTTGATAGAGGTTGCCTTAAATCTGAAGGCACCCAAATTGAAAAGGAAGAAGTCAAATTTCAGTGTTTGCAGATGACATGATCTTATATATAGGAAACCTTATACATATATTTATATATATAAACCTTATATATATAAAGACTCCATCAAAAAACTGTTAGAAGCAACAAATTCAACAAAGATACAGTATACAAAATTAACATACAAAAATCAGTTGCATTTCTATACACTAGCAAAGAACTATTTAAAAAAGAAATTAAGAAAACAATCCAGTACTTCCCTGGTGGACCAGTGGTTAAGAATCTGCCTGGCAATACAGGGGACAGAGCTTTGATCCCTGATATGGGAAGAATTCACATGCCATGGGGAAACTAAGCCTGTGTGCCAGAACTACTGAGCCCTCTAGAGCCCTCATGATACAACTACTGAGTCTGTATGCCCTAGAGCTGGTTTTTGCAACAGAGAAGCCTCCACAATGAGAAGCCCATGCACCACAACAAGAGAGCAGCCCTCACTTGCTGCAACTAGAGAAAGTCTGTGCACAGCAATGAAGACCCAGTGCAGCCAAAAATAAATAAATAAATAAAATAAAATAAAAATTTTTTAAAGAAAACAATCTAATTTACAATAGCATCAAAAAATATAAAACACTTAAGAATAAACGCAACTAAGAAGGTGAAAGATAAGTATACTGAAAACTATGAGATATTGATGAAACTGAAGAAAGCAAACAAATAAAAAGATATTCTATGTTCATGGATTGGTAAAATTAATATATATGATGCCTTTTTTTGAAGTGTCAACTCAACTAGATTTCAATCTGCAGTTATCTAAGTGTTACTGTGAAGATATTTTACAAGTGAAACTAAAGTGTCGAGCCAGTTGACTTTAAGTAAGGAATTTTTTTCTCTTAGATTATCTGGGTGGACCTATGTGAATCCATTGGGCTGCCATAAAAACAGAGCTGATATTTCCCTGGGATAGAGAAAAATTTCCACCTATAGATTACAACTTTGGCTAATATGACTATAGAGTTCCACCATACTCTTGATCTTCTCTCCCTGACTGCACAAAGACAACCATTTCAGCCTGTGTTTTTCCTTCTCTGGCTGCTTACCTTTTGGATTTTTATTTAGTTAGCCGGTTCTCACATAACTTAACAATTATGTGAGCCTGTTTCTTATAATCTCTCTATTTCTCTCTCCACAAACACAGACACACACGTGCACAATTCTACTGGTTCTGCTTTCTGAGGTCAGTCACCCTAAGTCAACCTAAGACTCTCAAGTCATCCCTCAGCTGGTGATGGACAGGGAAGCCTGGCGTGCTACAGTCCATGGGGTCGCAAAAAGTCGGACACGACTGAGCAACTGAACTGAACTGACAGATTATCTCTTTTATGACTCTACCCCCTATCTTTCCCAAAATTCTGAAATCCTTCTACTATGCTCCCTGGAATTTGTGAGCAATCATCACCAAATTTTCCTACATCCATATAACTGATCCTCTGTATATTCCCTTCTTCTTCTCACTTAAGTGAAATAAAACTCTCCTCTAAGGTGGTAACTCTCCTTGGAACCCTTTTAAATGTGCTATCTTTCCTCTCATGTGATAGATAGCTAAAACATCTATCACCAGAGACCTGGAGGTGGGGAAAATGTCCTCCTCATTGTCACTTTCAAGACATTCTCCTCCCTCCTTAGTAATAAGCCCCATGTTATTGAGGCTTGTTTGAATCTCATAACATGTTTGAATGATGACACAATATTCACATTATCAAACATCATAACATGTTTGAATCTCATGTTATCAGGTTACATCACCCACTATCTGTCCTCATGGAACTCAACCACTGGCTCCTGAAACACTCACACTTATTCACTGAAGGTTTCAGTACCAGGCTCACTGTCACTTCCTCTAACACAATACCTGTCAAATCTTGGTTACTCTGTTATCCACATAGATGATCTTCCTAACAGTCTGGCCTCTCAGATCCTTGACCTCTACTCCTCTAATTTTCTTGTTCTCCATCCTACTTTATCCACTAATCCACATAGCCATACCATTAATCTTACAATTACTAAAAAAAAAAAGCCCACTATTCCTCTCTTTTCTGTTTCAAGTGTCCCACTCTTCAACTACCACCTTCTTTTTGAATAATTTCTTATCTTTCTCCCATTTTAATGATACTTCAGCCTCACTTATTGAATCTACTATTCCAATTTTCCTGCATGTCCTCATCTCCCTCCCTAAGGAGTATAAATTTCATTGTTAATTATTATATTAATACTTCTATATGTGGTCTCAATTCCTATGCCCACTGTCATTCCTTACACAAATGGCCAACCCTCAAGTCTGGTTAAATCCAACACTTCATCTATTATGCATCTCCATTATGAAATTCAGATCAGTTCAGTTACTCAGTTGTGTCTGACTTTTTGCAACCCCAAGGACTGCAGCACGCCAGGCTTACCTGTCCATGACCTACTCCTGGAGTTTACCCAAACTACCGTCCATCGAGTCAGTGATGCCATCTAACCATCTCATCCTCTGTCATCCCCTTCTCTTCCCGCCTTCAATCTTGCCCAGCATCAGGGTCTTTTCAAATGAGTCAGCTCTTCGCATCAGGTGGCCAAAGTATAGGAGTTTCAGCTTCAACATCAGTCCTACCAATGAACACCCAGGACTGATCTCCTTAGGATGGACTGGTTGAATCTCCTTGCAGTCCAAGGGACTCTCAAGAGTCTTCTCCAAACCACAGTTCAGAAGGATCAACTCTTTGGCGCTCAGCTTTATTTATAGTCCAACTCTCACATCTATACATGACTACTGGAAAAACCATTGCCTTGACTAGACAGACCTTTGTCAGCAAAGTAATGTTTCTGCTTTTTAATATGCTGTCTAGGTTGGTCACCTATATGCAGATCAGGAAGCAACTGTCAGAACTGGACATGGAACAACAGACTGGTTCCAAATAGGAAAAGGCGTACGTCAAGGCTGGATATTGTCACCCTGCTTATTTAACTTATATGCAGAGTATATCATGAGAAACGCTGAGCTGGAGGAAGCACAAACTGGAATCAAGATTGCCAGGAGAAGTATCAATAACCTCAGATATGCAGATGACACCACCCTTATGGCAGAAAATGAAGAAGAACTAAAGAGCCTCTTGATGAAAGTGAAACAGGAGAGTGAAAAAGTTGGCTTAAAGCTCAACATTCAGAAAACTAAGATCGTGGCATCTGGTCCCGTTACTTCATGGCAAATAGATGGAGAAACAGTGGAAACAGTGGCCGACTTTATTTTTCTGGGCTCCAAAATCACTGCAGATGGTGATTGCAGCCATGAAATTAAAAGACGCTTACTCCTTGGAAGGAAAGTTATGACCAACCTAGAGAGCATATTAAAAAGCAGAGACATTACTTTGTCCACAAAGGTCCACCTAGTCAAGGCTATGGTTTTTCCAGTGGTCATGTATGGATGTGAGAGTTGGACTATAAAGAAAGCTGAGCACAGAAGAATTGATGCTTTTGAACTGTGGTGTTGGAGAAGACTCTTGAGAGTCCCTTGGACTGCAAGGAGATTCAACCAGTCCATCCTAAGGAGATCAGTCCTGGGTGTTCATTGGTAGGACTGATTTTGTAGCTGCAACTCGAATACTTTGGCCATCTGATGTGAAGTGCTGACTCATTTGAAAAGACCCTGATGCTGGGAAAGTTTGAGGGTGGGAGGAGAAGGGGACGACAGAGGACGAGATGGTTGGATGGCATCACTGACTCAATGGACATGGGTTTGGGTGGACTCCAGGAGTTTGTGATGAACAGGGAGGCCTGGCGTCCTGCAGTTCATGGGGTCACAAAGATTCAGTCACGACTGAGTGACTGAACTGAACTGAATTAGGTTGGTCATAACTTTCCTGCCAAGGAATAAGCATCTTTTAATTTCATGGCTGCAGTCACCATCTCCAGTGATTTTGGAGCCCCCAAAAATAAAGTCAGCCACTGTTTCCCCATCTATTTGCCGTGAAGTGAAGGGACCGGATGCCATGATCTTAGCTTTCTGAATGTTGAGCTTTAAGCCAACTTTTTCACTCTCCTCTTTTACTTTCCTCAAGAGGCCCTTTAGTTCTTCTTTGCTTTCTGCCTTAAGAGTGGTGTCACCTGTATATCTGAGGTTACTGATACTTCTCCTGGCAATCTTGATTCCAGCTTGTGCTTCATCCAGTCCAGCATTTCTCATGATGTACTCTGCATATAAGTTTAATAAGCAGGGTGACAATATACAGCCTTGATATATTCTTTTTCCTGTTTGAAACCAGTCTGTTGTTCCAGTTCTAACTTTTGTTCTTGACCTGCATACAGATTTCTCAAGAGGCAGGTCAGGTGGTCTGGTATTCCCATCTCTAATAACATAAAAATACACAACCATACTGAATGGTCTCATTTTATGTTCATGAGAAAGTTTTCTTTCTGTGTAGTTTTCTGGAGTTTTCTTTCTGTGTAGTATCTTTTCTTGGCCTTGATATTAGGGTGTGTGAGTGTGTTAGTCACTCTGTCATGTCCAACTCTTTGCAACCCCATGGACTATGGCCTGCCAGGCTCCTCCATCCATGGGATTTTCCAGGCAAGAATACTGGAGTGGGTTGCCATTCCTTTCTCCACAGTGGCCTTATGCCATGAGTTGGGAAATTCTCCCACTTCTTTTAATTTCTGTAAGAGATTGTGTGTGAATGTTATTATTTCTTCCTTAAATGTTTAGTAGAATTTGTGAGTGAAACCATCTGGACTTGGAAGATTTTTAACAACAAATTAAATTTCCTTAAATATTAGACTATTTTAGTTTTTTATTTCTTATTGAGTGATTTTTGATAATTTGTATCTTTCAACAAATTGGTCATTTTATCTAAGGTGTCAAATTAATGATTATGAAGTTGTTTGTAGTATTTCCTTATTACACTTACAATGTCTGAAGTGTCAGCCATCATTAAAATAGCAAAACAAATAATTAGAGCCAATAATTTTTTAAAAAGACAAAATTAATGATAAAAATTATATAAATAATCCAAAAGAAGGGAGAAAAAAAGGAAACAAAAATCAGATGGAATAAATAGAAAACCAACAGTAAGTTGATAGATATAAATCTATATATACACAAAATTGCATTAAATGAAAATGACTTCAACACTCCAGTGAAAAGACAGAAATGGTCAAACTGGGTAAGAAAACAATACCCAACTATATTTATAGCTTATAAGAAACATGCATTAAATATAAGGAAACAAAGAGATTAAATGCAAAATAATGGGAAAAATGTACCATGGTAAACCTAGTCAACAAGAATCTGATATGGCTATTAGTGAGGGTTTCACAGGTGGCTCAGTGGTAAAGAATCTGTCTCCCAAGTAGAAGATGCGGGTTCAGTCCCTGGGTCAGGAAAACCCACTGGAGAAGGAAATGGCAACCCACTCCAGTATTCTTGCCTGGGAAATCCCATAGACAGAGGAGCCTGGTGGGCTACAGTCCAAGGGGTCGCAAAAGAGTTGGACACAACTTAGTGACTAAACAACAACAATGGCTATTAATAGCAGATAAAATAGATTACATAGCAAAAGATATTACTAGGGATAAAGAAGTTAATTTTATAATGATTAAGAATTGAATTTTATCAGGAAGAAATGTTAATCCTAAATGTTTATGTGTTTAATAAAAGAGCTTCAAAATACATGAAACAAAAGCTGATAGAACTATAAGAAGAAATAGACAAATTCATAATCTTTTTTTTTTTAATATTTATTCATTTATTTGGTTGCACCAGGTCATAGTTGCAGCATGTGGGATCTGGTTCCCTGACCAGGGATCGAAGCTGGGCCCCCTGCATTGGGAGCTCAGAGTCTTAACCACTGAGCCAGCAGGGAAGTCCCACAAATTCATAATCTTGATTGAAGATTTTTATATCCTTCTCTTAACATTTGGACAAATAGAAAATTACTAAGGATATGAATCCGAACAACACCATCAAGCAACTTGACCTAGTTAACATTTATGGAATACTCCCCACAGTGACAGAAGAATACAGTGTACATGGAATATTCATCAAGATTGACCATACTCAAGGTAATAAAAGAAACCTTAAGAAAATTAAAAGGATTCAGTTCATACAAAGTATGTATTCTCACTACAGTGGAATTAAATTAGAAATCAATACCAAAAAGATACCTGGAAAATCTCCAAATATTTGAAAATAAAATAATACCTTTCTAAATAACCCATGAACCAAAGAAAAATCTAAATGTTAATTAAAACATATTTTAACCTTAATGAAAAAAAACAACAAAATTTCTGGGGTGCTGTCAGAGCAGTAAAAAGTGGAAAATTTAAGCTCGGCTGGTAAAGAATCCTCCTAGAATGCAGGAGACCCTGGTTTGATTCCTGGGTTGGGAAGAACCCCTGGAGGAGGGCATGGCAACTCACTCCAGTATTCTTGCCTGGAGAATCCCCATGGACAGACGAACCTGGCAGGCTACAGTCCATGGGGTGGCAAAGTGTCGGACATGACTGAGAGGCTAAGCACAGCACAGAACAGCTATATTAGAAAAAAACAAAGTTCTAAAATCAGTGACCTCAGCTTCAAACTTAAGAAACTAGAAAAAGAAGATCAAATTAAACCCCAAAATAAACAGAATAAGAAATATAATAAAGATCAGAATAGAAGTTAATGACAGGGAATGGTAAAAAGTAGAGAAATAGCAATAATATCAAAATTCCATTCTTTGAAGAAATCAATATAATTGATAAACCTCTAGCCAGACTACCCAAGAAAACAGAGAGAAAACATGCATTACTAATCAGTTCAGTTTAGTCGCTCAGTCGTGTCCAACTCTTTGTGCCCCCATGGACTGCAGCATGCCAGGCTTCCCTGTCCATCACCAACTCCTGAAGCTTACTCAAACTCATATCCATCGCGTCGGTGATGCCATCCAACAATCTCATCCTCTATCATCCCCTTCTCCTCCCACCTTCAATCTTACCAGCATCAGGGTCTTTTCCAATGAGTTGGTTCTTCACATCGGGTGGCCAAAGTATTGGAGTTTCAGCCTCAGCATCAGTCTTTCCAATGAATATTCAGGACTGATTTCTTTTAGGGTGGACTGGTTGGATCTCCTTGCAGTCCAAGGGACTCTCAAGAGTCTTCTCCAACACCACAGTTCAAAAGCATCAATTCTTCGGCACTCAGCTTTCTTCACAGTCCAACTCTTACTTTATAGTTCAACTCTCACTTTATAGTTCAACTCTCACATCCATACATGACTACTGGAAAACCCATAGCTTTGACTAGACATTTTGTTGGCAAAGTAATTTCTCTGCTTTTTAATATGCTGTCTAGGTTGGTCATAGCTTTTCTTCCAAGGAGCAAACGTCTTTTAATTTCATGGCTGCAGTCACCATCTGCAGTGATTTTGGAGCCCAAAAAAATAAAGTCTCTCACCGTTTCCATTGTTTCTCCATCTATTTGCTATGAAGTGTTGGGACCAGAAGCCATGATCTTAGTTTTCCGAATGTTGAGTTTTTTGTTGTTGTTGTTTATTTTTTTTTTTCATTTATTTTTATTAGTTGGAGGCTAATTACTTTACAATATTGTAATGGTTTTTGCCATACATTGACATGAATCAGCCATGGATTTACATGTGTTCCCCATCCCGATCCCCCCTCCCGCCTGAATGTTGAGTTTTAAGTCAACTTTTTCACTCTTCTCTTTCACCTTCATCAAGAGGCTCTTTAGTTCTTCTCTTTCTGCCATAAGGGTGGTGTCATCTGCGTATCTGACATTATTGATATTTCTCCCTGCAATCTTGATTCCAGCTTGTGCTTCATCCAGCCCAGCATTTCGCATGATGTACTCTGCATAGAAGTTAAATAAGCAGGGTGACAATATACAGCCTTTGCGCACTTCTTTCCCTATTTGGAACCAATCTGTTGTTCCATGCCCAGTTCTAACTGCTGCTTCCTGACCTGCATACAGATTTCTCAGGAGGCAGATAAAGTGATCTGGTATTCCCATCTCTTGAAGAATTTTCCACAGTTTGTTGTGATCTACACAGTCAAAGGCTTTGGCGTAGTCAATAAAGCAAAAGTAGATGTTTTTCTGGAACTGTCTTGCTTTCTCGATGATCCAACAGATGTTGGCAGTTTGACCTCTGGCCCCTTTGCCTTTTCTAAATCCAGCTTGAACATCTGGAAGTTCATGGTTCACGTACTTTTGAAGCCTGGCTTGGAGAATTTTGAGTATTACTTTACTAGCATGTGAGATGAACGCAATAGTGTGGTAGTTTGAACATTCTTCGGCATTGCCTTTCTTTGGGATTGGAATGAAAGCTGAATTTTTCCAGTCCTGTGGCCACTGCTGAGTCTTCCAGATTTGCTGGCATATTGAGTACAGCACTTTCACAGCATCATCTTTTAGGATTTGAAGTAGCTCAACTGGAATTCCATCACCTCCACTAGCTTTGTTCATAGCGATGCTTCCTAAGGCCCACTTGACTTCACATTCCAGGATGTCTGGCTCTATGTGAGGATCACACATTATTGTTATCTGGGTCATGAAGATCTTTTTTGTATAGTTCTTCTGTGTATTCTTGCCACCTCTTCTGAATATCTTCTGCTTCGGTTAGGTCCATAACCATTTCTGTCCCTTATTGTGCTCATCTTTGCATTTCTAGCACTAGAAATGAAAAAGGTGACATCACTGCAGATTCACAACATATTAAAATAATAACAGAATGTTATGAACAACTATATACATGGCTCAGTTGGTAAAGAATCTGGCTGCTATGCAGGATACCTGGGCTTGATCCCTGGGTCAGGAAGATCCCCTGGAGAATGAAATGGCAACCCACTCCAGTACTCTTCCCTGGAGAATTTCATAGATAGAGGAACCAGGAAACCTATAGTCCGTGGGATTGCAGAGTCTGACATGATTGTGTGACAAACTTCTTCCATATGCACATAAATTTGACAATTTAAATGAAACTGACAAATTCATTGAAAGAAAAACTACTAAAGCTCATGTAAGAAAAATTAGATAACCTGAATAGCCCTGTATTAATGAAATTAAATTAGAAATTATAAACCTTTCCACAGAGAAGAGGTGGACAAGAAAATGGGATAGGTAGACTCTTAACTCGCCTCCTCCCAACTTACAGAGGACCTACCTATGAGAACAACATGAAGACTAGCAGAAAAGATTTTCCATGCATGAAGACATAAAAAGTAAACATAACAAAGCAGGTAAGAGTGGCAGAGATGCAGTATAGTCAGGAACCACACCTTCAGGTCAGTTCAGTTCAGCTCAGTTCAGTCACTGAGTCATGTCTGACTCTTTGCAACTGCCATGGATTGCAGCATGACAGGCTTTCCTGTCCATCACCAACTCCCAAAGCTTGCTCAGACTCATGTCCATCGAGCCAGTGATGCCATCCAACCATCTTGTTCTCTGTTGTCTCCTTCAGGCCAGCAACCCACAAATAAATATCACAATTGTAAAGGACCTCCACAAGAAGTGAGGGCTCTGAATGTAACATTGAGCTCCCCAGTCCTGGGGTCCCACACCAGGAAAATGAGCCTGCAGAATGTCTGGCTTTAAAAACCAGCAAAGCTTACGTCTGAGAGAAGAAGTCTATAGAAAACAGAGACTCTGCTCTTAAAGGGTGCATGTAATATCTCACATGCTCCAAGTCCCAGTGCAGAGACAGTAATCTGAGCCTAGATCAGACCCACTTACAGATCTTGGAGAGCCTCTCAGAGAGGCATGAGGCAAGTGGGACTTCTTTTGGGTACAGAAACACCAGTAGCAGTCGCTTTGGAGAGCGTTCTACAGTGATAATACCAACACTGTGCTGTGCTGTTCACTCAGTCATGTCCAACTCTTTGCGATCCCGTGAACTGTAGCCTGCCAGGCTCCTCTATCTATGAGGATTCTCCAAGCAATAATACTGGAGTCGGTTGCTATACCCTCCTCCAGGGGGTCTTCCTAACCCAGGGATCAAGCCCAGGTCTCCTGCATTGCAAGCAGATTCTTTGCCATCTGAGCCACCAGGGAAGCCCAAGAATGCTGGAGTGGGTAGCCTATCCTTTCTCCAGGGAATCTTCTCAACCCAGGAATCAAACTGGGGTCTCCTACATTGCAGGTGGATTCTTTACCAGCTGAGCTACCAGGGAAGCCCAATACCAGCACTAGCAAACATCATTTTGGTATTAGCCTATCAGTGCTAGGATCTTGCCTGCCCACCAGCAGGCTGGCACCTACTCCAAAACACCAGACCATGCACACAGTTGCACAGGGACTTGGACCCAACCTCTGGCAGGCCTGCACCAATCCCATTCCTCCTTAGGCCATGTGGCAAACCACACTGGAAGTCTATGTCACACTCCAGTGGGGCCAAGGATATTGCAAAAACCAGGGGCTCATAGCCAACCAGGTTGAGGTCCACCACTATCCACCAGCGTGCCCATGGTAGACAGCCCCACAACAAAAGAAAGGCTCACATATCCCATATAGGGGCATTCCTAGAGCATATAACTCTGGTGGCAAGAAGGGCATGTTCTGCTGGACCTCATAAGACATCTTTGAGATAAGGCCACTTCTCCAAAATCAGCAAATGTAGTTGACCTACATAATACTTAGACACAAACACACACAAAAAAAATTGCAAAATGAAGAGACAGAAGAACATGGTCTAAATTAAGGAACAAAATAAAACCATAGAAAAAGGAGTAAATGAAGTAGATGTAAGAAATCTGCTCATAAGGAGATCAAGGTAATGATCATATAAAATGCACATTGAAATCAAGAGAAGATTGCATGAACACAGTAAGAATTTCAAAAAAGAGTTAGAAAATATAAAGAAAAACCAAACATGGCTGAAGAACACAATAACTAAAATTAAAAATACACTGGAAAGAATCAACAATAGATTAAGTGATACAGAGAAACAAATCAGTAAACTGGAAGCCAAAGTAGTGGAAATCACCCAAACTAAGCAGGAAAAAATAAAAAGGACAGTTTAAGAGACCTCTTAGACATCAGCACACATGCTAACATGTGCATTATAAAGATTGCAGAAAGAGAAAAGAGAAAGAAGTGGGCAGAGACTTATTTGAAGAAATAATAGCCGAATACTTCCTTAACCTATGAAAGAAAATGGACATCCAAGGTCAGGAAGCATAGAGTTCAAAATAAGATGAACTCAAGATTTGTAGCAAGGCATATTATATTTAAAATGGTTAAAGATAAAGAGAGGATCTAAAATGCAGCAAGACAAAAGCATTTAGTTACATACAAGAACTCTTATAAGACTAGTAGCTTACTTTTTAGGAGAAACTGTGCAGACCTGAAGAGAGTGGTACAAAATAGTCAAAATAATGAAAGGAAAAAAGTTACAACCAAGAATATTCTACCTGGAAAAGCCATCATTCATATTTGAAAGACAGATAAAGATTTTTATTAAAAAGTCAGGCATAAATTAGTTCAGCATCACTAAACCAGCTTTATAAGAAATGTTAAAGGCACTATCATAAGCAGAAAAGGTCACAAATAGAAATATGAAAGGAAAAATTTCACTGGTGAAGGCAAATATACAGTACAGTAGTGAGTAAACCAACCACATATTTAACTAGTAAGAAAGTTAAAGACAAACATAGTAAAATTATCTATATCCATAGTGCATAGTTAAGTGATACACAAAACAGAAGATTGTAAAATATGATGTCAAAAATGTTAAACCTGGAGAGGAGGAGTAGAAATGTAGTATTGTTAGAATTTTTTTGAACTCAAGAGATCATCAACTTAAAATATATGACTGAATGGATTTTTAAAAAGACCCATACATATGCTGATTACAAGAGATTCACTTTCAATCTATAGACACACACAGTAAAAGTGAAAAGATGGAAAAATGTATTCGATGCAAATGGAAATAAAAAGAAAGCCAGGATAGCAATACTTGCATCAGACAAAATAGACTTTAAAACAAACACTTGCAAGAGAAGGAGATTACTTGATGATAAAGGGACCAATCCAGCAAGAAGATATAACAATTGTAAACATACAGGCATCCAACATGAGCACTAAATACATAAAGCAAATATTAACAAACGTAAAGAAAGAAACTGACAGTAACAAAATAACAGAAGGGAACTTTAACACCTTGTTTACATCAATGCACATATCAGCCAAATATAAAATTACTAAGAACCACTGGCCTTCAAGAACACATTAGACTACGTAGACTTAATAGGTAAATACATAGAACATTACAACCCAAAGCAGTAGAATACACATTCTTTCTAAGTGCATCTGGAATATTTTCCAGGGTAGATAACATGCTAGGCCACAAAGAAAGTCTCAATAAATTTGAAGATTGAAATCATGTTTTATGATGTTTTATGAATGTTTTATGTTTTATGACCATAAAGATATAAGACTAGAAATCAACTACAGGAAAAAAAAAACCTGCAATATGCAATAAACACAAACACACAGAGTCTGAACATCATGCTACTCAACAATCGATGGATCACTGAAGAATGCAAAGAGGAAATTAAAAAAATACCTGGAGAAAAGTGAAATTAGAAAAACACACACAAAAAAAGAAAAACAATGATCCAAAATCTATAGGACATAGCAGAAACATGTCCTATAAGGAGCATTCTCTAATAGGGAAGTTCATAGGGATGCAAGCCTACCTCAGGAAACAAGAAAAATCTCAAATAAACAATCTAATATCACACATAAAGTAGCAAGAAAAAGAACAAACAAAGCTCAAGTTAGTAGAAGGGAAAAATATTATGATCAAATAGAAATAAAAGAAATAGAGACTAAAAAACAATAGAAAATATCAATAAAACAAAGAGCTGATTCTTTGAAAAGAAGAAAAAAATTAATAAACCTTTAGCCAGACTCATGAAGAAAAATAGAAAGAGGGCTCAAATAAATAAAATCATAAATGAAAGAGAAGTGACAACCAAGATGACAGAAATACAAAGTATTATAAGCTATTCTTATGAAGAATTATATATCAATAAAATGGGCAACCAGGAAGAAACAGACAAATTCCTGGAAATGTTCAATCTCCAAGGACTCAAGAATAAACAAAATATAAACAGACCAATTACCAGTAATAAAATTGAATCAATAATAAAAGGAGCTCCCAACAAACAAACTCCAGGACCAGGTGGCTCCACTGATGAATTCCGTGAACATTGCAAGAAGAGTTAATACCTATTCTTCTTAAACTATACCAAAAAATTGAAGGGGAATTTGAAATCATCCCAAAAGGCCAGCATCACCCTGATACCAAAACCAGCCAAAGACACCACAAGAAAAGAAAATTACAAGCCATAATCACCAATGAACATGCATGCAAAAATCCTCAACAAAATATTAGCAAACTGAATTTAACAATATATTAAAATGATCATACACCACGATCAAGTGAGATTGTCCTAGGGATGCAAGGATGGTTCAATATCCACCAATCAATCAATGTGATATATCACATTAACATACTGAAAAATAAAAATTATATTATCTCTTCCATAGATGTAGAAAAAGCTTTTGAGAACTTTAACATGTATTTGTGATAAAAACTCTCAACAAAGCTGGAACAGAGAGAACTTATCTTAACATAATAAAGGCCAAATATGAGAAACTGAGAACCAATATCAGACTCCAAAGTGAAAACATTTCCTCTAAGTTAGGAACAAGACAAGGATGCCCACTCTTGCTACTTTTATTCATATTCAACATCATCTTGGAAATCCTAGCCACAGCAATCAGAGAAGAAAAAGAAAATAAAGGGATCAAATTTGAAAAGATTTTAAACTGTCACTGTTTGCAGATGAGATGATACTATAAAAGAAACTACCAAAAAAAAAAAAAACCCTATATATTAGAACTAGTCAATGTATTCAGTAAAGTTGCAGGATACAATATTAACATACATAAATCTGTTACATGTGTACACATTAATAATGAACTTTCAGAAAGATAAATTAAGAAAACAATCCCATTACAATTACATCAAAAGAATAAAATACCTAAGAATAAATCTAACCAAAGAAGCAAAGACTTGTACTCTGAAAACTCTAAGATTTTGATGAAAGAAGTTGGAGATGACACAAATAAATGGAGAGGTACACCACACTCATGGCATATACTGAAATCAGATTGATTATATTCTTTGCAGCTGAAGATGGAGAAGCTCTATACAGTCAGCAAAAACAAGACCGGGCGCTGACTGTGGCTCAGATTCAGTTCAGTTCAGTTCAGTTGCTCAGTCATGTCTGACTCTTTGCAATCCCGTGGACTGCAGCACTCCAGGCTTTTCTGTCCATCACCACCTCCCAGAGCTTGCTCAAACCCATGTCCACTGAGTTGGTGATACCATCCAACCATCTCATCCTCTGTTATCCCCTTTTCCTTCTGCCTTCAATCTTTCCCAGCATCAGGGTCTTTTCTAATGAGCCAGTTCTTCACATCAGGTGGCCAAAGTATTGGAGTTTCAGCTTCAGCATCAGTCCTTCCAATGAATATTCAGGACTCATTTCCTTTAGGACTGACTGGTTGGATCTCCTTGCAGTCCAAGGGACTCTCAAGAGTCTTCTCCAACTCAGATTATGAACTCTGTATTGCAAAATTCAGACTTATATTGAAGAACATAGGGAAAACCACTAGACCATTCAGGTATGACCTAAATCAAATGAGTCTTGTGACCCCATGGACTGTAGCCCACCAGGCTCCTCTGTCAGTGGGATTTCCCAGGCGAGAATACTGGAGTGGGTTGCCATTTCCTTCTCCAGAGGATCTCTTCCCAGCCCAGGGATAGAACCTGGGTCTCCTGCATTACAGGCAGATTCTTTACCAATTCAGTCACTAGGGAAGCCCCCACAAAAAATGCCAGGCCTAAATTACTTCACTGATGAATTTACTCTACCAAAAATTTCAGGAAGAAACAATACCAATTCTCTACCATCTCTCTCTAAATAACAAAGACGAGGGATTATTTCCTGACTCATAACAACTAATAAAATATTTTCTATGAGGTCTGCACTATCTTGATACAAAATTTTCTTAACAAAATGTCAGCAAATTGAATCCAACAATATCTGCAAAAGATAAAACATCATGATGAAGTCAGAATTATCCCAGGAATGCATAGATGGTTTAACATTTGAAATGTAATTCACTACATTAACTAAAAAGGAAAAACATAATCTTAACAAAAGCAGAAAAAACATTTGACAAAATTCAGTGTCCATTTCTGATGCAAATTGTCAGCAAAGTTGGAAGATAAGGGAACTTCCTTCCATTTAATGAAAAGCTACTATAAAAAAAAAAAACCCTATAGTTAGTATCATACTTATTGTTGAAAGATGAGGAATAGGAAAAGAAATGTCTACTTTTTCTCTTCTATTCAACATTATATTGGACATTCTAGTCAGTGCAATCAGATAGGCAAAGAAATAAAAGACGTTAAATGGAAAAAGAAGAAGTAAAACTGTCCTTATTCACAGACTTCATCACCAAAGTTGAAAATCTGATGGGATTGTCAGAAAATCTCCTCCAACCATTGTGTGTATATCAAGATTGAAGAATACAAAGTCCATATGTAAAAATTGTGTTTCTATATACCAGCAATATTACCTGATTTCAAGACTTCTTTTAAAATTATAGTAATATCAAAGTTACACTGTGATATTGGTGCATAACAGAAAATAGATCAGTGATACAAAGTATAAAGTTCAGATAAAGACTTTTAAGTATATGGATAACTGCTTTTTAACAAAGGCAAATAGACACTTCAGTATAGATATAATAATTGTCTCAATAAATGATGTTAGAACAAATGGATGGATATCTGTATGTGAAAAAAGAATGTCTATCCATGCTTTGCACCTATAAAAAAATTAACTCAAAATGGATCAGAGACCTAAACGTAACACTTTTAAATAGAAGATCATGGACCTAAATATAAAACTTTCAGGAGAAAACAGGAAAAATTTTGTGAATTTGGGCTAGGTAAAAATTTTCTTAGACAGGCCATCCAAATCACAATCTATAAAAAATAGATAAATTTGGCTTCATAAAAATGAAAAACTTCTGTTCTTCAAAAGACACATTGAAGAAAATGGGTAGACAACCCATAGAATAAGATAATGCATATGCAAAGCATATATCTAATAAAGGACTTGTACCCAGAATATATAAAAAATTGTTGAAAGTTATTACTAAGAACACAAACAACCCAATTTAAAATGGGCAAAAGAAATAAACAGATATTTCACCCAGAAAAAATAAATAGATGGCCAATAAGCATTAATACATGAAAAGATGCTTAACATCATCAGTCATTGGGGGAAGTGTAAATAAAACTACAAATGAGATATACACTAGAAGATTGGCTAAAATTAAAATTTTGACCATACCAAAAGTTGACAAGAATGTGGAGGAACTGGAACTCTCATACATTGCTTATGGGAATGTATATGGTACAGCCATCTTGGAAAACAGTTAAGCAGGTTCTTAAATAGTTAAAGATACATTTTCCATATGATCTAACCATACTATTCTTAGGTTTTTACCCATGAGAAATTAAAGCATGTGTCAAAATAAAATGCTTGTACATGAATGTTCATAGTGACTTTATCTGTATTGGTGAAAAACGAAATAACTCAAATGTCCCTCAGGTCGGCATGTATGGTTAAGCAAACTGTGATATGTCCATACAATAGAACACCACTCAGCACTAAAAAGAAATGAACTATCCCATGTGAATCCTTTTTTACAAAATTGTAAGACAAGCAAACTAATGTATAATGACCAAAATCAGATCAGTTGCCTTGAGACATTGTTGAAGACCGGGGCGGGGGATTTACAAAGGAGCATGAAGAACCTTTGGAGGGTGATAGATTAGATATGCTCAATGGTGGTGTGTATATATGTCAAATTTTACTAAACTGTATAATTTCAATATGTAAAATTTTATTGTATGTCAGTTATATCTCTATATAGCTGTTTAATTAAATGATCCCAGAAAACTTTTTTCAGATATAGGCAAGCTTAATCTAAAATTTATATGGAAAAACAAGGAACCTAGATTAAGTAAAGCAATCTTGAAAAGGAAGAATAGGGCTGGTCTGAGTGCAGTGGTGTTTACAATTAATTGATCACAGCCAGCTACAGATTTCTTTGTTCCTTCTCCACTCCCACTGCTTCACTTGACTAGCCTTTTACTGAGTGTGGGAAAAGGGAAATTCATATTTTAAAAAAAAAGAAAAAGGAAGAATAGGGCTTCCCTGGTGATACAATGGATAAGAATCTTCCTGACAATGCAGAGAGGACATGGGTTCGATCCCTGGTCTGGGAAGAGTCCGAAAACTGCAGAGCAGCTAAGCCCACATGCCACAACTACTGAAGCTTGCAAGCTGCAACTACTGAGCCTGTGTGCCGCAACTACTGAAGCCTAGGTGTCCTAGAGCCTGCACACCATGACTACTGAAGCCCATGCACCTAGAGCCTGTGCTCTGCAACAACAGAAGCTGCCACAATGAGAAGCCCATGCACCACAATAAAGAGTAGCCCCTGCTTACTGCAACCAGAGAAAAGCCTGCACAACAATGAAGACCCAGCACAGCCACAAATAAATTAAAAAAAATTTTTTTATAAAAAGAATAAAATGTGAGGAGTCACTCTACACAATATTAAGGTCTACTGTATAACCACAGTAATCAACAGTGTCATATTGCAAGAAGGATAGACAGATTGATAGAACAGAGCAAAGAACCTAGAAATAGAACCACATTGATTTTTAACAAAGGTGCAAGACCAATTCAATTTAGAAAGTGTAGACTTTTCAACAAATGGTGCTGAGAACCAATGAACATTCATAGAAAAATGAACCTTTATCTAAACCTTGCACCTTATGCAAAATTAACTCAAGATGGATCACAGACCTAAGCATAAAATGCAGAACTATACAATATTTAGGAAAAAAATAGAGAAACCTTCATGATATAGAACTAGTCAGAGTTCCTCACTTTATACTGAAAGCATCATACATAAAAAATTAATAAACTGGACTTCTGTGCTGTGAAAGACTATGTTAAGAGGATGATAAGACAAGCTACAGACTGGGAGAGAAGCAACCACATATTTGAAAAAAGGATTTGATATAGAATACATTTTAAAAAACCCTCAAAATATAATAAAAAATTAATTAGAAAATTAGTAAAAGATATCAAGAAGATATACAGATGGCAGACAACTCATGAAAATATGTCAATAACACTAGGTATTAGAGCAATGAAAATTGCTCCATGTTGTGGGCAGAAGATATCAGCACACAACTATCAGAATGGTTAAAATAAAAAAATAAAATAGTGACAACACCAAGTACTGGTAAAGATACAAAGAAACTGGATCATTCATACATTGTTAGTGGGATTGTAAAATGGTTCCCCCACTCTGGAAAACAGTTTGAAAATATCTTCCAAAATTAAACATGTGACTACCATACTACCCAGCAATTGCTCTCCTGGGCAATTTTTTCTCCCAGAGAAATGAAAATTCATATCCAAATCAAAACCTGTACAGGATATGATAACTATAGTTAACAATACTATATTTGTATATTCAAAAATTGCTAGAAGAGTAGAATTTAAAAGTTCTCATCACACACACACACACAAAATGTAACTATATGAGGTGATGGATAGTAACTAAACTTACTATGGTTATCATTTTCCAATATATGTATATATCAAATCATTATGTAATACACCTAAAACATGTTATATGTCAATAGTATTTCAACTTTAAAAGCCCCTGTATTTATGTTCATACAGAGTCCATAGCAACTTTATTCATAACAGAAAATATCTAGAAACAATGCAGAAAGCCTTCAACAACCCAGAGAGCATTCATGTGAATGATTAAACAAACTGGTAATCCATTGTTGCTGTTGTTGTTCAGTTGCTCTGTCCTCTCCGACTCTGTGTGACCCCATGGACTGCAGCACGCCAGGCTTTCCTGTCCTTCACCATCTCCTGGAATTTGCTCAAACTCATGTCCATCCAGTCAGTGATGCCATCCAACCATCTCATCCTCTGTTGTCCCTTTCTCCTTCTGCCTTCAATCTTTCCCAGCATCATAGTCTTTTCTAATGAGTCAGCTCTTCATATAAGGTGGCCAAAGTATTGGAGCTTCAGCATCAGCATCAGCATCAGTCCTTCCAATGAATATTCAAGACTGATTTCCTTTAGGATTGACTGGTAGGATCTCCTTACAGTCCAAGGAATTCTCAAGAGTTCTCTCCAACACCACAGTTCAAAAGCATCAGTTCTTTCACACTCAGCTTTCTTTATGGTCCAACTCTTACATCCATACATGACTACTAAAGAAACCATAGCTTTGACTATACAGACCTTTGTTGCAAAGTTATGTCTCTGCTTTTTAATATGCTGTGTAGGTTGATCATAGCTTTTCTTCCAAGGAGCAAGCATCTTTTAATTTAATGGCTGCAGTCACCATCTGCAAAGATTGTGTGTGTGCGTGTGTGTGTGTGTGCGCACGCTTAGTCACTCAGTAGTGTCCAACTCCTTGGGACCCTATGGACTGTAGCCTGCCAGGCTCCTCTGTCCATGGGGATTCTCCAGGCAAGAATACTGGAATGGTTGCCATTCCCTCCTCCAGGGGATCTTCCCAACCCAGGGATAGAACCCCGGGTCTCCCACATTGCCGGCAGATTCTTTACCATCTGAGCCACCAGGGAAGCAGTGATTTTGGAGCCCAAGAAAATAAAATCTCTCCCTGTTTCCATTGATTTCCCCTCTACTTGCCATGAAGTAATGGGACCAGATGCCATGATCTTAGTTTTTTGAATGTTGAGTTTTAAGCCAGCTTTCTCACTTTCATCTTCATCAAGAGGCTTTTTAGTTCCTCTTCACTTTCTGCCATAAGGGTGATGTCATCTGCATATCTGAGATCATTGATATTTCTCCCAGCAATCTTGATTCCACCTTGTGCAATCTTGTGAAATCTTGATTCCAGTCCAACATTTTGCACGATGTATTCTGCATAGAAGTTAAATAAGCAGGGTGACAGTATAGAGCCTTGTACTCCTTTCCCAATTTGAAATCAGTCCATTGTTCCACGGCCGGTTCTAACTGTTGCTTCTTGACCTGTATACAGATTTCTCAGGAGGCAGATAAGGTGACCTGGTATTCCCATCTCTTTAAGAATTTTCCACAGTTTGTTGTGATCCATACAATCAAAGGATTTAGCATAGTCAATGAAGCAGAAGTAGATGTTTTTTCTGGAATTCTACTGCTTTTTCTATGATCGTACAGACTTTGGCAATTTAATCTCTGGTTCCTCTGCCATTGCTAAATCCAGCTTGAACATCTGGAAGTTTTCAGCTCACATACTGTTGAAGGCTAGCTTGAAGGATTTTGAGCATTACCTGCAAGCATGTGAAATGAGTGCACTGGTGCAGTAGTTTGAATATTTTTTGACATTGCCTTTCTTTGGGATTGAAATGAAAACTGACCTTTTCCAGTCCTGTGGCCACTGCTGAGTTTTCCAGATTTGCTGGCATATTGAATGCAGCACTTTAGCAGCATTATCTTTTAGGATTTGAAATAGCTCAGCTGGAATTCCATCACCACCACTAGCTTTGTTCATGGTAATGCTTCCTAAGACCCACTTGACTTTGCACTCCAGGATGTCTGGCTCCAGATGAGTGATCATACCATCATGTTTATCAGGGTCATTAAGATCTTTTTTGTATAGTTCTTCTGTGTATTCTTGCCACCTCTTCTTAATATCTTCTGCTTCTATTAGGTCCATACTATTTTTGTCCTTTATTGTGCCCATCTTCGCATGGAATGTTCCCTTGGTATCTCTAACTTTCTTGAAGACATTTCTAGTCTGTTCCATTCTATTGTTTCCCTCTATTTCTTTGCATTGATCACTTAGGAAGGCTTTCTTATCTCTCCTTACTATTCTTCGGAACTCTGCATTAAGATGGATATATCTTTCCTTTTCTCCTTGCCTTTTGCTTCTCTTCTTTTCTCAGCTCTTTGTAAGGCCTCCTCAGACAACCATTTTGACTTTTTACATTTATTTTTCTTGGGGATGGTTTTGATCACCACCTCTTGGACAAGGCTATGAACCTCCATCCATAATTCTTCAGGTACTCTATCATATCTAATCCCTTGAATCTATTTGTCAGTTCCACTTATAATCATAAGGGATTTGATTTAGTTCTTACCTGAATGACCTAGTGGTTTGCCCTATGTTCTTCAATTTAAGTCTGAATTTTGCAGTAAGGAGTTCATGATCTGAGACACTGTCAGCTCCTGGTCTTGTTTTTGCTGATGTATAGAGTTTCTCCATCTTCAGCTGCAAAGAATATAATCATTCTGATTTCAGTATTGACCATCTGGTGATGTCCATGTGTAGAGTCATCTCTTGTGTTGTTGGAAGAGGATGTTTGCTATGACCAGTGCGTTCTCTTGGCGAAACTCTGTTAGCCTTTGCCCTGCTTAATTTTTGTACTCCAAGGCCAAACTTGCCTGTTACTCCAGGGATCACTTGACTTCCTCCCTTTGCATTCCAGTCTCCTTTGATGAAAAGGGCATCTCTTTTTGGTGTTAATTCTAGAAGGCCTTGTAGGTCTTCATAGAACTATTCACCTTCAGCTTCTTCAGCATTAGTGGTTGGGGCATAGAATTGGATTACTGTGATGTTGAATGGTTGGCCTTGGAAATGAACAGAGATCATTCAGTCGTTTTTGAGATTACACCCAAGTACTGCATTTCAGACTCTCTTGTTGATTGTGAGGGCTACTTGATTTCTTCTAAGAGATTCTTGCCCGCAGTAGTAGATATAATGGTCATCTGAATTAGACTGAATGTGGGTTTGATCCCTGGATCAGGAAGATCCCCTGGTGAAGACAATGGCAACCCACTCCAATATTCTTGCTTGGAAAATCCCATGGATAGAGGAATTTGGCAGGTTACAGTCCATGGGGTCTCAAAGAGTCAGAAATGACTAGAGCATAGACTCAGCAGTCACAGCAGAATTAAATTTGCCCATTCCCATCTGTTTTAGTTCACTGATTCCTAAAATCTCAATGTTCACTCTTACCATCTCCTGTTTGACCACTTCCAATATACCTTGATTCATGGACCTAACATTCCAGGTTCCTATACAATATTGTTCCTACAGCATCAGACTTTACTTTCACCACCAAACACAACAACAACTGGGCATTGTTTCCAATTTGATTCGGACTCTTCATTCCTCTTGGAACTATTTCTCTGCTCTTCTCTGGTAGCATAGTGGGCACCTACTGACCTCGGGAGTTTATCTTTCAGTGTCATATCTTTTTGCCTTTTCATACTGTTCATGGCAATCCATACCATGGAATACTACTCAACAATAAAAAGGAATGAACTACTGATACACACAATGACTTGGATAAATCTCAGGGTGATTATTCTGAATGAAAAGCTAATGCTAAAAAGTATACACTGTCTTATTCCTTTTCTATAATATTCTTGAAATGACAGAACTATTGAGGTGGGAGACAGATTGTGGTTGCCAAGGGATTAAGATGGGATACAGGAGGGTATGGGAAGATGATATGTATGGTTTTAAAGAGGGATGTGAAAGATGGATGTAATGATGGAGATGTTTTGTATCTTGACTTGGTGGTAGATACAAGAACCAGATGGCTTCCCAGGTGGTGTAGTGGTAAAGAACTTGCCTGCTAATTCAGGAGATGCTGGAGACATGGGTTCACTCCCTGGGCGGGGAAGATCCCCTGGAGGAGAAAATGACAACCCACTCTGGTATTCTTGCCAGGATAATACCATGTACAGAGGAGCCTAGTGGGCTACAATCCATGGGATAGCAAAGAGTTGGACAGGACTGAACAGCTGAGGGCACATAAACACAAGAACCTAAACATGTGATGAAATTGCATAGAAGTAAATAGCCATGCACACACACAGCTGAGTCCAGGTAAAACGGGGATATCTGAATACATTTGGGGGATTGTATCAACGTCAATATCAAGGTGATGATAGTGTACTGTATTAAACAGTTTTGCAAGATATTGCCATTGGAGGAAATATGGCAAAGGGTAAATGGTATCTCTGTATTATTTTTATAACTTCCTGTGAATCTACGATTGTCTCAAAATTAAAAGTTCAATTTAAAAAAATCTTCTGCTTATAAAGGTGAGTTCTAAACGACTTCAATGATATATAATTTGTGTAAAAGTATCAAGCACATTTTATGTACCTAAACATTCAGAAAAAAATTATAACAAGTCATTCATTTAATCAATTATTTAACATGTATTTATTGAGGATCTATTACATGTCAAGCACCACTCCAAGCTCTGGGTTATACAGCAATGGAAAAAGTAAAAATGATCTCCACCTTCATAGAACTTATAATCCAGAGAAGGAGACTGACAGTAAACCAAAAAATAAATCATTGAAATTACAAATTTTGAGAAGTGCTCTGAAAAAAATAGAGGGTTGTGAAAGAGCAACACGAATGGATCTCCTTTTGATAGAATGATCTAAGGAAGCCTCTATAAGACAATTTGAGTTTGAGAGTTGAAGGATGAGAAGGAAAAGGCTGTACTCTCTCATGAAGAAAGATGTGAATGGATGTTTGAGAGAAACTAAAGGTCAGTAAAGATAGAGGGAATAGTATGTGTACCGGCCCTGAAGCAAGAGAAAATTTGTAGGGGGTTGGGGAAAAGGTGTTACAGAAAGAAGATAGTTGAAGCAGCAGACATCACCAGGGAGAGGAAATGAGTTCAGGATTGCAGTGCAGCTAAGGTCAAGATTATGTAATGCCCTATAGACAATGGTAAGGATTTGGGGTTTTATTCTGACTGAGATGGAAATCATTAGAGTTTTAAGGAAGGGAGTACCACGATCTGCTTCTGATATTTTAATCAGATCGCACACTCAGGTATATGAACCAAATGAGGAAGAAAGTGAAAAAACCAATTAGAAGATTGTTGCAGTTATATAGTTAAAGAATAGTGGTTTAGCCTAGAGTGAAAAGGACTTAATTTGTTAGCTTTGGGGAGTGAAGAAATGGCCAATGTCATGGACACGTTAAGGATTTTTACTAATCTTTCAAATAAAACAGACGGTGTTGAATGTAAAATTCTAATAAATCTCTCCAAATGGGACTTTCTAGCAGGTGGGTGGAAATCCAAGACATCAGCAGGGATTAAAGATATAGATATGGGAGTCATTGTCATTGAGGGTATGATTGAATGCCTAGGAATAGATGAGATCACCAAGGGAGAAAGAGAGGCAAGAAAGAACAGAGAGGATCATGTGTATAAATTTTCTGTTCTTAATAAAAACTACTTTTAATTACAAAAGTAGTATAACCGTATCACAGGACATTTGGAAAGTAGAAAAGAAAAAATATCTAACCATCTAACTCAACCTGTGAAGAAAGCTGAGTGCCGAAAAATTGATGCTTTTGAACTATGGTGTTGGAGAAGACTCTTGAGAGTCCCTCAGACTGCAAGGAGATCCAACCAGTCCATCCTAAAGGAGATCTGTCCTGGGTGTTCATTGGAAGGACTGATGCTGAAGCTGAAACTCCAATACTTTGGCCACCTCATGCGAGGAGTTGACTCATTGGAAAAGACCCTGATGCTGGGAGGGATTGGGGGCAGGAGGAGAAGGGGATGACAGAGGATGAGATGGTTGGATGGCATCACCGACTCGATGGGCATGAGTCTGAGTAAACTCCGGGAGTTTGTGATGGACAGGGAGGCCTGGCGTGCTGAGATTCACGGGGTCGCAAAGAGTCGGACGCGACTGAGAGACTGAACTGACTGACTGACTGACTGAAATAAACCTTTTATCATTTGGAAGTATTTCTTCCTCTTAAGCTTTCATGTACATCTGTTTTAAAATTTTAATTGGAGAATAATTGCTTTACAATGTTGTGCTGATTTCTGCTGTACAATAATGTGAATTAGCCACGCATGCATGTTAAGTCGCTTCAGTCGTGTCTGACTCTGTGCGGTCCTATGGACAGCAGCCCACCAGGCTCCTCTGTCCACAGGATTCTCTAGGCAGGAATACTGGAGTGGGCTGCCATTTCCTTCTCCGAATTAGCCATAAGTATATATATATATATCCCCTAACTCTTGATCCTCCCTCCCAACTCCCCATCCCACCCCTCTAGGTCGTCACAGAATGTCAGGCTGTACTGGGTTCCCTGTGTTATATAGTATCTTCCCACTAGCTATCTATTCTACACATGGTAGTGTATATATGTCAGTGCTAATTTTTCAACTTGTCCCACCCTCTACTTCCCCCACTATGGATGGCCGTAAGTCTGTTCTCTATGTCTGCATCTCTATTCCTGCCCTGCAGATATATATATTTCTCAATTCCATATATATGTGTTAATATACAATATTTGTTTTTCTTTTTCTGACTTACTTCATTTTGTATAACAGGCTCTAGGTTCATCCACCTCAGTTCAACTGACTCACATTATTCCTTTATGTGGCTGAGTAATATTCCATTGTATATAGGTACCACAACTTCTTTATCCATTCATCTGTCAATGTACATCTAGGTTGCTTCCGTGTCATGGCTATTGTATATAGTGCTGCAATGAACACTGGGGTACATGTGTCTTTTTGAATTATGGGTTTCTCAGGATATATGCCTAGAAGTGAGATTGCTGGGTCATATGGTACTTTTATTCCCAGTTTTTTAAGGAATGTCCATACTATTCTCTATAATGACTGTTATCAGTTTACATTACCACCAACAATGTTGGAGGGTTCCCTTTTCTCTACATTTTCTCCAGCATTTAGTGTTTGTAGTTTTTTTTGATGATGGCCATTCTGACTGGTGTGAGGTAGTAACCTCATTGTAGTTTTGATTTGCATTTCTTTAATAATGAGTGATGTTAAGCATCATTTAATGTGTTTATTGGCCACCTGTCTATCTTCTTGGGACAAATATCTGTTTAGGTCTTATGCCCATTTTTGACTGGGTTATTTTCTTTTTTTCTATTGAGCTGAATGAGTTGCTTATACATTTTAGAGATTAATCCTTTGTCAGTTGCTTCATTTGTAATTATTTCCTCCCATTCTGAGGGTTGTCTTTTCAACTTATTTATAGTTTCCTTTGCTGTGCATCAGCTTTTAAATTTAACTAGGTCCCATTTGTTTACTTTTGGTTTTATTTCCATTACTCTAGGAGGTGGGTCAAAGAGCATCTTGCTACAATTTATGTCACAGAGTGTTCTGCCTATGCTTTCCTCTAAGAGTTTTATAGTTTCTGGACTTTCATTTAAGTATTTAATCCATTTTGAGTTTATTTTTGTATACAGTGTTAGGAAGTGTTCTAGTTTCATGCTTTTACACTTAGCTGTCCAGTTTTCCCAGCACCACTTATTGAAGAGACTGTCTTTTCCTCATTGTATATTCTTGCCTCCTTTGTCAAAGATAAGGCGCCCATAGGTGTGTCAGTACCATTTTGGTTTCTATAGCTTTGTAATATAGTCTGAAGTCAGGAAGTTTGATTCCTCCAGCTCCATTTTTCTTTGTCAAGATTGCTTTGGCTATTCAGGATCTTTTGTGTTGCCCTACAAATTGTGAAATTGTTGTTCTAGTTCTATGAAAATTGTCATTGGTAATTTGCTAGGGATTGCATTGAATCATGTACATCTTTTAACTAGTATGCATTTAATCTTAAATTGTATTTCCTCACTTACTAGTATGTTTCAAAATAGCCTACTATTGGAAGTGGGAGAAAAGTTTTCAGCAAAGCCAAGAGAAGTAGTAGTTGGCAGAGGAGAATAATTTAAGGGAGTAAGTTCCATTATACTGTTATTGGTGACCTTGAAGAGGAAATACAAGTTTGTGTAGAGATGACCAGTTTTTATTTGGTGGCAAAGTGACAGAGAAGGACAAAATTTTGAATTGATGACTGGTTCCAGGAAGTGTATTTAGAGAAATAACTGAGTATGGTTATAGATAGAGCAAAGAAGCAGAAGACATGGTGAAATTAAAGATGTTGTTGACAGGATATAATTAGTGGAGCACAGTCATTACAGAAGTAAGAGGGGTTGGGATTAAAAGCAGGAAATGAGACAAATTTTTCTCTAAGATTGGAGAGAAGAGACTGGGTAAGGGAAGAAGTGGAAGCAGCTCCTGCTGGAAGATAACTAGAGAGTCTCAGTCAAGTAGAAGATAAGGTCAAGGTTATTGCCTGAGAGTGAGGGAGAGACAAAAGTGGATCAGAGGCTTTGGGAATGAATAATGTTTGGACTGGTTTAAAATAGGAAGTCAACAAGATTGCACAGCAGACCAATGGATAACTAGTCATAGTATATCAGAATTAGACAGGACCTCCAATATCATCGAGCCTGGTTCCTGATTAAACATGAGGAGTTGAGGCTCATTTTAAGAGACATGTGCCAGGAATTCCCTGGAGGTCCAGTGGTTAGGACTCTGTGCTCTCACTGCCAAAGGCCCAGGTTCAGTCCCTGGTTGGGGAATGAAGATCCCACAAGCCACTTGGTGTGCCAAAAAAAGAAAAAGTGTGCTAATCTCACAACTGGCAAGAGCCAGAGCTGGCATGTGAGCCTAGGCCTACTGAAACCCTGGTCCAGCCCAGGATAGCAAGCTTAATGATTTCTTTCTGATCTATCCCATGGGAGGGACTTTCCCCTATTTAGCCAGAGACAGAACAGGACAAAACCAGAAGCAACTTTATTCCAGCTGCCAGCACTCTCCCAAATCTGCATGTTGGCTACCTTGCTCCCTGAGACTCATCTTCATGGATAATCTCTGGTCTAGCATATTGGAAAGCCAAGCACAGGCTTTCAAAAAAGGGTTGGATGGTTTTTACCTTAATCAGTTAGACAATCCTCCTCAAAAGAGCTTCTTTCCTTTTCATCAGAACGAAATAGAGACTAGCTAAAATTGAAAACAACCTAGAATGACCAACACTAGGGACAATGTTTGACAAATGATGAACCATCAACAGTAAGGAATACTATGGAGTCATTAAAACAATCATTGTGAAGACTATAGAAATGAAATATACTTGTAGTACAATGGTAAGAGAAAACATAGAATTCAAAATGGTATGTATACCATAATTGCAATATGTAAAAGTCATTTATGCTCACTGAAGGTAATATTCAGAAAGGGAAATTGTTCACATGATGGAAATGTTATAACTTTTAAATGTTCTTTATTTTTCTTATAACATCTATTCAAATGAATGTTGCATAAATAAAAAGTAACTATTAAGTTACTGGAAAAGAAATATTTATTTTCATAGTTACTGAAAATAAATGTTTTCTATTGTTAAGTAAGTTTAAATTTAGACACTGAGGGGAACCTAATCCATTGAAATGCTCAGCTTCTTCAGCACAGTAAGCAGAGGCATTCAGCAGCAATAAATCTGACTGTCTCAGGCACATTTTCTTGGGTACCTCTCTTTTAATGACATCCCTTCTTTCTCCATTTTCCTTCTCCAGGATTAGAAGCAGATGGTAGAACTTATAGAAGCTTATAGAACTGAAAGAGCAGCTCAGGGAGAGAAGAGATTCTAATATTAAGCTCCCAGGTGTTAGGTCATCACTTGTTTCATTATTTTTTTTTCATTATGTTTTGTTTTAATGTTGCTTTTAACTTATTTTAGAAACTGTACTTCACAAAAGGAAAAAAAAATATTTTTATCTCTAATCCCATCATCAAACAATTGTTTCTAGAGATACATTTTTATGGAGTTACAATCAAAATGTCTATACAATTATGTGTTTATTTTTTGCCTCAACCTATTATTGCATTTAAGCCTTTCTATGATTATTGCAGTCCTTAGAGTTTTGATTTTTATTGTCCACATAATAGTTCATTCAATCTATGTCTTTTTAAATGTATCTTAAATCACTTAACTACTCTTATTTTATTGGACATTTAGCTATTACCAGTGGAGAAGGCAATGACAACCCACTCCAGTACTCTTGCCTGGAAAATCCCATGCACGGAGGAGCCTGGTAGGCTGCAGTCCATGGGGTCGCTGTGAGTCGGACATGAATGAGTGACTTCACTTTCACTTTTCACTTTCATGCATTGGAGAAGGAAATGGCAACCCACTCCAGTGTTCTTGCCTGGAGAATCCCAGGGACAGGGGAGCCTGGTGGGCTGGCATCTATGGGGTCGCACAAAGTCGGACATGACTGAAGTGACTTAGCAGCAGCAGCAGCTATTACCAGCATTTTTAGATTATACATAATGGCATGTAAAATGTGTTTGTATCTACATAGTTTTTTCCTGCTTTTGAATGATTACCTTAATGATAAATTGCCAGGAGTGGAATTAGTATGTGAAAGAGAATGAGTATTTTTTATGACTTCTGATATGTATAGCCAAATTGCCTTTCAAAAGAACTATCCTAATTTATCCTGCTGAAAACAGTTTGAAGATATCTTTCCATCCTCTCCCTCCAAGCCAAACCAGCATTGTGCTTGACAATATTTTCAACTTTAATAAGTATAAAATGGTTACCATTCTTTAGTACTAGCATGGTTGAAGGTGTTAAATCACACCATCTAAGAGCCAGAAGGAATCTTAGATTGGGGATTAGGTCTTGGTGGCTCTATAATCGTAGTCCAGTGCTCCCCTCCTCCCCTATTTTTATGTATGTATGACTTGTCTGTTTCATTCCTTTTCCAGCTGCCTAGTGGTGTGGGCTGTTGTTGGAGAGGGATGAGTGGGAAAGGGGCAGCTAAAAAAGCATTCAGGTTATCCAAAGCCACTGCTCTTCCACATTAGCCAAGGGATGCCAAGATGCCAGTTATCTCCAATTTGGTCAATGAAGGGATGAAGAAAAAGGCAAGTTGATGAGTACTGCTGAAGAATGGAGAAAAGCACCAATGAAAAACTGGCTTGCTTTCAATTTCTGGACCTCTACTCATTTTCAGGCATACATAAAACCCAAAGGTGTACAGGCACTTAACAGAAAATCAGTTACACAATATGTGAACGGCTAGAAAAATTGGCAGAATTCTTCACAATCCTCCCTAATGTGTTCCTGAAGTTTCCCAGTGGGCCTGCTCATGGGGATTGTATGTACTTGTACTTTGTTGCCAGGCGAGAATCAAGGTGTTATATTTCAACCAGATGTCCGGAGTTGGGCTCTGCAAGATAGAGTAGCAGAGAGAGACATGTGTTTAGACATGTGTTTTCCTTTACAAAGACCTTCTCAGGCCATCACCAGCTGCTTTCAGTCTCATGGGTGGATCTCTCTGCTTGTCAGATTTTCTAGCTCCTGAAGCTTTGGAAAAGCCACCCTGGGTTTATCTAATCCACCTTGGGCATTGCTAATTCTCTTTTAAGTGTCAAGTTACACTTCCAAGAGTTTTCTTAGGCCACCCCCTTGGCTGCCTCCTGACCAGGGCCCCCAGAGTTATGGAGCTTGCTGACCTTAAAGCAGTTTGATTGCAACAGTTCTTTCTAGTGTCAAGGAAATTTGTGAAAGACTTTAAAAGGACAAAAAAGATTATTGGATATCCTGACTTGTGCACTCTTCTGTGTTACATGTCTTTCATTGGCTTTGAGCTCTTTAACAACTCTATAGATTGTGAAAAACTAAAGGTAATGCAAAAGATTCTTATACATAGAAATGCAAATGAATTTTGCCTGTTGTAATGCAACTGGTTATTGTCCCATGGGTATTGACCAGTTTTGCATCTGTTTGAAAATTCAGTGCAACATTCCTTATTACCTATGGGAGTCTCTGTCCTTTGAATTCTCCTTTGAACTGGTTGTAACATCTTACTGCGTCCCTCATTAATGAGTTAAATACAATTTTTAACATGAGTTCCTTTTATATTTGTATGAAAATCATGATTTTACCTTTTAAAAAATTATCTTTTAACACTATCTTGCCTTTCCACAGGGGCTTACAGGACCCCATGGATTGTTTTGTTTGAGCTGAATCTGTTTACTGTGATATTTTCAATTTAGCTTTTCTTTTTAAGGAGAAAAATTCAAAACAGCAACTATATTAGTTATAACTTTAACCAATGCTAACTCCAGCCAGCACTTCTCAGAATTCTGTTCTCCGGCTTCCCCAAAAGACATTTTTGGAAGAAGCAATTTACTTTGACAGTAATTTTTTAGCCCTATCAGCATCTGCAGAAAGAAGCTCCTTGGGCTTTTCCAAAATAGGTCTGATCACCCCCTCAGATGTAGGGGCTTCTCAAAAGTCAAGTGGTTCTTTGTAGTAGGTTTTGATCCTTCCAAAAGGGCAGTCTTGTGACAGAAACCATTTATACTAGAAACTTCTCATTTCTCTCAAATTTCAAAATTTGAAGAGTGTATTTAAGGGATAGCTTGACAACTGTTTCTTCAAAATATAAATGTTGCTAATTAAATAATAAAGATAGCCTCATAAAGCCGCTTTTGGCGGCCGGATTCTGAAATAGGCAAGGTAAGATTAGCATTTGCATTCAGCAGGTTGAAAACAGGAATGAGAAAATGGAGGAAGGAATACCTCAAAACAAAGTATAAACCAGGAAAATTATTGGGTATTTGTAGGGAATAAGACTAAGAATCAGAAGCAAGTCCAGTGATTTCTAGCCAATTTCCTATTTCATTCTTTTGGTTCAAAAGAAGTAAAATATAACTAATTTATGTGTTTCTAAAATGTTTAAAGATTTAAGGTATAGATACATAAACTAGTGGCTTGAGGGGAAAGGAAGGAGGAGCAATTGGTTCTAGTCCAGTTAATTCATTAACTTGATGGGCATGATTGTTGGGTTTGGGGGCTTCAGTTTCTTCTGAAAAAAGGATGGGTTGGACTAGGTGGGCTCCAAAAGGTGTTCTAGCTCTGATCTCTTGAGTCAGCTGTAGAAGCTAAGGAAAGAAAATGGCTGTGACTTTAGAAACTCTGGGGGTTAAACAAAGTGAGGCTCTGCTAAACTAAGGGTGTCATACTTATTCTTGCAAGGCTAAGGCCTTTGGGCCTGAAATCAAGTCCCCTGAAACCAAGTTCCTCTGCTGAGTTTATGATTAACCTCTTTCCAAAACTTTATTCCCTTTCTTGCCCTCCCTTGTGCCCCTCAGGATTGAGAAGTATCAATGAAAAGAGGGGATGAAACCAAAAAGGGCTTCCCTGGTAGCTTAGACAGTAAAAAAATCTGCCTGCAATGCAAGAAACCCAGGTTCAGTCTCTGGGTTGGGAAGATAAGGGAATGGCAACCCACTCCAGTATTCTTGCCTGGGAAATCCATGGACAGAAGAGACTGGCAGGCTATAGTCTGTGGGATCACCAAAAAGGACCCTGCAGCAGCTTTTCAAGTACAAAAGACCTTCCATGTTCCCTGTTTTTCTTGTTTGTAGAAATAAGGCTTTAGTCTCCTAGGCCTTCCCTGAGTTCCAAAGATCAGGCACATGCAGTTATTAATTAGGGAAGTGAGACAATGCAGAAACAAAGGAAAAGCAGTTAAGCAAGAAAAGTAATAATAATAGTTCAGTGATAAAATAGAAAGCTAGTTTTTCCTTAAGGGAAGAACATAACAGGTTTACACATATCTTTGTGTTATTTAGCAGAAACTAAGACCCTTCACCCAAATGAAGGAGGGTGGCTATGAAACAGGAAGGAAGGGGCAAAGACACAACTTTTATGAGAATGATATAGCTTTTGAGGATATGACATAAATTGGTTAGAACCAACTAGGTCCAAGATGGTAGAAGATTCTTGACTTTCAGTGGACCTGGAACTTCATTATATGCTCACTGTAATACATTATCATCTATATGTATGGCTGATTCCCTTTGCTGTTCACCTGAAACTATCAAAACATTGTTTGCTAATTGACTATACTCCAATACAAAATAAAAAGTTACCAAAAAATACATTAACATCTAAATGACACATTCACCAGCACCATGACAGTTCTGAGGTTAACCATAATAGGATAAAAAGTGGGTGGTGGCTGAATTCCTAGAAATCTCTGCCCCTTACCCAAAATAGTTGGAATAACCCTCCAGTCATTAGACTATGAAATTACTCAGCCTATATAAGCTAACCACACCATATTTTTGGGCCAATCATCTTCTCAGATGGCCCACACTCTGTGGAAAGCGCTTCTCTCTAAATAAATCCACTCCTTACCTATCACTTTGTCTCTCACTGAATTCTTTCTGTGATGAGACATCAAGAATCTGAGCTTAAGTCTGAGAACAGGTGTGTGATCTAAATTAAAAGACCATGGGTTTGGAACTTCCCTGGGAGTCCAGTGGTTGGGACTCTGCACTTGTAATGCAGGGGGCACAGATTCAACCCCTGATTGGGGAACTAAGATGCCACACGGTGAGGCAAAAAAAAGAACTTAGATTTGAGTCCCAATTTGGGTTTTAGCTGGGTTTAAGTCACAGCACATGGGTTCAAGTCCCAAGCTGAGTTGGACAGTTTCAGCTATGTGCTGACCACAGGCACCCCAGGTGATTAAGATTCCTGAACATCCTGTTACCTCTGTCACATGAGTGTGTGCTCCTCGGTTCTTTGTCTCGTCACAACAAAAATTTGGAGTGACGCCTCACTACTAACCAATCAAAAGAAAGTCATACACACTGCAGCCCTTATCAGAGATGTTGCCTTTAAAGATCCTTACCTGAAAAGCCCACTGGGGAGTTCAAGTCTTTTGAGCATGAGCTTGGTGCTTTTGTGCATGAGCTTGGTGTCCTGCACATAAAAGTAGTAAATGTGGTACTTTCCTTCACTGCAAACCAGTGTCACAAAATTGGCTTTGCTGTGCGGTGGGTGAGTGGACTCAAGTTCAGTTTAGTAACACACACAAGTACCCAAGTTCTGTTGGGCAATAGTGAAACTTAAGCCACTTCTCTGGGCTGCCACCTCATTCCCTCTCAGAGAGCAGTCTCTTTTCCCAAGCACTTTGATACATTCATAAGGGCAGCTCCTTTCCCTTAAGCATGGGCTTGGCATCTCAACTCCATTTTCTATGGATCCCACTTTCTATTGCCAGGTTAAGCTCAGCTTCCAGACTCCTCACAAAAGAGCAAGTTTATGGAAGCTTATTCTTCACAGCCATTGTTTATAAAGCACATTTCTGTCCAACAAAACCTATACTCCTAGAATTAATTGGAAATAGGTTCCCATAAGAAAACTAAAATTCCTACATTAACTGAGTTGAACTTGTAGGAAGAGAAGGGTTAAGTTGGTGATGAGGACTGCCACAGGCCTGTGGCCTGCTGGATTAGGCCTCCTGAGCATTCATTCCTTAGTTTCCACAGTTCATGGAAATTCTGTGATCTTTGTGTGCCTACAGACAATACTCAATATCTCTTTGAAAAGTGGAGAAATGAATGAAATTAAAAATAGAAAAATGAAAGAATAAATACAATGCCTTCTGGGAAGTTTTCACTGAGAATATTCCTTTTAATAATGCTTTGACAATCCCCTCTGCCACCACACATACTACTATTTCTCCTTGGCTCTATCTCATATAATCTCCTGGGTCTATATTTTCTTCTACTAGAATCTTATTTAGTTTTGTTATTTTCAAGATCTAATTTGATTTGGCTTTGATCTAATTAATCCTTTCCCATTAGACTGTATGATCATATTGGGGTGAAAAAAGTGTACCACCAACTAACATCTAATACATTCCAGCTTGAAAATTACAGAAAACTCCTTATTTCTTGGGTTCCTGTGTATGCAAAATAAGTTATTCATCATGGCACAATGGATGTGCCATGGCACATGGGCTTTTCAATTAGGATAGGCCTAGATTTGAATCTTAGCACTACCATTTACTAGCTGGGGGGTATTAGGCACACTACTTCACTTTTCTTTGGACCTTTTCTTTTAACATGTAGAAAAATGAGTAACTTCCCTCTAGAAGTTGTTCTGTAATTGAGCAGGACCCTATGCAGGCTTCCTGGAACAGACAACTCCCCGGTATCCTCTGCTTTCACTCTTCTCTAGATAAAAATATTTGATGCTTATTTCCTGAGTTGTTTTACAGATGTTAAGACCCCTGCACCAAATGGAAGATGTTAACTACTTAATGACCATTGCCCCCCCCCCCCCCCCAGGCCTACTGGAGCCTAAGGATTGATAATGTTAACTCCTGTGACACAGCCTGGTTAACTCACTATTAACCAATCAGAGAATTGTGCACGAGCTGTTCACATACCCTGGGATGCCCCTGCCTCCCTCATGTTGCCTTTAAAAATGCTTTGCTGAAACTCATTGGGGAGTTTGGGTGTTTCAAACATAAGCTGCCTTGGATTCCTTGCCTGGTGCCCTGCAATAAACACCACACTTTCCTTCACCACAATGTGATGTCAATAGGTAGGCTTTACTGAGCATGGGTGAGCAGACCCAAGTTTGGTTCAGTAAAATTCCTGAAGATTAAATGAGATAAATATATCTAACTTTGTCTAGCTTAGTGCTTCACGCACGGTAGGTACTCAGTACAAGGTAGCTATTATCTTAATATCTTAACATTTGTGTAGCACATTCCATCTTACAAAGCATTCTGCCATACTTTTACACATTTCATACATATAAAACACACACACACAAATATCTATCAGACATTGATGCCCTAAGACTCAAGTTCAGCCAGAGCTTATCTTCAGGCACTGATATCACAGAGGTCTGCTCACTGCACGACAGGTCAATGAACCTGAGAGATGAGGTGCTGAGGCAAGGAAAACAACTTTATTCGGAAAACCTGCTTACCGAGAAGATGGCAGACTAATATCTCAAAAAACCATCTTGTCAGGGTCTGGATGCCAGTTTCTTTTATAGAGCCAGAGAGAGTGATAAACAGTGGGGAACTGGAGTCAAAAGGCAGAATAGAGAGGGAGAGGAAGTGAAGAAATAAAACAGTCCTCAGTGTGTATGTAAAGTCACATCAGTCACATCTGACTCTGCTACCCTATGGACCGTAGCTCTCCAAGCGCCTCTGTCCATGGGATTCTCCAGGCAAGAATACTGGAGTGCTTTCCCATTTCCTTCTTCAGGGGCATTGAACCTGCATCTCTTAAATTTTGTGCATTGGCGGGTGGGTTCTTTACCACTAGTACCACCTGGGAAGCCCCCCAAAAGGGTCTTAAGTCTTGCAAAACATTTCAGGGAAGGGCCAGCCTTTGGAAAGGAGTGTGTTAAGCTCTTCTTTTTTGGTAGTCATTCACAGGTGCATTGGGTCAGGTTATCTCTTAATGAGCTGAACAAAGGCACTTTATTTTAACAGTAGGCAGAGAGGCAGGGTCCTTTGAGGCAGGCCATTATGTATGATAATAATAACAAAGCAATGAAAAACAAGTCAAAGAAACAGTTTCTAATATGGAGTCAGAATTGGGTCTTTTCTGCAACACTGACTATTCACCTTGGATGTAAGCTTCCATGTTTCCTGTCATTCCAGAAGCCAGACTATTTACCCAAAGATTTCTTTCCTGGACTTCTATTGAGTAAGTACTAAGCAGGTAAGTTGTTGTTTTAGTCGCTAGTCAGTTCAGTTCAGTTCAGTTCAGTTCAGTCACTCAGTCGTGTTCGACTCTTTGTGACCCCATGGACTGCAGTACGCCAGGCTTCCCTGTCCATCACCAACTCCTAAAGCTGACTCAAACTCATGTCCATAGTCAGTGATGCGATCCAACAGTCTCATCCTCTATCGTCCTCTTCTCCTGCCTTCAATCTTTCCCAGCACCAGGGTCTTTTCAAATGAGTCAGTTCTTTGCATCAGGTGACCAAAGTATCAGAGTTTCAGCTTCAGCATCAGTCCTTCCAATGAATATTCAGGACTGATTTTCCTTTAGGATGGACTGGTTGGATCTCCTTGCAGTCCAAGGGACTCTCAAGAGTCTTCTTCTCCAGCACCACAGTTCAAAAGCATCAATTCGTTGGCGCTCAGCTCTCTTTATAGACCAACTCTCATATCCATACATGACTACTGGAAAAACCATAGCTTTGACTAGATAGACGTTTGTTGGCAAAGTAAAGTCTCTGCTTTTTAACATGGTGTCTAGGTCGGTCATAGCTTTTCTTCCAAGGAGCAAGCGTCTTTTAATTTCATGACTGCAGTCACCATCTGTAGTGATTTCGGAGCCCAAGAAAACAAAGTCTGTCACTGTTCCCATTGTTTCTCCATCTATTTGCCATGGAATGATGGGACCAGATGCCACGATCTTAGTTTTTTGAATGTCGAGTTTTAAGCCAACATTTTCACTCTTCTTTTTCTAGTTGCTAAGTCATGTCCAACTCTTTTGCGACCTCATGGACACAAGGCCTGCCAGGCTCCTCAGTCCATGGGATTCTCCAGGCAAGAATACTAGAGTGGGTTGCCATTTCCTTCTCCAGGGGGTCTTCCTGACCCAGGGGTCAAATCCACATCCCCTGCATTCGCGGGTTCTCTACCACTGAGTGGATTCTTTACCTGGGAAGCTCAAGCAGGTTAGAGGGGTGATTAAGTTCTAACAATAGGCTGTTTCCTTAGCATTTCTTACTTCAGGGATACATTTGCTAGTTTTCCTGAGTTATTTACAGGAAAGATTTCGAGTTGGGGTAATCTTAAGACATGTGTGTGTGCTAACTCACTCAGTTGTGTCCGACCCTTTGCAACCGTATAGACTGGAGCCCACCAGGCTCCTCTGTCCATGGGATTCTCCAGGCAAAAATACTGGAATGGGTTGCCATTTCCTTCTCCGGAGGCTTGACAGAGGGATCAAACCCACGTCTCTTACGTCTCCCACATTGCAGGCAGATTCTTTGCCATCTGAGCCACCAGGGAAGCCCCTTAAGACATGGCACTTCCCCAAACCAAGGAATGTACCCGTGAGTCTAGCCTAGCTCAGAGGTGTAGTGGGAAGAGGCATAAGGCCATTTGAATGCACTTTGCTGTTAAATTGCATTTGTGAAAAACAGAGTGATTATTTTTCAAAAAAAATAATTGTAGGGTAGACAAAAAATCATGCCTGCCATTTCAGTAAACAATGAATGTTGCCTGCCATCAAGCCATCAGCCAATGCAGCCAACCCCTGCCCCAAGGGTGCACCCTGAGGGGAATTCAAGATGGAGATAAACTGGATACTGGCCCTAGATAGTTAAAGATGCATATCAAAGGAATAATTTCAATGAGCCCAGACTCTTACCTCTTCCCATACATAGAAAAGCACTAAAATCATTAACTTTAGATGTCTGGTTTGTGCAATTAGCAGTCATCCTTTGATGTTCCACTACATGTTTTGTTTTGTATTTCAAACACCTATTTTGAAAAACACCCATTTTTTCAAAAAAACCTATACATCCTGGTTCCTCCATTACCTCTTTGGAAAAGTTCCTCAGAGTTCTCTGAGAGGCTGTCTATAGTGCTCAGTAAGTTCCCAAAATAAAACATAACTCACAACTTTTAGATTGTGTGAGGTTTTTTTTTTTTCAGTTGATATTAGACTGTACTAATTGTAGCTTGTATTAATTGTTTTTTCTACTGATGTATCCTTAGCACTTAGAATGGTGTCTGGCACATAGCAGGCACCCAGTGAGCATTTGTTGAATGAATATGATAGTTCAACCACTGAAAGCCAGCAGTATTCCCTCAACATAATCTAATGGGTAGGAGGGTGGGTTTGGGAGAGTTGGGGCAAGTTTGGAAAGTTATTATAGCTTGAGAGTCTTCCAAGTCCTGCCACAGACTGTTTCTCACAGAGCCAAGATTTGATCCCCCAAATGCCTGATTCTCCGGGCCTGAGCCCAGATCTGATTTAAAAATCTAGTCTAGTCTAGTGTTAGTCACTCAGTCATGTCTGACTCTTTGTGATCACATGAACTGTTGCCCACCAGGCTCCACTGTCCATGAAATTTTCCAGGCAAGAATATTGGAGTGGGTTGCCATTTCCTTCTCTAGGGGATCTTCCCCTAGAGATTTTGATTCCCCTAGAGAGTTTGATTCCCCTAGAGAATCAAACTCTGGTCTCCTGCATGGCAGGCAGATTCTTTACCATCTGAGTCACCAGGAGGCTCTGTTTAACAATCTGAATTCCCCTAATCTCATTTCTCAGGAAACATATGTTATGGGCAGTCAATAAGCTCTGGCCAGATCAACTAGGCAGACGTAAATGTGATGAACAAATATGAAAGTTTAGTAAGAGTAAGAGCCCTAGGCTAAAAGTCAGGTACCCTGACTATATGATCTTGGAAAAGTCATTCTATCTCTACTGGCTTCAGTTTCCTCCCCTCTTAAATAAGGGCTTCTCAGGTGGTGCTAGTGCTAAAGAATCCGCCTGCCAATACAGGAGACGCAAGAGATGTGGGTTCGATCCCTGGGTCGGGAAGATCCTCTGAAGTAGGAAATGGCAACCCACTCCAGTATTCTTGCCTGGAAAATTCCATGGGCAGAAAAGCCTGGGGGGCTACAGTCCCTGGGGTCACAAAGAGTCAGACACAACTGAGCACACATACACACACCTCTTAAATAAAGGCAAATAGCCACTCCATTTACTACAAAGAGTTGTTTGGAAGAGGTGACAACCTATAAAGACAAAGTCAAAGATTTTCTTAAAGCCCTATTCTGCCAAAAACTGAAATTGTGATCTCACTATGGTGGTCTTGATGTGCCACGTATCAATAGCTCTGTGGAATGTGCAGTTTGTTTCTAAGCTACCTGATGATCTGAACGGTGGGACTGATACACATTGCAGGGGATATAGATGCAAATGACCTTTTGCCAACAACAAGGTCTTCTATTTTTGAATGAAAAATTCTTCTCTTGAAGTGAGAGGCTCTCCATATGCTCAGCCACCCTGTGAGTAGCCAAAGGCTTTATTGCAAAAATGAATACTCCATGTTAATGTTGTGCCATCTTGCTCTCTTACACCAAGAGGCATGTTTATCTCCTTATCACTGCTTCGTGGATTTCTACAAACATTTCTATGCCAGTCATGGCTATAGTCATTTCCTCCAGCAAGTAAGAGGTCTGCTGCTTTTTCCCTTCTTCAGTGTGTGTTTTACAATTTTTTCCCTAAATACTAAATGTGCTTGGCATTTTATTTTACTTTGCTTTCCATTTAGAACTGTCATCTTGTCTCCATCAAACCCAGACTACTTTTGCCTTCAAAACACTGCTTAAAATTCATCTCTGCAGAATCTTTAATCCATTAACAAAGACTGGGTAAGCACTAGCTCAAGGTAAGCCCTGTGGGGGTTGAGACAAGGTCCCGCTCTTTGAAGAGCAGCAATTGTAATCTGGGGAAAATGAGACCCTCACACGGAATAGTGGAAGAATTAGCAATTGTGATTGGCATATTCTAAACGCCAGAGGAATTGTATAGACAGAGTCTCCTGGTTGAGAACACTGTGGGCAGGTGGGGGGTCGAGGGAGGGATATGTGGAGTTGAGCGGGACCTTGAAAAATGTGCTGATTTTGAATAGGCAAAGGGGAGGGACAGGACATTAGAAGGAGGAAGAGGAGTAATGTCAGGAAAAGGCATTGAGGCAGGAATGTATACGTTTGTTTTCCAACAATGAGAGACACAGTTATGCAGACAGAATTTTGTCAAGGCCTAGTAACAGCATGGCTGGAATGGTAGTAGTGTTAGTCCCTCAGTCAAGTCCGATTTTTTGTGACCGCACGGACTGTAGCCCACCAGACTCCTCTGTCCATGGAATTCTCCAGGCAAGAATACTGGCGTGGGTTGCCTTTCTCTTCTCCAGAGGATCTTCCAGACCCAGGGATTGAACCCAGATCTCCCACATTGCAGGCAGATTTTTTACTATCTGAGTCCTAGTTTAGGGCCAGATTGAAGGGCTTTGGATGTTGGGCATTCTATTACTGTTCTGTAGTTAGTTGATGGGAAGCTATTTAGGCTTACTATACAGAAGAATGACCTTGGGAACCAAATTCAAGCACATTCATCTAATCATAGTACACAGAATGTCCTTGGAGTTGGAGCAAAAGGGTGGTAGTGGCAGCAGCCAGCCTCGGGGGAGAAGAAACTATGACTTCCATCTGGTTTATAACTCTGTCACCCCAGGAATCTGTCACCCCAGGAATCTCACAGTTCCTGCCTGTCTCTCTCTATAAAGCTGAATTTTGGATCTATCTGCCAGTAGGCAAGAGCTAAGGTTGAGAATGGAATATGGAATGTTTGAACCAATCAGATCTGGATTCAAATTCAGACACTGACACTTAGTTGTTTTGTGAATTTGGATTGGTCATTTAACCTGTCTGGTAAAGGCCTCAGTTTCCTCATCTGTGAAATGTCATAATACTAACTTCACACAGAAGTTAATGAGAAAGGCTGACACATAGGAGACAGAGGTTCAGGCAGTGTTCTTTTCCTTCCTGATCCGCTCCTTTAATTAGCTGTATGGCTCTTTCTTTTTCTCTGGGGGTGTTGTCTCATGTAAAATGAAAGAGCTGTTCCTTTCTGCTTTACCATACTGGAAGAAATGCCCTTGCCTATCCACAAACCCATCTCACTAGTTCTCCTTTCTCTCTCCTCTTAATCTACCAGGGAAGGAATTCAATCATTTCTTCAATAAATATTTATTGAGAGTCTATTGTGTCAGGTACTGCTCTTGGTCTGATAGATAAAACAGTGAACAAAAACACAAAAATCTCTGCTCTCCTGGAACTGATATTCTAATTGTGGCTTCTTAGGAGTCACACAATAAACACATATCTAATACATCAGATGATAAATGCTAAGAAAAAAAACACAGCCAAGGAAGGGGACAGAGAGTGATGGGAAATGAGCCAGGGAAAGATTCTCTAACAAGGTGACATCTAAGAAGAGACCTGGGAGAAGTGAGGGAGAAGCCATGCAGTTAGCTAGGAGATTAGCATTCCAGACTAAAAGAAATACAGGTAAAAAAGACTCTTAAGTGGGGGCATGTTCAAGGAACAGCAAAGGGGTCAATGTGTTTGGAGTACAGTGCAAGGAGAACAGTAGTGGAAGGAGAGATGGCCAGCAATCGGATCATGTAGGGCCTTGCAGGCCAAGGTAGGGACTCTGAGAGAGAAAGGGAGCCACTGGAGGATTTGGGGCTGGTAAAAGGATCTGACTTGATATTTTAACAGAATTTTCTCACTATAGGGTAGGGAATAGATTGTAGAGTGGCAAGGACAAAAGTAAAAAGCTTGGAGACCTAAGAGAAGGCTAAAATAATAATCCAATGAGAGAGCATGAGTGTTTGGACTAGGGTGGTAATCAAAAGATGGTAAAAAGTGGTAAGGTTCTGGGTCTATTTTAAAGGCAGAACTTACAGGATTCACTGACAGATTGGATGTGGGGTATTCAAAAAGAGAGGATTCAAGGATGACTTCAAAGTTTCTGTCTTGAGCAATGAGAAGATGGAGTTGCCATTTGCTGAGGTACAGAAAATCAAGGAATAAACACATCTGGGAGAAGAAGAGTTTTGCTTTTGGTCATACTGAGTGTAAGATGTCTACTAGGTATCCAAGTGGGCTCCATGGTGGCTCAGATGGTAAATAATCTGCCTGCAATGCAAGAGACCTGGGTTTGATCCCTGGGTTGGGAAGATCCCCTAGAGAAGTGAATGGCTACCCATTCCAGGATTCTTGCCTGGAGAATTCCATGAACAGAGGAGCCTGGTGGGCTACAGTTCGTGGGGTCACAAAAAATCAGACATGACTGAGTGACTAACACTTTCACTTTTCACTTCACAGACATCCAAGTGGAAACAGAGAGGAGGAAGTTGGATACAAGTTGGAGTCAAGAGCTGGTAAGAGGGTGGTGTGAATATCTGAAACTTCAAGAATACAAAATGGGGGCAGACATTTGGCAAGGGCAAAGTATGTAGCTGCTTTTCTGCATTTCTGCTATATTCTTGAGAACTGTTAAATGTTCTTCCTCTCATTTCTTTTTGCTGGAAGTCTCTTAGCAGAGACTAACGTTTACTGTGCATTTATTATGTGTCAGACACTTGGACATATAGCATCCCATTTCAGCACAGTTATCTTACTAAGTATAGGTTGTCATCTCCATTTTACAGATAGGAAAACTGAGGCTCTGCAAGACAGGCAAAAATTACTTGTCCTAAGTCACATACCTGGTAAATGAATACACTGGGATTCAAACCAGGATAAGACCTAAGCCCACAGTCTTCCCAACTGTCTATCTGCTTGTCACTGAATGGGTCAGAGAGTCAACTCTGTGATTTCTATGTCAGTGATTTGTTCTGTGTATTAACCAGAGCTAAGAGGTATTTAAAAACCAGTCTCTGTCCAACTCCTTAGCATCTTCTGCCCAATTGGTGAGTGCTCAGAGGTGGTCAACTTATTTTGAATACTATTCAGATATTGCCAACTAATATTTTTTAAATATTTGTTGTTGTTCAGTCACTTAGTCATGTCCAGCTCTTTGAGACCCTATGGACTGCAGCACACCAGGCATCCCTGTACTTCACTATCTCCCGGAGTTTGCTCAAACTCATGTGCATTGAATCAGTGATCCCATCCAACCATCATATCCTCTGTAGCCCCATTCTCCTCCTGCCTTCAACCTTTCCCAGCATCAGGGTCTTTTGCAGTGAGCCAGCTCTTTGCACCAGGTGGCCAAAGTATTGGAGCTTCAGCTTCAGCATCAGTCCTTCCAGTGAATATGCAGGGTTGATTTCCTTTAGGATTGACTGGTTTGATCTTGCAGTCCAAGGGACTCTCAAGAGTCTTCTCCAGCACCATAGTTCGAAAGCATCAATTCTTTGGCATTCAGCCTTCTTTATTGTCCAACTCTCATATCCATACATGACTACTGAAGAAACCTTTGACTATATGGACCTTTTTAATATTGGGCCCAGGCAAATAAAATTAGGAAGAGAAATTTGATGGGACAGAAAGCCAATTAGATACTACAAACCAATTCTTTTGAATTTCTGGATTATCCACAACTTTAACAGTGGTACAAATAAAGAGGATAATTGTACAAATGTCATTTGGTTCTATTTCCTTTATATCCTTTGATAGTATATTATACAGCTCTATACACAGTAGTAGCTTCATAAGTAGTACTGACAGGCATCCTTTGGCCCAGTTTCATTTTTGGAATTCTAGGTAGCCTGGGTTACCATAGCAGATGTCATGCCCCATTCATTTGACAAACAATACTGGTATCTACTATGTGTTACATGCTATGCTTTGTACTGAGACTACCAAAATGGAAAGGGCATGGTTTTTACTATCAAGTTGTTCACAGGTTGGTGGTGAGAAAGCCTGGGGATAAAACAATATGATGTAGTCAGAGATATCATCATACGAGGGTGCAGTGAAAGCAAAAAACGGAAATCTGTTTGGAATGAGTTGTGGGGCCATACCAGAGGGAACAAATGATTTGATTCTTGAAGAATATATCAGTTTTCCAAGGTAGGGGCATTCTTAGCAAAGAAACAAGCTTGTTTAAGTGCGGGACATGTCAGTGATTTTAGGATTGTGGGAGTATGGGTTCTTTGTAGGGTGGAGCTAACATCTTGTATTCCAGAGTGCATGGGGCCAGACAGATAAGGTAAATGGGTGACAAACACAGTAATGGAGACTAAAGGAATGAACTGGGGAATGACTGTGTGGAACTTGATTGCTCATTCTTATCTCAAGGGGGCAGTTCTAGCTGATTGTAGCCATATGGGAATGTGGATCCAGTGTTAGAGTGCTTTAAGGAAATAGGGATTTTAAAATGTGAAATCTCCTGATTTCTGTATCCTGGCAATTATTTTTCTTTAATCCAAAGTTTTAACCCACACTACTCCAAACACAACACATCTATAGACTGGATGTAACCTGCAGGCTGTCATTTTGAGACCTGTGCTGTAGGGGAGAGGGTACTTATGGAAGCATAGAAACTAACAGAGTTAACACTTCAAAACACTTTTTTTTTTTCCCCCAAAACACTTTTAAAAGATAACCATGTACATTCCTCACTGGATTGCCCCATTCCAATATTTCTACTGCATATGAAGCCATATGTTCTTCTTCTGAGGAACCAAAGTGAGGTTCTAGATCAAATGCAATTTGCAGGACTTCTAAAGGCAATGGTGCAACCCAGGGTCTCAGTCAAGCTTCGGAAAGCCTGGTAGGACATGTTAAATTGAGACCAGTAAAACCTTTGAGCACGACCACCACTGTCAGGAGTAGCTGTTATTTGTTCCTTTTTCATTTTAGGGGAAGAAGAAGCAGCCTCTTTGAACCCTTTATGTATGCAACCAAGTCAAAATGTCAATGATATCACAGATAAAACACAATATTTTAGCTGTTTAAGTTCAAACTTCTCATTTTACAGTTGGAGAAACTAAGGTACCCCAAAACAGTGACTTGCTCAGAGTGACCCAGCAAACCAGTGTCAGGGTCAGATCTACTGGTTTCTAGTCTAGTATTCTTCCTAGTAATTCTGAGCTGTAATAATTAAAGTAAATCAGCCTGGCAGTTCCCCCTGCCAGCATCTAGAATTCCTTGCTAAATGCTCCTTTTTTATTTTCATTATGATGATAGTCTTTGGAAACTTTATATTTCATCCATAAGGGCTAATGAGGAGACACAAAGATATTTCTGAAGCACTGAGGCAATACATAAAGTGTCTGAAGGACAAAATTGGCTGTGGCTAATATATTTAAGATTTATGACTTCTGTAATCTCGGGACTGACCTCCCTACCATATGCTTTGCTTTCATTCTTTTTGTTTCTTTTCTTCTCTATTCTTTCCTACTTCCCCTTAATTTTCTTCTTTCCTACCAGCCTAGGTCTTTGGTTTGGTTCAGTCGCTCAGTCGTGTCTGACTCTTTGAGACCCCATGGACTGCAACATGCCAGGCTTCCCTGTCCATTATCAACTCCTGGAGCTTACTCAAACTCATGTCCATTGAGTCAGGTCTTAGGCCTACCCTTTTCAGGTCAATAAAACTGCTAATTATTCCTCACATGGGAATATTCCTCACACAGTGACCAAGAAGCATACATACTTCCCCTGCTATGGTCATTTGGCCCTCTATAATCACAGACTAATAACTCTTGTCAATTTTGACTCAATTAATCCTTTCCATACTTCATTTCAGAGTCTTGTTCTGACATTTGCTACTTTTTAATTTGTTTTTCTGTTTGTTTGTTTTTTGCTCTGAACCCTTTTCTGATTGGTGCAGCTATTGAAGATACTGCAGTTGCAGCAGTGTACATCTGGAACACTTGGCCGACTTGTTGAACTTCCCCCAGGGACTACTCCAGGGAGAGGAGGAGAGGGGTGGAGAGGCCAGAACAGTTGCCTGCAAATAGAGATGCCAGTACTGTCTGGCCATTCTGTGGACCAGGCTTGTAAAAAAAAATCCACCTTATTCTGGACCTCAGTTTCCCCATTTGCTTATTGAAGGCACTTGTTCTCCACTCCAAACTCCTGTTGCAGTGGAAGAGGAAAACTACGCTGGCTGTGGATTCTCTCCTACAGCACTTTCTACACTGTAAAGGGATCAATACGTTGAAATTATATACCAAGAAATCTTAGGGACTGTTTTATCTTGCAGGAGGCAGCATCACTTCAGTTCCACCTGGCACAGATGGGTTTCTTACGCTTAGACTGAGGCCCCAGACTCACTCCAGGAGTGGGACTGACTCAGTCCCACCCCATTCTCACTCCCTCTGGCTCTCAGGCTCCTGGGTCTCCTTTGCTTTTGGCGGGCCATTGAATTGCAAACACAGCAGGCATGGTTTCATTCCAAACCCAGGACTGTTTTAATTAGTTTAACGTCTGTTAAAAGCTTTGAAGATTGAAAGAAACAGATAAGTACTGGATGATGTTATTAACAACTGCAGTTAATTGCAAACATTTCTATTAATACTAGTTTCCGCCTCCTTTTCTTTGCTCTAGTTTCCTTCCAAGGTTCCCCAATTCTTCTCAGCCTCCCTCGCCTCGCCTCCTCCTCTCCCCTCTCCCCCCAACCTCGAACTGGCGCTCAAGGGTTAAATTGGGGCGGAGTCCAGGGATGAACGACAGCCGCAGTCACCAACTGGAACAGGGCGAGCTAGAAGAACTGGGTGGGGCCGCGGGACAGAGGCGAACCCACACGCCCCCAGGCCCCGCCCCGCGGCTGGAGGCCCCGGGTGGAACTGTAGGGGGCGGGGCGCCGAGGCTTGGCGGGCCCGGTGGTTGGGCGTACCAGCACCCGCTTGAGGCACGGGGCGGGGTCGGCCGGGGCCTCCTCCCTCATTCCCTCGGCGGGCCGAGCCGCCTATCCCTCCCTCCCCTCCTCCTCTCTTTCCCACCCCTCGGAGAGGAGCTGCACATGAGGCTGCTCCCTGCTGGGTCCCGCCCAGCCTCCGTCGCGCAGGAACGGGTCCCTGCAGCCCCCAGCCGATGGCAGGACAGTAGCCGCCTGTCAGGGGTCGCGAAGGGCTGAGGCAGACGCGGCGGCTCCCGGGCCTCAGAGAGTGGGTGTCTCCGGAGGCCATGGGCTACCCCGAGGTGGAGCGCAGGGAACCCCTGCCCGCGGCAGCGCCGCGGCAACGCGGGAGCCAGGGCTGCGGCTGTCGCGGGGCCCCTGCCCGGGCGGGCGAAGGGAACAGCTGCCGGCTCTTTCTGGGTTTCTTTGGCCTCTCCCTGGCCCTCCACCTGCTGACGTTGTGCTGCTACCTAGAATTGCGCTCCGAGTTGCGGCGGGAACGGGGAGCTGAGTCCCGCTTCAGCGGCCCCGGTACCCCTGGCACCTCGGGCACCCTGAGCAGCCCCGGTGGCCTCGACCCCGACGGTCCCATCACCCGCCACTTCGGGCAGCGGTCCCCGCAGCAGCAGCCGCTGGAGCCGGGAGAAACTACGCTCCCCCCAGACTCCCAGGATGGGCACCAGGTGAGTCACTCTGGAGGGGCAGGGCCCCTTCACCATGTGCGCAGGGCGGGGGCCGGGGGAGGACTCCGCCACCTCGAGCCGAGTTCGACGGCTGGACCGGGGAGGTGGTGGGCGAGCCAGGGAGAGGTCGCCTGGGGGCAGGTTGTCCTCGGTCCCTGGCCCAGCTCACCCTGAGTCTCTCAGGACCCCCGGACTTGGGAACTCTGGCCGGCGCCCGCCGCCCCCGGCTCCGGCTGCCTCTGGAAGAGTTGGCTGCCCTCCCGGCCGGGCCGCGGCGCGAAGGTGCGGGCGCTGCCCCCCTGGCCGACTAACGGCAGCAGCCTGGCCGTTCTGCTCCCGGTGAGATTCTCCACCCGCTGTGCTTGTTTTTTCGTGTCCAGAGCTGATGCCAGCACTAGCAGACTCTCGTTTGGAGTTGGAGCTGTAAACAGCTGTAATAACTGCTCCACGCCCGTTGAAACAACTTTGAACCGTGTTTTCTGCGCGGGGTCCTGGTGCGCTGACCATCGTGGACTTGTTCACACTTACCTGCAATTTGAGACGAATTGTCCTCGGTAATTTAGTGAGGATCAGCGCCCCTGAGGAATTCTGGTAGAAATTCTGGTAGTTGTCTTGCTATACAACTTCTGAAACAGCAAATCTCTTTATTTAGGGAAATTTAGTGCACTTAAACTAAATATTCTCGTTTGCCATATTTTGTCTCGTGTAAAACTTAAGAGAAGCAGCAAGGATCTTTTTGAGGTGGTTAAAGAATAACAGTCAATTTGTTCCTCTTGAGGAAGAGGGCAAGTTGTGCAAATAACTCCTTGAGGTGAGCGACCCAGGCCTTCTATATTTACTACCACATTTAGAGTCATTGCCATACTGTATAACATTGTGCTACTTTGACCACCCATCCAAAGCTGGTGTTGCATTCATGATAATGCTGTAATATTAGGACTGACACAGTTTCTACATTGTAAAGTTGTCCTGAGCCTTAAAATGTTTTGCTAGCACACTTAAACTTATATAACAGTTTATCAAAGAAGTGAATCAATAGACATGCTTCTGGTACTTGAAACTTTAAACACTGTAGCTACATGATAATTAGGATTCTGGTTCCCTTTATCTATCCACCCTACATCCCTGACTATACCCAGTAGAAATACTTAGCAGCTGAACATTGGTATTCTGTGAAAAGATGAAGGATTGAACTTACTTAGTCAAATAGTGGCCAAGGCTTTTTGGCATTCAGAACTGACAGACCTATGTTTGTAGGCTGAGGACTAGCAGAACAGCTGTATTCTGGGGCTTCTATGATGGTATGGGATTCTCATATGGTCTATAATGACGTTTAGTTGCCTTTGCATGGTACTCAAAATAGTTCTGTGTAGGTTTAAATACAGTGCCCTATCTTCTGTCCTTTATTCTGTTTTAGTCTTTTCGAGGAGTAGAAATAAGCCTACTGGCTCTTTACGTTTACTGACATCAAGTGGAGTTAGAGTTTTTTCTGAATTATGAGGGGCCATGAGTCCATTTGATCTTTGGAGAACACATGATTCCTATGGGGGAAATGACTTGTCTAAAGTCATACAACTGTGATCAAAATTAGAATGGTAACTGGTCTCTTTGCTCCCAGTTCAGTTCCCATTCCGAGATATACTACTTTCTGGAAACTTTTTGTCAGGTAGCTGGGTAGAGCTTTGTAAATTTTACAAAGTAGTTTGCATCATTTTTTACTCTACCTTCATTTTAGCCAGACTAAGTTTAACCATGTATTCCTTATTCTTCCTGAAGTTCACTTTCAGGAGAATTAGAGTAGCTTTGAAGGAATTTTATCCCAGAACGAACTTAAGATTTAAGGATATTAGGTTTAGTATACCAAGCAAAAAAAAAAAAAGGGAACTGGTGATTGGCTAGTAAATTGATACTGCTACATCTTGGGTAAAATTTTCAGTGCCCTGGTGCACCCTCTGCTGGCTTTGCAAGGACATTCAATTGCAGTATTGCTGACAGTCAAGATTCTAAATCGTGCTGACAGAATCTGATTCATAAATAAGGAAGTAAACAGCCTAGTGGGATTTGGCCACGTAGGTCATATTTTTATATTTCAGTTTTCAACACAAACAGCTGCTGTTACAGCAACTCTTAGATGGAGAGGAAGAAAGATAAAAATATACACCCTTCCATGGGCAAAACACAGGTTTCACACCAGTTTATCTGCAAGGAGTGCAGGCAAACTGATAAGAATAAATTGCAGGAAGATCTCATGAGACCAGGTAGGGAGAATAGTCACAGGCACTTCATTGTATAAGGTCATGCAAACCTATCCATGCTATGAGAGGATGGGCTCTTATGACTCAAGAAAGGGATCTAGAAGTCACTGAAGATGTATGTAGGCCATCTTTCAATTTTAAAACTTTAAAAACAGAATACAGAAGGAAATTAGGGCAGCCAGGATACATAGCAGAGAGATCGACAAAATTCTCCTAGGGACATATTAGAAAAGCCTCCCCAGTGGAGACAATTGTTTGTGATAAAAAATGAAAGGGTCACTGTGGACCTTCTGGAATCATGCCTGTCTCCTTCAGCTGGAGTAGCTGAGTATCTGTAGGTTTATCTGGATACTCACTGGAGATGATCTCAGGAACTATTATAAATACATCTTATCAGTCTCTGACTCATAATATACAATATTATTGTTAGAGTAAAATAAAAATCACTGTTTATGAATCTGTGAAGAAGTTGGCCCAGTTGTGACTGTGGTCCTAAAAGCCAAGAATATGGTGGGCATTAACAGGAAGAGTGTTGAAAACAACGATGAAACAAAACTCTTATCATTTCCCTGTAAAAGACAAAAAGTGGATTTGCATTCACAATCATATAGGTAATCCTTGTGGCTGCTCATCAAGAAAAACTTAACAGCTGATACAAATCCCCAGAAGCCAACCTAAATTGATCAAAGTGTTGGAGGGATTTTCTAGTCTGTTTTTTTCAGTCTGTAGAGAGAGCAGTAGAGAGGATATGATCAAAGTATACTAAACCATGAGAGAGATGAGTAAGGTTAATGTACTACTGTAATTTAACAATATAGTTCAATAAATAGAAAGCCTGCTATGAGCCAGCCACTATATTAGGTTTTCAGTTCAGTTTAGTCTGTTCAGTTGCTCAGCTGTGTCTGACTCTTTGAAACCCCATGGACTGTAGGCTTCCCTGTCCATCACCAACTCCTGGAGCTTGCTCAAACTCTTGTCCATCGAGCTGGTGATGCCATCCAACCATCTCATCCTCTGTCATACCCTTCTTCTCCTGCCTTCAATCTTTCCCAGCATCAGGGTCTTTTCTAATGAGTCGGTTCTTCACATCAGGTGGCCAATGTATTGTAGCTTCAGCTTCAGCATCAGTCCTTCCAATGAATATTCAGGACTGATTTCCTTTAGGATGGACTGGTTGGATCTCCTAGCAGTCCAAGGGACTCTCAAGAGTCTTCTCCAACACTGCAGTTAAAAAGCATCAATTCTTTGACACTCAGCTTTCTTTATAGTCCAACTCTCATCCATAAATGACTACTGGAAAAACCATAGCTTTGACTAGATGGAACTTTGTTGGCAAATAATGGCTCTGCTTTTTAATATGCTGTCTAAGTTGGTTATAGCTTTTCTTCCAAGGAGCAAGCGTCTTTTAACTTCATGGCTACAGTCACCATCTGCAGTGATTATGGAGCCCAGAAAACAAAATCTGTCACTGTTCCCATTGTTTCCCCATCTATTTGCCATGAAATGATGGGACCAGATGCCATGATCTTAGTTTTCTGAATGTTGAGTGTTGAGCCAACTTTTTCACTCTCCTTTTTCTCTTTCATTAAGAGGTTCTTTAGTTCTTCTTCGCTCTCTGCCATAAGGGTGGTGTCATCTGAATATCTGAGGTTATTGATATTTCTCCCGGCAATCTTGATTCCACCTTGTGCTTCATCCAGCCCAGCATTTCGCATGATGTACTCTGCATAGAAGTTAAATAAGCAGGGTGACATTATACAGCCTTGACATACACCTTTCCCAATTTGCAACATGTCTGTTGTTCCATGTTCAGTTTTAAATGTTGCTTCTTGACCTGCATATAGATTTCTCAGGAGGCAGGTAAGGTGGTCTGATATTCCCATCTCTTGAAGAATTTTCCACAGTTTGTTGTGATCCACACAGTCAAAGGCTTTGGTGTAGTCAATAAAGCAAAAGGAGGTGCTTTTCTGGAACTCTCTTGCTTTTTCAATGATCCAACAGATGTTGGCAATTTGATCTCTGGTTCCTCTGCCTTTTCTAAATTCAGCTTGAACATCTGGAAGTTCACGCTTCACATACTGTTAAAGCCTGGCTTGGAGAATTTTGAGCATTACTTTGCTAGCATGTGAGATGAATGCAATTGTGTGGTAGTTTGAATATTCTTTGGTATTGCCTTTCTTTGGGATTGTAATGAAAGCTGACCTTTTCCAGTCCTGTGACCACGTCTGAGTTTTCCAAATTTGCTGGCACATTGAGTGCAGCACTTTATCAGCATCATCTTTTAGGATTTGCATAGTTCAACTGGAATTCCATCACCTCCACTAGCTTTGTTCGTAGTGATACTTCCTAAGGCCCACTTGACTTCGCATTCTAGGATGTCTGGCTCTAGGTGGGTGATCACACCATCGTAGTTGTCTGGGTCATGAAGATCTTTTTTGTATAGTTCTTCTGTGTATTCTTGCCACCTCTTCTGAATATCTTCTGCTTCTGTTAGGTCCATATCATTTCTGTCCTTTACTGTGCCCTTCTTTGCATGAAATGTTCCCTTGGTATCTCTAATTTTCTTTAAGAGATCTCTAGTCTTTCCCATTCTATTGTTTTCCTCCATTGCTTCCACACTGATCTCTTAGGAAGGCTTTCTTATCTCTCCTTGCTATTCTGCATTCAAATGGGTTTATCTTTTCTTTTCTCCTTTGCCTTTAGCTTCTCTTCTTTTCACAGCTATTTGTAAGGCCTCCATAGGCAACCATTTTGGCTTTTTGCATTTTTTTTTCTTGGAGGTAGTCTGGAATACTGCTTCCTGTACAATGTCAGGAACCTCTGTTCAAGGTTCTTCAGGCACTCTATCAGATCTAATCCCTTGAATCTGTTTGTCACTTCCACTGTATAATAGTAAATAATATGATTTAGGTCATACCAGAATGACCTAGTGGTTTTCCCTTTCTTCAATTTAAGTCTGAATTTTTCAATAAGGAGTTCATGATCTGAGCCACTGTCAGCTCTAGGTCTTGTTTTTGCTGACTGTATAGAGCTTCTCCATCTTAGCTGCAAAGACTATAATCAATCTGATTTCAGACAACAACACAAGAGATGACTTGACACATGGACATCACCAGATGCTCAATACCATGTGTCAAGTAAGTCATCTCTTGTGTTGTTGGAAGAGGGTGTTTGCTATGATCAGTGCATTGTCTTGGCAAAACTCTGTTATTCTTTGCCCTGCTTCATTTTGTACTCCAAGGTGAAATTTGCCTGTTACTCCAGGTAACTCTTGACTTCCAATTTTTGCATTCCAGTCCCGTATAATGAAAAAGACGTCTTTTTTGGTTATTAGTTCTAAAAGGTCTTGTAGGTCTTCATAGAACCGTTCAACCTCAGTTTCTTCAGCATTACTGGTTGGGGCATAGACTTGGATTACTATGATATTGAATGTTTTGCCTTGGAAATGAACAGAGATCATTCTGTTGTTTTTGAGAATGCACCCAAGAACTGCATTTCAGACTCTTTTGTTGACTATGCTGGCTAGTCTATTTCTTCTAAGGATTATCTTCATTACCTCCACCATAGTTTGGTCTCAGGTCAAACAACAGGGAGGGAACACAGCCCCGCCTATCAACAGAAAATTGGATTAAAGAGTTACTGAGCATGGCTCAACCTGTTAGAACAGGATCCAGTTTCCCCCTTAGTCAGTCTCCCATCAGGAAGCTTCCATAAGCCTCTTATCCTTATCCATCAGAGAGCAGACAGAATGAAAACTAGTCACAGAAAACTAATCAAACTGATCACATGGACCACAGCCTTGTATAACTTAATGACACTATGAGCCATGCCATGTAAGGCCACCCAAGTTGGATGGGTCATGATAGAGAGTGCTGACAAGACATGGTCAATGGAGAAGGGAATGGTAAACTGCTTCAGTCTTCTTGCCTTGAGAACCCCATGAACAGTATGAAAAGGCGAAAAGATATTAGGTATTAGGCATATTTAAATGTTGGAAGATTATTTTGTGGGATAGGCAAATAAAGGTAGTATCTCATTCAGACAGTTTCCCTAAGAGATACTCTAATTGGAACTCTTAAGGTTTAAGTGCTTAGAAAAATGTTTGTGTAGATTGAGATGGTTTATTGAGAACTGTTAGCAATATTTGGAATATGTCCCTAATTATTTGAGGTGAGGCTTTCATCAAGAGCTCTTGATGAAAGTGAAAGAGAAGAGTGAAAAAGTTGGCTTAAAGCTCAGCATTCAAAAACTAAGATCATGGCATCCGGTCCCATCATTTCATGGCAAATAGATGGGGAAACAATGGGAACAGTGACAGACTTTAGTTTTCTGGGCTCCAAAATCACTGCAGATGGTGACTGCAGCCATGAAATAAAAAGGCACTTGCTCCTTGGAAGTAAAGCTATGACCAACCTAGATAGCATATTAAAAAACAGAGCCATTATTTGCCAACAAAGGTCCATCTAGTCAAAGCTATGGGTTTTCCAGTAGTCATGTATGGATGTGAGAGTTGGACTGCAAAGAAAGCTGAGTGATAAAGAATTGATGCTTTTGAACTGTGGTGTTGGAGAAGACTCTTGAGAGTCCCTTGGACTGCAAGGAGATCCAACCAATCCATCCTAAAGGAAATCAATCCTGAATATTCATTTGAAGGACTGACGCTGAAGCTGAAACTCCAATACTTTGGCCACTTGATGCAAAGAACTGACTCATTGGAAAAGACCCTGATGCTGGGGAAGATTGAAGGCATGAGGAGAAGGGGACGACAGAGGATGAGATGGTTGGATGGCATCATCAACTCAATGGACATGAGTTTGAGCAAGCTCTGGGAGTTGGTGATGGATGGGGAAGCCTGGCGTGCTGCAGTCTATAGGGTCACAAAGAGTGAACAACTTGTCACACAACTGAACAACTGAACTGACTGATTTGAGGTGATGTCATTGAAGTCAACCTTAACTTTGCACAAAACATCTCTTGGTTTAACTGGATAGGACATTAGTGTATCTAGATTTGATATCAATTATTAGTGTCAGTTGATGAAGAAAATGACTAGGAATCACTAAATCTAAGAATTATTTTAGGGGAATGGGATCCAGATAAAATCACTTTCTATAGGTTTAAATTTAAACTTTTCAGTGTGACATTGAAGGTTTTTAATGAACTGGCTCCATTATACTTATCCCATTTTGTCTCTTACTAATCTGCTCCTGCAACCCGCCCACCATATTCTGTCTTAGAATCATTCTCCAGTTTTTATTGCTGTTTCTGTGTTTAATAAATTTTGTGTTTTTATATTAGAGCTCGGAAATGTGCCTTCTGTTTTTGTCTTTTTCCACAATACTTGACACAGTGCTGGTTATAGTTGGGATACCTGAATACTCGTCAACTTATATATTATTTGGGGCCTTTGGAGATGTTCATATAAAACAAAGAGTTTTGTAACAGGCCTGTTTTCCTCAGGTCTTGCTAAGACTATGAATTGTCACCTATGCTTAGGTGAGTAGATAGCTCCACTGGCAATATTTCACTGGTTTTTAGAATCATTAGACAGTGAAATGGAGAAGAGGCCTAACTACATTACCTGTATGATGCTGCAAAAAGTTTCCTGTTATGTATCATTTGATGTTCTGTTTTATTTGCATTTAGGTCTTATCTCTTTCTTTTTCTCTTAGATCTTGTGAAAAATAACTTGTAATTTATCTGTGACTACCTTACAGAGAAGATCTCCTTATACCAGAGAACTTCTGAAGCCATTTAGTTCCCAAGAACATTACCAAGAAAACCTGCTTGCCTTGCCTGCAGGGTGCCCTCATAGAGGGTCGTTTTCATCTGACTAGTCTATAAATATTCATCGTTCAGCTCTTCATTTCTTTTTTCCCCCTACTTTTTATTGAAGTATACATACAGGAAAGGTCACAAATCATAATTGTACAACTCGATGAATTACTATAAAGTGAATACACTAATGTAACCAGAACTCAGGTCAAGAAATAGAAGTATTGGTAGCATCTCATAACCCCCAACTTACACCCCAACCCTATCACTATACCATCTTCTTTCTCCAAAGTGAATGACTATCCTGATGTCTAACATCATAGATTAATTTTTCCCATTGTGAACTTGATATAAATGATATCAAACAGTACATATTCTGGAGTGGCTTTTTTTGGCTCAGTGCCATGCTTTTTTGATATCCATGATGTTGCATGCAGGTGTAGTTTTTTAGTTGTATTATTGTATATTATTCACTTATTTGAATATACCACAGTTTATTCATTCATTCTACTGATAATGAATTTTTGGATTGTTTACTGTTTGGGGTTAGTGTAAATAACAGTACTATGAATATTGTTACACAGGTCTTTTGGTTATATGTACTTGAATTTCTGTGGGGTATATACATAGGATTGGAGTTTCTGGGTCATAGGGAATGCACATTTTCAAATTTATTGATAATGACATCTTTTCTCAGTGATTGTACCAATTTGCATTCCCAACATATGGCAATGTATGAGAATTCTGGGTATTCTACATCCTTGCTAATACTTGTTATTGTCACTGTTTAGATTATAGCCATTCTGGTGGGTGGGTTTGTAGTAATACCGCATTGTGATTTTAACTGGCATTTCTCAGAAGTTTAATGAAGTTGTATTCCTTTTCATATGTTTATTATCTGTTTGGTTATCTTCTTTTGTGAAGTGCCTATACAAGTCTCTTGCACATTTTTATTGGATTGTTTGTTCTTTTCTTATAAATTTGTGGATTCTCTTTTTAATTTTAGATTTTTAAAAATTAATTTATTTTTATTGAAGGATAGTTGCTTAACAGAATTTTGTTGTTTTCTGTCAAACATCAACATGAATCAGCCATAGATATACATATATCCCCTCCCTTTTGAACCACCGTCCCATCTCTCTCCCAATCCCACCCCTCTAGGTTGATACAGAGCCCCTGTTTGAGTTTCCTGAGCCAAACAGCAAACTCCCACTGGCTATCTATTTTACATATGGTAATGAAAGTTTCCATGTTACTGTTTCCATACATCTCACCCTCTCCTCACCTCTTCCCATGTCCATAAATCTATTCTCTATGTCTGTTTATCTATTGTTTCCCTGTAAATAAATTTATCAGTACCTTTTTTCTAGATTCCATATATATGCGTTAGAATATGCTATTTATCTTTCTCTTTCTGACTTACTTCATTCTGTATAATAGGTTCTAGGTTCATGCACCTCATTAGAACTGATTCAAGTGTGTTCTTTTTTTATGGCTGAGCAATATTCCATTGTGTATATGTACCACAACTTCTTTACCCATTCATCTGTCTATGGACATCTAGGTTGCTTCCATGTTCTAGCTATTGTAAATAGTGCTGCAGTGAACATTTGGATACATGTGTCTCTTTCAATTTTGGTTTCCTCAGGGAATATGCCTAGGAGTGGAATTCCTGGGTCTTATGGTGGTTTTATTCCTATTTTTTTTAAGGAATCTCCATAACGTCTTCCATAGTAACTGTATCAATTTACATTGCCACCAACAGTGTAAGAGGCTTCCCTTTTCTCCACACCCTCTCCAGCATTTATTGTTTGTAGACTTTTTGATGATGGCCATTCTGACCAGTGTGAGGTGATATCTCATTGTAGTTTTGATTTGCATTTCTCTAATATTGAGTGATGTTGAGCATCTTTTCATGTGTGTGTTAGCCATCTGTATATCTTTGGAGAAATGTCTGTTTAGGTGTTTGTCCCACTTTTTGATTTGGTTTTTTGTTTTTCTGGTATTGAGTTGTGTGAGCTGCTTATATATTTTGGAAATGAATCCTTTGTCAGTTATTTCATTTGCTATTATTTTCTCCCATTCTGAGGGTTGTCTTTTCACCTTGCTTATAGTTTCCTTTGCTATGCAAAAGCTTTTAAGTTTAATCAGGTCCCACTTGTCAACTTTTGTTTTTATTTCCATTACTCTAGGAGGTGGGTTATAGAGGATATTGCTTTGATTTATGTCATCAAGTGTTCTGCCTATGTTTTCCTCTAAGAGTTTTATACTTTCTGGTCTTACATTTATTTAAGTCATTAATCCGTTTTGAGTTTATCTTTGTGTATGATGTTAGGAAGTGTTTAACTTCCTGATGTACCTGTCCAATTTTCCCAGCATCATTTATTGAAGAGGCTGTCTATGCCCCATCGTGTATTCTTGCCTCATTTGTCAAAAATAAGGTACCCTTAGGTGCCTGGGTTTATTTCTGGGCTTTTTGTCTTGTTCTGTTGGTCTATATTTTTGTTTTTGTGCCAGTACCATACCATACTTGATGACTGTAGCTTTGTAGTATAATCTGAAGTCAAGAAGGTTGATTCCTCCAGCTCCATTTTTCTTTCTCAAGACTGCTTTGGCTGTTTGGGGTCTTCATTGTTTCTATATGAATTGTGAAATTTTTGTTCTAGTTCTGTCACAAATGCCATTGGTAATTTGATAGGGATTGCATTGAATCTGTAGATTGCATTTGGTAGTACAGTCATTTTCACAATATGGATTCTTCCTACCCAGGAACATGGAATATCTCTCCCTCTGTTTATGTCATCTTTGATTTCTTTTGTTAGTGTCTTATAAATTTTCTGTGTACAGTTCTTTTGTCTCCTTAGGTAGGTTTATTCCTAGATATTTAATTCTTTTTGTTGTAATGGTGAATGGAATTGATTCCTTAATTCCTCTTTCTGATTTTTCATTGTTAGTAAATGGAAATGCAAGTGATTTCTCTGTATTGATTTTGTATCCTGTAACTTTGCTAAAGTTGCTGGTTAGCTCTAGAAATTTTCTGATACTATGTTTAGAGTTTTCTATGTACAGTATCATGTCATCTGCAAACAGTGAGAGCTTTATTTCTTCTTTTCTGATCTGGATTCCTTTTATTTTTTTTTTCTTCTTCTCAGATTGCTGTAGCTAGGACTTCCAGAACTATATTGAATAATAGTGGTGAAAGTGGACACCCTTGTGTTGTTCCTGATCTTAGGGGGAATGCTTTCAGTTTTTCACCATTGAGAATAATGTTTGCTGTAGGCTTATCATATATGGCCTTTACTATGTTGAGGTAGGTTCCTTCTGTGCCCATTTTTTGAAGGGTTTTAGTCATAAATGGGTGCTGAATTTTGTCAAAGGTTTTTTTCTGCCTCAATTGAGATTATCATATGTTTTTTATCTTTCAATTTGTTAATATGGTGTATCACATTGATTGATTTGTGTATATTGAAGAATCCCTGCATCCCTGGAATGAACCCAACTTGATTATGGTGTATGAGCTTTTTGATGTGTTGCTGAATTGTTTCCTAAAATTTTGTTGAGGATTTTTACATCTATGTTCATCAGTGATATTAGCCTGTAGTTTTCTTTTTTTGTGTTGTCTTTGTCTGGTATTGGTATCACGGTGATGAAGCCTTATAGAATGCGTTTGGAAGTGTTCTTTCCTCTGCAATTTTTCATAAGAATTTTAGAAGAATAGGCATTAGCTCTTCTCTAAATGTTTGAAAGAATTCTCCTGTGAAGCCATCTGGTCCTGGGCTTCTGTTTTTTGGGAGATTTTTGATCACCGCTTCAATTTCAGTGCTTGTGATTGGGTTGTTCATAATTTCTATTTCTTCCTGATTCAGTCTTTGAAGACTGAACTTCTCTAAGAATCTGTCCATTTCTTCCAGGTTATCCATTTTATTGCCATATAGTTTTTCATAATAGTCTCTTATAATGCTTTGTATTTCTCCATTGTCTGTTGTAACCTTTCGTTTTTCATTTCTAATTTAGTTGATTTGATTCTTCTCTCTTTTTTTCTTGATGAGTCTGGCTAAAAGGTTTGTCAATTTTATTTATCTTTTCAAAGCACCAGCTTTTAGCTTTATTAATCTTTACTGTTGTTTCATTTCTTTTAAATTTATTTCTGCTTGGATGGAATGTCCTGAGGATATCAATGAGCTCCATCTCATCTAATGTATCATTTAAGACTTGTGTTTCCATATTAATTTTCTGTTTTGATGATCTGTCCATTGGTGTGAGTGGGGTGTTAAAGTCTCTTACTATTATTGTGTTACTGTCAGTTTCTCCTTTTATGTCTGTTAGTGTTTGTCTTATGTATTGAGGTGCTCCTTCCTATGTTGGGTGCATAGATATTTACAGTTGTTTTGTCTTCCTCTTGGATTGATCCCTTGATCATTATGTAGTGCCCTTCCTTATCTCTTGTAATCTTTATTTTAAGGTCTATTTTGTCTGATATGAGGATTGCGACTCCAGCTTTCTTTTGCTTCCCATTTGCATGGAATATATTTTTCCATCCTTTTATTCTCATCCTATATGTGTCTTTAGGTCTGAAGTGGGTTTCTTGTAGACAGCATATATGTGGGTCTTGTTTTTGTATCCATTCAGTTAGTCTGTGTCTTTTGGTTGGAGCATTTATTCCATTTCCATTTAAAGTAATTATTGATATATATGTTCCTATTGCCATTTTCTTAATTATTTGTGGTTGATTTTGTAGATCTTTTTCCTTCTCTTGTATTTCTTGACTATATAAGTCCCTTTAACATTTGTTGTAAAGCTCGTTCAGTGGTACTGAATTCTCTTAACTTTTGCTTGTCTGAAAAACTTTTGATTTCTCCATCAATTTTGAATGAGATCATTGCCGGGTACAGTAATCTTGGTTGTAGATTTTTCCTTTTCAGTACTTTAAATATATCCTGCCATTCCCTTCTGGCCTGCAGAGTTTCTGCTGAAAGATCAGCTGTTAAGCGTATGGAGTTTCCCTTGTATGTTACTTGTTGCTTCTCCCTTACTGCTTTTAGTATTCTTTATTTGTGTTCAGTCTTTGTTAGTTTGATTAGTGTGTGTCTTGATGTGTTTCTCCTTGGGTTTTTCCTGTATGGGACTCTTTGTGCCTTTTGGACTTCATTGACTATTTCCTTTTCTATGTTGGGGAAATTTTCAACTATAATCTCTTCAAAAATATTCATACGCTATCTTTTTCTCTTCTTCTTCTGGGACCCCTATAATTCAAATGTTGGTGCATTTGATATGGTCCCACAGGTCTCTGAGACTGCCCTCTGCTCTTTTCATTCTTTTTACTTTTTTCTGCTCTTCAGAAGTTATTTCCATCATTTTATCTTCCAACTCACTGATTCGTTCTGCTTCAGATATTCTGCTATTGATTAATTTCAGTAATTGTGTTGTCTGTCTCTGTATGTTTATTCTTTAATTCTTCTAGGTCTTTGTTAATTGATTCTTGCATTTTCTCCATTTTGGTTTCAAGGTTTTTGATCATCCTTACTATCATTATTCTCAATTCTTTTTCAGGTAGTTTGCCTATTTCCTCTTCATTTATTTGGACTTCTGTGTTTCTAGTTTGTTTCTTTATTTGTGCAGTATTTCTCTGCCTTTTCATTATTTTTTTTTTAAGTTATTGTTTCAGGTCTCCTTTCCCAGGCTTCAAGGAAAGTTGAATTCTTTTCTTAAAGAAGGTTAAATTCTTTCTTCCTTTTGGTTTCTGCCCTCCTGAGATTGGTCCAGTGGTTTGTGTGAGCTTTGTATAGGGTGAGATTTGTGCTGAGGTTTTGATTGTTTGTGTTTCCTCTGAAACAAGGCTGAGTAAGGTGGTGGTCCTGTCTGCTAATGATTCGGTTTGTATTTTGGTTTTGTTTGTTGCTCAGATGAGGCGTCCTGCACAGGGTGCTACTGTTGGTTGGGTGATGCAGGGTCTTGTATTCAAATGGTTTCCTTTGTGTGAGTTCTCACTATATGATACTCCCTAAGGTTAGTTCTCTGGTAGTCTAGGGTCTTGGAGTCAGTGCTCCTACTCCAAAGGCTCAGGGTTTGATCTCTGGTCAGGAATGAAGATTCCACAAGTGGTTTGTTATGGCATTAAGTGAGATTAAAACAAATATCCAAAAACGAGAAACCAAAGATGAACCCCAGACAAGTGTCAGTTACAAAGTCAGGCAAATAATAATTAAAATGATGGAATACACACACATGTATATATACACCTATGAGCAAAGTGAAAAAATGAAGTACAGTAGATTGCCCCTGTGAACAGTGGAAATCAAAAATTATATTTACTAGTTAAGAACAAAACTACCTTAAGCACACACTGAAAAACAAAACTAAAGCAAGGTGCCAAGTGGGGAATAAAGCAATAAAACCAAAACTAACAAATATGTTGAGAGGAAAGGAAAGAAAGAAAAGAAAGTATTAGATACACAAAGTTAAATAGAGGTAGATGAAGAAGACTTATATACATTAAAGATTAACTGCAAGGGGAAAAGAACAGTAGGAAAAGCAAACAAAGGAATAAACATAAAAATATCACAGGTTTGAAAAAAATTAAAAATTTAAATTATAAAAAATAGAAAAGAAAAAAACAGAAGAAAGAAAAAAGGGGAAAAAAAGGGAAAACTCCACAGAACTGCCAAAACCCTATGTAGAGGCAGAGGTTTATAACAACAATAGAAAGTGTGACTGAATATACACATTTACCTATATGCTCATGAGCAAAGTGAAAACAGTCCAACAAAATTAAAGTATAGTAGATTGACCCAGCAAACAAAGGAAACCAAAAATTATATCTACCAGAACAGAACTAATTAAAGCACAAAGTAGAAAATGAAACTAAAGCAAGGTGCCAATTGGGGAAAAAGGCAATGAAAATAAAACTAACAAATATGTTGAGAGGAAAGGAGAGAATGAAAAAGAAAGAATAGATATGCAAAGTTAAATAAAGGTAGATAGAGAAGATTTACATATGTTAAAGTATAACTGCAAGGGGAAAAGAACAGTAGGAAAAGCAAACAAAGGAATAAATGTGGAAAAATAATAATGGGTTTTAAAAGTTAAAAATTAAAATTAAAAAAAGAGAAAAGAAAAAAAAGAGGAAAACTCCACGGAACTGCAAAAGCCCAATGTATAGGCATTGGTTTATAACAACAATAAAAAATGTGACTGAGGGGAAAAAAAAAGCTCGAAAGCTTAATTGGATTTCTTAGTGCCAATAAAATCGACAACTACAACAGAGGGGGGAACATCCTATAGAATCTACAGAACAAGTCAGAAAATAAGAATAATCAATGTTTTTCTTGAGTCACTGCTGTCAGAGTCCTTTCCCTCGCTGGGAGTCACAGTCCACCTCACCTCCCTAGGATGCCCTCCAACACTGTGCTGATCTATGGACCTGCTGTGGTGGCAGCTCAGATTCTAATCTGGTCCTACTCCTGTGTGTTCTTGCCTCCAGTGTCCACAGCTATCAGAGCTAGTGTGTTTTCTTTGTGGGAGCTCTCAATGGCCTTTTATATATTCCATCGACACAGAGTCTAGTTGCTTAGTTGATCGTGTGGATTTAATATGCAGCTTGTACAGCTGATAGGAAGGTTTTGGGTCTTCTTCCTTAGCCATGCTGCCCGTGGGTTTCAACTGTGGTTTTATTTCCACTTCTACGTGTGGGCTGTCCACTGGAGTTTTGTTCCCGAGGCTGCCTTGGAGGGCTTGGGTTTGCCCTATGAGGGCCAGGTATGGAGGTGGTGCAGCTGCTTGGGTTGCAGGGGTTCCGGCAGCACCAGGTTGCTGGGGGTGGGCAGCTAGGGCAGCAGGAAATATAGTGCTCTAGAAGGGTATGGCAACCAATATTAGCCAACATGCTCCAGTATTCTTGCCTGGAGAACCCTCTCTCTGACAGAGAAACCTGGCAGGCCACAGTCTATAGGGTCGCAAAGAGTCAGACATGACCAAAGTGACCCTGTATGCATAGATGCAAGACTTTTTTTGCCTGTGGCACTTCTGCCCCAGTGAGAGTTGAGCATGAAGGTGGCGCAGCTGCTTGGCTTGAAGGGACCCTGGAGGTGCCAAGTGCACAGGGACATGGACTGCCTCCGCCGCAGGAGTTATGGCCCTATCAGAGTCTTTTTTTTGAGCTTCTTGTAGCTGGTGATCAGAAGGCCTCTTTGGCCAGTCTTTCCTCTGTAGCTCCATCCTTTCAAGCACTTAGAGGGTCCTTCTCTGTTGTTCGGCGCGTCAGGCACATAGCGGGGGCCCCCCTGGCTGCGTTCCTACTCTGTAGATCAGTGTGTCAGGCACTTAAAAGAGCACCCTGGGTGTGGCCCCACACTGTAGTTCAGTGCATCAGGCGTTTGATGGGCCAGGCTCTCTATTGTTCAGCTGCTGATGCCGGCCTGTGGAGAGAGAGAAGCTATGGTGATGGCTCCACCCCCTATGGGTGACTCAGCAGTATCACCTTGCTTCCATGGCTGCCTGGCTTTCTTCCACCAGCATTTCCCACCACGATCTCCTCCCTCACATCCCCTCAATCCATCTCTCCACAGTCAACAGCAGCCCCCACCCTGGGATTGCTCCACAATCCCTAAACTCCAGCTCCCAGCTGCTGCGCCTTCCAGGAGACCAGTGGTCCTGTCCCAGGTATGTATGGCTTCAGCAAGGACTGATTCTCATTCCATTTAGGCTGCCACAGATCAGGTGTTTCATTCAGCTTTAAATGTTTCTCTTCTGACTCAGACAATTGCCCTGCTGTGGGGATTGGATCCCTGCTTCAGTACCCCCACCCACTGAGGGCAGGTCTAGTCCTACCAACACTCCTGTTTTTCCCCCTTGTTCCTTTGTCCTACAAGTTTTGCATGCTTGTGTATATTCTTTTCCAGTGGTCAGGTTCTCCTGTCTGCTGTCAGCCGGTCTTCTGCATGCACTTCTGTGTCTGAAGGTGTATTCCTGATGTATCTGTGGAGAGCGATGTACTCCACGTCCACCTACTCCTCTGCCATCTTGTTCTCTGCTTTTTAATATGCTGTCTAGGTTGGTCATAGCTTCTCTTCCAAAGAGCATGTGTCTTTTTATTTCATGGCTGCAGTCACCATCAGCAGTGATTTTGGAGCCCCCCCCCAAAATAAAGTCTCTCAGTGTTTCCATTGTTTCCCCATCTACTTGCCATGAAGTGATGGGATTGGATGCCATGATCTTAGTTTTCTGAATGTTGAGTTTTAAGCCAAATTTTTCACTCTCCTCTTTCACTTTCATCGAGAGGCTCTTAAGTTTCTTTGCTTTCTGCCATAAGGGTGGTGTCATTTGTGTATCTGAGGTTATTGATATTTCTCCCTGCAATCTTGATTCCAGCTTGTTACTTCATCCAGCCCAGCATTTCACATGATGTACTCAGCATAGAAGTTAAACAAGCAGGGTGACAATATACATCCTCCTTTTCCTGTTTGGAACTAGTCTGTTGTTCCATGTCCAGTTCTAACTGTTGCTTCTTGACCTGCATACAGATTTCTCAGGAGACAGGTCAGGTGGTCTGGTATTCCCATCTCTTGAAGAATTTTCCAGTTTGTTGTGATCCACACAGTCAAAGGCTTTGGTGTAGTCAATAAAGCAGAAGTAGTTGTTTTTTTCTGCAACCGTCTTGCTTTTTCAATGATCCAATGGATTTTGGCAATTTGATCTCTGGTTCCTCTGCCTTTTCTGAATCCAGCTTGAACATCTGGAAGTTCACGGTTCATGTACTGTTGAAGCCTGGCTTGGAGAATTTTGAGCATTATTTTGCTAGCCTGTGAGATGAGTGAGATCTGAATCTCAAAATATTTGCTTTTGCAAGTTCATTGCAGCATTCAAAATAGCTAAGATGTGGAAACAATAGAAATGTCCATTGATACATAAATGGATATAGAAAATGTGGTATATATGTACAATAGGGTACTGTTTCACATTGAAAAAGAGATTCTGCCACATGTGACAACATGGATGAACCTTGAGGACATTATGCTAAGTGAAATAAGCCAGACACAGAAAGGCAAATAGTACATGATTCCATTTATATGAGGTATCTAAAATAGTCAAATTATAGAATCAGAGAGTGGAATGGTGGTTTCCTAGAGCAAAGGGTGGGGAGAGAAAATGTGGTTACCAATCAACAGGCATTGAATTTCACATAAGCAATATTAGGACTTCTTGGTGGCTCAGATGGTAAAACGTCTGTCTACAATGCGGGAGACCCGGGTTCAATCCCTGGGTCGGGAAGATCCCCTGGAGCAGGAAATGGCAACCCACTCCAGTACTATTGCCTGGAAAATCTTGTGGGCGGAGGAGCCTGGTAGGCTACAGTTCATGGGGTCGCAAAGAGTCGGACACGACTGAGTGACTTCACTTTACTACTTCTAAGCAATATAAGTTCTAGAGATCTGCTATAGAACATACATAGTCAAAAATAACATGTTGTACACTTAAAATTTTAAGAGGGTGGTTTGCATGTTATGAGTTCTAACCACAGTAAAATAAAATTAAGGGAGAAGACCCTCCTGGGATTTTTGTTTTGATTGGATTGCATCTAAAAATCAATTTAGGGAGAACTTTCCTTTACTATATTGAATCTTCCAACCTATGAATATGGTATATATCTCCACTAACTTAGGTCTTTAATTTTTCTTGGTAATATCTTATAGTTTTCTATGTATGGCACTTGTATACCTTTCACTAGATTTATTCTAAGACATTTGATATTTTTGAAGCCATTTAAAATGTTATCTGCAGTTGATGCTGTGATCCATTTCCTAAGTCCATGTCTTAGTTGAAGAAAATTGTCTCAAGGACAGTTGTCTCATCTCCCAAGGAGACGCTTCCTTGCATCATCATGCATCCAGTGCCTGATTAATGAGGAGGTATAAAGGCTTGCCCTTTCCTCCCCAAATATAGAAACCTTTCAAGGGCCATATTAGCTCCAGAGCTATCTGTGAATTTGGCTAGGGTCTTTTGGAGATTGTTTTTTCCCTCTTACACATATGTTGATCCCCAAAGCACTTTCTAATAAAAGTAGTTCTTGATAAACTATGTCGCCCAGTCTGCTTCACAGGAAAACCAACCTGGGACCATATAATTTTAAAACTTAATTTTAAAATTGCTTCTGGCTTATGCCTAGAAATATATAGTTTATGTTATATAAAAAAAATAATTGTGTTGAACTCATTTATTAGTACTAACAAAGTATCTGTAGGTCTTGTGGATTTTCTGTGTACACCATCATACTGTTTATGAAAAATGATGTGAGTCCTGCAAAAAGATGGGGAAAACTGATGTCAAAAGGCAAAATTATATTACCTACACAGCTGTGATACATAACACATTTCCCAAGGAATAGAATTCTGGTGTTCAATGTTTAAATGCATACATGCACAAACAGAATCAATCAATGAATGATGTTTTATCTTTTTATTTCTTCCTTTCTAATATCTATACTTAAGATTTTTTTTCTTACCTTATTGCACTGGCTTGAACCTTCAGAAAAATGCTGTTTAGGAACAGTAATAGCAGGACAGAGGGAAGGAAAAAAAAAAGAAATAGTAATAACATGCATCTTTGTCGTATTCCCACTAAGAGGGAAAAGCATTTAATGTTTCACCTCCATAATGTTTGCTATAGTTTTAAGTTTTTTCTAGTTATTTATCACTTTAAAAGTTCTTTTTTAGTACTGGTTTACTGAGAGTTTTGTTTTAATCATAAATGGAAATAGCATTTTATCAAATGGTTTTCCTGCATCTACTGAGATAATCATATAACTTTTCCCATTTAATGTAGTGTTTAATGTAGTGTTAAAACAATTTTACACTTGTGGGATAAACCTAGTCTTGCTGTTTTATTTATTTAGCACTTTTGGTTTATTGTATAATTAACTCAGATTGTCATATTTCTTCTCATATATGAAGTGCAAAGCCTAGAAATTAAGGCTTTCATGTCCATATAGAATCACCTGTAATAATCCTGTTTGTTTAAAGAAGATCCATTTGCAAACACTTAGAGTTGGGTGACAGTCCACATTATCTCCTATCTTTTGCGACATTCAGCATTTCCCCTAGCTCCATCCTAAGTAAGCACTGATATATAATTTCATAATTCTGTTTGAAATACATACTGTTATTTTTCTTGATTTCACTTAGCTTTGTACATTTCTGATTATCTGAATATTTATTTTCTTCATAAAACTGTCATCAAAAAAGAGAGATTACTTCAGTTTGCTTCAGTGTTCAAGTTTGTTTTTCTTTTTCCCAACTTTGGTTCAGTTGTCCTAAATATGATGTATTATTTATTTTATATATTGCTAGATTTGGCTTGCTAAAATTTCATTTAGGATCTTTGCATCTATGTACATGATTGAGATTAGCATGTGGTTTTCCTTCCTTATCAGTCTGGGACAAGGTTAAAATGTTCCCATAAGATTAGTTGAAAGTATTTCATTTTTACTTTTTGTCTGTAAGAGTTTATGTAATAGTAGTAATAATTCTTCCTCAAATGTAGCAAAGCATCTGCGCCTGGAATTTTTTGGGTGGGGGAAAGGGAGATTTTAATCTCTAGATTTTCTATCTTTTAAAAAACATTTATTTATTTATTTGGCTGCACCAGGTCTTAGTTGTGGCATGTGAACTCTTAGTTGCAGCATGTAGGATCTAGTTTCCTGACCAAGGATTGAACCCGGGCCCCCTGCATTGGGAGCACAGTCTTAGCCACTGGACCAACAGGGAAGTCCCATTTGCTATGTTAATAGAGATAAGATTTTCAGATTTTATTCAGTTTTTTGGTAAATCTATGTTCTAGAAATTTATTTAGCAAAAAAATTTAATTTATTCACAGAATCAGTTTCATGATATCCTCTGCTGCTGCTGCTGCTGCTGCTGTTACTTCAGTTGTGTCTGACTCCGTGTGACCCCATAGACGGCAGCCCACCAGGCTCCGCTGTCCCTGGGATTCTCCAGGCAAGAACACTGGAGTGGGTTGCCATTTCCTTCTCCAATGCATGAAAGTGAAAAGTGAAAGTGAAGTCGCTTAGTCATGTCCAACTCTTCGCGACCCCGTGGACTGCAGCCTACCAGGCTCCTCCGTCCATGGGATTTTCCAGGCAAGAGTACTAGAGTGGGTTGCCATTGCCTCACTCTTTTGTTAATGATGTGGTAAAATATATGTTACATGAAACTTATCATTATAACCAATTTTTTGGTTCAGTGATATAGAGTACATTCAGAATATGGGTACCCATTGCCAGTATCTATTTTCAAAACTCTTTCAGTCCTCCCAAACAGAAAATCCATACCCATTAAACAGTAACTCCCTATTTCCCCCTTCCTGTGACCACTAGTAGCCTCTATTCTACTTTCTGTTTCTTTGAATTTGCCTATTTTAGGTATCGCATATGTCAGTGTACCCAACTTGGGCTTCCCAGGGGGCTCAGTGGTAAGGAATCCACCTGTCAATGCAGGAGCTGTGGGAGATGCTAGGCTGGGAAAATCCCCTGGAGGAGAACATGGCAACCCCACTCCAGTGTTCTTTCCAGGATAATCCTATGGACAGAGGAGCCTGGCGATCTATAGTCCATGGGGTCACAAAGGATCAGACACAAGTGATTGAGCATGCATGCATAAGTGGAATCATACAATATTTCTCCTTTTGTGTCTGTGTTATTTCATCAATGTTGTAGTATGTGTCAGAATTTTATCCTTTTTTTAATGGCTAAATAATATTTCACTGTGTCTATATGTGTGTGTATGTGTGTACACCATATTTTGTTTATCTGTTCATTTGTTGGTGGGTGTTTTGGTTGTATTTTTGGCTTTTGTGAATAATGTTGCTATGAATATTGGCGTTCAAGTGTGTGTGTCCCTGCTTTTAGTTCTTTTGTGTGAAATTGGTGGATTATATGGTAATTCTGTTTAATTTTTTTTGAAGTACTGACAAATTGTTTTCCACAGTGGTTGTATTTTTTTTTATATTCCCCCAAACAATGCAGTTTCGCATCCTACCAACACTTGTTCCAATTTCTCCACATCCTCACCAACACTTGTTATTTTTTTATATTTTTAAAAATTACTATCTTAATTGGTATGAAGTCTTTTCTCATTGTGGTTATCATTAGCTGTTTTAAAAACTTTTAAAAAAATAAGTGTAGATTCAGAGGAGTTTTACTGTGAAGTTGCAAAGAGATCAGTTTTCCCCGTTGGTTACACTGAATGTAACTATGCTACAATATAAAAACCAGAAAACTTTATGTAGATATAAAGTAAGTGTATAGTTCTATCATTTTACCACATGTAGATTTTTGTAGCCACAATTGCCAAATACAGAATTGTTTCATCACTGCAGTGATATCCCTTGTACTATTCTTTCTATTCACATCTCCCATTCCCTGTTATTTCTAACCTCTGGCAACTAATCTCTTCTCCTTCTCTATAATTTTGTCATTTTGGGAATACTATATAGATGAAATTATACTGTATGTTAACATTTTGAGGTTAGCATTTTTTCACTCAGTATAATGCCCTTGATATGCATGCCAGTTGATATATGTGTTATTAGCAGTTTGTGTACTATAGTATGTTTAAATCTTTAACTTCTAGTCTATATGACCTATAGTGTTTCCCCTTTTCAATCCTGATATTGATTATAACAGTATGCTCTCTTTTTTCTTGGTTAGTCTTACAAGGGATTTATCAGTTTTATTACTTGATTCACACTATGGATTGTTTGATTTCTGTTTCATTAATTTCTGCTATTTTAAAATTTTTCTACTTTCTTTGGTTTTAATCTACTGGTTTTAAAAGAATCTAATTTCTTGAGAAGATGCCCAAATCACCCTTCTTTTCTAATATCTGCATTTTTCAAATATAAATTTCTAAGCACAGTTTTAACATGTCATGTAAGTTTTTTTTATGATTTTTTTTTTGATGTGGACCCTTTTTAAACTCTTTATTGTATTTGTTATAATATTGCTCCTGTTTTATGTTTCGGTTTTATGTCTAACCTTCTGCAGTTAGGGAACATCTCTGTATGATTTAAAGTACTTGTGTATTCAAGGGATTAGATCTGGTAGAGTGCCTGAAGAATTATGGACAGAGGTTCATAACCTTGTACAGGAGGTGGTGACCAAAACCATCCCCAAGAAAAAGAAATGCAAAAAGCCAAAATGGTTGTCTGAGGAAGCTTTACAAATAGCAGAGAGAAAAAAAAAGAAGTGAAAGGCAAAGGAGAAAAGAAAAGATATACCCATCTGAATGCAGAGTTCTAAAGAATAGCAATGAAAGATAAGAAAGCCTTCCTTAGTGATCAATACAAAGAAATAGAGGAAAACAATAGAATGGGAAAGACTCGAGATCTCATCAAGAAAATTAGAGATGCCAAGGGAACATTTCATGCAAAGATGGGCACAATAAAGGACAGAAACTGTATGGACCTGACAGAAGCAGAAAATATTAATAAGAGGTGCAAGAATACACAGAATACACAAAAAAGGTCTTAATGGCCCAGTTAACCATGATGCTTTGATCACTCACCTAGAGCCAGACATCCTGGAGTGTGAAGTCAAGTGGGCCTTAGGAAGCATTACTATGAACAAAGCTAGTGGAGGTGATGGAATTTCAGCTGAGCTATTTCAAATCCTAAAAATGATGCTGTGAAAGTGCTGCACTCAATATGCCAGCAAATTTGGAAAACTCCGCAGTGGCCACAGGACTGGAAAAGGTCCGTTTTCATTCCAATCCCTAAGAAAGGCAATCCCAAAGAATGTTAAAACTACTGCACAGTTGTGCTCATTTCACATGCTAGCAAGGTAATGCTCAAAATCCTTCAAGCTGGGCTTCAGCAGTACATGAACCAAGAACTTCCAGATGTACAAACTGGATTTAGAAAAGTCAGAGGAACCAGAGATCAAATTGCCAACATCTGCTGGATCATAGAAAAAGCAAGAGAATTCCAGAAAAACATCTACTTCTGCTTCACTGACTATGCTAAAGCTTTTGACTATGTGGATCCCAACAAATTTGTGGAAATTCTTAAGGAGATGGGAATACCAGACCACCTTACCTGCCTCCTGAGAAATCTATATGCAGGTCAAGAATCAACAGTTAGACTGGACATGGAACAACAAACTGGTTCAAAATTGGGAAAGGAATTTGTCAGGGCTGTATATAGTCACCCTGCTTATCTAAATTCTTTGCAGAGTACATCATGAGAAATGCCGGACTGGATGAAGCCCAAGCTGGAATCATGCTGGGAGATGACACCACCCTAACAGCAGAAAGCAAAGAGGAACTAAAGAGCCTCTTGATGAAGGTTAAAAAGGAGACTGAAAAAGTTGGCTTAAAACTAAACATTCAAAAAACTAAGATCATGGCATCTGGTCCCATCAGTTCATGGCAAATAGATGGGGAAACAGTTAAAACAGTGACAGACTTTATTTTCTTGGGCTCCAAAATTACTGCAGATGGTGACCGCAGCCATGAAATTAAAAGATGCTTGCTTCTTGGAAAAAATGATATGACCAACCTAGATAGTGTATTAATAAGCAGAGACATCACTTTGCTGACGAAGGTCCATTTAGTCAAAGCTATGGTTTTTCCAGTAGTCATGTATGGATGTGAGAGTTGGACTATAAAGAAGGCTGAGGGCTGAAGAATTGATGCTTTGAACTGTGGTATTGGAGAAGACTCTTGAGAGTCCCTTGGACTGCAAGGAGATCCAACCAGTCCATCCTAAAGGAAATCAGTCCTGAGTATTCATTGGAAGGGACTGATGCTGAAGCTGAAGCCCTGATACTTTGGCCATCTAATGGGAAGAACTGACTCATTTGAAAAGACCCTGAAGCTGGGAAAGATTGAAGGCAGGAGGCGAAGAGGAAGACCGAGGATGAGATGGTTGGATGGAATCACCAGCTCGATGGATATGAGTTTGAGCAAGCACTGGGAGTTGGTGATGGACAGGGAAGCCTGGTGTGTTGCAGTCCATGGGGTCACAAAGAGTTGGACACAACTGAGCAACCAAACTGACTGACAAATTTAGTACTGTTACAACTTTCTTTTTCTATTATGAAATGTCCCTCTTTATCTGTAATAATACTTTTTACCTTAAAGTCTACACTGCTTGATAGTAATACTACTTCTTTTTTTCATACACCATTTGCATGATATATCTTCCATCTTTGAAAAATTTAACCTTTTTGTTGTAGACTGATCTCTTCTAAAGAGACATAGTTTCCTTTTTAAATTCAGGTTGTTTCTTTTAACTGGCATGTTTAATTAATTTTCATTAATGTAATTAATTATATATTGCCTTTAAATATGCCACATACTGTTTGCATTCTACTCATCTATTGCATTCTTTTGGCTATTTTTACTAACGTTTTTTAATGTTTTGTTAACTTTATAGATATATATTCTTTTACTATTGGCTTAGTAGATATCCTAAAGATTACAACATGCATACTTATTATACTCTGATATAAATTAGTAACTTGACCTCTTCCTATATAGTGAAAAATCTTTATAATACTTTAACTCCATTTACCCCCTGCTATCCATATGCTATTGTTGTTTTGTAATTTAATTATCTATATAATTTAAACTGCACATGACATTATTGTTATTTATTTAGATCCCCCATGTGTCTACCCTTTTCTTTGCTCTTCATTCCTTCTTCTGAAGTTTCTGTGTGGCATAATTTCCTTCTGCTTAATAATACCCTTAAAAATTTCTTTTTGTGTGTGTCTGCTGATGATTTTTTTGTTTTTGTTTGTCTGACAATATGTCTTTATTTCACCTTCATTTTTGAATGAAATTTTTATGGAGTATAGAATTCTATGTTAGCAGTTATTTTTCTTTCAATGTTTTGAAGCTACTCTGTCAATTCTTACTGGCTGCTACTATTTGTGCTGGGCAATAAGCCGAAATTTTTATATTTACCTCTTTGAAGGTAATGTGCCTTTTTCTCTTTGCTGTTTTTAACATTTCTGCTGATCTTTGGGGTTTAGTCATTTATCATGATGTGCTTAAGTGTGACTTTCTTTATATTTATCTTCATTGGAATTCAAAGAACTTGAAATCTGTTGCTTGATCATTTTTGTCAGTTTTGAAACATTCTCAGTTATTACCTCTTTAAGTGTTGTTCCTTCCTTATTCTATTTGGTCCTTTTTCAGATTGAGTTACAACCTTTTAAAGAAATTTTCTCTGTATCCCTGATGTCTCTTAAACAATTTTTGCTAAATTCCATCCTTTCTTTTCTCTGTATTTCATTTTGTATATTTTTTCTGACTTCTCTCATTAGCTTTGTCTAACCTGTTAAATTCACCCTCTTAATTTTACTTCTGACATATATTTTTTATTTCTAGACTTTTTTTTAAATACTGTTCATTTCTTTGCCATAACTTATAATTTAGTCTTTTCTTCTGTTGAACTTATTAAGCATAACTGTTGGAAATTCTTCATGTGGCAAGTCCATTATGTGAATCCTTTAAGGTATATTTCTGTAGTCTGTTTCTGTTGATTGTCTATCACTTTTCCTTGTTCCTCATATGCCTGGTTATTTTTGGTTGATGGTGGACACTGTATATGAAAAACTATAGTAGAGATGGTTTGAGGCCTCAGTTGTTTTTAGTTTTATTCAGAAAGTAGGATTTATGCTCACTTTTGGCAGGTGGTTTTGGGCATATCCCATTACCACCTTAATCCAATCTGAGACTGAAATAATTTGAAGCTGTCCTTTATTTTAGACTTCCTTTAGGTATCTTTCCTTTCTCAGTTGGAACCAAACATCTGAGGACTTTTCTATGGTTCCCCCTCATGATGGGTCCTGAATTCCTAATTCTGCCATTTTAGTGCCATGAGCCTATCCAAAGCTCTGCTTTCTCTAAGCTGCCTCTTCTGTGATGAGCCAATGATCTAAGGAGAAAAAGAGCCTGAGTTTTCTTTCTATGCTGAATATTGGTTCCATAACACTTCATTGCATTGTTTGAACTTGGATGCCTTTATATATATATATATATAATTTATATTCTATCCCTCTTTTCTTATTGTTTCTAGCAGGAAATTTGGTCTGAATTACTTAGTCTTCCATTTCTAGAAGCAGAATCAGTTAATCATTCCTTCAACAAGTATTGATCATCTCCTATGTATCAGGCACTATACAAAACAGTGAAGAGGCAACTGTTGAATTTGTTAGAGAGGAATTTTGCCATCATAGTGTTTACAGTCAAATGAACAGGCAATTATAATATGATAAGGCATTGATAAGGTTAATTATAAGATCTGGAGCACTAAGGAGGAGTACTTGACTCAGCATTTTCTGAGCTTGGACCTGAAAATAAGTAAGAATTATCTATGATAAGACTTTTAGGTAGAAGGATTAAAACGTGCAAAGACTTGGAGGTGAGAGATAACATGGCATATTCAGGGAACATAAAACTCAGTTTCTATAAAGCAGTAGCTACCAAGACAGTGTGTTACTGGCAAAAAGATAGGCATATAAATCAGTGGAATAGAATTATGTGTTTGGAAACAACCCTTATGTTAATGGTCAATTGATTTTTGACAAACGTACAGACAGTTCATTGGGAGAAAAAATACTCTGTTCAACAAATGGTGCTGGAACATTTGGACATCCACATACAAAGAGATTATCTTAGATCCTCATAATGCACCATATCCCAAAGTTAATTCAAAATATTTGATAGGCTCAAATGTAAGTGCCAAAAGAATAAACATTTTAGAGGAAAATATAGGAGATAATCTTTCAGACTTTGAACTGGACAAGGATTTCTTAGATAGAACACTGCAAATACAGTCCAAAAAAAAGAAAAATTAATAAACTGGACCTCATCAAAATATAAAAACTTTTGTTTATCGAAAGAAACATTAGTAAGTAAACATAACAGATTAGGAGAAAATGTTTGCAACATAAATATTCAATAAAGAATTCATATCCAGGATTTACAACATTTACAATATTGTTGTATCTTGGGATTACAACAATAAGAAGATCACCAAAATTTTAAAAAATGGGCAAAGGAAACAAATATTTTAGCACAGAGGATATTCAAATAGCTAAGTAAAAAAATTCATGAAAAGATGCTCAGTGTCATGATCTATCAGGGAAATGCAATTTAAAACCACAATGGAGATAAATACCATATGATCTTATGTGGGATCAAAACAAAAACAAGCTCAAAAATGCTGAGAACAAATTGGTGGCTGCCAGAGGCAGGGAGTGGGTATGGGTGAAATGAGTTAAGACAGTCAAAAGAAAGAATCCTCTAGTTATAAAATGAATAGGTCCTGGGAGATGTAATGTACAGCATGGCAACTATAGTTCATAATACTATATTGTATGTTTGAAAGTTGCTGAAAGTAGATCTTAAAAGTTCTCATCATAAGAAAAAAAATTCTGTAGCTATGTATGGTGATAGATGTTAGCTAGACTTTCTGTGGTGATCAATTTACAAATTTATATACAAATATTAAATCATTATGTTGTACAGCTGAAACTAATGTTGTATGTCAATTGTAACTCATTTTTTTTTAAACTACAATGGAGTTACCATCTCACATTCACTAGAATGGCTGCAATGAAAAAATAAGGAGCAGAGGTGTAGAGAAGTAGAAAACTTTATACACTGCTGGTGGAAATGTAAAATGATGTAGCTGTTTTGGAAAACAGCTTGGCAGCTCCTTATGACCCAGCAATTCTACTCCTAGGTATATACCAAAGATAATTGAAAACATATGGACAAATGTTCCTAACAGCATTATTCATGATAACCAAAAAGTGGAATCAACCTAAATGTCCAATGGGTAAGCAGAACAAGGCATAATATTCTCTACAATGGAATATTATTCAATCGTAAAAGAAATGTAGTACAGATACATGCCAAAACATAGATGAACCCCAAAAACATTGCACTAAGTGAAAGAAGCCAGCCACAAAAAGCATAATGTATGATTCCATTTGTGTGAAATGTCCGAAACAGGCAAATATGTGGAGACAAAAATTAGTGGATACCTGGTGGAGGAAATGGGGGTTAAGTGAATATAAGCCTGTTATTTAAAAATGTGTAAGGCACATACAATATGGTCAATAAATGTGTAAGAGGTGTTGGTTGTTTCTGATACCTGTTTTTAGAAGAGAATGTTCAAAATTTTCACCCCAATTACCCTCAGATTTATCTCCTGCTAATCAGTGTTTCCAGGACTCCAACCCAATATCAACTCAGGAAGAAGCTCCAAGGGTTGAGATTTGGTCATGCATAATTTTAAGAATTTATGGACAGAGGAGCCTGGCAGGCTACAGTCCATAGAGTCGCAAAGAGTCGGACACGACTGAAGCGACTTAGCGTGCAGGCAAGCACGCATAGGTGATTCTGGTGTATTAGGGTCGGAATCTTTGACTCATGGAATTGTGCATCTGTAGTTAGAAGCTAGAGTGCATATGGGCCCAATGGCTACTTGTATTAGGGTGGGCATACAGTAATCAGGAATCTTGGCCCAGAATGACCTCTTTCTCTGTTTCTCTTTTACTCTCATTCTGTCTGAAATAGCTAGCTATTCCAAAGTCCTACTAAGAATCTTTTCCAGAATTGTACTGTTAACATAATATTATGCAGATCATCTATTGCAGTGGTTCTTAACCAAGGGTACATAGTTGTCTTATCCTGGGAACCTTTTCAAAATGCATATGTCCCTGGCCACACACTCAAACATATGTCATCAGAATTTTTAGAGTAGTACCATGAACATTTATTGTTTGGAAAAAAGACTTTGCAGGTGATACCATGCTCATTTCATTTGAGAATTAATGCTCTAAAGGAAGAAATGAAGGAAAGTATAAAGGAGATGACATTTGGTTCTCTGTGACTAACTTCAGCTCTTCTGTTATGGGTTATTAGGTCTTTATCATCTGTGATACTGGGGCTGACTACTGGACTTTCGTGAGCTTGGGGTGGTAATGAGTGTTTAATGAACATCTCTCTGTAGAACACCGTTTGGGAAATCTATTGATAAACTCTGTCTTTGAGGGAGAGAGGAATTTCAGTTGCCAATTTCTCAGCTAGATAATAGTCTTGTGTGCTTGGGATAGCCAAGGGAGGAGAGTGATTCTTTGTCTCCTGTGGCTTCTTGGGGACTCCCCTGCTGCCTGCTGCTGAAATTACTTTAAAACTATAGGCTGCTGAGTAAACGTCCCCATGCACATCCACCTGTTAGTAGGCCTGCACTTCGGAGATGAAGAGTAATGTTTTTTAGAATGATGCATACAGCATAGGTTGAAACTTAACAGGCACAATGAAATTGATTTTCAGAAGACTACTTCTGAATTTTATTTTGTGGTTTGTGGATCGTTATTCTTGTTTCATCCTGCCATATTAATGGTCTACAAGGGCAGCAATAGCTTGAACATTTGTAAGGTTTTGGATCAATCCACATGGCTCTGTGCTAGGGGCATTCCATGCTTCTAATGCGCTTTTTGCTGTGTAGTCTAAATACTCAGTCTGGGGAAACTCTGAGGCTTTCTTTTATGGAAGAAGGTTAACACTTGTCAGGGTTAGTCAGACTGAGAAGGAGGAGGAAGGGCAGTAGAGCTGAGGAGTTCCCTTGACTCAACCACCACTTTGCTGAGCTTATACAAGACACATTACTAGTGGGGCTTCTATTCCTTAAAGCTCATTTAGCTAACAGAGTCAACCAAGGAGTACAAACCTATGTTGTTCTTTCTTTTTTTGGCCATGTCATGTGGCATGTGGGATCTTACTTCCCCATCCAGCAATTGAATCCACACCCCCTGAATTGGGAGCATGGAGTCTTAACCACTGGATCGCCACGGAGTTCAAACCTCTGTCATTCTTAATGATGTTAGACAAATCCTTTTGGTGCTGTTTGTTTCTGCTTGGATTTCCAGCTGACACCTCAAATTCAGTAAGTTAAACTGAAATCATCTTCGTTCTTCCCTACTTTGTACCCACCCCAGCCCCCTGCACACTGACTTTTACAAAATTAAATCCAAGTTTCATTTTCTCCGTCATTCAGGCATGAAACTTTGGAGACTTTGTTTTTTTTTCATTTCCTTCTTTCCCTTGCTTCTTGTATTTAGCAGCCAATTGCTAAGTTGATTCATACTTTGTGAAGTTGATTTATAGTATTCATGATGCCTCTTGCATGACTCCCTGTCTTTCTAGTTCCTTTGCTACTACTCTGGTTGTGTTTGGCACAGATGACGTTCAATTCAAGGTCCCTCCCAACCTACCTCTCCCCTGCAGTGGTTGTCCAGTTGGGAGTTGCTTTATTCTATACTTCATATGCACACCTCAGCTAGATCATTTTTCTTCAAGTGCCACTTTCTAATGTCACTCCCTCCTCAGAAATCTTTTATGTCTCCACACTGCCACTCTTCAGACTTCTTAAACTGGCATTCTAAAGTGAAAGTGTTAGTCTCTCAGTTGTGTCCGACTCTTTGCAATTCCATGGACTGTAGCCTGCCAGGTTCCTCTCTCCATGGAATTCTGCAGGCAAGGATACTGGAGTAGGTAGCCATTCCCTTCTCCAGGGGATCCTTCCGACCCAGGGATTGAACCTGGTCTTCTGCACTGCAGGAGATTCTTTATGATCTGAACCACCAGGGAAGCCCCTCTGCATTCTAAGCCCCTCTTCAATCAGACTTGAGCTGCTCTGCCACTCTTATACTCTACATCTAAATCCTGTACCATCCAGAGAAGTCCATTCATAGGTTTCTCACATTCTGGCCTTTGTTTACTCATTCCCCAAAGTAGAATGTCCTTTCTTCCAACCTGCCTCTTGGATTCCTTCAGGTCCTTCACAGCTCAACTTAAACCTTAGCACTAAAGTGAATTCTTCCTTGCCCATTTATTTAAGTGCTTCTCTAAACCCCCCATTTGACATTACATTGTGTTGTAGGTTATCTTGTTCTGTCAACTAGATAGGAAGGTTTTCTAAGGCAGAGACTATTATACTTCATTGTAGCATCTACAATACTGATTTGTATTCTTTTTAGTTAAATATGGAAGTAAATGTTAACATATTAAAACATTCTCCCTAATATTGGACTCTGAAACACAGTTGTACACATTTATTGAGGGGAATATCATGCTACCTTAAGGATCTGGTGGTTATTAATGAGGTCTGTCACTAAGGTTTCTTTTCTTTCAGAGCCCCGCTTAAGGTTAAACACCCTCACACAGGACATATTGGGCCCTTGAGCCTCTACCTGCAGTTTCTCTCCCTCCTTCAAATCTTAAAAAGACTTCCACATAGCACGAATTCATATTCCTTTGACCTGCTATGTACTTCTTGATTTCCTCAACCTAACAACTTTTTACATTTAGAGTGACTTTGGATTTACTCTCCCCCGCAGACTAGTAAAGGTACCTCCATTTCTTGGCCTTCTGATTCTAACTGATATGCTAGGTCATGGGAAGCTCCATGGGCTTCACCGGTGGCTCAGTGGTAAAAAATCCACTTGCAGTGCAGGAGCCACAGCAGACCCGGGTTCAATCCCTGGGTTAGGAAGATCCCCTGGAGGAGGGCTTGGCAACCCACTCCAAATATTCTTGCCTGGGAATCCCATGGATAGAAGAGTCTGGTGGGCTACAGCCCACAGGGTCACAAAGAGTTGCACACAGAGTCTCACACGACTTAAGCAACTTAGCAGCAGCAGCAGGTAGGCTCCATATCCAAGTTTCCTTTCAAGTCAAAGGCCCTTCCCCATCAGATATCAGAATTCACTAACCTTGTTTGTATTTTAAACAATATCTCATTTAGGGTGTAAATATGGGTAAGCCTTAAGGCAAGGGCTTTCCATATCTTGTGTAACATGAAATAGGCCAGGGTTCCAAATAATAAAGGCTTAGGGGGAAACGGGGGTTGTGGTTAGGTGTGTGTGCACCTGTTGTGAGTGTGTATGCTTGCGTGTGTGTGTGAAAGAGAGAGCAAGAGAGAACAGAGAGATTGATTCTGTTTGTGCATGTATGCATTTAAACATTGAACACCAGAATTCTATTCCTTGGGAAATGTGTTATGTATCACAGCTGTGTAGGTAATATAATTTTGCCTTTTGACATCATCCCAGTAAAAGAAATTTCAGTTTTCCCCATCTTTTTGCAGGACTCACAAAGCATATGTTTTGTGACCTGAGAATAATGATAAAGGCATATTTATCAACCATAGACAATGTATATATAGATTGACATTGGTGCCATTAAATTATTTAACTAAGCAAAGAATTACTCAATTCCTACTATGTACCAAGCATCTGTAGGAGAGATATGATTCATGGATAAAAACATAAGTCTAAGTAGTACTGCTATTTCATAAATTACTCTTTCACACCTTAAATTAACCCATTTTCTCCTCAGCCCCTACCTTTATCTATTCTTTAACAAAGTAAAGTCCTGCTTCCACCTTTGAATTAGAGTTGCTTTATGTGAAACCAGACTTGCCTCATGCTTGTTTTGGTCTATTTGGGAGACTTGCATTGTCCAGGAACTTGTGGAAAGAGTACTAGAATGAATTCTGACTCTTCATTTAGCCAGTTAGCACATTTTGATGTCTATTTGTAAAATGGGAAAGGTAATACCTTCCCTATCTCCTTTACAGTGTTTTTCTAAGGAACAAAACAAATATAAAACTGTCCAGTTGATTTTTAGAGGGCTTATTGGTATATGTCTTTGTCTCAATTGTGTAAAACTTTTATTCCAATTGTTACCTTATATATTCCATGTCATTGGCCCATCTGTTGACAAAAATCCACAGGAATTGATGATGGCATTGCAGTTCTTCGAGTTACATGCTTTTATGTGTATTTCTTTTTTATATTTGCAAATGGTTTCTTTCAGCCTGGTCATGTGATAGTTTCTTTCCATGTGCGGTAGAAGGAGAACTACTGGAAATTGTGAGGCAAGGGTTCTGGTCTCAGCTATGAGTCTAGTTTTTCTCTCCTAGTTAAGTTGGGTCACCTTAGTTAGGTCACTTCACTTTTCTGGCTCTCAATTTTCTTATCTGTAAAATGTTGGAAATTGAAGTTGGTGACCTATAAGATCTCTTCTAACACTAGCAATTTTATCACTGCAGCTAAACAGAATCCCCATTGCTCTCCCTCCCTGATTTTCTTAGCCTGTTCCTCCCCCTTGAGAATCACTGGCATAATAAATATAGCCCAAATGCTTTAGCCAGCCATTCAAGACCCGCATTAATGTTGGTTTGCCAGCATTATCTACTGTTCATAATAGAAATCACAGTTATATATGGATTGATTTTCTTACTGCATATTCCTGCCTTCATTGTCACTTGTGCTATTGCTCCTGTTAAAATTCTCTTTGACGATAGAATACTCCTCATCTTTAAGTACAAGTTTAAATTTCACACTTTCCTGTGAAGGTTTTTCTGATCTCTTAGCCCTTAGTGATTTTTTTTCTATTTCATCTAACCTCAAATCAGCATTTATGACATGCCACATACTCTACATGGCATTGTAGGAGATAGAAAGATAAAATAAGTCCCTGACATTAGAGAGAACCTGAAATTGCAGATGAGCATGGTGAGCAGAGGGAGCAGCATGAGCAAAGACTTAGAGACAGTAGGGTGGAGGGTGTGTTTGGGTAAAAGCTTGGAGCCCATTCACCTTACTTATTTGGTCTATGTATTGTCTAAAAACAGTTCTTGAGATAGTATGCTGCAATATAATATGAAATTATGGTTCATTTGTTATTTATTGGCCACCCAGGTTCCGTTTCCCTTTTCAAATAATGTTGCAGTTTTTGGAGTAATCAGTCTCCATTATTGGATAGTTCTGGTGTTATGGCAAATCTCAGTGCCTGTATTCAACATAAGCCAAAATGATCTGGTCTTTTTTCTTATTACCCCAATAAAACTGAAGAGCAGTGGCTACATGATAGGAGAATCAGTTTACATTCTCTTTTGGACCTGGCCATCACTTCTAGGGAAATAGATGGGGAAACAATGGAAACAGTGACAGACTATCTTTTTTGGGCTCGAAAATCACTGCAGATGGTGACTGCAGCCATGAAATTAAGACTCTTGTTCCTTGGAAGAAAAGTTATGACCAACCTAGACAGCATATTAAAAAGCAGAGACATTTTTTGCTAACAAAAGTCCATCTAGTCAAAGCTATGGTTTTTCCAGTAGTCATGCATGGATGTGAGAGTTGGACTATAAAGAAAGCTGAGTGCCAAAGAATTGATGCTTTTGATTTGTGGTATTGGAGAAGACTCTTGAGAGTCCCTTGGACTGCAAGGAGATCCAACCAGTCCATCCTAAAGGAAATCAGTTGTGAATATTCACTGGAAAGACTGATGCTGATGCTGAAGCTGAAACTCCAATACTTTGGCCACCTGATACAAAGAACTGACTCATTGGAAAAGACTCTGACCCTGGGAAAGATTGAAGGCGGGAGGAGAAGGGGATGACAGAGGGTGAGATAGTTGGATGGCATTACTGACTCAATGGACGTGAGTTTGAGTAAACTCTGGGAGTTGGTGATAGACAGGGAAGCTTGGCATGCTGCAAAGAGTTGGGGTCGCAAAGTGTTGGGTACAACTGAGCAACTGAACTGAACGGACCTGACTTTTTTTACCTTACCTGTGTAGATCCTTTTACCTATCACCCCAATCACCCTCTTGGAATCACCCTCAAGTCTCTTGACTCCTTGTCCCCAGTTCTCCCTGCCTTGACAAAGCCCCCCAGACTGTAGGTGTTCCATTCCCCTCATTCACTGGAATACCTGCAGGTTGAACTCCATTTGTACCCACTCTTGTGCTTCCACCTCCATAGGGAAAGCATGTTCCTTTGGTCCAAGACCAGTCCTTTCACTTAAGCTTTGAATCCTCGCCCCGCCTACTTTTTAAATGGCCCATTCTATACCAGTTATTTCCTTTCTCTCCTGTATTTTTGCTTCTCAAATGTCTTTTTCTTTTTAGCATATAATCATGTTCACATCTCACCTTGGCAGGGAAGAACGTTCTTTGACCCAACATCTTCCCAAAACTACTCTATTCTCATTTCTCTTAATAATCAAGCTTCTGAGAGGAATGGAATAAACTTGCTGTCTACATGCTAACAAGTTCATTTTCTTATGGTTAGGTTTCTATGCCCTCCTCACCACTGAATCTTTTTTTTCCTAAAGGTCACTAATGATCTCCATATTGCAGGTTTGATGGGATTCTTGTAATCATATTTCACTTTCTGTCATGGTTGATATTGTCCAAACCCTATTCCCCTTTTTCTATTTTAAAAAGTTTTTAATAATAACCAGAGAAAGACGTTTGACATTTTGAATTTATTGATAATAAGATAGTTATTTCATTTATTAATGTTCCTCAGTGAATATTTATTGACTGTAAAATTTGTTTTGTTTTAAAATTTTGTAATTGAGTTATAATTCACATACTATAAAATTCACCCATTTAAGGTGTACAGTTTATTGGTTTTAAAGTATAGTCACAGAACTGTGCAGCCATTACCTGTCTCTAATTCCAGAATATTTTATATCCCCAAAAGAAGCCCTGTACTTATTATCAGTTCCCTCTCCCCATGGGCCTTGTCAACCACTAATCTAGTTTCTGTATCTATGGATTTGTCTACTCTAGGTAGTTCATATAAGTGGAATCATATGTATCTGGTCTCTTTCATTTAGCATATTTTTAAGGTTCATCCTTATTATAGCTTGTATTGATACTTCATTTCTTTTATGGATGAATACTCCACTATAATTAATTAATTAATTGCCACCATCTAAGTGGAAATGACTTTGAAATCAAGGTTGCAGTCCATAGCTCTTTTTTTAAAAAATTTTTTCCTCCATACCTACTGAATTCCAGTATAATTTCTATTGGAATTCCTTTTGATTCCCATAGGCAGTTTAAAATCAGCTTATCCAAAACTGCGTGTATCTTCTTTCTATCCCAAACTGGTTCCTCCTACCCTGTTCACTATCTCAGTGAATAGCACAATTGTCCATTTACTTATCCAAGCCAGAAGTATGTGTTCTAAATTCCTCCTCTCACTCCTTCCCCACCCACATTATCTCCTATAGAATCTCCTTTTAATGATTCTTCAATCTCCCCTCTCATTTCCCTACTGCCTCAAATGCCATCCTCACCCCTGTTTAACTTCTACCTTTTCCCTCCGAACCTCAGTTTAAATGTCACCTATTCAAAAAAATTTTCCCCGACTACTCTTTGCCAAGTCTAAAATAAATGCTCTTTTGTATTCTCATAGAATTCTAGGCTTACTCCTGTCACTGCACTTAACTATAATATACCATACACTATGAATGTTATTTCATCAATCTGCCTTTACTCACTAAACCTGGTCTTATATGACTTAAGATCTCAAATGCCTAGAATGATGTTGCTCACAGTTGCACAGACTTGTCTTATTGTTGTTGTTGTTGTTGTTTCTCAAACTTTTAAAGGAAAGAACGAAAAAGTGTGATACTTTATTATGAACTCCTAGGCAAAATAATGTTCATCCCTAGGCAGAATAATGCTCAGGGAAACTTTTTTCTGAGGCTTTTTGTTACCATGGCTATTTTTTATTACTATAGCCATTCACTTATTAAGAGAGTTCTGTTCTTAGTGGGACCTGGGCTTGTGTGAGGTGAACAAAAGAAGATGGACTGTGCTCTGTCAGACATGCCATCTTACTTTTTCCAGTTTGCTTCAGTGGGGTGTTGCAAGGTTGTGGCATTGTTACAAGCAGGACAGAGATTGGAAGGATAGGACAAACAAACCTTTCAATCAACCATTTTTTAACATTGCCCCTGGAAATCACACAATAGTAGAACTGAGGAGAATTTGAAGAGACTGTCTCCTCCAGGCCCTCTGCCTTAAAGCAGTCAATTCTAAAGCATTTGTAACAGATGGTCACTCAAGGATATTCAATGTGGATGGAAAGAAAAAGTAAAGAACATATAGTATATAAAAGTACAAAAATTATCCCTGCCAAGTAGTCTACTTGTGTACTTCAACATAGAGAACTGATAAATTGGGCAATTATTGACTAAGGGGCAACTCTGTATTTAGAACATTGTTTTCTCATTGCTTTCCATTAACGCATGGAAAGTTTCCTTCTTCAGAGAACTGAACATTTTCTGTTGTGGAGTCAAAGAAAAGAAGGAATTAGAGAATAAAAAAGACTCGAGGTGCTCCTAGGATCTGGGCTAAAGGAGTGGTGAGCCAGCTGCCTTGGGAAAGACCTGTATCGAATAGATGAGTTACACTTCTGGCTACTTAATTAATGAGCTTGAATTCTGTAACAGATTCATTGATATAAAATCTGAAGATTGAGGTTGGAACATCCTGTTGTAAGAAGAGTTTTCATTCTAAGTGGACTATTGTACAGAGATAGTTTATGTGGTACTTAGATACATGGGCTTGGCTGCTTGAAGTAAGGATTTGAATCCCAGCTCTGCCATTTACTACTAATCTACTACTACGCTTCTCCATTTCCTCTTTGTGTCACTGATCATCCTGTTCATGATGCCAGTCGTCTCACTATATCTCACTGTGCACACTATTTGTCGAACCTGTGGTAGATAAGGTGCAAGCTAAGAGGCTGGAAGAAGACATGAGGAGCCATAGGAACTGCAGACACATTTATTCTCTCCGGGCTGATGCAGCAGCCGTAGCAGCAGACACGCTTTCTAGGTGGAGCTCACATATAGGTGAACTGCACAAAGTATCCCGTGATCAAGCAGGTACCTCATAACATGCATATGCAGTGCTACAAATGAGCTCAGCTGTAAATAATCATTATTTACAAAATGTGGGGCAAGAGAGCCTGAACACACCATCTTGGCTAATTTGCTCTCTCCCCATACTCATGTATAAAATAAAAAATAGTAAGATATCTACTCTCTATAAAGTTTTTATGGCAATCAAAGAGAAAATGCATTTGAACCTTACAGCACAGTGCTTGACATATGGTAAGTGTTCACTAAATGTTAGCTACTGCAGAATTCTTTAAATTATTATTGTGCTGTACTGAAGAGACAGTGAAGAAGCAAAGGGGGGGATCTTGGTCAGTCTTGATTAGATGAAATTTGGTAGTTGTGGTCATGGTGGTTATTGTGGTGATGGTTGCAATGAAAATAGGCTACCAATAGTGTTAAAGTGGGTACCTTGATTCTATCACATTTCCTTTATTAGACAACATTTGCCCATTGTATGCGGGGAAGGCAATGGCAACCCACTCCAGTACTCATGCCTGGAAAAGTCCATGGACAGAGGAGCCTGGTAGGCTGCAGTCTGTGGGGTCGCTAAGAGTTGGACACGACTGAGTGACTTCACTTTCACTTTTCACTTTCATGCATTGGAGAAGGAAATGGCAACCCACTCCAGTGTTCTTGCCTGGAGAATCCCAGGGACAGAGCCTTGCTGTCTATGGGGTCGCACAGAGTCGGACACGACTGAAGCGACTTAGCAGCAGCAGCAGCCCATTCATTATATGATGTTTACAGTTATCACATGGGGTTTACCTTAAAACTATTTCCATACTTTAGGCTCTGCCTCTCCTTCCAAATATTAATACAAAGCAAAAAAAAAATTGCTGAAAACTATTTTACTTCTGATTCTCAGTTTAAGAAATACTGTAGTTCTCTCCCTTCCCACCACCAAAAAGTGTTGACACTTTGTCAATGAATTAAACAAGAAAGGAGAAAAATCCATCATGTTGTACCAGAAATAGCCAGTGTTTCCATCTGATGGCTCCGTGGCTTACAAGCAAGAGAAGTTCAAGAATAGTTCAATATTTGTAATCTATTTGCTAGATTAGGAACTCGTGTAATAGGTTTTAACCCCAGTTTGAGGAAATTGTTTTAAAAACAACTTCCTGATATTCATTTACAGTCAAGTTAGCTATTTTCCTGTTTGTAGTAAGGGTTTTTATTTAGCATGGCTCATTTAAAATTGGTTTTCAGTAATGCATTGGGGCTTGATAACTAAGTAAATGATTTTCTCAAATAGCATTGTGATGATGCCAAGTGTTCTGTGTGCTTTTTATAGCTTCACTATTTTACATTTGAACCTGAATGTACTAAACCAAGATTTCTCTGAACTAGTCTGAGCATCAGCTACTTGGTATGGTACTATAGTAGATAAGATATAGATGAAAGAGTCATAATTTTTATAAATATAAAATTTTATAAATATATATATTATATATTATATATTTATAAATATTTATATTTATATAATATATATAACATAAAATTTACCACTCTAACTATTTTTAGGTATACAATGCAGTGGCATTAAGAATGTGCAACCACCATCACTATTCACTTCCAGAATGTCTTCATCCTCCCAAGTTGAAACTCTGGACCTGTTAAACAATAGCTCCCCATTGTCCCCTCCTCCTAGGCAACTATCATTCTACTTTGTTTCTGTGAGTTTGACTGCTTTAGGCACCTTGTATCAGTGGAATCATATAGTATTTGTCCTTTTGTAACTGGCTTATTTCACTTAGTATATTGTCCTCAAGGTTCATCTTTTAGCATGCATCAAAATTTCATTCCTTTTTAAGGCTTAATATATATATATATATATATAAAGTATATAATATTCTATTATATACTGTATTTGTTTATCCATCCATTGATGGTCACTAAGATTGCTTCCATCTTTAAGCTATTGTGAATAATGCTGCTATGAACATGGATGTACAAATATTTATTTGAGTACTTGCCTTTAATTCTTTAGAGTCTATACCCAGAAGTGGAATTGCTGAATCATATGGTAATTCTATTTTTAATTTTTTGAGAATCACCAAACTGTTTTCCATAGCAGCTGCACTATTTTGTATTCCTACCACCAGTACACAAGGGTTCCCAGTTTCTCTATATCTTCACCAATATTTATTTTCTCTCTTTTTTTTTTTTGACAAAATTGCACATACTCTAATGTGTGTAATGTGGTATTTCCCTGTGGTTTTGATTTGCATTTCCTTAATTATCAGTGGCACATTGAGTATCATCTCTTGTGCTTCCTGGTCATTTGTATATCTTCTTTGGAGAAAAATGTCTATTCAAGTCCTTTGGCCATTTTTTTTTTATTAGATTATTGGGGTTGTTTGGTTGTTAATTGTAAGAATTCTTTATGTAATTTGGATATTAACTCCACATCAGATATATGATTTGAAAATTTTCCCATTGTGTGATTTGGCTTATTCTGTTGTTAGTGTCCTTTGATGCACAGTTTTAAATTTTGATGTAGCCTAATTTATCTATTTTTTGTTGTTGCTGACAATGTTTTCAGTGTCACATCCAAGAAATCATTGCCAAATCCAATGTTATGAAACTTTTGTTCTGTGTTTTATACTAAAAGTTTTATAGTTTTAGCTCTTACACTTGGAATTTTGCTTCATTTTGAGTTAATTTTTTCTATATGCTGTAAAGTAAGTGTTTATTTCTTTTACATGTGGATATCTGGTTTTCCCAACACCATTTGTTAAAAAAGGCTGTCCTTTCCCCACTAGATGGTTTTGGCACCCTTGTCAAAAGTTAATTGACTGTATATGCAAGGATTTATTTCTAGGCTTTCTATTCCATTTATAGATCTGCTTTTGAATCTTGGCTTTGTTACTTACTAGTTGATAATCTGTAAGTTACTCAAGCATTCTGGTATCTCCCCACAGCAGATAGTAAACTCTATGAGGGCAGAGATTTTTGTCCCTTTTGCTTACTATTGTATTCTTAGTATTTAGAACAATCAATCAGCAATTAATTGTAATCAACAGTATTCACTGTTGAATGAATGAGCAATAACTTCCCTCAGAAGGTTTTTTAAGAATTAAATGAAATAATATATGTAAAGCATTCAGCATTCTGCATGACAAAAAAATGTGTGAGAAATGATAGTTATTTAATATATTTATATTAATTACACAACTCCTATGAATAAATTAAATGGTGATTATTAAACAGATACTGTAATTGGGTGAGTATCTTTTCAGATACAAGCCACAGATTGGTGTGGGTATTGTGTCACCTTGAATTGAGTGGCCCTCAATAGGGGGACACACAAAAAAGCACATCCATGTAACCTACTCCTAAATTGTTGAGACTGGCTCCCTTATATCTGGCACCCCAGAGACAAAGGCTAGAATAATGCTGTTCCTGGAAAACAAAAGGAGGAAATGAATTTATAGTAAAGTTTGGAAGGGAGGAAGTCGGCATCTGGTAGGCAGCTCCTTAGGTCTGAGGGGAAGGAAATCAGTATCACCATGATTATGTAACCACTCTGCACTAATAACAGGCCTGTCAGGGAGATTAGAGGGATTTTGATCATTGAGGGTCTATCACGAGCTAAGCATTGACCACTGGACTAAGAAATTTACATATATTCTAATTCCATCTTCACAGTTTCCCTGCCATTTTACAGTTTCCCTGCCATTTTACAGATGAGAAAACAGGCTCCAAGAGATTAAATAACAGACAGTAAACAGCAGATCTGGGATTTAAACCCAGGTCTGTTTTAACTCCAAGGTCTGTGATCTGAAGCAACATAGATTTTATTTCATTTCCCTTTCAAATTCTAACCCTTCTGGTAAATATGAGAACAGCTAATACAAATTTTTCGACTCATGTAATGTTATATTCTGTTGCTGTTTTCTGATACGTAATTGCTAAGCCCTTGCTTGTCACTGTGTCCTATCATGTTGTTTTAGCAGACAAATTGGAGGTTCCAAAACTGCTAGCAAACAGTTTTTCTGAGAAATGTAAAATTTTCTAACTTATAAGCCTGTGCATTTTTTGTAACTTGCAGTAGTAATTATAAAATGAAGGCGCAATTATGCTAGTTGTAGTCTGGTGCATTTGGCAAGATCTGTGATGGTTGAGAGTGTGTATATTTATGTGACAATACAGGAAAATGGTAGGAAACAACTGAGTCAGCAAAATGGACATCGAGGAAGATAGCTTTAAAATTCCCAATGAAAAGCATGTCATTCTTGTGCTAGGTTTTGGACAAGTTTGTTTCACTCTCTTTCTAAGCCAGACCAGTCAATTTTATAAACTCATACTATTGTTGAAAATAATACAGGTGGAAAATATAGCTAGCTCATCAAAAGTTATTACCTTTGCCGTAAGATGACATGAAGGGCTATCTTTCTGGGAGATTAGTGTCATCTTCTTGGAAAGATTGGCTGTTGCTCAGATGTATGCATGTGTCTAGGTAGATAATGGTGTAGCAGGAGTTTTGTCAGGACTTCCATGGTTGCGTTCCGTGTGGACTGTAAGAGGACCAGAGTTCAGACTTCAGAGCTGAACTGTGTGTGGCTTTTGAATCCTTGTTCTGACATACTTGTTTTGTGACCTTGAACAAGTAACTTAAGGAAACCTAGGCTTAAAGTTTACATGAAAAGTGGGAATAATAACAAGCTATCTACCTCATAAGGTGGTTTTAAGAGTCCACAGAAAGTGTCCAGTAAGTGTTAGCTGTTGTGGTTGTTTGGTTGACTACTGTTGTTATTACTGCTACTAGTATTCAATGGTAGTGATGTAGATCTACCACAGACTGATACGGGTGGGGAGATAATGCCATGTAACTGCAAAATTTTAGCTTTTGAGGCTAAAAGGCCTAGGTTTGATTACTGCTTTTATTATCTACTAGCTATGTGATTTAGAAGTTACCTGGTTATTCATTAATCATACTACTACTCTTTATTTATGCTACAGAATTATTGTGAAGACCAAATTAAAATCACATATGTTAAAGTACTTGGTAAAGGAAATACTATGTGTTAGGTATCTATATTGCTATTTTCCAGCTGTCTTATAAAACGTCCAAGAGCACTGAGAATGACTTATTTAAAATGAAAGTTGTGGATGCTGCCAAAATTCATTCAGTATACAGCAGTCCCCAACCTTTTGGCACCAGGGACTGGTTTCATGGAAGACAGTATTTCCACAGACTGAGGATGGGGAGGATGGTTTTGGGATGATTCAAGGGCATTACATTTATTGTGCACTTTATTTCTGTTATTATTGCATCAGCTCCCCCTCAGATCATCAGGTATTAGATCCCAGAGATTGGAGACCCCTGGTAAAAGATAGACCAACAGTAAAAAGCTTTGAATTATTATTTATGCTCTTTGTTAAGTATTTTCTTTGTGCTAAGTATTGTGATAGACCCTTTATAAATGTTGCTTCATGTGTTCCTTATACGAGCTCTGTCAGTAAGTAGCCAAGGAAAGAGCATCTCAGGGAGCCAGAACAACATGTGCCAAGGCCCTGAGGCAGGAAGAAGATGGCACATTCAAGTAAAATTGCTGAGTAAAATACTGAGTGCCCAGTTAAATTTGAATTTCAGGTAAACTGAATAATTTTTAGTAGAAATTATATCCTATAATATTGAGGACATACTTCTACTAAAATTTGTTATTTATCTGAAATTTATATTTTAACTGGGCCTTGTGTATTTATTTGCTAAGCCTGACAGCCCTAATTTAAGAGACTAAGTAGCTGGATTAGAGAAGGTAAGCGGGAACATGGTATGAGAAGAAGTCAGAGAAGCAGGCAGACAGGAGACTGTACAGGGCCTTTGGAAGCCTTGAGGAGGGAGGACTTTGGTCTCCATTTTAAGGGTAATGGGAAAAACTATTAAAGGGTTTTTAGGTAAGGCGCAGGACCTTGATCAAATTTGAGTTTTGAAATAGTAAATAGTACTGTGGCTGCAGTGGGAAGAACAGAAGAAGCAACTGAAATTCTGAGAGGTTAACTTACCTGTGGCCGCAAAGCTAATAAGTGACATAACTGGGACTGAAATTTAGCCGATTTCAAAGCCTCTTCTCTTAACTGAATTTGGAAGATGGCAATGGAAGGTAAAAGCTAGGCATGTACAGAATTATGGAAGATACTGTGATATTGTGATTTATAAAAATAAATATATGTTTGATCTTCACCTCATTTCTGGCATACAACTCCTAAAACCTTTGGAATTTCATAAATGTTGAGCCAATCAGGTATCTTTTATTATGTCAGTGAGGTGACTTTTGGAAAGCCCCTAGGTAACCTAAGGATGGGAGCTTGTTATCAGTTGAGCCAACCAAGTGATCAGAAGGTTGGCACTTTCAATCCCACCTTTATGCCTCCTAGGAAGGGAGAGGGGCTGGAGATTGAGTTCTTCAATCACCAACAGCCAATGATTTAATCAACCATGACCATGTAATGAAGCCTCCATAAAAACCCAAAAGCACAGAGTTCAGAGAGGTTCCAGATTAGAGATTTTGAGTGCCTCAGAGAGGGCAAGGAAACTCTGCACCCTCTACATCTTTTCCATCTGGCTGTTCCTGAGTTATACACTTAAGTAAAAAAAAAATTATTTAGCTGTGCTGGGTCTTAATTGCAGCACACAGGATCTTTTAGTTTCGCCATGCAAACTCTTAGTTGTGCCATGTGGGATCTAGTTCCCTGACCAGGATCAAACCTGGCCCTCCAGCTTTGGGAGTGCAGAGTCTTAGCCTGGACCTTAGCCCTGGACCACCAGGGATGTCCCTATACTTTAATATTTTTTAAAAAGAAACAAAACAAAAGGAAAAAAAAAACCCTACAAGCTACCAAAAAATGATAATCAGTAAGCAAAATGTTTCTCTGAGTTCTGTGAGCCAATGTAGGATATTAATCTAACTCAAGGAGGAGTTCATTGGAATCTCCAATATAGAGCTGTTAGGGTCAGAAGTACGGGTGGGAACATGAACTTAACGATTGGCCTCTGAGAGGGGTGGGGACACAGTCTTATAGGATTGAGCCCCTAACCTGTGGGATCTGATGTTATCTCCAGTTAGATAGTGTCAGAATTGAGTTAAATTATAGGAGCTCCCAGCTGGTGTCAGAATTGTGGATACCCTTAATAAATGCCTTGCTCCTACTTTCAACTTTAGTAAAAATGTTATTGGGGAAATTCTAAAACCTAGTGAAGAACTTGAGGAAGCCAAAATATATATTTCAATGTGAACAAGAACTATTTCCTCTTTTGCACTGTATCCCCTGTGCCTAGAATAATTCCTAGTACATAGTAGAAAGTGAAAATGAAGTTGCTCAGTCATGTCCGACTCCTTGCGACCTCATGGACTGTAGCCTACCAGACTTCTATGTCCATGAGATTTTCCAGGCAAAGGTACCAGAGTGGTTGCCATTTCCTTCTCCAAGTACATAGTAGGCTCTCAACAAATAATGTTGCCTAGTGGTAAAGAACCCTTCTGCCAATGCAGGAGACTAAGAGACATGGGTTTGATCCCTGGGTCAGGAAGATCCCCTGTAGGAGGGCATGGCAACTCACTCCAGTATTCTGGCCTGGAGAATCACATGGTTGGAGGAGTCTGGCAGGTCCATGGGGTTGCAAAGAGTCCGACACAACTCAAGCAACCTGCTGCTGCTGCTAAGTCACTTCAGTCGTGTCCGACTCTGTGCTACCCCATAGACGGCAGCCCACCAGGCTCCCCCGTCCTTGGGATTCTCCAGGCAAGAACACTGGAGCGGGTTCCCATTTCCCTCCTCAATGCATGAAAGCGAAAAGTGAAAGTGAAGTCACTCAGCCGTGTCCGACTCTTAGCGACCCCATGGACTGCAGCCCACCAGGCTCCTCCGTCCATGGGACTTTCCAGGCGAGAGTACTGGAGTGGGGTGCCATGGCCTTCTCCGGCAAGCAACCTAAAGGAGTATCAATAATACCTAGTACTTTTTTTTGTAGAAAATGCATCAAAACACATGATACCACAAAGAATAGTATTTTGAATTTTTATGAAGTAGAATATTATATACTGCATATGATAGTTTCTGAAATGGTTTCAGTAAATTTTGAGTGCATATAAATGTGAGACTTGGTAAATATATATCCTGCCTGGTCCGTCCAATTGTCAGAGTCAATAGGAAACTGGTAATTCTATTAACTTTTTTAAGCAATGCAATTATAGTATCTATCTGGGGACTAGATATTGGGAACCTATTTACTGACAAATTTATAAGATAGAGCTATCATTTCTTTGCTTTTATTGGCTTATAGCAAGCTTTCCAGTAGAATCCCATTACATGCTATGAAATAAGCAAATGAATGCCCAAACCTATTTCATTTGTCTCCTTGTGTTACTTGAAATATAGTCTTTTTCCCACCCTGAGGATGAAGAAAGAGTAATACTTACCTCAGAGAAATTCTTAAAATCAAAGAACTGGAGTATTGAGGTTGCCATATCTTAATGGGAAATGTGATTTAATGAGTTTATTATATTATTTGTGTTCATAGAACAAAGAACACTCCTTATTTGATGAAGTAGTGTAATATTAATACAAGAGCATTGGATTTAGAGTAAGAAGACTTTGAGTTTACTACCTACTGTGTGACTCTCCTTATTGCATAGGATGTTGGCAAGTTCAAAAGGAAATGATGAATGTTTGTTCATTTATTCCTTTCAGAGATATTATTGAGTTACTAGTTTATGTAAGGTATTGTGTATTAGATGCTGGGTATATGACAGTAAAGAAAATAGTGTCCTGGCCCTGATATCACTTATAACCTAATGGCAGAGACAGTCAGTACAGAAGTAAATTTGTGTTTACAAAGGAACAATGAAGTGTGCTGTGAGAAAATAACAGTAGTGTTCAGTCGCTCAGTCATGTCTGACTCTTTGTGACCCTATGGTGGTGGTTTAGTCACTAAGTCATGTCCAACTTGTGACCCTCTGTCTCCTCTGTCCATGAAACTTTCCAGGCAAGAATACTGGAGTGAGTTGCCATTTTCTTCTCCAGAGGATCTTCCCAACTCAGAGATTGAACCTGTTTCTCTTACATCTCTCCTGTGTCTCCTGCATTAGGAGGTGAATTCTTTACCACTGAGCCACCTTGGAAGCTCAAATAACAGGGGAGGACCTGCTTTAATTAGAATGAACAGAAAAGGCCTCACTGAGGAGGTAGCATTGACACTGGGATATAGAATAAGAAGAGGATTGGAGGGTTCTATACCACGTAGTGGGGCTTCCCTGGTGACTCAGTGGTAAAGAATCCACCTGCCAATACAGGAGACAGGGGTTGAGAAGATCCCCGGGAAAAGGAAATGGCAACCCACTCCAATATTCTTGCCTGGGAAATCCCGTAGACAGAGGAGCCTGGCAGGCTACAGTCCGTAGGGCTGCAAGAAGAGTTGGACACAACCTAGTGACTAAACAACAACAACGTACGATGCAGTAAGATAGCTTGTATGGAGATCGTGGAGCAAGGAAGATTTTGGAATGTTGAAGGAACCGAAAAAGGAGCCATGTGACCTGGACATAGTAAGGTGGAAAGTCATGCAAGATGAGGTTGTAAAGGCAGGAAGATGCATGTCTTCTGGGCCAAAGTTAGCACTAGAGTTTGGATTCTGCAAACTTCTAAGACAGAAAAGAGTTTGGCATATTCAGGTACAAGAGGATGCCAATGGGACTAGAGAACAGTGTGAGTAAATGGGAGTTTGGTGAGGACAAGTAGTTTGGATTTTTTATGTTAGTAGGCGAGATTAATCTAAAGGAGAGACTGATAATGCAGGATAACCAAAAAGTTGAAGATGGCATGGGGAGAAGAGTGGAATACACAGTACAAGTAGAAGACTTAGCCTTTGAGAGAGAGAGAACTTCATCCACTGTAACAGGAAAAAGGAGAAAATGTGCTCAGATGGAGATCAGCTGATAAATTTAGTGGTGGGAAGAGGGGACTTGCACACCTAATGGTACTTTTTTCAATGAAATATGGGGCAAGATCACTGGGTAGAAGGCAGAGGAGAATGGTAGGAGAGGTTTGAGAAGGGAAAAAAAGATATAAAATAATTGTTCTGGAAAATAAGCTTGAGAAAGCTAATAGATTTTAAACAGGCAGCATTTAGTACTGTTTGAGGTCTGTGATCATGAATTTAAGTGCAACCTGTCAGCAAGATTGTGTGATTTCCTCTGTAAACATTTAGCTGCTCAAGTGTAAATTCAGAGCAGATACATAATTGAATTTATCCAGGATCAAGAATTTGTCATACTAGTTTACTGACCAGGTAAGAGAAGAAAGGAAATTCTCTGGAGGCTCAGTTTGTAAAGAATCCACCTGCAATGCAAGACACCCGGGTTTGATCCCTAGTTTGGGAAGATCCTGTGGAGAAGGGAATGGCTTACTTACCCACACCAGTATTCTTGCCTGGAGAATCCCAAGGATAGAGGAGCCTGGTGGGCTACATACAGTCCATGGGGTTGCAAAGAGTCAGACAGGTCTGAGCCAATAAACACACAGGAGAAGAAAGGATGTTGAAGAAGTGATTCTAATGGTAGGCCATTGAATATACTGTATCAGAAGGGACAAGAAGACAGAAGAGGTGAGAACAGACTCAATATATTGGAGCCTTTATGAAGTTCATCCATTTATTCATTCAACAAAGAATCTGAGGGGTTAAAATATACGTGTAAATGAAAAAATTTTAAATATTAGAATTAAGTGAAAAATTTATTAAAATTAAATATAACTATAAAGCATATAACTATACATGTAAAAGACTGATGGAGCAGAGGAAACAGAAATTGTAGTACATGATATTGATTGGAGGTAAATGGCAGTACAAAAGACAAGGGGTTCATTAAGAACAGTGGGCACATGTTTTTGGTGCAGCTAACAGAAATAAGCTTTTAAACTTCTCAATATATTTTATGTCACTACACAATCCTTCCTCTTGCCTTTCAGAACAGGCTTCCAGCTTAAATATTCTTAATAGAAAGTAGCTTCACTGTTGAAGAAGTTCTTCATTCTTGTCTTTGAACTTTTGCCTCTGGCCTCCATGGAGTTGGTCCAGGAAATACTTTTAGAATTAACCTCTTAAACTTTCCAACTGCTCTTATGAGCTAACTGTCTCATAAGAAATAAGATATAGTGCTTAAAGATATTATATCAAAATGTTAGAGAGTTTTCTATTGTAATAATCATAGAAACAGCTTTTATTTCATATGAATTACTGTTAAAAATTAATACTTGAGATTTGTGTAGAATTCTCAGACATAAAATCACTTATTTTATACTCCTATACTCATTCACTATACTCCTATACTCATTCACTTAACAAATATTCACAAGAACCTGCTATGTGCCAGCTTAGTGCTGGTGGTGGTGGTGGTTTAGTTGCTAAGTCGTGTCCTACTCTCACGACCCCATGGACTGTAGCCCACCGGGCTCCTCTGTCCATGGGATTTTCCAGGCAAGAATACTGGAGTGGGTTGCCATTTCCTTCTCCAGGGGATCTTCCCAACCCAGAAATCGAACCCAAGTCTCCTACATTGCAGGCAGGTTCTTTACCGACTGAGCTATGAGGGAAGTCCAAGTTAAGTGCTAGACATACGCTATCAAACAAGACTGTAAAGGCCCCGCCCTCAACAATCTTACATTCCTCTGTACAAACCATATGATTGTGTAGGGAGGGTATCATTACTTTCTCTTATAGCTGATGAAAGTGAAACTCAGACTACTCAACTTGATCTAACAACCAGATCTTCAGATCCCCCAGTTCTGTCTGTTTTCTATTCTGCACTATGTCCTTAATAGCATGATAATACCTACCTTTAGTGATCACTTTTGGATAAATTTGAAATTTTTTTGATCACATATTTTCCCCATGTGTCTGAATTCATTCCAGTTGTGTGTATGTGCCTGTGGGGTATCTTAAGAAGGTTCACCATTATTTACATCACTAGAGTATATATTGTACTTTGTGATTTAAATTATGCTGCAAAATTTGGTGGGAGTGAGAAGAAACAAGCCTAATCACACACGATAAAATACTTGCTCCCCCTTTCATGATTCCAGTCTTCACTACTGATCCTGTCCTTTGTTGTTATTGTTCAGTTGCTAAGTCATGTCAGACTCTTTGCAACCCCATGGACTGCAGCACGCCAGGCTTCCCTGTCCTTCACCATCTCTGTCCTTCACCTAGGAGCCCATTTTGCCTCTCCACGTTATTGTTAGGTGATAATCTCCTCCATTGTCTACTGATCTCTTTGCCTGCTGCCAGGGAATAAGAAATTTTTCTCTACATTTCTAGGTTCTTCTGGCTGGTCTAAGAATTAAAATTGACATGAGACATATTCACAGGAGAAAACCAAATGTTAATAACATATATACATGTGCGGACAAAAAAAATGTTGCCTGCCAATTCTGTAAACAAAGAAATGTTGCCTGCCAGTCCAGCAAACAATGAAGGTTACCTTCTTCAACCCAGCAGCCACTGTAGCCTCTGTGCCCCAACTCCCCCTTCCGTCCCCCATTCCGTGGTGCCCCTTGAGAGGAATTCAGGATGGAGAAAACAGGATACCAGACCTAGGTAGTTAAGATGCATATCAAAGGAATAATTCCAGTGAGCTCAGACTCTTGCATCTTCCCATACACAGAAAAGCACTAAAATGATTATTTGAGATGTCTGGTTTTTGTGATTAGCAGTCATCTTTTGATGTTCAACTACATGTTTTTGTTTTCAGGAAAAACTCCTATATATCCTGGCTCCTCCCTTACTTCTTGGAACAGTTCCTCAGAGCTTTCTCAGAGGCTGTTTATAGTCCTCAGAAAAGTCCTCAAATAAAACGTAACTCATAACTTTTACGTTGTGCATCTTTAGTCTGTCAACATATGAGACAAAGGCAAACCGAATAACTTACCAAAATGACCAAAGCCCTCACCTTAAATACCATCTTCAGCTAAAGAAAATGTTAAAGGTGGGAAGAGTAAGTTATGGGAAGTTACCTGGAAAAGCACAGCAAACAAGGGCGATTGTGATGCAAATTTAAGTCCTGCTTTCTCCGTTTATGAGAGTTTCTAGATATTTGGTCATCTTCCTCTTCCCAGTACTGCCTAGGAGATACACTTATAAATGGAAATTTTCCTTACAAATGTAAATGTTTTTTAAAAAAGTGCAACTCCTACTGGTTTTTAGTTTTTCATGTCTGCTGTTTCTTAGAAAATAACCCACTGAAGATAATGAATATTCCAAAGAGACTTAGGGGTGGCAAATTCTGCTTGCTATGCCACCATCACACCTATTGCCAATTTAGGCAAAATTACTTTGGCCTTTCCCTTCTAATTTCCCTAGTCCACTATTTGCCAGGTATATAAATTTCTGTGCGTCTCAGGTAGCTCTGCTGTACTTGAGGAAATTTAGGATTACAGCTGAGTGTTCAGATGCCATTGCCTTACTTAAACCTATTTTGAGGCATTTTTGAATCTCTCATGCTCCTTAGCTAAATCATGTCAATCTGATCATCAGGAAATATCTCAGTCTTATCCTTTTCTGTTTCTACTGCCACCACTCTAATTCAGGACCCTGTCATGCATATACCCTTAACCCCCTTTCCTCCTCTCACTTCTTTTATTCACTTGGTAAAATCACAATCTTTCTGTAAAATGTAGTAACTTTATGCCTACTATGTGCTTATACCCATACAGTGAAAGAAGCTAGTGAAAAACACATGACTTAGTCTCACTTTAAATTCACGACCACAGAGCTAAAGTTAGATGCTTTAATGTTACCCTCCTAATCCATTTCTTCCCTCCTTTTTCTAGGTATTTTTTCATAAATTCTCTCTCCCTAAACCCCCAACACCATTATCCCATCCTCACTCTCTACTGAGAACTTTCTTTCCTATATTTGCATAGTATTTAAGAGTTTACAAAGTACTTTGGCAGGCCTTTTCTGACAATCTCTCCCTCATTTGTCCTAGGAAATGGCTAGTTTGAACAGCATCCTTTAGAGTAAATAGTTTTTGTTATTCAGTTGGTTCTAGTGTTTAGTTTATCTGTCTACAGTTCTGAAATCTTCACCATTTACACTGCACAGATCAACCTGTGATTGTATTTCTGGTTCGGGAAAAAGGAGGATCCTCATACCTGCCCTTTTCACTTACTCACAGGAACATTGTGTGAGCATTTGTGCTTTGATTCACTTAAATCTTAGAAGTATAAAGAAAGACTTGCCATCCACATACTTTGCTAGGTTAACGCACAACACTACAAAAAGATAACCTCCTTGGTCTGAAGATTCTGTGGTTACTTTTTGGGGTCCAAAGTATATGATCTACAGTTTGATATTCAAGAAAAATACCATTCGTACTATAGCCTGGACAAACAGTGGTGTGCCTTCTTTTAATATCTCTCCATGTATTAAATTGTCATTTTCAGAGCAAATAAAATAATGAACTTTAATTTCCTAAAATTATTCCTTTCTTTACCAGAGTTCTTTATGTTAAGCAGATCCTTGGAAGATTCTAAATGATTTGACTGATAGAAATTCAGTTTATACCACTTTCCAAGAACATATCTTTTGTGAAACATGAGCTACACTTGTACAGGCAGGCCCTGATTTTTTCACCTCCATGATGTTCCTAGAAGCTGCATCATAAAATGGATCATATTATCCTACAGGAACAATATTATAATTAGAGATAATGTGCCTGACCAAAGTCTCTTCATCATATAAATCATAGATATAATCAACAATGCGACATAAAAGCAAAGATACTCTAATTATTTAAAGTAGTTAAAATTATGCACCAAGTCTTAGAAAATGGAAATAAATATTGTATATGCAGGGGACATCAATGTGTTATAAACCATGCATAAGTCATTTAAAGTATTGTGTAGTAAATTTTACTAAAAAATAACCTGCTGGCCTCAAGAAATCTATTTTCAGCAATAAATCAATGTTATTTTGCTATTATGTAATACAGAAATTCTTGTGGAGTTGGGGGTGGTGAAGGATCTAAATGATCTAACCTTGGTTCTCAAACCTGGCAATGCCTAAGAATCTCCTGAGAAGTTATGAAGATGCAAATTTCTGGTCCCAAACCCCAGAGACTCTAAGTAGGGCTGGGGGACAATACTGTGTATATTTGAAAAGCCCCTAGGTGATTCTAGTGGCCAAGTTTAGAACCCTAGGTATGGATATGTCAGTACCTATTTTTCCTTTTCCTCCCCCTTTTTTTTTCAGTAGGCTGATACATTTAAAACAATTCCACTAACCATAAAATTTGTACAGAGATAGGTTTAATAAATGTTTCCAAGGTGTCTTCCATTGAAAAACATTTTGAAAAGTAAAGAGTGTCTTGAAATTTGAAAAATGTTTTAATAAGGCAGGACTAACTCCACAATTCTCTACTCACCCACTCCTGTGTCTTTCAGGACTTGGAAGAAATGCATGCTGTTAAATCATATCTTAGGAAGTGACAGTTTCTTGACAGCCATCAAGAGTTTTTCACAGTTGATTGGGAAGCAATAAAAATTGCTAGGTCATTAATCACTAGTCTTTTTAAAAGGAACTGTACATGTCACCTAATAGAGATATTTACATAAGGTCATTCTTCCCTTGTAGATTGAGAACTCCATGAACGCAAAGACTAGGTCTTATACAGCCTTTATTTTCCCCTGTAAATGAGTACACAGAGCATGAACTCAGTACAGTCGACCCTTGAACAACATAGGGATTAGGAGGGCTGACCCTTTGCTCAGTCAAAAGTCTGAGTATAGTTGGCCCTCTATATTCAAGTATGGTGTAGTACTGTAGTATTTACTTTTGAAAGAATCCCAATGTAAGTGGACCGACTCACAACTCAGTTCAAACCCGTTCAAGGGCCAATAGTAAATATTTTTAGAATTGTGAATTATCATACCTCCCCCAACTGGGAAGACAGACATAAGATGGTATTTCCTGGCGTCTACTTATGCACATTTTTTTTGGTCCACATCATGTGGCATACAGGATCTTAGTTCCCTGATCAGGGATCAAACCCATGCCCCCTGCAGGGGAAGTGTGAATTCTTAACCACTGGACTGCAAGGGAAGTCCTGTGCTTGTGCACTTTCAAGAAAATCTTTCTCTGGACAAGTCTTGACATGTAAGTCTAAATTTTATTACCACAGCAGTTAGACTTGTTGTTGTTGTTCAGTCACTAACTTGTAGTGTCCAACTCTTTGTGACCCCACGAACTGCAGCATGCTAGGCTTCCCTGTCTGTCCTTCACTATCTCAAACTTATGTCCACTGAATCAGTGATGCCATCCAACCATCTCATCCTCTGTTGTCCCCTTCCTCTGCCTTCAGTCTTTCCCAGCATCAGGGTCTTTTCCAATGAGTCAGCTCTCCACATCAGGTAGCCAAAGTATTGGAGCTTCAGCTTCAGCATCAGTCTTTCTAATGAATATTCAGGGTTGATTTCCTTTAGGATGGACTGGTTTGATCTCCTTGCGGTCCAAGGAACTCTTAAGAGGCTTCTCCAGCACCACAGTTTGAAAGTATCAGTTCTTCGGCATTCAGCCTTCATTATGGTTCAACTCTCACATCCATACATGACTACTGGAAAAACCATAGCATGACTATACAGACCTTTGTCGGCAAAGTGATGTCTCTGCTTTTTAATACACTGTCTAGGTTTGTCATAGCTTTTCTTCCAAGGAGCAAGCGTTTAAATCTACCCTTTGGTACTTAGGGGAGTTGTAGGAGGCTAAGACCTTTAAATTGCAAATAACAAATGGTGGACCTGGTAAAGCCTTTGTTCCCAGGAGGGCACCACGGAGTCCTGCTCAGTTTCAGAACCTAAGCTGGATAAGGAAAGAAGAGGAAATCAGTGAACTGAAGATTTTGATGATCTGAAAGAATGGTGATAGTGGAAATAGTTGAGCCAGAAACCTGGAAGATTTCAGATCATGTTATATTTTAATTAGTGATTTTGGAGGAGTGTTAACGGGTAATGATAGCAAGGTACAGGGAGTAGGTGGCTGACATGGAATGGAGGAGAGTCATTGAAGATAAGGAGGTTAAGGAACTGAGAAGTCAGCGTATCAGATAGGCTATCCCTCACTTTCATTAAATTATCTTCCTTTTAAGTGGTAATAAAATATACCCCACTCCTGGCAATTTTTACTCTATTAAAAAAAATTGTTTGGAAGCAAAGTTATTACAGTGAGTTGAATGCGTTCTAAAGCATGAGGCAATTCATGAGCGCTAACAATGTTCAATAACTGTTTCCTCCATGTTTAGTAGTTTTACTATGAAATTTGTTGTCTGAATCAAGCTTTTTTTTAGGTGGAGGGTGGGTTATTAGTGTTCACAAGAGACATGTTTAAATGTCAGCTCTAGGACAGCTGTGCTATGTTATTCAAAGTCCATTTTCCAAGGAATTTGAAGAGCTCTCAGAATGGACATGTTAACTTAGCCGTTGCAGTAAGAAAGATGTGTGAATTTTCAATTTCTGCCTCTGTGCTATCTCCTTTGTCTTGGTAAATACTCAGGTTCCAACTTCTGGAAAACATTTCTTCAAACCTTGCTTCCCTGTCAAGCCACCTGTCTTCTTCCTTTCATTGCTATAAACATTTACTTTTTCTTTATTTATTGAAAAGAGCCATTTTTCTTGAAATATATTGAGGAGAAAAGCCATAATCTTATCATCATAACATACAGCTTTTGTCTTTTGAGGGTATACTGTTTTCTGTTTGTGTATATGTATATCTTTTCTCACAGTATTAATCATAGACTATAAATCTCACAAAGATAGATGTCCTGTCTATTTTGTCTGCCACTGTATATGTAATATGTACATATCATGTTAGGAGGGACTCCATAATTAAACATAAAATGAATGGATGGTGTGCATTTCAAATAAATTTTTTTCTATTTAACCCTATTCTATTTTTCCTATTTAGCACTATTCTACTTTTTTCTATTAAACATATATTTAACAAGTATTGTTTTACTATATCATACATTAGTAAACTATTTTGGACATTTCAAATAGTTTACGAATTTTTGTGATTACTGACAACAGTGAAATGTACATCTTCCTGCATTCATGTATTTGTTTACTATTATTCTTTTGTTGAAATATTTTTAAGATAAATTCCAAGGAATGGGATTACTAATTAAAAGGGTATGAACATTTTTATTCTGTTCAGCTTATTCAAAGAATTGTACAAAGGTCACCAATGGCTTCCTAATTGCCAAATCAACCTACTTATTCTAAGAAAGTTCTTGACTTCTCTTTCAATATTTAACACTAATTTTTCATCACCTTTTTACAACTCTTTCCTCTCTTGACTTGATGACATGGCATTATTTTTGTTCTCTTTCTACCTCCCTGGCTGATTTTCTTCCTTGGAAACCATCCCCCTGTGTAACTTTCCCCAAGATTCTGTCCTATTTGCTCTAACACTATTATCTCCATATTAATAATTCCCAAACCTATGTCTTTACCCTGACCTCTTTCTTAAGCTCCAGGCTTGCATTTCTTGATATCTCATTGGTGTCCCAGGCCATATACTCATCATGTCTAAGAATGAATTAATTTGACTTTTCCAATCAGTTTTCCCTAACCATTCTATCTCTGCTAGTGCTACTTCCATTTCTTGAGTCTGGACACCATGAAAGCACTACAATTCTTTTTCCTTCTTTGCTTTATCCATTCTGTCAGTTGCCCTGTTATATAAATTCTAATTCTTCACTGTCCCTTGTTTCTTTCCCTTTGTTTTTCCTGAACTCACTCATTCATCCAATAAATGTTTATTGAGTACTACCATGTGCCAGGCCGTATTTAAGGCACTGAGGGTTTAGCAGTGAACACAATAGACAAAAATCCTGGCCCCCTTGGAGCTGATATTCTAGTGGAAGAAGACATACAATCAGATAAGTAAAATATATAGAATTTCAGATGATGAAAGTTACATAGAGAAAAATTAGGAAAGTTGGGTAGGGAATATGGTGAGAAGAGGTGTATGTGCTTAAAATTTTAAATGGTATACTCCAGGAAAGCTTACTTAGAAGGTGACATTTGAACAGAAATTTGAAGGAGTTCAGGGGCTTCCCTGATAGCTCAGTTGGTAAAGAATAATCCGCCTGCAATGCAGGAGACCTTAGTTCGATTCCTGGGTTGGGAAGATCCCCTGGAGAAGGGAACGGCTACCCACTCCAGTATTCTTGGGCTTCCCTTGTGGCTCAGCTGGTAAAGAATCTGCCTACAATGCAGGAGACCGGGGTTCGATCCCTGGGTTGGGAAAATCCCCTGGAGAAGGGAATGGCTACCCACTCCATAATTCTGGCCTGCAGAATTCCGTGGACTGTATAGTCCATGGGGTCACAAAGAATCAGACACAACTGAGTGACTTTCACTTTCACTTTCAGGAGATAGTCAGGCAGAGAGAGAGGAGACAAGGGGAGCCTTACAGAAAGACTCCCAAGTTTTTATACTAAGATGGGGGAGAACATAAATGCTCCAGAAATAGTAAAGTGGCATTCTGACTGAAGCAGAGTGAATAAAAGGAAGAATAGTTGGAAGTGAGATCAGAGACATGAGGGGAGAGGTCCAAATCATGTAGGGTTATATAGACCATTGTATAGACGTTGGCTTTTTACTGGGAATGAAATGGGAAGCCATTGGAGGATTTTGAGCAAAGAAACAAGCTGACTTGCCTTTTTAAAAAATCAGGATAACTCTGGCAGCTCGATTGAGGCTAGGCTGTAGTGGGACAGGGATAGAAGCAGGAAGTAGGGAAGGAAACTACTGCAGTAAGCCAGGTGAGATTTGATAATGGCCTGGACTAGGGTAGTGGTAGTGAAAGTGGTGAAAGATTATTGGATTCTGGATTTGCTATTGATTGGATGTGGAATGTGAAAGGAAACAGGAGTCAAGGATGACTTCAAAGTTTTGCCCTAAACTGGGAAGAATGAGTTTTAAAATTACTATTTATATGTTTTATCTCTTGTTTCTTAGAAATTCTGTGTTATGTTATTTTGTATTATATTGTATTATACCATATTATATTCTATTCCTTAATTAATTTTCAGCTGTGTCAGTAAGTAGTCTTAATAAATGTGGACTTTTCTCCTGGCCTCTCTCCTCACTCCAGTTCATCCTTTATAAAGTGAGGCACTAATTATATGACTGTCTTCAGTGGCTTCTAATTGCATGTAATTCAGCAGGCCAACTCCTGTCTTGTACCGGAGGCCCTCCATAGTATGAGCCCAACCTATTTCTGTAGCTCTTATCCTTCACTGTTCCCTTCTGTGTTCCATATAAATTGGCCTACTGCTCCTTGAATGTAGTGTTTATTACATCAGCAGCTAACGTTATAAATCATGCTTATTTGGTATAGCATAATGATTAAGGACAGAGTCTATAACTTGGACACCCCAGGTTTGAATCGTGGTTCCATTTCTCCTGTGCTTTTGGGTAGTTTATTTATCTGCCTTCAGTTTTCTATCTATAAAATAAGGGACAACAGAAATTCACTTCATGGAGATGTTTTGAAGCTGAAAGTAATTTGTGTATTAGGCATTTAGTACCTGACATGTTAAGTGAGCTAATTGTTAGCTGTTATTATTTTTATTATATTTGTTTATCCCCATTCCTAAATGATAACAGTTGCTTGAGGGCAGGGATTTTTGTCTGTTTTGTTTACTGCTCTATCTCCAGTAACTACAACAGTACCTGACACATGATAAACTCTCAGTAAATATTTGTGGAGTGAATGATTGCAGTTTCCTTAGCCTGAAATGCCTACTATTGCTGCATCTTCTGCTCTCTTAAGAACCTGCCTAGCATGTAAGGCTCATCACGAATGCCATTTATTCCATGGAATGCTTTGTGATTTTCTGATTCTTTTCTGCATACTAAATCTCTCATTTCTTTGAACTCCCATGATATTTTGTTTATGCTTTTCCTAGATCTCTTACCTTTATTTGCCTTTCATCTTAGTCATCTGTATTCAGTCTTCCTCAGTAGACATTAAATTTTGAAAGCACGGACTGTGTATTACTCATTATATCCTCATTAGTGTCTAATATAATGCCTTGAACATAGTAGATGCCCAATAAACATTTACTGATTAAAAGTGAATTTGTTCTCCTGTTTATATACTTAGTTTTATATGAATTTTCAGGTTTCTAAGTCATGCTTCCAAAGTATTTAATCTCTATGCAATTTGTTTCTTAGGTTATTCTGAGTGTTCCAGCTTAAAAGACTACTGTTTTTTTTTATTTGCAGTTGCAGAGGTGAATTTATCTTAATTAAGCTTTGTTTTAATTGCCTAAGGACTTTGTACCAGGTCATAAATTGTTCTGATGGTAAAGGAGAGGTTTTATTAAATATGGTGTCACACAGCAGGAATTCAGTGGGCTAATAACCTCACCTAAGAACTAGGATGGAGGAAAAAAGGCTTTGTATAGATGAAGTATGTGTCACAAAATCCATACACTTAAGCTCGTGAACTTTATAGGGTAAGTTCTTCAGGTTCTTCAAATCCATACTCATAATTTATTTACTCATTATTGTGCTTAAATCATGATTATCAGATTTTCCAGCCAATAGCTCTTAAGAGGCAGTTTAGAAATGTTAGAAAGGCTCATAGTAGATAGTAGGAGGGAAAGACAGCTGATTATAAGGATGGAGACAGAAAAACCAAAAAACAGGCCAAGGACTGACAGCAGTGTGTGACTGACTAATAGCCCTTTATTACTGAAATAAGCCTTGAGGGCATCAGTGCGTTATAATCCAGTACAGTAAATGATGTTCACAAAAATGACCCAAATTTATTAAAAAAAATTAAACTTGACCATCTACATTATTATGCTTATAAAGATAAGTAGTAAGTATGTGTTTAGATTTCTATCCAACAGATGAAACACTTTGTTTCTGAAGTGTGTTTAAACTCTTAACTAGCTGGATAACTTGGATAGCTCATTCCTGAAAGGTTTTCCTGCATTAATATATTCTTTCCTGTTCAACTCCCTCTAACTAGAATTGAAATACAGTGGTGAAGCAGCAAGGACAGTAAATCCATAAAAATGAATTGTTCATTCACACTACATTTATAACATAGGAAATATGATTATAGAACAGATGTTGACTGATTGGAATGCTGTATGCTCAATCATGTTAGTGTTTATTTGATAAGGAATGCCATTTGTTTAGCTTCACTCATTTATTCAGTGACTGTGGCCTGGAATTTTATGTTGTATGGCTGTACATCTCTACCCATCAGAATGCTGAGAGAATGTGAACTTGAATGAGACTGGGTAAGAACTTAGTACTTTTTAGCTTGGACAGTAATGCTGGAAAGAAGGATGTATGTTAGAAGATTTTCAATTTTAAACCCCTTGGTTTTGTCTTATTTCATTTACATATGGGTGCTAGAACAAAGAAACAAGAGTTTGGTAGTATTCATTACTTGACTAACTTTTTTTCCTGAAACTTGCATCTTCTTAAATTTTCAGTGACTAACTACGGAGAGAGAACCAAGAACATTTCCTGAAATGGAACCATTTACAAATGATGTTTCTGAATTATGGAGAAAACTAAGATTTAATTTTAAAAGTACTGCAATCCTAAATAGCTCTTTTATTTGAAATAAATTATTCAACCAATTTTTCATTCTCCCTTGGAGCCAGTTAACAAATATCTTTTGTGTTGTAGCAAGATCACAACAAATGATTTCTTGGGAACATTCATTCAAATGTTGTATTTTATTAGCTGATAATATCTGAGCTGTTATGCTATAGAAACAAGTACAATATATATTTGAATGAATAGATTTGAGACCTAGATAATTTGGAAGAATCATTTCAAAATTTTTATTAACTGTGACATCTAGAACTATCATTTTAGACTATATTGTAACATACTCTACAATTCAAGATACAATGTAAAAGAGTTCAAAAATTAAGACCATAAGAGAATGGACTTATGGACACAGTGGGGGAAGGAGACAATGGGACAAATGGAGAAAGTAGCATCGAGAAATATGCACTGTGATGTGTAAAATAGATAGCAACATATTTTAGAAAGAACTTGCCTCATTTTTAAGAATAAAATAAATAGGACTCTAGCACCGTCACTCAAATACTTTTGGGTATATAGTACCCTCTTGAGAAAGGCGGAAGAGGATTTTTAATTGTTGCCAACACGGATGAAGAGTTATTAATCTCTACAAGGTACATAACCAAATTAAAGTCAGTTCAGAAGAATGTGGCGTGTTATATAAATGTAATATGTTATGTGGCATTACACATTTCTTATACTCTCTGTAAGTAGCCTTGAACAGTTTATTAATTTATTTAAAAATCACAATAAATAAAAATCACAAAAATAAACCCAATGCACATTAACATAAATAGCATTTTAAATGAACAATAACTATAATTTCTAGCTTCATCACAATATCATCAAAAAACATTCTTTTTTTAAATTTATTTTTTAATTAGAGGAAAATTGCTTTACAATGTACTGTTGGTTTCTGCCATACAATAACATGAATTGGATATAACTATAGATATATCTCCTTCCTCTCAAGCCTCCTACCCCTCTCCTCATGCAATCACTTTAGGTCATCACAGAGCACTAGGCTGGGCTACCTGTGTTATATAGCGACTTCTTACCACCTATCTATTTGGCACATAATAGTGTATATTTCTTGATGCTACTTCCCTGGTGGCTCAGCTGGTAAATAATCTGCCTGCAGTGCCGGAAACCTGCGTTTGGTCCCTGGGTTGGGAAGATCCCCTGTAGAAGGGAATGGATACCCACTCAAGCATTCTAGCCAGGAGAATTCCATGGACTTTCACTTTCACTTTCTTCATTAGTACCACTCTTTCCTTCCCCCACTGTGTCCACAAGTCCAATCTCTATTCCTTCCCTGCAAATAGGTTCATAAATACCATTTTTCTAGATTTCATTTATATGAGTTCAGTTCAGTTGCTCAGTTGTGTCCGATTCTTTGTGACCCCATGGACTGTAGTATGCCAGGCTTCCCTGTCCATCACCAACTCCCGGAGCTTACTCAAACTCACATCCATTGAGTCGGTGATGCGGTCCAACCATCTCATCCTCTGTTATCCCCTTCTCCTCCCACCTTCAGTCTTTTCCAGCATCAGGATCTTTTCCAGTGAGTCAGTTCTTTGCATCAGGTGGCCGAAGTATTGGAGTTTCAGCTTCAACATCAGTCCTTCCAATGAATATTCAGGACTGATCTCCTTTAGGATGGACTGGTTGGATCTCCTTGCAGTCCAAGGGACTCTCAAGAGTCTTCTCCAACACTGCAGTTCAAAAGCATCAGTTCTTTAGCGGTCAGCTTTCTTTATGTTCCAACTCTCACATCCATACATGACTATTGGAAAAACCTTAGCTTTGACTAGATGGACTTTTTTTTGGCAAAGTAATGTCTCTGCTTTTTAATATGCTGTCTAGATTGGTCATAGCTTTTCTTCCAAGGAGCAAGCGTCTTTTAATTTCATGCTGTAGTCATCATCTGCAGTGATTTTGGAGCCCAAGAAAATGAAGTCTGTCACTGTTTCCATGGTTTCCTCATCTATTTACCATGAAGTGATGGGACCAGATGCCATGATCTTAGTTTTCTGAATGTTGAGTTTTAAGCCAGCTTTTTCACTCTCCTCTTTCACTTTCATCAAGAGGCTTTTTAGTTCTTCTTCACTTTCTACCCTAAGGGTGGTGTCATCTGCATATCTGAGATTATTGATATTTCTCCTGGCAATCTTGATTCCAGGTTGTGCTTCATCCAGCCCTGCACTTCACATGATGTACTCTACATAGAAGTTAAATAAGCAGGGTGACAACGTACAGCCTTGACATACTCATTTCCCAATTTGGAACCAGTCTGTTGTTCCATGTTTAGTTTTAACTGTTGCTTCTTGACCTGCATACAGATTTCTCAGGAGGCAGGTAGGGTGGTCTGGTATTTCCATCTCTTGAAGAATTTTCCACAGTTTGTTGTGATCCACACAGTCAAAGGCTTTGGCATAGTCAATAAAGCAGAAGTAGATGTTTTTCTGGAACTCTCTTGCTTTTTTCATGATCCGATGGATGTTGGCAATTTGATCTCTGGTTTCTTTGCCTTTTCTAAATCCAGCTTAAATGTCTGGAAGTTCATGCTTCATGTACTGTTGAAGAATTTTGAGCATTACTTTGCTAGTGTGTGAGATGAGTGCAAATTGTGTGGTAGTTTGACCATTCTTTGGCAGGGATTGGAATGAAAACTGACCTTTTCCAGTCCTGTGACCATTGTTGAGTTTTCCAAATTTGCTTACTATTTTATGAGTTAATATATGATATTTGTTTTTCTCTTTCTGACTTACTTCACTCTGTGTAACAGACTCTGGGTTCATCTACCTCACTAGAACTGACTCAAATTCATTCTTTTTATGGCTGAGTAATAGTCCATTGTATATAGGTACCACGTCTTCTTTATCCATTCATCTGTTGATGGACATCTAGGTTACTTCCATATCCTGGCTATTGTAAATAGTACTGCAATAAATATTGGAGTACATATGCCTTTTAGAATAGTAGTTTTCTCAGGGTATATGTCCAGTAGTGGGATTGGTGGGTCATGTGGTATATTTATTCCTAATTTTTTAAGATGGCTTTACCAGTTTACATTCCCACCAGCAGTGTAAGAGGTTCCCCTTTTCCCCACATCCTCTCCAGCATTTACGGTATATAGATTTTTTGATGATGATCACTGGTGATACCTCATTGTAGTTTTGATTCACAGTTCTCTAATAATTAGTAATGTTGAAAATCTTTTCATGTGTTTATTGGCCAATAGTATGTCTTCTTTGGAGAAATATCTGTTTAGGTCTTCTGCCCATTTTTTGATTGAGCTGTTTATTTTTCTGATATTGAGCTGTATGGGCTGCTTTATAATCTCTGTGTGTGTATATATATATATGATATACATGTTGTATAATCCAATGCAAAATGGCAGCAATTTTACTCACCATTGCTTTTATGTCAAACAACAGCTTTATTAAGATAAAATTCCCATACCATATGCTTCACTCACTTAAAGTATATAATTCACTGATTTTTAGTATATTCACAGAATAGTACAACAATTATCAAAATTAACTTTTGAGCCAGAAGATAGCCTTGTATCCACAACCTGTCATTTCCCCATTTCCCCCTAATCTTTCTATCTTCCAATCCCTAGAATTATTATTCTACTTATTATCTCTATAGATTGGATTATTCTGGATATTTCATATAAATGGAATCACATAATGTGTGTTTTTTGAAGTATTGTCTTTTCAATTTAGCATATTTTCAAGGTCATTCATGTTGTAGCATGAATCAGTATTTCATTCTTTTTATGGATAAAGAATATTCCATTGTACGGTTTTTACATCTTGTTTATCCATTTATTAGTGGATGGATATTTGGGTTGCTTCCACTTTTTGACTGTTATGAATAATGCTGCTGTGAACATTCATTTACATGCTTTTGTGTGTACATTTGTTTCCAGTTCTCTTGAGTATATACCTAGGAGTGGAATTTCTAAGTCATATGGTAACTCTGTGTTTAACCTTTTGAGGGGTCACCAACCTGTTGGACAGAGGAGCCTGGTGGGCTACAGTCCATGGGGTCACAAAGAGTCAGACACTACTGAATGACTAAGCACCACCTCTTTTAGGTGATTGTACCATGTTATGTTCCCAGAAGGAACATATGAGAACTCCAATTTTTCCACATCCTCGCTGGCCCTTGTTAATATATCTTTTTTATTTTATTCATCCTAATAAGTCTGAAGTGATATTTCAATTATGATTTTGATTTACATTTCCCTAAACATTTGTGATTTTGAGCATCTCTTTTATGCATTTACTGCCTAATTATATATGTCCTTTGGAGAAATGTTTGTGCACATCCTTTGCCTATTGAGTTGTAGGAGTTCTTTATGTAATCTGGAGATAAGTTTCTTATCAGATATATGTATGACTTGCAAATATTTCCTCCAATTCTGTGGGTCAGTTTTTTTCACTTTCTTAATGGTGTCCTTTGTAGCATAAAAGGTTTTAATTTTGATAATGTCCACTTTATCTCTTTTTTCATTTGTTGTTTGTCCTATTGCCTAACCCAAGTTCACAAGTATTTACTCCAGTATTTTCTCCTAAGGATTTTATAGTTTTAGCTCTTACACTGAAGATTATGATCCATTTTGAGTCAATATTAGTATATGTTATGACGAAGGGATCCAACTTTTTTCTATTGCACATAGGCATACCCAGCACCACTTCTTTATAGACTATTATTTTCTTCCATTGACTGGAATTGTCTTGGTACCCTTGTGAAAAATCAATTGATTGCAAATGTAAGGATTTATTTCTGGACTCTCAATTCTCCTCCATTGATCTATGTCTATCCTTATGCCAGTACCACACTGTCTTGCATACCTTGTAGCTTTGTAGTAAGTTTTGAAATCAGAAGGTGTGAGTCCTCTACCTTTGTTCTTTTTCAAGATTATTTTGACTGTTATATGCCCCTTGAATTTCCATAAGCGTGTTAAGATTAGCCTGTCAGTTAGCAAAGATTCTGGCTGGGATTTTCACAGGGAGTATGTTTTTTCCAGCTTTATTGCAATATAATTGACAGATAACATTGTGTGAGTTTAAGGTATGTAACTTATGATTTGAAATGTGTATATATTACAAAATAATTACAACAGTAAAGTTAGTTAACATCTATTACATCACAGTTTCCTTTTTTTTTTTTTTGTATGTATTTCAAGAACTTTTAAGATATATTCTCTCGGCAAGTTTCAAGTGTACAATAAACAGTATTGCTGACTAGAGTCACTATGCTATTCAGTAGATACCCAGAACTTATGCATCTTATAACTGGAAGTTTGTACCCTTTGACTCTGACAATCTCCACTAATTCCCCAATACCCACTGCTCCCTCCCACTCTTTTTGCAACCACCAATCAACTCTTTCTGTGTGTTCAGAATTTTTTCAGATTCAGCATATAAGTGAGATCATGTGGTATTTATCTTTCTCTGATTTAATTCACTTAAGACAATGCCCTCTAGGTTTATGTATATGTCACAAATGGCTGTATTTCCTGCTTATTTTATGGTTGAATAATATCCTATTATACATACATATAATTATCAAATTTTCTTTATCAATTCATCCACTGAAAAATGTTTAGGTTGTTTCTATGTTTTGGCTATCATGAATAATGCTGCTATGAACTTGGGGGTTACAGATATCTAGTTGAGACACTGATTTAATTTCCTTTGGGTATTGTAGGATTGCTGGATCATATGGCAGTTCTGTTTTCAATTTTTTGAGGAACCTCCATATTGTTTTCCATAGTGACTATACTAATTTATATTCCCACCAACATTGCATAAGTGTTCCCTTTTCTCCACATCCTCACCAACATTGGTTTATCTCTTTTGTCTTTTTGATAATGCTACTGAATTGGTTGACCCCATGCCAGGGTCCTAGCACAGGCCAAGACTCCCTCTCTTTGCCAGAGAGATTTTTTTCCAATTGAATTCACACAGTGAATAATAAAACTGATGCTGAGACTGGAACAGCACAAGCTTTATTCAGTGACCAAAGAATGGAGTATCAGGAACCTAGTTCACAAATCAACTTCTTGACCCAGTTTGGGTGAAGATATCAAATATATAGGAGGGTCAAGGTAAAAGGGGTAACTTGCCTGTTGACTCAGAAGGTAAAGCATCTGCCTGTAATGCAGGAGACCTGGGTTCAATCCCTGGGTCAGGAAGATCCCCTGGAGAAGGAAATGGCAACCTACTCCAGTACTCTTGCCTGGAAAATCCCATGGACAGAGAAGCCTGGTAGACTACAGTCCATGGGATCGCAAAGAGTCAGACACAACTGAGCGACTTTTCTTCAAGGTAAAAGGGAGGGACTTGGAGAGAGTGGGAGGAAAATGTATTCATGACTTATCTGAGAACTAGGGTTTGATTTGGACCCGGAACTGATAAAACTTACCCTTTCAGTCCTTGAAGGGGCATTTCCGATTGCTGTCCTGGCAATAAGTCTACTGTCATGGCACAGTTGGTGTGTGTCATTTAGCTTGATAAAGTATTACAATGAGCCTATAATGAGGCTCAAGGTCTACTGGAAGTCATATCTTCCACCATCTTGGGCATAGTTGGTTCTAACCAGTACTTTTTTGTTTTCTCTTTGCAGCTTCCTCCTGAAACTTAGCTAAGAGTAATTGATTTCTATTTGAGGAGAAGCAGGGGTATGATTCTGGGGCAGTAGCCTTGGTAACAATAATAGTCTTTGTAACAAGAGTGAGGGGATATCTCACTGTGGTTTTTATTTGCATTTTCCTGATGATTAATGATGTTGTATATCTTTTCCTGTATTTGTTGGCCATTTGTATAGCTTCCTCTAGAAAATGTCTTTTTCAGTTCCTTTGCCCAGTTTTAAAGTGGATTATGCGTTCATTTTTATTTTGGTTTTGATGCTAATTATTTTAAATAATTATTTAAAAGTTTCATTTCCAATTGTTTATTATAAGTATAGACATAGGACTAATTTTTTTGTATTGACCTTGCATCCTAAAAACTTGCTGAACTCATATATTAACTCTAATTTTTTTTTTTTTGGTGGATTCCTTAGGATTTTCCTTATGTCATCTGCAGGTAGAGATAGTTTTGCTTCTTCATTTTCAATATGGATGCTTTCTATTTCTTAATATTGCCTAATTTCATAGCTAGAGCCTCTAGTACAATACTGAGAGGAAGTATTGAGAGTAGACAACCTTGGCTTGTCCAGTCTCATCATTTAGTAGAATATTAACTCTGGGTCTTTCCTCAGTGACCTTTATTTAGCTGAAGAAATTCCATTCTATTCATAATTTGTTCAATGTTTTCATTATGAAAGAGTGTTGAATTATGAAAGAGTGTGATGTCTTTTCCTGGTCTTGGTATCAGAGTTCATCAGATAATCATAGCTTAGTCTATAAGCACAACTGAGATCCTATATAATTAATTATCATGCTCTGTATGATTTTCATCTTTTTCTTGTCTCAGTTCTAATTTCATTTTCCTATGAGATCTCCATAGAGATAATTTCTCTCTTCTTGAAGGAGAGTGCTATCTCTAAGATAACTCTAACATGTTTGAGCAACAATTAGGATCTTTTAGTGAACTTTTATGATCTTTATGATAATTTTGTACAGTTATAAAAGTTATTAAAATTCCTTTCAAATCATGGTATACAGTAATTCAGGTAAAGAAATAGATCTCTGATCCAATTTAACTTTTTATTAAAAGTTTCTACATCCAGTTATTATGATTTACATTCTCTTTTTTCCTGAGTATCCTTTGGTCTAATCTCCATAGTTGTGGAACATCATGACTTGCTAATAATTTGGAGAAGTAAGAATATTTTTCTTATCAACTTTGTGTCAGTGAAGAGGGACTCCTTCGGAAATAGGAACTGAATGTTACCATCACATATATGAACTCAGTGTTTGGCCCACATATTTTCCATTCTTCTGAAGTGAGGCAGGATTGATAGTGCCTTCACATGAAGGAGAAATTAAATTGCACAGTGGGTTTATGGTGTGGCTATCATCGGATCTCTGTGGCTCAGCCTGATACAAGTATACCACACAACATCATGATTCTAACACTGATGATAGGAAAGCACTCCATTCCATCTCCCCAAGGTCCATGTTAGTAGAGTTCTCAGGAGCAACCTCTTATCTCAATAGGTCTCCAGCTCCAATCAGGACACATTTTTCCTCTATGAGATATGGACAGTGAAGACTGAATGGATATGAAGAATTCATTCTTAAGAATGAACTAGCTCATATCCTTTACTAGCAATGTGATCTTAGGCAAAATATTCAACTTAAGCTAAGGCTTTAAGCCTTAGCTCATATGCTTTACTAGCAGCTATTAAATTGATCTTAGGCAAAATATTTGACTTTTCAGAGCTTCAATTCCATGTGCATAAAATGCTGGTGGTGATAAAGGGTTGTTGGAAGTTTTAATAAGATAATATGTGTAAGCACTTACCACAATGCCCAGGTCATTGTAAGGAATCTTGTCAAAATAACTTCTCTCTTGTGACCCATGTGCATGTTGCAACAGGCTCATTAAAGCTTTCTCTGACCACATTTAAAATTCCGGACTTTGGACTATTTGATCTTAAATATTGTTTAACTTTTTAATATTCATACAATCTAAGTTACTAATGGTATCAAACCATGTTTGTTTACCATATTCTGTTATTGAAACTCAGCTCAGCCATCACTGGTCTCTTAGTTTCTGTCCATCCCATGCCTGTACTAACGTATATTGCCACCAGCTCTTATAATCCTGGGCTTCCCAGATGGCTTAGTGGTAAAGAATCCTCCAGCCAGATTTCTCCCTGGAGTAGGAAATGGCAACCCACTCCAGTATTCTTGCCTGGAGAATCCCATGGACAGAGGAGCCTGGCGGGCTACAGCTCATGGGGTCACAAAGAGTCGGACATGACTAAGCAACTGAGCACACACTTATAATTCTGCTGTGTCCCAGGTGTTCCCTACTTGTCTGGGATGGATCAGGCCCCTGACTCGGTCAGGCCAAATGGTATCTTACCAGGAAAAGTATACCCTGTTGGCTGACATGTTGTTGTGATGTCAGGAAATGAATCTCAGTAGATGAATCTCTTGCATTATAACAGGCAGGAGATTTACATCTGGTTTGGTAATATTACTGAAGTTTATTTATGGACCCATAGGCTCTTCGGGCTTCCCAGGTAACGCAGTGGTAAAGAGGCCAATGCAGGAGACACAAGAGACACCGGTTCAATCCCTGGGTCGGGAAATCCCCTGGAGTAGGAAATGGTCAACCCACTCTAGTATTCTTCAAAAATTGCATGGGGTTGCAGAGTCAGAAATGACTGAGCAACTTAGCACGCACATGCAGAGGCTTTTATAATTGGAAGATACTTTAAAGATTCTCTAATCCTATTCAGTAATCATGATAGCAGACATCTACTGAGTTTTCATCGTGTGTCAGACACAGTAATAAATGCTTACGTGCATTATTTCACTTAATCTTTTCAACAGCCCAGAAGTATCCTATTTTTGTCACATTTTTATGAGGAAACAGATTCAGAGACGTTAACTTGCCTAGGCTTATATAGCTAAGAATTGACAGATCCAGGTGTCAAACTGAAGTCTGATTAGAGAACTGCATTTTTAGTAAACTGTTGACTCTCCTACACTGCAAGTAACCCTTCTAGAGTATTCCTAAAAGATTATTCTGTATTTTGCTTGAATATCTTCAGGGATGGTCAGTTTACTATGCTTTTGAGGTAGCTCCTTTCATTATTTGACAATTTTAGTGGCTTAGTGGGAAAGATGTTGAGTCAAAATCTGATTCTTTATAAGAACAAAATCATAGAGTAGGAGGAAGATTGTCTGAAAGATTGTCTCAATCATTCTCTCCATTTTAGAGATGAGAATCTCAACTTAATGAAGGCAGGTAGACAAAATCTCACAGAACTTCCAGAAAGCTTGTCTTCTGGAGCCTGACAGAATAACTCTGTTCCTATTCTTCAGATCAGTACTTTTAATATTTAAGATAGGTTTTATAATTTCTTTTCATTTTACCTTTATGCTAAACATTCCTAGTTTTTTCATTCCTTCCTTGTATGAATGATTTGAAGGATTTTCATCATACTGGAAACACTACTTGGAACCTACTTCTGGTGCTTCAGTTCAGTCGCTCACTCGTGTCCGACTCTGCGACCCCATGTCGCAGCACGCCAGGCCTCCCTGTCCATCACAAACTCCCGGAGTTTACTCAAACTCATGCCCATCAAGTCGGTGATGCCATCCAGCCATCTCATCCTCTGTCGTCCCCTTCTCCTCCTGCCCCCAATCCCTCCCAGCATCAGGGTCTTTTCCAATGAGTCAACTCTTCGCATGAGGTGGCCAAAGTATTGGATGCTTCAGCATCAGTCCTTCCAATGAACACCCAGGACTTATCTCCTTCAGGATGGACTGGTTGGATCTCTTTGCAGTCCAAGGGACTCTCAAGAGTCTTCTCCAACACCACACTTCAAAAGCATCAATTTTTCGGCACTCAACTTTCTTCACAGTCCAACTCTCACATCCATACCTGACCACTGGAAAAACCATAGCCTTGACCAGACGGACCTTTGTTGGCAAAGAAATGTCTCTGCTTTTTAATATGCTATCTAGGTTGGTCATAACTTTCCTTCCAAGGAGTAAGCGTCTTTTAATTTCATGGCTGCAGTCACCATCTGCAGTGATTTTGGAGCCCCCCAAAATAAAGTCTGACACTGTTTCCACTGTTTCCCATTTATTTCCCATGAGATGATGGGACCAGATGCCATGATCTTAGTTTTCTGAATGTTAAGCTTTAAGCCAACTTTTTCACTCTCCTATTTCACTTTCATCACTTCTGGTGCTTACTCCTCCTTTAAAATGGAGCAGAAAGAACTGGGCCTTATACTTTAGAGATTGTCTGGCTCAGAGTATAGTGGAATTGTCCCTTCCTTTAATCCAGTCATTAGACTTCTACTAGTATCGACTAAGATTGCTCTAGGCTTTTCTTTACAGCAGCCATGTCATGAACTTGTGACCAGAAACCATTTTTGAGACAAGAGGCATTTCTAAAATCATAGTTCTGAGCCACTGATTCAAGAATTATTTTCTTCAGCCCTGAATCTCTGCATCCTGGTTTCATCAGTAATCTGTTTGCTTAAAGACTGATTTACTGGACAAATCAAATGGCATTTGTAACTGTGTATTAAACCTTTTATTTTTTACCTATATACCTACATTTGGTTAATTTATAAGCACCAGGATTTTCCACATTTGCTGTTCAAATCTTGTTTAGATGGACTGGCTTATAGACCAGTGACTCTGAATGGAATTGTGAAGCTAATCCTTATCTGAAGCCTAGGTTATGAAAGGCTTTCTTTCCCAAGCAAAAAGAGTGATACTACTGAGTTAAATGAAAATCGCCTAACTGGAAACCAAGAGCATGTTGCCTTCTCAGTGCTGTAGTCTTTCTCTGCCCTCTAGGAGGAAAGGAGAGGACAGCATAGCCTGTGGGAAAAGGCTGCAGGAGTCAGAGTGGCCGACTTACAGCTGACTGGAACAATATTGTTAAAGGAAGAAGAAATTGCAGAATGAAGAGAGGCTCTGTTTTTATTGGAATTTAGACATCTTTACTGGTCCTTGGATGATTCAGGGAAGACTTTTAAAGGACAAATCTTGGAGAATAGGAGGGAAGCACTAAGGATGGAACTTCTTTTTACCACACTTTATATGATACCAAAATTATTTTGGTACATTGATGTTTTTAAGATGCAAAAGCTTACTCATTGTAGTATATAGAAGGACTGTCATTTGCAAGTATCTGAGGATATTTGCCTTTGAAAAAGCTCAGCCCCCTAGTCTATACTCAGCTCCCTAAATCTATACCTTGATTTCCTTTTCTGTAAAATGAGGATAAGAGTACTAACAATACTCCCTAGCTTCCCTAGTGCTTTAAACTGCTCTTTGGATCTAAGATAAATTGTATAAATCATGGTTACATTGTGTATGTGTTTTATGTATCCTACTAAATTATAATCTTCTTGAGATCAGGGGCTAGCTGAGTTTTCATCCTTATTAACCTTCATAGTTCCAGGTCTAGTGCTCCTATGTTTAATACACCTAAATGTTTATTGTAATAATTTTAGAGGCCTTCTTTAAATCAAGGTTTTGTCTAAACTTCTTCTGAAGAACATTAAGAATTTATTTAGGCATGTGGAGCAGCATAAACAAGAAATAAGCAAAACAAAGAAGAGAATAAAATATACCTGATAGAAGAGCCAAGTTAGGAAGCACACAAGGAATGAAAAATTATGTGGATGGTTTAAATTTTAAGTGGAAATGTATCAATGACTAGAGAAGTCAGTTGTCAGTATGAGAAAGCACTGAAGTCATAGTTTTTATGTCTACCAGTAAATTAGTACTAGTTCTTGAGTGCTCTGAGTATGAGGAATCTTAAGAAAGTCAAGTGCTTTGAAATCAAACAGCTCTATGAACTTTGCCAAATTACTTAAATTTTGTTTAGCTTCAGTTTCTCCTTCTGTAAAATGAGTTTTATAGTATCTATTTCAGGGAATTTTTGTAAAGATCAGTTGAAGAAGTATGTGTCAATGTAATGGTATAAACATTCAATAAACATTTGTTGTTGCTGATTATGTCTTCATTGAAATTACTACATTGAAATTACAGTGAAAAAACCAAAAATGTCATGATAAAGTGGACGGGTATAACTAGAGGTAATGTCAGCTGGACGAGGTGGAAGAAAATAAAGTTTGACTGGGAGGAGCTAGGTTGTATTATTATATTAATGATAATCATGTTTAGCACTTAATTTATAAAGTGTTTTCTAGTACAGTGTGTCATTTGGTCCATACTTCACTTCAAACCACTTAAACCATCCTCTGGAGATCTGATTGATATTGGCATGTGTGCGGAAGAGCTGTTGTTAATCAGGATAGTTAAGCAGCCAGAGAAAACTGAAGTAATTGTCAAACTTGTTACCTTCTCCGCTCCCTGACTCCCCATCACTATTTCCCTTTGATTGGAAAGGGGTTGAGGGTCGCCAATTTGCTTACCAGAGGATGCAACAAACACAGTCACCTTTCTCTTGCTCCCTATTTTTGTCACCCCTGCACAACCTTTGCTCTTTTGAGCAACACATATGGAGCAATGTTTCAGAGTTTATTTGTGGAGCATATTCTTTGAGGGATGGATTAAAACGCCAATGAAACAAGAAAGTAATTGGGCACATAATTGAGCAGGTGGAACAAATTTGTTAAATCTGTTTTGAGAAAAAAATAACTGGTTTTACAGTAAAAAATCAGCCTCAGGTTCACTGTTCCATAATCAGGGTGGGAATGAGGGAGGAAAGAATGTATAGGCTTCCTGAAGACATCTGCTGCCTCTAACATGGCTGATGTCAATGGGGAATGGAGGAACATTTTTCTAGTCATGTCCAGAAAAACTGGGAAGCTTGTCATTCATTAGCTCTATTGTGATGCAGATATGATTTCAAAGCACACATTCACTTCATCTTGTATATATCGTGATAGACAGCAATATTTCAAACAGCCACAAAACAAGGAATTGGGAGAATGAGATTAAAGTCTGACATGTACTACATGGAGAGACATCATTTCTATCAAGTATTGATCTTGTACTTAGATAGCTGGACAGATATATTTAGTATAGGATTCTTGTATGAAAAGATGCATTCTTTTCCCTCTCTCTATCTAAAGTATGGACTCCCCTGATGGCTCAATAGAAATCAGGTAAAGAATCTGCCTGCCAATGCAGGAGACACAATTATGATCCCTAGGTTGGAAAGATCCCCTGGAGAAGGAAATGACCCACTACAGTATTCTTGCCTGGGAAATCCCAAGGACAGAGGAGCCCTGCAGGCTATACAGTTGATGGGGTTGTAAAAGAATTGGAAACAACTTAGCGACTAAACAACAAATCTGAAGTATAGGTCAAAAGTATCAGAGAATTTCTGAATTAGAATTGATAACAAAGGTCATCTACCTCAAGTCCTCATCTCCTCCATCAATCACCATAACAATACCTCTACCAAGTGTTTATCATCCTAGACTTGAAATGTGTCAATTACAGAGAACTTGACCTCACTGGAACCAGCCCATTACATTTGCAAGCCAACCTGCTGCTGCTAAGTCACTTCAGTCCTGTCCAATTCTGTGTGACCCCATCCCTGGGATTCTCCAGGCAAGAACACTGTAGTGGGTTGCCATTTCCTTCTCCAATGCATAAAAGTGAAAAGTGAAAGTGAAGTCGCTCAGTTGTGTCTGACTCTTCGCGACCCCATGGACTGCAGCCTACCAGGCTCCTCCGTCCATGGGATTTTCCAGGCAAGAGTACTGGAGTGGGGTGCCATTGCCTTCTCCGTGCAAGCCAACCTAGTTTGTTATAAAAGTCTTTGTTATTTAATAGTGCAGTCAGCTACCCTTCCCTCTCTGTTGTTCAGTCACTCAGTCCTGTCTACTCTTTGAGAGCCCATGGACTGCAGCATGCCTGGCTTCCCTGTCCTTCACCATCTCCCAGAAACTTGCTCAAACTCATGTCCGTTGAGTCAGTAATGCCATCCAACCATCTCCTCCTCTGTCATCCCCTTCTCCTCCTTTCTTCAATCTTTCCCAGCATCAGGGTCTTTTCTAATGAATCAGCTCTTCGCATCAGGTGGCCCAAGTATCAGCATCAGTCCTTCCAATGAATATTCAGGACTGATTTCCTTTAGGATTCACTGGTTGGATCTCCTTGCAGTCCAAGGGACTCTCAAGAGTCTTCTCCAACACCACACACAGGTTAAAAGCATCAATTCTTCAGCACTCAGCCTTCATTATGGTCCAACTCTCACATCTATACATGACTACTGGAAAAGCCATAGCTTTGACTATACGGACCTTTGTCAGCAAAGTAATGTCTCTGCTTTTTAATATGCTCTCTAGGTTGGTCATAACTTTTCTTCCAAGGAGCAAGTGTCTTTTAATTTCATGGCTGCAGTCACCATCTGCAGTGATTTTGGAGCCCAAGAAAATGAAGTCTGACACTGTTTCCATCGTTTCCCCATCTATCTGCCATGAAGTGATGGGACATGATGCCATGATCTTAGTTTTCTAAATGTTGAGTTTTAAGCCAGCTTTTTCACTCTCCTCTTTCACTTTCATCAAGAGGCTCTTTAGTTTCTCTTCCCTTTCTGCCATAAGGGTGGTGTCATCTGCATATCTGAGGTTATTGATATTTCTCCTGGAAATCTTAATTCCAGCTTGTGCTTCATCTAACCCAGTATTTTCCATGATGTGCTCTGCATAGAATTTAGATAAGCAGGGTGACTATATACAGCCCTGACATATTCCTTTCCCAATTTTGAACCAGTTTGTTGTTCTATGTCCAGTTCTGTTGTTTCTTGACCTGCATACAGGTTTCTCAGAAGTCAGATAAGGTGGTCTGGTACTCCCATCTCTTTAAGAATGTTCCACAGTCAGTTTGTTGTGATCCACACAGTCAATGGCTTTAGCCTAGTCACTGAAACAGAAATAGATGTTTTTCTGGAATTTTCTTGCTTTTCCTGTGATCCACTGGATGTTGGCAATTTGATCTCTGATTCCTCTTGCTTTTTCTAAATCCAGCCTGAACATCTGGAAGTTCTCGATTCACATACTGTTGAAGCCTAACTTGAAGAGTTTTAGCATTATTTTGAGTATATTTCTAATGAAATTATTTTCATTAGAAAATACTGTTTTCAACATATTTCTAAAATATTATTTTGAGTATATTTCTAATTTTGAGCATTATTTCAAGCATATTTCTAATACTTTTGAGCATTATTTTGAGCATATTTCTAAAGAATTTTGAACATATTTCTAATGATGGCTTTTAGTGCTACAAATTGGCCTCTCAGTACTACTTTAGCTGCATCCCAGGTAATTTGCTATGTTGTATCTTCATTTTCACTCTGTAGTATATTTTTATTTCCTTTGATACTTCCTCTTTCACCTCTTTCACTCATGGATTATGTAGAACTGTGTTTTCTACTTTCTGTGTGTTTAGAGATTTCCTGTTGTCTTTTATTACTATTTTCTAGTTTCATTCCACTGTGATCAGATAACACACTCTATGATTTTAATTCTTTTAAGTTTGTTCAGGTTTGTTTTATAGGCTCTTTCCTGAGCATTTGAAAAATAATGTGTATTCTGCTGTTGTTAAGTACAGAGTTTTATATACGGAAATTAGATTCAATTGGTTGTATTTTCTGATCTTTTCTCTCTTATGGTTGTATCAGTTTCTGGAGGCAGGCTGTTTAAGGCCCTAATTGTAATCCTTGATATTTCTGTTTCTACACTTAGTTCTATCAATTTCTGTTTCATGTGTTGTGAGGTTCTGTTGTTCATTGTGCACACATTTATAATTGCTATATATTCCTTGTGGATTGATCCTTTATCATTATGTAATATACCTGTTTGTAGTAATTTTCTTTGTTCTTCCAGCTACTTTATCTGATATTAATATAGGTATTTTTTGCTTTCTTTTAAAAAAAGTAATGGTTATATGGTAAATTTTTTCAATAATTTTACTTTAACTTACCTACATTTTTTAGTCCAATGTGAGGGTTTTTTTGGTAAAGAATATATATATTTGGTCATGTATTTTTATTCACTCTGTACATCTTTATCTTTTGGTATAATTTTTAAAATTGAAGCTTAGTTGATTTATAATATTATATTAGTTTCAACTGTACAGCATATCAACTGTACAGCATTACAACATTACTGTTATATTAATTTCAACTGTACAGCATATCAACTGATCAGCATTTTTACAGATTATATTCAATTAAATGTTATTGTAAGATAAAGGCTATACTCCCCTATGCTATAGAATATATCCTTGTTGTTTATTTTATACATAGTAGTTTGTTTCTCTTAATCCCATACTTTTAACTTGCCCCTCGCCGCTTTCTTCTCCCCTCTGGAACCAGTAATTTGTTTTCTTTATTCATGAGTCTTTTTGTTTTGCTGTGTATATTTGTTTATATTATTTTTTAGATTCCACATCTGAGAGATATTATACAGCATTTGTTTTTCTAAATCTGACTTATTTCATCAAGTATAATATTCTCTATATCCATTCACATTGCTGCAAGTGACAGAATTTCATCCTTTTTGTGGCTGAGTAGTGTATGTATTATATATATATGTATATATCTCACAATTTCTTTATCCTTTTGTTTACTGTTGGCCACTTGGGTTGCTTCCATGGTCATTGTAAATAGTGATGCTATGTATGTATCTTTTTGAATTACTGTTTTTGTTTTTTTCTGGATATATACCCAGTGCTGGATCATATGGTTATTTTTAGTTTTATTAAGAAACCTGCAAACTGTTTTCTACAGTGGCTGCATCAATTTATAGTTCTACCAACAATGCACAAGGGTTCCCTTCTCACCACATCCTCACCAATGTTTGTTATTTGTGGTCATTTTAATGATAGTCATTCTGACATGTGTAAGGTGATATTTCATTGTTATCTTGATTTGCATTTCTTTAATAATTAGAGATATTGTACATCTTTCAAGTGCCTGTTAACCATCTGTATGTCTTCTTTGGAAGAATCCCTATTCAGGTCTGTTGCCAATTTTTTCATTGGGTTGTTTGTTTTTAATTGGTATATTTAGACCATTTATATTTAAGATTATATATATACATACATACATATAAATATGGTACTTAAGGCTACCATTTTATTATTTCATCTATTGTCTGTGATTCTCATCCTTCTGCTTCTGTGTTCTTGACTTCTCATGTGTTACTTGAGCATTTTCATCTTGATTTAGGTAAGTCGCTAAAGTCTAATCACCTGATTTAGACATTATAAAGTGTCTTTTAGTGCATCTGTTTTTTAATAGTTGCTCTGAATATTGCCATATATACATACGACTTGTAACAGTCTACTGGTAACATTTTACCACTTTAAGTGAAAATCTCACTTACATTTAGGTCTCTTTACCTTCCTTGCATTTAAATACCATTGTCTTGAGTATCAAATGCTGTTGTACTCTTTGTTTTGATCATAAAATAAGATTTATGCAATTCATGAGAGAAAGAATACTCTACTGTGTTATCTATATTTCTGCTCTTTTTGTTTTTCCTTTCTCCTTTCTGATGTTACAAGTTTACTTCCTTTATCATTTCCTTTGTGTTTGAACTTCTTTTGGCCAATCTTTCAGGGTAGGTCTATAGCAATAAATTCTTTTAGTTTTTCCTTATTCAAGAATGCATTTATTTCCTTTCACTTTAAAAAGTTTCATTAGGTATAGAATCTATGGTTGACTATTGTTTTCTTTTAGAACTTGAAAAGTATTGTAACAGTTTCTACTAGCCTTCGTGGTTTCAGAATACAAATCTTTGGCCTTTTGAATTCGTGTTTCCTTATAGGTAATGTGTCATTTCTTTTTGCTTTCAGACTTTTTTGGTCTTTAATTTTCAAAATTTTAATTATGATGTTTTAAGGAATGCATTTCCTTAATGTTTATCTGGTTTGGAATTCACTCAGCTTGTTACTTTTATTTCCATGCTGAGCTTTTTCTATTTTCCTTTGTTTTTTTAAGAGAATTTGTAATTGATGTTTGAAGCATTTTTATAATGGCTGCTTCAAAATCTAGTGAAATATTTTCAACATCTGATTCATCCCTGTGCTGGCCTCAGTTAATTGTCTTTGCCCCTTCAAGTTGTTATTTTCTTGTTTCTTGGTGTGATGGATGATTTTTGACTGTATCATGAATTTGTATATATTAATTTAGGAGACTCTGGGGCCTATTTAAATCTTTTATTTTAGCAGACAGCACATTGTTTAGGTTTAGCACATGGGCTGTGGTTCCAATGACAGTAGAGTTTGTGGTATCACAACATGAGATTTGTGTTTTATTTGGGGCAATACTTGAAGCTGGATTTAGAAAAGGCAGAGGAACCAGAGATCAAATTGCCAACATCTGCTGGATCATCAAAAAAGCAAGAGAGTTCCAGAAAAACATCTACTTCTGCTTTATTGACTATGCCAAAGCCTTTGACTGTGTGGATCACAAAACACTATGTAACATTCTTAAAGAGATGGGAATACCAGACCACCTGACCTGCCTCTTGAGAAATCTGTATGTAGGTCAAAAAACAACAGTTAGAACTGGACTTGGAACAACAGACTGGTTCCAAATAAGGAAAGGCGTACGGCAAGGCTGTATATTGTCACCCTGCTTATTTAACTTCTATGCAGAGTACATCATGCGAAATGCTGGGATGGATGAAGCACAACCTGGAATCAAGATTGCCAGGAGAAATATCAATAACCTCAGATACGCGGATGATACCACCCTTATAGCAGAAAGCGTAGAAGAATTAAAGAGCCTCTTGATGAAAGTGAAAAAGGAGAGTGAAAAAGTTGGCTTAAAACTCAACATTTAGAATACTAAGATCATGGCATCCGGTCCCATCACTTCATGGCAAATAGATGAGGAAACCATGGAAACAGTGACAGACTTCATTTTCTTGGGCTCCAAAATCACTGCAGATGGTGACTGCAGCCATGAAATTAAAAGATGCTTGCTCCTTGGAAGAAAAGTTATGACCAACCTAGAGAGCATATTAAAAAGCAGAGACAGTACTTTACCAACAAAGGTCCGTATAGTCAAAGCTATGGTTTCTCCAATCATCATGTATGGATGTGAGAGTTGGACTATAAGAAAATCTGAGTGCCGAAGAATTGATGCTTTTAAACTATGGTATTGTTGAAGACTCTTGAGAGTCCCTTGGACTGCAAGGAGATCCAACCAGTCCATCCTAAAGGAAATCAGTCCTGAATATTCATTGGAAGGACTGATGCTGCAGCTGAAACTCCAATACTTTGGCCACCTGATGGGAAGAACTGACTCATTTGAAAAGACCCTGATGCTGGGAAATATTGAAGAAAGGAGGAGAAGAGGACGACAGAGGTTGAGATGGTTGGATGGCATCACGGACTCAGTGGACATGAGTTTGAGTAAGCTCCAGGAGTTGGTGATGGACAGGGAAGCCTGGCATGCTGCAGTCCATGGCATTGCAAAGATTCAGACACAACTGAGTGACTGAATTGATCTAAACTGAACTGATGAATGCAGCCTGGGAGGCAGCACTTAAGATAGCCCTGAGAAACTGCTTCAAAGAGGTAGGGGGAAATGACAATATATATGTGATTTTGGTAAAGGGGGAGTACATGCAATAAAGCACATATTTTCTGTAGAAAGTTTCTGCTGGTCTCATGAAGCTTCTGCCAGTCATGAGAAACAGTCATTATCATGAAGGATTTTAGTACTTTTCTATATATGAGAAGGTATAGAATGGGACTCATAAAATCAGCTCCTGAGACTATTTAACTAACTAAAGACCTGTCCTGCCAGTTTTTCTGGAGCACAGAGTACCTCATCTCTGCTCTCCACCCTGTACTCCTTCAGGGGATATTGGAGATCAGCAGCTGTGGTAGCATATGATTTAATCCTTATAGAGGTAGATGGCAAGCACCTATGACTAATGCCAATTTGTGATTGACATTGGTTTGCTTGGCTATTCTGATGCTGCTGGGACTTCTAGTGGTCCCTGCTGATGATGCCTTAATGGGCCCAAAGAATTTCCCCAGGCCTGCCACTGGATGTCTCTTGAGTGAAGGAGGAGTCCAGTGGAATTCTTCATCAGTGTACCCCTACCCCCACACTGGTCCAATGTCTCTGGACAGGCGTGGAGAATGTGAGTCTATAAGATAAAGAAGCTTCCTAAAACTGGGTTGATTCTTGTGACTTGAGTCCCATTTCTGGTTCCATTGTCCTTCCCATTGTCTTTGGGTAGGGGTGGAGAGTGTGGGGCCCACAGGGAAAAAGAGGCTTCCCAGACTGGACTATCTGCTGTAGTTGGGTCTCTTTTATATGCTTTGCCTGCGAGCTTCAGTATCTCTGGGTCGGCAAGGCATCTCAGATCTCAGAGTCGGGGGATGGTGAGAGGTAGGGGGAAGGAGAATACCTTTCCTGTCTACTTATTTCTGACTAAGCTTCTTTGATATTGTGATTTATAAGATATATATGTTTGCCCATTCAGATGACTAAACATATATTTCTCATATATATTTGGTCTTCACCCATTGTTCCTTGCTCACACTAACGAGACCTTTGGAATTTCCTGAGTGACTAAGAGCAATGGGAGCATCTTTTGTTATAAAATTTGGTCTTTGTCCTCAGTTACTGAAATAACTTCAGAGCAATAGGTGAAATGGGTGTTTTATAGGTCATAACAAGCTTTTTTTACCACTACTGTGTTTCTGTTAATGAGGTAACTTTTGGAAAGCATCTAAGGATGGTGGTTGTTTGCCAGGGGAACCAACATCAGTTAGAACTTTAAATGTTGAAACTTTCAGTCCCATCCATTCTTTGATTTCCAGGTACTGGAGAAGGGCTGGAGTTTGAATCAATCACCAATGGCGAATGATTTAACCAGTTATGCCTATTGTAACAAAGCCACAATAAAAACCCAAAAGGAGAAGGTTAGAGAGCCTCCAGATTGGTGAACACATGGAGATTTGGAGAGAATTGCATGCTTGTAGAGGGTACGGAAGCTCTGCACGCTTTCCCCATACCTTGCCCTATGCATCTCTTTCATCTGGATTTTCTAAGTTAAATCCATTTATAACAAACTGGTAATCTAGTAAGTAAAATATTTCTCTTGAGTTCTGTGAGCTACTCTAGCAAATTAGTCAAGCCCAAGGAGGGGGCCACTGGAACCTCCAATCTATTTTGTGGTCATTCAAAAACACAGATGACAACATGGTTGTGTGACTGGTGTCTGAAGTGGGTGTGAAGGGGCAGTTTGTGAGATTGAACTCTTCATTGGTGGAATATGATGCTATCTCTAGGTAGATAGTGGCAGAATTGAGTTCATTTCTCGCATAACTTGTTGGTATTGGAGAATTTTCGGTGTGGAAACAAGCCCTTCTCCCTACATGTTGAAATTGGGTCCAGCAGCTCTCTAGCTCCCAATTGATCCTCTGTATTAGTGATATTTGGCTCTCCTGATGTTGTCAGAAGGACTTCCATTTGACTCTGCAAAGCAATGAGGCTTCCTGGGCTGACTTTTTTGTTAGGGTGGAGGTTCTGGAAACACCAAGTTTGGGTGGCCTTTTTCTGTTGGAGGTGGGGGTACAAAATATCCTGTTGTTGTGCTGTTCCTCCATTTATAGGGTCCCAAAACAGCTCAGCTTCTTACCACCCTTTAGATTTTTCCTTCACTTGTCTCTCATGCCATTCCCAGGAGGGAAAAACACCATTCTTCCCAGGCCAGAAGTCTTCCTTTCTGTTTAATAATGTGTTCTATACAAAGTGCTTAGAATTGAGATTAAATTCAGCAGCTTGCAAACATTACTTTCTTCTTTTTGAAAATCAGAACTGCATTTGCCTCCCTCCAGATTTCTGTCCCTCTCTCATTATTCACAATTCTGTCTAGACAGCAGTTTGGAAATCTCAGCCCAAGGTCTTTCCAGTATTCTAGAATGTGATTATTCTAGGATAAATGCTTCTTGACCTGTTTTTGTGTCTGTTTTCAGTTTCTTTCTAATTCATGTTGTACCCTTTTGTGTCCTAATTTTTCTTAACTGAGGATGCATGGAAATAAAGTAAGAATTAGGATTTTTTCTCTTTGTAACCTAATGTTACATTTTTTATTATTGTTGATGTCAATTTGAAATCCCCCTTTGTTATCCTTGGAATATGTCTCCTTCTAAGGCTGAAATCATTCTGAACCTTAGCTTTTTTAGTGTTTTACAGGTATATGACATTCTTTTATATTTATCATTGGTTATATCTCTTTTGTTACATCAGTAGAATGATGTACACCAACTTGAGAGTCAGACAGACTTGTGTTTGAATCTCTCCCCTACCTCATCCTAGATGTGTGATTTGGAATTGATATTTTAACTTCTGAGCTTCCATTTCCTTATCTATAGAGTGGAAACAATACTACTACTACTAAGACTAACTTCATAGGACTTCATAGGACTGTTATAAGGATTAAATGAGATAATATATGTTAAGCATGTAGCATAGTTCCTGACACAGAGTAAGTATGCAATAAATGCTTTTACTGTTGTTATTATATGGTTTTTAAAAATCTGAGATTATAGATAACTTTTTATAGTACCTCTTTTGATACCTATCTTTTTCTCTTTTGTAATTTTATAGTTGGGATTTCATTTTTGAGAGCCTTCCAGTCAGCTTATGTAAATTAAAGTTCTCAGGGAAGGAGATTGCATATCTTTTAAATTGTGAAATTTCATCTACTTTAATTGCAACTGGCTTTCTTATGCCGGTGCTGGTGATGGTCCTCTTACTGAGTAGTAAATGCAAATATTTCACAGCTCTGTCTCCATGCAATTGATGTGTAGGTGTTAAATTAGCCTTTCTGGTTAACCATCCATAAATATTTCAAAATACATACTCATGTGGGTACCCAGCTTGCTTCTACATGCTACAAAAATTCTTGCTTGTTAGACATTTCATATTATCATATATCCTACCTGTATTTCTTGTTATATTTTAAAATAAGTTAATAGTTATAGCACATCAGTATACTTCTCTAGTGAAAAATGAAATTTATCAGATGCTTGATTTGAAGTCTCTGCACAAGAAACATTGAATTTTATATTTTGTACAATGCCCAACCCACTGTCATTCAGGTGTTTATCACTGACAATTATACCTAAAATGATGTAGCAATTGACTGAAGGTCAGCAAACCATTACTAGTGTGTTCTAACTAACCTGTTTCTTCCAGTGTGTTTTTCCTGAGTTAAAGTTGGTAATCTTTTTAATCTTGGTAAATTCTTTAGGTTTCATGTTTGATAGCTATAATTCTGGAACCTCCCAAAACTATCTTAATTAGAGGCATGTTGGAATGTGTTTGAAATTTTTCTGCTGTAGTTCAGTTACTTCCGGGCAGTATTATGTAATCTTAAGGATGTGAGTTTTCTTCAGGGATTCAACCTTTCATGCTTTCCTGAATCTAGTTTTGTTTTGTTTTGTTTTAATCTCTTCACCTTCTCCCCTGGGGAGAATAGGTATCCAAATTGTTTCTAATCTTTTGGAGGTGATTGGAACTAGGGTCTTGATAATGCTAAACTTTGAATGTTCTAGATTGTGTTTGAGTGCTAGCATTGGTATTATGGCCAAATTCTAACTGGGATAACTTAGATTCTGCTTCAGAAATCTAACTGAAATGGCACAAGGTTTAGCTTTTTCCTTCTTGGTATCATGAAGTGGTGATTCGCTGTAACTAGGTATTATGCTTTCTCAATGATGTTTTGTTGGTGAGTAGATTCCTAGATATGGTTTATTTATATGCTTATAGGGTGTTCTTGAGTTCTTTGGAGGAATAAAGGGTTGATCCGTGGTGGTTGGGGATGCTTAATATTCAATTATAGAATTGTAACTTGCCAGAAGAAATATAAATAAGGGATTGAGCCATTGTACCTAAACTGCAGATGAACCCTCTCTGGGCTTCATGGCCCACTGCTCTTTCCTTGTCTCTTCCTTTAGTGCAGTTCATAACTTTGCTTTTCTTAGACGTATTCTGGCTTCTTCTTTGTGAAGGATCCTCTTGCTTAGACTGCTTCCACACTGTACCGTGTGTCTGGAATAATGCCCTTTCCTTTGTCTGCCAAACCCTTTCTCTGCTGTCAGCCTGAGAGAGCTAGAAATCTCATCTCCTTCATTAAACTCTGCTGACCTGAGTGTCACAGAAGTGACAGCTCCCTAAGGCATAGATCATGTAAACACTTCTTCTTGTCAGTTTATGTAGATGCTCAATGTTTTTATGCTGCTGTCTTGGTATCTTTGTGGGATAGTTATCTGTGTTGTCTGGCATCTTAGATTTTTGAATCCACAAAAGGGAGAAATCCTATCAGACCTGTGGATATGTGTCACAGAGTAAGTAGGCATTTAATAGATTGCTTTGTGATGGCACTGTCATTGAGGGCAAAAATGGACAAATAGCCCCTGAAAATTTAGAACTGATTGTTGCTTGTTGAACTTTCTAATAGGTAAACTGAGCTTATAAGCTTAAGAAATGACACTTGAATCATATCAGTCCTTGGCCACACAGTATTTTATTTCTTTTCCCCATAAACTAGTCAGGTGACTCAAAGGCTTGACTTTATTGCTTAGCAATCCTACTACATTGCTTAGTAAGTATGATAATGTTGCCTTTGAATTTACAAGCCATTGGCTGGAGAAGTCTTAAATTTCTGTTGTTAAATTCTCCACAAATCTTACTGAACACTGATCTCTGGGAATGCCATTTATTACCCATTAACTATGTGAACAATAACTTTTAGGACAGAGACAGAACCCTCCACAATCAGAACTCATTCTTTCCCTCATGTAGTTCCAATAGTACCAAACTAATGATGATTTCTCATGCTTACTGTCATATCTTTACTCATATAATGTTATCTCCTCTTGAAGTGCCTTTCTTCTCTCTCTGACTCCTTATTCACCTGGTATATTCTTGATTTACCTTAAATGAATTCTATTCTGTGATCACTTTTTGACCTCTGCGTCAGACAAAGATAGTTGTTTGCACTTCTCCCATATAACATCTTCTATACACCACTAAACAGGCTTCTCAGGTGGCACTAGTGGTAAAGACCTAGCCTGCCAATACAGGAGACATAAGAGACACGAGTTCGATCCCTGGGTCAGAAAGATCTCCTGGAAGAGGGCATGGCAACGCACTTCAGTATTCTTGCCTGGAGAATCCCATGGACCGAGGAGCCTGGCGGGCCACAGTCCTTAGGGTCACAAAGAGTCAGACATGACTGAAGTGACTTAGCATGCATGAACACACCTCCACTGATTCCACTGTGAGTTTCTTAAAGGTAAGAACATTTTGTTTGGGGGGGGTGGGCCAGAGTCTTGCAGAATTATTGGGACATAACATGTGCTCAATACATGTTGGAAAGAAAGAGTGAATGAACCAAGGCAAACATGTCAGTGGAATTAGAAACCATGTCTGTGGAGACTTCTGCTTCTGGCTTTGACAAAGTTGTATCAGACCAACTATCCCTGAAGTAAAGCTGGATTAAATTAAAATATATTTATTTCAAAGCATCAGAGAGCTAGCAAAGCAAGAAGAAATCAAAATCCCAGAGAGGAGAGATGTACTGAGGTATGCTCAACATTCAATGCTACAGTTTCCTTTAAGGCATTTGCCACTGTAAGAGGTGTGGGCAGAGACACTGAGAAGCCAAATGAAAATAGTAGCTAAAAGACAGAGAAGCTGAGCAGAGGTTTCAACAGTCTCACAGGGCTGTAGAGATAAAAGAGGGCTACCATAGTAATCAGGACTTGCCAGAAAAAAGGAAGTACAATAAATTTAGTCCGATATTTTATGCTACTTTTTCTCTTGTGTCATTTACTGATTTGTAAAGTGGTACAGGGCAAGGAAGTTGAGAAGTTAAGCAGAAAGTGCCAGATACAAATCTGAGTAGTTAAACAGAGCCTTCAGCAATTTCACAATGCTGGAGAGACAGAAATTGGAGTTTAGAGATTGCCAAAGAGGAGGGACCCTGGTAATTACCCCAGGTTTTCAGTTGGGATCCCCAAAGGGCTAAACTCCAGGAGTAGGGATGAATTAGAAAAATACCATTCCTCACAAAGACTAAAGCATGGTTCTGAATCAGCTCAATCTCAGGCAGTATTAAGGTGATTTGTCCTTCATCACCTGGCAGAAACAAAAATAAATGTTCTCTGGAGGAAGATAATATCATCCAGAGTTCCTCCAACTTTTAACATGCAATGTCTGGCATTTAATAAAAAATTACTAAGCTTACCAGTATGAGTTTGCTAGGGATGCCATAACAAAGTACCACAGATTAGGTATCTAATCAACAGAAATTCTTTGTTTCAGAGTTTTGTGTGCTAGAAGTAAAATATCAAGATATTGGCAGGGTTGGTTCCTTTTGAAAGAAGGCGTTGAGAAAGGGCTCTCTTCCAGGTCTCTCTCTTTGTCTTGTAGATTACTATCTTTCCCCAATGTCTCATCATATTGTCTTTACTCTATGTGTATCTCTTTTTCCAAATTCTCTCCCTTTTATAAGGATACAAGTCATACTGGATTAGGGCTCACCCTAATGGCCTCATTTAAACTTATTATTTCTGTAAAGACTCTATCTCCAAATAAGGTAATTGTTGTTCAGTCACTCAGCTATGTCTGACTTTTTGTGATCCCATGGAGTACAGCACGCCAGACTTCTCTGTCCTTCACTAACTCCCATAGTTTGCTCAAACTCATGTCCATTAAGTCTAAGGTAATGGGAATTAGGACTTCAGTATGTGTATTTTGGGGGACACAATTCAACCTAATATCAGGTCAGAGGACTATGAGGAAAAACAGACAATAGAAAGGCCTTGACATGTGGTCAAGGCTTTAGAGTTAGGATACTCAGACTTAAGTATGCCTAATATGTTCATAATACTTGACAAGATGGAGAATTTGGGTAGAAAAGTAGATACCATATGAAAGAAAGGAAATTCTGGAATTGAGCATTATAATAACTAAAATAAAAATTGTAATAGATGAGTTTAACACTGAATTAGACACAGCCCAAGAGAAGAAGATTGGTTGACTGGAAGATAGGTCAGTAGAAAATAGACTGAAGAATCAAGAGGGAAAAATAGAAAATACAAAAATCATGTCAGCAATTTATTGATTTCATTTTAGTGTACTTCTTGGGAAGCCATGATTATATCACTTAGCCTGTATAGAGAGCAATAGATTTATATAGTCAAGCACACCTGAATTAGAACCCCAGCTGTGCCTCTTACTTTCTTACTATGTTATCTTGGATTAGTGATTGTTTGAGCCCCAGTTTCCTCATCTGTAAATGGAAGACAATAATACTTACCTGACAGGATTTTTGTGGGAATTAAATGAGATAATACATGTGAAAGTGCTTTATAAACTACAAAGTCATACAATGGCATCATTTGTTCTCTGTTGTGTGTATACAGTAACTTGGACATTTCTACTACTCTGGGTAGACATCTACAGATTTGCCTTAAAAATGCTTCAGAGTAAAAGCCTATTCCATCTGTTGCTGTGACTACTTGGTGAAAAGAGAGGGGTGTTTACTGGGTTGTACCTTATTCTATCAGGTCTTATTTTCCCATCTTTGTCAAAAATTATATCTCCTTAAGATTGATGAGACTTTTCTGGTTTTTTTTTTTTCTATTTCTAAAATACTTCATAGAAATATATGTTATTTGGGTACATTAAAGAATTTTTATTTGTGTTTACTTGTCTACTTATACTTTTGTTTTATCACTGTTTCTAATATCTTCAATTCTTTTAATATAATAAACTCATTTGTAAAATATTTGTTGTTATGTCAGGCACTGTGCTAAGTGCTTCATAAAAGATGAGTAACAGAGCCAGGAGCTCCATACCTAAACACTTTTGATATTAAGATGAGTGCTGTAGGGGATGCATGTGAGCACAAAAGTGAGGTTACCTCTGCTTGTTCTTTGAGGATGGGGATTTGTGTGTGTGTGTGTGTGTGGCATATCTGCAGTACTTAGGTGTAATTAGGTACTGAACATTTTGACTGAGCAAATTAATTAATCAATCATTGTATCCATCCTGGAGGAGTTAAGTCTTGAGGAAGGTTTTCAAAGAGAAGAAGGCATTCCAGATAGAGGCAGTGTCGTTTACCAAGACAAAGCTATAAGAATGATCTTCTGAGGTTTGGGAGACAGCAAACATATCACTACTATGAAATGGCTGCTAAGTTGTGAGTGGAAATGGTAGCATTATCTTCTTGCTTTTAAAATCCTATTCTGTTCTTGGTTTTAGGAAGGAAATATTAAATCACTATTAAGTATCTTGTTAGCTCTAGATTTTTTTATAGGTGCTCTTTATTAAACTGAAGACATTTTCTTCTATTCCTAGTTTGCTTAAAGATTTTCATGAAGAATAGATGGTGAAGGACTTCTGGTAGTCCAGTGGATAAGACTTTGAGTTCCCAATGAATGGGGCCCACGTTTGATCCCTGGTTGGGGAAATAGATCCCACATATCACAGCTAAGAGTTTATATTGCACAACTAAAAGATCCTGTGTGTCACAACGAAGACTGAAGATCCTATATGTTGCAACTAAGACCCAGTATAGTCAAATATAAATAAAGAACATTTAAAAATTAAGAAAAGAATAAATGTTGAATTTTGTCAGAAATATTTTGAATCTATTGACGAGATTATCTGCTTTTCCTTTTTTATTCTGTTGCCATGATGAATTGTGTTGATTAATTTTTGAACATTTTATTGAAGACTTCTACATCTATGTTCACAAGACAGTATTTGTCTGTAGTTTTATAATGTTTTGTTTGGCTTTGGTATTAGGATAATAATAGCTTCATATAAAGTGAGCTGAGAAGTTGTCCCTTCTTTTGTATTTCCTGAAAGTTTGTGTGAAATTGGTCTTATTTCTTCCTTCAGTGTTTGGTAGAATTCACCAGTGAAAACATCGGGTTTGGAGATGTTTCTTGTTGAAAGATTTTTTTAAGGATCATATTTAAAATAAATGCATAGCTATGGATTATCTATTTTTCTTCAGTGACCTTTAATAGTTTGTTTTTCAAGGGATTTGTCTATTTTGTCTAAGTTGTCAAGCTTATATGCATGGAGTTATTTGTAGCATTCCCTTAGTATCTTCTTAATGTTTGTGGAGTCAATAGTGATTGCCCCCTTTTATTTCTAATATTGATGATTTGTGTCTTACCTTGTATTTTCTTGGTCTGTCTGGCTGTAAGTTTATCAATTTTATTGATCTTTTCAAAGGAGCACCTTTTGGTTTGATTAAAAACAGAAAATAAACAGACAATTTCACTGCTTTCTGCTTCTATTAATATCATTTCTTCTCCTTGCTTTGGATTTAATTTGCTTTCTTTCCCTAGTGATTTATGTTGGGCACTTAGATTACTAATTTTAGTCCTTTCTTCTCTTCTAATATAAGCATTTAATGATGATTTCTCTGTCCACACTGTTCTTAACCAGTGTGGACAGGGTTCTTAACCACATCCCAGAAATTTTGATATGTTGAATTTTTATTAAGTTCAAAATATTTTATAAGTCCTTTGAGAATTCTCCTTTGACTCATGGGTTATTCAGATGTTTGCTGTTTTATTTCCAGACAGACATTTGGGGTATTTTTTCTGTATATCTTTGTGTTATTAATTTCTAGTTTAATTCCATTGTGGTTAGTGAGCATGCTTTATATGATTTCAATCCCTAAAAAATATTTTGTCACACCTGTTAGGATGGTTACTATACAAAAAAGAAATAATAAATACTGGTGCTGCTGTGGGGAAATTGGAAATGTTGTGCACTTTTGGTGGTATTGTAAAATGATTCAACCCCTATGGAAAGCAGCATGGAGTTTCCTCAAAAAAATTAAAAATAGAACTAGCATATGATCCAGTATATCACTCCTGGATATATAGCCAAAAGAAGGCTCTTGAAGAGATATTTGCACACCCAAAAATGTTCATAGCAGCACTATTCACAATAGCCAACAGGTGGAAGTGACCCAGATTTCCATTGATGGATGAATGGATAAACAAAATAAGGTATATACATACAGTGGAATATTATTCAACCTCAAAAAGTAAGGAAAACCCCATGACACATAGCATTATGCTGGTTTTATAGCCCCTATGCTTGTATTAAAATAGTGGTAAACCAAAGGTCTTAAAGTTGTAATTACCTGAAATTTCCTCATGCTGTATTTATTTATTCAACTAATTTTCTAAGAAGCATTAGCATTGGAAGCAGATCAGCTAGATTTGACTCTCAGTGCAGATATTTATCATCTGTATGGCACTGAACTTTGGTCTTCATGTTTATAAAATAGAGTTCTTAATAATCAAGTACCTATTTTATAGAAGTGTTGAAGAAATTGAGCATATAAAATATTAGCATAGAACTTAGTACACAGTAAAGGCAACTCTTGTTATAGTTGTTTTTGGTAGTGATGTTGGTGGTATTATTGTTGAAATGTAAACATGGTAATGTGCATTCATTAATAATTAATGTATTATTACATTCATTAATAACCTCACTGATTTTGATTCATTGTCCCAATATATTTGGAATGTGATCATGTAATACAACTACAAATCCATTTAGTTGAGCCATCATCTTAAAAAAGAAAAATCAAGTAAATCCTACTGTTACATGCTACAGGATTGATGGACTTTAAGGATATTGTACTAAGTGGAGTAAACCAGTCATAAAAGGGCAAATACTGTACGATTCCACTTATGAAATGTGTCAAAAGTTAAATTTCTAGAAACAGAAAGTGCAATAGTGATTACCAGGGGCTGAGGGGGAGGATAAAAGGGAAGTTGCTAAAGGGAGAATTTCAGATTTGCAAGATGAAAAAGTTTTGGAGATCTATTGCACAACAACACGAATATACTTAACACTACTCAACTGTACGCTTAAAACAGTTAAGACGGTAATTTTTAGGTTGTGTCTGTGTGGTATTTTTTTAACAAAATTTTTTAAAAAATGAACTTTTTGAGGTTCATTTTATGGATCATAATGTGGTCTAACATGGTAATACTTCTTGTGCACTTGTAAAAAGACTATGTATTCTGGTTTTGCTAGATAGAATGTTCTATAAATGTCAATTAGGTAAAGTTGGTTAATAGACTTGTTCAGTTCTGTATCCTTACTGATTTTCTGTCTTCCTGTTTTATTGATTGCTGAGAAAAGAATGTTAAAATCTCCCACTATAATTGTCAATTTCCCCTATTTATCCTGTTTAGTTTTATTGGTTTTTGCTTCATGTACTCAGAAGCTCTGTTGTTAACTGCATATATATTCAGGATTGTTATGACTTGGTGGTAAATTGATCATTTTATCACAGCATAATGTCTTTATTTATCCCTACTAATATTCTTTCTTCTGAAGTCCACTTTGTCTTATTTTAATATAGCTTAAGTAAGCTTTATTTGAATTAGAGTTTACATAGTATATAATTTTACTTCCTTTTACTTTTAACTTAAATATGTCTTTACATTTAAAGTGAGTTTCTTAGTTTGACAATCTCTGTCTTTATTAGGTATGTTTAGACAATTTGCATTCAATGAAATTATTGGCATGGCTGGATTTCTATGTTTATTGTTTTCTGATTGCTCACTCTATTCTTTGTTATTTCCCATTTTCTGCTTTCTTTTGGAATATCATGTGTGTGTGCTTAGTCACTCAGTCATGTCTGACACTTTGTGACCCCATGGACTGTAACCCACCAGGCTCCTCTGTCCATGGAATTTTTTCAGGGAAGAATACTGGAGTGGGTGGGTTGCCATTTCCTCCTCCAGGAGGTCTTCCCCATCCAAGGATCAAACCCACGTCTCCTATGTCCTGCATTGCAGGTAGATTCTTTACCCAATTAGAGTGTTTTTAATAACCGATTTTAATTTATCTATTGGTGTTTTTGTTTTATCTCATATTTGTATTTTGGGCTTGCTATATGATTCTTCCAGTAGTCATATATGGATGTGAGAGTTGGACTATAAAGAAAGCTGAGTGCCAAAGAATTGTTGCTTTTGAACTGTGGTGTTGGAGAAGACTCTTGAGAGTCCCTTGGACTGCAAGGAGACCCAACCAGTCCATCCTCAAGGAAATCAGTCCTGAATATTCATTGGAAGGACTGATGCTGAAGGTGAAGTTCCAATACTTTGGCCACCTGATGTGAAGAACTGACTCATTGGATGCGACCCCAATGCTGGGAAAGATTGAAGGCAGGAGAAGGGGACAACATAGGATGAAATGGTTGGATGGCATCACCAACTCAATGGACATGAGTTTGGGTAAACTCCAGGATGTTGGTGACGGACAGGGAGACCTGGCGTGCTGCGGTTCATGGGGTCGCAAAGAGTCAGACACAACTGAGCGACTGAACTGAACTGATACGATTGACAATTCATATACGTAATATTGCATTGTCTACTTTGAGTTAACACTGTACCACTTCAGGTATAATATAGATGTCTATAGATGTGGATTTGTGTAATATAGATATGAATTTGTTTATTGTGCTCCACTTTTATCATTGTTATATATTTTACATCTCCATGTGGAAAATCCCACACACCATATTATGAGATTGTTTCTAATAGTCTTACAGATTAAAGAACTTGAGTGTAATTTTTATTATTTACCAGGTATTTATTTCTGTTGCTCTTCTATTATTATAAGATCTAAGATTCTCTCTAATACCATTTTCCTTCACCTAGAAGAATCTCCTTTAGAGCAGATCAACTGGTGATGATGTACTCTCTTAGTTTTCATTCATCTGAAAATGTCTTTATTTCACCTTTAGTTTTGAAGATTGTTTCACTGTATATAGAAGTCTTGGTTCACAGTTCTATTTGTTTAGTACATTAAATATAATTTTCTTCTGACCCCCATGGTTTTTTACGTGAAATCCATGTTTTTTTAGTCTTTGGCCACCTATGTGTAATAGGTAAATTAAAGACTGATTTTCAAGATTTTTTTTAAAAAAATCTATTGTTGTCAACATTTTGGTTATGATGTGCCTAAGCATAATTTTCTTTGAGTTTATCATGTTTAGTATTAGCTGAGCTTCTTGAATCTTATAAATATGCCTTCACCAAATTTGATAAGTTTCTTATCATTATTTCTTCAAATGTATTTTCTATACCCATTTCCTTCTCTTCATCTTCTAAGATTCCAAAGACATGAATGTTAGAACTTTAGATGTTGTTCCACAGGACTTTGAGCATTTGTTAGTTTTCCCCCAACATTTTCCCCTCTTTGTCTCTCTTACTGGATAATTTCTGTTGATATATCTTAAAGTTCACTGAATCTTGGGACTTTCCTGGTGGTCTAGTGACTAGAATGTTGCATTCCCAATGCAGGGGGCCCAGGTTCAATCCTGTGTGTGGAATTATATCTCACATGCTACAACTAAGGTTTCGCACTCTGCTAATAAAGATCCTGCATGCTACAAGAGATCCCACATGCTGCAACCAAGACCCAGTGTAGTCAAATAAAAAAATATTTTTTAAGTCTGTTGACTCTTCTGTCACTTGCCTTGTGCTGTTGAGTCCATTTAATTTTTAAAAATTTGAGATCTTACATTATTCAATTCTATATTTTGCATTTTTTCTTAGGTTAATAGTTTTAATTTTTTTCTGCTGAAACTACTATCTTTCTATTCCTTTACTCCATGGAGCACAATTTTAATATATGTGTATTAGTTTTCTATTGCTTCAGAACAAATTGCCGCATACTTAGCAGCTTAAAACAACATGCACTCCGTTTCTGTTGATCAGCAGTCTGAGCATGGCCTAGTTGTTCAGGATCTCACAAGGTTGTAACCAAAGTATCACCTGAGCTACATTCTCATTTGGAGTTTGGGCTCCTCTTCCAGGTTACATGGTTGTTGGTAGATTTCAGCTCCTTGCAGTTCCCTCTCACACATGGCCCTCTCCATAAGTAGTTCACATCATAACAGCCTGTATCTTCAAGGCTAACAAATAATCTCTCTCAACAAAGAATCTCAATCCACTAAGATAGAATCTTATTTAATACAACATAGTCTTTGAAGTGACATCTCATTACTTTTGCCATAGAAAGTAATCTAATTGAGGGATTGGTATCCCATCATCTTTGTCATACTCTATTGCTTAGAATCAAGTTACAGATCCTGCCTGGACTCAAAGGTAGTTTACCGTTTTATTTCTTTTCCATACTTATGCCCCTGAGGGATTTGTCTAAGTATTTGTATCTTAGTTTATATTCAGTTCAGTCACTCAGTCATGTCCGACTCTTTGCAACCCCATGGACTGCAGCATGCCAGGTTTCACTATCTATCACCAACTCCAAGAGCTTATTCAAACTCATGTCCATCACACTGGTGATGCCATCCAGCCATCTCATCTGTCATCCCCTTCTCCTGCTACCTTCAATCTTTCCCAGCAACAGGGTCTTTTCCAGTGAGTCGATTCTTCACATTAGATGGCCAAAGTATTGGCATTTCAGCTTCAGCATCAGTCCTTCCAATGAATATTCAGGACTGATTTCCTTGAGGATGGACTAGTTGGATCTCCTTCCAGTCCAAATAACTCTCAAGAGTCTTCTCCAACACCATAGTTCAAAAGCATCAATTCTTCGGCACTCAGCTTTCATTATAGTCCAACTCTCACATCCATGCCTGACTACTGGAAAAACCATAGCTTTGACTAGATGGACCTTTGTTGGTAAAGTCAAGTCTCTGCTTTTTAATATGCTGTCTAGGTTGATTATAGCTTTTCTTCCAAGGAGCAAGCATCTTTTCATTTCCTGGCCGCAGTCAGCCTCTGCAGTGATTTTGGAGCCTCAGAAAATAAAGTCTGTCACTGTTTGCACTGTCTCCCCATCTATTTGCCATGAAGTGATGGGACCGAATGCCAACTTTTTCACTCTCCTCTTTCACTTTCCTCAAGAGGCTCTTCAGTTGCTCTTCACTTTGTGCCCTAAGTGTGGTGTCATCTGCATATCTGAGGTTACTGATGTTTCTCCCGGCAATCTTGATTCCAGGTTGTGCTTCATCCAGCCCTTCATTTTGCATGATGTACTCTGCATATAAGTTAAATAAACAGGGTGACAATATATAGCCTTCACATACTCAGTTCCTGATTTGAAAGCAGTCTGTTGCTCCATGTCCAATTCTAACTGTTGCTTCTTGACCTCATATAGATTTCTCCAGAGGCAGGTCAGGTGGTCTGGTATTCCTATCTCTTTAAGAATTTTCCACAGTTTGTTGTGATCCACACAGTCCAAGGCTTTGGCATAGACAATAAAGCAAAAGTAGATATTTTTCTGAAACTCTCTTGCTTTATCGATGATCCAGCAGATGTTGGAAATTTGATCTCTGGTTCCTCTGCCTTTTCTAAATCCAGCTTGAATATCTGGAAATTCATGGTTCATGTACTATTAAAGCCTGGCTTGGAGAATTTTGATCATTACTTTACTAGTGTATGATGAGTGCAATTGTGCATTAGTTTGAGCATTCTTTGGCATTGCCTTTCTTTGGGATTGGAATGAAAGCTGACCTTTTCCAGTCCTGTGGCCACTGGTAAGTTTTCCAAATTTGCTGGCATATTGAGTGCAGCACTTTCATAGCATCATCTTTTAGGGTTTTAAATGGCTCAGCTGAAATTACATCACCTCCTCTAGCTTTCTTCATAGTGATGCTTCCTACAGGCCACTTTACTTTGCATTCCAGGCTGTCTGGCTCTATAGTGGTTACTACCGTGGTTGCTCTATTGTGGTTACACCGTTGTGGTTATCTGGGTCATGAAGATCTTTTTTGTATAGTCCTTCTGTATATTCTGGGCTTCCCTGGTGGCTCAGATGGTCGGGAAGATCCCTTGGAGAAGGAAATGGCAACCCACTCCAGTACTCTTGCCTGGAAAATCCCATGGACAGAGGAGCCTGGTAGTCCATGGGGTCGCAAAGAGTCGGACACAACTGAGCGACTTTACCTTACCTTACTTCTGTGTATTCTTGTCACCTCTTCTTGTCACCTCTGCTTCTGTTAGGTCCATACCATTTCTGTCCTTTATTGTGCTCATCTTTGCTGAAATGTTCCCTTGGTATCTCGAATTTTCTTTCTTTCTTTTTTTTCTAATTTTCTTGAAAAGATCTCTAGTCTTTCCCAGTCTGTTGTTTTCTTCTATTTCTTTGCACTGATCACTGAGGAATGCTTTCTTATCTCTCCTTGTTATTCTTTGGAACTCTGCATTCAAATGGGTATATCTTTCCTTTTCTCCTTTGCTTTTTACTTCTCTTCTTTTCTCAGCTCTTTGTAAGGCCTCTTCAGACATTTTGCCTTTTTGCATTTCTTTTTCTTGTGGATGGTCTTGATCCCTGTCTCCTGAATAATGTCTCGAACCTCTGTCCATAGTTTTTCAGGCACTCTATCAGATCTAATCCCTTGAATCTGTTTGTCACTTCCGCTGTATAATGAAAGGGATTTGGTTTAGGTCATACCTGAATGGTCTAGTGGTTTTCCCTACTTTCTTCAATTTAAGTCTGAATTTTGCAATAAGGAGTTCATGATCTGAGCCACAGTCAGCTCCTGGTCTTGTTTTTGCTGACTGTATAGTGCTTCTCCATCTTTGGCTGCAAAGAATATAATCAATCTGATTTTGATATTGACCATCTGGTGATGTCCAACTGTAGAGTTGCCTCTTGTGTTGTTGGAAGAGGGTGTTTGCTATGACCAGTGTATTCTCTTGGCAAAGCTCTGTTAGCCTTTGACCTGCTTTGTTTTGTACTCCAAGGCCAAAGTTGCTTGTTACTCCTTGGTACCCTTTATCATCTACTTTTGCATTCCAGTCCCCTATAATGAAGAGGACATCTTTTTTGGGTGTTAGTTCTAGAAAGTCTTGTAGGTCTTCATAGAACCATTTAACTTCAGCTTCTTCAACATTACTGGTTGCATCGTAGACTTGGATTAATGTGATAATGAATGGTTTGACTTGGAAACGAACAGGGTTCATTCTGTCCTATAACTATGATGGTTACTGCATTTCTTCTAAGGGATTCTTGCCCACAGTAGTAGATATAATGGTCATCTGAGTTAAATTCACCAATCCCAGTCCATTTCAGTTTGCTGATTCCTAAAATGTCAATGTTCATTCTTGCCATTTCCTGTTTGACCACTTCCAATTTGCCCTGATTTGTGGACCTAACATTCCGGGTCCCTATGGAATATTGCTCTTTACAGCATCATACTTTACGTCCATCACCAGTCACATTCACCATTGGTTTCATTCTTCAAAGCTTTTATTGGATCCTTTGGGTCTCTTATTGTGATCCTTTGGGTCTTACCTGCACTTGCACAGTTTAAAGATGAGAATGGGACTTGTGTAAGTTCATTTGCAGTATTAGAGGGTCCTTTTACTCCAGTTCTTTCCTGTATAGAATATCCTTCATCAGCCCATTCTTGAGGCAATGAATACTCCCTTCATTGGCCCTCTGGCCAGAAAGACATGGTATATATCTCTTGGCTTTCTAGCTGCTCACACAGTTATCACTGCCAAACAACCCCATGACTGAGAAAACTGCTAGAAAGAAAACAAAACAAAAACCCAACAGAATTACCCCTATACTCTTTGCCTTCTAGTCGCCCTTTTTATGATTATTCTGCCGTGTAATATAAAATTTCTGCTGGAATTTTCACCTATTATACCAATGCTCTGCTGTGCAGTTGAGCAACTGGGAATCACCCTCAGAAAATCTGCAACAGAAAAAGAAAATATGGGACATCACTTTGATGCAGTACTTGTCTAAGTTTTAACTTTCTTTCATAATTGACCTGCTTTTGGTTACTTTTTAGTGTCTAGGCACTTGATTTTTGTGTGTTTTTTCCCATCATTTTTAGTTGCATTTGCAGGAGAGATAGATTATAGTGGACTTACTCTATCTCTTTCAGAACTAGATTGAGTGAGTGAAAGTCATCGGAATCTTTGCGACCCCATGGACTATACAGTCCATGAAATCCTCCATGCCAGAATACTGGAATGGGTAGCCTTTCCCTTGTCTAGGGAATCTTCTCAACCCAGGGATCAAACCCAGATACCCTGCATTACAAGCAGATTCTTTACCAGCTGAGCCGCAAGGTAAGCCCAAAACTAGAACTTGTCCTTTAATTTGTAAACCATTTATAGTTAAATTAGGTTTCTTATAGACAGGAAAGAGTTTGCTTGTGCTTTTTAATCCAGTCTGACAATGTAAGGCTTTTAATTTGAATGTTTAGATAATTTTCAGCTATATTTGTAATTATGGCTATATTTGGGTTTGAATCTACCATTTTGCTACTTGTATTGTGTTTATTCCATTTGTTCTTTAATTCTTTTTCCTTCTATTCTGACCTTCTTTTGGAGGAGTTGAATTTTTATGATTTCACTTCATCTGTAATCTTGACATTGGCTATATGTCTTTGTTTTTGATGGTTGCACTTGTTATAGGCTTCCTCAAAACAATATTATGTTACTTTACATGTAGTAGAAGAACCATACAAATATTTTTCCCTTCCAATAATTTGTAGTTTCATATACGTTTTACTTCTACATGTGCTTTAAACGTCACAATGCATTATTATTTTTGCTTTACTAGTCATTTATCTTTTAAGGAGTTTTCCTTTTTGAATGATAAAAAGTCTTATATTTACTGTTTATGGCACTCTATTCCTTTATATAAATCAAAGTTTGCTTTTGGTGTCATTTTTCTTCTACCTGAAGAACTTCATTTAATTTTTTTTTGTTGTTTTTTATTGAGTAGATCTGCTGATGAGGAATTCTCTCAGCTTATAATTTCCTGAAAAAGTCTTTATTTAGCACTCAATTTTGAAGGTTTCACTCGGTAAAAAATCCCAAATTGACAGATTTTTCTTTCATCTGTTTACAAGTGTCACTCTACTGTCTTCTGAATAGTATAGTTTCTGATGTCTATGATCATTCTTACATTTGTTCCTTTATGTAATATCCCTTTAATTTGTATGCTTTTTGCATTTTCTCTTTATCACTAGTTTAAATAACTTTGATTATGGATGCCTTAATGTTGTTCTCTTTGTGTTTTACCTTGCTTGATATTTATTGATGTTTGTTAATTTTCAGGCTTATCATTTTTGATACATGATCAATTTTGGGCCAGTATTTTTTTGCTTTTATCTCCTTCTTGGAGTCCAATGATCTGTTCATTTTTTAAATTTTTAATAGCTTTTCTTTCTGTGCTTGATTTGGATTGTTTCTTTCCTTATTCTTTGAGTTTATCTATCTGTTTGTGCAATGTCTGATGTGTTGTTAATCCCATCCAGTATTTTCATTTTAGATATACTATTTTTAATCTCTAGAAATTCTATTTCTCATTTTTATAAGGTCAGTAATGGTGTCCCCATTTTCTTTCCGGATTCTACTAATTTGATTGTTGTCTTTGTTTTGCTTTGTTAGTCTAGCTAAAGGTTTCTCAAGTTTGTAGATCTTTTCAAATAACCAACTTTTGGTTTTATTGATTTTCTCTATTGTTTTCTATTCACTACCTCATTTCCTTTCTTCTGCTTGCTTTGGGTTTAGTTTATTCTTGTTTTTCTAGGGTTTTAAGGTAGAGGGTTATTGATTTGAGATCACTTTTTCTTATATAGACACTTAAAGCTATAAATTTCCCTCTAAGTATTATTTTAGCTGCATCCTGCAAGTTTTGATGTTGTTTTCATTTTATAAATCTCAGAATTTTGTAATTTGCATTGTGATTTCTTTACTGCCTCATGGATTATTAAGAAGTGTGATTGTAATGTCCACATATTTGTGACTTTCTCAAATTTGTTATTGATTTCTATTTCACACCAATCTTTTCAGATAACATACTTTGTATATGTCCTTTTAAATTTGTTGAGGCCTGTTTTATGGCCTAATATAACACTCTGCTGCTGCTGCTGCTGCTGCTAAGTCACTTCAGTCGTGTCCGACTCTGTGCGACCCCATAGACGGCAGCAGACCAGGCTCCACCGTCCCTGGGATTCTTGAGTAGAATATATATTCTTTTGTTGGGTAGTGTCCTATCAATGCCTGTTAAGATTTATTTGGTTCTTAGTTTTGGTCAATTATTCTATATCGTTGTTGATCTTCTGCCTAGTTATTTTAATAACTATTAACAATGGGATACTGAAGTTGGCTATTATTGTTGAATTATCTAATTCTCACTTTAATACTGTGAGATTAATGTCCATGTATTTGGGGGCCTTGTTTTTATGTACACAGATAGTTTATAATTATGTCTTCCTGATGGATTGGCCCTTTTGTTGTTAAATAATATCCCTAGCAAATATCCCTACATTACGTTAACCAGTGTAAATTTATTGTTTGGAGTTAAGTTTATTTTATTGGATATTATATGTAGCCACTCCAAATTTTCTTTAGTTGCTGTTTCCATGACATATCTTTTTCCATTCTTTTATTTTTGATTAATCTAAAACTTTGAATCTAAAATATATGTTCTCAAAACAACATTTCCTTGAATCTTGTTTTTAATACAATATGACAATCTCTGACTTTTGACTGGGTTGTTTAAACCATTCATATTTAACATAATTGGTATAGTTGAATTAAACCTAGCACTTTAGTTTTAGTTTTCTATATGTCTTGTCTCTTTCTCCCCTCTGTTTGCTTTTGATGCTTTCTTTTACATTGAATGAATATTTCTTAGTGTAACATTTAATTACTTTTATGATTTTTTTAAACCTATTTTTCAGTTCATTTCCTATTTTTTATTCTGGAGCTTACCATATACATCTTTTTTTTTTTTTTTTTAGTTGGAGGCTAATTACTTCACAACATTTCAGTGGGTTTTGTCATACATTGATATGAATCAGCCATAGATTTACACGTATTCCCCATCCCGATATAAGATCCCCATATACATCTTAATTTATCATAATCCAGTTCATGTTTTTGCTAATTTAATTTCTGTGAGATTTAGACACTTCACATATACAGCTCCTTCCCTTTTGTGCTATTGTTATTTTGCATACTATATCTGTATATGTTACAAACCCAACACATTATTGTATTTATTACCTCGTATAATTTATATTTCATACGTTTAGTTCAGTTCAGTTGCTCAGTCGTGTCTGCCTGTTTGCGACCCCATGGACTGCAGGACGTCAGGCCTCCCTGTCCATCACCAACTCCCAGAGTTTATTCAAACTCATGGCCATTGAGTTGGTGATGCCAACCAATCATCTCATCCTCTGTCATCCCCTTCTCCTCCCACCTTCAATCTTTCCCAGCATCAGGGTCTTTTCAAATGAGTCAGTTCTTCACATCAGGTGGCCAAAGTATTGGAGTTTCAGCTTCAACATCAGTCCTTCCAATGAATATCCAGGACTGATTTCCTTTAGGGTGGACTGGTTGGATCTCCTAGCAGTCCAAGGGACTCTCAAGAGTCTTCTCCAACACCACAGTCCAAAAGCAGCAATTCTATGGCACTCAGCTTTCTTTATCATCCAACATTCACATCCATACATGACTACTGGAAAAACCATAGCTTTGACTAGACGGACCTTTGTTGGCAAAGTCATGTCTCTGTTTTTAATATGCTCTCTAGGTTGGTCATAACTTTCCTTCCAAGGAGTAAGCGTCTTAATTTCATGGCTGCAGTCATCATCTGCAGTGATTTTGGATCCCCAATAATAAAGTCTGTCACTGTTTCCACTGTTTAGAAGTGGAAAAAATAAAGGAGAGCAAGTATATGTTCATAGAATTTATTATATTAACCTTCCTTCTACCATTCTGGTTCTTTTCACTTTTTTCCTATAGGTTAAAGTTGCCTTTTGGTGTCATTTCCTTACTTCAATAGATTTACTTCTTGCCCAACACTATGGTGCTGTTATTGTCAAATTTATTATATTTCTATATGTTATATTTCCAACAATTGAATAATACACATATTGTTTCAAAGAAATTAATTAAAAGAAAGGAGAAAAATATATACTTTACTGTCATTTATAATCATATAATTACATTTACCAGTGCTCTGTGTTTTTTTGTTGTGGGATCAAATCACCATCAGAGGTCAGTTTCTTTCAACCTGAATAACTTTTAATGTTTCATAAGGCAGATCTGCTAGCAATGAATTCTTTCAGTATCTGTTTTCTGGGAGTGTCTTTATTTTACCTTTAGTTTTGAAAGATAGTTTCTCTTGCTGACAGTTTTTCTTTTCTTTCATTACTTTGAAAATACTATCTTAATGCTTTTTGTCCTTCATTGTCTTTGATGGAATTTCTGCTGTTAAGCTTATTGGGTTCCCTTGGATATGATGAGTTGATTTTCTCTTGCAGCTTTTAAGATTTTAACTTTTTCATTGCCTTTCAGCATTTTTTGCTATGATTTGCTTCTTGGGTTTGAATCTCTATCTTTATTTTAGAGTTCCTTGACGTACCTTGATGTTAATGTTTTTCACCAAACTTGGAAAGTTTTCAGTCATTATTTCTTCTAATAATTTTTCTGCCCCTCTCTTCTCTCTCCTCCTCCTTATCTGTTACTCCATTATGTATGGGCTGTTGTTTGTAAGGGAATCCTGTATTAATCTGAGGCTCTGGTCATTTTTCTTCATTCTCTGTTCTTTAGATTGCATAATCTGTTGATCTTTCCTCAAGTTCACTGATTCTTTCTTCCGCTAATCAAATCTATCAATATTATTGAGCCATTCTAGTGACTTTTTCACTTCAAATTATTGTACTGTTTTCGTTGGATGTTCTCCTTTAAAAAAATAATTTATATATTTTTAATTAGTTTCTATACTTGATGAAGAGTTGTTGTTATGATAGCTTCCTTTACTTCTTTAACCATAGTTTCTTTTAAGTTTTTTAAAAACATTTACACTATTTGCTTTGAAGACTGTATTTGCTAAGTCCAATATCTGAGCCCTTTCAAAGACACTTTCCATTGCCTACTTTTTTCTTGTGTAGAGTCACAGTTTCCTATTTCTTTGCATGTCTTGTAATTTTTTGTTGAAAACTAGAATTTTAGATGATATATTGTAATATGAATGCTGACTACAGCTCCTCCCCTTCCGGGTCTTGCTGTTTGTTGTTTATTTGTTTAGTGATTTGGCTGTACTAGTACATTGAAATTTATTTCCCTCATAGTGTGAAGTTTGATATTTGGTATGTGCATAGTCAACATGGGAGGCAGTGGTTTTATAGCTGGGCGCTATTTGACAATGTCTTTCTCTGATCTTTCTGTTATTTGTTTCATAACCAGCTATTATTGCTATTAGTTGCCATCTGGTGGTTTTACTATTTTTGACAATGTCATGGGGCATAAATTCTATTATAATGGAGCAACCAGCCCCTTCTTAAATGCTCATAATCAAAATCTCCTTTGTTTTCCAAGGGCTCCAAAGGCTTAAACTTACTCGTGCTGTATTCCAAATAAAGACAATTCCCTAAGGGAGAATTATGGAATCCTCCTCTATTCTATGGCCTTCCTGTGCCCCTGGGAAAAACATCTGTATCATTCCTCTAGAAAAAGAGGTTGAGATGTTGGCCTACTTCTGTCTTGGTTACATCCTTGATTCAATCATGGTGTGCTGGATGAGGGTAGTAGCTTTTGAACCTCTTGGCTTATGTAGAACCTCACTTTATAAGTTACCTGAGATGCGGGCATTTGAGGCTCAGTATTCTTGGCCTGCCCTTCCTGGAGTAGAACCTCTGTCCCAAGAGTGGTACCTGGGTGGAGGAAGAGGTTTCCACACCTTTCAGTCATACCCACCTAGATTAGAACTTGTGAGGCACAGGATTAGGAGATGATTAATGTGAGCAATTTTCCCCCACCACATGTGACACTGTGAGCTAGGTTGTGACTGGGTTGTGAGCTGAGGGGAGAAAGAGTCTTGTTTCGTTGACTGCCAGAATAGAGTTTCTGTCACACTGAGTTGGGGAACTCAGGGGTGTGGGGAGAGCAAGGTATCTTGTCCAATGTGCCACAGATTCTCATTGCTCTTATGAAAGTTAGTAGATTTTTCTGGAAGACATGTTTCTTAATTTGCTATGTGCTCTTAGGACAATTTCTGGGGCTTCCCCAGTAGCTCAGCGGGTAAAGAATTTGCCTGCAATGCAGGAGACATAGGAGATGAGGATTCATTCCCTGGGTTGGGAAGATCCCCTGGAGATGGAAATGGCAATCTACTTCAGTATTCTTGCTGGGAGAATTCCATGGACAGAAGAGCCTGATGGCCTACAGTCCAAAGGGTCAGAAAGATTATGACTCGGTTGAACGACTAAGCACACATTTAGGACAATTTCCAGAGAGTTTTAGTGGTTGTTGCTTTTTTATAATTTTCACCAATTAAGGTTCTTTAGCTGAGTATTCAGTCTGTCGGGCTCCATATACCACTGTCCTAAAAGTCATTCCCCCTATTCTTTTCTGATGGTTTGATCCCCAGCTTTGAGTAGCTTCCTCTCATGCATATATGCTGCTGTTGGTGCTGCTAAGTCGCTTTAGTCATGTCTGACTCTGTGCGACCCCATAGACAGCAGCCCGCGAGGCTCCCCCGTCCCTCGGATTCTCCAGGCAAGAACACTGGAGTGGGTTGCCATTTCCTTCTCCAAGGCATGAAAGGAAAAGGGAAAGTGAAGTCACTCAATCGTGTCCGACTCTTAGCAACCCCATGGACTGCAGCCTACCAGGCTCCTCCGTCCATGGGATTTTCCAGGCAAGAGTACTGGAGTGGGTTGCCATTGCCTTCTCTGCATGCATATATAGTTTGGTAATTAGCCAAAGACTCAAGAATGCTCTCTTTATAGATCTCTGGAGGTCACACTCTGTGTAGCTCCCTTACCTCCTTTATTCTCCTACACAGTTTCAAACCATATTGGTTCATCTGTATTCTAATATCTGGCTCTTCAACTCAGTGAGTCTATTGGGCTTTGTTTAAATTCCCTGTCCTTGTACCATGGCCAGGAAACTGCCTCCACACAGTAAACTGGGACAGTAATTGCACTTATCTTGTCCATTTCCCTTTTGAGGGGGATCACAGTCCTGTTCTACTTGTTATCAATATCTGAAAAAAATCTTGTTTTATATCCCCTCCCCCACTGATTTTCACTTGTTTAAGTAAGGGGAGTGAATCTGGTCCTCTTTATTCCATCTTGGCTGGAAAAAGAATTTCTGTCTAGTGTTCTTCTGCTACTTTCTTTTTGCATAGTGATTCAAAGCTGAAAATCTAGGTTTGAATTCTGATTCTCAGCGGTTAAGGCAAGCCACTTCACTTTTCTGTGGCTCATCTTCCTTTTCTACGAAGTGGAGGTAATGAGCACCTCAGTTTTAGTGTTGTAAAGTTTAAATGAGTTTATGCTTGTTAAATATTCATAAAAAGATATGGCCCAAAGGAGGTTGAAATAAGTTTAACATTACTATCACTACCATCACCACTATTCCTATTCCTATTACTACTACTCACATCTTCATTTCCCATATATCATTGAAATTTCCTAAGGCATCGCATGTGGTAGGGATATAGAAGAAGATTGGACCATAATATATAGTGAAAAAGTGTGAAAGTGTGAGTTGCTCAGTCGTGTCTAATTCTTTGCGACCCCATGGACTATAGCCTTCTAGGCTCCTCTGTCCATGAAATTCTCCAGGCAAGAATACTGGAGTGGGTAGCTAGTCCTTTCTCCAGAGGATCTTCCTGACCCAGAGACTGAACCGAGATTTACCACACTGCAGGCAAATTCTTTACTATCTGAACCCCTAGAGAAGCCCATAAAGTGAAGTCACTCAGTTGTGTCCAACCCTTTGTGACCCCATGGACTGTAGCCTATCAGGCTTCTCTGTCCATGGGTTTTTCCAGGCAAGAATACTGGAGTAGGTTGCCATTTCCTTCCCCAGGAGATCTTCCCAACCCAGTGATTGAACCCTGGTCTCCCGCATTGAGGGAAGCCCACATGAGCCATTATATAGCATTTTATATTAATTTTTGTATTGTAACTTTCATTTATTTGTATGAATGTACAGACTTAAGTGAGGAATAAGGAGGCCTGGCGTGCTGCAGTCTGTGGGGTCGCAAAGAGTCGGACATGACTTGGCGACTGAACAACAACAGAGTTAAGATGACAGACTATTAGAGCAGGAGAACATCACGTATGTTGAGTCAGTTAATTTGAGTATGAGCATAGTTAGTTCTGTAGGGCTATTACCATGGGCTAGGATTACATAACAACTCAATTTCTTTCATTGAGTACTCTTGGCTTTTCTTTATATAATGTGTTCTTCTCTTTATATAATGTGTACAGATCCCATGGACTGTATAGTTAATGGAATTCTCCAGGCCAGAATACTAGAGTGGAGAGCTGTTCCCTTCTCCAGAGGATCTTTCCAACCCAGGGATCGAACCCAGGTCTCCCACATTGCAAGCGGATTCTTTACCAGCTGGGCCATCAGGGAAGTCCAATGTGTTCTTGACCACCATCCAAATGAAAATGGTGCTAGTTAATCTCTAAAATTGTGTGATTTTAAGAAATTGAGGTATAACCAAAGTTAGCATTAACTGCTCACATGAAGTCTTAGGGTAATTCATGCTAGCTAGGTGGATCTGTTCAACACCCAGGCATTTGCATAATATCCATGGCTATTTATATTTTATAAAGATCTGGCAATAGTTAAGGTGGCTAATTTTGGAAATGTATTGCATTTCCATCTGGTCTGAATCAATGAACTTGAACTTCATGCTACATGAGATGGAGACATTTTATGAGACACCAGATTTAGACACTGTTATATCATGTTCCCAGAATCTTACTCTGATGTAACAAGAGGATTTTAACTACTTATCTGGGCACAAGTGGTGTGGTATCAGTAATATTTGATGAAGAAAACAAATGGATACTTCCTATTACCTTAGATACCCTGCTTTGAGCCCTCAAGCCTTCACTCTGTGAATGATATAGTCTGTCAGGAGAAAAGTGCGTTGGTGCTATATATAATACTCTTGATCATATCAAGGTAATATTATAATAAAACTGACAACCCATGATTGAACATCTGTGTGCCAGACATTGTGCTATGCCCTTTACATGTATTATCTCATTTAATCCTTGCAGAAACGTTAGGAAGTAGATATTATATTCCAATTTTACAGAAGAGGAAACTGAAGCTCAAAAAAAAAATGAAGAATCTTTGCCAAGATTATATAGCAAGACAGGGTAAAAATGGAATTCTGACCCAGAGTGTCTGACTCTGAAACACTATGCCTCCCATAAGAGTTATCATTAGAATCATTTCTGCAATCTTTGGTTGTAGCACTGTTATCTAATGCATGGCTCTACTGAATGAAATCTTAAAGACAATGTTATAAATATACTCTAGCATATCTTTGTACCTAGAAGATCAACAAGGGAAACAGGTAATTAAAGATTTCATGTTAGATAAGACTGGTGAAAGAATACAAGAAGCTAAAGACTGTGGACTGGACTCCTGAATGGTATCTACCCATTGTTTTTACCATCCTGCAGATTATCTTTGAGAAAATAGGATGTTAGAGGCTAAGCAAAAAAATATTGTGGTTTTGAGTTATAAGGGTGATTGGGTGAGTGGAGTAGTGTTGCTAGGAAGTTTATGTACTTCTCATTGGATCCTAATAATAGTACATTAAAGTAGGTGATATCATTCCCATTTTCAGATAAAGAACTTGAAACAATAAATTGCTTAATGGCATAAGATGGTATATACTTTTCCTTTTAACTTTTTATTTTGTATTGGGATATAGCTGACCAACAATGTTGTGATAGCTTCAGGTGAACAGCGAGGGGACTCACCCATACTTATACATGTATCCATTTTATGCCATCCAACCATCTCATCCTCTGTCATCCCCTTCTTCTCCAACCTTCAATCTTTTCCAGCATCTGGGTCTTAAATGAGTCAGCTCTTCACATCAGGTGGCCAAAGTATTGGAGTTTCAGCTTCAACATCAGTCCTTCCAATGAATATTCAGGACTGATTTCCTTTAGGATGGACTGGTTGGATCTCCTTGCAGTCCAAGGGACTCTCCAGAGTCTTCTCCAACACCACAGTTCAAAAGCATCAATTCTTTGGTGCTCAGCTTTCTTTGTATTACAGGCTCTATTGTAGAGCTAAAGGGACCTCCAAGAGGGCTTACACCAAGGGACACCTCCCAGGACTACTCCCCCTCCCCCATCCCCTTGGTGAGGTACCACCAACTCACATCTCCACAGTGTACCCTCCAACACTAGCAGGTAGGTCTGGGTCAGTTTCCTGTAGGTTCACTGCTCCTTTCCTCTGGATCCTGGTGCACACAAGGTTTTGTTTGGCCCCTCCTTGAGTGGAGTCTCTGTCTCCCTCAGTCCTGTGGAAGTCCTGTGATTCAATCCCTCTGGGCTTCAAAGTCAGATACCCTGGGTATTTCTAGTCCATTTGCTGGATCCCTAGGCTGGGAAGCCTATCATGTGGTTCTGAACCTTCACAACAGTGTGAAAACTTTTCTGGTATTATTGTTCTGCAGTTCATGGGTCACCCACCCAGCAGGTATGGGATTTGATTTTATTGTGATTACACCCCTCGTACCATCTCGTTGCAGCTTCTCCTTCAGCCTTGGATATGGTGGGTTTTTTTTTTTTTTTTGCTGGGTTCCTGCATCCTTCTATCAATGGATGTGTAATAGCTAGTTGCAATTTTGGTGTTCTCACAGGATAAGCTGATATCTTCTTCTTGTGGAATTTGACAGACCTCCCCTACCCCTTAACCCAGGTCTGCCTTCTCTAGAGCCTTGTTTTACCTCTCTGTCTGCCTAAAGTGTTGTCTAGATAGCACCAACCCTGCAGCTAGTTCCTCTTCTTCCTCTCAGATTTGGAATTTTGTATTATTTTTCAATAGATAGAAAGATGTATTTCTGTATCACTTGTTTTTTTTTTTTTTTCACTGAACAGCCTAATGGGATTCTTTAGATCACACTGAATTCACCTGCAGTCTGTGAAAGGTAGGGATGGGGATTTTTGAGCAGTTTTCACATGCTAATTAACAAGTCCAGTTTGTATGCTTTGCCTTGGAATTTTGTCAACTTGTGATAACACTCATGTCATACTGATCACAGATTCTGAGGTGTAGTATATATTTACAATTGATAAACTCTAAAGAATGATTAATTAATAAATGCCTTTTGTCTAGGCGATTAAACCTTTCAAAAATTGTGTCTTTTTGGGGAAAATAGAATGAAAGTACCTTTGGTAGAAAGGTTTGGAAGCCACTGCGTTAATAGATCAGAGCAGCAGCTCTTATTGCTAATACTATTTGAGATTGGTGATCTTGCCAACTAATGATTCTGCCTTCTGTCTTCCATTAACTAACCTTTAATCAGAATTATCACAAAGGAAAAATACAAATACATGGCTTTGAGCTCTAAAATCTTTTTACTTTGGCTCTCTTGTGCTCTGGAGCATCAAAGCAATCTATTCTTTGCTCATTAAGAAGGAAGAGATCCCACAAATAAGATACTAAAAGCCTCGCTAATGGAGTTGACTTATCTTATTAGTGCTCCAAAATATTGAGTGTCCTCAAAACATTCAGCCATAAAAGCTTAATTCTGAAAATCCAGATCCTCTACTCCTCCCTCCCTTCTCCCTTTCTCCCCCCACCTCATTCTATCTTGTTTCCTCTCATTGTTTTGCTTTCATTGTCTCGCTTTTGTTCTCTCTCATTTTCTCTGTCTCTTCAGTTCTCCGCCTCCCCTCTCATTCTCCCTTTCTCTTGTTGCCTCTAGTCTCCCTTTCTCTTGTTGCCTCTCTCATTGTTTGCATTATAGTTGTCTTTCCTTTATTCAAACACTAAGCAAGAAGTCATGTTTGCTCCAGGTTGCCGTGGAAATATTGCAAGTAGTCCTTTTAAGGAAACTGGCCAGCTCCATTAGTGAAATCATACCCAGATAGGCTAAAGTTGGTAATTTAAGGAGATTTTCTACATAGAAATTACAACTCTCTGAAATTTAACCACCCCTACCAATCTGAACTTCAGTTCTCCTACATACAGTTTTCTTCTGGTTTGTCTTAGAGACCTGGTATGATTTTATTATGGGAAATGATGGATTTCTTGAGACTTCTATTATAATTTGATTTTTTTCAAGCTCACAAAACTTCCTCTGTGACTTCCATTGTACTCTTTTCCAGGTCAGAATAGAGAGTACAAATTGGATTCTTAGCCATATACAACCTGGCTTGCAGTGGAAGTAAAGGTGTTTTGCAGTAAGAGGAGGGATGTCTTAACTCCTGCAGAGATTCAGATAGAAAAAGATGAAAGTTTTGTCGGGCAGAAGTGTCCATTCTTCCCTCTCTTGGCAACAGAAAAGAGTTGAATAGGGATACAAGCTTCTGGATGGTGGGAAGAAATGTGGCCACCATATTTTTCCAGCCTCTAGAAATGGAGTGAGGTGAAATACTTGCTACTGCTGAGGCTGCAAGTAGGAAGGAAATTTATGTCCATTATTGCTTTCTGGAATGTGACCATAGGAAGGCCCAAGATTTAGTAAAAAGTCTCACACTAGCAGAGGTTCCTCCCTGCACTACAAAGGGTAGCTGTTTCTTCACTCTCAAAAACTTGTTCTGAGAATCTAGTCACTGGAGATACAGTAATGAATAGAAATAGCCTCTACTCTCTTAGAGCTTACAGCTGTACTGGGGAGGAGGAGGGAATAAATTTTAAAAATAGCTCAAAAATTGTGAAATGTTATCAAATATGAAGAAACAAATAAATGAAGTTAATAAGATAAAGATAATAATGATGGAAAGGATACATATGATAGGATGGTTAGAAGGCCTCTTTGAGGAGATAGTATTTAAACTAAGACTTATAAGATAGATTTAGTCAGAAAACGAGCCAGGAGAGAAACAGTGTTCCAGGTATAGAAAAAGACTCAGTTCAGAATCCCAGAGATTAGGAAGAGTTTGGGCTTTCTTAGGTACCAAAGGAAAAATGTGAGTGGAGTGAGATGTCAGCAGAGGTCAGATCATTCAGAGTGATTTATAGACAATGGTAAGGAATTTGGGTTTTATTCTGAGTACAATAGTAGGCCATTGGAGAATTTTAAGGGTGGGGGGCAATAGATGTGATTGTGCTTTAAAAGAGTTACTGTCTGCAGTGTAGACTAAGGATTGTAGGAAGTCAAGCGGAAGCACAGAAACTTGTTAAGATAGTAACAGTGGAGAATGAAAGAAATGGAAGGATTTCGGTTATGACTGACTATAGTCTCAACAGGGCTTACTGATGCATTGGATTTGAAGGTAGAGGAAAGAGAAGGAATAAGACCATCTTCTCTTTCTAGCTTTAGTAACTGGGTAACTCAAAAGGTAGATTGGTGTTGGTTAGGATTATCAGGAGAGATCATGGACTGCAGCCTGCCAGGCTCCTCTGTCCATGGGGATTCTCCAGGCAAGAAGACTGGAGTTGCCATGCCCTCCTCCAGGGGATCTTCCCAACCCATGGATTGAACCCAGGTCTACCGTATTGGAGGGAGATTCTTTACCAACTTAGCCACCATGGAAGCCCAAGAATACCGGAGTTGGTAGCCTATTCCTTCTCCAGGGGGTCTTCCTGACCCAAGAATTGAACTGAGATCTCCTGCATTGCAGGCATATACTTTACCAGCTGAGCTTCTAGGGAAGCCTGAAGATAACATAGTATGGTGGTTATGAGCATGGTCTCTTGAGCTGCCTGGGTTCTAATCTCTGTTCCACTGCTTATGTATAGCATGATCTTTGGGTTAGTTAATTAACCTTCTCGAAGTCTAAGTTTTTATCATCTATAAAATGAGGATAATAGAACTTCCCTCATAAGATTGTGTTGATGATAAAATGTATTGATGTTCATAAAGTGCTTAAAACAGTACCCCAATTATTTATTTGTAAGTGTCTCATATAAGCTAGAATAAGTAAGCACTTGGATGTGATGCTAATAAAAGATTGTAGTACTGGCCTAGGTGGAGTAGGCAGGACAGAGAAAGACACAGGTTTAGAGTGGCTCTGAAGTAGAACCAAGGTGCCTGCTATAATTTGATTAGATTCCCTGGCTGCAGGACAGGAACTGATAAAGACCTCTTGAGGCCCAAAGACAAATGAAGAATCTGTAGATTCTCTAAGAACACTGAATTATGTACAAGAAATATAAATAGGTAACTTCCTGTTGACATAAAGTCTAATAGGGTATTAGTCCCTCTAAAACCACTGTTTTTGCAGAAGTAAATTATGTGTCCTTTTAGAAATTATTCCTCTCATTGAGGTTTCTTGTTTTCTTTTTTCTTTTTTTCCTTCCTTTCTTCCCTCCCTTCTTTTCCTTCTTTCTCTCTTTCTTGTCTTTTTTTTTTGAAGGGGGTGGGTTATCACTTCTTTGAAAAGAATGGATGACATAAAAATACCTTTCTCTTACAGTTTATCATTCCTTTCAAGAATTGACTATAAAGACTTTATTATATACATATTGTGTAATTTGTTCCTATTAACCATGACTTTTCCTCCTCCCTCCCATTTTGTTCCAAATATTGCCTACTCAAAGACTTATAACTGCATTCTTTATATATTAGAACTAACAAGTGGTGCTTTGTGGCATTAAATGGCAAAAGTCAGGATCTGAGGATGAATCACGTTAGTAATAAGTGGCACATTTATCTTATTCCATTTGTGGAATGCAGCAAAATTGAGACCCTTTTTATTTCATCTTTTAGGTTAGTGAAGTTTATTTTATTTTACTCTATTTTATTTTAGGCCCCTTTTAGAGTTATAGTACTGCATGAGTTGGAGAGGTCTCATCCGTCTTCTTCCCTCTAGGCTGAATTCTACTAAACCTTCCTTGAAAGATGAATATCTTATTTTTAAAGGGCCCTTGAGAATGAAATTTTGTAACCTCCTTCTAAGTCATTTCTATGTTTAGGACTTTCATAGAACATTTTACCTTTTTATTCAAGTAAAATCCTATTACAAAGACAAAGCTATTTCCACTTGGAGGTTCTATAGTAATGGTGATTTATTACACTACCATATGAACCTATACAAGCAAATTTTTTTCTGGCCTTGATTCGGTAATAGCTAGTTTATAATACAAATATCTGGTTTTGTGTCTGCTTTGTGGAGGGAAGAAGAGAATTAAACTGGGGAAGAGATGTGAGGGGTTTGCTTTTATAACATTTTTGTTACTGTTATGTTGTTATCACTTGCTAATTTATCATAAATAGCTTAAGGTGAGCTCTCTTACATTTTTGTTCTATGGGTCAGGGATGTGATTTCTAGCAATATGCCAATTCTAAACAAATTTCTACTCAACCAAAGAAATGGGAGGATCGGTTGAGGGAAGATAAATTAGTGATGAACTCTTACCTGTATTTAACATGAGTACCTTTTTTCTTTCCCAGTGCTTGTTAGTCTCCTGGTCCTTTTGACTTTCACATTTTTCAGATTGTAGTCCCTGAGAAAGTCCTGGTAGATCCTGCTGTACTAGGAAGAAAACCTTGATTGGTCATGTGTGATAGCTCACAGTTAACATTTGTTTAGCCAACTGAACATGAAGGTTGAGGATTAGTGAAATCTCTCTCTCTCTCTTTTAAATAATATTTATTTATGATTCTGAATATTCAGTGTTAAATCATCTTAACCCAATATATTTCTTTTAGGTAGTAAAAGATTATCATCTGGTATACATTAAATTCAACATCGACATTTTAAGAATCAATCAACTAAAGTGGACCAGAATGGGCAAATTTAATTCAGATGAGCATTATATCTACTACTGTGGGCAAGAATTCCTTAGAAGAAATGGAGTAGCCCTCATAGTCAACAAAAGAGTCCAAAATGTAGTACTTAGGTGCAAGCTCAAAAACTACAGAGTGATCTCTGTTCATTTCCAAATGACTGAGTGATTTCTGATCAACTGAATTCAATATCACAGTAATCCAAGTCTATGCCCCAACCACTAAAGTCAAGGAAGCTGATGTTGAACAGTTCTATGAAGACCAGAAGACCTACTAGAACTAAGACCCCAAAGAAGATATTCTTTTCATCATAAGGGACTGAAATGTAAAAGCAGGAAGTCAAGAGATTCTTTGAGTAAAAGGCAGGTCGGGTCTTGGAGTACAAATTGGAGATAAAAGGCTAACAGAGCTTTGCCAAGAGAATGCACTGGTCATAGCAAACATGCTCTTCCAACAACACAAGAGAAGACTCTACACATGGATATCACTAGATGGTCAATACCAAAATCAGATTGATTATATTCTTTGCAGCCAAAGATAGAGAACCTCTATACAGTCAGCAAAATCAAGACTGGGAGCTGACTGTGTCTCAGATCATGAACTCCTTATTGCAAAATTTAGACTTAATTTCAAGAAAGAAGGGAAAACCACTATGTCATTCAGGTATTACCTAAATCAAATCCCTTAAAATTATACAGTGGAAGTGACAAATAGATTCAGGGATTAAATCTGATAGACAGAGTGCCTAAAGAATTGTGGATGGAGGTTTATAACCTTGTACAATAGGCAGTGACCAAAACTGTCCCCAAGAAAAAGAAATTTAAAAAGTCAAAATGGTTGTCTGACGAGGCCTTACAAATAGCTGAGAAAAGATAGAAGCGAAAGTCATGGAGAAATGGAAAAATATATTCACCTGAATGCAGAGTTCCGAAGAATAGCAAGGAGAGATAAGAAAGCCTTCCTCAGTGATCAGTGCAAAGAAATAGAGGAAAGCAATAGACTGGGAAAGACTACAGATCTCTTCAAGAAAATTAGAGATACCAAGGGAATATTTCATGTAAAGAAGGGTACAATAAAGGACAGAAATGGTATGGACCTAACAAAAACAAAAGATATTAAGAAGAGGTGGCAAGAATACACAGAAGAACTATACAAAAAAGACTTTCATGACTGAGATAACCACAATGGTGTGATCACTCACCTAGAGTCAGACATCCTGGAGTGCAAAGTCAAGTGGGCCTTAGGAAGCATCACTATGAACAAAGCTAGTGGAGGTGATGGAATTCCAACTGAGCTATTTCAAATCCTAAAAGATTATGCTTTGAAAGTGCTACACTCAATATACCAGCAATTTTGGAGAATGCCGCAGCGGCCACAGGACTGGAAAAAGTCAGTTTTATTCCAATCCCAAAGAAAGGCAATGCCAAAGAATGTTCAAACTACCACACAATTGCACTCATTTCCCACGCTAGCAAAGTAATGCTCAAAATCCTTCAAGGTAGGCCTCAGCAGTACATGAATCGAGAACTTTCAGATGTTCAGGCTGTATTTAGAAAATGCAGATGATCAAATTGCCAACATCTGTTAGATCATAAGAAAAAAGCAGAATTCCAGAAAAACATTTACTTCTGCTTCACTGGATATGATAAAGCCTTTGACTGTGTGGATCCACAACAAACTCTGGAAAATTCTTAAACAGATGGGAATACCAGACCACCTTACCTGCCTGCTGAGAAATCTGTATGCAGGTCAAGAAGCAACAGTTAGAACCAGACATGGAACAACGGACTGCTTCCAAATTGGGAAAGGAGTATGTCAAGGCTGTATATTGGCACCCTGCTTATTTAACTTATATGCAGAGTATTTCATGCAAAATACTGGGCTGGATGAATCACAAGCTGGAATCAAGATTGCCAAGAGAAATAACAATAATCTTAGATATGCAGATGATACCACCCTTTTGGCAGGAAGTGAAGAGAAACTAAAGAGCCTCTTGATGAGGGTGAAAGAGGAGAGTGAGAAGCTGGCTTCAAACTCAACATTCAGAAAACTAAGATCATGGCATCCGGTCCCATCACTTCATGGCAAATAGATGGGGAAACAAGGGAAACAGTAACAGACTTTATTTTCTTGAGCTCCAAAATCACTGAAGATGGTGACTGCAGCCATGAAATTAAAAGACACTTACTCCTTAGAAGAGAAGCTATGACAAGCCTAGACAGTATATTAAAAAGCAGAGACATCACTTTGCCAACAAAGGTCCGTATAGTCAAAGCTATGGTTTTCCCAGTCGTCATGTATGGATGTGAGAGTTGGAACATAAAGAAAACTGAGCACTGAAGAATTGATGCTTTTGAACTATGGTATTGGAGAAGACTCTTGAGAGTCCCTTCAACTGCAAGGAGATCAAATCAGTCAATTGTAAAGGAAATCACTCATTAAAATTCATTGGAAGGACTGATGCTGGAGTTGAAGCTCCAATACTTTGGCTACCTGATTTGAAGAACTGACTCTTTGGAAAAGACCCTGATGCTGGGAAAGATTGACGCCAGGAGGAGAAGGGGATGACAGAGGTTGAGATGGTTGGATGGTATCACCGACTCAGTGGACATGAGTTTGAAGAAGCTCTGGGAGATGGTGAAGGACATGGAAACCTGGTGTGCTGCAGTCCATGTGGTTGCAAAGAAATGTACACAAATGAGCTCCTGCACAACACAATACATTAAAAATTTACTAGAGTCTAAATCTCTTTCTTTATAACTGGAAGGGTATTCTAACTTCATCCCAGCAAATACTATTTTATGTTAACTGCTTAACAGCACCATTTTCATAAGGAAGAAAATACTACACATTTATTTCTACCTGGAAGGATACTGCAAATCTTTGTGACAGAAAGCTGAACTTTCATACTACACCCCTTATACATAATCAAGATATGATTTTAATAATCACAATTTTAATCATTTTGACTTCACCTGTCACATCATATTTTATTTTCTATTAGACACACACCTCTGAAAGCCTCACTAACGGGCAGTGGTGGTAGAATCTTTACTTGTCCTGATACGTTTATCTACACTGCCCGGTATGATGGAAGAAGTTTAACATTCTTTGTGCAAAGATCTCAATATGGGTTCTGTCTCTCTATGGAATATATTATTTAATTTATTTATTTTATTTTATTATTTGGCTGCACTAGGTCTTCTTGCTGTGCATGGGTTTTCTCTTTTGGTAGCAAGCACAGGCTAGTCTCTAGCTGTGTTGTATGAACTTCTTATTGTGGTGTTTTCTCTTGTTGTATAGCAGAGCCTCTAGAGCACACAGGCTTCAGCAGTTGTGCATGGGCTTAGTTGCTCCGTGGCATGTGGAATCTTCTCAGATTAGGAATTAAACCCATGCCCCCTGCATTTGTAGGCAGATTCTTTTTTTTTTTTTTACTTTTTTTTTTTCATTTATTTTTATTAGTTGGAGGCTAATTACTTCACAACATTGCAGTGGGTTTTGTCATACATTGACATGAATCAGCCATGGAGTTACATGTATTCCCCATCCCGATCCCCCCTCCCACCTCCCTCTCTACCCGATCCCTCTGGGTCTTCCCAGTGCACCAGGCCCGAGCAACTTGTCTCATGCACCCAACATGGGCTGATTCTTAACCACTGGACCACCAGGGAAGTCCTAGAATATACTCTGTATGTAGCTACAGATAAGAACTTATCTTTTGGCTATGGAGTCCTCATTTTTAAGAAACTTGTTTGCATTTTTGTTGTTTATCACTCAGAGGTAGAGTTTATACAGAAATGTACTTTTGGATGCTAGAATAATTCATGTTTGTATCCTTGCAATTCTACTATTACCATATAATGTTTTTTGGAACTTTCCTTTAAGACTACTTGCAAACGTTAGGTACACTGTATAGAAAATGTCCATCTTTGTATACACAAAGAGCAAGGGTTAGGTGTTCTGATTCATCCAGATAAATGAACATAAGCCAGAAGTTCTAGTGGGATAGAGGATCAGACTATTGCCCATGAATAGGATAAAATAGGAATCTTGGATGAAATTCTTCGGTAACATGGACATGATTCAGTGTCAAGGTGTTACCTCTATATCTTTAGAAAGAACTGGTTTGACAATAATAGTTCATCGATTATTTTATTGTGCTTGCTTCCCCCTCTTCTGTTACCTACATTTGTGTCTTTTTACTGTTACTTAGACCTGGGAACAGAATTAATAATCAACAAGTATTTTTTGAGAAAATACTTAAGTACAAATTTTAAGAGACAAATCCAATAAATAAATAAAAAACCTCTTTTCCATATTTATGCATATGAATCCTATTTCTGAGTTTAGAATTTTGGATATCTGATTCTTGGTTTCACACAAGAATTTATGGACTATCTGATCTGTTTATCCTTGAATGCGTTACGGTTTTTAAAGTTTACTTCAAGTAATATTTGCATTAATTAAAGAATGGGATTTTATTATTCAGTAATTCTATATACCTTAAGGTTTCTTTACCCTCTACTTGTTCCAGGGAAATCAATGACTTTATTATTTTTTTAAGCCAATATCTTTCCCCTGATATAGCATTGCAACTGATGATAGCCAGAATGTACTCAGTTCCAAGTGGGCCAGTGTTATTTTTTTCTATACAGCAGGAGTAAATAAGATTATCTGTAGGTTAGTCAGAAGGAAAGAGGAACGTGGCTTTATGTTTTACCTTTGTAACAGCCTCATGAAAGGTTTTTAATTTGATACTGTTATCTGTAAGAAATAGAATAGAGCAGAATGAAGCATGTAGATTCAAATGTGTGGCTGACAGCACTATTGAAAGCACAAAGTGCTAATTTTTCACTTTAAAGAATTTGGAAGAGGGCCCCAAATAATTCATGGGGAAAATGATGCCCAGGTGAAGTCACATGACTCAGTGGATAATTCCAGTGAAACCCAGGAAGAACCGCATTAGTGATAGTCTGCAAGTATACACAGTTCTTTACAATAGGTTGATTGCACTAAACAAAAAAGAAAATCCTTTCTCTGAGGAGCTTACAGTCTAAGACACAGGTTGGTGCCATACAATATGGAATGAGAACAATAACTGAACCCCATGGTGGGTGGTCTTCATAGCTGAAATGCTTCAAAAACAAGTGCCTTCTTGGAAAGGTGGAGGTTGGGGAGGGAGTGGCCCAGACGTGCAAAGAAGTAGGAGACTGTGCTTCTGGGGCTGAGGGTAGGGAGAAGGAAGGGGAGTTGGATCGGGTTTCTGAAAGGAGGCTCAACATAAGAATGGGTAAAGAGATTAGACTGACATTGGCATAGTAGAGCCTGGTGATTTAGCAAAGAAGGTAAAATGCCAGCAGAGGAGAATTAAGAGAGGGGTAAACAACATACCATACCAATCTCTATTACAGCAAATGTTGTTGTTGTTGTTGTTGTTATTTAATCGCTCAGTCCTGTCTGTATGGACTGTACCCCACCAGGCTCCTCTCTCTTCATGGGATTTTCCAGGGAAGAATACTAAAGTTGGTTGCCATTTCCTTGTCCAGGGGATCTTTCTGACCCAGGGATCAAACCCTAGTCTCCTGCATTGGAAGGTGGATTCTTTACCGCTGAGCCACTGGGGAAGCCTTTTACAGCAAACACCACATCTTTAAAGACCGGGATGTTGAGAATGTTGCTTGCAATAGCTTCTTGCTAGTGTGAATGGTTTCTGCAACAGAGAAAAGAATAGTCCAGAGTGGTTCCAGTGAAATACTGTATGTGAAAGGGCTTCATAAGCAGCAAAGCAGTATAAATATGTCATCATAATATTCTGCTTAGCTTTGACTTCATTAAATTTTTGTTTGGTAAAATATTTTAAGACAAAAGATTAGCAATAGAACTTTCTATTTTCAGAAATGTTGTCAGGAACAGATTTGTTATTATAAATGCTTCATTTGTTTTCACGTTAACTCATTACAAATTCTCATAGTAAACGTTCCCCAAAGGGCTTTCTCTATTTTCTTTGCAATTGAACTAATATTGATCTTCTTGTCAGTGAAGATCCTGATTCTCATCCTTATCCTTTTTTTTTTTTTCTCATCCTCATCCTGTTCCCTTTCTTGCTATCCAGCCTCTTTTCCACCTCTGTTCATATGGTCATATATTTTCTTTAGTTTCACAGTATCATTTTAAACTATGCCTCATTCTAACAAGAATTTGATTGGTTTACTGACAAATTAATATAATAACAGGGTGAGCAAATTGGCAGAGAAATGAGTACAAGGGGAAAATAAATATAAGAAACTGAAATTAGGCCAGAGTAAGGTTTTTATGAAGTATCCAGCATGGGAGACTTTATAACCTTGCTGTTAAGTTTGGCTCTGAGTGTGTAAGAAGATAGATCAAGGAGTGAAATATTTTCAGGTGTCCATAAGGTAAAAATGAACCAATTTGTGAGAAGTACAATTTTCTTGAGAGCTGTGAGAAATTCCTCCCATGGGTTTTTTAGAGATGCCAGTTTGGTGAGTTTGGATTTTATCCTGAGGGCACTGGGAAGCCAGTGAAAGCTTTTGATCCAGGGAATGACATACAGAAAACTATATTTAGAGTAGGTCTAGGAAAGCTCAAATGAGTGAGGAGAAACTAGATATAAGAGAACCAGTTAGAGATGAGCTCTAAGGGTCTGGACAAAGATGTATCAGAGGGAATGGAAAGGAAGGGAAAGCTATAAGAGGGATTAGGAAAGTGGAGAAGATCATTGCTGAGCTATGAATGGAAAGGGAGGAATCAAAGAAGCATGCAGGGTTCAGGACCACCTAGAGTGATGGTACCATAATCCCTTGCAAATATAAGGGGAAAAGAGATGTGTTAAACAAGAAAGCACAGAACATTATGAAAACGGAAAGATAATCACTATGGATTTTTATAGTCATATTTCAGAGCAAGCAGAGCAAAGAAAATGGAAAGCTACCATTTATGTAGCACTTTATATTTTATGAAGTGCTTTACATACAGTATGTTATTTTGTCTTTATGGACAGTCTTTTGAGGGAAATAGTACATTTGTGCATGCTTAGTCACTCAGTTATGTCCAACTCTTTGCAACCCTTTGGATTGTAATCCGCCAGGCTCCTCTATCCATGGGATTTTATCAGGCAAGAATACTGGAGTGGGTTGCCATGTCCTTCTCCAGGGGATTGTCCTGACTCAGGGATCGAATTGGCATCTCCTGTGTCTCCTGCATTGCAGGTGGATTCTTTACCTGCTGAGCCATTGGTGAAGCCCACATATCCACATTTTATAGATAAAATATCTGAGACTTAATAGCACCTAAAGCTGTGTAACTAGAAAGAGACTTGTGTGTCCCCACTGTCTCAAGAAGACTTTCTGCTTTGAGCTATTGGTATAATATTAGCAGATGACAAAATCAGGACAAGGTTAGAGTTTTTCCATCATTATGAATCTCAGTTTTTGGCTTTGCTTCACTGTAATTATTCCACTGGGTACATTTGATATGAATAGAACTTTTTGCCCCATACACTAAATGTCCCCAGACTGCTGTGTTTTTCAAATTTCATATCTGGTTTTTATAGTTGTTTAATCTCTACCACTGCTGTCAGCTGTTACTACTTGATGTGTTTGGCAGCTTCTCTACTCCTAGTCATTTGTGCCCTTGGAAACCAGATAAATATCCTTGTTGCTTTTAGATACAACTTTAAGAGTGAATATACATTGAATGAGGACATTGGGAGTTCTCTTATGAGAGTCTAATCCTAATTTATCCTATGCTGTGTTTTTATGAATGAAGATCATAACTCTTAATGCTTGATTATTCTTGGAATGTGTAGTTTTGACTATCTTCTGTGTTATTGGATAATTTTGGGTCATTGAAGGTGTTAGGTTATTTACCTAGAAAGATGAAGTGTCAATATGTATATTTAGTATGTAACCCGTGACCCTTAATTTTTAGAAAACAGATGCTATTGGTGGCAACAGGGAAATATAATTATGCTTTACAAACAGAAGGTTGTGAATTTTTGATTAATAGCAGTCTAGTTGTCAAAGGTTTGGATTGACTGCCCAGTCCTCTTTATTGCAAAATAACTTGTCACTCCTTATGTCAGTCCCCACTCCCTCTACTAGAAATGTTGCAGACAGTCCCTTTTGTCTTCCCTGAAACTACCAACCAGCCCTGGTTCACTCATCTTTCCTTTTTCCCCTATGTGAGGAAGGCTTTTATTAATAATAAAGGTTTATTGACTATTCACAGGGGCATTGTTCCTGCACTCCTTAGTTTGAAATCTGTGTCTCCAGCTGGCTGAATAAGGCATTTTCATGACACTTGGTACACTGTGTGCATAGTTCAGATGTGTGGACTGTAGACAGCTCAGGCTTCATGAAATGATGTTTTTTCCAAATCTACTTTTCAAGTTAGTTTTTAAGATGATGGATAATGAGTCACTAATCAGCACATTTAGTAAGCCCCTGAACTTGGGGGAAATGATACAGAAAGAAGAGGAAAGGTGATTTCCCTTTATACTTTACTGAAGGATGAAATTAATAAAAGTTGATATCATTAGAAATCATTCAGCTAACACTCTTGGCCTTTCAAATGTTAGTAGGTAGATTGAATTTTTTGTAGTATTGGGAAGGGAAAGTGTTTATTTCTTTGCATAGGTAGTTTGGGACAAAGAGGCTGCTTTTATTGTTAACTAGAGGTACCCACATATCACTTTGTGCCCAGAAAAATAGGAATGACTTTGGTTTAGCTGTGGTCTATGGAAAATAAAGCTGTGATACTAGCATCCTGTGGCTCTGAATTGGGATTTTGTTGAAAATGTCTGGTGTGATGCTCTTTGGAACTCATGACCAAAGATAAGATTTACAAAGATGATTCATAGAATACAATTCCTGATGCTTTTACAAGAGTACATTTAAGGCATGAAAGTGTTTCTAGAAATAGGGCATCTAAGCATCAATGTGAGTGAAAGAGATTTCTTAGAAGCCTTTGGGCTTTAGTAGTTTTCCTGCTTTGCATTTGACAATGTCCATATATCCATTTTAGACACCTTTCAGAAGGAGACACATGTGTTCCACCACCCCAAACTTTTTTTCCCATGCTTTTTGTCTAAGTATCTATTACAGGAATATACATTTGGTGGACATTCAAATGTCTTTGATGAAATGTTTACTGGTGAATGAAAAGTGTTTTCTGAAGGGAGCAAGTGGTGTGCCCTCTAAAGATAATCAGGTTTATCAGTTTGAAAATATGACAGTGCCACAGAAGTATCTAAATTAAATGAATGCTATGAATTAATGCCTATAGAATGCTGCAACTGCTCCCTTATGTGGCCTCAACTTTGGCAGTATAATAAAGGTAAATTATTTATAGCCTTGTGGGAGTGAAAATCGCTATCATGTCTTACTCGTTGCGAGCCCATGGACTATACAGTCCATGGAATTCTCCAGGCCAGAATACTGGAGTGGGAGGCCTATCCCTTCTCCAGCAGATATTCCCAACCCAGGAATCGAACCGGGGTCTCCTGCACTGCAGGCGGATTCTTTACCAACTGAACTATGTGGCTTGGTGTTATCTTTGGACCTAGCATTAGAGAAGTTTCACTCAGTATAGCACTTGTGAGCACTGAGTTCAGCCCCTGGTATTTGAGGGACGTTATGCCAATTTCCCCCGAGCAGCATGGTTAGGAGTTCTCTGTCTGATGCATTATGTGTGTGTGTGCGCTATGTTGCTTCAGTCGTGTTTGTCTCTTTGCAACTTTATGGACTTGTAGCCCCTAGCCTCCTCTGTCAATGGGCCTCTCCAGGAAAGAATACGAGAGTGAGTTGCCATGCCCTCCTCCAGTGGATCTTCCCGACCCCAGGGATCGAACCTGTGTCTCTGACGTCTCCTGCATTACCTAGCTTTAATACCCTCTGACTAAAAACGATATGATGGGTAAGTATCAGATGTAAGATTTAATATAAACCAATGAGATTCGAGAGTTTAGACTTTGATTGCATTTTATCTCTCAACCACATCAAACTTTCCTTTAGAAAACCAGACTAACATTGACCTATTATGATAAATCTTGATTAGGTATTCATAAATATAATAGGGACAAGCAATGAGGTAGTCAGAGAGGGAGAAGTAGGCATAAGGGACATTTTTTATACTGAGAAGGGGATAATGAGATTACCCCAAAAGAAAGTTTATATCCCTCCTGTCATTTCCTCTCTGCCACTACCTTTATCCAATGCTGAGTCCTACTCATAGCTCTTTTCTTATCCTTCTTTATTTTAGCTTTTTTCTGTGACTACCACCTCTAGAACCTCTGTTCTAAAGGAAGTTCCATATTAAGATTTTAATTACATAATAAGAAGACACCAAAAAACTGCTTTTCTTTGTTTTTGTTGTACTTTTGATAAATACTTCCTTCTTTCCCCCCTTACCTTGCTTTATGGGTGCTACCAAATAAAATATTTACCAGATAATCTCTTCTCCTATATTTTAATAAAGGGACACTGTTATAAATGGCTGGAGCTGAGATCATTATGTTTTTCCAAGGAATAATATTCTCTGGATGACATCTCAATCACTCTGACATCCTGTCATCTAGAATAGCATCCCAAGGTATTTATAATCTTATCAATAGATAGTATGAATTACCCAAACCAAAATTAATTTGAAGTCACTTTAAATTAAAATGATTTGACAGAAGACAACAAAATTCTGTATGGCAATTATCCTTCAATTAAAAATTAAATTTTTTTTTAAAAAATTAAAACAAAAAAAAGAGTTGGATAAGATCCCCAAATCAAATTGTCATAGGCATGGAACCATCTAACAATTAGAATTTGGTGCTTTGGAGCAATGGTTGTTTTTTTTAACTATTTCATTTCTGGAGGAAATAAAATTCTAACACTCTACCTGAAAGAAAGGAACAATCATTAATCTCCAAACAGCCAAAACTCTGCTCTCCCTTCAGACCCCTCCTCAAATAAAGTTTTTAAAGGCTGTCAGAGTTATAACAACAGTGATATAGATAAGAAGGAAACTGGAGCTCTCATTTATTCATTCAACAAATATATTTGATAGCCTACCACTTACCATGATTGTTCTATCTACCTTGTCATTCAAAAGATAATGCTTCCTAATTTGAAAATGTCCATTCTCTAGTGGTGAGTAAACTGATAGTAAACTGATAGTTAAATTAGAGTAAACCTCAACTATACTTTTCTTCTATAGCCAAAAATTACTGTGTACTTTTGCTCCTGTGTAGTTTGGATGTCTATGGAGTACTTTTCTTACACTTTGGAATGTCTCTGTATCCTGCAGAATCTTGCTCATCATTCATAGACATCATTTGTGTTTGTTGAATTGTGCTTCAAGTTGCTTGCAATGTAGATTTTATTTTTTCTTTTTTTAAACATTTTGTGTTAAAATAATAATTTATTGTTAATGATGTAATTTAATGTAATTTTAATATAACATTTTAAATTAATATAAAATTTATTATAAATTTCAATATAAGTTATTAAAATTTTTTAAAAAAACAACCTTTTATCTCATAAAAAGTTCATATGAAGTTGCAAAAATTATAAAGAGAGGCCTGATTTTTCACTTCATCCAATTTTCCCCAATGGGTGCATTTTACATAACTAGAGTGTAGTATCAAAACCAGGAAAGTGACATGGGTACCATGTGCATGTATATAGCTCTATGTCATTTTACTACAGTGAAGACTTGTATAACTAGTCAAGATATAGCATTATTCTATTACCACAAAGACCTGCCTCCTGTTACCTACCTCTTTGAAGTCAAACTCAATCCGTCCCATCCATCACCATCTTTAACCCCCGGAAACCACTAATCTGTTTTCCATCTCTAAAACTCTGTCATTTTCATAATATTATATTAAAAAACATAGAAAATGTAACCTTTAGAGAATGACTTTTTTTCTGAGCAGAATACTCTTGATATACATCTGAGTTTTTGGCTGTATCAGCAGTTTGTTTCTTTTTCTTGTTGAGTAGTGTTCCCTGTATTTATGTGCCATACTTTGCTTAAATTTTGCCTGTTTTATTGTCCTGTTTCCAAGACAGTGATTCTTTCCTCTGTTTTCTCACTTCTGCTGTTGAGCCTGTCCATTGAGTTTTAATTTAGTTATTGTATTTCTCAGTTCTCAAATTTACATTCAATTCTTTATATTTCTTTTTCTTTGCTGAGACTTTTTTGTTTGTTTGTTTCAGTTGTGTTCATAATTGATCCTTGAAGAATGTTATGTTGTTCACTCACTCAGTTGTGTCCAACTTTTTGCAACCCCATGAACTGCAGCATGACAGACTTCCCTGTCCTTCACCATCTTCCAGAGCTTGCTTAAACTCATGTCCATCGAGTCAGTGATGCCATCCAACCATCTCCGCCTCTGTCATCCCTTCTTCTCCTGCCTTCAATCTTTCCCAGCATCGGGTCTTTTCCAATGAGTTGGTTCTTTGCATTAAGTGGCCAAAGTTTTGGAGCTTCAGCTTCAACATCAGTCCTTCCAATGAATATTCAGGGTTGATTTCCTTTAATATTGACTGGTTGTGTCTCCTTGCAGGCCAAGGGATGCTCAAGAGTCTTCTCTAACACCACAGTTCATAAGCATCAATTCTTAGGCACTGAGCCTTCTTTATGTTCCAACTCTCACATCCATACATGACTATTGGAAAAATCATAACTTTGACTATATGGACCTTTGTTGGCAAAGTAATGTCTCTGCTTTTTAATAAACTGTCTAGGTTTGTCATAGATTTCCTTCCAAGGAGCAAGCGTCTTTTAATTTCATGGCTGCAGTCACCATTTGCAAGATGTTATAGCTGATATAAAATACTGGTCACATCATTCTAATCTCTTTCATCTCAGAATTGGTGTCTGTTGATTGTGTCTTCTCTTTCAAGTTGAGGTTTTTCCTGATTCTTAGATTGATGAGTGATTCTTTTTTTTTTTTTTTTTTTTTAATGAGTGATTCTTAATTGAATCCTCAACATTCAGGATATTATGCTGTAAGTTCTGTATCTTATTCAAATCTGTTTTACCAGGCCTCCTCTGACATTACACCAGTGGGAGATGTGGGACACTGCCTGGTTTCCTTCATGTGGGTGTGGATATCTATGTTCCCCAGGTAATCGTCCTTGACAGGAGAGGATGCTTCATTAATGCTAGGTGAAGGTGGGGGTTCAGGCTCCCCACTAGTCCTACAGTGACACAAGCCTGACAGGAATATGAGGTCTGCCTTCTTACCATTCAGTTCAGTTCAGTTCAGTCGCTCAGTTGTGTCCACCTCTTTGCGACCCCATGGACTGCAACATGCCAGGCCTCCCTGTCCATCACCAACTCCCGGAGTTCACCCAAACCCATTTCCATCGAGTCAGTGATGCCATCCAACCATCTCATCCTCTGTCGTCCCCTTCTCCTACTGGCCTTATTTCCAGCATCAGGGTCTTTTCAAATCAGTCAGCTCTTCACATCAGGTGGCCAAAGTTTTGGAGGTTCAGCTTCAGCGTCAGTCCTTCAAATGAACACCAAAGACTGATCTCCTTTAGGATGGACTGGTTGGATCTCCTTGCAGTCCAAGGGACTCTCAAGAGTGTTCTCCAACACCACAGTTCAAAAGCATGAATTCTTTGGCGCTCATCTTTCTTTATAGTCCAACTGTCACATCTATACATGACTACTGGAAAAACCATAGCCTTGACCAGACGGACTTTTGTTGACACAGTAATGTCTCTGCTTTTTTTTTTTTTCCTGCTTTTTAATATGCTGTCTAGTTTGGTCATAACTTTCCTTCCAAGGAGTAAGCATCTTTTTATTTCATGGCTGCAATCACCATCTGCAGTGATTTTGGAGCCCCCAAAAATAAAGTCAGCCACTGTTTACACTGTTTCTCCATCTACGTGCCATGAAGTGATGGGACCAGAGGCCATGATCTTAGTTTTCTAAATGTTGAGCTTTAAGCCACCTTTTTCACTCTCCTCTTTCACTTTCATCAAGAGGCTCTTTAGTTCTTCTTCACTTTCTACCATAAGGGTGGTGTCATCTGCATATATGAGGTTATTGATATTTCTCCCGGCAATCTGGATTCCAGGTTGTGGTTCATCCAGCCCAGCATTTCTCATGATGTACTCTGTGTATAAGTTAAATAAGCAGGTGACCACAGACAGCCTTGATGTACTACTTTCCCAACTTGGAACCAGTCTGTTGTTCCATGTCCAGTTCTGACTGTTGCTTCCTGACCTGCATACAGATTTCTCAAGAGGCAGGTCAGGTGGTCTGGTATTCCCATCTCCTTCAGAATTTTCCAGAGTTTGTTGTGATCCACTCAGTCAAGACTATGACTTTGGCATAGTCAATAAAGCAGAAATAGATGTTTTTCTAGAACTCTCTTGCTTTTTTGATGATCCTGCGGATTTTAGCAATTTGACCTGTGCTTCCTCTGCCTTTTCTAAATCCAGCTTGAACATCTGGAATTTCACAGTTCACATATTGCTGAAGCCTGGCTTGGAGAATTTTGAACATTACATAACTAGCATGTGAGATAAGTGCAATTGTGCGGTAGTTTGAGCATTCTTTGGCATTGCCTTTCTTTGGGATTGAATGAAAGCTGACCCTTTCCAGTCCTATGGCCACTGCTGAGTTTTCCAAATTTGCTGGCATATTGAGTGCAGCACTCTCACAGCATCATCTTTCAGGATTTGAAATAGCTCAACTGCATTGAAACAAGTATACTATCAAGGGTGAAACAGATCACCAGCCCAGGTTGGATGCATGAGACAAGTGCTCAGGGCTGGTGCACTGGGAAGACCCAGAGGGATGGGCTGGAGAGGGAGGCGGGAGGGGGGATCGGGATGGGGAACACATGTAAATCCATGGCTGATTCATGTCAATGTATGGCAAAACCCACTACAACATTGTAAAGTAATTAGCCTCCAACTAATAAAAATAAATGGAAAAGAAAAAAGAAATGGCTCAACTGGAATTCCATCACTTCCACTAGCTTTGTTTGTAGTGATGGTTCCTAAAGCCCACTTGACTTCACATTCCAGGATGTCTGGCTCTAGGTGAGTGATCACACCATCGTGATTATCTGGGTCATAAACGTCTTTTTTGTACAGCTCTTCTGTGTATTCTGGCCATCTCTTAATATCTTCTGCTTCTGTTAGGTCCATACTATTTCTGTCCTTTATTGAGCCCATCTTTTCATGAAATCTTCCCTTGGTATCTCTAATTTTCTTGAAGAGATCTCTAGTCTTTCCCATTCTATTGTTTTCCTCTATTTCTTTGCACTGATCACTGAGGAAGGCTTTCTTATCTCTCCTTGCTATTTTTTGGAACTCCGTATTCAAATGGGTATAGCTTTCCTTTTCTTTGCTTCTTGCTTCTCTTCTTTTCACAGCTATTTGTAAGTCCTCCTCAGACAGCCATTTTGCTTTTTTGCATTTCTTTTTCTTGGGGATGGTCTTGCTCCCTGTCTCCTGTGCAATGTCACGAACCTCCATCCGTAGTTCATCAGGCACTCTATCAGATCTAGTCCATTAAATCTATTTCTCACTTCCATTGTGTAATCATAAGGGATTTGATTTAGGTCATACCTGAATGGTCTCCTGGTTTTCCCCACTTTCTTCAATTTAAGTCTGAATTTGGCAATAAGGAGTTCATGATCTGAGCCACAGTCAGCTTCCCGTCTTGTTTTTGCTCACTGTATAGAGCTTCTCCATCTTTGACTACAAAGGATATAATCAATCTGATTTCAGTGTTGGCCATCTGGTGATGTCCATGTGTAGAGTGTTCTATTGTGTTGTTGAGGGATTTTGCTATGACTAGTGTGTTCTGTTGGGAAAACTCTATTAGTCTTTGCCCTGCTTCATTCTGTACTCCAAGGTCAAATTTGCCTGTTACTCCAGGTGTTTCTTGACTTCCTACTTTTGCATTCCAGTCCCCTATAATGAAAAGGACATCTTTTTTGGGTATCAGTTCTAAAAGGTCTTGGAGGTCGTCATAGAACTATTCAACTTCAGCTTCTTCAGCATTACTGGTTGGGGCATAGACTTGGATTACCGTGATATTGAATGGTTTGCCTTGGAAACGAACAGAGATCATTCTGTCATTTTTGAGATTGCATCCAAGTTCTGGATTTCGGAGTCTTTTGTTGACTATGATGGCTACTCCATTTCTTCTAAGGGATTCCTGCCCATAGTAGTAGATATAATGGTCATCTGAGTTAAATTCACCCATTCCAGTCCATTTTAGTTCGCTGATTCCTATAATGCCGACGTTCAGTCTTGCTATCTCCTGTTTGATCACTTACAATTTCCCTGGATTCATGGACCTAACATTCCACTTTCCTATGCAATATTGCTCTTTACAGCATCGGACCTTGCTTCTATCACCAGTCACATCCACAGCTGGGTGTTGTTTTTGCTTTGTCTCCATCCATTCATTCTTTCTGGAGTTATTTCTCCACTGATCTCCAGTAGCATATTGGGCACCTACTGGCCTGAGAAGTTCATCTTTCAGTGTCCTGTCTTTTTGCCTTTTCACACTGTTCATGGGGTTTTCAAGGCAATAATACTGAAGTGGTTTGCCATTCCCTTCTCCAGTGGACCACATTCTGCCAGACCTGTCCACCATGACCTGGCCGTCTTGGGTGGCCCCACATGGCATGGCCTAGTTTCATTGAGTTAGACAAGGCTGTGGTCCATGTGATCAGAATGGCTAGTTTTCTGTGATTTTGTTTTCAGTCTGTCTGCCCTCTGATGCCCTCTGTTAGCACCTACCATCTACTTGGGTTTCTCTTACCTTGGATGTGGGGTGTCTGCTCACATTCTCTACTCCTGACCTTGGACGTGAGGACCTCCTCTCAGCTGCTTGTGCTGCAAAGCCGCCACTACTGTGTGGTGCAGCCACTGGTAAGTTTTCTTACCTTTAGGTACTGATAGAAGTCAACATTTACCAAAAGATTTCTACTGAAATCAAAAGGTAGGGGGGAAACTCATTACTGCCACGCAAGGATGAATGTCCCAACTTCTCACTTCAGACACCTCCTTGGTGGGAGGTAGCAGGGGCAGCTTTTTATAGTTGGGCTAAAGTGGAAATCTAGGTTTCCTACTTGGCCTTTGTTGAAGGTGCTATGGTTATGGCCACAGTTTTATCTATTGTTTGGGTAGGGGATAATGGTCTAAAAGTGTTCTGTCTTGGTAGCCTGCCATTGTCCTGTACTTTGTCTAGAAAGAGTTGCCTTTTCTTGCGGTTTGATCTTAAAAAGTTAGCATCCCTTAAAAATAATAGTATAATTATAAATTATAAAAGCAATTATAATTTTATTCATAATTGTGTTAACTATGCCATATATTTTCCACACTTTTATTGAGGTATAATTGAAATATGATAAAGCACATTTAGGGCTTCCCTGGTGGCTCAGATGGTGAGGAAGCCATCTGCAATGCAGTTGACCTGGGATGAATCCCTGGGTCAGGAAGATCCCCTGGAGAAGGGAATGGGGATCCACTCCAGTATTCTTGCAAAGAGTCAGATGTGACTGAGCAGCTAACATTAAACTTAAAGCACATTTAAAGTCTACAATTTGATGCAAATAACCATCACCACAGTCATGATAATGAACATATCCATTACCCCCCTTAATTTCCTGATGCTCCTTGTGTTCCCTGCATTCATCTTCTCCTCTCCCAGGCAACTACTGATTTACTTCCTGTCACTACAGATTAGTTTGTAGATTCTAAAACATACTATATGGATTCAGACAATATAAACTCTATCTACCTTCTTTTAGTCAGCATAATTATTCTTGTATTCATCCACATTGTGTTTATGAATAGCTCATTCTTTTTTTACTGTTGAGTAGTATTACATTGTATATGACAGTTTATTTTTATTTTCAATTGATAGATATTTGGCTTGTTTTCACTTTATAGCTGTTACAATAAAGTTGCCTATTAATATTTGGGTACAAGTGTGTATATATGCCTTTATTTCTTTTGGATAAATGGATAGTGGAATTTCTGAGACACATCATAGAATATATTTATCTTTTTGAAATCTTCCAAAGGTCCAACTTTTTTTTTTTTTTTAGATTCTTTTCTTTTTTTCCCCATTTGTTTTTATTAGTTGGAGGCTAATTTCTGTACAATATTGTAGTGGTTTTTGCCATACATTGACATGAATCAGCCATGGATTTACATGTGTTCCCCATCCCGATCCCCCCTCCCGCCTCCCTCTCCATCCCATCCCTCTGGGTCTTCCCAGTGCACCAGCCCTGAGCACTTGTCTGATGCATCCAATCTGGGCTGGTGATCTGTTTCACCCTTGATAGTATACTTGTTTCAATGCTGTTCTCTCAGAACATCCCACCCTCGCCTTCTCCCACAGAGTCTAAAAGGTCTTTTTCACTTTTTCACTACCACCACAAAGCATGAGTTCCAGTTGTTATGCATGCTTTGCAAATCTTGGTATCAGTTCAGTTCAATTCAGTTGCTCAGTCATGTCCGACTCTTTGTGACCCCACGGACAGCAGCATGCCAGGCTTCCCTGTTCACCACCAACTTCCGGAGCTTGCTCAAACTCATGTCCATCAAGTCAGTGATGCCATCCAAGCATATCTTCCTCTGTTGTCCCCCTCTCCTCCTACATTCAATCTTGCCCAGCATTAGGGTCTTTTCCAGTGAGTCAGTTCTTAACATCAGGTGGCCAAAGTATTGGAGTTTCAGCTTCAGCCTCAGTCCTTCCAATGAATATTCAGGACTGATTTCCTTTTCAATTGACTGGTTTGATCTCCTTGCAGTCCAGGGGATTCTCAACTCTCCTCTGGAACACCACATTTCAAAAGCATCAATTCTTTGGTACTCAGCTTTCTTTTTTTCATTTATTTTTATTAGTTGGAGGCTAATTACTTTACAATTTTGTAGTGGGTTTTGTCATACATTGACATAAATCAGCCATGGATTTACATGTGTTCCCCATCCCGATCCCCCCTCCCACCTCCCTCTCCATCCCGTCCCTCTGGGTCTTCCCAGTGCACCAGGCCGGAGCACTTGTCTCATGCATCCAACCTGGGCTGGTGATCTGTTTCACCTTCTTTATAGTCCAACTCTGACATCCACACATGATTATTGGAAAAACCATAGCTTTGACGAGATAGACTTTTGTTGGCAAAGTAATGTCTCTGCTTTTTAACATGCTGTCTAGGTTGGTCACAGCTTTTTTTAAAGGAGCAGGTGTCTCTTAATTTCACAGCTTCAGTTACCATCTGCAGTGATTTTGCAGCCCAAGAAAATTAAGTCTGTCACTGTTTCCATTATTTCCCTATCAATTTGCCATGAAGTGATTCCATGATCTTTGTTTTTTGTTTTTTGAATGTTGAATTTTAACCAAGCTTTTCCCGTCTCCTCTTTCACTTTCATCCAGAGGCTCTTTAGTTCTTCACTTTCTGCCATTAGGGTTGTGTTATCTGCATATCTGAGGTTATTGACACTTCTCCCAGCAATCTTGATTCCAGCTTGTGCTTCATCCTGGCGTGTCACGTGATGTACTCTGTACATAACTTAAACAAAGAAGATGATAGTATAACTCTTGGTATAATGAAGTTTTTTAATTGTAGCAATTTCTAATGAGTGTATAGTATTCTCATTGTGGTTTCAGTATGCATTTCTTTGGTGGTTAATGATATTAAACACCTTTTCATGTGCTTAGTGAAGTGTCTGTTTAAGATTTTGCCTATTTTTTTATTTAAAATTCTTTAAAAGTCATTTAAAAGTCATTAAAGTATTAGCCTCCAACTAGTAAAAATAAATGAAAAAATAAAAATAAAATTCTTTGTCATCTTATTATTGAATTGTAAGAGTTCCTTATATATTGTAGATTCAAAGTCCTCTGTCATGTAAATGTTTTACATATATTTTCCCCAGTCTGTGGCTTGCCTGTACACTTTTACAGTGGTGTCTTCTGAAGGACAAACATTTTTAGGAGAAGAGACAAACATTTTTAATGTTGGTTAAATCCAATTTAATTATTTTTCCCTTTTATAGTAAGTTTGTGGTTTCAACGTCATAGAAATGTTTGGCAAACTCAAGGACACAGTTTTTCTCATATGTTTTTGTCTAGAAGTTTTATAGTTTTAGCTCTTATATTTAGTTCTATGAATCATAATGACTTAATTTTGTATATAGTGTGGGTATATTATTATTATTGATTTTTGCATGTTAATATCTGTTTCTGCACACTATTAAATAAACAGTTTTTTTCCTCAGTGTATTGGTTTTGCATCTTTGGTGATAATCAATTGACAATATAAGGGCAGGTCTATTTCTACACCGTAGGATGTTTAATTGACCTGGTTTTTTGTCTTCACAGAGATACATACTGTCTTGATTACTCTAGCTATATATTAAGTCCTAGACAGAGTAGTGTTAATCTTCCAACAGTGTTCTTTTTCAAAATTGTTTCAACTATTCTAAGTGCTTTACCTTTTTTAATAAATTTTTGAATCAAATTGTTATTTTTACAAACCTTTCTCCCTTTGTGGATTTAATTCATTGTTATTTTAGTATGTTCTTTTAGTATGTACTCTTTGTAGCATGCTGAGGTCATTAATTTGAGAACTTTCTTGTTATTTTAATATATAACCATTAGTTCTATAAATTTTCCCAAAATTATTGATTCTGATATATTGCATATTTGTCATCATTCAGATCAAAATCTTTTTCTAATTTTCCATTTGATTTCTTCCTTGACAAGTGAAATAGGAAGTACAGTATTTAATTTCCAAACACTTTATGATTTTCCATTTATATTTGTTTTTATTTCTGTTTTAGTTTCACAGGTCTGAGATAATACTTCTTATGACTTGGATTCTTTTTTTTTTTGACTTGGAGACTTTCAGATTTATTGAGACTTATTTGGTGCCCAGGTTATATAATCTATCTTAGTTCCATGTGCAGATAAAAAATGAGTGATCTTCATTTGCTTAGTGAAGTGTTCTATAGGTATCAATTAATTTATCTTGGTTGATAGTTTGCAAAGTCTTCTGTTCCATTACTGACTTTCTGTCTTCTTATTCTGTCAATTATTGAAGAGGGAGTAATGAAATCTCTGAGTTTACTTGTGTATTTGTCTATTTCTCCTTATAGTTCATGATTTTATGTATTGTTAAGCTCTGACTTTAGATGGATAAATATTTTGAATTGTTGTCCTCTTTATGAATTGATCCTTTTGTCACTATGAAATGACTTTTTTTGTCCCTGGCTATATTCATTGCCCTGAAATCTACTTTGTATGGTTGAAATAAATACTTTTACATTCTTTTGATTGGTGAAAGGATGGTATTTCTTTTCACATCCTTTTACTTGAACCTATTTGTGTCTTTGTATTTAAAGTATATTTGTCATAGGCAGCATATAGTTCAGCACTACTTTTTTATCAAGTGTGATAGCCTGTGTCTTTTAATTGAGCTGTTTAGACCAATTAGATATAATATGATCATTGATATGTTTAGATTTAAACCTGTAATCTTATCATTTGTTTTCTATTTCTCCAATCTGTCCTTTGTTCCCTTTTTCTTAATTTTATGTTTTTTTTTAATTAAATGATTATTGTTATATTTCTATTATATTTGTTAGTTAACAGCTTTAATTCTTTTTTTTTTTTTTTTTTACTGTAGTAGTTGCTTTAGGGATTATGAACAATAAGAAAAAAATCTTTTTTTTTTACTCATGTAGTTACCATTCCTATTGCTCTTTATTTCTTTGACTAGATTTATATTTCTGTCTGTTGTCATTTTACTTTTTCCTGAAGGATATGTTGTAACATTTCTTGTATTGTAGGTATGCTGATGATGAGTTCTTTCAGCTTTTGTATCTCTGAGAAAGTCTTTATTTCCTCTTCTTTTAAAAAATGAAAATACTGTAATCTTTTTATTTTGAGGTAGTAGTAGATTGGTATGCACATGTAAGAAATAATGCATAGAGATCCTATATAGCATTTACTCAGTTTCCCCTATGGTAACGTCTTGTAAAACTATAATACAATATAATGACCAGATATTAACACTGCTATGGTAAAAATACAGAAAAGTTTCACTACCATGAGGATCCCTCGTATTTCTTTTATTAGCCACACCATGAGTGGTTGCCTGCTCATGGAAACCACTAGTCTATTATCCATCTCTATAATTTTCTCATTTCTAAAATGTTATATAAATGGAATGAAGTATATGTCCTTTTTTCATTTAGCACATTTCCAAGTTGTTGTATGTATGAATAGTTTCTTTTCATTGCTACAGTTCAGCCATTCACATATTGAGGAACATCTGGTCTTTCTCCAGTTTGGGGTTATAATAAATTAACCTGATATGAACATTTTTATACAAGTTTTTATGTGAACATATGTTTTCATATCTGTGTTAATTGATCAAGAGTGCAATCGCTGGATTGTCTGGTAGTTATATATTTTGTTTTATATTTTTAAAAAAGCAGCCCAATTGTTATCCAAGTTAATTGTATTATTTTCCATTCTCACCAGCAATATATAACTGATCCAGTTTTTTCACTTCGGCATTTGGTGATATCACTGATTTTTATTTTTGCCATTTGGATGGGTATATAGTGATATCTCATTGTGATTTGAAGTTGCATTTTCCTAATGGCTAATGAGGTGGAACATATTTTGATGTGCTTATTTACCATCTCTATATCCTCTTGGGTGAAATGTCACTCTGTTCATGTCATTTTTTTTTTTTTTCTAATTGGATTTTTTAAGCCATTACATCTTGAGAGCTCTTTTTGTATGTTCAACATAGTACTCTTTTGTTGGTTCTGTGGTTTGCAAATATTTTCCCCTATTCTGTTCACTGTCCTGTCATTCCCTTGATAGTGTCTTTGGATGTACAGAAGTTTTTAGTTTTGTGGGTGCCGAATACTTTTGTATTCCATTAATGTTCTTTAGCTCTATTCTGGGATGCAGTGAAGTTTCTAGGAAACAGTTAAATCCTTTTAGTATTGCTTTTAAGATTAGGTAGAGTACAGAGAAGAGCTCGGTCTATCTAGTACTAATTATTCCGTACTCCTTACTCTACCCAATGACTCATGAAATATGAGTTTTTCCGTCAGTAGGTGTTATTTCTCACCTCTGCATGATCATTGGATGCCATTCCTTCTAGTCTATTTGGATTTTTTCCCCCGGCTTGGGTAACTTCTCTACGTTCCTGAGTTGGCACTAATCAATACTCTGCTGAATACTCAAGTGGGAACCTTCCCAGACCTCTGGGATTTTCTTTCTATGCTGCTCTCTACTCTCTAGTATGGCATCCTGTGATTAAGAATAAGATATCTTGGTCTTCTCAGACATTCAGTTCTGTCTCCTCACCTCAGTCTGCCAGCCTCTACCTGGGTTCTTCCTGTCTTGTAGCACTAAGCTAGGGTAATCATTGCACTTACTTCATTTGTTTCTCACCTCTTGGGATCATTCTCCTTTGCTTTCTTGATGTCCAGGGTCTTGTAAACCTTTGTTTTATGTATTATGTTTTTAAACAAACAAACAAAAGAAGCTGTATTGCTTTTTTTCTGGTTGTTTCAGGCTGTTAATCTTATCTTGATCAGGAGTGAAGGTGTCATATTGTTTTAAATTATAAATTTCTACAGATAGCTCAGAGAAATGTCTGGCGCCAGAGACATCTCTGAACTTGTACAATCTCAAGTTTTTTAGACATATCATACCTGAAAAGTTAAATATAAAAATATAATACTGAGATCAACCCAGTCATCTTAGTTCCATCCCTGGTGACTCAACTAACTGGAAATCTTTTTCCCTATGCAAAGCACTCCCTCAAATTATTAGTCCATGTTGAACTGAAAGAGGCATTAAAGAATGTGTTGCAGAATGGCATGATTGCTTCTGCTGTCCCCAATCTCCTGTGTTTAAGATAAGCTCCATGCATCTAGTTCTCCCAGTAAAATGACTGCATTATCCAAGAATCCTACTTTTAAAAAACATCCTTTATATTCTAAACCATCTTTGGAGGTTATCTTAAGTTACTTCCCACCATGAATAGTGTTCTTCTGTTTTTTTTTTTTTTTTATAGTATTTTCTCAATTCAGATCCCTGAAATTTGAAATGGAATTCATTTTTTCCAGTATTTTTGACAGACATGTTTGGGTTCACTGCCCCTATGCTGTTCATGTTATGGTCTGACTATGATAATTTTAGTCATCATCTTTCAAAACTAAAGAGACCTTGCTCATACTTTTAATCTATTATTATCATATAATAACATTCCCTTCTGTATCCAAACTAATCCCTTCAATTATTTCTGTATTCTATCTTAATGTATAAACCCAGAGCTACACTATTAGTCTACATTGTGTCTAAAATATTTATATCATAGTATGACAGAGAAAAATAGTATTCTTCTTTTTCTCTTTCTTCACAGTTCCTAGTATTAAAAAAAAACTCTTCAAAGTTTTAAACACATCACATAGAGTTGACAGCACATCGACTTGATGTCTTCTGGAAATATTCTTACATTTCTGTTTTGGCTTATACAGTTAACTTAGAACACATCATATTGTAATTATTTATATCATTTCTCACTGAATTTATCCCATTATCTGTATAAAAATCACCTAATTGGTGTAATTTATTTTATAAGCTCAATTTTTTTTATCATTTATTATGAAGTTAACAAATTAGAATAGCATTGCCTTAATGAATGCCAAAATTTGAAATAAGGAGGTTATAGATGGTTAGTTACATCCTATATCTATCTCAACATTTGTTGTGTTTCTTCATTTTGGTTTTGATGCATATTATGGATAAAATACTACTTCATACAGATAAATAACCCTAAATGCCAAAAAATTTAAGAACATATCTTATAATCATAGGTTACTATTTAATTAACTGGTTGAAACCTAAAAGAAGAGTAGTAGCAAACTTTTATTTTGAAGTTAAATCATTTACTGTCTTACAAGTGCTCATATCCTTTAGCAAAAGTATAAGAGAAATATCCCTAAATTTACAAATAAGTGCATACATGGTAATGCAGTATATTAATATCTTCACTTGTTATTTTACAACAGATTCTTATAACATGGCAAAGGTGTACATTGAACAGAGGTATACAAGCTCATTTGTTGCCAGGCAAGTTCAATATGTGCCAGGCATATATGCCATATTATTTTTCTCTAAAATCTTATATGAGCAGGGACTTTCCTGGCAGTCCAATGTTTAAGACTCTGTGCTTCCAATACATGGGGCATGCTATCAATCCATGCTCAGGGAACCACAATTCTACATGCTGTGTGGTGTAATAAAATATTTAAAAAATAAATGAAAATAAAATAAAAGCAGATAAGCAGACATGTATATTCCCAAGAGGAAAACAGTGACCTTCCTAATCGTAAACCTATTCAGATGAATTTAAATAAATGTGTAGAAATGACAAGATAAGATTTATTCTGAAGTTTGAACAGATACTAGTTGACTTGCTAAAACAAGTTAAAGAATAGGTGGTCTTCAACATAGGTACATAGATTTGGTATATAAGATTTTTTCTATAGCTTTTAAAATAACCAAAAACATTTTAGTGATTTTCATATTAAATTTTGGCAGAACCCCTGAAGCACCTCTATATTCTAGAATTCTGTGGAATATACTCTGAAAACCATTCAAAATCTAAACATTTATTATTATCCTTTGGCTAACTTATTTTTTCCTCAAAAAATTCAAATGCTTTTAGTCAGGGATTATTTTCATTGACAAAATCTACAAACCTTTTCTCTAATGTCTTAAGGCAATGGTTTATTTTCATTCTGTTTCATTTTTTAGACAGGTTTTATAAACTTGCTGGTTTGTTGTTCTTTAGATATCTCTAATGAATGTTGGGGATGGATGGGTAGGTATTTTGCTGACAGCTCCTGAGCCCTTTGGTATAATAGCCATACATCATGGTAAAGCTATACTTTTATAAATGGTAATTTTGATTTCTCACCTGTGTTTCTTTTAAAATATTGGGTGAATGAAACTCTAATTGATATAATTATATAGTTTGTCATTTGGGGGCCATGAGTTACCATCAATGAAGTTAGTACATCTAACCCGTGTGTTTCATACACCAGTTTGTGAATAAAAGGCTATCTAATATCCTCTAGGTTAGTACTGGCAATATTTTCCCTTCAATCTCTCTGATAGTCCCTTTTCATCTCTGACTGTTTCCTTTTCATTGTGATCTTCAAGTGGCACCTGTCACTTTCTTGTATGTCATGTGGTGTGACCAGAGCCATGAACTGAGCTGGACTACATTATTTCACTTGGGACGCTAAATGAGTTTTATGGAGAAAGAGATGCTTTATAAAATTGACCCCAAATTAAGAAAGCCATTTCCATACAACGTAGTCTTATGACAGTGAAGATGAACCAGCATTTCGGAAAAAAATTTGCTAAAAATACATGTGAATATTGAATACACAGCATACAAAAACAAGCTTATACCTTTTCTTGTTTAGGAAGTGAATTTTGCATAGACCTCCATTCAATAAGGATTGTTGTAGATTGATTCCTGTTTGTGTGATTAACGATTCCAGTCATAAGAGACACTGCTGGGTTTTTTTTTTTACAACAGTCTAAATTCTTATTCTTGTCGAATCTATATAATGATCTATGTAGTTGAGTTTCTGATTAATTCCAACCTTTTGTATAATCTTGAATGTGTAAGTTTCCCCCAGTTTTATTTACATTTGATTATAGCAGTGTAATACAAAAGTCAAAGTTAATATGCTGGAATTTTAGAAATGCTTATAAGTAGAGGCTCCACTAAATATAGTTGGGACTTTGATAAAATATTTGAATTCAAGCTGGTAAAGTAAAGCTGTAATCTTTATAGCTACAGATAAATGAAAAGAAGTATGGTTTTTCTATTGGGCCCTAATATTATTGATTGAGGAAAAAATAACTGGAGGCAGGAGGTGCACCAGACTTCTAAACAGTGTTATCTGAAACCCATACCACTGAAGGTTTAAGAGTCGGAATGCCAGGAAGTACTTGTTAAATGTCTCCTCCATTATGTATTTAGACTGTTCTGGCTTTTGAGTGCCCCTTCATTTTCCTTTCTTGAAGAACTTGCTAAGTAAACCTTCTAAAACATCTGTGGTGAACCATGATTACATCTTATGGTTTTGACAATTGAAGGGTTCATTGGATTTTTATGCTGGCAGTTAAGGACAGTAATCATTAGTTTACCAAAGTATAGGAGATCTGGCTATCTCCCTTTACTTTTGAATTGCTGTTAAGGCAACCTTTTGTGTGAGCTTGAATCTTGCCGCTCCAAGTTTTCTTAGTGATGAAACTGAGCAAAGCATGAATGAATGAATCTTGAACTTTTGGAATGGTGCAGTAAAAACACTTACTACAAGTTTTTAGTCCAACTTTCTACCTTGGAGCCAGTAAACATTTCTGTCAAGAACCAGATAGTAAATATTTTGGTTTTCTGAGCCATCAGGTCTCTGTCACGACTACTCATGTCTGTTCAGTGCATCAGTAGGCACAGACAGTACATAAATAAATGAACGTAGCTGTGTTCCTATAAAGCTGTATTTACAACAACAGACGACCAAGAGTATATACAATTGGCCAACAGGCACATTAAGAGATGTTCAAAATTATTAGTCATTAGGGAAATGTAAGTCAAAATCATTTTTTACCCTACTCTGTTCCGCTCATTTCATGTCCAACTCTTTGCGACCTCATGGACTGCAGCACACCAGGCTTCCCTGTCCATCACCTACTCCCAGAGCTTGCTCAAACTCATGTCCATCCAGTTGGTGATGCCATCCAACCATCTCATCCTCTATCGTCCCCTTCTCCTCCTAGGATGGCTATAATTTAAGAAAAATAGAAAATAATAAGTGGAATGGAAAATATTGAGGATTTGGAGACATTGAAACATTCATATATTGCTGATTAGAGTGTAAAATGGTGCAGCCACTGTGGAAAACAGTTTAAGAGTTCCTCAAAAAAGTTAAACATAGGATAACCATATGACCCAGCAATTTTACTCCTAGGTATATGTCAAAAAGAATTAAAAACAGATATCTGAACAAATGTTAATGTTACATAAATGTTAATAGAATTACTATTCACAATAGCTAAAAGATGGAAACAACCCAAATGTCCATCAGTGAATAAATGGATAATTAAATAGTGGTGTATCCATGCAAAGGAATATTATTCAGCCATAAAACAGAATGAACCTCCAAAGCATTATGCCAAGTAAAAGAAGCAAAAGGTCATATATTATTATACTATTCCATTTGTATGCAATATCTGGAAGAGGTAAATTCATGAAGGCATTGTTTATTTCTATAAATTGATGGTTTGTTAATACCTGCTTTACTGAGATATAGTTCACTGTATGGCTGAAGAACTGTGCATTGTATGAAAGCACCATGTTTTATTTATCTACTCATTAATTCATGAACATTTTGGTTTTTCCATCTTTGGTCCATTATTAATAATGCTTCTAAGAAAATATGTGTATAAATTCTTATATAGACTTCTGTAAGTATTTACTTCTCTTGTATATGGAGAAGGAAATGGCAACCCACTCCAGTATTCTCTCCTGGAAAATTCCATGGACAGAGGAGCCTGGTAGGCTACAGTCCATGGGGTCGTAAAGAGTCAGCCATGGGGTTGCAAAGAGTGAATGAGCACATCTCTTGTATTCTACTTAAGCGTAGAATTACTGGATCATATGTCAACTATGTGCTTAACCTTTTGAGAAACTGCCAGATTGTGTTCCAAGGTGGCTGAACCATGTTATATTACCATCAGTAGTTTGCAAGGGCTCCCATTTCTCCATACTCTTGCCAACACTTATTATTATCTGTCTGTAAATAAGGTTTTATTGGAACACCACCATGCTCATTCATTTACAAATTGTTTATGACTGCTTTCACAGTGCAATGACATACCATATGTGAAAGATACCATATAACTCTCAAAGGCGCAAATATTTACCATCTGGCCCTTTCCAGAAAAAATTTGTCAGCCACTGCTATAGAGGTATTCTCATGAAGTTGATCATGTTTTGAGTATCTTAGTGAAGTTTGCTAATTAGAGGAATTTCTAGTACATTGCTTTGTATTGCTTTCTTAAGTGGGCTAAAAAATCTATAGTTACTTAAAACAAAGTATACCTGTATACCAGTTTCCAAGATAACCAATTATATATGTTAGACAGAAGTTCGATTATTAAAAAGAGGACAATTTTTTGTCACAGCTTATTATCAAAAGCCTTGTGATAAATGGTAAAAATACCAGAAAAGTGTACTATCAAAACATAAGTAACAGTAAACATGATGTCTCAGAACATGTAAAATATATATCTTGATGTATTACAGAATGGAGAGTTTTAAAAAGACAAGAATGGTTTTGGGAGGGAATTTTCAGGGAAAAGACATGGTTTATAGACTTTGGAGGATAAGACAGGTGCTAAATCAGAGAAATCTTCAATTCTTATTTTGTTCCCAGAATTAGCTACAGCCAAGTCATTCCCTGGTTTGTTTTCTTTCCACTAAGAGAACTGAATACAGACTGTGGTGGCTAGAGATATGGAAAGCTGGTATCAAGATCTTTCCCTTTTTTTTTTTTTTTTTTGATAAGGGAAAAAAGACAGTAAATTAGAAGCAACACCAAGATGGGGGAGAAATAGTGGGGGAGTAGAAAGGTGAATCAGTCACACAGAAAATTTGATTTCTTGGCCCCTAAACAATTTTCTCTACTTTGAATTGTGTATAGACAAATAACATGAAATGTGATAGAAAACAGTAAATAGCCATTAAGGAGCCTTGGACTGAAGGGAAGGGGAGGAGTTAAGGAGCCTTGCCCAGAAGTTATTTTGGTCTTCTATGGCCACACAAATGTGTATCTTAGCAACTGTGTTTGTCTGTGAGGCATACTAGTGCTGCATTGTGTGATTATGAAATGGTGCTTGTTTTAAACAGAGCCAATTTCATTGTAGAAGAGCTTTATTCCTGGAGGATTTGTTAATCAAGTTGTCTCAGTGATAGAGTTTTAAATATATTATAAGAAATTGCAAGCCTAGGCTAGGGAGCAAGCCAATAAATCATACAATGCCTGGCTTCTCTGTTGTCATTTAACAGGTGAAAAGATCTTTGAAACCAACCCAGTTCTGGGAGACCTGACATAGCATCTATCATATAACCTGTCTGAGCTCTCAAACTATTACTGGAGCATGTACATGTACATACACTTGAAATGAGAAGAGGTTTTGTGACCAATATGGAATATTTTCTCCTTCCTTGACTTGTGGTGCAGAATTACTTCTTATATAGAATGAACTGAGGCCATATCAATGAACTATTTTCTGAGGATCATTCACCAGGCCACAGGAGAGGTCGTATTCCTAAGAATCTGAGTCTTACTTTGATAGGTATGAAGTATAAATGTATCTCTAGATCAGTAAATAATTATAGAATAAGGAATTAATGTCTGAAATAAGTTCAGCTAAAATTTAATATAGTGGAGCTTGGGGAAAGTACAGTACTGTTGCAGTGAAATAGTTTTTATTGGATGAAATAAGGATGGTTTCCTGGATGAGTTGACAATCAGAACAGCCTGAATAAGGAAGATGTTTTGTGAGCCATGGGGGGAACACAATCTGATCTTATTCCTGAGCAGAACCAGAGATAGCAAGAGCATGACCAAACAGAAGGATTTATGAAATTAACAGAGATATTGGGAGAAGAAGTCATCTCAGATTTCTAGCGGGCAAATTCATTCCAAATGAATGCTCTGGATTGGATACCCCTATTTCCTCTCCACCCACCTTCCTTAATATCTTACAGTATAGCACTCATCCACTGTCATGATTATATTAAAATCAGTGTCAATGTAATTCCAGGCTAAATTCCCAAACCCATTGGCCTTTACTCAATCCTTCATGATCTTTTTGGCATATATTTTTAACAAATTTCTTTATTTACGTATTTATTTATTTTTTACTGCATTGGGTCTTTGTTGCTGTGTGAAGGCTTTCTCTAGTTGCAGTGCCCATGTTTCTCATTGCAGTGGGTTCTCTTGTGAAGCACGGGCTCCGTAGTTGCAGTGCACTGGATTAATTGCTCTATGGCATGTGGGATCTTCCCTTACCAGGGATTGAACCCATGTCCCCTGCAGTGGCAGGTGGATTCTTACCCACTGGACCACAAGGGAGGTCCCTGTCGTATTTTATGTACTTTCTCAAAACTATTCCTTGATCTTGGTGATACTGTTCCAACCTAGCTTTCCTGCTGCTTTTTTAAAAAAATGTTCCATTTCTTTCCCTCTTTTTTCCCCTCCTTTCTGTATTTGTTCTATTATAAGACTATCTACTTTTCAATTTGCAGTTTATATTCTCTTGTCATAAACTCAGAAACTAGACAAGTGATCTATTAAAATAGTTTAACATCTCAAGTGGCTAATGGCAATGCTTTCCTAAATGAACAGGGGAAATTGAAGCAAAAGGATGGTTTGTAATTTGGTGTTAAAAATAGCATATTAATGTTGCTAACTTGAACATAAGGTTGCTGATTCCCAGGCCTATTTTAGAACCTTTTAGAATATGTTTCTCTAGGTTTATTTGATTAGCCCATCTTGAGCATCTTGAGCTCTTTTTGATATCAGTCTCGTGATTGCTTTACTAAATCTAATCCTTAACAAACCCTAATGGCTCTGATTTGGCAGTATTCACAGAAGTTCCATGACAAGGCATTTTAAGATCTCTTTGTTAAGGTGTGTGTGTGTGTCTGTGAGAGAGAGAGGGAGACATGAAGACAGAGAGACAGAGAGATCAGATCCTACTTTTGTCCAATAAGTTGCTTCAATTCAGTTCAGTCGCTCAGTCATGTCCGACTCTTTGCGACCCCATGAATCGTAGCATGACAGGCCTCCCTGTTGATCACCAACTCCCGGAGTTTACTCAAACTCATGTCCATCAAGTCAGTGATGCCATCCAATCATCTCATCCTCTGTCATCCCCTTCTCCTCCTGCCCCCAATCCCTCCCAGCATCAGGGTCTTTTCCAATGAGTCAACTCTTCACATGAGGTGGCCAAAGTATTACAGTTTCAGCTTCAGCATCAGCCCTTCCAGTGAACACCCAGGACTGATCTCCTTTAGGATGGACTGGTTGGATCTCCTTGCAGTCCAAGGGACTCTCAAGAGTCTTCTCCAACACCACAGTTCAAAAGCATCAATTTTTTGGCACTCCGCTTTCTTCACAGTCCAACTCTCACATCCAAACATGACCACTGGAAAAACCATAGCCTTGACTAGACGAACCTTTGTTGACAAAGTAATGTCTCTGCTTTTTAATTAAGTTGCTTACCTATATATTAATAGTTTATTGAATCATAGTTTCATTAATAGCAGATTAATCAAGACAGCAAATCCATTGTGTGACCAACTTAATGACTGAAATAGCTTGCTGCCAAGAGTCCCTTAATATGTGTAGCATATCTTATATATTTAGCAAGACTGTTTGGACCTGAAAGTGTAGCAGAACAAAGTATGAATCACTTGGCAACCAACGTTTGTTATTGTTCTCAACTTTGTATGAGAATATGTATAGAATAACATGTTAAACATGAATCAGTCCCTGACTATCTTCTTGAAGTAAGTGGAGCAAAGTTTCTAGGTGGTCTGCTCTACAATGTAATATTTAAATATACCACTGATAATAACTGTTCACCTGTAGTCCAGGATGCCTCACATAATTTCTTGGATGAACTATAAATTTTTCAGTCAGGAATTTATTTAGAAAATATGCTTTGAAACATGTATATTATCAAGTGTGAAACAGATCGCCAGTCCAGGGTGGATGCATGAGACAAGTGCTTGGGACTGGTGCAGTGGGATGACCCAGAGGGATGGGATGGGGAGGGAGGTGGGAGGGGGATTCAGGATGGGGAACACATGTAAATCCATGGCTGATTCATGTCAAGGTATGGCAGAAACCACTACAATATTGTAAAGTAATTAGCCTCCAACTAATAAAAATAAAGGAAAAAAATATGCTAAATTTGTATTATTTTCTCACTCATATTGCCCCCTGAAACAGGCAATTGAAGTAGAGTAGTAAGTGAAATATAGTACTTTGATTTTCATTTGAATTAAATATTGCCCTTTGAAGGGTATATGTGCTTTTACTTAATTTATGACAGGGAAGATGTACCTCCTTTAAGCCTTTTTACTTTATATTATGGAAAATTCAGTATCAACAATTCTATCAACAATAGTAATTGGCCTCCCCCTGTATGTATGTATCACCTAGCTTTAGCAACTATCAAACCATGGTCATTTTTAAAAAGAAAGTTTCAATTTGCAAAATTAATCATGGATTCTATATTTACATCTAAGAACTGGATAGAATTTAGAGATAAGTTGGAACTTCTGGAGGTAGAAGTAGTACAGTAGTAACAAAATCAAATGGTTATTGGTACCAAGCTCTTTTTATGAGCTTTATTTGTGTTAAAGGCTTTATTTTCACAAAACCTCATTTTGTGGGCACTATATACTTAAAAAAAATTTTTTTTATGTGGACCATTTTTTAAAGTTTTTATTGAATTTGTCCAATACTGCTTCTGTTTTATGTTTTGGTTTTTTGGCCACGAGGCATATGGGATCTTGATGGGAAAGATTGAAGGCAGGAGGAGAAGGGGACGACGGAGAATGAGATGGTTGGATGGCATCACTGACTCAATGGACATGAGTTTGAGTAAACTCTGCAAATTGGTAATGGACAGGGAGGCCTGGCATGCTGAAGTCCATGGGGTTGCAGAGTCAGACACAACTGAGTGACTGAACTGAACCGAGGATAAATTCCCATAAGTACAAGTTCTGGGCCAAAGAACATGTATATTTTATTTTTACTACTATTCCCTATATCAGTAAAAACAACTTGATATCTCATTAGCAGTTTTTAAACTAGAGTACTTGATGTGGAAGTTCTTAAGAACTTCCGGTAGACTGTGATAATTTTGTTAAGCACCAAAAGACATCATAACAAATCCAAAAAGTATGTGATGCTGTCTGTTGTATATGTGGGTTCCCAGGCATGGAAAAAAATTTAATTGTTCTAAGAGAGCCTAGTAAAAGTGAATTTGCTCAGTCGTTTCCAACTCTGTGTGACCCCATGGAGTGTAGCCCGACCAGGCTCCTCCGTCCATGGGGATTTTCCAAGGAAGAATACTGGAGTGGGTTGCCATTTCCTTCTCCAAGGGATCTTCCCCACCCAGGGATCTAACCCGGGTCTCCCACACTGCAGGCAGGCGCTTTACCATTTTAGCCACCAGGAATGTTCCAGAGAGCCTAGAGACTGGTCAATAATGGAAAGGAATTAAGAAAATTACACAAAGGAAAAGCAGTGTCCCAAGTTCTATCAACCCCTGATATATTATGATAATAACGATCTTAATCCATCACATATTTTTTACTTTAAATACGAGAAAATTTCTCTACTTTTTAGGAAAATAAATTTTGTTCTTAGGATTCATTCAGTTATCAAACTTTTGCTGTTCCTTGAAGCAAAATACATTTGTGAAGTTACCCTTAAAGAGACTCATGACCCCTGCACATTTATCAATGTCAGAGCCATATTGCACCTGAGAGTGTTATGGATACTCTTTTTTTATCACTTAAAAGGTCATGTACTGTTCCAGATTAGATCCATGGAGTGTCTTGTTAGCTGCATTTATGATGTGTGTCTTTCTGACCAGAACAAGCCTGACATCTCAGTAGAATGAAGAGTGTTTCCTGCATTTAGTACATTCCTTGAAACAAATAACTGCTGTACTAACACAATACTTTAAAAAGCTTAGGTAAAATTATAGGAAAATGTATGTATGACCTTGAAGTATGGAATTTCTTGAGATAAACCAGTGATCAACCATAACATTAAAAGTTGATAAATTTGACACATTAAAATTTTGAATTTCTGTTCATCAGAAGACATGATTATAATGTGAACCGGTAACCTACAAACTGAGAGAAGATATTTGTAGCACATGCAAGAGACAAAGGATTGTTACCCAGAACATATAAAGGATTTCTACAATCAGTTAAAGATAAAAGACACTCATTAAAAAAGTGGTTTGACCATAATGATGGAGAATAGATTAACGGTTGCCAAGGATTGGAGTGGGGTAGAATGTGAGTACAAATGGGAAGCCTGAGAAAGTGTTTTGGGAGTAATTGAACTGTTCTGTACCAGATTATGGTGATGGGTACATGAATTTATATGTGTATTAGAATTTCTGAAGCTCTACATCAAAAAGGTCCATTTTAATGTGTGATAATTAAAAATTTCAAACAAAAGTTTAAAAATGGTTTAAACAGGCAGTTTACAGAAGAGATGACCTATATGATCATTCTTACAAGTAATCAGGAAAATACAAGTTAAAAATCAAGTTAAGATTTCATGCCATCAAATTTATAAAAGTTACCTTGTCTGGCACTTCCAATTTTTGGCCAGAATATTGAACACTGAGACATTTTCTACACTGCTGAAGAGAGTGCAAATAGGTCAACCCCTTTGGAGAAAAATATGGCAACATTTTTTAAAGTTGAATGTATGTAAAATCTATGACCCAGCACTTCTACTTCTAGGTGAATTCCTAGAGAGATTCTTTCATGATAAGTCAGGAGACATGCACATGAATATACACTTGACCCTTAAAACATGGGTTTGAACTACATGGTCCATTTACACACTTTTTTTCCCCCTATTAAATACATACTATAGTACTACAAAATCTTTGGTTGTTGAAATCCGAGGGGTCAATTGTATTTTAAAGGCACATTGTTTATAATAGGAAGAAATTGGAAACAGCTTAAATCTCAGTGAGCAAGAGAATGGATAAGTATGGTATATTTATACAGTAGAATAATATACATTAGAGGAAAAGGAATAAACTAGAGCTACATGAATCAATATAGATGAATATCACAAGCAGTGCTGAACAAAAAAGAGGAAGCTGCAGACTAATATATGTATACAATGAAACAGTTTATATAAAGTTTAAAAAATCCCCAATCTATATATTACTTCAAAATACAAATATAAACCTCAGTGATCAAAGAGAAGATTCAATAGTAGTTGTTTTTTCCCTTTGGTATGTTAACATTTTTGTGGGTGACTGAAATAATTATATATAGATGATATAGAAATAGCTCTCTCTCTATATATATATATAGAGAGAGAGAGAGAGACAGAGAGAGATAGATAGGGAAGATTAGAAGTCTTGCCAAAGGTGGTTCAATTCAGTCTCTCAGTCGTGTCCGAATCTTTGCGACCCCATGGACTGCAACACATCAGGCTTCCCTGTCCATCAGCAACTCCCGGAGCTTGCTCAAACTCATGTTCATCGAGTCAGTGATGCCATCCAACCATCTCATCCTTTGTCCTGCCCTTCTCCTGCCTTCAGTCTTTCCCAGCATCAGGGTCTTTTCTAACTAGTCAGCCCTTCTCATCAAGTGGCCAAAGTATTGGAGCTTCAGTTTCGGCATCAGTGCTTCCAATGAATATTGAGGATTGATTTTCTTTAGGACTGACTGGTTTGACCTCCTTGCTGTCCATGGGACTCTGAAGAACCTTCTCCAACACCACAGTTCCCAGGTAGTGCTAGTGGTAAAGGATCCACCTGCCAGTGCAGGAGACTTAAGAGACGTTTGTTCAATACCTGGGTCAGGAAGATCCCCTGGTGGAGGGCATGGCAATCCACTACAGTACTCTTGTCTGGAGAATCCCATGGACAGAGGATCCTAGTGGGCTGCAGTCCATAGAGTCACAAAGTGTCAGACACAACTGTAGAGACTTAACACACAAACCCTTAGAAGTGTACATAGAAAGGCATGAAAATGATAAGCGAGAAATTTTTAGATGGCATTTAATTTTGCCACAATGAAGGGTGAAGTGGTCTGGGATGAAGCACACCATAGAAATTCAGCTGTGTTGGCAATGTTGTGTTTCTTAAGTTGAGTAGTAGGGATATGCATGTTAACTGTATTATCCTTTGTGGTGTTTTATAAACTTTAAACATTAAAAAGTGTTTTGTTAAGAGTATTAGATTGGATTAGATTAGAGTCAGGAAAACACTGTAGCTTGCCTCTCAACAAGTGTAAGACCTTAAACAAGTCATTTCCAGAAACATTGTGAGCAGCTTTTATGACTGCAGGTGTTGGGTCTATTTCAACTCATTGTCAGACTGTATGTAACAAACACTTGCCAATGACTGTCTGGCTGGTTTTCTCTGTTGCACATAAACTCATAAATAAAAAAGGAAAATCATGCAGAAAGGGCATAGAATACTAAAAGAAAACCTGTGCAATGTCAAAACCCTTGGTTTTTCTAACACCTACCTGGCCACACTGTGTTTTAATTGTTTTAAATTCTTTATTATATGCCTGGTTACTGTGATATCTTGTAGAAAGGTGCTAGGCCTACAAATATAAGGTTCTACATGATTGAGAACCAACCACCTATATTTAAAGACCCGAAGAAAGCAAACCTCAGTGATCAAAGATGAGATTCAATAGTAGTTTTTTTCCTTTGGTATGATAACATTTTTGGGGGTGACTGAAATAATTATGTATAGATGATAAAGATACTAAGATTTCTGAGATGCACCCATACCAATCTTTCTGTGAACATTCTCTGTATTAAAATGTACTTTGGCTTTTTAACATTTTAAAAACGTTATTCAAAGGATGACTTTTTTTCAAAACTTACTTTAGAAAAATGGTTCACCTATCATGCATGATACCTGATGTCACTGAATTATGTTGCTCTATGCTGGAGAGGGTGTGGAGAAAAGGGAACCCTCTTACACTGTTGGTGGGAATGCAAACTAGTACAGCCACTATGGAAAACAGTGTGGAGATTCCTTAAAAAACTGGAAATAGAACTGCCATATGACCCAGCAATCCCACTTCTGGGCATACACACTGAGGAAACCAGATCTGAAAGAGACACGTGCACCCCAATGTTCATCGCAGCACTGTTTATAATAGCCAGGACATGGAAACAACCTAGATGCCCATCAGCAGATGAATGGATAAGGAAGCTGTGGTACATATACACCATGGAATATTACTCAGCTGTTAAAAAGAATTCATTTGAATCAGTCCTAATGAGATGGATGAAACTGGAGCCCATTATACAGAGTGAAGTAAGCCAGAAAGATAAAGAACATTACAGCATACTAACACATATATATGGAATTTAGAAAGCTGGTAATGATAACCCTATATGCAAAACAGAAAAAGAGACACAGAAATACAGAACAGACTTTTGAACTCTGTGGGAGAAGGTGAGGGTGGGATGTTTCAAAAGAACAGCATGTATACTATCTATGGTGAAACAGATCGCCAGCCCAGGTGGGATGCATGAGACAAGTGCTCGGGCCTGGTGCATTGGGAAGACCCAGAGGAATCGGGTGGAGAGGGAGGTGGGAGGGGGGATCGGGATGGGGAATACGTGTAAATCTATGGCTGATTCATATCAATGTATGACAAAACCCACTGAAATGTTGTGAAGTAATTAGCCTCCAACTAATAAAAAAATTAAAAAAAAAAACAAAACACGACTGTGCTCAGTGGTAAAGAATTCGCCTGCCAATGGAGGAGATACAAGAGACGTGGGTTCAGACCCAGTGTTGGGAACATCCCCTGGAGTAGTAAATGGCAACCCACTCCAGTATTCTTGCCTGCAAGATTCCGTGGACAGAGAAGCCTGGTGAGATACAATCCATGGGGTCACAAAGAGGTGGACTTGACAGAGACTGAACACACAATCATGACTTTTAATTTATATTTGAGAGAGCATGTGCTTTACTTTCTAATATTTCATTTATATAAAATAGAGCAGATTTCTGATTTTTTTTTTTTAATGTACAGCTCAAAGGATCCTAGAAATCAGAGTTGGAAGCAAAGAGTTACTTAGTTTGCTGAGAAGGCTGAGGTTGTTATTTAAAAATTGTCCCCACATCTATGAGTTTTTATTACAAGAGAAAGTCAACCACCAGTTCTTTCTCTCACAAAGACAAAGCCAAAAGAAAAACGCTTAAGCTATATTGGGAATTTTAGGTTACACATAAGGAAGAAATGCTTAATAATGAAATTTATTAGTTACTTTATCAGTCAGCCAAGGGAGATGGCTGAATCTCACTCCTGAGAAAAGCCTCATGAATTAGGATAGGCGATCATCTAACATGATTGGATAATGGGAATCATTTTCATGTAACTAAATGGTCCCTTAGTATGCCTTCCAAACTTTGGATTATATAAAAACTATTTAACTTAAATCTGTTACCAAAATAAATGTGTAGTTTTTAATACTATGTCAAATGGTTTAAAAGTTTACAATGAATATCTACCAAATTGGCATAGAAATCTAGACTGCCCTGCTGCTCATTAAAATGTTGTCATGGAATCTTGTTATTCATCTTGTTATTATTGTTTGAGCTGAAATATTATCTAATAGATTAGGAAACTGAGGATCAGAGGTAAGTAAGTGTCACATGACTAGAACCCAGAACCTATTTCCTTATTTCTTTTCTTGGTTCTTGGTTCAGAGATTTTTATCTCAACAACCTACTGACTTTAGGCTGTCCTATTCTGGGACTGCTTGGAGGTGAGTTCTTTAACAAGGCTTTCTGAAATACCCTAATTCTCCTGAGATATGCCCTGAACCAACTTACTTTAATGTAAAATTCTGTATCAGAGCTTCAAGAAATGTAGAAACTTCAGCAACCTTGAAATTAAAAAGCACTTTGGCCTTTTCTGCCTCTGACGAGGCCTGGGTAGTTACATGTAGTCAGTCTACTCCACTGCACTCAAGGGAACCATCCATGTCTGCTTTTGCTCTCTACTGAATCTCCAGTGCTTGGCACAGAGAAGGTACTCAAATATCTGTTAATTGTGTGAATAGGTATGAATGAAATTAACTTTCTTTATTATCAACCAGACATATGCTGTTGCACTGAGCCACTGGCTATTTTTAAAGCTGGGTGAATCTTATATGTTTCAAAATGCCTTTCCAAGATAAATGTAATTTTTTACACTCTCTTGCTTAGAAAAGTGAGACAAAGCTACTAAACTAAAAGAACTTTTCACTATTTCCCAGGTAGGAGCTTCCATGTTAGTTTGTCTCTTTGGTTAAAGTCAAACTGACTGTAGCAATTAAGAACTTGTACTATTAAACTCGGCACAACACAAAATGCTTTAATTAAGCAACCACATGCCCAAGATACTGGCTGAAATTAAGCAGCTGTGGTCCCTGCTTGTACTCTAGTTCAGACAGGACTGATCAGGACATGCTGTATGTGTAAAATGACTAAAAACTATGTAAATGACAAGTAGGTGTTCTAAATTATTTACATGCATGTGTTTGCCTTGTTATATAATATGCTCTGATATAGGGAAACACAATACCCAGAAGCTTGAATTTTAAGATGGACAAATTAAAGTTTAGGTTACAACATATCTACCATTTATTGACTACCTACCATGTGCCAGGCATGATGCTGGGGCTCTCTGTATTTTTTTCATTCTCACCAAAAAAAGAACCATATGACAGATATTATCTTCAATATGTAGACAGAAACAGGCTTGGAGAAGTTAAGTGTTTTACACATTGTCCCATATTAAATAAAACAATTTAAGCCCAGGTTACCTGAGTTGATAATCCATGATTTTTCTATGGTACCATCATACATTTTGTGTTATAGTAGAAGGAACACTGGATTAGTAATCAGGATATCTGAATTTGAAACCTTGTTCTCCCCCTTGAGGAACTCACCTAGTCACTTTAGACTCCAATTTTCCTCTGTATAATGGAGAAGGATCATTTATTGTTAATGTTAGGGCATGTCTGTGGAGAGAATATTTTCTAAATGAATAGTCTAGACTGGTTTTATGAAACAGGAGAGAGTATTTAATATTGGGATTATCAACAAAGTTATTTGTATTTTATCGGACGTACATATTTATTCATCCAAAAATTATATGTTGAGTACTTGGAATATGCGATGTGCTAATTCACTGGAGATAAAGTGGTATAGGGGAGACAAAAAGACAATGAATCCCACCGTTGTGGAGTTTTTGATGATATAGTGGGGAAGATAGACATCAGAGGGCTTCCCTGGTGGCTCATATGGTAAAAACTGCCTGCATTGTGGGACAACCAGTTTCGATCCCTGGGTCAGGAAGATCCCACGGAGAAGGGAATGGAAACCTACTCCAGTATTCTTACCTGGAGAATTCCATGGACAGAGGAGTCTAGCAGACTATAGTCGATGGGATTGCAAAGAGTCAGACGTGACTGGATAACTAACACACACACACAAAGAAACATCAGAAATCACCAATAAATGTAAGTTTTACAACTGTGTTACATGGTGCAAAAGAGAAATATACAATAGCTAGAACATGGAAGCAACGTAGATGTCCATCAGCAGACGAATGAATAAGAAAGCTGTGGTACATATACACAATGGAATATTACTCAGCCATTAAAAAGAATGCATTTGAATCAGTTCTAATGAGTTGGATGAAACTGGAGCCTATTATACAGAGTGAAGTAAGTAAGAAAGAAAAAAATACCAATACAGTGTATTAACACATATATATGGAATTTAGAAAGATGGTAACAATGACCCTATATTCGAGACAGCAAAAGAGACACAGATGTAAAGAACAGACTTTTGGTCTCTGTGGGAGAAAGCAAGGGTGGGATGATTTGAGAAACTAGGATTGAAACATGTATATTACCATATGTGAAACAGATCGCCAGTCCAGGTTCAATACATGAGACCGGGCAGTTAGGCCGGTGTACTGGGATGACCCTGAGGGATGGGAGGGGGAGAGAGGTGGGAGGGGGGTTCAGGATGGGGAACGCATGTACACCCATGGCTGATTCATGTCAATGTATGGCAAAAACCCCTACAATATTGTAAAGTAATTAGCCTCCAACTAAAATAAATAAATTTTAAAAAGAAAGAACAAAAAGTGTATGGCAAAAACCACTACAATATTGTAAAGTAATTAGCTTCCAATTAAAATAAACAAATTAATAAAAAAAAGAGAAATATGATGGCATGAAAGCATATGATAGCATACCTTAACTCAGTCATGCAATGAATGAGAGTTTCTTAAATAAGTGATGATTAGGCAGAGATCTGATGAAAGAGTAGGAGTTAAATAGATATAGGAGGGAACTGGTAAGAGAATTCCAAGCAAAAGGAATTAGATGCACAAGGGCCTGTGGTGGAGAGAGCATGGCAAATCTGAACAGATGAAGGGATTGAAGTATAGCTGGAGCAAAGAGAGGAAGAGTGAAAGAATGAAGCAAGAGGAAGCTTAAAGGGTAGGTAGAGGGTAAACCATACCAGGGCTCATAGACCATGTTAAGAGCTTGGTTAAGTTCTGGTTAAATGCAGCTTGTTTTGGATTTTTTGAAGAGAATGATACAATTTATATTGTATTATTTATGTTTACCCAGCATTTTTACAGAGAAGTTAAATAGTTTTTACAGAGAGGTTATATGGTTATATGCCCTCCTCACCTCAACCAATTAAAAAGAGTAAGCAATAGTTGGAAATATAACTGAGTAATCAATGACATGCAGTTGTGAATGGGAACCAGGAAGAAAATTCTATAGATAAGGAGAATTAAAACTCTGACACAGTATCAAGAGGATTCAATCCACTAAGTAGGCAAAATGGACCATGTATTTTTTGACCACCTATTTTATGAGATACTGCTAAATAAGAAAAATAATGCTGTGTATGAGTAAGAGTTAAAATGAGTGGAATAGATAAGTACTAGTGGAAGTGAGAGAAGGAAGAAATGACTGTGGCCTAGAATGGTCTAGGGAAGCATTATGAAGATAATTATAATTGAATTCATCTCTGGATACTGGGCAGGATATGTAGAATGGGGCACACTCGATACTTCTTACTGTGTCTCAAAAATAGAAATAATTATTTCAGATTTTGGAGCATAGATGAGCAAAAATTGATTTATTAGTCTTTGCTTCTGCTCCCACAATTCTCCCATTTACAGTAAATCTTCTAAAGACAAGTTGGGGAGTTATTTCCTAGACCAGATTATGTGTGTGTCCACCTAGCAACTATTTCTAACAATACACACTTTCAAAGTATAATAGTACCTTAGAGACCATCTGATCTACTTCCTTTATTGGATAGAGTGAGAAACATGTTCCTGTCATACACTGGATCAGAGCTATCAGTTTCCATCCATCTGATTATTAAAAAGAAATACTCAGAGAGATATCATTTAAAGAGAGAAGCAAGGGCAGAAGACCTAAGTGTGTCAGTATAATTAATGTGAACTTTAATCAGAAGACTCAGCTTCCAATCCTGGTACTACCAGAGACCTTAAATAAATCACTCAGTATTTCTGAACTTAAATTTACTCAAATGTAGAATGGCGCTATAAAAACTACTTTTTCCACAAGTAGGTATAAAGGGTAAATGAGATTACAAATAAAATTTTTTATAATAAAAACACTTCATAAATTATGAAGTTTTGTACAAATGTGTATCACTGTTGTGACACAATACACCAAACCAAATTATGTAACCAGCAACAGCAACTGTACTGATCTTAGACTTGTATTTTAGCTTTTTTTTTCTTATTCCTATTTTGTTAGTTTTATTATTTATTTATTTATATTCATTATATATCTTTTATCATAGGAAAAGTATGTAAATTATCACGAACCAAAGGAAGAGACCCATAGAGCAGAGTCAGAGCGGGTTCCGAACATGAAGCTTCCATTATCCTCATTAACCCTTCTAGTCACACACAAAGTATTGCCAATCCAGGAAGCTCACCTGAGTCTTGGTGTCCAGACTCTTCATTGAGGCTTGATTATATAGACATGATTGGTTTATTGATTGCCCATGTGGCTGAACTCAGTCTTTAGGTCAACTGATACTGCATGACACAAAGGACACATCCTAAGTGATACGGCTGGTCTTCGTGGCATGGCCAGCCCCTACTCTAGGGTTCTCAGATATGTAATATCATACCTGTACTTCTGGAAAAAGTTGGATGCAGATAAGTTCTTGCTGGCAAATACTATGTTCATAACAGGTCTATTGAGTTATGCCCGATGAGTAGCCACATAATATGTGTTGTATCAATTTGAAGGTGAAGACAAAATACAGCTTGAGAGGATATTGAATATATTAACCAAATCTATGAAAGGAAAATATATGACAATTGTTGATAGGATAGAGTCCATAATTTTAATATTTTCTCGGTTCATGTACTGTTGAAGCCTTGCTTGAAGGACTTTGAGCATTACTTTGCTAGCATGTGAAATGAGTGCCATTGTGCGGTAGTTTGAACATTCTTTGGCATTGCCCTTCTTTGGGATTAGAATGAAAACTGACCATTTCCAGTCCTATGGTCACTGCTGAGTTTTCCAAATTTGCTGGCATATTGAGTGCAGTACTTTAGCAGCAGCATCTTTTAGGATTTGAAACAGCTCAGCTGGAATTCCATCACCTCCACTAGCTTTGTTCCTAGTGATGCTTCCTAAGGCCCACTTGACTTCACATTCCAGGATGTCTGGCTCTAGGTGAGTGATCACACCATCGTGGTTATCCGGGTCATTAAGATCTTTTTTGTATAGTTCTTCTGTGTATTCTTGCCACCTCTTCTTAAGATCTGCTTCTGTTAGGTCCATACCATTTTTGTCCTTTATTGTGCCCATCTTTGCATGAAATTTTCCTTTAGCATCTCTAATTTTCTTGAAGAGATCTGTAGTCTTTCCCATTCTTTTGTCTTCCTCTATTTCTTTGCATTATTCACTTAAAAATGTTTTCTCATCTCTCCTTTGTATTCTCTGGAACTCTGCATTCAGATTGGTGTATCCTTCATTTTCTCTGTGCCTTTTGCTTCTCTTCTTTTCTCAGCTATTTATAAGGCCTCCTCAGACAATCGTTTTGCCCTTTTCCATGTATTTTTCTTGGGGATGGTTTTGATCACCACCTCCTATGCAATGTTACAAACTTCCATGCATATTTCTTCAGGCACTCTCTCTATCAAATCTAATCCCTTGAATCTATTTCTCACTTTCACTGTATAATTGTAAGCAATTTGATTTAGGTCATACCTGAATGGCTTAGTGGTTTTCCATACTTTCTTCAATTTAAGTCTGAATTTGGCAATAAGGAGTTCATGATCTGAGCCACAGTCAGCTCCCAGTCTTGTTTTTGCTGACTGTATAGAGCTTCTCCATCTTCGGCTACAAAGAATATAATAAATTTGATTTCAGTATTGACCATCTGGTGATGTCCATATGTAGAGTCGTCTCTTGTATTGTTGGAAGAGGGTGTTTGCTATGACCAGCACATTCTCTCGGCAAAACTCTGTTAGCCTTTGCCCTGCTTCAAACTTGCCTGTTACTCCAGATATCTCTTGACTTCTTACTTTTTCAGTCCAGTCCCCTGTGATGAAAGTATAGTGCAGCACAACTCATAGCACAAGCTGGCCAGCAGGCAGCAGCACAGCTCAAAGTGTACCCTAGCCAACAGACAGCAAAGCAAAAGGAGGAGAAGACCCCCCACACACACCAGGTGGTGATAGCTACTTCTTCAACATCCTACTCATATTGCTTATTGTTTTGTTGTTGCCCTGCAAGGGGTGGGATCAATTCCCCTACCAAAAATATTGATGTCTGATGATACCATACAGTTACTAAGAGGCTTGAAAAGACTTATTAATGACATAATGGGGTTTTCTGGGAGAGGGTAGAGCTGGCTCCCAAGCTGGTCTGAAATGGCTTGAGTGAAGGGAAAGGAAAGTGACTTTGGTTTTTTTTTGGTGGTTAGTTGGTAGGGTTTAATACCCTGGCTGTGACTTGCATGGTTTGAACCTCCCTGTCAGCACCATGGAAAGGAGTGTCCAGGCCTTTCTTATCATCTCCCCCTTATGTGGGGCAAAAAAGAGAAAGAAAAGCGGTGTGGGGCTTAATCTATCATTGGTTACACATAAAATTGGAATTAGACTCTTTATTACAGTTTATCATGTCTAGAAACACATTCCAGAGCCACTAATAGAGGCAAAAAAGAAGCTTGCCAGATAAAGAAGACTAGAGTGAAAAGGAAGACATGTTTAATTTTTAAACTACTAATATTTTTAAAATATTGTTATTAATTAATCTGAGATTTCAGATTTCTTCTTATCAAATTGTTCTCCATTCTTTTTCCCCTTATACTGATACTTAAAATGTAATGGTGATATTTATTTCCCTCCCATTCCATAATTCTATTTTTAGGAATCATATGTAACATTAATGTTATACTTTATTTTGAAAATACATGGTTTTATATCTAAAGATTTCTCTTTTTAAAATTTTATTAGAGTGTACTGGATTGACAATATTGTGTTATTTTCAGGTGTAGAGCATCGTGATTCACTTACATATTTACAAGACAGAAACAAAACTCACAGACTTCAAAAACAAACCTGTCGTTACCAAAGGGCAAATGTTGAACAGAGGGATAAATTAGGAGTTTGGGATTGACATATTAATAATAACCTATATCTGCAAATCTGCTTCTGTCTTGTAAATAGTTTCATTTGTATGTTTTTTAATATTCCACATGTAATTTGTACCATATATTTGTCTTTCTCTGCCTGACATACTTCACTTAGAATGATAGCCTCTGGGTCCATCTATATTGCCGCAAATAGCATTATTTCTTTTTTTGGCCCTAGTAATATTCCTCTGTGTGTGTGTGTGTGTGTGTGTGTGTGTGTGTATCAAATCTTGTTTACCCATTCCTCTGTCAATGGACATTTAACTTACTTCCATGTCTTTATCTGTCTTAAAATAAAGCCAAATATTGCCTCACGGAAACTGAGACCTCTGGTCTTCATCCGTGGACTGCATATTACAACTCAAACTAGCTGTGCTGTCTTGGGGAAACTGTTTGTTCTGTGCCTCATGTTATTCATCTGTAAATTGATCCATCCAACAAAAGTTTTTTAGGTGTCTTCTGTGAGATAGATGTTGATCAAGGTGCTGAGAGTACAAAGCTGAGTGAGACTTGGTCCCTGCAAAGAGCTCATAATCTGGTGAGGCAGTTGCAATCTGGTATGGTAATTGCCATGTTAAAAGGATGCATATGATGCTGGGAATAATAATTATATGGAATGTATCTTTACTGTCTTCCTCACTAGAAAGGGAATAAATTGAGAACAACCATATTCAAGTACTTTTGGCTATATAAAGCAAAACAAAAGCACAAATAGACACCCTGCCTCCTTTAGTCTAATTTATTCATTTTGTGCTTAAGTACTGAGAGCTTTCAGTACTCTTAAAATTATTTTTGGAATTTGAATTACTTGGGAGAGTGTTTGATATATTTCTAATTAAGATTCAATTTTTTTTTAATGGTCTTATTCTCCAGATTATGGAACTGTGTGTTCCTCTTACCATAATGGCTGAATGTTCCTGGAGCAAATGACACAACTGTGGAGATTGTTAATACTACAAAATTGTGGTTTCTAAAGACTGCAACTGAACCCTTTGCACATCATTGAACAATCCTTGTGTATATCCTTAATTATTCCCCCCTCCTTTTGGCAATGGCTGCCATTGCAAACCTTTACCACCTTTCACATGATCACTGCTGTGTGCATTCACCTTGATATAACCCTTGCCAGCCTCATCAGTCTCACTTCCTATCATCCTCTACGACACCAGTATATATCTATTGAGTGAGCCATGTTGCTTTAAGTACCTTTGCACATGCTAGTCTGCTGCCTAGAATAAACACTAGACTTAACTAACATCTATTGTTTTTAAGACTCAGTTCATGGATCTCCATTCTGTGAGGCCATCTTTGACAGCCAAAGCATAACTGTCCACTCTTTCCTTTGCATCACCACTAGATATAATATTTTTTGCTGTTATGGAATATATTATATGGTATTGCACTTTTTTACCTTTATTAACTATTTCCTCTAATAAACTGTAAAGTCCTAGAGATCAGGGACTACCTCATATGTCTTTGAATCTCCAGCTCCTAGTATAATGCCTAGCACTAACATATTAAATAAATATTTATTGAGGGAGGAAAGGGAAGGAAACAATTAGAAATATACAGCTTCTTTGGGAAACTACTTTTTTTTATTACTCTCAACTTTTAAGTTAATTTTCAGTGGTATATTCTTACTTCCCTTTTCTCTCAACCTCTAGGAAAATTACTTTCCATTTAATAGATACTGAAAACTTCTTTTAAAGAACTTCAACAAAGACAGCTGTCTGACAGCTGTACACCATCTGTGCTTTCAGGCCTGGATAAATACATCTGGTTACTTGAGAATAGAAGCTCTTTACTAAAGGAGTTTCCCAGGCAGGCTGGTGGTGATTAGTATTCCACAAATATCCCTTGCATTGTCTCTCTTTGACATGATAATGTATACAACTTGTCCCTCTAAATTATAAAGTTTCTTTTTGTTTGTGCATGTCAATGAAAGTAAAAGAAGAAAAAAGAAGTATTAGCATGTTGCTACATTTTGCTCATAAAAATTGCTTTTATTGTAAATGGCAACATCACAACACAGTAAGTGATTGATCCAGAGATATATGTAGATGTGTACCCACATATTTATGCTGTTAGGCAACAACTTAAACTGTGTAGAAATTTCTTTTCAAACAAAATAATCAAATTAAACTTCAAACACTCCTTTTTTTATTTCCCTGATTTGGAACTACCTCAGAGACTATTTTCATTAAGAAAGACTTGGAATAAATGGTATAAAAGATCTGGTTCCCTATGTCAAAATACCTGCAGTGCTATCTAGCTATACTTATCCTCCTTCATCAGCCTACTGTAACTTACTTGTACAAACCAGTTATGAAATATACCTTATGAATCACCATTAGCATCACAGACACATGCACAGACACACACACACAGAGGAAGAGAGAGAGAGACAGAGTCTGCCTTTAATAAAGCTATGAGTAGCTATCTTTATGATAGTGTTTCAGTTTCCAAAATTGTGTTGAAATTGTGACCAACCTAGAGAGCATATTAAAAAGTAGAGTCATTACTTTGCCAACAAACGTCCATCTAGTCAAAATTATGGTTTTTCTAGGAGTCATGTATGGATGTGAGAGTTGGACTATAATTAAAGCTGAGCACCATAGAATTGATGCTTTTGAACTGTGGTGTTGGAGAAGGCTCTTGAGAGTCCCTCGGACTGCAAGGAGTTCCAACCAGTCCATCCTAAAGGACATCAGTCCTGAATATTCATTGGAAGGACTGATGTTGAGGCTGAAACTCCAATACTTTGGCCACCTCATGCGAAGAGCTGACTCATTTGAAAAGACCCTGATGCTGGGAAAGATTGAAGGTGGGAGAAAAGGGGGTGACAGAGGATGAGATGGTTGGATGGCATCACCAACTCAGTGGACATGAGTTTGGGTAAACTCTGGGAGTTCGTGATGGACAGGGAGGCCTGGCATGCTGCAGTCCATGGGGTTGCAAAGAGTCGAACACGACTGAGTGGCTGAACTGAACTGACCATGTATCTCAGATTTCAAAGATGTGATCCAGATTCATCCAATATACTTTACATTACATTCTCTGTAATGAAGGAGTAAAATACTGCCTAAATGGTTAGTCTCACTAATAACTTAAAAGGAAACTGAATTTCTTAATTTGGTAATTATCCTTCATTAGCATAACTTTAAAGTTAGTACAGAATTGACAATAGTTCAAATTTTGGTGACACAATTCTGACTTGTGTGTGTAAAGATAGGAGTAAACATACAGATGGAAGTCTGATATTCTAGCAAGTGGTTAATAAAATTAGGTAGCGGGACAGTGGTGCCGAGACCATTTGCAACACATTGTTTCTTCTGGGTGCTTATTTTATTGTATTTATACTTATTTTAGAGCACTTCAGAGTTCAAGCTTCTTGAGAGAAGGAATATTTTTAATTCACCCTGTAAATCTCCCTATCATGTAACATCATGCTCTGCATATATCTAGTAATCAACAGATGATTCTTGAACATACTTGGTGAAAGTGCTAGAATTTCTTTTGAGAGTTGGGGCCCAAGTCTTTACCTTACAAAATGTGTTGGTGTATCTAGAGGCAGTTTGGCTTTAAGATAACTTACCAAGAAATTCTCCTTCATGGATCACAGCTAGTGGAGGTGACCGAATTTAAGCTGAGCTATTTAAAATCCTAAATGATGATGCTGTTAAAGTGCTGCACTCAATATATAAGCAAATTTGGAAAACACAGCAGTGGCCACAGGACTGGAAAAAGTCAGTTCACTCCCAATGAAGGGCAATTCCAAAGAATGTTCAAACTGCCATACAGTTGCTCTCTTTCACATTCTAATAAGGTTATGTTGAAAATCTTTCAAGATAGGCTTCAGCAGTACATGAACTGAGAATTTTCAGATGTACAAGCTGGGTTTTGAAGAGGCAGAAGAACCAGAGATAAATTGCTAACATTTGTTGGATCATGAAGAAAGCAAGGGAATTCCAGAAAAATATCTACTTCTGTTTCACTTACTATGCTAAAGCCTTTGACTGTGTGAATTTACAACAACTGTGAAAAAGTCTTAAAGAAATGGGAATATCAGACCACCTTACCTGTCTCCTGAGAAGCCTGTATGCAGATCACCTGGAACAAGTTACTCATTCAAAATTGGGAAAGGAGTACAACAAGGCTGTATATTGTCACCATGTTTATTTAACTTATATGCAGAGTACATCACGTGAAATGCCAGGCTGGATGAATCAGAAGCTAGAATCAAGATTGCCAGTAGAAATATCAACAATCTTAGATATGCAAGTGATAACACTCTAATGGCAGAAAGTGAAAAGGAACTAAAGAGTTTCTTGGTGAGAGAGGAAAGTGAAAAACCTGGTTTGAAATTGAAGATAGGCGAGTCCCATCACTTCATAGCAAATAGAAGGAGAAAAAGTGGAAGCAGTGACTTTTATTTTCTTGGGTTCTAAAATTACTGTGGACAGTGACTGCAGCCATGAAATTAAAAAACCCTGCTCTTTGAAAGGAAAGCTATGACAAATCTAGAAAATGAAAGTGAAAGTTGCTCAGTCACGTCCGACTCTTTGTGACCACATGGACTATACAGTCCATGGAATTCTCCAGGTCAGAATACTGGAGTGTGTAGTCTTTCCCTTCTCCAGCAGATCTTCCCAACCCAGGAATCGAACCCAGGTCTCCCTCATTGCAGGCGGATTGATTCTTTACCAGCTGAGCCACAAGGGAAGCTCACAATGAACCTAGACAACATAGTAAAAATAAAGACATCACTTTGCCAACAAAGGTCCATATAGTCAAAACTATGGTATTTTCAGTAGTCATGTATGGATATGAGAGTTGGACCATAAAGAAGACTGAGCACTGAAGAACTGATGCTTTTGAATTGTGCTGGAGAAGACTCTTCAGAATGCCTTACACTGCAGAAAGATCAAACCAGTCAATCATAAAGGAAATCAACCTGAATAGTTGTTGGAAGGACTGACCCTGAAGATCCAATACTTTGGCTACCTGATGCGAACAGATGCCACATTGGAAAAGACACTGATGCTGGGAAAGACTGAAGGGAAAAGGAGAAGGGGGCAGCAGAGGATGAGATGGTTAGATGGCGTCTCCAAGTCAATGGTCATGAATTTGAGCAAACTCAGAGAAATTCAAGGCGGACAGAGGAGCCTGTTGTGCTATACAGTCCATGAGGTCACAAAGAGTTAAACACGACTTAATGAATGAACAACAACAACCAAGAAGGTATTGTGTGTCAAAATCACTTAGGCAATTTGTCGTCATTTATGGTTCCATGTAAATTTATTTGTTCTAGGTCTGCAAAAAATGTCATGAGCATTAAATCTGTAGATTGCTTTGGGTAGGATGGGCATTTTAACAATATTAATTATTTCGATTTTGGAGCATGGAATATCTTTTCATTTCTTTGTATCGTTTTCAAATTCCTTCCTCAGTGTTTATAGTTTTTAGCATATAGGTCATACACTTCCTTGATTAAGTTTATTTGTAGGTAATTATATTATTCTTTTTAATGCAATTTTAAACAAAATTGTTTTCTTGCTTTTTCTTTCTAATAATTAATTATTAGTGTTTAGAAATACAACCAGATGTCTGTATATTAATATTGTTTCCTACAGCTTTACTAAATTCTGATAGAATTCTAATAGTTCTAATAATTTTTTTATGGACACATTGGGGTTTTATATGTAGTATCATGTCATCTGCAAATAGTGACAATTTTACTTCTTTCTTTCCAACTTAGATACCTTTTATTTATTTTTCCTGTCTGATTGCTTTGACTAAAACTTCCAATACTATGTTAAGTAGAAGTGGTAAAAGTGGGTGACCTTGTCTTACTCCTGATTTTAGTGGAAAGGCTTTTCACTGTTGAGTATGATGTTACGTGGGGTTTCCCTGATGACTCTGTGGTAAAGAATCTGCCTGCCAATGTGGAAGACACAGGTGAGATCCTACAGTTGAGAAGATCCCCTGGAGAAGGAAATGGTAACCCACTTCAGGATTCTTGCCTCGGAAATCCCATTAACACAGTTGTCTGGCAGGCTACAGTCGGTGGGATCATAAAAGATATGGATACAACTTAGCAACTAAACAACAACAATGATGTTAGGTGTGGGTTTGTAATAAATTTCCTTTATTATTTTGCGATATATTCCTTCTATACCATTGTTGATGAGAGTTTTTGTCATGAATGGATGTTGAATTTTGTCAGATGTTTTTTTCTGTGTCTATTGAAATACTGTATTCTTTCTTTTGTTATTGTGGTGATAGCATTAATTTGTAAATACTGAGTAATTCTTGTATTCCTGGAATGTGGTGTGGTGATCTTTGTATTCCTGGAATAAGTCTCACTTGTTCATGGTGTTTGATTCTCTTTATATATTGTTGAATTTGATTTGCCAACATTTTGCTGAGGATTTTTCCATCTATATTTGTCAGAGTTATTGGTCTGTGATTTTCTTTTTTTGTAATGTCTTTGACTGATTTTGGTATTAAAACAGCATGGTACTGGCTCAAAAGCAGATGCATAGGCCAGGTAAACAGAATCATGAGCCCGGAAATAAACCCACACAATTAGAGTCAGTAAATGTGCAATGTGCAAAGGAGGCAAGAATATACAATGGAGAAGAGACAGTCTCTTCAATAAGAGGTGCTAGGAAAACTGGACAACAATATGTAAACAAATAACATTAGATCATTTCCTCACACCATGTACAACAATAAACTAAAAAATGGATGAGAGACCTAAATGTAAGACCTGAAACCATAAAACTCCTAGAAGAGTCATAGGCAGAACTCCCTTTGACATCAATCATAGCCATATTTTTTTGATCAGTCTCCTAAGGCAAAAGAAATAGCAAAAGTAAACAAATCGGACCTAATTAAACTCTGCACAGTGAAGAAACCGTAGACAAATTAAAAAGGCAACCTCCTGGATGCAGAAAAGTATTTGCAAGTGATATAACTGATAAGGAGTTAATATATAAGATATATAAACAGTCCATACAGCTCAGTTTCAAAAAATCAAACAGCCTGATTAAAAAATGAGCCAAAGACCTGATTAGATATTTTTCTAAGGAAGATATACAGACGGCCAACAGGCACATGAAAAAATACTCAACATCACTAATGATTAGAGAAATGCAATGAAAACCACAATGAGATACCGCTTTACACCTGTCAAAATGGCTATCATCAAAAGGAACACAGATAACAAAAGTTGGCAAGGATGTGCAGAAAAGGGAACCCTAGTACACTATTGGTGGGATTGTAAATTGGTCTAGCCACTGTGGATAACTGTATGAAGTTTCCTCAATAAAACTAACAGTATAACTACCATATGATTCTGCAATTCTACTGGCTGATATTTTGTTGTTGTTCAGTTGCTCAGTCTTGTCTGACTCTTTGTGACCCCATGGACTGTAGCACGCCTGGCTTCCCTGTCCTTCATCATCTCCCAGAGCTTGCTCAAACTCATGTCCATTGAGTCAGTGATGCCATCCAACCATCTCATCCTCCGTCGTCCCTTGGCTGATATATATCCAAAGAAACTGAAAATACTAATTTGAAAAGATACATGTGAATGCATGCTAAGTCGATTCAGTTGTGTCCATCTCTTTGTGACCCCATGGACTGTAGCCAACCAGGGTCCTCTGTTCATGGGATTCTCCAGGCATGAATACTGGAGTGGATTGCCATGCCCTCCTCCCGGGGATCTTCCCTAGTAAGGGATCGAACCCAAGTCTCTTACATCTCCTATATTAGCAGGCAGATTCTTTATCCATTGCACCACCTGAGAAGTTAATAGCAGCATTATTTATAACAGTGTTCATCAACACATGTATAGATAACAAAGACATTGTATATTTCTCAGTAATAAGAATGAGATTCTGCCCCTTGCAACAATGTGGATGGTCCTGGAAATTATGCTTAGTGAAATAAATCATGAAGCAGGGTACCCAAAGCTGGTGCTCTGGGATAACCCAGAGGGATAAAGTGGGGAGGGAGGTGGGAAGGCCATTCAGGATGGTTGGGACACATGTATGCTGCTGCCACTGCTGCTAAGTCGCTTCAGTCGTGTCCAACTCTGTGCGACCCCATAGACGGCAGCCCACCAGGCTCCCCCATCCCTGGGATTCTCCAGGCAAGAACACTGGAGTGGGTTGCCATTTCCTTCTCCAAGGCATGAAAGTGAAAAGTGAAAGTGAAGTCGCTCAGTCGTATCCGACTCTTAGCAACCCCATGGACCACAGCCTACCAGGCTCCTCCGTGCATGGGATTTTCCAGGCAAGAGTACTGGAGTGGGGTGCCATTACCTTCTCCGGGGACACATGTATACCCATGGCCAATTCATGTTGTTGTATGGCAAAAACCACCTCAATATTGTAAAGTAATTATCCTCCAATTAAAATAAATAAATTAAATTTTAAAAAGAGACACAAACTGCTAAGTATAAAATAGGTAAGCAACAAAACAAAACAACAAAGGGAAGTAAAACCGTTATTTTTCCAGTAGTCATGTATGGATGTGAGAGTTGGAACATACAGAAGGCTGAGTGCCAAAGAATTGATGCTTTTAAACTGTGGTCTTGGAAAAGACTCTTGAGAGTCCCTTGGACTGAAAAGAGATTGGATCAGTCAATCCTAAACAAAATCAACCTTGAGTATTCATTTGAAGGAGTGATGCTGAAGCTGAAGCTCCAGTACTTTGGCCACGTGATGTGTAGAACATAGACCCTGATGTTGGGAAAGTTTGAAGGCAGGAGAAGAAGGGAATGACAGAGGACGAGATGGTTGGATGGCATCACTGACTCAATGGACATGAGTTTGCGCAAACTCTAGAAGATGGTGAAGGACAGAGAATCCAGGTGTGCTGCAGTCCATGGGGTCACAAAGGGTCAAACATTACTGAGCCAGTGAAAAGCAAATTTTGTTCTGTGCTGTGGTCAGTCGCTTCAGTCGTGTCTGACTCTTTGCGACCTATGGTCTGTAGCCTGCCAGGCTCCTCTGTCTATGGGATTTTCCAGGCAACAATACTGGAGTGGGTTGCCATGCCCTCCTCCAGGGGAAATGGAATATGATCTATAAAAATATTGCATCATTATGTTGCACATCCAGAATTTTATAAAATCAACTATACCTATTTAAAGAAAACTCAAGTGTATCCAGAGTAATCATAATATCTAAATCATCTTGAATCCTTAAATAGTGATTGAAAGATTTCTGTCCTAGAGCTGACTACTGAGGGGAAATATACTACTTGCCTTTGAATATTTGAATCGGCAGAATTGGAGTCAATGAGTGAGACTGACGCAAAGCCAATTTCTGCTCAGTTTAAAAAAAAAAAAAACTTGCTACTACCTGAGATGCCTCACAATTGAGTGAAATCTCTTAAACAGTAAAGGTGTTTAAGCAATATAGCAATGACTATCTGTGTGCAGTATATCATGCAGAACCTTAGACTAAATAAATTCTAACCTCCTTCTGTGTTTCAGTTAAAGATGGAAAAGATATGAATAGTAGTGTTCTTACCTGTTATATTTTCATACGCCCCTCAATGAGATATTTACTTTTTGTATCATTACACCGTTTATTCAATGACAGCCAGTGTATTCTTTAGCTCTTTCTGTTTGCTCTGCCAAGAATATTCTTTCCCTAGATAGAAGTTCAAGTAACAGTGTCACTTTTATCACTAATATCTCAGCTCAAAAAGTATCACTTTAGAATAGTCCATCTCTACCCCTTCCATCACCATCCCCCATTACTATCATATCACCTTGTTTATTTCCTTTGGAGAGGTGATTATACTCTGAAATTTCCTTGTTTGCTTTTTTCTATCTTTCTCTGCTCCAATATAAGCCCCATGAAAGCATGAATCTTGTCTGTCTTATTCATAGGAAAATCCCTAGTTCCCAGCACCATGCCTTGCAAAAAGTAGGAACTTGGTCAATTTTTGTCATGTGGATGAAAACTCTCTCACACAGGTTGGATTTTGTATTATGTTAATGCCATTCTGGGGCTCGAAGGTCCTTGCTCAGAAATATTTTGCCCTTCTTCACCACCCAAAATCAGGTACTTGGATGTCTAAAGTTGATCATTTTTCCATTTTTATTGTGTGTCAAAAAGTGATTCATTTTCTTACACTGTTTTCAATGATATTAGATATTCTAAAGTATAAATGCAAGAACTGGAACTTTCATGGGAATGAATGTTTTGCAATTAAAATATTGTGTGCTGTATTTAAGAATAAATGATGACCATAACAGATGGTTGTTTGCAAAGATATACGTGAGAGCTTGCTTACTTGGGCTTCATCCAATTTGCTTTGATTTAATTACTTAACTGATGAAATCAGAAATAGAAACACCTGAGACCTAATAATAGCATGTGCTTCTCAAACCCCTATGGAAATTGTTTTTATGGCATTTTCTTCCCCAGGGTCTACTGAAGCTACCCACTCACTGTTACTGTCCCTTACTTCAGTGCTTACTGGTCCTGTTTCCTTTGTTTTCTTATCCTCTTAATTTTAATGATTTTTGAAGATAATTTCATTGTATCTTTAAATATGTTCAAATATGTTGTATGTGAATGCTCCTAACATCAAGCCCCATTTCTCTTTTCACAGATTCTTTAAAAGTACATCTTTTGTCAAAATATTTTAGTTTGCAATGACCCTGTGTTATAATTTGCCATTGCTTTATTTTCTATATTTGACAGTATGACCTTTTTGATCAGTTTTTTTACTGACAGTACCTTGCAAGTATTTCCATTAGTCCTAGACTTTCTGCTCCTGTTACCTCTGTATTCTTTATTTCTATCTTTTCATTTTGCTTCTTCCCAATATGCTTTTTCTGGAGAACGAAATGGCAACCCACTGCAGTATTCTTGCCTGGGAAATCCCACAGACAGAAGAGCCTGGTGGGCTTCCATGGGGTCGCAAAAGAGTCCAACACTACTGAGTGACTAAACCAACACCATTAATATATTTTTTTCTACTTATCCTAAAAACATTTTTCTTGAGTGATGTGGCATGAATTGCCATTGACAAAATGGTTTCTACCAGTAAGATAGAATTTACTTGAAGCTTCTTGAATTTAATGCAATTTTAACTGAATTATTCAAAGCCAGAATGGCTCCTTGTTTCCTCCCAAAGGAAAAAACTCTGTTCATGTGCACACCTGCTAATCTGAGCCTTGAATTCTTGATCATTTGAAAGACACAAAGTAGTATTCAGTAAAATCCGTGGTTTTCTTCTAAATTCCAGAATACTGGCTCCTGATGAGGTAATGATTTATTATGCAAGTTAGCCACATGTTCTATATGTTATAATTGTGGCTCTTAGCTCCAAGTATGAGAAATCCTAGAAGCTGAAAAAAAATTATGCATAAGCCTCCAAATATTTATTTTTCATAAAAATTATTTGCAGAGATGCCATGTAAGATTGCCCTTGAAGATCAAAAAGAAAGGAAGAAAATAATTTAGGGAACAGTAATACTTATGTAACATCATAAGTGACTTTTAACCACTAAAAATATTAGAAGTATGACAATTGATAGTATATATTTTGGGTATCCCATGGAAATTTTGCTTATAATTGTTAGTAGTAAAGTGTTTGATAGAAATATGGTTGCAGAAATGATCAGATGACTAACTGGGTATTTGGTGAAATAGAGTGTTTACCAAACGCCAGCCTCTGATGAAACATTCTGAGGCTTTGAATGTTTATGTTTATAGAGCAGCTTTACTCAAACTGGGATCCTGAACTGCAGTATAATATGAGATATGAATAATTTGCTTGAGAGGAATAGATAATCCTGGAGCCAAAGAATTTTGAGGAATACCACATTAACATATTAATTAAAAAATTTTAAAAAAATTAGTTGTTTACCTTAGTTTACCCATTGTTTCCAAACCTCTTTGATGAGGAATTCTTTATTATAGGTCAACTATTAGTATCTTAAGAGACACCAATTTTTCTCAGACCTGTTAGGAAAATTCTATTTTAGGATACCGTTCAAAATTTACTGGCTAGATAAGCCATTCTCTTAAATGCTCTAATTGGAAATCTGCCATAGTCCATCTTTTCTCTAGCAAGTTTGATGATGTGTCTGATATACTTCATCAGCAAATTTGAAAAATAAAGTATGGATAACTGTCTAAAGGTAAGTACACAGTTGGATCAAAACCTACAGTCGGATTTATGGCCCACTCCAGTAATTCATTCCTTTGTTCTAGTCCGTCCATGGTGCTGCAACCTTGTGTCACTGCCACAAAACCTATCTTCTTGCTTTTGTCTCAGATTCTTTTGCTTTCATTGTTCCCTGGGATGATGACTTTTCATTGTATTAAAGACTAGATGAACCACCTGGCACTCCTTAAGAGACTCGCAAACCAGAATTAAATGAGGGCTCATAGAGACAATTTTTAACATGGAGCTGAAATAATTTTTTTATAATTGTAGCAGCTGTGTTTTTTAAAGACCATGTTTCTCTTTCTATTCCACAAGGTACATATGAATGATTCTCTGTTTTTACTCACTCTATGACATGCTATAGAGTGTTGTCTATGCGACAAGTAGCTCAATTGAAAGTCAATGCCTACAATTCAATGTGCCTGCCTTTGTGATTTATAGATAGTCATGGAGATACCAGGAAATGTAGATCTTTGAAAACAATGGGATCATTGAAGGGAATTGGTAGTGTCTATGGAATTAATTGACCCTTTTACCATAACCTGTTGAAATGTGCTTTGGTAGAACCCAGTTCTGTGTGAATTCCATATGTTGTTCTTCAAATTAAGCTTTCTAGGGGACATAAAAACTCAGGAACAGATCCCAGTATTATTTTACTCTTTCATGTTTAAGCTGACCTTTCTATTTTAGAAGTTAACAATTGTGATACATTCACATTAACCAAATGTTGCATTCCTTTGGGGCCCCTGTTTGAAATCATTGCTTGCTTTCCCTGCTGTAGTATCTCAACACTGTTAGGAGGATATCTCTCACCTTTGATAGCCACATATCTCCTCATGTTGAATTTCAGAGTCTACTTTATGGTAAAAGATAAGGTTTTCTTTTCAGTAAACCTCTTAGTGGAACTCTGTTTTATCTAGTCTAATAAAGGATGCTCTCTTGCACTTTGCATGATCAAACATTCCTTACATTAGGTGTCAGTTACCCTCTGAAGAGCATGCTACCTTTCCAATCAAATACCAAATGATCTTCACATCATATATCTCCTTTATTTTCCCTGAAAACTGCCTGTCATTCATGTTTGGCCATTAAGTGATTATTCTTTTCAGACTAACTTTCAGAGTCTCAAAAATCTGATTTGCTTTTAGTATTTGTCAATCCAGGTTTGTTCGTTTTCAAAATGGCATTTTCTTCATCTAATTGCTTCAGAGTATCCACAATGAAAAAAGTAAGTCCTATATTATAAATATTTAGCAACCCCTCCTATACATATTATGACAAATATTGTCGTTGTTCAGTTGCTCAGTCATGTCTGACTTTAGAAAATGTAAATTTATTAATCCAACTAAAGTTTCAAGTATGCAATATAGTGAGTCACAATTTTTAAAGGTTATACTTCATTTATTTGGTTGTTGTTCAGTCACTAAGTCATGTCAGACTCTTCACAATACCATGGACTATAGCATACCAGGCTTCCCTGTCCTTCACTATCTCCCAGAGTTTGCTCAGATTGATGTCCATTGAGTCAGTGATAATATCTAACCATCTCATCCTCTGCCTCCCTCATCTCCTCTTGCCATCAATCTTTGCAGCATCTGAGTCTTTTCCAATGAGTAGGCTCTTCCCATCAAGTGGCCAAAGTATTGGAGCTTCAGCTTCAGTATCAGTCCTTCCAATGAATATTCAAGGTTGATTTCCTTTAGGATTGACTCATTTGATCTCCTTTTAGGCTCTTTAGTTCCTCTTCACTTTCTGTGATTAGAATGGTATCATCTACATATCTGAGGTTGTTGATAGTTTTCCTGGAAATCTTGATTCCAGCTTGTGATTCATCCAACCTGGCATATATAAGTTAAATAAAGAAGGTGGCAATATGCAGCCTTCTCGTACTCCTTTCCCAATTTTGAACCAGTCAGTTGTTCCTTGTGAGTGTCTGTTACTTCTTGACCTTCATACAGGTTTCTCAGGAGACAGGTAAAGTTGTCTGGTATGACCTTCTTTGGGATTGAAATGACTTTTTCCAGTCTTGTGGCCACTGCTGAGTTTTCCAAATTTGCTGACATATTGAGGCGTAATTTATAGTGAATTTTTAACCTCGCCTTTCATGGTTCTTAGGCACCAAGAACAGAACTTTGGTTTAATCTTGGCCCAGTTGAGAAGGAAAATTTAAAGAGACGATGCTGCTGCTGCTGCTGCTAAGTCGCTTCAGTCGTGTCTGACTCTTCACAACCCCATGGAGTATAGCCTACCACGCTCCACCATCCATGGGATTTTCCAGGCAAGAGTACTGGAATGGGTTGCCATTTTCTGCTCCTCAAATAGTCTCATGTCTTTGAAAGACAGACTCTGAAAAAATGTATTGATTAGTATCACTCTTTCTAACTTGTGAAAAATCCAAGTGGAGTTTTGATTAACTCCTTTTATATAAGTGGTGGGAAATAAAGGGGCTTTGCTAAAGGCTGCTGTTGTGTTGATCTTCTAATAGAAATCAAGGCATTTGAGTTTCTGTTACAGAATTATGCTCCCAGTTTTGGTGAGTTTCCTCTTCCTTGGCAGAATCACCCAGTACTGTACTCTTAAGTGTTGTGTGCCTATTCCTTGTACCTCAGCTTTGAAGTACATTGGGAAAAATGTATCAGCCTAAATAATTATCATAAGCCAAGACCTCCTAGATCTAGCAGAACAAATTCTGTAAAGTGGGGCCCCATCTCTCAAAGGTTTTAGGCTGGATCTGCAAACTTTGGCCACCACTTGCGTATGTTTTTCTTTTGCAGACATTCATTTAGAATATGCCACATTAGCTTTTGTCTCCCAAGTCTCACAAGCACAATTCATTCAATCCTATGTGAAAATCACATGAAATGAGGATGATGAAACCTGCTATAATGATAACCAGTGAGTTCTTTCCCAACACCACCTGACCTAATTGGCATCAACTATAGCCTTGTTCAACTCATTGTTTCCCAGGAGTGACCTAAGCATAAGTACATTTCTCCTCTTCAAGCCTAAATTTGATCGTCGTGGAATGTGTAATTTAAGTGTTGATGAGTTGAGAAGAAGGAAATGAGGGAAAGGAAAATAAGTAATTATCACTGGTTGGTAACCTCATAAACTTGGCTTTTCATGGGACTCATAAAGTAGAATACAGAGTGTATTCAACTGTAGTTACTCTTCTAGAAAATCCAGACTTACTCAAGCATTTCCATATATTAGAGTAGCTCTAGTTCAAACAAAATTGAACAGGAAAATACATTTTCAGTGTATACTTTTAATTTGAAATGGAGACTTTGCTTGTATGATACTTTAATTGCAGATAATCTTTCACATCTTGTTTTGTTACAGTTGGTTCATTTTTTTAACACAGAGATGTATCCGTTTTTTTTTTTTTGATACATTTTTCATATACTTGGCTAATTGCAAAATCAGTGAAATTGGTCTCTGCTCATTTGTGGATTTTTCAGAGTATATATTCTTCACTTTTCTTTTTGACAGGCTTTTGTCTCCCAATGCCTAATTATAGAGTCAACCTTACCTGTACAAGGCTTTTTCTGTCAAATACTTGACATACTAATGAGAAAAAGCAATTAGCAACCTTAGGTTTCATTTCTGTGTTAGGCTTCTTTTGCTAGGGTTAATTGGATAGCCTTTGGCCTTGATCAAGTCTATTAGCTTGAGAAGTTAAAAAAATTCCTTCCTTCATCTGAAGTGGGATTAGGTAGCTTTCAAAATGGCCCCTATTTATCCTTCTTTCCTGATATTTTAATGCATTTGTTGTTGTTCCTTCCCATAGTGAATAGGGTTGATCTGTAAGGGCACTGTAGAAATGATGGAGTGTGACTTTCAACAGGAGGTCATGAAAAAACAAGACTTCCACCTTGATCCCTTTTAGACTGAAGGAAACCAATAACAAGGCATGAGGGTATTCAAGCATTCTATGAAGAGCCTAAAATTTAGGCTTCCTTTGAATAGCCAGCAAATAGCTGAGGTCTTCTGCCAATAGCTATGTGAGTATACCATCTTAGAAGAATCCTCTGGGCTCAGTTAAGAATTCAGATGACTGTAGCCCCAGCTTACATATTTTTTTTTTTTTTTGGCTGTACCACACCATTTGTGGGATCCTAGTTCCCTGACCAGGGTTTGAACCAGGCCTTCAGCAGTGAGAATATGGAGTCTCAACCACTGGTTGTTGTTGAGTTACTAAGTCATGTCTGACTTTTTGCGACCCCATGGACTGCAGCACACCAGGCTTCCCTCCTTTGCTGTCTCCCTGAGTTTGCTCAAACTCACATCCATTAAGTTAGTGATGCCATCCAACCATCTCATCCTCTGTTGCCCCCTTATTCCCCTGCCTTCAATCTTTTCCCAGCATCGGGGTCTTTTCTAATGAGTCAGCTCTTTCCATAAGGTAGCCGAAATATTGGAGTTTAAGCATCAGTCCTTCCAATGACTATTCAGGGTTGATCTCCCTCAGGATTGACTGGTTTGATCTCCTTCCTATCCAGCCACTGGACTACCAGGGAATTCCTCTCAGCTGACATCTTAGTTGCAACCTTAAAGAGACCCTAAGACCAGAACTTGTTCCTAAGTTTTGGAACCAAGAAACTGTATGTGATAATAAATACTTGTTGTTTTAGGATAAAAGTTTGTTTTTTATATATATATATACAATATTTGCACACACACATTTAGCACGAGCAGTTAACATGAGATCTCCCCTCTTAACATTTTTTTTAATTGGAGGATAATTGTTTTGCAGTGTTGTGGTGGTCTCTGCTATACATCAGTGCAAATCAGTCATAATTATATGTATATAGGCTTCCCAGGTTCATTGGTATAGAATCTGCCTGTAATTCAGGAGCCACAGGAGACACAGGTTTGATCCCTGGGTCTGGAAGTTCCCCTGCAGGAGGGCATGGCAACCTACTCCAGTATTCTTGCCTGGAGAATACCACAGACAGAGGACCCTGGAGGGCTACAGTCCATGGGGTCACAGAGAGTTGGACACAACTGAAGTTACTATATATATTTCCCCTCTCTCTTGAACCTCCTCCCCATCCCCATACTCCCAATCCTAACCCTCTAGGTCATCACAGAGTGTCAGGCTGGGCTCCCTGTGTTATATAGCAGCTTTCCACTAGTCATCTATTTTATACATGATAGTGTGTATATGTCAGCGCTACTTTCTCAGTTTGTCCTACCTTCTCCTTACTCTGCTGTGTTTAGGACACAAGTTTTGGAATCATTGGTTGAACAGCAATGGATATCTGAGAGAGAAGTCAAGGTCTGTGAAATTCAAACATGGTTTGATTTAGTAATAGCCAGGCTCAATGAAGAGATTTTCAAATAAAGAGGTTTTAAAGGAGCAGTTATTCTTGAAAACAGAGGGCTAATAAGGGAAACATGAATTTCCTTGGTGGCTCAGTGGCAAAGAACCACCTGCCTGCTGATGCTGATCTTCCCTGGGTTGGAAAGATACTGTGGAGAAGGAAATGGCAACCCATCACAGTATTCTTCCCTAGGAAATCCCATGGGCTGACGAGACTGGCAGGCTACAGTCCATGGGATCACAAAAGAGTCAGACATGAGTTAGCGGCTAATGATAACAACAAAGGGAAATATAATTCATGAAAGTTCCACTTTTTTTTAATGTTATTGTTTGTTAATTCTATCAGTCAACAAAAAGAAAAAATGCAAAGGGAATGCCATGTTAGAAAACAACAAAAATGTGACCCCCACCCCCACTTGAGTGTTGAGGACAAAAAAATACAGGTTTGTCTCCATTACCAAGAGTATTTGGGAGATCTGGGCACCTGGAAGATCCTCAGAAATATTTGTCTAATTAATTCGTTGAATGTACTGAAAGGAAATCTTGATCTCTTCGGATTCCAGGCAAAAAGAGTGCTGAGGTACTCAGCCCCAAACGTTATTGCTCCCTCAGTCTAACCTAATAATCTTCACTGTAAAATTGAAGGAAGATTGGAGAGAGTTTTGAGTATGTGATAGTGGCAGAGACTAAAGTAGCTTGTTCAGGTGTTGATAAGAGTAGAGGACTGGGTGCTTTAGAGTTTTGACTGATATGAGAATCAACCTATAGAATAAGTCATGTGTATGGAATTTGAAAGAATGAAGTGGAACTCAGGGTTGTGATAAGAGTCTTTGGTGCTTATTGTGACATCCAATACAGAAGTAGTGCAAGTACATTTCTATCACCAATGAGCAAGGCTCTTAAGGACATCTGCCCTTATGTGGCTTATGCCCAACACACCAGACAGTTGGACAAGCATTATTGCTAAATTTATTAGGGGAACTGATAAATGAATGCATACTATTTACATTTTTTAAATTGACATACAGTAAAATTTTCTTGTAGGGAGTAGTTGGACCTTTCAATGAGTTTAATGCATATATATTAATAGATTCCTTAGCCCATTGCTTTAATCAAAATGTGGAACAGTTCCATCCGTGAAAAAAACTTTTGTACTCATAATCCATCTCCCTCCACTTACCTCTAGCAATCACTCATCTGTTCTATCACTGTAGTTTTGTCATCTCCAGAAAATTATATATATGTAAATGCATAAATACAGCATGTAAGCTTTCAAGACTGACTTCTTTCATTCAGTATAATGACTTTGGGATTGATCTAACTTTTTGATTATATCAATAGCTCATGACATTTTTTGCTGAATAGTATTCTTTGGTATGGATATACCACAGTTTGTTTATCCACTCACAGACCAAAGGATATTTGGTCTGTTTCTGGGTTTTGGTAATCAAAAATAGAGCTAATATAAACATTCATGTACAAGCTTTTGTGTAAACATAGGTTTTCATTTCTTTGGGATAAATACCTAAGAGTATGATTGCTGGGTTATATGGTAGGTGTATGTTTTGGTTTGTAAGAAACGGCCAAACTGTTTTCCATCAGCAATGTATGAGAGTATCAGTTTGTCCATATCCTTACCATCACTTGGTATGTTATCACTTCAAAAAATCTTAGCCATTTTAATTGGTGTGTGGTTGAATATTCACAGTAATTTTAATTTTGCATTTTCCTAACAGTCAACATCTTCTCATATGCTCAACACCCTACTTTTTGTTTTGCAAATGGCATTTAATAAATTAAGTATAAGAGGATATTTTAACACCAAAAAAGTAAATAATTCTAGCTTGACACAGGGGTTACCACACTGTTTTGATTATTTTCATTTTACCTCAGGACAGTTGAAAGTTGATTGTGATCACAGACTGGTCTACTGAGAAGCCTTTGGGAGCCCTGCAATCCAGAATTGTTCTTTTGGCATTGACTTTATTGTAAGAATGCATGGATTAGTATAGTCAATTCCCCTTACTAAAAGTTCCTACTAGATAAATTTTCATTGACTCTACACCATATACAAGGTCACACGTAAACTTTCTGGCACAACAATTGAGATACATCATAATTTTCTATCATGAGATACAACACTACCCTTTTTAGCTTTATATTCTACTATTCCACCCATTACTGTGCTTCCAGCAACCTCATATATTTTACTGACCCCCACGGAATCCCCATTTCATCCCTCATCTAAAAAGCGTACAGAGTCTCTATTCAAATTGTATTTATTCTTCAAGCTGTTGCTCAATATTTCACAATGTGTTTTCTGAGGAACCCCTGCATTAGAATCATCCGTAATTGTTAAATATGCAGATCTCTCAGTCCTGCTCTGGATTTACTGAATTAGACTTCTTGGAGATAGGAAATTTGCATTTCAAACAAATGTTCCATATATGGTCCTTAGGTACAACTGGAATTCCAGTTGGGCTATTTCAAATCCTAAAATATAATGCTATTACCGTGCTGCACTCAATATGCCAGCAAATTGGGGAGACTCCCCAGTGGCCACAGGAATGGAAAAGGTCATTTTTCATTCCATTCCCAAAGAAAAGCAATTCCAAAGCATATTCAAACTACCACACAGTTGCACTCATCTCACACACTAGCAAAGTAATGCTCAAAATTTTCCAAGCCAGGCTTCAACAGTACATGACCCGTGAACTTCCAGACATTTAAGCTGGGTTTAGAAAAGGCAGAGGAACCAGAGATTAAATTGCCACCATCTGTTGAATCATAGAAAGCAAAGAAGAACTAAAGAGCCTTTTGATGAACGTGAAAGAGGAGAGTGAAAAAGTTTGCTTAAAGCTCAACATTCAGAAAACTAAGATCATGGCATCCGGTCTCATCGCTTCATGGCAAATAAATGAGGAAACAATGGAAACAGTGAGAGACTATTTTGGGGGGCTCCAAAATCACTGCAGATGGTGACTGCACCCGTGAAATTAAAAGGCTCTTGCTCCTTGGAAGTAAAGCTTTGACGAACCTAGACAGCACATTAAAAAGCAGAGACATTACTTTGCCAACAAAGGTCCATCTTGTCAAAGCTATGGTTTTTCCAGTAGTCCTGTATGGATGTGAAAGTTGGACTATAAAGAAAGCTGTGCGCCAAAGAATTGATGCTTTGAACTGTGGTGTTGGAGAAGACTCTGGAGAGTCCCTTGGACTGCAAGGAGATCCATCCAGTCCATCCTAAAGGAAATTAGTCCTGAATATTCATTGGAAGGACTGATGCTGAAGCTGGAACTCCAATACTTTCGCCACCTGATGCGAAGAAATCACTCATTTGAAAAGACCCTGATGCTGGGAAAGATTGAAGGTGGGAGGAGAAGGGGATGACAGAGGATGAGATGGTTGGGTGGCATCACCGAGTCAATGGACATGGGTTTGGGCAAACTCCGGGAGTTGGTGATGGACATGAAGGCCTGGCATGGTGCATTCCATGGGGTCGCAAAGAGTCAGACACGACTGAGCAACTGAATTGAACTGTTAAGTCTTTCGTTGTTTAGTTTTCCACATATGAGTGTCTTATTTGGCAAGCTAACCAAAGTTCCTTGATGTTAGGGATCTTTTTTTAAGAAATAATTTTCTAGGCTTAAAGAAATGAATGAATGAAGAATTAGGTAGTTTTGATTGTACAAATAGTTGTTAGATAGTTGTAAGAATACATTGATCTTTGTAAAGACAGCTGTTGGTAAGAACTGGTAGTGTATGCTGCAATTCCAGTTTCTTTAAGAGACAACCTGTTTTAAAACAAATTTATATCGGCAAATCTATTGGTACATGACAACTTTAGTGTGTATTTTTCATTCCTTGCTGGTAAATATGTTCATAATATGCAGTTGATAATGATTAATGTTCTTAGCGTGTGATTGAGGCCATATCTATATTTGACCCTGCATAGTGATCCTTAAGAGGCATGACAAATCTCCTCATTTTTGCTATCTTGTTAATCGGTACTAATTGCTGTGGCTGAATCCACCATGTAATGAGTCCCATCCATTGTTAAGACAGTTCTAGAAAACAGATGCCTGGTGCATTGGTCTGTTGGTTCCACACACGTTAGATGTGGCCTTCTGTTCTGAAGGACCAGATAACATTACACAGCACTGATGTGGCTTAGTGGAATTGATCTGCTTCAAAGGATACCTTGGCAAACTGGACTTTTTGTACTTTTACAAGGTCGAAAGTAATAGGAAAGTTTTGAATCTGTGTTATCTTCTGATATTCTTGTTGCTTCAGAGGCTCCTTATCCAGCGCAGAAACCCAAGAGTCACTCATACCTCTTCCTTTCTCTAACTTAATCCAATCAGATGACAGTTCCTATGTAGTCTAGACCTATGACATCTCTGAAAGCAATGCCTTATGCCCAACCTTACTTTTACTGGCTGATTTCAGTTTCCAATTTAATCATATTAACTTTTTCTCTGCCTACAGTCTCATCTGTGCTTCTAATACATCTGTCACATTGTCGTTGTGGGGCTATCATGTTTGTTCTTCGTAAAATGCTTTCATGACTCTCATCGCTTAAATGATAAAATGAAGTCTTTAGCTGTCCCATATTGGTCCCTCAGCAAGCCACAATGAGACCCAGTTCTACCCACCACAGTCCTGCATCAGCCTGGGGAACACCCTAGGTCACAATGCCAGCCATGCTGGGATCCATCCCCATCTATCAGCATGCCAGCAGCCATTGCATCCAGGAAGAAACTGGCAGCAAACTGGGCCTGAGACCAGTCTTGCCTAAAAGCATACCCACAGTAGTTGAACCCATCATAACAGATGGGGCCTCACAGCCCACATGGTGAGCACGCGTAGAGTATATAGTTCTGATGACCAGAGAGGAGTGTGTTGCTGGACCCCATAGAACATTTCCTGTGTACTGTACTATGTCGATTCAGTCATGTCCAACTCTTTGCGACCCTATGGACTGTAGCCCCCCTTTCCCCCAGTTCTTCTGTCCATGGGATTCTCCAGGCCAGAATACTGGAGTGGGTTGCTGTGCCCTCCTCCAGGGAATCTTCCAGAGCCAGGGATCAAACCCATATCTCTAATGTCTCCTGCATAAGACCAATTCTCCAAGATCATAAAATGTAATCTACATACATATGTGTATGTGTATGTGTGTGTGTGTATATATATATATATAATTTGGCAAAATGAGCAGACAGAAAAATATATTTTAATCAAAGGAACAAGACGAAACCTCTGAAAAAGTAATAAACATAGTGGGTATAATCTATCTATCTGATAAAGAGTTTAAGGTAACCACCATGGACCTAATATTTAGGACACAGAATTCTACTTAATATTAGATAACAAATGGGAAGAGAATTTGAAAAAGAATAGATACATGTATATATATAACTGAGTCACTTTGCTGTGAAACAAATACAACATTGTTAATCAGTTGTACTCCAACATAAAATAAACATTTTTGTTTTTAAAGTTTAAGGTAATTATCATAAACATGCACACCAAACTCAGGAGCTGATAGAATGGACACCGTGAGAATTTTAAAAATGAGTTAGAAGTTGTAAAGGAGAACTATACAGAGTTGAAGAATATCATAACTGAGTGATGCAAAGACAGCCTCTTCAATAAATGGGGTGGTAAACTGGACAGATACAAGCAAAAGAATCAAACTGGACTACTTTCTCACAGCACATACAAAAATAAATTCAAAATGGGTGAAAGACTTAAATGTGATACTTGAAACTATAGAACTGCTAGAAGAAAGCATACAGCATGCTTTTTAACATTAGTCTTAGAAATATTTTGGGGGGATATTTCTCCTCAGTCATGGGTAACAAAAGCAAACATAAATAGGACTGTATCAAACATGAAACAAAAAGGCAGCCTATTAAATAGAAGTTATTTTTTAAATGGTATATCTGATAAGTGTTAATATGCAAAACATATAGGGAAATCATACAACTCAACATCAAAAAGCAAACACAAACAACCCAATTAAAAAATGGGCAGAAGACCTGAATATACGTTTTTCCTGAAAAGACATACAGATGGCTAACAGGCACATGAAAAGATGTTCAACATCTCTAACTATTAAAGAAATGCAAATCAAACCTACAAGGAGGTACCATCTCACACCTGTCAGAATGGCTATCATAAAAAAGACAACAAATAACAGAAAAGAAAATGCTCATTCACTGTTGGTGGGAATGTAAATTGATGTGATCAGAATGGAATACAGTATGGAGGTTCCTCAGAAAGTTATAAATAGAACTGCTACATGACCCAGTGAGTCCACTTCTGAATATATATACAATGAAATAAAAAAACACTAATTTGAAAAGATATATGCACTCCAAGGTTCATTGCAGCGTTATTTACAATAGTCCAGATATGTTAGCAACATATGTGTCCATTGATAGATGAATGGATAAAGAAGTGGGATGTCAGCATCGAAACATGTATATCATCAAGTGTGAAACAGATCACCAATCCAGGTTGGATGCATGAGACAAGTGCTGGTGCACTGGGCTGGTGCATTGGGATGACCCAGGGTTATGCGATGGGGAAGGAGGTGGGAGGGGGGTTCAGGATGGGGGACACGTGTAAATCCATGGCTGATTCATGTCAATATATGGCAAAAACCACCACAATATTGGAAAGTAATTAGCCTCCAACTAATAAAAATAAATGAGAAAAAGAGATATACAGAAGCAAAAAAAAAAGTGGTATGTATATACAGTGGAATATTACTCAGCCTTATAAAAAGAAATCTTGCAATTTGCAACAACATGGATGGATCTAGAGGATATTATGCTAAGTATAACAAAGACAAATACTGCCTGATGTCACTTATATGTGGACTCTACAAATAATACAAAATGAAAATAGGTTCAAGCATGAACAAACAAGTGGTTGCCAGAGAGGTAGGTGGTTGGGAAAAATAGGTGAAAGTGATTAAGAGGTAAAATCCTCAGTTGCATAATAAATAGTATGTGATGTACAGCATAATGAATATATCTGGAATATTCTAGTAACTTAGTATGGGGACATATGGTTACTAGACATCATAGTTTTTCTTTCATAATGTATGCAAATGGCAAGTCACTATGTAGTACACCTAAAATTAAGAATTAAACTTAAAAAAAATCTAGTCTCTAGAATGGCACACAAAGCCTTTGGTTATCTGGTCCCTGCCTAAACTTCCAGCCTTATTTATGGAAGATTCTGTTTTTATTCTCTAGCCACACTAAATTATAGGTTCCTGGATGAATAATGTGGTTTCATGCATCCATGCTTTTGCAGTCACTGCACTTTATAATTGCAGTGCCCTACTCTACCCTGCCATCTTACCTCATAAAGTTTCTGTGCAAGTACCATTTCCACACTAAAGCTTTTCCTGACCACTCCTCTGTCATTGGTGCACCTACTTCATCCCATGCACACTTCCATCTTCTTTTTTTTTTTGGCCACACTGCACAGCATGTGGGATCTTAGTACCTCGATCAGGGATTGAATCCACACTTCTTGCAGCGCAAGTTTGGAGTCTTACTCATTGGACTACCAGAGAAATCTCCACACTTCCATCTTTGCATCTGTAAAATCTTTATTGAGTTAATTGTTTACATGTCTGACTTACCCAATTAGATTATAAACTTTTGGGGGTATAAAAGTGAATATTTAGAAAGAGAAGAAATTTCGAAAATTTATGAATTTTCAGATGCAGATGCCAAAACATCACAAAAGCTGGAACTGCTATACATACACACACATACACGTATATACACATACACACAGAAGATTATGTATGTATATTATATCATTAACAGGTCAACACATTTCTATAACTTCACTATGTATTTTTGACTTACTGTTTCTTTGAATTGTGGTAAGACCACTTCATATGAGATCTACCCTCTTAGCAAAATTTTAAAACAGTATTGTTAACTGTAGGTACAATGTTGTACACCAGATTTCTCTAACTTAGTCATCTTGCCTAATGGAAACTTTCTGTTTAAAAGCAACTCTCCTTTTTCTTCCCCCAGAACTCAACCACCACCATTTTATTACCTGTTTGTGTTTACTGTGGTTAGATATCTCATATAAGTGGAACTGTGCAGTATTTGTGTTTCTCTAATATTTTATTTCACTTAGCATAATGTCCTCAAGGTTTATCCATGTTAACACATATGGCAGAATGTATTTTTTATAGCTGGATAATGTTCCATTACATGTGTATACTGTATTTTCTTTATTCTTTTGTTGATGAACATTTAGGTTGTTTCCACATTTGGCTATAATAATGCTGCAAATATCTCTTCAAGATCCTGATTGTAATTCTTTTGGATATCCACCCAGAAGTAGGATTACTGGATCATATGGTCGTTTCATTTTTAATTTGGCAGGAAGGGCACTTCCATACTGTTTTGCATATCAGTTGCACCACGTTACATGCCCATCAACAATGTATAGGGTTCCAGTTTCTCCACAACTTGAACACTTATTATTTCTTGTTGTTTTTGATAATAGCCATAATAAAAAGTGTGAGGTGACATTTACTATGGTTTTGATTTACATTTCCCTGATGACTAGTGATCTCAATTATCTTTTCATATAACTGTTGAGCAATTGTATGTCTTCTTTAAGAAATATCTATTCAAGTCCTTTGCCATTTAAATTGTGGTTTCTTTGTGGGTTTGCTGTTGCATTGTAGGAGTTCCTTATATATTATGAAGATTAATTCCCTATGAAATATATGATTACAGATACCTTCTTCCATTCCATACGTTGCTTATCATGCTATTCTTTCCCTTATTGTGCCATTTATCTTGATATAGTCCCACTTACCTATTTTGCTTTCATTCCTTATGTTTTTGGTCATGATTGCTTTAGAGCAGTGTCTTAAAGATTTCCACGTATATTTTCTTCTAGAAAACTTTTGCAGTTTCTCAACTTGCATTTAAGTCTTTAGTCCATTTTTTGTTGATTTTTGTGTGTGGTATAAGGGTCCAGTATCATTCTTCTGCATGTAGATATTCAGTTGTGCCAGCACCATTTCCCCATTGTGTAATCTTGGCATTTTTTGGAAGATGAGTTGACCATATATGTGAGTTTATTTCGGGGCTCTCTATTCTTTTCCATTGGTCTATATATCTTTTTTTTGTTTTTTTAATATTTATTTCTTTGGCTGGGTTTGGTCTTAGCTTCAGCATGCAGGATCTAGTTCCCTGAATGGGGATCAAACCTAGGCCCCTACATTGAGAGTGCACAGTCTCAGATCAGTTCAGCTCAGGCACTCAGTCGTGTCCAACTCTTTGTGACCCCATGGACTGCAGCACACCAGGACTCCCTGTCCATCACCAACTCCCAGAGTTTACTCAAACCTATGTCCATTGAGTCAGTGATGCCATCCAACCATCGCATCCTCTGTCGTCCCCTTCTCCCGCCTTAAATCTTTGCCAGCATCAGGGTCTTTTAAAGTGAGTCAGTTTTTCACATCAGGTGGGCAAAGTATTGGAGTTTCAGCTTCAGCATCAGTCCTTCCAATCAATATTCAGGACTTATTTCCTTTAGAATAAACTGGTTGGATCTCTTTGCTGTCCAAGGGACTCTCCAGAGTCTTTTCGAACACCTCTATTCAAAAGCATCAATTCTTGGGCGCTCAGCTTTCTTTAGAGTCCAACTCTCACATCCATACATGACTACTGGAAAAACCATAGCCTTAACTAGACGGACCTTTGTTGGCAAAGTAATGTCTCTGCCTTTTAATATGCTGTCTAGGTTGCTTGTAACTTTTCTTCCAAGGAGTAAGCATCTTTTAATTTCATGGCTGCAGTCACCATCTGCACTGATTTTGGAGTCCAAAAAATAAAGTCTACCACTGTTTCCACTGTTTCTCCACCTATTTGTCATGAAGTGATGGGACTGGATGCCATGATCTTAGTTTTCTTTTTCACTCTCCTCTTTCACTTTCATCAAGAGGCTCTTTAGTTGTTCTTTACCTTCTGCCATAAGGGTGGTGTCATCTGTGAAGTTAAAATTATAGATGTTTCTTCAGGCAATCCTGATTCCAGCTTGTGCTTCATCCAGCCCAGCGTTTCTCATGATGTACCCTGCATATAAGTTAAATAATCATGGTGACAATATATAGCCTTGATGTACTCCTTTTCCTGTTTGGAACCAGTCTGTTGTTCCATGTCAAGTTCTTACTGTTGCTTCCCCATCTGCATACAGATTTCTCAAGAGGCAGGTCAGGTGGTCTGGTATTCCAATATCTTTAAGAATTTTCCACAGCTTGTTGTTATCCACACAGTCAAAGGCTTTGGCATAGTCAATAAAGCAGAAAAAGATGTTTTTCTGGAACTCTCTTGCTTCTTTGATGATCCAACAGATGTTGGCAATTTGATCTCTGGTTCCTCTGCCTTTTCTAAAACCAGCTTGAACATCTGGAAGTTCGCGGTTCACATATTGTTGAAGCCTGGCTTGGAGAATTTTGAGCATTACTTTCCTAGCATATGAGATGAGTGCAATTGTGTGGTAGTTTGAACATTCTTTGGCATTGCCTTTCTTAGGGATTGGAAGGAAAACTGACCTTTTCCAGTCCTGACGCCACTGCTAAGTTTTCCAAATTTGCTGGCATATTGAGTGCAGCACTTTCACAGCATCATCTTTTAGGATTTAAAATGGTTCAACTGGAATTCCATCACCTTCTCTAGCTTTGTTCATAGTGATGCTTCTTAGTACCCACTTGACTTTGCATTCCAGGATGTCTGGCTCTAGGTGAGTGATCACACCATCGTGATTATCTGGGTCGTGAAGATCTTTTTATACAGTTCTTCTGTGTATTCTTGCCACCTCTTCTTCTTTTTTTTTTTTCCAATTATTTTTATTAGATGGAGGCTAATTACTTTACAATATTGTAGTGGTTTTTGGCATACATTGACATGAATTAGCCATGGATTTACATGTGGTCCCCATCCTGAACTCCCCTCCCTCACCTCTTCTTAGTATCTTCTTTTAGGTCCATACCATTTCTGTACTTTATTGAGCCCATCTTTTCATGAATTGTTCCCTTGGTATCTAATTTTCTTGAAGAGATCTCTAGTCTTTCCTGTTCTATTGTTTTCCTCTATTTCTTTGCACTGATCACTGAGGAAGGCTTTTTTATCCTTCCTTGATGTTCTTTGGAACTCTGCATTCAAATGGATATATCTTTCCTTTTCTCCTTTGCTTTTCACTTCTCTTCTTTTCACAGCTATTTATAGGGCCTCCTCAGACAGCCATTTTGCCCTTTCGCATTTTTTTCTTGGGGATGGTCTTGATCCCGGTCTCCTTTACAATGTCATGAACCTCCGTCCTTAGCTCATTAGGCACTCTGTCTATCAGATCTAGTCTCTTTAATCTATTTCTCACTTCCACTGTATAATAGTTAGGGATTTGATTTAGGTCATACCTGGATGGTCTAGTGGTAATTTAAGTTTGAATTTGGCAATAATGAGTTCATGATCTGAGCCACAGTCAGCTCCCGGTCTTGTTTTTGCTGACTGTATAGAGCTTCTCCATCTTTGGCTGCAAAGAATATAATCAATTTGATTTTGGTGTTGACCATCTGGTGATGTTCCTGTGTAGAGTCTTCTCTTGTGTTGTTGGAAGAGGGTATTTGCTCTGACCACTGCATTCTCTTGGCAAAACTCTATTACCGTTTTTCTTGATTTGTTCTGTACTTCAAGGTCAAATTTGCCTTTTACTGCAGGTGTTTCTTGACTTTCTACTTTTGCATTCCAGTCCCCTATAATGAAAAGGACATCTTTTTTGGGTGTTAGTTCCAGAAGGTCTTATAAGTCTTCATGGAACTGTTCAACTTCAGCTTCTTCAGCATTACTGGTCGGGGCATAGACTTGGATTATCATGATATTGAATGGTTTGCCTTGGAAATGAACAGAGATGATTCCGTCGTTTTTGAGATTGCATCCAAGTAATGCATTCTGGACTCTTTTGTTGACCATGATGGCTACTCCATTTCTTCTAAGGGATTCTTGCCCACAGTAGTACATATAATGAAACCCTTAGGGAGACTGTATAATTGGGAGCCACATCTCTACTGGCCATATGGGTAAGCAGCACTTGTCTCAGGTTCTCTATTTTGCAGAAGCTTCAAGGCTCCATGAAAGTCCCATCTAGATGTTGGTGGCCAGTGACAGCCTGTCTTCTTCATGAGTTAGTATGAATCAAACTGGAATTCATTTGACTTAATATTTTTATAGGGGATGAGGGGAGATGATGTTGCTTCTTTTAAGATAAAGAGGAGGAAATCACGGCCCTTCTAAGGCTTTGTAGAGTACCTAGTAGTGTTTATCCAAAGATTAGTCATTTTGGAATTCTTTGATCAACTAAGCAGTCTTCAAAATGTGTTTTTCCGAACTCCTTTCCTAGGTTAGTAAGTGCAAATGAATAGGTTTCTCTCTTTTAATCCAAAGAGTAAGTTCCCTGAATGTAGATAATAATGCTTGACATATTTCTTCAAAGAGCAATCAGGAAACCCATTCTAATATTTGTTGGTCAGCTTACATCGAGAAACGTGACTGTGTGCTCCACATATTTCTAGTTTAGTTACTGACTTGATATTATAAGGAAATCTCAGTTCAATGCACAGAATGTATTTTATTTTTCATTTACTCCTCACGATCACCTTTCTGGTGCCATCACCACCTTCACTTCTCAGACCAGATGATTATCCATGGTGTCATGCAATCATCCCAGTGACAGGCACAAGAGGGTAGCTGTCCTGACTGACCCTCCAACTCCATTTTTCAGGGTAGGTGAGACATTTTCAGTGTGCCTCTAAATTAGCTCCAGGGCATATCCCAGGCCAGCTCTTGTGCATAAGCTTTTTTAAAGGAGGCTTCTCAATTTGTAAGGAATGTCTCAGGAAATATGAGCCATTTCTTTTGGGGGGAAGGGATATGTTTTCAGAGTGTGTGACTGTATATGTGTATCTGTTTCTATGTCTGTGTGTACTCATCTTTGTGCATTTCAATTCCATAAAGACCCATAGCCCAGGCTGCTGGGGACCATGTGTTCCCGAGTATTCTGAAAGCAAAATGTAACAAGTGAGCCTTTCCAATGAGGGTTCCAGCAAGCTGGCTCTGGGAGTGAGCCCCATTTATCAGGCAACAAAGAGAATAACAACAGAAAGGATAGATGAAACCCAAAATATTATAACCCCCCAGTGGAGAATAATGTTGATTTGGCAATTTCCATGGGATATGCTCTAATTTATTATGTTATTATTTTGTCTGTTTTTTTTTTTTATCTTTGCCCATTGTTCTCTTAAGAAGATGTTAGAAAACTGATTGCAACTTTTTAAAAGCTAGATAATATATACGTCAGCTATGGAAATAAGTTTTAATTGATGTTTGGATATCTCTGATTACTGTTAAATACCTTTTAAAAAGCCATTTTCTTTTAGATACATAATGTTGTTTCATAAAAGCTGACACTGTTTGCAAAGCTCAGCTGTGAAAACGTAACTTTTTTTAAAGTATTCTTTTTTTTAGAAAAGTATTCTCAAACATGAATGTCAATTTAAAGTTATTTGAAATGATTCCTTGAGGAGTATAGTTTTCCATTTTATCTGAAACCAGAACCCGTCTATTTTTGCTTTAGACAGTTGATCTTTTATAGTATTTTAAAATAGGCAAAATTATATCTCTTATGTTGACCTTCATTTTAACCATTTTCAAAGATCTTCATTTTCAAAGATCTTCACATATTTAGGTTTCTGTCTGAGCATATACTTCTGCCTGAAGAAATTTTTTTAACATTGAGTATAGTGCGGGAGAAGGCAATGGCACCCCACTCCAGTGTTCTTGCCTGCAGAATCCCAGGGACAGGGAGCCTGGTGGGCTGCCATCTATGCACAGAGTTGGACACGACTGGAGCGACTTAGCAGCAGCAGCAGCAGAGTGCAAGTCTTCTTGTAATTACTTCTGTACGCTTTTTTCATCTGAGTTTATTATTTCTTGTTAATTTTGAAAGATATGCTTTGTTGAGCATAAAATTCTTGATGACAGCTTTTTGTTTTTGTTTTTTTCAGCACTTTAAAGATGTCACTTCTGGCTTACATAGTTTCAAATGAGAATTAAGCTATAATTATTATCTTTGATTTCTCTAGGATTGTTTCTATTTCCTCTGGCTACTTTCAAGATTGTCCCTTTATTTTGTAATTGTAAACACTTTTAATATGATGTGTTTATATGTTTTCACATGGTATTTATCCTGCTTGGCACGTTTGAAAATTCTTGGATGTGTGATAATTTGTCTTTTATTATTTTTCCAAAAATGTCAGCCATTATTTTTTTAATTATTTCTATAAAGAAATTATTTCTTCAACCCTATTCTCTGTTTTTAGTCTTATATGATACCAATTACATACATAAAAAACCATTTTATATTGTTCCTCATCTCAGCTCTTTGAAGCCCTGTTCTGGTTTGTCATTTTTCTCTCTTTGGGCAGTTACTATTGATTTATTTTTCAGTTCACTGATGAGTCAGTTAAAGACATTCTTAATCACTGTCACTATGGGCTTTTCCTTTAATGCCTGAGAAAGTTTTGAATTTTACATAAAATTTTAATTTTTGGCAAGACAGGTTAATTTACAAAGGTGAAAAATTTATTTCTTTTTTGATTGTTGTAAGACACTCACCAAGAGATCTACCCTCTTAACAAAATATTAAGTGCACAATACAATATTATTAACTATAGGCACCAGGTTTCACAGATCTTTAGGACTTAATCATAGATGCAAAAATCCTCAAGAAAATGCTAATAAAGCAATTCAGTAGCACATCAACAGGATCATATACCATGACCAAGTAAGATTTATCCCTGGAATGAAAAGATGATTTAACATAACCAAATCAATTAATATGATCCCCCACACTGACAGAATGAAGGATAAAAATCACATGATCATCTCAATAGTTGGAAAGGGGGTATTTGACAAAATTTAACACCCTTCCATAAAACTTTCAAACTATTTATTGAAGGAATTTATTTTAATATATTGCAGGACACATGTTACCATGTTTTAACTTACATATCAATATCATTCGTTTTTATAGTTACCATTGCTCTGTTGAAATTACCCATGTGTCCTTGCTTGCTGTCCATCTTTTTTAGATGGACATATTTAGATAAACATATTAATTGCACTTGTTTTAAATTCTCTGTCAGAGCCTGATTCTATTAATTGTTTTATCTCTTAATAATGGGTTGTTTTCTTCTATATGTGTGTGTGTGTTTGCATCTCATAGTCTGACTGATGGCAGACTTGTCTGTAGGGCAATAGAGAGTGATATAAACAATCATCATCTTTAAAGATGATAGTCATCTTTATGTTCACTATTTCACTTAGCAATTAAAGTTTTAAATTGTTGCCACGGGTAGTGTGAAATTATATGAAACTACTTCTGTTGAAGGCTTATGTTTCTGTACTTTGCTTGGTTAATCTTAAAGAAGTTTACATTTCTTTTACTTTAGTATAACTTCACCACAGAAATTGCACTCTCAAAGTAAATTTTTAGAGATAATGATAAAGATAATGGTACTGTATTGTTGTTGTTATTGTTCAGTCATTAAGTCATGTCCAATTCTTTGCGACCCCATGAAGGGTAACCCCTGCAAGCTCCACTGTCCATGGGACAAGAATACTGGAGAAGGTTGCCATTTCCTTCCCTAGGGGATCTTTCCAACCCAGGGATTGAACCTGCGTCTCCTTGCATTAGCAGGCAGATTCTTTACCATTGAGCCACCAAGGGAACCCAGCTGTGGTGAGGAATAACTAATTGCAAAGTGGCCTTAGTTGTTATACTTAATATTTGAAACAGGGTAAATACAAAAAAAAAAACAAAAAACCTGATTCAGTTGATCCAATCATGAAACATTTACACTTTCTCTTTGGTCTTTCAGAATTGAGAAATAATTCATTTTACATATTATTTACCCGTTTAAAGTATATAGTTTATTGGTTTTTAATATGTTCACTGAATTGAACATATTAAATCATCACAACAGCCTAATTTTAAAATGTTTTTATTTCACCAACAGGAAACTCCATGCCTATTAGTTGTCATTCCACAACCCTACACCTCTCTCCCACCAAACCTAGGCAACCATTAATGTCTTTTATAGATTTGCCTGTTCTGGATATTTCCTATAAATTGAATCATATAAAATATTGTCTTCTGTGATTTATTTCTTTCACTTAGCATAATATCTTTAAGGTTTATCCAGGTCATAGCATGTGTCAGTACTTATTCGATTTTATTGCCCAATAATAATCCAGTGTATAGGCATTCCATATTTTGTTTATCCATTCATCAGGTGATAGACATTTGGGTTGTTTTCACCTTTTAGCTATTGTGAACAGTGATACTGTGAACATTTGTGTACAAGTTTTTGTTTGAATATCTGTTTTCAATTCTCTTTGTATATATCTAGGAGTGGAATTTATGTTTTATATGATTACTCTATGTTTAACTTTTGAGAAACTGTCAGGCTGTTTTCCAAAGTGGTTGCAACATCTTCCTTCCCTACCAACAATGTTTGAAGATTCCAATTTCTCCACATCATCACCAAGCTTAATTTTTTTTCTCTTTCTTTTCTATTATAGCTATTCTAGTGGGTGTGAAGTGATATCGCCTTGTGGTTTTGACTTGCATTTTCCTAATGACTAATGATGTTAAGCATCTTTTCATGTGCACATTTGCTCCTTGTATATCTTTGAAGAAACATCTGTTCAAATGCTTTGCCCAATTTTTAATTGGTTTACTTGTCTTTTTTATTGTGGCAAAATATATGCAGCATAAAAGTAATCATTTTAGCCTTTTTAAAGTATACAGTTCTGAGACTTTTAAGTCAGTAAGTCACACTGTTTTCTACCCACCACCACTCTTCATCTCCAGAACTTTTTCACCTTCCCAAACTGAAACTCTATACACATTAAACACTAATTCTCTTTCCTTCTTCACCTCAGTCCTTGACAATTTACATTTTACTTTTTGTCTCTCTATATTTGACTATTCTATGTACCTCATATTAATGATACCTTATAATATTTGTCCTTTTGTGACTGGTTTATTTCACTTAGCACACTGTCTTCAAAGTACCTTAATGCAGCCTATATCAAAATATCATTCCCTTTTTTCCCCTATTTTTTGGCCATGCCATGGGACTTGGGGGATCTTAGCTCCCTAAACAGGGATGAAACCTGAGCCCCCTGCAGCGAAAGCTCAGAGTCTTAAGAACTGGACTGCCAGGGAAGTCCCCAGTACCATTTTTTTCAAAAGACTGTTCATTCCTCATTGATCTCTATAGGCATCTTTTCCCTTTTATTTAATTTGAAGTGAGGTACAATTTATATGGGTCACTAGAAAAGTATAGGAAAGAAAAATTTGTAAGGTCATGGTTTTCAGAAGCTAAACTTTTAGTTACATATTCATATTTCTTTTGAGTACAATCTGATAATGAATTTAAGATTCTGTTTCACAACAAAGTCTTGAAGGGTATATTTCACATTTTCAGAATGTGTTTAACTTTATCATTTGCAAGTATAAGCCACTTGCATGCTTTTTGGAGGGGCTTCCCAGGTGGCACTAGTGGTAAAGAACCCACCTGCCAATGCAGGAGATATAAGAGTCATGGGTTCAGTCGTTGGGTGGGGAAAGATTCTCTGGAGGAGGGCATGGCAACCCACTCCAGTATTCTTTCCTGGAGAATCCCATGGACAGAGGAACCTGGCAGGCTATAGTCCATAGGTTGACAAAGAGTCAGACACGACTGAAGTGACTTAGTATATGCACACACACATGCTTCTTGAATAAATACTTGTAAATGTGAGTATATAGAAAGTTAACTGAGTTTTTAAATGCATTTTCTGCTGAAGAGGAGAGATTAAAATGTAAATGTCTTTTGCCAAATAGAAATTAATATTACGTTATCTTTCAATTTCTCTTTCATACCCAATAAAACTTTTAGTAAATGGAAATGAAGCAGCTAGAGATCCCACTTCCTGAGGTGTGTTTTAATGGGAAAAGTTTCTGACCTGTCAATTTTAAATAATCCAAGAAAAAAAGTGTTTACCCTGACTTTGCTTTTAGACATGAACTGAAGAAAAATTTCAGTTATGTTCTGATCACAGCACCTATTGTCCCACCAATGATAGTCACAAAAATAATTTTCCACCTCTAATTACTAAGCTAGGATGAACCAGTTGAAACATTGAAGACCAAAAATCATTAAAGATTATCTAATATTTAGCCCTCAAATTGTTTGTTTGACACAGTGTTTTTATTTTTTATTTTTTTTTTGACACATAGTGTTTTTAAAGTTAAACTTGGTTTCCTTCATTTTATTAAATAGGATTTAAAATAAAAGATTGAACTTTAAATTTTCCTTGAAATCCTAATCCTCTGGCAATATGGGATCTTCATTCCCAAGTGCTAATTATAGGCTGAAACTGAAATGTATTCTTTAGACCATCATTCTCTTTTCTCTATGAGACTGAGATGTTGTTCCGATGAACAATTATTACTATTAGGTATTACACTTAACTGGAGAAGGGAATGGCAATCCACTCCAGTATTCTTGCCTGGAGAATCCCATGGGCGGAGGAGCCTGGTAGGCTACAGTCCATGGGGTCGCAAAGAGTCGGACAGGACTGAGCGACTCTCTCTCACACACACACACACACACACACACACACACACTACACTTAACAGTTGTGTTTCATGTAGCAGCCCATTTCATTCGTGTTACTTGCTGGACTTTCATTCATTTATGTTCTTGCTGGACCTGATCCATACTCACCCAAGTGTATTTTCCTAAGATTGTCTTAACAAATTACCATAAACCTGTGGCTTAAAATAACAAAAACTTCTTTTCTCATTCTTCAACTGGCTGGAAGTCTGAAATCAAGATATTAACCTGTTTGCCTCTTTCTGGAGGCTCTAGAGGGTATATGTTTCATGCCTCTGTCTTAACCTCTGGTGGCTACAGGCAATTCTTGGCATTCCTTGTCTTGTAGATTCATCATTCTAATCTCTGCCTCTTTCTTCACATCACTTCTTTATCTGTGTTTGACTGTCTCAAATCCCCCTCTGCCTTTTTTCTATAAAAATACCTGTCATTGGATTTGAGGGCCCACACAAATCCAAGATTGATCTAATCTCAAGATACTTAATTACATCTGTAAGATTCTTTCTCCATATAAGGCAATATTCTCTTGTTCAAGGGTTTAGGACTCTTTTGGGGGCTACCACTACATCCCCACTGTACAGATAAGAAAACTGAACCCTAGACAGGTTAAGTAACTCATTCAGAATCATACAACTAGTTTATGAGACAGAGTTGATTCAAGAACCCTAATCTATGGAGTCTAAAAAGTCCTTTCTGCCATCATATGCTACCATCACTTCTGCTCACTTTATTTTCCAAATAAATAGAGAATAAACAGACATAATATGTTGCCTGTAGCTTTATTTGTTTGTCATTTTGTTATTTTGCCTGATAGAGACCTTTAGAAGTCATATATTCATTTCAAAATGATCATCACAGTAATTCTAGCTATGATATGTCATCATACAAAGATATTACAGAGTCACTGACTATATTACTGTGGGATTCTATTTTTTGTAGAATTAATCTGAATGTGGTTAGTGAGCCATTTTGCTGTTCACTGTCTAACTAAGCTATTGGTCAGAGTAGTTTCCAGTAGATAAAATCTGTTCTACCATTACCCCTATTTTGTTGAGGGTACTTTAAGTTTAATTCTCAGTGGTAAGAGTGGATTTGTACTGAGCCCCTTATATCCTCCCCCACCCTTTCTTTGTAGCCTCTCTGACCTACACACACACACACACACACATAGATGAACATGCTGTATTATAGTCTTCCTGTCCCAGTCTACAGCTATCAAATAATAAGCGAACTGACAGACCAAGATATCAAATCCTGATTTTTGACACATTAACACTATCTTGAAAACAAAAATAAATACCATTTTGAATATAAGTTCAATAAAAGAGTAAAAATAAAATTTCATTATCTTAAATTGATCTCACCCTGGTTTCTCTTCATTGTGCTCCAAGGTTTTGGTCCCCTTGACATCTGAATATATAAGCTACAAACTTACACAATGGCAATTATAGTTTGTCCACTGTCTACTTTGGGAAACCTACAAGTTCTGAAATGAGGAGCTAGGAAATTTGAACATCCAGCAATCACCCTGTACAATTCATTAAGTTTATTCCTTTTGGTGTAAATTATTTGATTTTTTACTCAAATGATACATTGTGTTAGTTTTCTAGGACTGCTATACAAATTATTACAAACTCGGTCACTTAAAAACAGAGATTAATTTTCTTACAGTTTTAGGGGCTGTAAGTCTGAGATCAAACTGTCAGCTACGTTGGTTTTTGAGGGGTTTTTTTTGTTTGTTTGTTTTGTTTTGTTTTTTTTAGGTCTCTCTCCTTGGCTTGGAGATGGTCACCGGCTTGATGCTATTTCACATGGTCTTTTCTCTGTGCACTCATCCCGCGTATCTCTCTGTGTGTCCTAATCTCTTTTCATAAGGGCACCAGTCATACTGGATTTTGGCCTACCCTGATACCCTTTCAGTTCAGTTTAGTCGCTTAGTCATGTCTGACTCTTTGCGACCCCATGGACTTCAGCACGCCAGGCCTCCCTGTCCATCAAAATTCTCGGAGTTTATACAAACTCATGTCCATGGAATCGTTGATGCCATCCAGCCATCTCATCTTCTGTTTCCCCTTCTCCTCCCACCTTCAATCTTTCCCAGCATCAGGGTTTTTCCAATGAGTCAGTTCTTCACATCAGGTGGGCAAAGTATTGGAGTTTCAGCTTCAGCATCAGTCCTTCCAGTGAATATTCAGGACTGATATCCTTTAGGATGGACTGGTTGGATCTCCTTGCAGTCTAAGGGATTCTCCAGAGTCTTCTACAACACCACAGTTCAAAAGCATCAATTGTTTGTTGCTCAGCTTTCTTTATCGTCCAACTCTCACATCCATACATGACCACTGGAAAAACCATAGCCTTGACTAGATGGATCTTGATTGACAAAGTAATGTCTCTGCTTTTTAATATGCTCTCTAGGTTGGTCATAACTTTCCTTCCAAGGAGTAAGCATCTTTTAATTTCATGGCTGCAATCACCATCTGCAGTGATTTTGGAGCCCAAAAAAATAAATTCTGACACTGTTTCCACTGTTTCCCCATCTATTTGCCATGAAGTGATGGGACCAGATGCCATGATCTTAGTTTTCTGAATGTTGAGCTTTAAACCAACTTTTCACTCTCCTCTTTCACTTTCATCAAGAGGCTTTTTAGTTCCTCTTCACTTTCTGACCTAAGGGTGGTGTCATCTGCATATCTGAGGTTTTTGATATTTCTCCCAGCAATCTTGATTCCAGCTTGTGCTTCTTCCAGTCCAGTGTTTCTCATGATATATTCTGCGTATAAGTTAAATAAGCAGGGTGACAATATACAGCCTTGACGTACTCCTTTCCCAATTTGGAACCAGTCTATTGTTCCATGTCCAGTTCTGACTGTTGCTTTCTGACCTGCATAAAGGTTTCTCAAGAGGCAGGTCAGGTGGTCTGGTATTCCCATCTCTTGAAGAATTTTCCACAGCTTGTTGTGATCCACACAGTCAAAGGCTTTGGCATAGTCATTAAAGCAGAAGTAGACCCTTTTTCTGGAACTCTCTTGCTTTTTTGGTGATCCAGCTGATGTTGACAATTTGATCTCTGGTTACTCCGCCTTTTCTAAATCCAGCTTGAACAGCTGGAAGTTCATGGTTCATGTACTGTTGAAGCCTGGCTTGGAGAATTTTGAGCATTACTTTGCTAGCTTGTGAGATGAGTGCAATTGTGCGGTAGTTCAAGCGTTCTTTGGAATTGCCTTTGTTAGGGATTGGAGTGAAAACTGACCTTTTGCAGTCCTGTGGCCACTGCTGAGTTTTACATGTTTGCTGGCACATTGAGTGCAGCACTTTCACAGCATCATCTTTTAGGATTTGAAATCAACTGGAATTCCATCACCTCCACTAGCTTTGTTCATAGTGATGCTTCTTAAGGCCCACTTGACTTCACATTCCAGGATGTCTGGCTCTAGGTGAGTGATCACAACATCGTGATTATCTGGGTCATGAAGATCTTTTTTCTACAGTTCTTCTGTGTATTCTTGCCACCTCTTCTTAATATCTTCTGCTTCTGTTAAGTCCATACCATTTTGTGCTTTTTTGAGCCCATCTTTGCATGAAATGTTCCCTTGGTATCTCTAATTTTCTTGAAGCAATCTCTAGTCTTTCCCATTCTATTGTTTCCCTCTATTGCTTTGCATTGATCACTGAGGAAAGCTTTCTTATCTCTCTTTGCTATTCTTTGGAAATCTGCATTCAAATGGGTATATCTTTCCTTCTCTCATTTGCCTTTCCTTCTTTTCTCAGCTATTTCTAAGGCCTTCTCAGACAACTTTTTGCCTTTTTGCAATTCTTTTCCTTTGGTTTGGTCTTGATCCCTGCCTCATACAATGTCAGGAACCTCGTACATAGTTCTTGAGGCACTCTATCAGATCTAATCCCTTGAATCTATTTCTCACTTCCACTGTATAATCGTTAGGGATTTGATTTAAGTTATACCTGAATGGCCTAGTGGTTTTCCCTACTTTCTTCAATTTAAGTCTGAATTTGTCAATAAGGAGTTCATGATCTGAGGCACAGTCAACTCCCAGTCTTGTTTTTGCTGACTGTATAGAGCTTCTCCATCTTTGTCAGTAAAGAGTGTAATCAATGTGAATTTGGTATTGACCATCTGGTGATGTCCATATGTAGAGTGTCTGTTGTGTTGTTGGAAAAGGGTGTATGCTATGACCAATACATTCTCTTTCAAAACTCTATTAGTCTTTTTCCTGCTTCATTCTGTACTTCAAGGCCCAATTTGCCTTTTACTCCAGGTGTTTCTTGACTTCCTACTTTTGCATTCCAGTCCCCTATAATGAAAAGGACATCTTTTTTGGGTGTTGGTTCAAGAAGATCTTGTAGGTCTTCAGAGAACTATTCAACTTCAGCTTCTTCAACATTACTGGTCAGGGTAGACTTGGGTTACTGTGACATTGAATGGTTTGCCTTGGAAATGAACAGAGATAATTCTGTTGTTTTTGAGAATGCACCAATACTGCATTTTGGACTCTTTTGTTGACTATTAGGGCTACTCCATTTCTCCTAAAGATTATCTTCATTACCTCCACGATAGTTTGGTCTTGGGTCAAACAGCAGGGAGGGAACACAGCTGCACTCATCAACAGAAAGTTGGGTTAATGATTTACTGAGCATGGCCCAGCCCATTAGAACAGAACCCAGTTTCCCCCTCAGTCAGTCTCTCCCATCAGGAAGCTTCCAAAGTCTGTAAGATCATAGTAAAAGCAGGAGAATTCCAGAAAAAGCATCTACTTCCGCTTCATTGACTATGCTAAATCCTTTGACTGTGTGGATCACAACAAACTGTGGAAAAGTTTAAAACCATGTTTACTTTATTTTCCTATACTTACTACCCCCTATAACTCACATTTAGAAGAGAAAAGAAAATTAAGGGATTTTCTGCTTAATTTCTTATCACTTTTCTGTTTTATATATACATTTTTCATCCTTGCTTTGAAATAACTGGATTATTTTCAAGGTAAATGAACTTGTCCTAGCCTGGTTAGAGAAAGGACCAAAATCAAAGCAACCTCATTTTTTTCCACCTTCTTGAGATCTGAGGTAGAGAAAGAAGATTAGCATAAATCTCTGCTTCTCCCTTATTTTTACCTGCCCTGTTTCCTTACAGCAGGAAGTCAAGGCTTCTAGAAACCTTGATATACATCCCTCTTCTCTACTCATGTTCACACCCCCAACCCCTTATAAGACAGTAAATATCAACAGTGAGCTGGTGTTGTAAAAACTATCTGATTATTCTTCCTTTATGCTGAGGTAATTTAGTTCAAACCTAGGAACCTGATGGGAAAGAAAATTCTAAATGCAAATGTACTTTTTCCTCACTTGTATGTCTTGTCCGCTCTGCCATCTGAAAATGATGTGCGTGCGTGTGTGTGTGTGTGTGTGTGTGTGTGTGTGTGTGTGTGAGTTGCTTAGTCGTGTCCAACTCTTTGCAACCCCATAGACTATAGCCCACCAGGCCCCTCCATCCATGTGATTCTCCAGGCAAGAACACTGGAGTGGGTTGCTATTTCCTTCTCCAAAAGGAACTATAGAAAGAAAGAAAGTGAAGTCGCTCAGTCGTGTTGGTTGCCATTTCCTTCTTCATGAGAATGATATATCAAGAGAGAAATAACAGAAAATTTGGGTTATAAAGTGAAAGATCTGAACATTCAAAGATTTATTGAAATTAGGTGTACTGTTTCATTTAATTCTTGAGGGGTTTATTTTTACTTAAACTAGTGGCAGTAGCTATTTGCTCTCAACAGTCAGTTAATTACCTCTTTGGACCAGAGAAAACTTTACTGTCTCTAAATCCCCAGTACTTTGCTTCTTGAGAGACAGGTGTTTAATGACAAAAAGCCTTTCTTCAGTTGAGTCTCTTTGGATAACATTGGCCCATGCTGCCCCTCTCTTATCCTGCAGATTACTAAGGAACTCATATGGTTAAGTCATCCCCTGTGAAGAGATTAGATGGGTAGGATTCATCTTATTGCTCCTACTGTGATGTGTATTGCCCACCTGCTCAATACAGACAGAAGCACTGGGGGGCACTAAAATAGCATATAGATGCCTGTGCCATTGAGATAAGAAAACAATTAAATTCGTCTTTCAAGCCGGTAATGTATGGTATCACAACCTTAATGATTTTGACTCTTCAGGAGGTAGAGACATAGATTAAATTGGACTAGCATCTGCTTAGACTGGACATGAATGTCGAGGTGAAAATAAGCATAGGATTATTTAATAAATAGTTTGGACAACATGAGACAATAAAGCAGCAATTTCTTTTTCAAACTGCATTATAGAAAGTCCCAATTAGGAGATGGGGTTTGGCTACTTCCAATCCTTTCCCTACTGAAGTCATTTCAACTAGACATTTCTCTTTTATATATATATTTAAATGTATAGATGCATATATGCATTATATGTGTAAGTCTTTATATAAAGTGGGTGTCATTCAGAAAGCATTTAATACAATGTTCACATTTATGTTTTAAAAATTTAGTTTCTGATTAATAGTTTATCCTCTAAAAAGTGTTCTAAAATACTATAAGAGAATTTCTTCCTGATTTGTGAATATATTTATATTAAAAATCTTAAGCATATAAAACTAAAATAAGTATTGTTATATCCTTAAATATTTTTTACTGAAAAGAATAAAATTGAAACTGCCATGGTTTTGCTGTACCTATTGAACAAGTTTCCTTCCTAGAGTGACAATTCACATGAATCATCAGCCTTTCCCTATTCTTGTTTTCAGCAGTCAGAATCACAAGTGTTAGTATGTTGTCTGATGTATCCAAAGCCACGCTCTCATAGAAACTGAGTTTTCTTGCTTTCTTCTGTTTGGCAATTACTAAGGCTTTCATCAGACAGGTTTACCTCCGTAATTTGGTGGCTACCACCCTTACTGTAATTTTTAAGTGTTTTCCTCTATTATGAAGTATGGTCCTGGAGAAGAGATACTGTGTAGTAGGAACAGAAGTGTTGAGTTCCAGTGGATGGTTCTTTTGTGAGATCATACCATCATAGGAATGTACTGAAGGGGGATATTTGAGAACTAGTTCTATTGTTCTCCAGCACTACTGCTCATTCACATGGACAGAACTAGTTCTATGTGAGACACACAATGTGGGGACATCTGTTGGGCTAGATTTGCTGCGATGGCCTTATCAACTGGTTCATATTAATCCTAGCCACTAGCCATGGCTTTACCATTGGCTTTACTATGGGTCTGGTTTGCCATTTGCAGCAGTCTTTGTTTGGCAATGAACTGTCCTTAGCCTAATTGCAGATCTCAGGTCTGTTTAGCAGACCTGAGACATTATCAGAAGTACACCATTTCGAGTACTGCAATCTAAAATTCTGAGAGACTATGTTGCAAATAGGAGGGAAGACATAATTTCTGTCTGAGTATTTGATTTTCCAATTACTACAGTTTACATATATACACATAAAATTTCTTACCTGTTCCTACCCACTCTATTCATTAATTCCATAAAATTACATAGTACTTTACATTCTCCAAAGTAGTTTCACATACATTCTTGTTTAATTCTTACACTATCCCTGTGAATTTAAAATTACTCTTTATTTTATAGATAAAAGAAATGAGGTTCAGTTCAGTCACTCAGTCGTGTCTGACTCTTTGCGACCCCATGGACTGCAGCACACCAGGCCTCCCTGTCCATCACCAACTCCTGGCGTCCACCCAAACCCATGTCCATCGAGTCGGTGATGCCATCCAACCATCTCATCCTCTGTCGTCCCCTTCTCCTCCTGCCTTCAATCTTTCCCAGCATCAGGGTGTTTTCAAATGAGTCAGCTCTTTGCATGAGGTGGCTAAAGTATTGGAGTTTCAGCTTCAACATCAGTCCTTCCAATGAATAGTCAGGACTGATCTCCTTTAGGATGGATTGGTTGGATCTCCTTGCAGTCCAAGGGACTCTCCAGAGTCTTCTCCAACACCACAGTTCAAAAGCATCAATTCTTCGGCAATGAGGTTAAGAGAGGTAACATATGTTGTTGCAAGATTTCAGAGCTAAGAAATAGGTCCTGAATTCTAAATTCCTTGCCTATTACCCCAGCTATCTTTGTTACAGAGGCAGTGTGTTATAATAGAGCCAGACTGCCTGCACTTAATTGAAGATCATTTACTTTCTACTGGTGTGACCCTGGATAAGTCATTAAACCTCTCTGGGTCAAACTTTCTCCAGTGATAAATGGGAATGATAATAGTACCTCATAGGGTTTTTGTGAAGATTAAATGAGCTGACATATGGAAATACTTGGAAGAGTGATTTGAATAGGCAGTGTTATATTGATGTTTGTTGCCATTATTACTTTTATTATTATCATCCTTGTTATTAGCAGCAACAACATTATTGGATAACATTGTGGTTAAGATCTCATTTGTTTTATGCAGACTGACTGAATTCAAATGTGGACTCCACCACTGACTCTGTAACTTTGGACAGGTTATTTCAATTCTCTGTGCCTCAGCTTCTTCATTATATAAAATGCTCATCACACATTATATAAAATATTCATCACATTATGACTATGTTAATGCATGTAACATGCTTAGACCAATGCTCAATGCATAGAACCCTCACTTGCCTTATTCTTAACATCCTGGCTGCAAACTCAACCCCACAAAGTGTTTGTATGGCAGTTGTGTACTGTATATGCCATATGTAATTCATCAGTTCTCTATAGTCTAATCACACAAGCCAGTGGTTTGATTGTTATGGAAGTTTTTCAATAGGAATGTATTTGTCATATAAAAGTTATTTTTGGTCAGTCAGTGTGGTGTGGTGAAATGAGCATTCACTGGAGATCTGGTTCTATTGCTGAGTGGCCTTCCAAGTGAAATTCCAGAGTCTAGAGAAATTATTTTAGCAAGAGTAAGAAATAATAACTTCCCAGTCCCCCTCTTTTCTCTCTCATGCTTAGGTGTGATGCTTTTGTTTCCATCTTATAGTAGAACGGGCCTATACTAGAAGGAAGTGTGATATCATTATACTTAGGAACAAAAAATGTTTCTAGTTTGAATTTTTTTTCCAGTACTATACTACAAGTCAATAGGAATATGAGATATACTTAACAGTTACTTTAGAAGTAACTTTGCTAGACCCCACTCATTAAGCATTCAAGGGGTTCCTATGCATAGCTTCACAAGTAAACCCTTAGTTTATGGGATGATTTTATTCCAAAAGATCATTTTAGGTGGTCTGTTGGGAAATTTTATATTTTCTTATAGAAATAATGTTGTTATGGTCCAGAAGGTCTCAGATTAGCCCACAAAATTGGTTTTAGCCTGTGATAGGGCTGAAATATTGTAGACACAGATCATAAATCATGTGTAAGAGTGCTAAGTACTTATAATTAAAGCAAAAACAAAATTGAGTCTCAAGAATTAGCACTTTAAATGCAAAAGCATGAGAATAGCACAGTTAATTACAGGGTGAGGAGGTAGATCGAGGCTTTGGGAGGTTGTTTCTGAAGAGCACTTCTGGATACTTTCAATGGACTCTGGAAGTTGATGGCACAGGTTTTATGTCTCATTGCTGGGGGCTCAGATGGTAAAGAATCTTCCTGTTATGCAGGAAACCCGGGTTCAATCCCTGGGTCAGGAAGATACCCTGGTGAAGGGAATGGCTACCCACTCCAGTATTCTTGCCTGGAGAATTCAATGGACAGAGGAGCCTGGCAGGCAACAATCATGGAGTCACAAAGAGTCAGACACGACTGAGCAACTAACACTTTCAACTTTCACTTCAGAAGAGATGGCTTTTCTTTTTCTTGATACAGGTATCTCACTAACAGTGCTCTATCTATCCAGCCATGATTATGGTCATTTGGGGTTCACAAATAAAACATATTGACTGAGAGAGAGGTTATCTTGAAGTACATGGGCAAGAAAGATGGGGAGGAAGAACAATTTAAAAGGATGATATTGGTCCATGAGAGAATAAATGATTGTTTAAGGTGGTGTTAACTAACCACTGTGAAGATGAAAGAAGAGAAGTGGGAGCTCAGCTCCTCTATAGGATCCCAATGGAAATAGAGAAAGTGAGGCTCTTTCCATGAGACCCCAGCGCCTTTTAAATTTCTACTCAAACATTCTTCCTATACTGTAGATCTTCATATATGTCCTCTCTCCCCTGCTTGACTACCTCTTGGAGGAAAAAATGATTTCTTATTCATCCCTCTACTTCCAACAACAGCTAGCAGATACTAGGTGTAGAACACGTTGTATGTTGAAATGAAATTAGATGTGATCTCAAAGCGGAAACCATTTCGTTGTTATTTGACCAGAGCATTAAAAGGCTGTAAAACTCTACCCTCAACTAACATGTGGTACATAATACTAGTATTTCCCAGAGCTGAATTCTGAATTGCAATATCCCAAATAGATAATTGAGGATTCACACATGAATCATCTCTGTTTGGCTATAGACATATTCTGTTGTCTCCATTTCATGGATAGTAGCTTTACTCAGTCTTTCTTTATTTCTCTAATCTCCCTACCTTGGAGCAGTCCGGGCAAATGGAATTTCCACACACTCTATACTTGGAGCTTTGGCGGCTACCTGATTGACAAAGCTCTTTGGAGACATACATTTTGTAGTTTCCCTCAGGAACACAGAGTATCATGCTGGATCCAAAAAGGTTTGACTATTGATTCTTTGTCTTCTTTGCTTTTGTTGACCCCTTCCCTGATTCATTCCTGCTGGAGACAAAGCTATATGCTGAACTATGGAGAGCAGTTTGTAATGAAACAACAAACTGCTCCCAATTTTCAATATTGCATGTTGGGGCAAAGGCAGAGTTCCTTTTCCTCTAAAGGTATAACATTAAAAAAATTCTGTTTGATATTCAGAGTTATTTGATCTGGCAGTTTAACAACTGTTGATGTTTTAATTGCTTCTTTAAAGGATTTCATCTACATTTCTAGGTTTATTTTTATTTTACTCTGAAAGAATGTCAATATTAGCCATCACTTTGCCCAGTAAGTTACCATTGCAGGATCTTGGGGTAAAATCCAGTAATTATTGTAGCTGGTAATTTAAGACTCTGCTGAGAAATTTGGCAGTTTCTCTTTTCCTGAGGAGGCATCTCTTCCCATGGGGCTAGCAATCATTTATTGTTCTAAATCAGTTTTCACACAGTTTATTGAGAAATAATTGACATATATCACTGTTTAAGATTAAGGCATACAGCATGATGTTTTGATTTACATATATTGTGAAATGATTATCACAATAGTTTCAGCTAACTTCCATCTTCTCATACAGATAAAATGAAAACAAAGAAAAAGGAAAACAACAAAAAATTTCTCCTTGTGAGGACAACTCATAAGATTTACTCTCTTAACAACTTTCCTATATATCATACAGCAGTGTTACCTATAGTCATTCTGCTGCACATTACATCCCTTTGGACTTTGCTTTAGATCTCACATACAATATTTGTCTTACTCTGTCTGACTTATTTCACTTAGCATAATACCCTCAAGGTTCATCCATGTTACTGTAAATTATAGGATTTCCTTGTTTTTATAGCTAATATTCCATTGTATATATACACCACAACTTCTTTATACATTCATTCATTGATTGATTTAGGTGTTTCCATGTCTTGGCTATTGCAGATAATGCTGCTGTGAACATGAGGGTTCAGATATCTTTTCAAGTTTGTATTTTTGTTTCCTGTAGATATATTCCCAGATATGGAATTGCTGGATCATATAGCAATTCTATTTTTAGTTTTTTGAGGATCCTCCATACTGTTTTCCATAGTGTCTGTACTAATTTACAATCCCATCAGCAGTGCACAAGGGTTCCCTTTCCTTCATATCCACACCAGCATTTGTTATCTTTTTTAAAAAAAATTATTTTATTGAAATAGTTGATTTACAGTGTTGTATTAATTTCTGCTACACAGCAAAGTGATTCAGTTATACATATGTATGTATAACATTCTTTTTCATATTCTTTTCTCCGATGGTTTACATATGTATACATATGTATGTATAACATTCTTTTTCATATTCTTTTCTCTGATGGTTTATCACAGGATATTGATTATAGTTGCCTGAGCTATACAGTAGGACCTTGTTGTTTATCCAATATCTATATAATAGTTTGCATCTGCTAATCCCAAACTCCCATTCTAACCCTCCCCCACCACCTCCCCTTGGCAACTACAAGCCTGTCTCTATGTCTGTGAGTTTTCTTTTCTTTTTTGAAGACAGTCATTCTAACAGGTGCAAGGTAATATCTCATTGTGGTTTTATTTTGCATTTCCCAACATCCTAGTGATGTTGAACATCTTTTTATATACCTATTAATCTTTCATATATATTCTTTGGAGAAATATCTATTTAGATCCTTTGCCAATTTTTAAATTGGGTTTCTTTATTTTTAATTGTTTGATGATTGCTTTATAATATTGGTTTGATTTCTGTCATACCCCAACATGAATTAACCAGAGGTGTACATATGTCCCCTCCTTCTTCAATCTCCCTCCCACCTCATACCCATTCCCACCCCTCCAGGTTATTACAGAGCCCCAGTTTGAGTTCCCAGAATCTTACAGCAAATTCCTATCAACTATCAACTTACATATATTAGTGTATATGTTTCCCTGGTAGTCTATCCACTCATCTCACCCTCTCCCTCTTCTCCCCCACTCTTGTCCATAAGTCTGTTCTTTGTCTGCATCACCATTGCTGCTCTGCGAAAATGTTCATCAATATTGTCCTTCTAGATTCCATATATATAGGTGTGTATTAATATATGATATTTGTTTTTCTCTTTCTGACTTGCTTCATTCTCTATAATAGGCTCTATAGTCATCTACCTCATTAGAACTGACCCAATGCATTCCGTTTCCTAGCTGAATAGTATTCCATTGTATATATGTACCACAGCTTCTTTATCCATCCTTCTATCCATGGACGTCTAGGTTGCTTCCATGTCTTAGCTATTGTAAATAATGTTGCAGTGAACATTGGGGTACATGTGTCTTTTTCAGTTTTGGTTTCTTCAGGGTATATGCCTAGAAGTGGGATTGCTGGGTCATATGGTGGTTTTATTCTTAGTTTTTTAAGGAATCTCCATGTCTTCCATAGTGGCTGTATCAATTTACATTCCCACCAGCAGTACAAGTTTTTCTTTTCTCCACACCCTCTCCAGCATTTATTGTTTGTAGACTTTTTGATTATTGTGATTCTGTCTAGCCTAAGATGATGCTCATTGTAGTTTTCATTTACATTTCTCTAATAATGAGTGATATTGAACATCTCTTCATGAATTTATTAGCCACCTGTATGTCTTCTTTGGAGAAATGTCTGTTTAGGTCTTTTTCCCACTTTTTGATTGGGTTGTTTGTTTTTCTGGTATTGAGTTGTATGAGCTGCTTGTATATTTTGGAAATTAATCCTTTGTCAGTTGTTTCGTTTGCTATTGTTTTCTCCCATTCTGAGAGTTGTCTTTTTACCTTGTTTATAGTTTCCTTTTCAGTGCAAAAGCATTTAAGTTTAATTAGGTCCCACTTGTTTATTTTTGTTTTTATTTCAATTCTTCTAGGAGGTGGGTCATAAAGAACCTTGATGTGATTTATATCATACAGTGTTCTGCCTATGTTTTCTTCTAAGAATTTTCTAGTTTCTGGTCTTACATTTAGATCTTTAATCCATTTCAAGTTTATCTTTGTTTATGGTGTTAGGAAGTGTTCTAATTCCATCCTTTTGCCCGTAGCTGTCCAGTTCTTCCAGCATCACTTGTTGAAGACTATCTTTTTCCCATTGTATATTCTTTCCTCTTTTGTCAAAGATAAGGTGCCCATATGTGCATGGGTTTATCTCTGGACTTTCTATCTTGTTCCATTGATCTATGCTTCTGTTTTTGTGCCAGTACCTGATGGTTTCTTTCCTGTACAGAAGCTATTTAGTTTGATGTAGTCCTACTTGGTTTTTGTTTTTTTTTTTTTAGTTTGTTTGTTTTGTTGCTTGTGCTTTATGTATTATATCCAAATTATCATTACCAAGACCCATATGAAAGAGCTTTATTCCTGTTTTCTTCTAGGAGTTTCATGGTTTCATGTCATACATTACAGTCTCTAACCCATTTTGAGTTTATTTTTGTGACTGGTATAAGATATGGCTCCAGTTTCATTCTTTTACATATGAATATCCAATTATCCCAACACCATCTATTGAAGACTATGTTTTCCCCATTGAGTCTTCTTGGCTCCCTTGTTAAATAATAGTTGATCGTATATACTTGAGTTTATTTCTAGACTCTCTATTCTGTTCCATCTGTCTATTTTTCTATTTTTATGCCATTACCATACTGTTTTGATGACTACTGGTGTATAGTTTATCTTGCAGTCAGAAAGTGTGATTCCTCTATTTTGTTTTTTCTTTCTCATGAGTTCTTTGGCTATTTGGGGTCTTATGGGGCTCCATATAAATTTTAGGAAATTTTTTTTTATTTCTGTAAAAAATGCCATTGTAATCTTGATAGGGATTGCACTGAATCTATAGATGACTTTTAGTAGTGTTGATGTTTCAGCAATATTAGTTATCCAATCCATCTACACAGGATACCTTTCCATTTATTTGTGGCTTCTTTGATTTCTTTCATCATCGTCCTATACTATCTCATAGGGTATAACTTCACTTTTGTCTGTTCATATTCTTCCAGGATCAAGTAGAATGCTGTGTTGGCATGCTACTTATATTTATGCATTTAGTCATTTGAATTCTCTGAACCAGACTACTTATATTTGAAGATGAAAGGGTCTTCTGAGGTCATCTAATCTAGCCCCCTGTAAATGTTTTAACTTGTATTCATTAATAAAAGAGGGGCTGGTTGAGCTTACATCTTTGCTTTCTTATTATATTCTTTGAATTTTTCCCATTAATAAATGTTTATTAAATGCTTACATGGTGAACCTAGTCTAAATTAAATTTGCTTCAGAATACATCGTTCTTGTAGTTTTGTAGCCTACATGCTAAAACCAATGGTACTGATATGTAGCATATTGACTTTTACATTTTCTCTTCTAAACTTTCTTTCTACTTCCTCACCACCACCACTACCACCACCCACCCACCCCACAGCATACATTTTGAGGTGATAAAAACAAGTCTCCTAGACATTTATTTTTCAGGTACTTCCCTGGCAATCCAATGGTTAAGACTTCATCCTTCCAATGCAGGGGGTGCAGGTTCGATCCCTGATTTGGGAAATAAGATCCCACATGCTACAAAGCATGGCAAAAAATGATTTTTCAACTTTGAAGCAGCACTGCCAGAAGAGGCTTCCTTTTGCACATTACTCTTGTCAGGGATGGGCTTCCCTTGTGGCTTAGTTGGTAAAGAATCCACCTGCAATGCAGGAGACCTGGGTTCGATCCCTGGGTTGGGAAGATCCCCTGGCGAAGGGAAAGGCTACCCACTCCACTCTTCTGGCCTAGAGAATTCCATGGACTGTATAGTCCATGGGGTCGCAAAGAGCTGGACATGACTGGAGTGACTTTCACTTTCACTTGTCAAGGATAATCAAAGTTTAAATGAAAGGACCAGCCAGCTGATTGACAAGGGGATCACTAGGTAGGATGGCTGGGGAAAAGTAGACTTAAGCAACTAGGTATATTATTCAGTTACCCATTATCTTTTCCTGCCTTTATCCTCTCTTCCAAATACTAGGAATATAAGACCTTAGTATCAACAACCTTTTTTTGAGAAACTGAACCAAGTGCTAATTCAACTGTCTCGTACCTCCTGTGAAATTAAAAAAATAAACAGCCTAATATCCAGAAACTGCCCAATGAAGCTCACAACTTTTTCTACTAGTCATTTCTTGTGCCACTTCACTGGGCTTGAGGTCAGTTTTCTTTGGTCTGTGACTTTATGATTGTAACTCTGGACTATTTTCTTCTTGGCATTCCTTTTTAATAGCTAGCACTCAGTCTTGACAATTGAAAAGACTGCTACCATGTGGAGAATTTCAGAATATGAACTATGGTAGTTGGAAAATTATATGTACAACATCATAATGTTAGAACCTGTTCTTGCCTTGATCAGTTTTACTGAGTCTACCCCTTTCTGCTAATGCTCACCTGTCTTATCCCTTCACAGTCCAAGTGTTTTTTTTCTTTCCTCTTGACTTCACCAGATGGGTAAACTATATCAGTCTGTCTGAGTCACTGCTATAAATCTGTATATCTCATATGCCTAATGTAATACATGGCACACAGAACACTCAATAAATATTTACTGACTAAACTAAGAGTTTCTTGTATTTACTTCTACCATCAGCCTAGATAGAGTCTTCTGACTGACCTCTGCCTAGTTATTGATGAAACAAGGTCATTTATGACTCTCTGTTTACCTTGAGTATAGACTACACCCCAGCAACCCTCAATTACCTTCCTAGTTATAATGGCAATATTTCTCTGATCACCCAGTCCTGAAACTCTTCAAGTGCCCTCTTCTCACAACAAATTTCTCTCCTAACTAACCGTCATCTTTCCTTTTGACTCATCCTTTCCTTTTTTATATTATGTACTGTTTTGAAGATTGCCTGGTCTGAAAACATTTCATGCAGTGTGCCATCCTGGGTCAGTCTCCTGCTTAATCTCCTACAGAGCACAAATGTACATTTACACTCTTATTTGCAGTATAAGGGCCTACTCTTTTCTACCCTGAAGAAGGGCTACCCCAAGTCACAAACAGCAGGGAGGATCTTTTGAGTACAAGGACACAAAGAAGCTGGGCAATCCCATTCTTTTAAGGCAATTTTTAAAATAACCACATTGAGGTGATGGTGTGAAAGTACTTTCGTGAAGTTAAACTTGCAAGGGTCTGCCCTCTTCTTCTCTGGATATCATACTGACACATCTGCCATTCGACCTGGATTTTGCGAATCTTTAAAAAGTGGGAGTGGTGACATGGAATGCTGTGGCTTTCACAATGTCTTCCTATTGTTCCCTCCTGAGAGCCAGGATGATGTGATGATATTACAATGGTTCTGTCTGTATTCCCAATCATCATTGCAAATTGACAGTGGTACTCTAAAGTCAGGCTTATTGGCCAAAAAAAATTCCACAGACTGTTAGACTTTGAGTTCTACAGCATTTATGTAGAAGAAAAAGGAAATACTTTTAGCTAAAGATTATGTCTTGTCACCTCTGTATTGCAACACATAGCTGGGAACATAGAAGTTATTCAGTAAGTATATGGCAAAGTTAAAATTGTTGCCTTGATAGCAATTTTATTCCTCAGGTTGTAGAATAATTCAAGCAAGAAATTGCTACTGTGATCCTAATTCTAAACAGGAAGGAAGAGCTGATTGATTGGTAACATAGTGGTGATAGGAATCTTGGAATTTCTCATCTTAGAGTTTATAGTAATAAAGGAAAGAAACTTTGTTTATGGCCCCACATCTATTATAGACTTTAGAAAAGCATATTTCAAAAATCAGGGGAATGAAAGACAAATGTGTTCGTATTGTCCTGACATATTGCATTTTTTAAATGATTAGATTCTCAAAATCAAGAACTCCTAATTTCTGGTCAGTAAAGAAGAGAAAGTAATAATTAAAACAGTTACACTCAAGCTTTATCATGCCCCATTGCAACAAAAGGGACACACACCAGAAGGGACATGACATATACCTAGTAATAGTGCTCAGTCCAGAAGCTGAAAAAACACACATTGTAATTTGTAGAGAAGAATGTGGATCCCTCAGGATCCACAGAGAATTGGTTCTAGGACACCTTCAAATAGCAAAATCCATGGTACTTAAGTCTCTTATATAAAATGGTTTGGTATTTCTATATAACCTATGCACATCCTCCGATATGCTTCAAATCATCTCTAGATTACGTACAATACCTAATACAATGTAAATGCCATGTAGTTGCCAGCAGATGGAAAATTCATGTTTTATTTTTTTTTTAACTCTCTGGAATTTGTTGTTGTTGTTGTATATATTTTTTATCCTTGGTTGGTTAAATCTGTGGATATGGAACCTGTGGATACAGAAGCCAGCCTGTAGTTTGAAACTCCACTCAAAAGGGCATTCCCCCTTCCATAGCTCCTAAATCAGCACCTGTGTGACCACACAGGAAGTTCTTTCTTGAAAATTTTTATACAATTTTTAAAGGTTACTTTCCATTCACAGTTATTACAAAATATTGCGTATATTCCCCATGTTCTACAATACATCATTGAACAAATGTTGGTGAGGATGTAGAAGGAAGGGAACCCTTGTACACTGATGGGGAAAATGTAAATTGGTGCAGTTACTGTGGAAAATAATATGAAGGAAGTTCTTTGATAAGCTCAGTTGTGACATGATAATTGGAAGAGCATAAATCCAAGTATACATTACAGAGAAAAACAATTTTTAAGAAAAGTGTTAGGAAGGAAGGACCACTAAATGTGTGCATATATTTAGTTCTGTTGAGAGCAAGAGCAAGAAAGAGCTAGGCCTGCTTGGCATTCTATGGAAAGTGACAGCTGACAGAACTATTCACCCAGATTTCTCTGTCAATGGGAAAGATGTTCAAACAGAAAAAGGGTGGATGAAAAATGGTTATGAAGGAATTTGAATCTCAAAGTAAATAAGAAATTAAAAGACATTTATCTATTCCCTTTGAGTAGTTTAGGTCTCCAGCCCCAGAAAAATTGGATCTAAAGGCACCAAAAAAAGCTGCAGAAGTAACAATAAAACTATTATTACCAGCTTTTGAGGCATCATAGAGGGCAAGTTCCATAAGACTAAAGATGGACAAAACTAAATGCTCTGATTTTCTCAAAAGGGGGGTTGTGGTAGTGGGAGTGATTTGTTGAAACTATGCTTCTGGAACTTTAACAATTATTCCCAGCATAATTCTAAAGTTGATTTTTAATCATATAGTTTATTAAACTCTGAAGCTTATCAGACATACATTAAGGAAATATTGGTCATCAAGATCTTCAAGTTGATTAACTAAGAAAATAATATTTATGTGGCATTTAGTTCAGTCGGTAAAGAATCTGCCTGCAGTGCAGGAGACCTGGCTTTGATTCCTGGGTTAGGAAGATCCCCTGGAGAACAAAATGGTGACCCACTCCAGTCTCCTTGCCTGGAAAATCTCATGGAGAGAGGAGCCTGGTGGGCTGCAGTCCTTAGGGTCGCAAAGAGTCAGGCATGACTGAGGGACTAACACTTAATTACGTCTTGATAGGATTACAAATTTAGACTTTAAAGGAAAGACAATAGCTAATACATGCGTAACAAAATCAGGATTTAGAGGATTAAGAAAGGCTTGAATTATAGCCAACAAGATTAAAGTCACAGTTGCCATGTACAGTTGACCCTTGAACAGTGCAGAGATTAGGGATGGGATCCTTCCTGGAGCTAAATATCTGCATATAAGTTTACAGTTGGCCCTTTTTATCTGCAGTTCCACACGTGTAGATTCAACCAACCATGGGTGGTGAAGTACCATAGTATGCATTTATTGAAAAAAAAATCCCATGTAGAAGTGGACCTGTGCAGTTCAAACCTATGTTGCTCAAGGGTCAACTGTACTCTTCATTGGCTAGTCTGGTGTTAACCAAGGCTGGGTACCATACTTCCAGAATCATTGGGAAACATTGCATCTGGAGGATGATTTACTTAGAGTGTGGCAAACATGTCCAATGAAGAATGTTTCTTTTTTCAGGTTAGAGAATAAGAGATTTTAGTAGGACATGGTAGTGGTCTTTAAATATTTGAAAAACTATGATATGTAGGAGAAATCAGAATGAGGGAAGAAATGAGATCAAATGGAGGAAGTATAGGAAGGAATATTTTAGCTTAAGACAAACTTTCTGACAGTTTCAGCTGTTTAACATTGCAGTGGTCTGTATAGTAAGGTAGTGAGCTCCTTCTGTATCAATACTGTAATTGAGCCAGAAACTAGATGACTGTCTTCTGGACTGTTAGGATTATTCTGTCATCAGAAGAAAATTTAGACAAGATGATTTCTAAAGCCCCTTCTAACTCTGAGGTCCTATGATACTACCTGTAGTAACACTTTTCTTTGTAAACAACTGCTTCTATCATAATTTATAAGGGGAAACTCAGTAATTCCAAAAGCCATGTTACAGATCACTGTAAAACATTTTTCCCTGAATATTTCCCCTTTTCTCATATCTTTCCTCCCTATATACGCATTTAAAGATATACTAAACTAATAACACACTCATAGTGGTAATAATCAGAACCCTGCGTATTTGTACAACAGATTGTGCCATCAGAACAAATAATAAATGTGCTTACTCTTTTGTTTAGTATATATGTGTTCGAGAAAAGAAAAAAAAAAATGCTCACAACTACATTTTTTAAATTGGAGAATAATTGCTTTACAATGCTTTGGTGGTCTCTGCCATACATCAACGTGAATCAGTCATAATTATATGTATATATATCTCCCCTCCCTCTTGAGCCTCCCCACCCCACTCCCATTCCATCCCTCTAGGTCATCTCAGAGCACCAGGCTGGGCTCCCTGTGTTATACAGCAGCTTCTCGCTAGTTATTTATTTTACACATGATACTGTATATATGTCAGTTGTACTTTCTCAACTTGTCCTACCCTCTCCTTCCCTTGCTGTGTCCACCAGACCATTCTCTGTGTCTGTGTTTCCATTTCTTCTCTGTAAATAGGTTCATCAGTACTATTCTTTAGATTCCATATTTGTGTGTGTGAATATATGATATTTATTTTTCTCTCTCTGACTCACTTCACTCTGTATAACAGACTCTAGGTTCATCCACCTCACTACAACTGACTCAGATTTGTTCCTTTTTATGACTGAGTAGTGTTCCCTTGTATGTATGTACCACAACTTATTTATCCATTCATCTGTCAATGGACATCTAGGTTGCTTCCATGTCCTGTCTATTGTAAATAGTGCTGCAATGAATATTGGGGTGCATGTGTCTTTTAGAATTCACAACTAATTTTTAAAGGAATAAGTTCATAATTATTTTGTAGAAGTGTCTCCACCATTGACACAGTGAAGTATTCTGTTTCAGAGATGTATCAAGCACTGTTTTGTAATTTAGAATATTACCTAAAAAGATTAAGGATATAGTGCAAGCCTTATAGAATCCCCTATTAAGGCACTATGGATTTACCTGTTATCTATAAATGTTTATAACTTCTCTTAAACCTTTTTAAAACACATTTCTATTATCAATGTAAATCATTTTTAGCATAGTAATGATAAATTCACAAGGGTAAAGTTGGATGTATCTTTTTTGGCACAAATGTTTAGTTCTTGTTGCATATCTCTCATAGATACTTCAACAGTGTTGAGCTATCTGCTAATTATTGCCTATGTGTGAGGCAGTTTCATTACCTACTATCTTGGTTCCTTTTTGAAAGTGCTTATGAAGTATATGAGGCTTCCTAAGTAGAACTAATGAAGGAGACATGAGAGACACTGGTTCAATCCTGGGTCGGGAAGATCCCCTGGAGGAGGGCATGGCAACCCACTCCAGTAGTCTTGCCTGGAGAATCCCATGGACAGAGGAGCCTGGCAGTCTACAGTCCATGGGATTGCAAAGCATCAGACACAACTGATGTGACTTAGTACACACACAGAGAGACCATTTGGTATCTCACAGGTCTCTGAGGCTCTGCTTCATCTCATCGGTCTTTGAAGCTGTGCTTATTTTTTTCCACTCTTTTTTCTCTATAGAGTTAAGACTGGACAGTTTCTCTGAGTCTATCCATCAAATTCACTATTTGTCATTTCATGGACTGCTGCTGTTAAATGAATAGAGTAAATTTTTACTTTTCAGGTATTAGATTTTTCTGTTTTGAAATTTTCATTTGATTATTTTTTTATATACTTTACTGTTTCTTTGTTGAAATTTTCTATCTTTTCATTTATGACAAGTATATTTTCCTTTATATCCCAGAGCATAGTTAAGATAGCTGCTTTAGAAGTTTCAGAATTGCTCTCTGTTGTCTTTTCTGTTGAGAATGAATTGCATTTTCTAGTTTTTTTTTAATATGTTAAATAATTTTGGACTTTATGCTGGATATTAGAGAAGAATATATTATAGAGGCTTTGTTATATTCCTCTAAAGAGTATTTTTTTGAAGTAAGTATTTAATTTGGCTGAATTCACACTGTAAACCCATTCTCCTCTGCAATGGGATATAGCTCAAATAAAAAAGTTCCATACTTTTAGGTTTAGCTGGGCTGCTTGTAGTCTACTCTGTATGTATACAGTTCAGGGGTCTGCAAGAGATTCAGACAGAATTTACAGGCAGAATTTGGGATACCCCTCTGTGTCTCTCCTTTGCAGGATTTCCTCTCACTTCCCAATGGCTGTGATTGCCCTTGAACTTGGTCCTCTAGTTCTTCATGGAAGTGAGACCACAGATTAATATATGAGTTGTAGCTACCCCATGAGGTGCTAAAAACCATTTTTCACAATGGGAAACTCACTCCACTTCTCTTTTCTTAAAATATCAATTCTCTCCACATCTATCATCTACCTGCTTTTGTTTTACTCCCCAGGTCCTTCGGGTAATTTTGTTTTTCTATTTTACCCAGAGTTTACACTTGTTATCTGCAGAATGATTGGTTTGACAGGAGCTTACTTGGTTATTACCAGAAGTGGATCCATTCTGCAGTGCACCTACTCAGACATTTTAGCAGAGGAGACTGAGATTCAGAAAGGATAATTGACCTTACAACGTTACCTGGCTAGAAAGTAATAGAGCTACAGATTTTTTTTGATCCAAATCCAGAACATCTCTATATTATTATTTTTAAACATCAATAATACTGTTCTGGGCTTCCCTGGTGGCTCAGGTGGTAAAGAATATGCCTACCAATGCAAGAGACCCAGGTTCGATCCCTCAGTTGGGAAGATCCCCTGGAGAAGGAAATGGCAATCCTCTCCAGTATTCTTGCCTCAGAAATCCCATGGACAGAGGAGTCTGGTGGGCTACAGTCCATGGCATCACAAAGAGTTGGACATAGTGAATGTCTGTCTGTCTGAATACTGTTCCTCCCAGATGGGTGAATCCTATCTTGTCTCTTCTCATATAATACCTAGTAGTCCCATCACCTTCATTAGTTTTTTCCTGTAGATGTCCATTAAACATTTTCCAACTTCCTACTAATCTCCTTTAGGTTCCTGCCATATTCTCCCAGTAGGTTTCACTGCATAAGAGGAAGAAAGTTACTTTTGCCTTTCTTTCTAGTGTCCTTTCTGAATGGTGTCCTAGCAATGTCTTCATGGAATAGTTTACAGGGTTCTTAAATATCATTTCTGTGTTAAAAGTAAAAGCTCAGAGACTGTCATCTTACATGATTTAAATTATTCTTTCTCCTAAGTATGTTACCCTACTCACTCTAATAGGAAATTTTACCTTTTCAACTCTCTCATGAATGTTATTAGACCTTTATTGTTGTAATATTTCCTTGTTGTTAAAGCATCTTATATGGAGAGAACTTGTGTCATCTAACAGTCTTAAACCCACACTCTTTCAGATCAGTAGCAAAAATGTTAAAATAGACTTTGTGGTATAATGAATTTTAAAAAGTATTACAGCAGATATACATACACGTTAAAACCATGTTCTGAGTGCTTACTCTGCAGTTGTCACTTTGCTGAGTGCTGGAGATGTGATAATGAACAAAACGAATGTAGTCTTTGCCCTCCTAGGGCTTTTAAAGTTTAGTAGAGGAGTCAGACAACTAAATAAGCAATAATCGAAAGAGAATTAAATGTGGATGTGATGGGTGCTATGGGAGCTCATAATAGTAGCACCTTACCTGTCTGGTATGGGAGAGGGTAGATAAAGTGAAGATTCTGATCTGTTTTAACTAGTGTGGCTTCCTTTTCATATATCCTCTTTTGGCCTCAGTTTTCCTGTGAGTAAAATGAAGTTCATGGGCAAGGTATTAACAGTTTTCAACATCTTTTCTAATTAGTTGATTCTTCTGTCTAAAGTGATACATGATCGACTTTGAAGGCAGACACACCTGAGTTTGATAATCTTTCTGATCCCCAAGTTCCACATCTACAAAATGGGAATAATAACTACTTCAGAGTGCTAATGTGAGAATTAAATGAAGTCAGACATACAAGGCTGGGATTGCAGAAAGGTTATAGGATAAACATGTAGCATTTTCCTTCTGGGACTGTTTTAATTAATAGTAAATAGTTTAAAGCATCATTTTTATGGTAAAGTGTTTATTATGAAATAGAATGCAATGCTTATGTCAATTTATAAGATAGACCAAAAGAATTCTAGGCATTAGTAATATTAATCTCTTCTGTTCTTAAGGCTATTTGCATAGAAAAATTTTAAGAAGCACTTTGCAAAAATACCCAGAATGGTGCCTAGTGCATGATAGGAATGCAATAAATTATGTTTGTTGGTGTAAATCACTGCTCATCATTTACATTTTTTGCAGTCCCCTTTGTTTACTATCCTTAAAATTGTCTTCCCCCAACTTCTATATGAACTCATTTTTATTTTTAAGCAATCTTTGGTGTGTAATCTTAAAAAAAGTATTGAAAACCCAAATAAATGGCATCCAGTGGTTTCCCAATTGCCTATCTTGTGGAATCCAGAGTTGCAAAACAAACCTTGGAAGACACTCCAGACAATGGCGTATACAGTTTATTACGCCAGTGGGTCCAAGGGGAACTAGTTCCCAACAAGGACCCTGATGTTTCTGAGAGGCCCAGTTTTATACCCCCCACTACATGACTGGTTTACATGTTAGCAACCTCTTTGTTGTATATGATTGAGTTTTACAACAAATAGGTGCTAGGAGAACAAACAATTAAGGTTAAAGCCGGGGTGGGGGGTGGAGGGCTGTGGTGCGGTGGGGGGGAGACAATGATTTTACATCTAGGAGGGATATCTCCATGGTTAATCTAACAGGGGCAGCCTGACTTCAACTACAATCTCCATTTGTCATCTGTAGGGAGGTAAGGCTCCAGGAGACCTGGTTTTCACTAGCAACGGTTTCCTTGCTCTCGGGCAGGGTTCAGGCCAGTTCACATCCAGTCTTTAAAATAGATGACAGGCTTCAAGATGGAGTCTCTCCTGCTTTCCTTACACTGGCCTCACCACCACATCCTTATCTCCTCAAAGAAGTCTTGTAAATTAATCAAGATTTCTGCTTACAGAAAAGTTGTTGCCTTTTCCCCACTGGGCTATATTTCCATTTGTATATTTGATGTCATATAGATTAAGGTATTTGAACTCAAAACTACAAGAATATTTCAGAATCACAGTAAGCTTATAAAGCTGAGTTCCTAGTGCTTGTGCTAATAGGCAAAGGTATCATGGAGAAATATAATCCACAGATAAATCCTCAAACCTTTCTTTAGCTTTGTTTGAGCACATTTTCTCATCAGAAACTACATGCCAGAGGAAGAAAATTGACTAATTTCACCTTTCATTTTCTCCATCAAGTCATCCTAGATTAACTCTATCTTATGCTAATGACTCCTTTACTCCTAATTCCCCTGCCACTTAAGTTTCCTATTTTTTAATAATAGCGTTTTTTAATGCAATATGTTTTAAGTCGTTGTCAGGTTTTTATATGCTTTGTGTTTTATTACCCTCAAAACCCTCCTATGCAAGTATGAAATGTATTTTGAGGTTCTCTTCTCATATATGTTCTTTTCTGTAACCTGTGGTAAAATTTTTGCACCATGCAGATGCTTAGTAACCATCTATTAATTAACCATATACCTTCTTGTAGGTGTAAGTACACTTAAAAAGGCGAAGAAATGTCAGCAGGAAGGAAATGGAAGGGAATTAATGATGATAAGTATTCATGGGGATGAATTATCCCCAAAGTGATGTATTTCCTGAAATTAAGATTAGACTAACCCATCACTTCTCCTAAAGGGAGCTGAATACCTACTGAAAGTGAAAGGGAAGTTGAACTCTCCAGAAATCATTATTCTGAAATAGTCTGCCTTTATCATAAAGTGACAGTTCTCTAAAAATATATTACCTTTTTCCTACAAAAAGAACCTTCATTCCTTTAGCAGTCAAGTGAGTTAATTTCCTTTCAGTTTTTTCAAAACCATTTCTAAACTTCCTCTTAGTTTCTCCAATGAACTCTGGTGGTGTCTGTATACATAGACTGGCTTGAAAAAAAATATCTGGAAGAATTAAACATAAAGTTCTTTTGAAAACAACTGGTTGGATTCAATCTCAATAGATTTATTTTTGACAGATACCTGAAGTATTTGTGACTGGTTAACAGTAGGACTATAATAGATTTTGAAATCTAACAGAAGTTGAACTTGAGAAACGGCCACTGATGAAAACCCATAGCTGAAGGATAATTAACCATTTTGAGTACTATAAAACAGGCAGAAAAGCCACTGTTAATTTAGTACATTTTCTGTCCCTTTTACAAAAGACACTTCGGTGCATTTGCAAATACGTAGACACCAAACATAACTAGGATCACACCTGGACTATTCAGCTTCTCAGAACTCATTAACTGAAAAGATATAGATTAATTGGAGAGAGTTCAGAGAAGAGTAACAAAAAATGATTAAGGGGCCAGAGGGATTGATTTATGAGCAAAGATTAAAAGAATTTTGTCTATACAATTTAGGTAAGTGATGACTAAAGGGGAAGGGGGTGGGGACACACTGTCTGAAGGGTGTAAACACCAGGAGAGAGGAGAATAATTTACTATGCAATATGAGAATATAACTAGGGCTAATAAGCTATAATTACCCAAAGGAAAAACAGAATAAATATGTCAGGGAAACTCAGAACCATAAGACCGCCAACTTGTTTCTCAAGGAGACATAGACACAACCCTAGTCTCATGCAGATTTACAAGTATATGTGATGTAAAATAATAGTCTGCTGCCATTCAGCTCCTGCTTCGCCCTGCCCTCTCCAGTGGCCTTGACTTTTATCTTATCTTATGGCTACTTCAAGTCTAGTCTAGTACATGGGTCTATACAATTTTGTCATTTTTGGTACTGGTGTTTCTTTCAAAGTTCAGTTCTAATAGTGGCCATAGATGAGCCCTTCATTTTGAATGAATTCGCTTATAAAGATCAAATCTGCAGGTGAGAAAATCTTGGATTCTGCTTGGGGTTATAAAAAAATCAGAAGTCAGTTTTTACATTTGGAATATCCAGTAACAAAGTTTCAAATTGTATTTTATGTCTAAAAAAATTCAATTTTAGCATTATCTGAAAGAAAAAAAGACATTAAAAATAAATCTTTGTAGGCCTCATGATTTGTGTAAACTTTGGAATGTGGTTCTTCAGAAAACCAATTAGTCTGTGGGTAACTGCAGGCTAAGTTATTTGGCTAATTCCTATTGTGCTATCATGACATTCCAGAGCACTGCTATTTAACCTTGCCAGATAAGATTTTGCATGTCACTGCAGTGAAAGCAGCTTTTTTTGTATGCATACTTTTCTCCTTTTCCTTTGTGCTGGGAATCTTCATGGCGTGATCCCACTCTGGAAATATCTTTTTCTTTTCCTTCACCACTGCTTTGACAAGTTTTTCTGGTTTTATTTTAGGTTATATATTTGTCCAGTTTTTCCTAGACAAATAATATCTTAATGCAATATTTAAAATATAAAGTTTTTAAAATAAATTTTTTACTTTAAAGTAGCTTTAGATTTACAGAAGGGCTCAAAGATAGTAGAGTTCCTATACACTCTATGCCAGTAGCCCCTATTACATTAGTGTGGTACATTTGCCACATCAAAGGAACTAATATCGATATATTATTATTAACTAGAACTCATAGTTTATTCACATTTCTATCTAATGTCATTTTTCTCTTACAAGGTCCCATACAGGATGCCATAATGTCCACTGTGAGTCTTCTGTTGACAATGGCAATTTCTCAGACTTTCCTTGTTTTCAATGACCTTAACAGTTTTGAGGGGTACTGGTCAGCTATTTTGTAGAATCTCCCTCAATTGGAATTTGTATAATGCTTTTCTCATTAGCTTGGGGTTATAAGTTTTGAGGGAAGAAGACCACAGAGATAAAATGCCATTCTCAACTCATCATATTAAAGGTAGATACTATTATTTTTACTTACCACCATTGATGTTAATCTTGATCACCTAGCTGAGCTAGTGTTCATTGGGTTTCTCCAGTGTAAAATTATTAATTTCCCCCTTGTCATGCTTTAGACTTTAAAAGTTATGGTGTGCAGTGCAGTTTAAGGAGTGGAGAGTTATGCTCCACCTTCTTGAGGGTGAGATAGCTACATAAATTGTTTGGGATTCTCCTATATCATCGATTTGTCACCTGGCTATTTGTTTGTTTGCTTAATTGCTTGTTTATATAAATATAGACAAAAGGATATGTGTTTAATACTTTGGATTATAATCTAATACTACTTTATTTTATTGCTCTAATTGCTCAAGCTTTGGCTCTTGGAAGCTCTTTCATTTGGCCCCTGTGTCATTTGACATACCACCATCCATGTGGACTTTAACTAAATAGCACTACAACATGCTATCAGCTAACATGTTTATTTCCTGCTTCCAGCAGTCCTATCATGAACCAATTCTCCAAGGATCCCTGGTTCTTCTTACTGGAAAATATTAGTAAAAACCTTGACCTGAGTGCTTGATCCTACTGAGGCATCTTTACTTCTAAGCCTTCTCAGCTGACAGAGGGAAAAAACATGTATATATCCTAGCCAATTTTTATATGCATATCTATATGTATTCTTATATGTAACCATTTTTATCTATATGAAGCTAAACAGGAGTTCATACTGATGTCTCCAACTCTAATCCATTACCATATGGATCATTCTAGCCTTCTCTCCTGCTTGCCTATAACCTCCCACTCCTACCCACCATCCACTTCATCATCCAAATTTAACACTTAACAGTGTTTTCAGAATTGTTAACTCACACCTACACAGGCACGACTTTATCAAATAGAATACATACTTATCTATAGTATCTTTTGTCTTTAGTCTGACAAACTCTACTGATTTCCAAAGTTACTTAGGTCAGCTCTTTTTCTCCCCACCTGCTTCAGTGAGGTTATGTCATACATATGTAATATAATTAGTATTTCTTTCACATTCTGCATTCCTTCCTGCGATCAATTTCTTGATGACTTCTTAAATGACTTTTTAAACTTTGCATACATAATATTCACTCTTTGTGAATATTCTATGGGTTCTATGGGTTTTGAAAAATATATAGTATTGTATATCTGCCATTGCAATATCATAAAAAATATGATATTTAAAAAGGCAGCCCTGTGCTCCATGTGCTCAGCCTTGCCTCCTCTTCCTCAAACCTCTTAAAACCACCAATCACCTGTTTACCTACCATCTCTATAGTTTTATCTTGCAGTATGTAGCCTTTCCATCTGGTTTCTTTCACTTAGCAGTATATATTTTAGATTCGTCCACATCTTTGTGTGGCCTAATAGCTTATTCCTTTTTTATTACTGATCATTCCACTATATCCATGTATCTATTGAAGAGAGGCCCTATTGGTATGGTCAGTTTTTGTTAAAATTTTATCCTTTCTAATGAATGTGTAGTGTTACCTTATTGTTGATTTAATTTGCATTTCACTAGTGACAATCTTACTCACTTTTTGTTACAATCTATGAATGTTTTAAACAATAGTCTTTTTTTTACTAACCAATTCTCCCTTTATTGGAATTAAGGGAACAAATGCTTATAAAATGTTAGGCTCCATTTATATTGGGGAAAAGTGTCTAAAATGCAAGCTACTACCATTTTATAATGTGTAGATTTTGTACTTCTGTATTAATTAGCTACAACATAGGCAAAGGAGGTATCTGCTAAAGTGAATGTTAAGTCACTGGAATGTTAAGTCATAGAAAATCAATTCAATGAGATCATTGTGCAGAAAGTAGAGGGAGTTTTATTGGTAAGTAAGTTGGCTGTTTTTCTGGATGTATCCAGTGCTTCTCTTTATTCTCCTCTCCCTTCCTACCATCACCACACACACACACACACACACAAAACATCCTATTTTTTGTCCTCGCCTCCTGAAAATGGAAATAGTAGCAAGAAAGACTAAAATATACTCAGAATATACACGCAGCATGATTTCTTCTCACTTTAGGATCAGATAACCAGAGTGACTTTTAATTCCTTTTCCTATCACCATATAACTTGCAGATATACAGTTTCTTCTAAAACTCTTCCAGATCTGATTTTGATTGCCTTGTAACCCTAACTTAGATCCTCCCTTTCGGATGTGTGCAGCACTGCTCTCTCTTCCAAGCCACAAACTTGTCTTTCCCCTTTTAATACCAATTACATCTTATCCATTCTATGTTTCATTTCATCAGGGTCATGCTAGGTGGAAAAAATTTATTTCTTAAATCAATTTTACCTTGAATGTTAGGACAAAAAACACAACTTTGATTGGACATCTACAAAACACCAGGCACTTTCATACATGTTCTCATTTCATTCCCATAACACTATAAGGTGATTATAATTCCCATTTTATAGATAAGAAAATTTAGAGCTAAGTAGTATGCTTTAATACGTTTGTACATAGTATTCCCTCTACCTATGACGTCCCTTAAGTTCTATCTCTATTTATCAAGCTACTAAAGCTTTAGAAACTGCTTCAAACTTAACTTCCGCAAGTGGTGATCTCAGCAGTGTCTGTGTCAATTTTGCAAAGACTCTCCAAGTAATTCTGATACTTGGCCCTGGTTAAGATCCATCATGCTAAACAGTGACTATGTAGAGGGCAAAGGCCACATCTCACTTTATTTGTATCCCTATTACATTGCATAATATCTTGCATTCCACAGTATTTTAGCAATAAGTGTTTATTAAATGAATGTTTGGGGTTTTATGGAAGTGTAGACATTTTTTGTGTTGCACTTGGTGAGTAAATTTAGAGCCAATTGAGCAAATTTCTTCAGATAACTGCTAAATCTTTGGAGAGTAGTTGAAGTAAAAGGTGGTGATAAGTGTGAATGAAACCCATGTAAACAATGAGGCAATGATTTTTGGAATGAAGAGAATGCTTACCATTTTTGTTTACAAAAATGCATAAAAATAAATATCTACTCTTCTTATAATGCAAACTGTTAAAAGTAGTCTGATTAAGTATTTAGCTGTTGTAGATACACAGTCAATAATTATAAATCAGGGATACTTCCTTGGGAAACAGGTTGCCGTCAGAAACAGGAATGACATAAAGAGTTAAACACGGTGTATATGTACCTCAGCTTCCTTATCCATTAGTCTGCTGATAGACATCTAGGTTGCTTCCATGTCCCGGCCACTATAAACAGTGCTGCGATGAACATAGGGGTGCACGTGTCTCTTTCAGATCTGGTTTCCTCAGTGTGTATGCCCAGAAGTGGGATTGCTGGGTCATATGGCAGTTCTGTTCCCAGTTTTTCTAAGAAATCTCCACACCATGGAATATTACTCAGCCATTAAAAAGAATTCATTTGAATCAGTTCTAATGAGATGGATGAAACTGGAGCCCATTATACAGAGTGAAGTAAGCCAGAAAGATAAAGACCAATACAGCATACTAATGCATATATATGAAATTTAGAAAGATGGTAACGATAACCCTATATGCAAAACAGAAAAAGAGACACAGATGTACAGAACAGACTTTTGGACTCTGTGGGAGAAGGCGAGGGTGGGATGTTTCGAGAGAACAGCATGTATACTATCTATGGTGAAACAGATCACCAGCCCAGGTGGGATGCATGAGACAAGGGCTTGTGCACTGGGAAGACCCAGAGGGATAGGGTGGAGAGGGAGGTGGGAGGGGGGATCAGGATGGGGAATACATGTAAATCCATGGCTGATTCATGTCAGTGTATGGCAAAAACCACTACAATATTGTAAAGTAATTAGCCTCCAACTAATAAAAATAAATGGGAAAACAAAAGAGTTAAACACTTACTGAAGCAGGCATAGATTAAGTTTTTAAATCATTGAAAAACACTGCAGTGGGACCTCAGAAAAGTTTTGGTAGCGTAATATTCTTTACAAAAAAGAAACTCCTTGGTGACTCAAATCCTTTGAATACCTTGTGCTCTGTGGCACTGAATGCTGCTGGAAATAAATGTGCCAGCAACTTACATGTCCAAGTTTCCTCATTCTACAAAACCTTCCATTTTATATTAAAGGTGTGTATTTTAACAGAATTTGACCTTTATAGGCAAGAAGTACTACAAAACATTTCTAATCAACTCTCTAGCAGATATGGCAATACTTTTCACACAACTAGATAACAACTGATAAGAGATGAGATCTCTGATTACTATCTCAACAGATACTATTAGCAGAGGTCAGAAATTGTGACTGGCAAGTGCTCATACTTGGAAATCTCAGTACTAACATAATTCGTAACATTATTTATTTCTTAGAACTGGGCTCTGCACCGTCCCAGTTCAATGTCAACTGAAGACCCCGGCAAGATACTGTACAGCTGACTTGGTTTGCCAAAGAAATTTGAAAACTTGTTTAAAGCGATTAAAAGAATTCTTGCTGTTTTTTGGCAATGCCAGGTAGAACTTGGCTCGTCGTGGAGCTGGGGTAATCAGAGAGTGAGCAAATGGTAATTTAGGTCCTTAGGCAAACATACAAGCTTTGAAGCTGGAATATTTCTAATTGCATGCCTAATGCTTGATTGACATGATTCTGAGGTTAGACAACTACCCCGAAGAAGCTGCTCCTAGTTTCTGATTGTTTACCAGTGACCGTCTGCTCCTTCACACAGAGCTGTGCCTCACAAACTGACAGTGGTCTGCCAGGGTCCAACATGTTTCTTCCTAGAGCTTAGATTCCCTCCTGGGTTATAGAAAAGCTCAAGTGTGTGTGTGTAGTAATAGAGTGCGGAATTTCTCTAACATGAATGGAGAAGGCATTGGAAGTATGGGAAAATTTCTAAAGCACTGCCCTAAGTTATAGCCACTTCTCTGGAATTGCCCTTCTCATCTGTCTAGAAATTTCTGCTTACTTTTCAAATGCCCACTCAAAATGCATCCACCCCAACTTCCTTACCTCAAGCAGAAAACTTCCTCCTCTATGATTTCATTGACTTTCCTCCATGACCTTACTCTGGCATTCATCACATCAATGGGATTAGTTGTTTATCTCCTCACTAGACAGATTGTAAACCTCAGAATAACAAGGTCTACAAAATTCTTTATATCCTCAGTGCCTTGCACACTATTTAACTAGAGCAAGTGCCTGACAAACAGTGAATGGATAGATGCATGAGTGAATGGATGGATGTACAGATGATAGGACAGACAGGAAAATGTCCATTCATGAATATCTGCCCACCTGAACAAGATTTTGAGTTCTTCTCCTAATACTTTAGTCAAGGTCTCTGAATATAGAACTAGATTTCCACTGGGTTGTTTTTAATTTGTGTGTCAGTTACGCTTTTACTTAAGTGGGGAGATAATCTATGTGATTAACCCTAATTAAAAGACTCAGTAAGGAAACTCATATGTTCATGTCAATCAATGCAAAGTGGTTAACAAAATCCAAAACAAACCCATGATAAAATTTCTCAAAAAACTAGGAGTAGAGGGGAACTTCTTCAAAAAGCCTATAGCTAACATTGTATTTTATGGTGTATGTTGAATGCTTTCCTTCTAAGATGAAGAACGAGATAAGAATGTCTACTGACATCCTTTCTTGTCAGCTTTGTGAGGAAGGCTCTAGTGTCATAAGGAAAGAAAATAAAAATTACAAGTTACCAGTTTTGACCAATTTTCTGCTGATGGGTAGGGCTGTGCTCTCTCCCTGTAGTTTGGACTGAGGCCAAACTATGGTAGGCATAATGGCAATAAATGGTATCAATACTAAAGAAAATCAGTCCTGAATATTCATTGGAAGGACTGATGATGAAGCTGAAGCTCCAATACTTTGACCACCTAATGCGAAGAACCGACTCATTAGAAAGAAGTTTGATTCTGGGAAAGATTGAAAGCAAGGAGGAGAAGTGGACATTAGAGGACAAGATGGTTGGATGGCATCACCGAGTCAATGGACATGAGTTTGAGCAAGCTCTGGGAGATAGTGAATGACAGGCAAGCCTGCCTGGAGTGCTGCAGTTCATGGGGTCGCAAAAAATCGGATATGACTGAGCAACTGAACAGCAACAATCAGTTTTGAAAGAAAATTCAACTGTCTTTACATGCAGACAATGTGATCATCTTTGTAGAAAATCATACAAAATCTACAAAACAACCACTAAAAACTGGTAAGTGAATATAACAAGTTCACAGGACACAAACTCTCTATTTAAAAATCAATTATATTCATATATAGCAGCAATTAAACAATCAGAAATATTGACATTTAAAAATATATATTTCATAATGCATTCAAATATGTGAAATAATGTTAAGATGTCAGTTTTCCCCAACTTGATCTGTCCTAACTCTTTTTGTAGAAATTGCCAAATCAATTCTAAAATTTATCTGGAAAGACAAAGTACTTTGAAATAAAACAACTTTGAAAAAAAAATTGGAGGACTACCTGATCTCAAAGTTTATAAGAAAGCAACAGTAATCAAAATACAGTGTTTCTAATATGACAATAGATGGTAGATCAACGAGCAGACCCAGTAGTCCCACACATATGTGGTCAATTGATCTTTAAGAAAGGTGTAAAGCAATTCAATGGAGAAAGCATACTCTATCTAATAATAATCATGTTGGAACATTTGGACATCATTATTTTTGTAAAAGCCTTGATTAATAGCTCACATTCTACAAAAATTAACTCAAAATAGATCATAGACTTAAATGTAAATTGTAGAGCTATCAGGCAAAGAACAACAACTCAATTTTTTTAAATGGGTGAAACATATAAAGAGATACTTCAAAGAAGATATATGAAAACATGCCCAACATCATTAATTATTAGGGATAAGCAAATTAAAACCACCCTGAGAGAGTACTACACACCTAAACTAAAAACTGGAGTTGGCCCATTTTGTCCATGAACAGGTGAATGGATAAACAAATTCTGTTACATCCATAACAATGGAATGCCACTTATCAATAAAAAGGAACAAACTGCTGATATATGTTACAACATGAATGCATCTCAAAATAATTAAGCTGAGTGAAAGAAATCAGACCTCCCAAAAGTATAATTGTATTGTATTTTTATATATAATTGTATTTTTATACAATGTTTAATTATACATTGTATAATTGTATTTATATGAAATTCTAGAAGATGAAACTAGTCAGTAATGACAGGAAGCAGATCAGTGGTTGCCTGGGAATGCAGAGGGCATTGGACATGTGGCTTAGTGGGAAAGGAATACCGAGGAGTATGAGGAAAATTTGGGAGGGAGATGGATATCTTTGTTCTTTTGATTATAATGATGGTTTCACAGTTGTACATATGTATGTCAAAACTTAACTTGTACCCTTAAATATGTACAATTATTGTATCCATGTTCAACCATTACAAGTAATCTTCATGGTTAAGGATAAAGCTGGTTGTAAATTAATCCATAGTTCATGTTAAGAGAAAGGACATAGGCTTTGGGGCAGGGGTTGTAGGAAAGAGACAGTTGGAATGACAGACAGGAGCTATGCTTAGATGGCCCTGTGCCAGCATTCTTTTTCAGGTGAGGATTCTTGGAGGCTGGTTTGAGTTTAGTAGGGGCAAAAGATTCCTGTTTCAAAGTTCCTGGTTGGTTTTGGAGTAGCCAAGTAGTACATGCATGTGGTTTTTAAAAATATGAACTATGTACATAAAGGATTATAATGTAAACAACATTTCATGGTTCTAACCCTCTCTACTCCCAATTCTAATCCTCTGAGATTATTACTTTTAACTACTTTTAACTATATTAACTGTTTCTCTAGTTCCTCTGTGATTGCTTCCATAAATACTGCTATTACTTGATTTATCTTTTTTAGACTTTATTTTCTACTGTGATGAATCTTTACCACAATTATTCTACTTCTTATCCTAATGTGGTTATCATGCCTTTTAGTCTCTCTGTTTATTAGAGAAGTATACTTAGACCTTTATTTCTTCTTCTATAAACTGGGCAGTATCTCATAACTCTTATTTGTAAGATGAAGCCACTAGTTCTTCCCTTTATCTCTCATCTCTTCTACCTACTAACTCTTGTCACTTGTACTTTTATTTTTCACATTGCCAAGAGGTATCACATTTATGTTTTGCTTTTTATCCATAATTAAGTATCTCTATACTTAAGTTAGCCTGTGCTTTTGTAATTGGTTATTTGTGAAAGTTGAAAATCAGTATTCAGTGTTTATACTCTTGTGACTATTTAAAAATTTCCTCTCTTTTATCAAGGGTTATGAGAGATTTAACATTTCCTAGTCTATATGTGTTTTCTTTTCCTGGATTTTCTAATTGCCTTTATTTTTTTCCTCATGTTATCTGCAGTATCCACAGTTTCTCTAATTCCTTAAAGGTGAGTAGAATCTTGAGCACCCTTCTCTTATTTTCAGGATTCTTCCCTCCTGGAACCCTCCTTCCTTCCATTCTGACTGAATGCTCCTTAGACCTGTTGTGTAGCTGTTATCCTTGGACTTACTTTTATTAATCTCTAGTTTTATGTTTACCCTTTACAAAATCCCTTTACAGAATTCTTTACTCGCATTTCTTTATCATTTTTTTCATTTTAAATAAATTGTTTAATGTGCTTTCAATTTGCAATAATCATAAACTTTTAGAACTGTAATTGACCATAAATATAATCCAGTGCAATTTCTTTATCTAAAACAGTGAAATTAAGCCCAAGGTGCTATACAAATAAGAAAGCTAGCTGAATGGTAATCGAAACAGTTGGGTCAAACTTTACAAAGGCCAATAATTAAATTTTTTTCCAATGACTAATTTTTCAACTATACTAGATGTTCCTTGAAAAAAATACACCAATTGTTATATTTCTTTTTATCCATACATAAAATACAAAACCCTGCCCTGTAGAATATTAATTAAAGTTACATATATCTTTATCATTTTGCTGAAGTATATCCTAAGGAACTTCCTAAGATAGCGGTGAGAGGTGAACTTTGAATCTTTGCAATATGGAAATTTTTTTTTTACCATCAGACTTAATTTATAGTTGGCTAAAAATAAAACAGTAGGTTCAAAATAAGTTTTCCTAAGAACTCTGAAGGCATTTCTCCATTTTTTGCTCTAACACCTAATGTTGCTGATGAGTTAACCAATCTATTATAATTCTTCTTCTTTTAAGTATTAATGTTTTTCATCTCTGAGAGTTTTCAGAATCTTTTTTTTATCTTTGATGTTCTGAAACAATGTATATAGGGGTTGAGAAAAGTGGCTGGATACCCCAAATATGAGGCCTGTAAGTCCCACCCATGTGCAAAGGGCCATTATGCTATGGCGGGGGGGGGGGGGGGGGGGCGGGGTGGGCACTCTAAGTCCCAGAATGTGGATGTCTTTGCTCTGGGGCACTAATGCCCATAGAAAGTACTTCAGATTGTTCTTAGATTACAGTCTCTTTAGAGGATAATGTTCTGGGTTTGTTTGATGTTTGTTTGGACCTTGAGAATAAATTCCTGAATACTAGGGTGTCTATACTCTGGAGAGGGGATGATTATTCAATACACAGGCTTTCAGTGAATTTTTCACATTCTATTCTCACCCTCTCCCTTACTTGGCATTCTCAAGTTTCAAACTTCTCTGGGGTCCTACAGGAGCAGACCAGCATCCTCCAAGCTGTAAGCCCTCTCTGTTTCTTTCTCAGCCCTTCTTTACCAGTCAGCACCCTATCCACTTTCTGTCTTTCAGAAACATACTGAAATCTCTTTACTGCTAATTTCCTCTGTTAGTCTTTACATTAAATCTTTTTTTAAAAACTTACTTAATAAAGAATCTTGGGAACAAGAGGAGCTAAAATTGTTTGGTCAGTCAGTCACCTTGATCCAGATGTCCATGTGCTTGTCAAATTTTAAACTTTATAAGCTTTTAATGATTTGTAAGGGATACTTGTAACTAGGAGCAATTAGTTATAAATTGGGCAAACCTATATTGTTTACTCATTAATTAGAGAATTAGAATTAATTAGAATTAGAATTAGAATTCCTCTCTAATTAGGAATTAGAGAATTCATTGGGGTTAAAGCTTGGTGAAAGAGATCAGTAGACAGCAAAGAAATCTAATTCTCCATTGCTCCATGGAAAGATGACTCTTGTCCCTAAACTAACAATCAAACAATGGATATAGATAGAACTGACTTTAATGAACATTTTGCTGTACTTCGTTTCATTTGTTTTTATTTTATCCTAATTTCTTTTTGAGTGGGTAGCTCTGTTGAAATGTTACAGAAAAGATTTATGAGACAATACTCAGCATGAGACTTCCTTTACTCACTGTCCTGGTCATAAGCAAGAGTCAGGAATTTTCCTCTGAGAAAAGATTTCCATAGAAACACCCTAATGGTGAATCCTAATCAATAGCCATGTTTTTAAAAAATTGTTTTTTCTCTGTTCTATAGCTACTGAAAGAGTATTGGTCTGCCGTTATGTCACATGACCAGTTGTTTTTTATTTACTTCATGTGAGGCTCTGGGCACACTTAGATACAAGAGACACTAAAATAAAAAGTTATCTAAGGACAAAATTGCAATATTCGATTAATCTCACAGTGCAACAGTCTTCCTGGACTTGCAGCTTTATTACCAGTCCTTTTCTGCCCTTTATGATTGTAGTGTAAGTTAAAGTTCTGGATTTGTGTCCCAGTCCTTTCCTTTTCCCCTCAATACTCAGGTTTGTGCTTCACAGGCATTTATTGCAGTTTGATTCTCTGCTGGTTTTATCACCATGATTACCTCCCTGCTCCTAAGATACTTGTATTGATTTCATTTTTGCAGTACTTACACCCTATCCTGCCTGACCTTTCCCTTTGAGATTCACTTTCTATACTCACATTTCCGTGAGCCAGTCCTAGATTGATGGTCCACACACATGTGGGTGTGTGTTCAGTCACTCAGTTGTGTCCAACTCTGCCACCTCATGGACTGTAGCCCACAAGGCTCCTCTCTCCATGGGGATACTCCAGGCAAGAATAATGGAGTAGATCGCCATGCCCTCCTCCTGGGAATCTTCTCAAACCAGGGATTGAACCCAGGTCTCCCACATTACAGGTGGATTCTTTACTGTCTGAGCCACCAGGGAAGCCCCACTGGCCACATATCTCTGTTCATATCCTTGGTATCCACCCATCCCCGTGGGTATGAAGGGAATGGCAACTCAACTCCAGTATTCTTGCCTGGAGAATCTCATGGACAGAGGAACTGGTGGGCTACAGTCCATGGGGTTGCAAAGAGTCGGACACAACTGAGCAACTAACACTGTCACTTTCATGACTCATCTTTTCTTAAAATCCTTCTCACTGTTTAATTTTTCTACAATGTTTTGAATGGTTTTGCCTTCTTAGAATCGATAGCAATCTGTTTCATAATTTGCTTCTTACCTAAGTCCTATTCCCCTCCTCTTCAAGTTCAGACTGTTGCAACTCTCTTTTCACTAGCTACCTCATTCTTACCTTTCTTGATCTTGAATATTGTAGAGAACATTTAGAGGTAGTTTATGAGGTTTAGGTCTCCACTGGGAACCAGAAGGGATTTCATAGTGAAATTTTGGACAAGGAAAAATCCTCCTTTTGGTCATAATGCCCCTTCTAACCTGCATTAGTCCAGCTTTGTAAAGATAAACTGCAACATTATTATAAAATTTTCAAAAACCACTTAAGCATTCATAATTAAGAGAATGTATTTAAGCTAATATTTTCTGAATACCAAGTTCAGTATTGGCTGAGATAGTTTTATCCTGGCACTTATAAGTTCTGTAGGTACATTCTGATATATAAACTGATTCTATTCACAAATGGTAGCCTTAAGTGATTTCCAGGTATTACAAGAAGTAAATGTTTTTCTCCTTATCAAAGTGTCAAAGCATCTTTCACTTTAGGATATGGGAAATTATTTATTACACAAGCAGATTCTCCCAAGAGAAGGCAGTGACATCTAACATATTTTGCTGCCCTTCTTTTTATTCAAAGATGTCACTACCAACTTCACCCACACTTCTAGGGATCAAAGACTAAATCTTCAACCAAAAGTCTTTTCTTTCTATATGACACACACACACACACACACTACTTTTTGATTTGTGACTGCAACTGCTATTTGTAGAGCCTGTCAGTGTCTGTATTTTGTGTTCAACTTGTGGTCAGCTAAAAAAGAGCCTTTGCTCAGAAAGTTTCCAAATTCTGTACTATTGCATTCCAAACTGGTCACGGTTGCTATTTTCCGAAGCAGCCCACAACTATGTCATGTTATTTGAAACTATGCTTCAGTGCATCCTTTAGAGTATTTCTTATGCCCCTTCTGCTTATGGTTATGCCATAAAGCTCACCATACTGAAGATGCTTGGGTATTCTTCTGTCATTGCCTCTCTGCACATTTCAGCTGTGAGCATTGTTTTAATGCTCATAGACCAGCTGATTTCCAGAATCTCAGTAGGGGTGGACCTCTCCTGCCATTTCACATTAAACATGACTCCAACAATAAAATAGTTCAGCAAGGTAAATATGCCACCTTTGGCAGGTATGAATTTCAAAGTCATAAAAAGCTACAGATAACTTGCATTATCCGTTGATGAGAATCAATTCCATAATTGTTCTTCAGTTCTGTTCTGGATGTTAGGAATAGGGCCAAACCTAGGAAACAGATGATCAGAGGAGAAATCCATTTTCCCCCTTTGTGTTAGTAGATGTGTGTTTAAAATAACTCACCTTTCCCTGTAATGTGCATCTTAAACAGATTTCCCCTTAACCAGAGGACAAGACCACACAGGTTTAAAACCTTTGAGGAGTTTACTACCAATAGAAGAGAAGAAATTTTCATATTAAAAATATTTGGCATTATTTGATGTCTTAAATGATCTCTAGAGCCCCAAAATAGGAGGTAAGAAAAGGCAGAGATTGAACTGGTCTGTAGTATAATTTCTTGCCAATGCCACACTATGGTAATCTCCTCAAATAAAGAAACTTTTCTTTTTTATTTTGCTTTCTACTTTGTAGTCACTTGCATTATGGGGCAGTGATTTTTAAGTCAAACTGCCCAGAGAGCAGAATTCAGTAACTGCTTTTAGCTCTATGTGGTTCTCTTTAATTTCCGTGTTTAATTTACTGCATAATTTCAGTCATCATCAAATATATTTTTTAAAAAGTGGATAGTCCCCAGCACTCACATCAGAGATGTCCAGGGTGCCAATTTCCTTTGGCATTTGGACTGATGGCTGCTCCCTCTACCCTGACCCTGCTGCTGGCAGCTCCCATGGGATGCTGTGATCAATGTTGAGTGTCCTTGTTTCCTCTCTTTCAGGGGGCAGCACACTCCATTCAGCAACAGCACACACTGCATTTTCCTTCTTGTTACACTGCTTTTAAAACCTTAGTACTTCCTGTTATGTAGTACTATCATGCACGACAAAGCAAAGGATGATATTTGGATGTTGTTCATGTATATTAAAGATAGTGTCCGGTTCAGTGCCCTCTATGTGGTAAATAATCAGTGTTTGTTCAGGATATAGCAACATCCTGAGTGACCCTCTCCAGACCTTTTGTCAAAAGTCAAAGCATCTTGAGTTAAGGGCTCTTACAAGATTGAGAGAATATTCAATGCCAGCTTCTATCTTCATTTTTATATCCATGACATACACATAAAACTAGCTTGAGCAATCCTACTTCACTCATTGGTACTGGGATGTTCACTTGAGGATTTTGTTAAATACCCCAGGGTATAAATGTTTTTATTTCATTTGACGATCCCAGCTGATTACTGATGAGTGATGGCAATGGTTGCAATAGAAAAATAGATTTATTCAAGAACATTGAAAGAGAAATCTTTTTAAAAAATAGTTGAATTTCCAATTTTAGAAGGTCTGGTAGGTACCTGCCTCCTCTTGAGAGAGATGAAGTACCAATTTCTATAAACAGATTAACTATAAAAATGACAGAATAAAAGGCAGAAAACACTATCTATGTGAGACCCCTATTTTACCAGTAGCAAAACAGGACTTCATTTTTAGTTCCCAGATAATGAACCAGTTGAGGAATGAATAATATACTGTAGCAGTTTCTCAAAATTTGGTTCCATAGCTATCTACATCAGAATCCCATAGTGAGCAAGTTGAAAAGTCAGATTCTCATGTCTCACTTCAACTTAGTCTAACTTTGGGGAGGGGAAGGCCCAGAATTCTGAATTTTAATACTCATGCCTAGAGATTCTGATGCACACCAAAGTTTGAAAGCCACTGACCTACAGAATCTCTCACTCCTAAGATCCATTTGATTTGCTAACTTCCAGTAGTATAACGTGCTCTTAGTCTACCTCACTATGGTTGATCTTAAGAAATGTGGTCTCATTCATGTCAAATAAAATGCTGGCTTTATAGAATGGATTACTGATAGTTCTATTATTCTTTTGACAGAGAGATACTTATTGCTGCTCATGTCAGTCGTGTCCGACTCTGTGCGACCCCATAGATTTAGGGGCCTACTATGTGCCAGGTCCAGAGCTAAGCAATAGGGTTACCAAAATGGACAAAATGAGGTCTCTGCCCTCAAGAAGTTTATGGGTAATTTCCTATGAATCCGTAAACTACTAATACAATCACATACATTGCCATGAAGTATAAAATGAATCAAATTTATTCTATGTCAAATTGGTAAAAATAAAAAGGTACCCAAGAATTTTGTGGGTTGAGATACTAGAGAAAAAGTGTTCGTAGAAATATCTGGAGAGTCACTAGCAATAATGAATTTATCTCTCATGTCTCAGCATTAATGAATTGTTTTCAGCTGAGATCCCTGTCATCTGCAGGTGCTGTTTAACATGTAATTTTACCATAGGAAACAAGGGTGTAATCAGTTAATAAAGTGTAAAGAATTAGATTTTTTTCCCCTTGAACAAATTGCCTGGCTGTGGCCAACATTCCTGATGCCTCCTCCCTTGTGCAACAGTAAAGAAATATTTGAAGAGAGAAGGCTGTTTTGTTCATATTCTGCAACTTGCCTCTGGAGACCATCCTAATGAATGCAAAACTCAAGCTAGAATTCTAGACTTTGTATGAGCAGCCACTGATTTTTGTCTTTACCATTATACTACACAGAGGATAGTTTTCCCTTCTGCCTCTAATTGAGACTCAAATAAGGTCACTGTGAATAGGAATCCTCTTTCAGTTTAACCATTGTTTTGTGTTGCTTTCATTGAGAAAATAGAAACTATGTTCTGTTCAAAGCATTTTCATATACAGGCAGTCCTCGTCTAATGAGCACTTGACTTTTAAATGTCCCATACTCACCAACAGCCTCTCTGAAGGAACTTTAAGCTACTCCTACTACCCATGGAAACTGGAGTTGTTTCTGCTATCTGTAGGAGTTGGTTTCTCCCTCAGCTCTCCTTCTCTGGGAGCCTCAGTTCTCACAGGCTCCCATCAGACCCTTTGAAACAATTAATATGTGAGCATATTCTCCCACTGCTACCATCAGGACATAAGAAGCTGATAAAGACCCTGCCAGAATCCTCATAGGAGCTGAACCCATGAGGGAACACAGGAGCTGAACCCATGAGGGAACACAAAGAAGTATAAAGAAAATTCTAGAATTCTGACTGGTGATGGTGGGGAGGTTCTCCATTTGTGCTTCAAAATCCCTTTCCCCTAGAAATAGCATTATACTGTAATAACATACCTATGTAAAACTCGGTTCTCTGACAGATTCACTTATCCAGACCACAGCCAGAAATAAGCAGTAAACAAGTGACTTCTAAGCCACCAGAGAATATGCATCTTACTTATTGCAAAAAACATTCAAAAACACTCTGCCTGCCTCTTTACTCTGTTTGTACATGATTTTAATTAGTTTTAATGAGGTGACAAGCCTATAGAAGATTATAAGCAGCAAATTTGAAGAGATTGGAAAAGATGTTACAAGTAGGTGAAGTGAAATCTGATAGTTGCAGCAAGGTAAGAGACAAAAAAAAAAAAATGTTAAAAAGAAGTTAAGAATTCAAAACCCAACCACAATGAAAAATTCCTTTGCATCCACAAGCATGGCTACAATTAAAAATTGACTATATCAAGCGTAGTGAAGATGCAGAACACTGGAACTCTCATACATTGCCAGTGGGAATATATTAATACAATGGTACAGTCGCTAGAAAACAGTTTGATAGTTCCTTACAGTAAATACTTGCCATATATCCCTAAGGTTCCACCCTTAGGTGTTGACCCAAGAAAAATGAAAATATATGTCCCTACAAAGACTCATACTCATATCAGCTTTATTCATAATAGCCCCATACTGGAAATAACCAAAATGTCCCTCAAAATGCAGATGCGTTATAAAGCTATAGCATATCCATACAATTAAATACTACTCAGGAAGAAAAAGGAATGAACTGCCAATATTCAATAATGTGGATGAGTCTCACAGACATTGTGCTGAGGTAAAGAAGCAACACAAAATCATATAATCATGTTTATGATTCCATTTATCTAAACTTTTAGAATGGGAAAAACTAAGGTATGGTGATAGAACAGTGGTTCCTGGGTTTGGGGTAGCACTGAAGAATGATTAGAAGGGACACAAGGGGAAATTCTGGGGTGATGGAAATGTTCCATATCTTGATTTCAATGGTGGTTACAAATGTGTGTATTTTTCAGACTGTATGCTTAAAATATGTGCACTTTATTGTATGTTTGTGTGCTCAGTCACTGAGTCATGTCTGACTCTGAGGCCCCATGGACTGTAGCCCACCAGGCTCCTCTGTCCATGGAATTTTTCAGGCATGAATACTGGAGTGTGCTGCAATTTCCTTCTCTAGGGGGTATTCCCAACCCAGGGATTGAACCCACATCTCTTGGTCTCCTGCATTGGCAGGCAGATTCTTTACCACTAGCCCCACCCCGGAAGCCCCTTAATTGATTATAAATTATAGCTAAAACTTGAATAAAAGTACAAAATTTGCAAAAGGAAAAATTCTTCCGAGGATCTCCCTGCTATAGGATAAAATTTTAATTCCTTAACATTATCTGGTCTTTGTTTAATATCTCTTGCCTCATTCCTTACCATTTCTTCCCACCTCCTACCACTTATATTAAGCTACTTTTATTTCCAAAAATAGCTTTTCTCTCTTTCCTCTGAACCTTGAAGCACAATGGTCCTTTTGCCCGGAATGCCTTTTCATTTTCCCATTCCTCACTAAATTCTCAATATCCTACAGGATTCATAGAAGTAGCACCTCCTGCAAGAAGCCTTGTGCACTCCCAGTCTGTATTATATACTTTTCCTCTTGCTCCCAGAGAACTTAATGCTTCTCTTTACTTAACAAAGCATATATCATTCTGTAATGTAATTGTAAGTTTAAAAAAAAAAACACTCAAAACCATAGTGGGCTGGTGCCATTTAATGTACAGGCAAATAGTTTTCTACATTTTCAGTAAACACTGAGTTAAATCATATTGTAGCCTAATTTCTGGTCAAAATAGTTGGAGTTTCAGCACTCAAAGTTATTAAGAACACTCTTATATCTATAATTACTTGTTCTACACTAAAATAATTGAGATTTTAATGTAAATAACAGTTTGGGATTGTATCATTATTATTGTGATAAATTATTTCTGTTGGCATCACCGGCTCAATGGACATGAGTTTGAGTAAACTCTGGGGAATTGGTGATGGACAAGGAAGCATGGCGTGCTGCAGTCCATGGGGTCGCAAAGAGTCGGACACAGCTGAGCTACTGAACTGAACTGAACTGAACTGAACTGATTTATGTTGTGGGTTAAGTAACTTTATATTGGCTTTATCTGGAAACCTAGCTAGACTTTATTATGTTGATTCTACAAGAAAGTGCATTTTACATTCCAGACAAGTGAGAAGGGGGCAATAGAGGATGAGATGATTGGATGGCATCACTGACTCAATGGACGTGAGTTTGAGCAAACTCCAGGAGACAGTGAAGCACAGGGAAGCCTGGTGTGCTGCAGTTCATGGGGTTGCAAAGAGTCGGACACAACTTAGTGACTGAACATCAAGAAAGAAGCAACAAAAACACTGCTCAGTTGAACTATGTGTAATTGCTGATCTTTAACCATTTTTGACATACAAAAATGGCAATTTCATATGATTCAACCTAAATATTTTTAAATAAACCCTAAGGCAAGTTGCTGATTGCCTGTACATTCATTTACCAATTGTGTATTTAATACATGTATATATTCTGCAAAACACTAATCTTGTATATTAAGGCTATTGGCTGTAGTTTTTCTACGTAAACAGTAAATCACATGTTTTTGAAGAAAGTTTGTATAGAATGTTAAGGCTTTCTTGAGTTCTACACATCTTTTTTCCAATTAATCAAAGATGCAGCAGACATGACATTCTGGAATTGTTTATTTTTTCAACCAACACTAGGATGAAAATATAGATTCATTTCTTCGTTTTAGCCTCTAAACTATCTAACAAGTCTATTTTAATATTAATTTCAATTAAAATAATATCTCTCATTTATTAAATGCATATTACATGCTGTGTACTTGCTAACACAATAACTACTTAATGGACAAAGTACAACTATTCCCCCTATTTATAAATGAGGAAATTAAAACTTAAGGACCTTGCCCAAATTTACACAGCTATAAGTGGTAGAGTTGGGTTTGGAATCACTTTCAATCCTATTTTCTAATACTTGGTCCACTGTTTTCTTCAAGCACATTTTCTTTCGCCACAAATAAGCACTCATGCTGAAAAATTATGATTTAATTCAGTCAAGTACATATTTAAGCTGTGATTATCATTAGTGATACCAGGCCTGTTCACATATGAAATACATTGTATTATTATAAGAGATCATCATAAGACAGTAGAGGATCAAGTACTGTAATGAATCTTATAGGCCACAAATTCTATAGGAGTTCTGTTGTAGTAAGAAAGGGAGAAAATAACTGTGCACTTTGTTATTACTAACTCCCAAAATAGTGTTAACATAAACGATACCATCCAATCGTAATTGGATGCATAGCATTCTGGGAACAAACCAAAAGTTCAGCATAGATAGGAATGTGGAAAAGTAATGGGTGTATAATAATGCAATCCAAGAAGGAGTAACAAGCTGAAGTCTAGTTCTGGGAAGACATCAGTAGTATGTGAGGGAAATTAGGAATCTATGACCGGGATCTCTGAACCCTAGAACTATACTGACTGGTAGGATTGACCCATTGGATATTTGGGGCAGATGACAGAGGGGCAGAAGATATTAACCAAAATTTCGTGCCTACGTTATTAAAATAATAATGGTATCAAAAATGAAAGAATTTGTACAGCAGAAGGGAGGGTAAGCTTAGACTTTAGACACTGAATATTTTTTTATTGAAGTATAGTTGATTTACAATGTTGTGTTCGTTTCAGATGTACAGCACAGTTCAGATGAAAATATATATATATAGTTCAAGGTTTTTCACTTACAGGTTATTACAAAATATTTATAGTTCATTGTGCTATATAGTAGGTCCTTGTTATCTATTCTATATATAGTAGTGAGTATACATTAATCCCAAACTCCCAATTTATCCCTCCCCCTCTTTCCCCTTTCTTAACCATAAGTTTGTTTTCTATATCTGTGGTTCTAGTTCTGCTTTGTAAATAAGCTCATTTGTATCTGTTTTTAAGATTCCACATATTAGCATATCATATGATTTTGTCTTTGTCTTACTTCACTTAATATGATAATCTCTAGGTCCATCCTTGTTTCTGCAAATGGCAATGTTTCATTCTTTTTTATGACTAATACTCCATTGTATATTCCATTCCATATCTATATATGTATATACATATATATATATGTGTGTACCACACCTTTATCTATTCATCTTAGACACTCTGAATTTAAAGTGAAGGCAAGACTGTCTACAGAAAGCCAGTTTTTTTCTGTTGGCTATTGTTGACTGGGGCTTCCCTGGTGGCTCAGTGGTAAAGTATTTACCTGCCAATGCAAGAGACATGGATTGGATCTTCCTGGGTCGGGAAGATCCCCTGGAGAAGGAAATGGCAACCCATTCCACTATTCTTGCCAGGAAAGTTCCATGGACAGAGGAGCCTGGTGGGCTGCAGTCCATGGGTTGCAAAAGAGTTGGATATGACTTAGTAACTAAACCACAACAAAAATAGTTGACTGGGTCAACCTTTAACTTATCTACTCGTTATTTTTCAGATGGCCCTTGTGAATTTCTTCATCCCTAAAGAAAAGTCATACTCTGAAGAGGAAAGTAGGCGTGTTCGCCGCAATAAAAGAAGCAAAAGCAGTGAAGGAGCAGATGGTAAGTCTGCTTGGGTGATCCTTTATCACATATCAAACTATACCATTCTAAAAACTACATTTTCAAGTATGCGTCACCATCTCATATATTATCCATAGACTCAAGGCTGCAGAAGATTTTTCCAGCCTAAACTGCCTAACCTACCTAATCTACTCTTAGGTGCCTATACAAAGATCCTCCCTCCTCCAACCCCAGATACCTTTAGTCCTTTCACAGTGTATCTGTGAACCATGATGGCATTTGTAACCCTCAAGATCACCCTCCGTAAAGACCTCATCTCTCCTAGGGACATCCTATATTTACTAAGACCATCAAGAGGATTCAGTCCTATTCTTGAAATTGACAGAGTATTGTGCCATGGTAGCACTTACATGATATGTTAAATCCAGTGATAATTATGTCTTCATTGGTATCAGCTACCATGCCTCTGGGGCTTCCCTCATAGCACAGTCAGTAAAGAATCTTCCTGCAATGCAGGAGACCCAGGTTCAATCCCTGGGTCAGGAAGATCCCCCTGGAGAAGGAAATGGCAACCAACTCCAGTATTCTTGCCTAGAGAATCCCATGGACAGATGAGCCTGGAAGGCTACAGTTCATGGGGTCATAAGAGTCAGACACGACTTAGCGACTAAACCACCACCACCAGGCCTCTAGAATTCATCTGTAAGTTCCTCGACTACAGAAATTCATTTCTCTTTGTAAAGTTCCAAAATCCAGCCTAATACCTAGCAAGTTGTTGGTGTTTGCAATATAAGTCAATGATGTCGATTGCCCCAATAGCTAAGTTATGATTTGGCATGAAAACCATCCATATTGAAGGTGAAACAGCTTCAAGTTAACTAGCAATGCGTTTTGTGGGGCATAACAAAATGTTGAGCTAGTTCCTGGACAGGGTCTTTGAATTGATCTATTTTTACATCTTTCTATCAATTGATAGAATGCTACCTCTTTGGCATATGAGTTTGTAGAATGCATAGCTCAGGGCTATTGTAAAGCCATCTAGATTCAAAGACAGCACATGTCTGACTGAATCTTCCAAAGATATATGTTCTAGGGGGTTACAAAGCAATATGACTTTATGAAAGTGAAAATGAGATTTTTTTAAAGCTGACATTTGTCAGTGTAAAAAGGGTACAATGATGGAAGCAGTTCTAGATGGCATGAGCAATTGATGCAATGGGGCCAAAAGTTTGTCAGTTGGGATAAGAAGAGGTAAAGCTGGATGAAGTCTGAAAAAGAGCTCAGAACAACAACCTGTAATAAAGACAAGAGTCAGAAATAAGGTAAGTAAGGTGTTTCTTCAGCACCACTGAAGGCTCAGGGGTAAAGAATCACCCTACAATGCAGGAGACGCAGATTTAAATGCAGGGTTGGAAAGATCCCCTGGAGGAGGAAATGGCAACCCACTCCAGCATTCTTGCCTGAGAAACCCCATGGACAGAGGAGCCTGGTGGGCTATAGTCCAAAGGGACATGAAGAGTCAAAAACAACTGAGCAACAGAATACACACACACACACACATTCGCAAACACACACACACAGGTGTTTCTAGTCAATGGAGGTGGCAACAGCTTTGAGCCCTTCAACTGAGAACTGAACCAGTGGGACCGTTCTCTAGAGCAGATATTTAATATATAATTAATGACCAAGTTTGAGCCTAGGAAATGTGGTCCATGAAGTAATAGGCACCCATTATTGACATCTGTTTTTCTCCAGTTTCCTGGAAGTCTTTGGAAAGTATAAGTCGCTCTTATTCTGTGATGTATGTAGATTTTTCCACCTTCAACTCTTCCTCTGAACCACTCCCAGTACCACCAAATCTTTCATATTCCCTGATTGCTACAGAAGAGAGAAGAGAGGTGGTAAGAACAATATCACTTTCTGTAGTGGGCATGGTCTTCCCTTCCTCTCCACAGAGGCTTTTAAAGTCCAGTGGCTTTTAAACTTTACCTCTACATCTGACTTTCCAAGTTTTCTCATAAAGAAGGCAACTTCCTCCTCTCTCCCAAACCACTTTATCTGGATCTGGGCACCAGCATCTCTGCTACTGATCTTCTTTAAAGTCTTTATTATGTTTTGAAACAAAATAGTTTTTCCATCTGTTGAAGGACAAAGTCTCTGTTATTAATTTTTAGCACTTCTTGTCTAATTTCCTCCTGATCTCATACTCTCATCAGTCACTACATGCTACTCATTTTGTGCCTACATCAAACTTCTTGTGCAATTTCTGATATATATTATATTTTTAATCTTCAAAGGTTATATTAGTATAATATTGAGAAGTAAAGAACAAAATACAATTATTGGAGGACAAGTGCTCTACAATATTTTATTGGCCTCTACCACACATCAACACGAGCAGATATTTTCTTTAAACAGATTCAGTTCACTTCTAAATTGTATTCAGTTGTACCTCAGTTCAGTTCAGTTGCTCGGTCGTGTCTGACTCTTTGCGACGCCATGGGCTGCAGCATATCAGGCTGCTGTCTATCACCAACTCCCGGAGCTTGCTCAAACTCAAGTCCATTGAGTCCATGATGCCATCAAACCATTTCATCCTCTGTCATCCTCTCCTCCTGCCTTCAGTCTTTCCCAGCATCAGGGTCTTTTCCAAGGACTCAGTTCTTCTCATCAGGTGGCCAAAGGATTGCAGTTTCAGCTTCAGCATCCGTATTTCCAGTTAAAATTCAGGACCGATTTCCCTCAAGATTGACTGGTTTGATCTCCTTGCAGTCCAAGTGACTCTCAAGAGTCTTTTCCAACACCACAGTTCAAAAACATCAATTCTTTGGTGTTCAGCTTTCTTTGTAGTCGAACTCTCACATCCATACATGACTACTGGAAAAACCATAGCTTTAACTAGATGGACCTTTGTTGGCAAAGAAATGTCTCTGCTTTCTAATATGCTGTCTAGGTTTATCATAGCTTTTCTTCCAAGGGGCAAGTCTTTTAATTTCATGGCTTCAGACACCATCTGCAGTGATTTTGGAGCCCCAAAAAAAATAAAGTCTCTCACTGTTTCCATTGTTTCCCCATCTATTTGCCATGAAGTGATGGGACCAGATGGCATGATCTTAGTTTTTTGAATGTTGAGTTTTAAGCCAGATTTTTCACTCTCCTCATCCACTTTCATCAAGAGGCTCTTTAGTTCTTCTTCACTTTCTGCCATAAGGGTGGTGTCATCTGCATATCTGAGCTTATTGATATTTCTCCCGGCAATCTAGATTCCAGCTTGTTCTTCATCCAGCCTGGCATTTCACATGATGTACTCTGCATATAAGTTAAATAAGCAGGGTGATATTATACAGCCTTGACGTACTCCTTTCCCAATTTGGAACCAGTCTATTGTTCCATGTCCAGTTCAAAATGTTGCTTCTTAACCTGCATACAGATTTCTCACGAGGCAGGTAAATTGGTCTGCTATTCCCATCTCTTGAAGAATTTTCCACAATTTGTTGTGATCTACACAGTCAAAGCCTTGGTGTAATCAATAAAGAAGAAGTAGATGTTTTTCTGGTATGCTCTTGCTTTTTGATGATTTAACAGATGTTGGAAATTTGATCTCTGGTTCCTCTGCCTTTTCTAAATCCAGCTTGAACATCTGGAAGTTCATAGTTCACGTACTGTTGAAGCCTGGCTTGGTTGAGTATTACTTCACTAGCATGTGAGATGAATGCAAATGTGTGGTAGTGTGAACATTCTTTGACATTGCCTTTCTTTGGGATTGGAATGAAAACTGACTTTTTCCAGTGCTGTGGCGACAGCTGAGTTTTCCAAATTTGCTGGCATATTGAGTGTAGCACTTTCACAGCATCACCTTTAAGATTTGAAATAGCTCAACTGGAGTTCCATTACCTCCACTAACTTGGTTTGTAGTGATGCTTCCTAAGGCCCACTTGACTTCACATTCCAGGATGTCTGGCTCTAGGTGAGTGATCATACCATTGTGGTTATCTGGGTCATGAAGATCTTCTTTGTACAGTTCTTCTGTGTATTCTTGCCACCTCTTCTTAATATCTTCTGCCTCTGTTAGGTCCATACCATTTCTCTCCTTTATTGTGCTCATCTTTGTATGAAATGTTCCCTTGGTATCTCTAATTTTCTTGAAGAGATCTCTAGTGTTTCACATTTCATTGTTTTCCTCTGTTTCTTTGCACTGATCACTGAGGGAGGCTTTCTTATCTCTCCTTGCTATTCTTTAGAAATCTGCATTCAGATGGGTATATCTTTCCTTTTCTCCTTTGCCTTTCACTTCTCTTCTTTTCTCAGCTATTTGTAAGGCCTCCTCAGACAATCATTTTGCCCTTTTCCATGTCTTTTTCTTGGGAATGCTCTTGATCACTGCCTCCTGTACAGTGTCACAAACCTCTGTTCATAGTTCTTCAGGCACTGTCTCTATCAGATCTAATCGTTTAAATCTATTTCTCACTCCCACTGTATAATCGTAAGGAATTTGATTTAGGTCATACCTGAATGGTCTAGTGGTTTTCCCTACTTTCTTAAATTTAAGTCTGAATATTTCAATAAGGAGCCCATGATCTAAGCCACAGTCAGCTCCAGTTCTTGTTTTTGCTGACTGTATAGAGCTTCTCCATCTTTCACTGTAAAGAATATAATCAATCTGATTTTGCTATTGAGCATCTGGTGATGTCCATGTGTAGAGTCTTCTCTTGTGTTGTTGGAAGAGGGTGTTTGCTATGACCAGTGTGTTCTCTTGGCAAAACTCTCTTAGCCTTTTCCCTGCTTCATTTTGTATTCCAAGGCCAAAGTTGCCTGTTACTCCAGGTATCTCTTGATTTCCTTCTTTTGCATTCCAGTCCCCCAAATAGTATAGCTGGAAGGAATACAATAGCTCCTTAGAGTTAGGAGTATAAAATGCTTGGGGGTTCTGGGATTTGATTAGTTTTCCAACCTTGCACCTGACACGCTATAGAACCATTTATTTAGATGCGGTGTGTGCCCCAGTGAGTTAAAATGTGACAAGCCAATCCAAATCTCCATTCCTATTATTCTGCTCAGTATATGTTATATTTATTCAAAACATTCATCGAATATTTACTGAGAAAATACAGCAGTTTCTATAATACTACTATGAAGATGCCATAAGGATATTGGTATTTATTTAATTTTACATCCTCATTGTCCGGGAAAGGACATAATAGACTCTCTATAAATATTTCTTGTTGCCCTCAGAAAGCTTACCTTCCAGTGTATCAAGACTGATAAGGAACAGAATTGGTGGTGATAAGTGTTTTAGAGAAAAATATAGCAGGGCAAGAAGGAGAGAGTGTGATGAATTGTTTTGTAAGGGGATCAGGCAAGATCCTCTTATAAGGAAACATTTGAGAAGAGAACTGAATGAAATGAAAGTGTTAGCCATGTGAATATCTGGATTTTGAGTGGAGAAGGTAAGCAGTACATAGAAATGCTCTACAGGATAAGAATGCTTGAAATGTTCCAGAAAGATCAGTGTGGCTGGGAATAGAGTGAGCAAGAAAGAGCAAGAGGGAAGGAGATGAGGTCAGGGGGTGAAGTCAAATCTAGAGCCTTGTTATGGGCCAAGGTAAGGACTCTGACCTCTATGCCTGCACCAGATGGGGAACCATTGAGGTATTTTGAGCAGAGGAGTAACAGGATCTGACTTATGTTGTTACAGAATCCCTCTTGCTGCTGCAGAAAGGACTGAAGCAGGAAGTCATGTAGGGGAATGTAACAATAATCCAGGTGAAATGACAATGGTTTAGACAAAGATGGAGGCAGTCAGTGCAGGTGGGGAGGAGTAGTCAGATTGTAGACAAATCTTTGATGGAATAGCTGACAGGACTGGAGGTTCACTAGGAAAGTTGTATGAAAGATCAGAGCCAAAGATGACCCCACAGTTTTGAACCTATGGAAGCAGACTTATAGAGTTGCCATTTCTGAGATGGGGAAAACAGAAGAATAGGAGGGTAAAGGGGTGTAAGGAAGGAATTAAGAATTCAGTTAGGCGTGCTAAGTTTGAAATGTCTAGTAGACACCAAGTATATATGTTAAAGAGGTAGCTGGATATATAGGTCTCCATTGTATATCAAGATAAAGTGTCTCGAGACAACGAGCTGACTCTGTTTCATAAAAATAAAGCACTTCTCATTGAAAATGTGAGTCAGTGTATAACCTTGTGAACACAGTAAGAGGTCAGATGGGATAGATAAATTGGAGCAGGTGTGAGTTAAGGAAAAAAAAAAAAAAAGCCCATTAGGTGTTGTTTCTAAATTCATGAGTTACTTAATATATTATAATAAAAATTTAGCTATGCAGCTCAGGTTTGCATGACATGTATCAAAAGAAAGTCATCTTCCTTGAACATTTAAGAGCGTAATAGGGATTTCAGGAAGAAAACATTTTTCAGAGGTCAAAAATAGAGACAAGTTTAAAAAGAGAGCAGGAAAATCAATTCTAATCCCTTGTATAATTTTTTAATTTTTTGATCTGTTACTATCCTTTAATTTCACTTCTCAACTTTATTTTATTGTTATTTAACAAGACTTCTAGGCCCTATCCGAAGTATAAAGATGAGTATACCCTCATAGAAACTTATATTTTAAAGAGGGAGCAGATACATTTATTGGCAACAGGTAAAAATGAAGCAAAGTAGGGTGGTGACGGTGAGTCCTGGGGTTTTACCTTACACAGTATGTAGAAGGCTTGGAAACATTTGTTAAATGAATGACCAAATACACAAATGGGCAGGGGTTGGAAGGAGTCTAGATTTTTTCTGTCTAGGAATTTATGGGATTAAGCTGGATGATCTTCACTAATCCCTATGGGAGAAAATAAGTGTTAACAAATTGTTTGTTCACACTTAAGAAAAGCAAGGGACATAGAAGCCTGCATAGGTTCACCAAAATAAATCATACTGTTTTCCTTTTCTCACCAGACAACTAAACGAGTTGCTTAGGAGCATAACATAAACATAGTCTATCTTTTTTCAATTTATTTTTATTGAATCGTAGTTGATTTATAGTGTGTTAGTTTCAGGTGTACAGCAAAGGAATTCAGTTATAATATACATAGAATATATAACACACAGATATATATATTTACATATCTTTTCCAGATTCTTTTTCCATATAGGTTATTACAAAATATTCAGTATAGTTCCCTGTGCTATACAGTAAGTCCTTGTTGCTTATCTATTTTATATGTAGTACTGTGTATGTGTTACTCCCAAATTCCTAATTTATCCCTCCCCTCCATCTTTCCCCTTTGGTAACCATAACACATAGTCTATCTTGCATTAAAAACATATCAGAGGTTACATCCAATCTTTCTGACCCACCATTCAAGGAAAGATTAGATTCATCTCATTTTCTTCCTTTGGATTGCTCTATAAATGAATGCATTGAATAGGAAGCCAGAGTCCCTAATACAGGGTTAGTTCTCCTCCAGCATAAATCTTGGCACTTTATGACTGAGAAAATGAGTGAAGTCTTCTTTTTTTAACTACATCTTCACCGTAAACTTTTTTACTCCAACTCCTGTTTTGAGCTGGCCAAAACTATTTGGCATCGGGTTTTTTTTAATTAATTTATTTTAATTGGAGGCTAATTGCAATATTGTGGTGGTTTTTGCCATACATCGACATGAATTAGCCACAGGTGTACACGTGTCCCCCCATCTTGAACCCACTCCCACCTCTCTCCCCACCCCATCCCTCAGGGTTGTCCCAGAATACCAGCTTTGAGTGTCCTGCTTCATGCATAAAACTTGCACTGGTCATCTATTTAACATATGGTAATAAACATGTTTCAATGCTATCCCCTCAAATCATCCCACCCTCGCCTTCTCCCAGAGAGTCCAACAGTCTGTTCTTTACATCTGTGTATTTTTTGCTGTCTTGCATATAGGGTTGTTGTTACCGTCTTTCTAAATTCCATATATATGCATTAATATACTGTATTGGTGTTTTTCTTTCTGACTTACTTCACTCTGTGTAATAGGATCCAGTTTCATCCACCTCATTAGAACTGACTCTAGTGCATTCTTTTTTATAGCTGAGTAATATTCCATTGTGTATATGTACCACAACTTCCTTATCCATTCATCTGCTGATGGACATCTAGGTTGCATTCATGCCCTAGCTATTGGAAACAGTGCTGCAGTGAACATTGGGGTACACGTGTCTCTTTCAATTCTGGTTTCCTCAGTGTGTATGTCCAGCACTAGGATTGCTTGGTTGTATGGCAGTTCTATTTCCAGTTTTTTAAGGAATCTCCACATTGGTCTCCATAGTGGCTTTACTAGTTTGCATTCCCACCAGAGCATAAGAGTGTTCCCTTTTGTCCACACCCTCTCCAGCATTTATTGTTTGTAGACTTTTTGATGGCAGTTATGCTAACTGGTGTGAGATGGTACCTCATTGTGGTTTTGATTTGCATTTCTCTGATAATGAGTGATGTTGAACATCTTTTCATGTGTTTGTTAGCCATCTGTGTGTCTTCTTTGGAGAAATGTCTGTTTAGTTCTTTGGCCCACTTTTTGATTGGGTTGTTTATTTTTCTGGTATTGAGCTGCATGAGATGCTTGTATATTTTTGAGATTAATCCTTTGTCTGTTGCTTCATTTGCTATTATTTTCTCCCATTCTGAAGGCTGCCTTTTCACTTTGCTTATAGTTTCCTTTGTTGTGCAAAAGCTTTTAAGTTTAATTAGGTCCCATTTGTTTATCTTTGTTTTTATTTCCATTACTCTGGGAGGTGGGTCATAGAGGATATTGCTGTGATTTATGTCAGAGAGTGTTCTGCCTATGTTTTCCTCTAAGAGTTTTCTGATCTTACATTTAGACCTTTAATCCATTTTGAGTTTATTTTTGTGTATGGTGTTAGAGAATTTTCTAGTTTCATTTTTTTACAAGTGGTTGACCAGTTTTCCCAGCACCACTTGTTAAAGTGATTGTCTTTTCTCTGTTGTATTTTTTTGCCTCCTTTGTCAAAGATAAGGTGCCCATAGGTGCATGGATTTATCTCTTCTATTTTGTTCCATTGATCTATATTTCTCTTTGTGCCAGTACCATACTGTTTTGATGACTGTGGATTTTGTAGTGTAGTCTAAAATTAGGAACAAGACACGGGTGCCCACTCTCACCACTACTATTCAACATAGTTTTGGAAGTCCTAGCCACAGCAATCAGAGATGAAAAAGAAATAAACAGAATCCAATTTGGAAAAGAAGTAGTAAAACTCTCACTGTTTGCAGATGACATGATCCTCTATGTAGAAAACCCTAAAGACACCACCAGAAAATTACTAGAGCTCATCAGTGAATATAGTAAAGTTGCAGGATATAAATTAATACACAGAAATCCCGTGCATTCCTATACACTAACAATGAGAAAACAGAAAGAGAAATTAAGGAAACAATCATATTCATCATTGCAATGAAAAAAATAAAATACTTAGGAATAAATTTACTTGAAGGAACAAAAGACCTATATATAAAAAACTATAAAACACTGATGAAATAAATCAAAGATGACACAAATAGATGGAGAAATATACCATGTTTGTGGATTGGAAGAATTAATATACTGAAAATGAGTATACTGCCCAAAGAATCTGTAGTGTGAATGCAGTCCCTATCAAGCTACCAATGGTATTTTTCACAGAACTAGAACAAATATTTTCATGGTTTGTATGGAAACACAAAAAAGCTCAGAAAGCCAAAGCAATCTTGAGAAAGAAGAATGGAACTGGAGGAATCAACCTTCCTGACTTCAGGCTATACTCCAAAGCTACAGTCATCAAGACAGTATGATATTGATATCAGTTTTAATTTCATTTTTGGTCATTATATAAGGCCTTTCAGTCATCATTGTTCTGCAAGAAAAGTACAGTATCTTCATTGAAGGTGTTGTGAGTAATGACAATTCCAAAAATTTGTGTCAGGATTTCTTGCTGAAATTTGTCTTTTTGATATATTTCTGAAGTAATAATAGGTCTAGTCTGCTTGCTTGATCATCTCTTTCAGGGTACTCCAGATATCTGGAGAACTTAATTTTCTAGTTAGAATAAAGTGTGTAATATATTCAGAGGGTCATGAGATCTTAGAATTGGATAACATGAATCCAGAATTCCAACAAAGGTAGTGTCCATGTTTTATAAATGTTACTGTGAAACCAACTGTTCTCTTTCTGAAGGAGCATTTTCAGAAATCAATCACAATATTAATGTTTCTCTACACCTGCCATCCCTCCATGTTTCTAAGAGAATAAGAATAAAAGTGCATCATTGTATAATAGAAAAGGTATTAGATTGAATCATAATTTCTGGATCCTGATCCTAATTTAGTGCTGCATTATTAGCCATGAGATCTTAGAGGAGTGACCTCCCTCTGGGCCTCAGTTTCCCTAGCTATAAAATGGGAGTAATTAGGCTTGCTTACCTCATGCAGTCATTGTAACAATCAAAAGTGTTAATGTACGCCAAAATGCTTCAGAATTTAACAACTGTTACTAAATTCTCTCTAGGAAATGAATATAGTAGCATGGTGTCTGAGGCATTTTAGGCACTCATGATCATTAATTTATGAATAGCCATTCTAATTTCTACAGAGGTTCTCTCTTTCAGCCAGATTGTTCCTTTTGTACTATCCAAGCCCATAGGAAGAAGACTCCAATCCTCAAGCTATGGCCTACCTCATCACTTGAAATGATCACATCTGTACACTTCCATATCACAGCTGGCTGGTTGTGTACATGTGCCTCTTTTTTTCAATATCTCTTCTTCATAGCTTTCTTTACCTTTGGATAGACTGAAAAAGGTTAGTTTTGTTGTTGTTGTTGTTGTTGTTGTTATAAAGGAGTAAAGGGGGGAAAATGAGGTTGAAATATATCTTTTGTCCTTTGTTTCTTAAAAATAATAATGCAATAAGACATTAAGTTGTTACAGGTCAACATGAAAGTCTATCATCTCAAAGGAATATCTTCTGCCTATACAAATGTTAGCTAGAATTAAGAAGCACTCTCAGGAAGTACTGGACTTCCCTAGTATCTCACTTGGTAAAAAATCCACCTGCAATGCAGGAGACCCTGCTTGGATTCTTGCGTCAGGAAGATCTGCTGGAGAAGGGATAGCCTACCCACTCTACTATTCTTGGGCTTCCCTTGTGGCTCAGCTGGTAAAGAATCCACCCGCAATGTGGGAGACCTGGGTTCGATCCCTTAGTTGGGAAGATCCCTGGAGAAGGGAAAGGCTACCCACTACAGTATTCTGGCCTGGGTCACAAAGAATCGATCATGACTGAGCAACTTTCACTTTCACTACTTGCTGATTAAGTGCTTATTTGGGGGTTTCCCTGGTGGTTCAGATGAGAAAGAATCCACCCGCACTGTGGGAGACCGGCTTTCGATCCCTGGGTTGGTAAGATTCTCTGGAGGAGGGCATGGCAACTCACTCCAGTTTTTATAGGGATTCCCTTGTGGCTCAGATGGTAAAGAGTGTGCCTGCAACATGGGAAACCTGGGTTTGATCCCTGGGTCAGGAAGATCCCCTGGAGAAGGAAATGGCAAACCACTCCAGTATTCTTGCCTGGAAAATCCCATGGACGGAGGAGTCTGACAGGCTATGGTCCATGGGGTCACAAAGAGTTAGACATGACTGAGTGACTTCACTCATTATGCTGTTGCTCTTGTATTTACTGTCTTTTAGTGAGTTATCACTGTGCTATTATCAAATGAGAGAGATGAAAATTGTTTTGAGATCTGATAGAGTCTTAGTGACTTTTTTACAAGACAAAATTAAAGGTTTTGAGAGTTTACCATGAGTGTAGACTTGAACAGGATTGTTCATTTCAGATGTACAGTCCCTAAGGTTGCCTACTGGTCATGAAAGCCAACAGCTTAAATCCCCACAGCACAATAGTCTGGAAAGTAGCTTTATATTACTATCAAATAAGATATTAGGTAAGATAAAACATCTTAACTTGGTCACACTCCAAAATAGCACTTTAAAGCTATATTTTCATTCATGGAACTAGCCTTGCAATAAATTGTCTCAACAAGCTTTTAAACTGACACTGAGTTAACAGTCATTTTTAGAGTACCAACTACTTATAAGATGTACCAGGCTCTGAAGTTGGTGTGTGTGGGCTAAGTCGCTTCAGTTGTGTCCAACTCTATGGGATCCTATGGACTGTTACCCACTAGGCTCCTCTGTCCGTGGGATTCTCCAGGCAAGAATACTGGAGTGGGTTATCATGCCCTCCTTCAGGGGATCTTCCTGACCCAGGATTAAGAGTCTCTTAAGTCTCTTGCATTGGCAGCAGTGTTCTTTACCACTAGTGCCACCTGGGATGAAGTTGGTACAGCTACCAAACTCCTGTCCTTAGCACTGAAGTCCTAAAGTGAACTGGGTATAGAGGTTAGTTAAATATTAAGTGAAAGAAAGTATTAGTCACTCAGTCCTATCTGACTCTTTGTGATCCCATGGACTATAGCCTGCCATGCTCCTCCATCCATGGAATTCTCCAGGCAAGAATACTAGAGTGGATAGACATTTCCTTCTCCAGGGGATCTTCCCAACCCAAGGACCGAACCCAGGTCTCCTGCACTATAGGCAGATTCTTTACCATCTGAGCCACCAGGGAATTCCCAGTTAAATATTAGGCTGCTTTAAAATATTTATGAGATTTTTTAATTACAAAAATAATACTTATTATAAAAAACATAAGCAATATAGCATCATTTAAGTTAAACTGTGAACACATCCAGCTCCCACTTGAAAAATTCTGTAAAAGTAAGGTATCTTTGAGGAATATCTTACTTGCCTAAATGAAGTCACGGGCCCAGATGACCTGGGGTTCTCAAAAGGTATTTCTGGTCTGCCTCACTCTCTTAAATTCCTTCTAGTTATTTTTTTCTCAGTATTAGGGAAAATGATGAACCCTAAGCCAGGAGGCCAGGATTTTAGTCTCAGCTGTGCCACTAATAGTTATGCTAGAAATGAACTTTAAGTCTTAATTTCACTTCTCAGATATTAGCTTTTTCTAAAGGTTAGACTAGAATCAGTGATTCTCAACTCAGGTTTAAGAGATTCAATATTATCTAAGTAGTCTGTTCAAGGTAGACACACTCCTGAAAATTCTGACCACTTTGCACCCCATTAAGAAAACTACAGTGAGGTAGTACTATTACTGATGAGATTATATCATATCCCTCAGAGTATTTTAGGGTAAGAAAAAAATGTTGAAGTACTAAAATAGATGGTCTAATTGTTATAATTTGCCCCTAACTATTCCTGATTTCTATAATATAATGATAATAGCTAGGATAATTTTAGACAATTAGATGACGTCTCAGTGATTAAATACTCAGGGTTTCAGTTTGGATGGTCAAATGAGTCTTTTCATTAGTGTCCATGAAGAGGTTCAGTAAGGATTAGTAACATATATTTGTTTTCAAAAAGTGAAGTCTAAGAAGGTTAATATGTTGGTTAAGTGGTGAACTGTCAGCTCTCTTTTGTATAAGACTCCTCAAAATATCATAAGTAGATACAGACGTACAGGCAGAAGATTCCTGTTGGCTCTGTAGTGTATTACTTAATGCAACCTCACCTTACTCTAGATTCTGCTTCTTGACCTTCAGGGCCTCTTCTGTCTCACAAGTGAGGAACTACTAAATTCTAAACTCCTTTTTGTTCATTCATTCATTCATTCAATTAATGTTTATTAAGTATCAAGTAGTTATTGAATAAAATGTTTATTGGTCACTGTTTGGAACACTAGGGACCTAGTGGTGAACAAGCTAAGACCCTAGCATCATCAAACTCACTGGGAGATGTTTTTTTTTAGTAGTATGGTAAGTGGTATTATAGGACAAGCACAGAGTGCTATGGGACACATCAGTACCTGATCTAGACCTGGAAGATCTGGGAAGGTTTCTTAATGGGGGTATCATCTGACTGTATATAATGTGAGCTATAACCTGACTGATGTTAAAGAGTTTGCCTAGTGAAGATTTGAGGGAAGGGTAAACCAGGCAGAGAGAACATACATGTTGGAAGGCTTAGAGTAAAGGGGAGCTTGGCATATTCGAAGAACCAAAAGAAATTAGTATGGTTTCCATTAATTTCTAAAAGGGAAGTGATAATAAAAGAGCTGCCCAATGGGGCCAGATCATGCAGAGCCTTGGCATTCACTTTAAGGAACATAGAAACTATCCTAAAAGACAATGGGCAAACACAGAATCAATGTCAAGAATAAATCATATGGCAAATATATTCATATGCTAACTGCATCTGATCCAGCAATTCTACTTTTAGTTCTACATATACTCACATGTGGAAAATTGTTTATCAATTATGATGTTCTTTTTACTGTACTATTGGTAATAGCAGAGGATTGGAAGTAACCTAAATGTCTGTTATTTAGGAAATGATTAAATAAGCTATGATAAATCTGTGTCTCTGGTTGCTCTGGGGAAGAAAACTGAGTGTTTAAGATGGGGCTGGAGAGAAAGTTAATTTTCATGCTTCTGTATCACTTGAACATTTTAAAGCATATACATGTACTACTAATTTAAAATAAAGTTTAATTTTTAAATTAAATTAATTTTTTAAATAAATAAAATATGCTGATATGTTCTTTTTCTACCCATTGCCCAAATACAACAGCAATATTTTTATAATATAATAACATCCTATGCTAATTAGGTGGGGAAACCCATGTATTTGTCAAAAGAATACAAATTGGGTGTTTTCCAGCTTTATTAAAGTACAATTGCCAAATAAAAATTGTATATATTTAAGTTATACAATGTGATATATTGACCTACATATACATTATGAAATAATTACCACAATCAAGCTAATTAACATTTCCATCACCTGACAGTTATCTTTTTTTGTGTTTGTGGTGAGAACACTTTAGATCTAGTCACTTAGCAAATTTCAAGTATACAATACAGTGTTATTAACTACAGTCACCATGCTATGTATTAGATCTCCAGAACTTTCTCATCTTGCTTAACTGAAAGTTTGTACTCTTTGATCAACACACCATCACCACCATTTCCTCTACCCTAGGTCCTGGCAACCGCCTCTTGTGTATATATGTGTGTAGGTTCATCACATTTTTTTTTCTTCATCTGTTGATGGATACTTACATTGTTTCCATATCTTGGTTATTGTGAATAATGCTGCAATGAAAGTGAAAGTGCAGATATCTCTTCACGATATTAAGTTCATTCCTTTGTATATACAACCAGAAGTAGAATTGCTGGGTCTTATGGCATTTGTATTTTTAATTTTTGAGGAACCTCCATTCTGTTTTGCATAATGGCTGTAATGATCTACATTCCTATCAACAGTGAACAAGGGTTCCCTTTTCTTTATACCCTAACCAACACTCGTCTTTTGTCCTTTTGATAATAGCCATTCTAACAATGTGTGGTTATATCTCGCTGTGGTTTTTGGCTTACATTTCCTTGATAACTAGTAATGCTGGGTATCTTCTCATATATCAGTTAGCTATTTGCATGTCTTCTTTAGAAAACCATCTATTCAGGTCCTGTGCCCATTTTTTAAATCAGGTGTGTATTTATCTATGTAAGTGGGCTTTCCTGGTGGCTCCGATGGTAAAGAATCTATGTAAGTATGTATGTATGTACTTGTTTAGTTGTTTGACTTCCTTACATGTTTTGGATATTAAACCCCTTATCAGATGTGTTGTTTGCAAATATTTTCTCCCATTCTATAGACTGTCTCTTCACTCTGTTGTTGTTTCCTTTGTTGTGCAGAGGATTTTAGTTCGATGCTATCCCACTTGTCTGTTTTTGTTTTCGTTGCCTGTGGTTTTGAGGTCATATCCAAAAAACCACTGCCCAGACTAATGTCAAGAAGCCTTTCCCCTGTATTTTCTTCTAGTAGTTTTATACTTCCACATCTATGTTTATGTCTTTAATGCAGTTTGAGGGGTTTTGTTGTATCTGCTCTGCGATAAGGGTCTAATTTCATTCTTCTGCCTATGGATATCGAATATTTTCCAGCACCATTTATTGAAAAGACTGTTCTTTCTTCTGTGCTGTTGGCTCCCTTATCAAAGATCAGTAACCTATAAATGCATGGATTTATTTCTGAGCTCTCTATTCCATTGGTCTAGATTTCTGCTTTTTTGCCAGGACCATACTGTTTTGGTTACTATATATAATGTATTTTGAAATTGGCACATGTAATGCCTCCAACTTTGTGTGTGTGTGTGTGGTTTTTTTTTTTTTTTGCTTAAGATTTCTTGGGCTATTTGGGGTCTTTTGTGGTTCCATATGAATTTTATGGTTATTTCTATTTCTGTGGAAAATATCATTGGAGTTTTGACAGGGATTGTATTGAATCTAAAAATGGCTTTGGGTAATATGGTCATGCTTCCCTGGTGGCTCAGACGGTAATCTGCCTGCAATGCAGGAGACATGGGTTCAATCCCTGGATCAGGAAGATCCCCTGGAGAAGGGAATGGCAACCCGATCCAGTATTGTTGTCTGGAGAATTCCATGGACAGAGGAACCTGGCAGGTCGCAAAGAGTTGGACATGACTGAAACGATTTAGCATGCACGCAAGGCTAATAAATATTAAGGAAAGGTAATTTAAGTCTCCCAAGGCTAGTAGGCTACTAAATGGTAGAAAGTGGATCGAAAGCAGATCAGTCCATGGGGTCACAAAGAGTCGGACACAACTGAGCGACTGAACAACAGCAATCCAAGAACACCGGATAAGGTTCCTTTTTGTGTGCGTGTTTTTCAATTTCTTTCATTAGTGTTTTGTACTTTTCAGTGTACAGATATGTCACTTTCTTGGTTAAATTTATCCCTAAGTATTTCATTCTTTTTGATGCTATTATAAATGAGATCTTTGTCTTAATTTCTTGTTTTGGATAATTCCTTGTTAGTGAATAGAAGCAAAACTGATTTTTGTATGTTGACTTCATATCCTGCAACTTTACTGAACTCATTTATTATTTCTAATAGTTCTCTGGTGGAGTCTAGGGTTTTCTGCACATAGGAACATACCATCTGCAAACAGATACAGTTTTACTCTCAAATTTGGATGCCTTTTATTTCTTTCTCTTGCCTAATTGCTCTGACCATAGGACTTCAAGTGCTATGTTGTATGGAAGTGGTGAAAATGGGCATCCTATCTTCTTCCTGATCTTAGAGGAAAAGCTTTCAACTTTTCACTGTTCAATATGATTTTAGCCATGGACTTGTTACATGTGGCCTTTATTATGTCAGCATGCACTCTTTCTATATCTAATTTGTGAAGAGATTTTTTTTTTTATCACAAAAGAATGTTGAATTTTGTCAAATGCTTTTCTGCATCTTTGAAATGATCATATGATTTTTATTCTTCATTCTATTGATGTAATGCATCACATTTCAGAATGTAATTTGTTATGCTCACTTTGGATATTAATCCAACTCTAGTGAAATTGAACATTAGAATACCTTTGATACAGTTTTGGAAATTTATCCTACATATAACATTACCACTACATAGGTCAAATATGTATAAGGATGTTTATTATAGCACTGTTTTAGTGGCAAAAAGAGGGATAACCCTAAACTCTATGAATAAAGAAATGGTTAAATGACTCAATTGTGACATAGCCATAATATTGAATATTATACAGCTATTAAAAGGAATGAGTTAGAGTTTTATAGATTGATCTGAAAGAATAGGTATGTTCCTTTGCTGCAAGAATTTTCAGAGTAATGTGTATGATGCTATCACATTTTCATTAAGAAGAGAAAGATTTTTAAACCCTAAGAATGTTTATAGCTATAAATATACATATATTCCAAGAATAAAAATTAAAATAAAGAATGTTTATAGTTGTATAGATAGATAGATAATTACATAGAAACAAATGTGGGAAGCAGAGGCACCAACTGAATTAATGTTTACCTTAGGTAAAAGGGGGTTAGATAGAAAAGGGAGAAATGTTTGTGATTCTTTATATAGTTCTGTATTGTTTGACTTGTTGCAATAAGCCTGTGCTACTGTAATTTGTTTTTAAAAATGTAAAAAAAGGAAAATTGGATAAAATGGGGAGAAAATGGACTGGAGAGGGCACGAGGGAGACGAGGAAGTTAGAAGGCTGCTGCAGTGATATCCCTAAGAAATAATGGTGGCTGGAATAGAGTACCTGCAATGGAGACAGACATAAACAGATTTAGTTGGTTAGTGGAGAAAATTAAGACTTGGTAATTTGACTGACTCCTTGGAAGGAAAGTTATGACCAACCTAGATAGCGTATTAAAAAGCAGAGACATTACTTTGCCAACAAAATTCCATCTGGTCAAGGCTATGGTTTTTCCAGTGGTCATGTATGGATGTGAGAGTTGGACTATGAAGAAAGCTGAGCACCGAAAAATTGATGCTTTTGAGCTATGGTGTTAGAGAAGACTCTTGAGAGTCCCTTGGACTGCAAGGGACATCCAATAAGCCTGTGCCACTGTAATTTGTTTTTAAAAATGTAAAAAAAGGAAAATTGGATAAAATGGGGAGAAAATGGACTGGAGAGGGCATGAGGGAGACGAGGAAGTTAGAAGGCTGCTGCAGTGATATCCCTAAGAAATAATGGTGGCTGGAATAGGATGGACAACCCGTCCATCCTAAAGGAGATCAGTCCTGGGTGTTCATTGGAAGGACTGATGCTGAAGCTAAAACTCCAATACTTTGGCCACCTCATGCAAAGAGTTGACTCATTGGAAAAGACCCTGATGCTGGGAGGGATTAGGGGCAGGAGGAGAAGGGGATGACAGAGGATGAGATGGCTGGATGGCATCACCGACTCGATGGGCATGGGTTTGGGTAGACTCCGGGAGTTGGTGATGGACAGGGAGGCCTGGCATGCTGCGATTCATGGGGTCTCAAAGAGTCGGACACGACTGAGCAACTGAACCAAACTGAATTTGACTGAGGGGGGAAAAAGAGGAGCCAAGGAAACCACCAAGGTTTCTAGAAAGGTGCTGTACTATTTACTGCAAAAATTATCAGAGTGTAAAGATGTGTGGTTTTAGACAGGTTAAGTTTCAGGTATCTATGGGAAATTCAAGAGGAGAAAACCTATAAACAATTGGATATATATATCTGAAGCCCAGGAAAAATATCTGGACTGGAAATATATATATGGAGATGATTAACTCTGCTAGGACTTTCTCAGTTATAAATGAGAGATAGCTGACCTAAACGGGATTAAGATTTGTTTTGTTTTGTTTTGTTTTTAAGAGGGCATAGGGTTTATTGGGGCTTCCCTGGTGGCTCAGTGGTAAAGGATTCAACTGCCAATGCAAGAGACACAGGTTCAATCCCTGGGTCAGGAAGATTCCTTGAAGAAGAGCATGGCAACCCACTCCAGTATTCTTGCCTGAGCAAACCCATGGATGGAGGAACCTGGTGGGCTACAGTCCATGGGGTCGCGAGAGTCGAACATGACTTAGTGACTAAACAACATCAACAACAAGGATTTTATTGGCTTATTTCTAACTGCAAAGTCTCTGACAAAGCTGGCTGAAAACATGGCTGAATCTTGAGGCTCAAATGATATCATAAGGGACTTCCCTGGTGGTACAGTGGATAGAAATCCTCCTGCCAATGCAAGGAACACAGATTTGATCCCTGGTCCAGGAAGATTCCACATGCCATGAGACAATTAAGCTATGTGCTGCGACTACTGAAAGCCCTGTGCCTCGAGCCTGTGCTTCACAACGAGAGAAGCCACCATGAGGAGAAGCCCATGTACACCAACGAAGAGTAGCCCCCCACTCACTGCAAGGAGAGAAAGCTCATGCCCAGTAACAAAGATCCAGTGCTACCCGCCCCCCCAAAAAAAAAAAATGATGTCATCAGGACTTTCTCAATTCTGCTTCCCTTTGTATTAGCCTCTTTCTTCAGGCAGTTTCTCCCTATAAGGTGGCAAAAATAGCTGCTTATATGTTACCAATTTAGCAAGTTCAATAGAAGAAGTGTGTCTTGTCCATCCATTGAATTCTGTAAGAAGTATGGTCAGAGCAGTTTGAGTAAAGTAATAGGGACAGAAAGACTGAGAATCAAGTCAGATGAGTAGGTAGAAAATAGGAAATATAAATGAAAGGGAGTGGGAAAATAGCTAGAGATTTATTAACCATCTACTTTGGACAAGGCACTGTATTATATTACATCCAGAGATACAAAAATTGGGTAAGATAAGGTTCCTTAGTTCTGTAAGTGCATAAGAGAGAATCTTATAAGTACCCAGAGATGGTAAGTACTTATATGGAAGTATGATAAGATTGCAGTGGAAGCACAGAGGAAAGAGCCACAGAATGGCCAGTCAAATATCTTAAGTATATCTCCAAGGAAATAGCTGGCACATACTAGGCATGTGTATTTGAATGAATAAGTTGACATTTGAATTAGATTTTGGAGGATGAATGGGACTTTGATGAAGAAAAGTAGAAGGTGCATTTCTGATAAAGGGAATAGCAAGTGCAAAGGCTAGCTAATCCCCTAGGTTTTTTGACTCTCCTCTTGGTTTAGGAATCCTGACATGTAATATAGGCAACTTGAAGGAAGGACTGAGGGGAAGCCAGAACCTTTGGGCAGAGAAAGTCTGACTCAAGCCCAGAACCACCTCAGGGCTTTCCAATGCTCACTCAAGCATTTGACCAATAGTATTTTAATCGCAAATTCTCTTGGCATCTTCCCCCATCTCACTACATCTCTCCCCTACCTTCCAAACACTTGGGAAATAAATATTAGCAAGGTAAATGTAATCCTTCTTTGTTTACAAACATGAGCCATGTACAATGATTCTTAACTTAATTTTCTTGATCTTCTTACTAGTCTCTGGTGCAGAGTAGCACCATTTAGACCCCCAGGGTCATTTAGAAACAGTGATTAACCCTACCTTCTCTCTTGTTGAGGACTCCAAACTGAATTAGAAGACAGATCCTATGCCATTAACATGTTCAGAAATGTAGAGAAATCTATTTTGAGATGGTGAAGTAAGAGGGATGCTTTGCTGTGAGCTTATGAATCTTGCCTGCATTTTACCACTTCTTCCAGTATGCATCCCTTTAATGAACCTAGTAATGTGGTGCATTAGTTCAGTTGTTTAGGGTCTAACCTCCCAGTGTTTCTATATACCCCAACTGGGGGAATCTAACCAATCTGTGCTATTTGTCAAATGGTTTACTGGGGCTTTGTGCAGATATTCTCCCTGTAGCAAAACAACTCATGGACCTGGCCTGCTGCCAGAAAGTTAGTAGTGTCATCTTTATAGATGAAATTCGGCACATCATTATCTTACACTGTGACAGAAGAGCAGGAAGATTGACTTGTTAATTTGCTGTTTTGATTCTAATCAATTTAGAAATATGATTTCTTAAAAAGGAAATGGAAAAAGAATGTGTTTTTCATGATAACTTCGTGGTATCTCCTGAGAGTATATTCAGTTATTATATTTTGATTGTGTCCTCAAATTTCAGATATACTTCATTACTCTTTAAGAAAAAACTACATTGAAAAGATCAAATTTTGAAGTATGAATTGCATGCTTCCAATGATGAAATTTTATATTACAGGTCACATATTTAAATCTCTATTTTGTTCGAAAGAAACAAAAGATTTCTTACCTGAGTCATGAGGTCATTCATTTGTATAGTGCATTATCTTTACAAGTCACTGCCAAGCTCTTTTAAAGTGTAGGTTTACATTATCACCTATTTAAAGGAGAAGAGTGTATGTTTGTGGTACAAATATTTTATTTCAGAGGTTATTTTCTTTTTTTTTTCCAGAGGTTGTTTTCAAATTTCAATTCAGCAGTTTGAATATAATCTGTTCTCTCCAACCCAACAGCATAGTATGCAAAATCCATAAGCTATCAGAAACAAAACTCAAATTTAGTACAGTCAAGCTCTGGGTCCCTGGAAGAAATAATACATACAAGAAAGAAAAACTCTGTTGATATCAAGAAGCAACCTTCGTGACTTTTGGTTTCTCTCTCAAATAGCTTGGGGTAAGGAAAGAGCATAGAATTTAAAGCCACATAGACCTGATTTAAAATTTAAAATTACAGAGACCTAGTTTCAAATTCTAGCTCTATTACTTTCAGCTTTGTGGCCTTGACCAAGTCATATATCCTCTCTTAGCCTAAGTTTTCTCATGACCTAAATATAGTAATGGTACTTCCCTTTAGCATTATAAGGATTAAAGATAAAGTAAAATGCCTAACTCAATTCTGGCACTTACAGGTGCTCAGTAATTGGTAATTATTAGTGTCAACTATAAAATGAGAATAGTACTATTTCCCTTATCTACACAAAGGACAGACAACTCTGTGGTTTGCATTGCATAAACTTTTGCTCCCTCCACTCACTTGACACAATGCTGGATTTGTTTTTACCCCAAGCTAAGTTCATTATGGGCCATAGCAACTGGAAGTTTCTATTTTCTTATAACTTTCCCCTCCTCTAATCTAATTTTTAGTTTCTTTTCTCTAGGGCATCACAGGACAATGTTGATGTAGGGACTCCAGCCATTCTCCATAGCAGATCTTGCCAAAATAACAGCAAAAGTCACCCTGGGGCCCCTTTAATGAGACAGGGTGAGAACTCCATGACCCCAGCTAGATAGGGTCTACAAGTCCATTGTCAGCCTCAAAAAATTACAGAAGGCAAACCTTCCCCTTTCATCTTCCCAATAAAGTTTTTTTGGGGTTTACATCTCTCAGGGGGTATTTGATGCAGGAGGTAGATGGCCCCCCAACCCAGGGTACAGCAATTGGAAACTCCAAGACAAGAATATCAAGACAATTAAGGCAGAAGGCTGGGCCCTGCCCAGACCACATATTTCTCCTTATTGAAGTCAGGAGTCTTCCCTGACCACCCATGTGCAGAAAAGCCTCCTTGCAGGTCAAAGGGGAAGCAATGTCAAAGGATGCTCTACCCAACCGCCTTTTCGGTAAAATCCATCTTAGCTAAGAGATGTGTACGCACACATGGGAGGATTCTGAGATTATACCAAATATGGACTGTGAACCAGGCAAATCAAAATGACTGGCCAAAGAAAAGCCAGAAGAAATAACCCTTAAAAGTAATTCAAGCTGCCCCCAGGGGACGACTCAGTAACTCTCTCTCCCTGAGTCCATCCACATGTCTATCCAAATATACTGTGCATTTTTTCCCTCTTAATAAATAATTTACTTCTTTCATTAAAAAAATAAAATGAGAATAGTACTAACCCATCTATTTCTCAGATTATGGGTAGAACAAATGAGAATACTTTTTCTCAAATATTGCAGTCTTGTCACCACTTTTATACTTGAGAAAAGAAGCTATCTTGCATATCTCACAGGAATGTGATGATCAAAAAGATAATACATGCTAAAGTACTTAGAAAAATATAAATTGGTGTTAAAGATACTCAAGTGGAGTATTTATTTTAAATAAGGTTTGTCTTAAGAATTCTCTTTTTCTTGTCCCACCAATTAATTAAGAATGAAAAAATTAAAAACTGGATATTACAAACTGATATTGCTATTGATAGTTTGTTACATATGTTTTTGTCCATCTTGGAGAAATATACACAATGTGAGTTTCATAAACAAAATATGATTATTCTCAATACACCCTGATTAGTTCAGAGCTCTTTTATTTCACAATCCTCAACACCCAGAACATAGCCTAAAACCCCAAAAGGAGGGAGAATGAAACCCAATGATTGAGGAGTAAAATCTCAATCTACTGAGGCTTGTTACTCTACACACGTAAGAGAAGGGTAGCAGCAACCTCACTAAGCCTTTTGGTTTGTTGTTCAGTCACTCAGTCATGTCCACCTCTTTGTGACCCCATGGACTGGAGCACGCCCAGGCTTCCCTGTCCTTCACCATCTCCCAGAGCTTGCTTAAAGTCATATCTACCGAGTCAGTGATGGCATCCAACCATCTCATCCCCTGTCATCCCCATCTCCTCTCGCTTCAATATTTCCCAGCATCAGGGTCTTTTCCAATGAGTCAGTTCTTTGCATCAGCTGACCAAAGTACAGGAGCTTCAGCTTGAGCATCAGTCCTTACAATGAATATTCAGGATTGATTTCCTTTAGGACTGACTGATTTGATCTCCTTGCAATCCAAGGGACTCTCAAGAGTCTTCTCCACATCACAGTTCAAAAGTGTCAATTCTTCAGTGCTCAGCGTTCTTTATGATCCAACTCTCACATCCATATGTGACTAGTGGACAAACCAAGCTTTAACTAGACAGACCTTTGTCAGCAAAGTAATGTCTCTGCTTTTTAGTTGCTGTCTAGGGTTGTCATAGCTTTTCTTTCAAGGAGCAAGCTTCTTTTAATTTCATGCTTTTGGTCACTGTCCACAGTGATTTTGGAGCCCAAGAAAATAAAGTCATTCACTGTTTCCATTGTTTCCCATTTTATATGCCATGAAGTCATGGGACTGGATGCCATGATCTTTGTTTTTTTGAATGTTGAGTTTTAAGCCAGCTTTTTCACTCTCTTCTTTCACCTTCATCAAGAAGCTCTTTAGTTCCTCTTCGCTTTCTGCCATAAGGGTGGTGTCATCTGCTTATCTGAGATTATAGGTATTTATCTCCACAACGTTGATTCCAGCTTGTGCTTCATCCAGCTTGGCATTTTGCATGATGAAGTCTGCATATAAGTTAAATAAGCAGGGTGACAATATACAACCTTGACGTACTTCTTTCCCAATTTTGAACCAGTCCATTGTTCCATGCCCGGTTCTAACTGTTGCTTCTTGACCTGCATACAGGTTTGTCATCTACATATCTCAAGTTATTGATATTTCGTCTGTTGATGGACATCTAGGTTGCTTCCATGTTCTAGCTATTGTCAATAGAGTTGCAGTGAACATTGGCATACATGTGTCTTTTTCAATTTTGGTTTCCTCATGGTATATGCCTAGAAGTGGGATTGTTGGGTTATATGGTGGTTTTATTCCTAGTTTTTTAAGAAATCTCCATATCTTCTTCCATAGTGGCTGTATCGATTTACATTCCCACCAACAGTGCAAGAGCGTTCCCTTTTCTCCACACCCTCTCCAACATTTATTGTTTGCATACTTTTTGATGATGGCCGTTCTGACCGGGGTGAGGTGATATCTCATTGTAGTTTTGATTTGCATTTCTCTAATAATGAGTGATATTGAACATCTTTTCATTTGTTTGTTAGCCATCTGTATGTCTTCTTTGGAGAAATCCCTGTTTAGGTCTTTTTTCCACTTTTTGATTGGGTTGTTTGTTTTTCTGGTATTGACTTTATGAGCTGCTTGTATATTTTGGAAATTAATCCTTTGTCAGTTGTTTCATTTGCTATTATTTTCTCCCATTCTGAGGATTGTCTTTTCACCTTGCTTATAGTTTCCTTTGCTGTGCAAATGTTTTCAGTTTAATCAGGTCCCACTTGTTTACTTTTGTTTTCATTTCCAATACTCTAAGAGGTGGGTCATAGAGGATCTTGCTTTGATTTATGTCATCAAGTGTTCTGCTTATGTTTTCCTCTAAGAGTTTATAGTTTCTGGTCTTACATTTAGATCTTTAGTCCATTTTGAGTTTATCTTTGTGTATGGTGTTGGGAAGTCTTCTAATTTCATTCTTCTACATGTAGCTGTCCTGTTTTCCCAGCACCATTTATTGAAGAGGCTGTCTTTGCCCCATTGTATGTTCTTGCCTCCTTTGTGAGAAATAAGGTACCCATAGGTGCTTGGGTTTATTTCTGGGCTTTCTATCTTGTTCCATTGGTCTATATTTCTGTTTTTGTGCCAGTACCATACTGTCTTGATGACTGTAGCTTTGTAGTATAACCTGAAGTCAAGAAAGTTGAGTCCTCCAGTTCCACTCTTCTTTCTCAAGACTGCTTTGGCTCTTCAGGGTCTTTTGTGTTTCCATATGAATTGTGAAATTTTTTGTTCTAGTTCTGTGAAAAATGCCATTGGTAATTTGATAGGGATCACATTGACTCTGTAGATTGCATTTGGTAGTATAGTCATTTTCATAATATTGATTCTTCCTACCCAGGAACATGGAATATCTCTCCATCTGCTTATGTCATCTTTGATTTCTTTCATTAGTGTCTTATAATTTTCTGTGTACAGTTCTTTTGTCTCTTGAGGTAAGTTTATTCCTAGATACTTAATTATTTTTGCTGCAGTGGTGAATAGGATTGATTCCTTAATTTCTCTTTCTGGTTTTTCATTGTTAGTATATAGAAATGCAAGTGATTTATGTGCATTGATTTTGTATCCTGCAACTTTGCTAAATTCACTGATTAGCTCTAGTAATTTTCTGATACTATCTTTAGGGTTTTCTATGTACAGTATCATGTCATCTGCAAACAGTGAGAGCTTTACTTCTTCTTTTCTGATCTGGATTCCTTTTATTTCTTTTTCTTCTCTGATTGCTGTAGCTAGGACTTGCAGAACTATTTTGAATAATACTGGGGAACGTGGACACCCTTGTCTTGTTCCTGATCTTAGGGGGAATGCTTTCAGTGTTACACCACTGAGAATAATGTTTGCCATAGGCTTATCATATATGGCCTTTACTATGTTGAAGTATGTTCCTTCTATGCCTATTTTTGGAAAAGTTTTAATCATAATTGGGTGCTGAATTTTGCCAAAGGCTTTTTATGCCTCTATTGCGATTATCATATGGCTTTTATCATTCAATTTGTTAATATGGTGTACCACATTGATTGATTTGTGTATATTGAAGAATCCTTGCATCCCTGGAATAAACCCAGTTTGATCATCGTGTATGAGCTTTTCACTGTGTTGTTGAATTCTGTTTGCTAAAATTTTGTTGAGGATTTTTGCATCTATGTTCATCAGTGATAATGGCCTATAGTTTTCTTTTTTTTGTGTTGTCTTTGTCTAGTTTGGGTATCAGGGTGATGGTGGCCTTGTAGAATGAGTCTGGAAGTGTTCCTTTCTCTGCAATTTTTGGAAAGAGTTTTAGAAGGATAGGCATTAGCTCTTTTCTAAATGTTTGATATTATTCTCCTGTGAAGCCATCTGGTCCTGAGCTTTTGTTTTTTGGGAGATTTTTGATCACAGCTTCAATTTTAGTGCTTGTGATTGGTTTGTTCATAATTTCTATTTCTTTCTGGTTCAGTCTTTGAAGATTGAACTACTCTAAGAATCTGTCCATTTCTTCCAGGTTATCTATTTTATTGTCATATAGTTGTACATGATAGTCTCTTATAATCCTCTGTATTTCTGAATTGTCTGTTGTAGCCTCTCCTTTTTCAGTTCTAATTTTGTTGATTTGATTCTTCTCTCTTTTTTTTTTTGATGAGTCTGGCTAAAGGTTTGTCAATTTTGTTTATCTTCTCAAAGAACCAGTTTTTAGTTTTATTAATCTTTATTACTGTTTCATTCATTTCTTTTTCATTTATTTCTCCTTGGATCTTTATGATTTTTTTCCTTCTACTAATTTAGGTTTTTGTTGTTGTTGTTGTTTTTCCAGTGTAAAGCTAGGTTGTCTATTTGATGTTTTTCTTGTTTCTTGAGGTAGGGTTGTATTCCTATAAACTTCCCTCTTAGAACTGATTTTGCTGCATCCCATAGGTTTTGAGTTGTTGTGTTTTCAGTGTCATTTGTTTCTAGAAATTTTTTTATTTGCCTTTTGATTTCTTCAATCATCTGTTGGTTATTTAGAAACATATTGTTTAGTCTCCATATGTTTGTGCTTTTTTTTTTTTTTTACAGTTTTTTTCTTGTAATTGATATCTAGTCTCATAGCGTTGTGGTTGGAGAAGATGCTTGATACAGTTTCAATTTTCTTAAATTTACTGAGGTTTGATTTGTGACCCAGGATGTGCTCTATCCTGGAGAATGTCCCTTGTGCACTTGAGAAGAAGGTGTAGTCTTTTGCCTTTTGAAGGAATGTCCTAAAGATATCAATGAGCTCCATCTCATCTAATGTATCATTTAAGACTTGTGTTTCCTTATTAATTTTTCTGTTTTGATGATCTGTCCATTGGTATGAGTGGGGTGTTAAAGTTTCCTACTATTATTGTGTTACTGTCAATTTCTCCTTTTAGGTCTGTTAGTGTTTGTCTTTTGTATTGAGGTGCTCCTATGTTGGCTGCATAGATATTTACAATTGTTATGTCTTCCTCTTGGGTTGATCCCTTGATCATTATGTAGTGTCCTTCCTTAGCTCTTTTAATCTTCTTTATTTTACAGCCTTTTTATCTGATATGAGGATTGCTACTCCCGCTTTCTTTTGCTTCCCATTTGCATGGAGTATTTTTTTCTATCCTCTTTCTTTCAGTCTATATGTGTCTTTAGGTCTGAATTGGGTTTCTTGTAGACAGCATATATATGGGTCTTGTTTTTGTATCCATTCAGCCAGTCTGTGTCTTTTGATTGGAGCATTTAAACCATTTACATTTAAAGTAATTATTGAGATTATATATATACCTATATATATATACATATATATATATATATATATATATATATATATATATATATATATATATATATATATATATATACACCTATTGCCATTTTCTTAATTGTTTGGAGTAAACTCCAGGAGTTGGTAATGGACAGGGAGGCCTGGTGTACTGCAGTCCATGGGTTCACAAAGAGTCAGACACAACTGAGTGAATGAACTGAATTCATTTTGTAGATCTTTCTTCTTCTCTTGTATTTCTTGACTATATAAGTCCCTGTAACATTTGTTGTAATGCTGAATGCCCTCCAACACTTTGCTGGTCTCTGGACCTGCTGTTGGGGTCAGCTCAGATTCTAATCTGGTCCTACTCCTGTGTGTTCTCGCCTCCAATGTCCATAGCTATCAGAACTAGTACATTTTCTTTTGTGGGAGCTCTCAATGGTCTTTTATATATTCCATAGACACAAAATCTGCCTGGTTGATCATGTGTTTTTAATCTGCAGCTTGTACAGTTGGTGGAAGGTTTTGAGTCTTCTTCCTTAGCCACACCACCCCTGGGTTTTTAATTGTGGTTTTATTTTCACCTCTGTATGTGGGTATTTGCTCCTGATGCTGCCCTGGAGAACTTGGGTTTACCCCAGTGAGGGCCAGGTGTGGAGGTGATGCAGCTCCTTGGGTCGCAGGGGTTCTGGCACCACCAGGTATTCAGGAGAGTTGGCTAGGGCAGCAGGAAATATAGTGCCTCTAGGAGGGTATGGCAACCAGTATTAGCCAACACGCTCCAGTATTCTCACCTGGAGAACACCCCTGACAGAGAAGCCTGGCAGGCCACAGTCTACAGGGTTGCTAAGTGTTGGACATGACCGAAGCGACCCTATGTGCATAGATGCAAGACATTTTGCCTGTGCCAGCTCTGCCCCAGTGAGGGTTAAGTGTGAAGGTGGTGCAGCTACTTGGCTTGCAGGGACCCTGGCAATGCTAAGTGTGCATTTATGGCCCTATCAGAGTCTTTTTTCAAGCCTCTTGCAACAGGCGAACAGAAGGCCTCTTTGGCTAGTCTTTCTCTATAGCTCCGCCCATTCAGGCACTTAGAGGGCTCCCTTGCCTGTGGTCCTTCTCTGTTGTTGTGCACATCAGGCATATAGAAGGGCCCCCCTGACTGGGGTCCTACTCTGTAGTTCAGTGCATCAGGCAGGGGTTTGTTGGGCCAGCCTCTCTATTGTTCAGCTGCCAATGCTGTCATCTGGGGAGAGAGAGGCTATGGTGATGGCTCTTCCCCCAATGTGTGACTCAGCAATATTGCCTTGCTTCCGTGGCTGCTGTGCTTTCCTCCATAGGCATTTCCCACCATAATCTCCTCCCTCACATCCCCTGGATCCGTCTCTCAGCAGTCAAAGCAGCCCTCGCCCTGGGATTGCTCCACAATCCCTACATTCCAGCTCCCAGCTGCTGCATCTTCCAGGGGACCTGCATCCCTGTCCAAGTTATGTATGGATGTGGCATGGCCTGTCTGATTCTCATTCCATTTACTCTGCCACCGATCAGCTGTTTCACTCTCAGCCTTAATTGTTTCTCCTCTGACTCAGACAATTGCCCCAATGAGGATTCAGACCCATGCTTCAGTTCCCCCACCTGCTGAGGACAGGTCCAGTCCTACTAACGCTTCTATTTTTCCCCTTTGTTCCTTCATCCAGCTGAGTTTTGCATGGTTCTAGATATTATTTTCCACCGGTCAGGTACTCCTGTCTGCTCTCAGCTGGTGTTCTGCATGCACTTCTGTGTCTGAAGGTGTATTCCTGATGTATCCATGGAGAGAGATATTTTCCACGTCCACCTACTCCTCCATCATCTTGTTCTCTCCCTCATCTTCTTAGTTTACTTTCTTCTATGTACATGCTTGAAACACATTTGTTAGATCTCTTTCATGTATATCTCACATCTTTATAGCTAGATGATAAGTCACAAGAAGTTAGAGATTCCTTCTACCTCAGCACAACTAGCTAGGACAAGCAGTCAAGTGGTTACTGAATCTTTCCAGATTCAAAGAAAACATGCTACAGGTCCATGCTAAAGTATTCCCCTCTTTTTGTTTTTTTTTTTTTTTAAATTTTCATTGGAGGCTAATTACTTTATAATATTGTGGTGGTTTTTGCCATACATTCACATGAATCAGCCATGGATTTACATGTGTTCCCCTCCCACCTCCCTCCCCATCCCATCTCTCAGAGTCATCCCAGCGCACCAGCCCTGAGCATCCTGCCTCATGCATCGAACCTGGAGTGGCGATCTATTTCACATGTGATAGTATACATGTTTCAATGCTATTCTCTCAAATCATCCCACCCTCGCCTTCTCCCATAGAGTCCAACAGTCTGTTCTTTACATCTGTGTCTCTTTTGCTGTCTCGCATATAGGGTCATCGTTACCATCTTTCTAAATTCCATATATATGTGTTAATATACCATATTGGTGTTTTTCTTTCTGACTTACTTCGCTCTGTATAATAGGCATATTCCCCTCTTTTAACTGAGAAAGCTGCATTTGAAAGATCTTAAGAGACAAATAGTGAATGATGCAAATATCTGTGAAGCCACAGGAATTGTGTATAATAGCAGATACTTGGTAAGTCATTAAGAAATTGAAGGAAGAAGCTGTAATAAATATTTGTTCATAAGGGAGCAACTTGTGGGTCCTTTCCAGTTCTCTTCCTCCCCAGACAGATATTCAAAGGGCTATTTTGGGCAATGTACCATTCTCACATAAAAGTATAAATGAAGAAATAAAAGTTACATTGCCTATAATTATTATTTCACCTTTAATTTACCAAATGTAGTTACTTCTCTGACTACTATGATATGTAGTGTGGCAGATTTTGGCCTTTTATCAGCATACTTCACAGCTTGGGTAGACTTCACATTCAGGACTCCCTCCCTGGGGTCCCTGGACTGCCTTCCTGAGGTTCTTGGAGTTTCTATGCATTTTTTAACATGCTGGCTATAGCTAGGTTCCTTTCTTTCATGCTCAAGAAAACTTACCAGAATGCAAATGAGTGGCGCTATTATAGAAACACTGTTAAATCTATTCCAGTTTTTATATACGTAAATCATTACTTCATTAGCAGTGAAGTATTAGCAACACAGTTTAATACCTCAGTTGTAAATCACTGGGGCAATCAAACAGTCCTTCGTTTTGCGTTTAGGGACCTGGGTTCAAGTTGCTGGTCTGCTGCTTCCTTGCGATGAAACTTTGTGAGCATGCTTATTATTAATCGTTCAGCCTCAGTTCCTATAAAGTGGCAATAATGGTAATACCTACTTCACTAGGTTACTGTTGGGATTAAATATAGTGTGCTTTGAAAACCACTTTTCAAAATGTAAAGCCCTGGGCAAATCTGAGTTCTGGATCCCCTGTGTAATTACATGCACCTGTGTAATTCTCTCTTTCATCATTGCCAGGCTCTTGGTTGAGGCCCTGAAATTCCTATTGCTGTTTTTCTGTCCTAACTTTATATAAATTCATCAACCTTTCTTCCATCAGAATCAGTCCCTCATAGCTGATCCAGCTAACAATCCGAGATTCGTGTTTTTTCATTAGAACCAGCTATACTAAGTTCCAACTCCTAGAGGTTATTTTTATTGTGCTCATAGTGATGAATTTAGTACAGTCTAGGACATAAAATATTAAGCAGAAGATATTAAGAAGAGGTGGCAAGAATACACAGAAGAACTGCACAAAAAAGATCTTCACAACCCAGATAATCGCAATGGTGTGATCACTCACCCAGAGCCAGACATCCTGGAATGTGAAATCAGGTGGGCCTTAGAAAGCATCACTATGAACAAAGCTAGTAGATGTGATGGAATTCCAGCTATTTCAAATCCTGAAAGATGATGCTGTGAAAGTGCTGCACTCAATATGCCAGCAAATTTGGAAAACTCAGAAGTGGCCACAGGACTGGAAAAGGTCAGTTTTCATTCCAACCCCTAAGAAAGGCAATCCCAAAGAATGCTCAAACTACCACACAATTGCACTCATCTCACACGCTAGTAAAGTAATGCTCAAAATTCTCCAAGCCAGGCTTCAGCAATACGTGAACCGTGAACGCCAAATGTTCAAGCTGGTTTTAGAAAAGGCAGAGGAACCAGAGATCAAATTGCCAACATCTGCTGGATCATCGAAAAAGCAAGAGAGTTCCAGAAAAACATCTATTTCTGCTCTATTGACTATACCAAAGCCTTCTACTGTGTGGATCACAATAAACTGTGGAAAATTCTGAAAGAGTTAGAAATGAACATGGATCTTCCCAGTGCACAACAAACTGGTTGCAAATAGGAAAAGGAGTACATCGAGGCTGTATATTGTCACCCTGCTTATTTAACTTATACGCAGAGTACATCATGAGAAATGCTGGGATGGAAGAAGCACAAGCTGGAATCAAGATTGCCGGGAGAAATATCAATAACCTCAGATATGTAGATGACATCACCCTTATGGCAGAAAGTGAAGAGGAACTAAAAAGCCTCTTGATGAAAGTGAAAGAGGAGAGTGAAAAATTTGGCTTAAAGCTCAACATTCTAAGATCATGGCATCTGGGCCCATCACTTCATGGGAAATAGATGAGGAGACACTGGAAACAGTGTCAGACTTTTTTGGGGGGGCTTCAAAATCACTGCAGATGGTGATTGCAGCCATGAAATTAAAAGACGCTTGCTCCTTGGAAGGAAAGTTATGACCAACCTAGATAGCATATTAAAAAGCAGAGACATTACTTTGCCAACAAAGGTCCGTCTGGTCAAGGCTATGGTTTTTCCAGTGGTCATGTATGGATGTGAGAGTTGGACTGTGAGGAAAGCTGAGCACTGAAAAATTGATGCTTTTGAACAATGGTGTTGGAGAAGACTCTTGAGAGTCCCTTGGACTGCAAGGAGATCCAACCAGTCCATCCTAAAGGAGATCAGTCCCGGGTGTTCATTGGAAGGGCTGATGCTGAAGCTGAAACTCCAGTAGTTTGGCCACCTCATGCGAAGAGTTGACTCATTGGAAAAGACGCTGATGCTGGGAGGGATTGGGGGCAGGAGGAGAAGGGGACGATAGAGGATGAGATGGCTGGATGGCATCACTAACTCGATGGGCATAAACTCATGTAAACTCCGGGAGCTGGTGATGGACAGGGAGGCCTGGCGTGCTGCGAGTCATGGGGTCGCAAGCAGTCGGACACGACTGAGCGACTGAACTGAACTGAACTGAGGACAGAAAAGCAACTCTCTGTTTTAGAATTTTCTATCTTTCCCCCACTCTCAGAGAATGGTTTAGTGTATACCAAAAGTCAAATTCTTGTTTTGCCCTGCCAGTGCCTCCAGTATATACCTGCACATAGCCCAGTACAGAAAGATAATTTAGGGGACGCATAGGAAAGGGATTGACCACCAAGCACCAGACAGGAGTGGAGAGTTTGGGAAGATGGGGCCCTAGTTCTGTAGATGTGTTGAGCGTTGCCAAAATTTTCTTATCTTTATCAGTAGGGCCTGGCTTTACTCACTGCTACTGTTCCAAGCTTTAACTGCCTATGTTGCAGCCCAGTAGAGGAAAACATGACAGAAAAACTAAGACCAACTACAACTCACAATGTTTTGGGGGCCTCCTCAAGCAACACTATCCCTACCAGTTGTTCTTCCTACTCATTCAAACTCATACTAAAACTCTCCCTAAATGATCTCTACCTGCCTTCTCCCTCATCTGATAAATAATTGTTTCATTTGGGTGAGAATTGTGAATTCCTGGATGTCTACCAAAAAGAAACTGTTATGTGTATAAAATAGTAGATTTAGACAAGCATATACAAAAAAATATATATTAACCTAAATGTCCATCAACAGAATAGTGTATGAATAAACTTTAATATAGTCATACAGTGAAATATTACACAGCAGTCAAACCAATGAACTGTAGCAACACTTAGCAGTAGGATGAATCTTACCAATATATTTAAGCTTATAAAAAGGAAGTCTCCTATGTTGAAGTTGTCACAAGAAACCTATGTATGTTCTAGGTATATATCCAAAGGAAACTAAATTACTATTGTGAAGAGCTATCTGTACTCCCATATTCACTGCAGCACTATTTACAATAGCCAAAACATAGAAACAGCGTAAGTCTCATTCAACAGATGAATGGACAAAGAAAATGTGGTGTATATATACATATGTATATGTGCATGCTCAGTCATTTCAGTTGTATCCAACTCTTTGATGCCCTATGGACTGTAGTCCACCAGGTTCCTCTGTCCTTGGGATTCCCCAGGCAAGAATACTGGAGTGGGTTGCCATGCCCTTCTCCAGGGGATTTTCCTGACCCAGGGATTGAATCCACTTCTCCTGCATCTCCTGCTTTGCAGGCAGATTCTTTACCCTCTGAGCCATCTAGGAACCCCAATAATAAAATGGAATATTATTGAGCCAAAAAATAGAAGGAAATCTTGCCATTTGCAACATGACGGACCTTGAGGGTGTTATGCTAAGTGGAAAAAAACTAGACAGAGAAAGACAAGTATTATATAATGTCACTCATATTTGGCATCTAAAAAAACCAAATTCAAAGAGACAGAACAGATTAGTGGTTGCCAGAGGCCAAGGGTAGGTAGTTGGGGAAGTGGATGAAAGTGGTCAAGAAGTATGAATTTCCAGTTACAAGATTAACAAATCCTGGGGATGTAATGTGCACCATAGTGACTATAGTTAACAATGTTGTGTTGTATATCTGAAAATTGCTAAGAGTAGATCTTAAAAGTCAATAGCCAGGACATGGAAGCAACCTAGATGTCCATCAGCAGACAAATGGATAAGGAAGCTGTGGTACATATACACCATGGAATATTACTCAGCCATTAAAAAGAATTCATTTGAATCAGTTCTAATGAGATGGATGAAACTGGAGCCCATTATACAGAGTGAAGTAAGCCAGAAAGATAAAGACCAATACAGTATACTAATGCATATATATGGAATTTAGAAAGATGGTAACGATAACCCTATATGCAAAACAGAAAAAGAGACACAGATGTACAGAAGAGACTTTTGGACTCTGTGGGAGAAGGAGAGGGTGGGATGTTTCGAGAGAACAGCATCAAAACATGTATATTATCTATAGTGAAACAGATCACCAGCCCAGGTTGGATGCATGAGACAAGTGCTCGGGGCTTGTGCACTGGGAAGACCCAGAGGGATCGGGTGGAGAGGGAGGTGGGAGGGGGGATCGGGATGGGGAATACATGTAAATCCATGGCTGATTCATGTCAATGTATGGCAAAAACCATAAAGTAATTAGCCTCCAACTAAAACCATAATAATAAACTAATAAATGGAAAAAAATTAAAAAATAAAAATAAATAAATAAGTATCTGGGAAAAGACAGAAAAGAAGAAAACAGTTCTCCTCACAAGAAAAATAATTATAATTATGTGTGGTGATAGATGTTAACTTAAAACATTGTGGTAAATATTTCATGCTTTATTCATATATCAAATCATTCTGTTGTACACCTTAACTGAATATGATGTTATATGTCAATGTTATATGTCAATTATACCTTAATAAAACTGGGGAAAAAAGGAAACCTATGTATGTATTATGTAATGTATGTATGTATGTTTGAGCCTGCTCAAACTCATGTCTACCAAGTCGGTGATGTCATCCAACCATCTCATGCTCTGTCTTCCCCTTCTCTTCCTACCTTCAATCTTTCCCAGCATCAAGGTCTTTTCCAGTGAGTCAGTTCTTTGCATCAGGTGGCCAAAGTATTGGAGTTTCAGCTTCAGCATCAGTCCTTCTGATGAATATTCAGGGTTGATTTCCTTTACAATTGATCGGTTGGATCTCTTTGCAGTCCAAGGGACTCTCAAGAATCTTCCTCAACACCACAGTTCAAAAGCATCAATTCTTCAGCTCTCAGTTTTCATCATGTTCCAACTCTCACGTCCATACATGACTACTGGAAAAACCATAGCTTTGACTAGACGGAGCTTTGTTGGCAAATGTCGCTGCTTTTTGATATGAGCCAATGTGAAATAAGATATGTCATAAATGTAAAATACGTAACAGATTTCAAAGACTTAGTACCTAAAAAAGCAATATTTTGGGTATATTGAATTAAAGTGTAACATTAATTTCACCTGATTGTTCTTTTGCTTTTATAAAATGGCTAATAGAAAATTTTAAATTACATATATGGCTTAATTGTGTGGCTTACGTTTCTATTGGACAGTTTTCTATAAGAATTCTATAACACTAGTCCTACACAATGTGTGTGTGTGTATTAGTCACTTAGTCGTGTCTGACTCTTTGTGACCCCATATACTGTAGCCCACCAGACTCCTCTGTCCATTGGTTTCTCCAGGCAAGAATACTGAAGTGGATTGCCTTTTCCTTGTCCACTTAACACTATAACCATCTGTTTTCAGGCTTATAGCTATTTAGTTTGTCTCTTTAGACTTGATAATTCTGATTCATTTAATTTTTGACTTCTAAATCCTCAATTTAAAGTTTCAGTGAATACAAGAGTAGTACATGCTCCTTCTAAAACAAAGGTAAGCATTACAGATATTAATGATGTAGCACAGGGAAAGTAACACCACAGCCTTAGTTCCCAGACATAGCCACTATTGACAATTAAGTAGAATTTCTAAATATATGTGTTTTTAAGGTTTTAAAATGTAACATCAAAATTGTCCCTCTTTCTCCCTTTCTCTGACATCAGAGAAGCAATGGAAGGCCATGCCTTAATGTGCGTGTCAAACAGTTAAAACTTCGATTCCCACTCCTGGAGTCACAATACTCTATTGTTAGCTGGATTTTGTATTTCTTTTCCTTGCCAAGATTCCTTCTCCTCCCCCAAAGAAGTGCCATTTGGCATATATTTATACTAAAAGCTAAAGTGAACTGAAATTAATGTTTCAAGAATTTACAAATACTCCTGGAAGGAAAACAAAGAGTCCCAATGGGATATTTTAAAACCAGAACTAAGAATCACTGTTTCAGTGTATTGATCTCAACAAAGTACCTGATCATTTCTTTCAGCGGGAATGAAGCAGGACTCTGGTGGAAGCATAACGATCTGGAGAAAACAATAGGCATTCATTTTCCTTTAGTCATAGATTTCTCTCTACTCTGAGGAAGCAGTTTAATGGATGTAGTTGTAAGGAGGGAAAGGAATCCAAAGGTCAGAGATAGTTGGATTATGTGTGTGATCTTGAAAATGTTCTTTCCAAATTGCCTGAGACTCTATATAAAAATCATTGATAAAGGAATAAGTTTTTTTCCCCCCTAGGTTGGGCTAATTGCCATGGAGATTACAGAAACTATTTTCTTTGTTCACATTATTGATTAATAAGTTCAAAGAGTTTGGATGTGTTTCTTGGCATGTGTGCATACTAAGTTGCTTCAGTCACGTCTGACTCTTTGTGACCCTATGGACTGTCCAACTCTTTGACACCCTAATGGAGCCCCCCAGCTTCCTCTGTCCATGGGATTTTCCAGGCAATAATTCTGGGGTAGGTTGCCATGCCCTCCTCCGGGGGATCTTCCCGACCGAGACCCAGGGATGGAACTGGTGCCTCTTGTGTCTCCTGCATTGGCAGGTGGGTTCTTCACCACTAGCGCCACCTGAGAAGCCCATTTCTTGGGACAAATATCAAATAATTTGACATTTTTCCTTGTTGTCCATTCAATGAAATAAATTCATTCAACTTCATATTGTTAAGAAACATTTCCATGAATTTTAATTTTTTTTTCCAAAGAATTTTTAAATCATATTCTGTATGATTGTAGTTCTTGCATTTGTTGAGAAAAATACAAACTGCCCTGTTACTGTTGTGCTATTAGGATCTCTTTCCTCTCTCTTTTACAGTGAAATGTCAGATCTGAACTAGGCATTCCAAGACTTTCCTGAAACTCTCTGTTATTGTTCAGAGGCATCCTATCTACCTTCCACTTCATTATCGTTTTTCTTCTAACCTGACTCTCTTTACTCCTCAATCCAAATTTCTTTATTTGTCACCTGTTTTTGTCTTGCCTCCTCCTCCTCCCATTAGATTGACAATCTGTTAAAGTAAGAGACCATGTCTAGATCTAATTCCAAAGTAATACAATGCACATGTTCAGAAAATACTTAACAAAATTATTCCCTAGAACCCATGTGCCCCAAGCCTTGTCCAAGTTTGTCTTATGCTATTTATGCCTTATTTAAAAGCCATAAGTGCACATAAAATTGTGTACTTGTTTAGAAGATCACAAAAAGATGAACTGGAGTTCAAAACACAAATGGACAATTTGTGAGACTTCTTTATGTTAATACCTTATTTATATATTTTTCACATTTTTAGTTTTGCTCTTGCTATATAGAAATGTGTCCTGTTCATGCAGCACTGTGTGATCTATTTTATTGAGTAGAATGATAGGCTAGATAGAGCATTGGTTGAAAATAGATTAATAATTCAGGTCCAGTTCAGGTGTAGGACTTAGGTGGCTCCAACATTTATTTAATTTCTTGGGCAAGGGAAAGTGATGGTCTAACACCCATCCTGATCACCTCACAAGAAAATTAACAAGATTGGTACATCAGAAATATATCAGAAAGTGCTTTGTAAATTAAGCACTATATAAATATGAGGTTCTTAAGATGTGATTTTATTTGCAGTTCCAACCTGCAGAAGAACATTCATTTCCTATTGGCTTCTTTTGTAGTTTGTGGATATAGTGTCAAGGTACTTTGGCCTTTGTCAATATAATAAAACATGCCAGGCTTTAGACACAGACGTGGTTTATTTGAGAAAATATTAGATAGCTTTTATTGTTTTAAAAAAATTAAAATAGAACATGTTATTAAAATGGCTAAACATAGTAATAAAAATATGTTAATATGATAACATACACAACAAAACCCCAATGTACCTAAGTAATATATTGCTCACTTATCATTTACTGTTGTAATCCTCATTTTTTAAAGAGCAGCTTACATTGAGATAAAAGTCACATACTATGTAATTCATCCATTTAATATGTACATCTAGGTAGTTTTTAGAATGTTCACAGAGTTGCACAACAACCACCAAAATCAATTTTAGAATATTTTTAACACCACAGGAAGAAGCCATTTAGCTGTCATTCCTGAACTCCATTACCTCTCTTAACCCTCGGCAACCACAGGTAATCTCAACAGATACACATATTATGGACATATCATATCAGTGAACTCATACAATATATCGTCTTTTGTGTCTGACTTCTTTCTCTTAGCATAATGTTTTCAAAAGTTTATCCATTTTTGTAGCATGTATAAAGGTTCATTCCTTTTTCATTGTAGTAAAATATATATAACATGAAATTTACCATTTTAACCATTCTTAGGGATATAATTCAGTGGCATAAAGTACACTCATGATATTGTGCAACCTTTATAATTCTATGTTTTCGAAACCTTTTCATCCACTCAAAGACAAACTGTATTCATTAAACTATTACTTCCCACTCTCCACTCTCACCTGTTCGTGGTAACCACTATTCTACTTTCTGTCTCTATGAATTTGACAACTCCAGGTATCTCATATAAGTGGAATATTTGTCCTTATGAATCTGGTTTGTTTCAGTTAGCATAGTGACTTCAGTGTTGATCCATGTTAAGCGTGAATCCATACTTCATTCTTTTATGGATGAATAATATTCCATTGTGTGTCTATAACCATATTTTATCCATTCATCAGTTGATGGACATTTGAGTTGTTGTTTTTTTTTTTAATTTTTTTATTAGTTGGAGGCTAATTACTTCACAACATTTCAGTGGGTTTTGTCATACATTGATATGAATCAGCCATGGATTTACACGTCTTCCCCATCCCAATCCCCGCTCCCACCTCCCTCTCCACCCGATTCCTCTCGAAACATCCCACCCTCGCCTTCTCCCACAGAGTTCAAAAGTCTGTTCTGTATTTCTGTGTCTCTTTTTCTGTTTTGCATATAGGGTTATCGTTACCATCTTTCTAAATTCCATATATATGTGTTAGTATGCTGTAATGTTCTTTGTCTTTCTGGCTTACTTCACTCTGTATAAGGGGCTCCAGCTTCATCCATCTCATAGGACTGGTTCAAATGAATTCTTTTTAATGGCTGAGTAATATTCCATGGTGTATATGTACCACAGCTTCCTTATCCATTCATATGCTGATGGGCATCTAGGTTGCTTCCACGTCCTGGCTATTATAAACAGTGCTGCGATGAACATTGGGGTGCACGTGTCTCTTTCAGATCTGGTTTCCTCAGTGTGTATGCCCAGAAGTGGGATTGCTGGGTCATATGGCAGTTCTATTTCCAGTTCTTTAAGAAATCTCCACACTGTTTTCCATAGCGGCTGTACTAGTTTGCATTCCCACCAACAGTGTAAGAGGGTTCCCTTTTCTCCACACCCTCTCCAGCATTTATTGCTTGTAGACTTTTGGATAGCAGCCATCCTGACTGGTGTGTAATGGTACCTCATTGTGGTTTTGATCTGCATTTCTCTAATAATGAGTGATGTTGAGCATCTTTTCATGTGTTTGTTAGCCATCTGTATGTCTTCTTTGGAGAAATGTCTGTTTAGTTCTTTGGCCCATTTTTTGATTGGGTCATTTATTTTTCTGGAATTGAGCTTCAGGAGTTGCTTGTATATTTTTGAGATTAATCCTTTGTCTGTTTCTTCATTTGCTATTATTTTCTCCCAATCTGAGGGCTGTCTTTTCACCTTACTTATAGTTTCCTTTGTAGTGCAAAAGCTTTTAAGTTTCATTAGGTCCCATTTGTTTAGTTTTGCTTTTATTTCCAATATTCTGGGAGGTGGGTCATAGAGGATCTTGCTGTGGTTTATGTCAGAGAGTGTTTTGCCTATGTTCTCCTCTAGGAGTTTTATAGTTTCTGGTCTTACATTTAGATCTTTAATCCATTTTGAGTTTATTTTTGTGTATGGTGTTAGAAAGTGTTCTAGTTTCATTCTTTTACAAGTGGTTGACCAGTTTTCCAAGCACCACTTGTTAAAGAGGTTGTCTTTTTTCCATTGTATATCCTTGCCTCCTTTGTCGAAGATAAGGTGTCCATAGGTTCGTGGATTTATCTCTGGGCTTTCTATTCTGTTCCATTGATCTATATGTCTGTCTTTGTGCCAGTACCATACTGTCTTGATGACTGTGGCTTTGTAGTAGAGTCTGAAGTCAGGCAGGTTGATTCCTCCAGTTCCATTCTTCTTTCTCAAGATTACTTTGGCTATTCGAGGTTTTTTGTATTTCCATACAAATTGTGAAATTCTTTGGTCTAGTTCTGTGAAAAATACCATTGGTAGCTTGATAGGGATTGCATTGAATCTATAGACTGCTTTGGGTAGAATAGCCATTTTGACAATATTCATTCTTCCAATCCATGAACACGGTATGTTTCTCCATCTGTTTGTGTCCTCTTTGATTTCTTTCATCAGTGTTTTATAGTTTTCTATGTATAGGTCTTTTGTTTCTTTAGGTAGATATACTCCTAAGTATTTTATTCTTTTTGTTGCAGTGGTGAATGGTATTGTTTCCTTAATTTCTCTTTCTGTTTTTTCATTGTTAGTATATAAGAATGCAAGGGATTTCTGTGTGTTAATTTTATATCCTGCAACTTTACTATATTCATTGATTAGCTCTAGTAATTTTCTGGTAGAGTCTTTAGGGTTTTCTATGTAGAGGATCATGTCATCTGCAAACAGTGAGAGTTTCACTTCTTCTTTTCCTATCTGATTCCTTTTACTTCTTTTTCTGCTCTGATTGCTGTGGCCAAAACTTCCAACACTATGTTGAATAGTAGTGGTGAGAATGGGCATCCTTGTCTTGTTCCTGATTTCAGGGGAAATGCTTTCAGTTTTTCACCATTGAGGGTGATGCTTGCTGTAGGTTTGTCATATATAGCTTTTATTATGTTGAGATATGTTCCTTCTATTCCTGCTTTCTGGAGAGTTTTAATCATAAATGGGTGTTGAATTTTGTCAAAGGCTTTCTCTGCATCTATTGAGATAATCATATGGTTTTTATCTTTCAATTTGTTAATGTGGTGTATTACATTGATTGATTTGCGGATATTGAAGAATCCTTGCATTCCTGGGATAAAGCCCACTTGGTCGTGGTGTATGATTTTTTTAATATGTTGTTGGAGTCTGTTTGCTAGAATTTTGTTAAGGATTTTTGCATCTATGTTCATCAGTGATATTGGCCTGTAGTTTTCTTTTTTTGTGGCATCTTTGTCTGGTTTTGGAATTAGGGTGATGGTGGCCTCATAGAATGAGTTTGGAAGTTTACCTTCTTCTGCAATTTTCTGGAAGAGTTTGAGTAAGATAGGTGTTAGCTCTTCTCTAAATTTTTGGTAGAATTCAGCTGTGAAGCCATCTGGTCCTGGGCTTTTGTTTGCTGGAAGATTTTTTATTACAGTTTCGATTTCCTTGCCTGTGATGGGTCTGTTAAGTTCTTCTATTTCTTCCTGGTTCAGTTTTGGAAAGGTATACTTTTCTAAGAATTTGTCCATTTCATCCAAGTTGTCCATTTTATTGGCATAGAGCTGCTGGTAGTAGTCTCTTATGATCCTTTGTACTTCAGTGTTGTCTGTTGTGATCTCTCCATTTTCATTTCTAATTTTGCTAATTTGGTTCTTCTCTCTTTGTTTCTTAATGAGTCTTGCTAATGGTTTGTCAAATTTGTTTATTTTTTCAAAAAACCAGCTTTTAGCTTTGTTGATTTTTACTATGGTCTCTTTAGTTTCTATTGCATTTATTTCTGCCTTAATTTTTAAGATTTCTTTCCTTCTGCTAACCCTGGGGTTCTTCATTTCTTCCTTCTCTAATTGCTTTAGGTGTAGAGTTAGGTTATTTATTTGGCTTTTTTCTTGTTTCTTGATGTAAGCCTGTAATGCTATGAACCTTCCCCTTAGCACTGCTTTTACAGTGTCCCATAGGTTTTGGGTTGTTGTGTTTTCATTTTCATTCATTTCTATACATATTTTGATTTCTTTTTTGATTTCTTCTATGATTTGTTGGTTATTCAGAAGCGTGTTATTTAGCCTCCACGTGTTTTAATTTTTAACAATTTTTTCCCTGTAATTGAGATCTAATCTTACTGCACTGTGGTCAGAAAAGATGACTGGAATGATTTCAATTTTTTTGAATTTTCCAAGACTAGATTTATGGCCCACGATGTGATCTATTCTGGAGAAGGTTCCATGTGCACTTGAGAAAAAGGTGAAGTTGATTGTTTTGGGGTGAAATGTCCTATAGATATCAATTAGGTCTAGCTGGTCCATTGTGTCATTTAAGGTTTGTGTTTCCTTGTTAATTTTCTGTTTAGTTGATCTATCCATAGTTGTGAGTGGGGTATTAAAGTCTCCCACTATTATTGTGTTACTATTAATTTCCTCTTTCATACTCGTTAGTGTTTGCCGTATATATTGTGGTGCTCCTATGTTGGGTGCATATATATTTATAATTGTTATATCTTCTTCTTGGATTGATCCTTTGATCATTATGTAGTGTCCTTCTTTGTCTCTTTTCACAGCCTTTATTTGAAAGTCTATTTTATCTAATATGAGTATTGCGACTCCTGCTTTCTTTTGGTCTCAATTTGCATGAAATTTTTTTTCCAGCCCTTCCCTTTTAGTCTGTATGTGTCTCCTGTTTTGAGGTGGGTCTCTTGTAGACAGCATATATAGGGGTCTTGTTTTTGTATCCATTCAGCCAATCTTTGTCTTTTGGTTGGGGCATTCAACCCATTTACATTTAAGGTAATTATTGATGGGTGTGGTCCCGTTGCCATTTACTTTGTTGTTTTGGGTTCACGTTTATACAACCTTTCTGCATTTCCTGTCTAGAGAAGATCCTTTAGCATTTGTTGAAGAGCTGGTTTGGCAGTGCTGAATTCTCTCAGCTTTTGCTTATCTGTAAAGTTTTTGAATTCTCCTTCATATCTGAATGAGATCCTTGCTGGATACAGTAATCTACGTTGTAGGTTATTCTCTTTCATTACTTTCAGTATGTCCTGCCATTCCCTTCTGGCCTGGAGGGTTTCTATTGATAGATCAGCTGTTATCCTTATGGGAATTCCTTTGTGTGTTATTTGTTGTTTCTCCCTTGCTGCTTTTAATATTTGTTCTTTGTGTTTGATCTTTGTTAATTTGATTAATATGTGTCTTGGGGTGTTTCGCCTTGGGTTTATCCTGTTTGGGACTCTCTGGGTTTCTTGGACTTGGGTGGCTATTTCCTTCCCCATTTTAGGGAAGTTTTCAGCTATTATCTCCTCGAGTATTTTCTCATGGCCTTTCTTTTGGTCTTCTTCTTCTGGGACTCCTATGATTCGAATGTTGGGGCGTTTTACATTGTCCCAGAGGTCCCTGAGGTTGTCCTCATTTCTTTTGATCCTTTTTTCTTTTTTCCTCTCTGCTTCATTTATTTCCACTATTTTATCTTCTACCTCACTTATCCTATCTTCTGCCTCCGTTATTCTACTCTTGGTTCCCTCCAAAGTGTTTTTGATCTCATTCATTGCATTGTTCATTTTTAATTGACTCTTTTTTATTTCTTCTAGGTCTTTACTAAACATTTCTTGAATCTTTTCAATCTTTGTCTCCAGGCTATTTATCTGTAACTCCATTTTGTTTTCAAGATTTTGGATCATTTTTGTTATCATTATTCTAAATTCTTTTTCAGGTAGATTCCCTATCTCCTCCTCTTTTGTTTGACTTGGTGGGCATTTTTCATGTTCCTTTACCTGTTGGGTATTTCTTTGCCTTTTCATCTTGTTTAGATTGCTGTGTCCGGAGTGGGCTTTCTGTATTCTGGAGTTCTGTGGTTCCTTTTTATTGTGGAGGATTTATCCAGTGGGTGGGGTTAGACGATTGGCTTGTCAAGGTTTCCTGGTTAGGGAAGCTTGCGTCAGTGTTCTGGTGCGTGGAACTTGATTTCTTCTCTTTGGAGAGCAATGGAGTTCCCAGTAATGAGTTTTGAGATGGGTCTATGTGTTAGGTGTGACCTTGGGCAGCCTGTATGTTGATGTTCAGAGCTATGTTCCTGCGTTGCTGGAGAACTTGCATGGTATGTCTTGCTCTAAAACTTATTGGCTCTTGGGTGGTGGTTGGTTTCAGTGTAGGTATGGAGGCTTTTGGACGGTCACTTATTACTTAAAGTTCCATGTAGTCAGGAGTTTTCTGGTGTTTTTAGGTTTTGGGCTTAAGTTTCCTGCCTCTGGATTTCAGTTTTATTCTTCCTGTAGTCTCAGGACTTCTCCAACTATACAGCACTGATAATAAAACTTCTAGGTTAATGGCGAAAAGATTCTCCCCCTTTAGGGACACCCAGAGAGGTTCACAGAGTTACATGAAGAGGAGAAAAGGGAGGAGGGAGATAGAGATGAGCAGGAGGAGAAAAAGGGGGACTCAAGAGGAGAGAGACAGATCTACGCAGCTGTCTGTTCCCAGAATGTTCTCCGTATCTCAGACACCTACAAAGATTCACAGAATTGGATTGGGAAGAGAAGGGGAAAGGAGGAAATAGAGGTGTCCTGAGGTAGAAAACAGAGAGTCAAGATTGGGAGAGAATAATCTTCGGTTTAAAAATAGGGCTTCTCTTCCTTTTTTTTTTTTTTTTTTTGTAAGGTTATAGTGTATTGAAAATGAAAATTAAGGAGCAGTAGAGGAGTACTAGAGGACTTTAAGAGAAATAAGAGAAAAAGGAAAGAAAAAAAAGAAGAAAAAAGAAAAAAAAAAGAAAGAGAAAAAAAATTTTTTTTTCCCAATTAAAAAAAATCGTAAAAATCTATGAAAATGAAAGTGAAGGAGTAATGGGGGAGTAATATGGAATTTTAAAGGAAAATAAAAGAGAAAAAAGAAAAAAAGAAAAAAAAATTTTTTTTCTTCCTTACTTAGAAAAAAAAAAAAGTAAAAATATATCTAGGAATTTCTCTGGAGCTGTTGCAGTCAGTGTGGGTTCGGCTCAGTTTCAGATAGCTCCTCGTTCCAGCTTACACTTCTCGATATCTATAGGGCCCTTCTGGTGTAGTCCGTGTTTTCTACGGGGATTTTAATCTGTTGCACCAGTCCCTTCTGAAGCGGTTACCTTTGTTTATTTGGCTTCTGTTTGCCGGTCTCTTCAGAGCCTCATTTCCACCCTGACACAGGCGGGCGGAGGTGGACTCTTATTTAGGTAGCTAGTTCCGTCGCTCTGCGGGGCGGGGCTGGCGCTGCGGGGTGGGGCTGGCGCTGCCGGGAGGGGCTGACGCTGCTTTCTCCGTCTGCGCTGCTCAGGCTCCCGGCTGTTCTATATGGAGCGCGCCCCGCGCTGCGCGAGGTTCCAGCCCTCGGGTGTTCCACAAAAGCGCGGAACGAAAAGCTGCGCCTGCTCTCTGTGCCTTCCCCGTCAGAGCGGTCCAGGCAGCCAGGGGCTTGGTGGGCACACTCTCCCCAGGTGTGGCGCGCCCACTCCCTTCCGCGGACCCAGTTTCAGTTTCCGCTGGCGCCAGTCGGGTGCGCGCGCCTTCTGCCCTCCGCGTCCCTAGCCCCAGTCCCCGCCCGCGCCGGTCGGGTGCTGTGCCCTGTGTCTCGCCGCGACCTTCCCCTCCCCCCTGCCTCCTGCCTCCGGCGGGGCTGGGTCGGTCCGCAGCCTGCGAGCTCTTCTCTGGACTTTCTCGGTCCCTTTGTTCTGCAAACGGCCCGCAGTGTGTTCCGGCCGGTTAATTTTCTCTCTCTCTTTTGGTCTCCCACAGTTCAAGTTGGCAACTCACAGAAGCTCCCTCTGATTGTCCTCAGGGCACTCAGGCCCGGACCCTACCCCAAGCAGTGCCGCCTAAGACTCCCTTCCCGGGACGGATCGCCGTCCTCAGCTCTTTTGTCTCACTTTTTATCTTTATATTTTGTCCTACCTCCTTTCGAAGACAATGGGCTGCTTTTCTGGGCGCCTGATGACCTCAGCTAGCGATCAGAAGTTGTTTTGTGAAGTTTGTTCTGCGTTCAGTTATTCTTTTGATGAATTTGTAGGAGAGAAAGTGGTCTCCCCGTCCTACTCCTCCGCCATCTTGGCTCCTCCCCCCCTGGACATTTGAGTTGTTTACTCTCTGGGTTGTATGAATAATGCTGCTATGAACATCCATGCACATGTCTTTAATGAAAGTGTGTTTTCATCTTTCTTAAGTATATATCCAAAAGTAGAATTGCTGGGTCAAGTGATAACTCAATGTTTTAACTTTTAAGAACTTCCAGACAGTTTTCCAAATTAGCTGCATCATTTTATACTCCCACTAGAGTATATGAGGGCTCCAATTTCTCTATACCGTCGTCAACACTTGTTATTATCTTTTTGTTTAGAGCCATCTATAGTGGATGTGAGGTGGTCTGTCGTTGCATTAAAGTATAGTTGATTTACAATATTGTGTTTGTTTCAGGTGTATAGCAGCATGATTCAGTTATATATTTTTTTCAAATTATTTTCCATTATAAGTTATTACAAGGTTTTCAATATAGTTTTCTGTGCATGCAGGATCTTAGTTCCCTGACCAGGGATCTAACCTGTACCGCCTACAGTGGAAACGTGGAGTCTTAACCACTGAACTACCAAGGAAGTCGCTATGCTACATAGTAAATCCTTGTTCCTTATCCATCTTATATATAGTAGTTTGCTAATCTCATCTCATATTTCTAATTTATTCCTCCCCCTGCCCTTTCCAATCTGTTACCCATGTTTGTTTTCTATAACTGTGAATCTGTATTTTTTATATAGATTCATTTGTATTTTTTTCAGATTCCACATATAAGTGATATCATAATATTTGTCTTTCTCTGTCTGACTTACTTTACCAAGTCTAATATTCTCTAGGTCCATCCATGTTGCTGCAAATGGCAATACTCCATTCTTTTTTATGGCTGAGTAATATTCGATGTGTGTGTGTGTGTGTGTGTGTGTGTGTGTGTCACATCTTAAACTAATCATCTACTGATGGGCGCTTGAGTTTTTTCCATGTCTTGGCTATTGTAGTTTTCTGTGGCTATTGTAAATTTCTTTGCTCTTGTAAACTGAGCTATGAACATTGAGGTACTTGTATCTTTTTCAGACTTTTCATTTTTTTCTGATTTATACCCAGGAATGGGATTGCTGGATCATATGGTAGCTCTATTTTTAGTTTTTTAAGGAACCTCTATGCTGTTTTCCATAATGGCTGCACCAATTTACATTCCCACCGATAGAGTAGGAGGGTTCCCTTACTCCACACCCCTTTCAGCATTTATTTTCTGTAGACATTGTGATGATAGTCCTTCTGGCCAGTGTGAGATGATATGTCATTGTGGTTTTGATTTGCATCTCTACAATAATGAAGGATGTTGACCATCTTTTCATGTGCTTATCGACTATTTGTATATCATTTTTGGATAAATGTCTATGCAGATCCTTTGCCCATTTTCCAAGTGGGTTTGTTTTTTATTATTAATTTTTTATGTATTTTGGTTTCAATTATCACAAGGTATAAGATTTGCAAATATTTTCTCTCATCCTATGGGTAGTCTTTTTACTTTCTTGTTGGTATCACAGGCAGAATTTTTTTAATTTTTATGAAGTCCAACTTATTTTTTTCTTTTGTGATTTGTGTTCTTCATCTTTTTGCTGCTTCTGTTACAACTTTGAGAAGAAAAATCTAGGATATGTTTCTACTCCCTATGTATTTTGATATTTGGTCACATTACAAGTAGCTCTGTTTTTACTATGACTTTAGGGATTTTAGGTTTTCATAGCTTCTTTGCAATAGTAGTCTACCTTTACCATCTTTGTTTTTCTGCAGACTGGTTGTCTAAACCAGGTGACAAGGAGTCAGTATTTATTCTCCCTCACCCTTCAGTAAAAACTGATGCTTCCTGTATTGTTGGCAGAAATAGAGTGAGATTATAGTCATATAGATAAATACATGCCTTAACATCTAACCAACCTATATTTGTCTCAATAATTGATTGAATTTTGCCTATAAAAACCTACTATAGTAAGTATCCTATAACACTTTACTGTGATGTTATTTGTTAAAATATGTCCTTTTTGTGAGGAGCTTAGTTACAGAAAAGCTCAGCAAAAGAATTTGTCTGAACTGTTTTCCCTATGAGATCACATTTCTGCCAAAATAAAACTCTTACACATTTACAAGAAAATAATGTGGATGACCTCTAGGGTTCCTTTCAGCCAGAAATTATATTAATTTTAGGCAAAGTTGAAATTATTACATAAAAATTATTGTATCCTCACTATCTTACAGGCCCTGTACTAGACACTCTAATTCTCACATCATCCCTGCACATCAAATAGAGGTTACTTTCATTTTACATGCATATTTTACATCAACCTCAGGGATGTTAAATAATTTGAGCAGAAGGTAAAGATAAGAACAAAAATAAAGTCTTCTTTGTCTTAGTTTGCCCCTCTGGGCAGGTGTCCTTTTATGCTTCTAGACCTAGTCTTAACCTTAAAGTATTCATATTGATCTTCTTTTGCCTGAATCTTGGGCAGGCTGGGCTTTCTTTAGAGCTGCTTGGCTGGAAGCTTTTTCTAGCCATAAGCATTCCACTGAGGTTAAAGTGCATCAGCTTGCCTTACTGTCTCTGGGTAGAAAGAACTAAAAGTGAATTTTTTGAATGAAAGTTTACAATCTTAGTAAAGCCACAAGACAGACCCACCAACAAACTGCTTTCTTGGTGATGTCCATCTCTCTTTACCACTAAATCTTTTCAGGTTAGTTGGATAGAACTTTGAACATTATTGCCAGTGACGTGCAGTATCATTAATACAACATTAAAACTCAGAATTTAAGTTCCATCCCTTATTTCTATACCAGAAAAACAATCTTGTACTATAGGAACAAAACTATACTATAAAATAGAAGAGGACTGAGCATGAAATATTTAGGTTGCATTAAAATTTAAGTTTTTACTTTTTTTTCCTTTCTTTGAGTATCTTGAGCTTCTACTCTGGAAACTAGACATATTAAGTAATCATAAATATCAGGATAAGATGAGCATATCAATCTTTTACTGTTCGAAGTGAACTATGGCTCTTTGTCCCATAGGCTATAATATACATAAGCAGAGATTGAATTTAAAGCATCGGAGAAGTAGGAAACAGACATTAAATGATCAAACGGGAGAAATAGTAGATTATTCATCTACTGTTAGAGATTAGTCATGTTCTCTAGAAGGTAAAAAATTGTTGAGCATCAACTTTGGGCCCTCACTATATGTACTTTATGTCATTGAATTCTCACAACAATCCTATAAATTTAATATTATTCCCATTTCCCATTTTACAGATGAGCAAACTGTAGCTCAAAAAGATTAAGTAATTTTTGCCCAAAATCATACAGCTAGTTAGTGGCAAGTGCAAGGATTGATCTCCAAGGTCTTTGACTTCAAATTTCTTTTAACTATGCTTCCTCCAAGTGACTTAGCATGGTCAGACACTTGCTTTTTCCTTATAATACCCAATGCTATAATCAGCCTGGTACTAGTAATATTACAATCTGAATCATACTGATTTGGGGGGGAGGAGAGTTTAAGAACCAGAAAATGGCATCTGAACTAGGAGTTGTAAAGATGTGGGCCTCTTCTAAAACGATGAATTTTAAATTTTATCCTTTACAACAAGAATCCCAATAAGTCACTACTACTTAGAGTTGAAAATGTTAGTATTGAAAAATGTTACTGGTATTACTTTTGAGACTTAAACTGAAATTGAAGTCACTCAGTCATGTCTGACTCTTTGAGACCCCATGGACTGTAGCCTACCAGGCTCCTTCATCCATGGGATTTCCAGGCAAGAGTACTGGAGTGGATTGCCATTTCCTTCTCTAAAGGATCTTCCCAACCAAGGGATCGAACCTGGGTATCCCGCATTGCAGGCAGACGCTTACCTTCTGAGCCACCAGGAAACCTTTTGAGACTTAAAATGGCTGCTATAGTAACCCCCAAGGGGACTCTGTTTCCACCAGTCTTAATATTACTTAACAGGAACTATGAATCTCAAATCATTTATACACAGGGAGTCAAGGTTTCATTGCCACTCACATCTTTCCTCCTAAAAAACCTAAAGAACTTTACAAACCCATAAAGGAGCATTGTACAGAAAGAGAACTTGGGCCATACCAAGTATGATCAGTTTAACACTCCACAAATTTCCAGTGAAATTAGGAAAGGTATTTTGCATGGTTTTCCAAACCTAGTAAATCTCCACCTCTTTAAGTTTTTCCAGATACTCACTGTTTTCACTATGTTTAATTCCTTAATCATTACTGTCAGAAATCCCCTTGGATATTAAAAAAAGAATCTATTTTTGAGAATGTTATGTGCTCTGCTTATTTTTTCTGTAAAAAGTAAATTAAAGGGATTTACATTTTTTGCCGAGGAGAAACTCCATTTCTTCTAGGTCTTCCCTTTTTCAACAGAAAACTTTGGAACCTAACACAATAAATAAGATTCTGAAAGGTGGAAAGAACAAGACAGACTGCCTGAGAACCTAAGAAACAATACATCAATAGGCTCCCTTGGTTTCTTTTTTGCCTCCCATATATTCCAGACAAGGCACTACAGAAGCCTCCAGCCATAACTGCCCATCAGTTCAGTTCAGTCACTCAGTCATGTCTGACTCTTTGCAGTCCGATGGACTGCAGCACACCAGGCTTCCCTGTCCATCACCATCACCCGGAGCTTGCTCAAACTCATGTCCATCGACTCAGTGATGTCATCCAACCACCTCAAGCTCTGTCCTCCCCTTCTCCCCTGCCTTCAGTCTTTCCCAGCATTAGCTTCTTTTCCACTGAGTCAGTTCTTTGCATCAGATGGCCAAAGTATTGGAGCTTCAGCTTCAGCATCAGTTCTTCCAATGAATATTCAGGACTGATTTCCTTTAGGATTGACTGGTTTGATCTCCTTGCTGTCCAAGGGACTTCCAAGAGTCTTCTCCAACACCACAGTTCAAAATAATCATTTCTTTGTCACTGAGCTTTCTTTTTTTTTTTTTTTTTTTTTCATTTATTTTTATTAGTTGGAGGCTAATTACTTTACAGTATTGTAGTGTAGCAATCCCACTCCTGGGCATACACACCGAGGCACTCAGCCTTCTTTATGGTCCAGCTCTCACATCCATACGTGACTACTGGAAAAACCATAGCTTTGACTAGATGGACCTTTGTTGGCAAAGTAAAGTCTCTGTTTTTTAATATGCTGTCTAGGTGGGTCATATAAGTTAAATAAGCAGGGTGACAATGTACAGCCTTGACGTACTCCTTTCCTAATTTAGAACCAGTCTGTTGTTTCATGTCCAGTTCAAACTGTTGCTTCTTGACCAGCATTCAGATTTCTGAGGAGGCGGGTAAGGTGGTCTGGTATTCCCATCTCTTGAAGAATTTTCCACAATTTGTTGTGATCCATACAGTCAAAGGCCTTAGCATAGTCAATGAAACAGAAGTAAATGTTTTTCTGGAATTCTCTTGCTTTTTCTATGATCCAGCAGATGTTGGCAATGTGATCTCTGGTTCCTCTGCCTTTTCTAAATCCAGCTTGAACATCTGGAAGTTCACGGTTCATGTACTATTGGGGCCTGACTTGGAGAATTTTGAGCATTACTTTGCTAGCGTGTGAGAGGAGTGCAATTTTGCAGTAGTTTGAACATTCTTTGGCATTGCCTTTCTTTGGGATTGGAATGAAAACTGATTTTTTCCAGTGCTATGGCCACAGCTGAGTTTTCCAAATTTGCTGGCATATTGAGTGTAGCACTTTCACAGCATAGTCTTTTAAGATTCGAAATAGCTGAACTGGAATTCCATCACCTCCACTAGCTTTGTTTGTAGTGATGCTTCCTAAGGCCCACTTGACTTCATACTCCAGGATGTCTGACTCTAGGGGGGCGATCACACCATTGTGGTTATCTGGGTCATGAAGATCTTTTTTGTACAGTTCTTCTGTGTATTCTTGCCACCTCTTCTTAATATCTTCTGCTTCTGTTAGGTCCATACCATTTCTGTCCTTTATTATGCCCATTTTTGCATGAAATATTCCCTTGGTATCTCTAATTTTCTTGAAGAGATCTCTAGTCTTTCCCATTCTATTGTTTTCCTCTATTTCTTTGCATTATTCACTTAGGAAGGCTTTCTTATCTCTCCTTGATATTCTTTGGAACTCTGCATTCAGATTGATATATCTTTCCTTTTCTCCTTTGCCTTTAGCTTGTCTTGTCTTCTTTTCTCAGCTATTTGTAAAGCCTCCTCACACAACCATTTTGCCTTTTTGCATTTCTTTTACTTGGTGATGGTGTTGATCATGGCCTCCTGTACAGTGTTATGAACCTCCATCCATAGTTCTTCAGGCACTCTGTCTATCAGATCTGGTCCCTTGAATCTATTTGTCACTTGCACTGATGCCTGCCAATAGGCACAGACAAAAAGAAAGTTCTAAATAAAGCCTGAAGCTCCTATGTAAAGGAAACAGAGAAAGGGTCCCCTAACAGCAGGAAACCTTTTTGCCAATACCTGCCCTACTCCAGCCAAACATTAGTGGTGGGGGGGGGGGGGGCGGGGAATGCACCCTCTCCACTGTCCCACAGCCTCAGTGGAGCCTAGTGAGAAGGTAATCTTCCACTCTGTCCCTTCCAACACATGAAAAATGGTATGCTGCTATTCTACTCCTGGGGTAGTGTTGGCAGAACTAAGCAGGCAGTCCTAATCCCTCATTTGGCAGGAGACAGCGCTCCTGTTCTTCTTCCAGAGTAGTGTCAATCCAGCACAGTAGCAACCTAAGTTGCCACATTCACCCAGAAGCAAGGAGAGTTAACAACTTGGTGCAATGGAGACTTTACCTCTATGTCAATGAGGGACAACAGGGAAGCTGAGCTTCTACTCCCTCCACACCAAAAGGACTGAACAGGAGGATACGTGTCAGGCATAGTAAGCACTCCACTTTTCCTCCACACACACCTGGCACCAATGAGACTGAAAGAGGCAGTGTCAGGAAGGGTTAGTCAGCACACCTCCCCACCCCCCCCACCCCCTCCCACCCCCCCCCCCACCCCCGGTATCAGTGAAGTACAGTGTGGAACTGAGCCTACACCCACAGTCAGCATTAGTGAGGCTTATCAAAGTGGTATAAAAGCAGAGCTAGTTGGTTCTTTGCTACTCCCTCTTCCCCTGGTGTCAGCAGGGCCTACCAGGGAACTGAACTTACACTTCCATTTAAAGATAAGAGAAGCAAGAGCCCTGTAGTTTAATGCACCACTTTCACTGGGATAGTATCAGCAGAGCTTGATACTATCTAAACTTCCACTGAACTTCCACTGTACCCATTTGTATTAAGGAAATGTGAGTCAATGTCCCACTTTTGCCAGGGTCATGTCAGTGTGATGCAGCAAGAATATATACAAGTATCCAGCCCTCACAGTATATAACAATACAGGGACTGCTTGCTTTAAAAAGATGAATAAATAGATTCCAGTATCTCATAATGTAGCATATAAAAATCTCCAGTTTATAGCCAAAAATCATTCATGAATAAGAACAGACAGCAACACTGAAATAAGTCAGATTTTATCTGACAAGGATAATAAAGCATCTATAATAAAAATTTTCCAACAAGTAATTACAAACTCTCTCAAAACAAATAAAGACAAATAAATTCTTAGCAACAATATAAAGAAGTTATATCAGAAAAGAAGCAAATAGAAATTATAGAACTGAAAAATACCGTCACTGAAATAAACTTGGTGGATGGGCTCAATAGTAGAGTGAAGATAATAGAAGATAGAATCAGTGAACTTGAGGTCAGAGTAGGAGAATTTACTCAATCTGAACAACAGAGAGAAAATAGACTGGATAAAAAAGAACAGAGTCTCAGGGGATCTGTGGGACAGTAACAAAAGATCCAGCATTCATATCAATCAGTGAAAGAGGACTCAAAGAAATAATGGCTAACTTAAAAAGGAAAGAAATTCTGACACATGCTCCAACAGGGATGAATCTTGCGGACATTATACTAAGTGAAACAAGTCACAAAAAGACAAATACTGTATGATTACACTTATATGAGATACTTACAGTGGTCAAATTCATAGAGAAAGTACAGTGATGACTGACAGAAGCTGGGGTTAGAAGAAATGGATAATTATTGTTTCATAGGTATAGAGTTTTGATTTTACAAGATGGGAAGAGTTTTGAAGACTGAGTTCACAACAGTGTGGATGTATTTAACACTGCTGAACTGTAAACTAAAAATGATTAAGATGGTAAATTTTACGTGTATTTTACTACAATTTTTTTAATTGAAAAAAAGAAATAATGGCTGAAAACTTCCCAAATTTGACAAAATAAAGCTATAGATTCAAGAAGCCAAGTGAAATCCAAATATAATAAATCCAAATAAATCCATGCCAAGATACAACATAATTAAATTTATGAAAACTAAAGGTAATTTAACAATCTTTAGAGCAGCCAGGAAAAACTAAACAATGTATTACTTTTAGGGAAACACCAATTCAACTGTCAACAGATTTCATATTTGAAAGCATAGAGGCCAGGAGAAAATGGTATATTTTTCACATGCTGAAAGAAAAATGTTAACCACAGACCTATATCAAGAGAATCCCTTCAGTCGTTAGGGGAAAGCAAAGGAATTTTCACATGAAGAATATTTGTTGTTGCTAGCAAACCTACACTCAGTGATGAGCTAAGAGAAGTTTAATAAACAGAAATTATATTAGCTGAAGGGTTGGAACCTCAGAAAAGAAAGAACTACACCACAGTGGTGAAAACTGTGATAAATACAATAGGCCATGTTCATTCTCATGAGTTTATTAAATCATTTCTAATAGTTGAAGCAAAAATTAAAACACCATCTGATGTGGTGCCCAATTTCCTGTATGTACATGAAATACTTAAGACAATTAAGACATACTTATTGAAAAAGTGAGTTTACTCAACATTATTAGCAATTAGGGATACGTAACTCAAAACCACAATGAGATACAATTTCACACCCACAAGGATGACTATAATCAACAAAATAGATAATACAACAAGAGTAGACAAGGACGTGGAGAAATTGGAACTATCGTACACTGCTGGTGAAAATGTAAACTGATGTGGCCCTTCTAGGGGAAAGAAAAAAAACACCAGTCTGACTGTTCCTCAAAATACTAAACATTTACAAGAAGACCCAACACTTCTGCTCCCAAGTGTATAACCAGAAAATTCAAACAGATATAAAAGACCTGTACATGAATGTTCATAGCAGCATTATTTATAATGGACAAAAACTGGAAACAACCCAAGTATCCATCAGTTATTGGGTGGATAAGTAAACTGTAGTATATTAATACAGTGGAGCATTATTTAGTAATACTAATGCTGTGTGGTAAAACATGGATGAATCCTGAAAACATGATGCTAAGTGAAAGAAGCCAGTAGCATATCTTTTGATTCAGTTTATATGACATGCCCAGAATAGGTAAATCCACACAGACAGAAAGGAAATTAGTGGATTTGGGGAAGTGGGCAAAGTTTGACAGAAATTAGAAGTCAATTGCTAAAGGGTACAGGGTCTCTTTTGGGGATAATGAAAATGTTCTAAAATTGATTGTGGTGATGTTTGTAGAACTCTAAGAACCATTTAATTGTACATATTAAATGGATATATTGTATGATATATGAATTACCTCTCTATAAAACTATTATTGTTCTTAAAAAATCTGAGGCATGTAAATGGACCTAAAGGAAAGCAGAGTTTCTACACTTCACTTGAAGTGCTAAATCATTGATACCAGTAGTCTGTCATAAGTTATGTATGTATTGTGAAATCTAGAGCAACCACTAAGAACCACTATACTGAATGCAATCTCAAAAACATAAGGACAGAATCCTTTAAAAATGTTCAAATTACTCACAATAAAGCAGGAAAGAGAAAAAAGAAATCATAAGCAGAGGAAACAGAAAACAAAGTATAAAATAGCAGACAAGCACAAACATATCAATAATTACATTAAATGTAAATGATGTAAATATACTAATTAAAAGACAGAGATTAGCAGAGTGGATTATAAAATATTACCCAACTAAAAGCTAGCTACAGAAAAAAGGTTTTCAAATACAACAAAATAGGTAGGTGAAAAGTAAGGGTGGGAAAAGATATCCTGTGCAAAATTAATGAAAAAGAAGCAAGAGTGGTATATGAATATAAGATAGTGTGCAATTCCAAGCAAAGAAAATTACTGGAGACAGAAGGGACATAGATACAATAAAGGATCAATCCATCAGGATGACCTAATGATCCTAAACGTGTACACACTGAACAACAGAGCCTCAAAGTGCACGATGCAAAGAAGAAATAGAAAAATCCACAAATATAGTTGGGGACTTAACATCTTGCAACAATTGATAATACTACTGGATGGAAAATCAACAAGGATATAGAAGAACTGAACAACACAATGAACCAAAAACAATCTAATTGTCATATATAGAACACTCCTCCCAACACCACCAAAGTACACATTTTTTAAGCACCCATGGAACACTTATCAAGATAAAAATTGATCCTGGGCCATGGAACAAGCCTCATCAAATATAATAAGAGAATTATAATAATAGAATATGTTCTCTGGTCATAATGGAATCAAACTAGAAATCAATAACAGGGGGTGGGGAGAACTCTCCAAACACTTAGAAATTAAATAGGATGCCTCAAAATAATTGACAGGTCTAAGAAAGAGTCTCAAAGGAAACTTAAAAAATACATAGAGCTCCATGTAATTACAATCTCCCCATCAAGAAATCTCCAAGCCCAGATGGTTTCACTGAATAACTCTATCACATATTTTAAGAATTAGCACCAATTTTACACAACCTCTTTCAGAAAATAGGAGACAGGAAGATCTCCCAACTTAGTTTATGAGACCAGTATCACCCTGATACCAAAATCAGACAAAACAGCAGTAAAAAGGAAAACTAAAGACTAAAACTAAATCTCTCATCAGATTAAATGGAAATATCCTCAGCAAAATATTAGCAAATTGAATGCTAGATGTACAAAACAGCAAAGCATCATGACTAAGTGGTATATGTTCCAGTGTTTAAGGCTGGTTCAACATTTGGAAATCAGTAAATTTAGCCCCACATACCAACAGGCTAAAGAAGAAAAATTATATGATCATATCAATTGACACACAAAAAAACACTTGACAAAATCCAACATGCATTCATGATTCAAACCCTCTGCAAACAAGGAAGCTCCCTCTAGGTAGCTTCCTCAAATTGATCAAAAACATCCACCAAGAAACCTATAGCTAATATCATGGCTTTATGGATGAATGTTTGCCTCCTAAATTAGAACAAGATAAGAATATATATATATATATTCTCACCATTCTTATTCAGCCTAGTACTGAAAGGAATTTCCCTTGCCAAAAAGGCATACTGATCAGAAAGAAGGAATTAAAGTACTTCTATTTGCAGATGATATAATTATTTAGAAAATCTCAGGTTATCTACCCAAAAAATCTTAGGACTAATATATGAGTTCAGCAAAGTCTCAGGATACAATATCAATTACATTGAATGGAAAATTCAATTACATTTCTGTGTATTCTTGTCATATTTGAAGTGAGTTTCTTAATTCACCTTTTAATGGTTCATTGTTAATGTACAGAAATGACAGATTTCTGTATATTAATTTTGTATTGTGCAACTTTACTGAATTAATTGATAAGTTCTAGTATTTTTTTATGGTGTCTGTAGATTTTCTGTGTATAGTATTATGTCATCTTCAAATAGTGACAGTTTTTCTTCTCCCTTTCTAATTTGCATTCCTTTTATTTCTTTTGCTTTTCTGAATGCTATGACTAGGACTTCCAATACTATGTTGAATAAAAGTGGCCACTACTCACTTTGGGATACCCCAGCCGCACAGGCTGCCCTGTCAGGAACCAGCCCCACCCACCAGCAGGTTGGCACCACATCTGAGACCCCTAGCTCCACAACTACTCACCCCAGATCCAGGTTCCACCCACTGATGGGCCAGCATTAACTACAGAACCCACAGGGCTCCACAGCCAGCCACCTCATAACCCAAGCTAACAGCAGCCTCTGCAAAAGGCAGGGACTGGACGCCAGCCACATCTACCAGACACCCACAGTAGTCAGCCCACCACAAAAGAAGGACCCACTCAGCCCACATAGGAAATGCCCCCAGAGCAGATAGTTCTGACGAACAGGGTAGTGGGGAGGGTACACTGCTGGGACACAAAGGACATCTACACAGGGCTACTTCTCCAAGGCTGAGAAATGTAATCAATGTACTGAATACATAGAAATAAAAACAGCAAACTAGACTAAATGAAGCAACAGAGGGATATGTTCCAAAAGAAGGAGCAAGATAAAATCCCAAAAGAAGTACTAAGTGAAGTGGTGGTTTAATCACTCAGTCGTGTCCAACTCTCTGTGACCCCATGGAATGTAGCCAACCAGGCTCCTCTGTCCATGGGATTCTCCAGGCAAAAGTACTGGAGTGGGTTGCCATTTCCTTCTCCAAAGTGAAGTAGAGATAAGCAATATATGCAATAATGTGTTGAAGGTAATGATTATAAAGATATTTAAAGAATTCAGGAGAAAACTGGATGAATACAGCAAGTTGAAGGTTTTAACACACTTAGAATGTATAAAGAAGGACCAAACAGAGACGAACACTATAATAATGGAAATAAAGCAAAAGAACAGCATGTATACTATCTATGGTGAAACAGATCACCAGCCCAGGTGGGATGCATGAGACAAGTGCTCGGGCCTGGTGCACTGGGAAGACCCAGAGGAATCGGGTGGAGAGGGAGGTGGGAGGGGGGATCGGGATGGGGAATACGTGTAAATCTATGGCTGATTCATATCAATGTATGACAAAACCCACTGAAATGTTGTGAAGTAATTAGCCTCCAACTAATAAAAAAAAAATAAGAATAAACTGGGAGGAATCAACATTAGATTAGATGACACAGAGGAACAGACCAGAGACCTGGAAGACAGAGTAGTGGAAATCACAGAAGCTGAACAGGAAAAAAAAAAAATAGGGACAGATTAAGAGACCTCTGGTACAACATCAAGCATACTAACATTCTCATTATAAGGGTTCCAGAAGGAGAAGAGAGAGAGAGAGAAAGGGACAGAGAACATATCTGAAGAAATATTTACTGAAAACTTCCCTAACCTGGGAAAGGAAATACACATCCAAGAAACACAGAAAGTCCCAAACAGGAAGAACCCAAAGAGGTCCACATGAAGACATACTGTAATTAATGTGGCCAAAATTAAAGGGAGAATATTGAAAACAACAAGGGGAAAGCAAAAAAGTTACATACAAGGAAACTCCCATAAGGCTAACAGCTAACTTTTCAGCAGACCACAAAGGGGTATCACAACACATTTAAAGTAATGAAGGTAAAAACTTACAACCAAGAATACTCTGGCAAGGCTTTCATTCAGATTTGATGGAGAGATCAAAAGCTTTATAGATAAGCAAAAGCTAAAAGACTTCAGCAGCAACCAAACCATCGTTATAAGAAACCTTAAAGGGACTTCTTTAATTTGATAAATAAAAGGCCATAACTAGAAATATGAAAATTACAATAGTAAAAATCTCATGAGTAAAGGCATATATACAGTAAAGTACTGAATCAACCATGTATGAAGCCACTAAGAAGGTTATAGGACAAAAGTAGTAAAATTATCTATATCCCCAATATGTAGTAATGGAATACACAAAACAAAAAGATGTAAAATGTGATGTCAAAAACGATAAACAGAGATGAGAAGAGTAAAAAAAGTATTTGAACTTGAGATCAGCAACTTAATCACACATATCAGAGAAATAACATAATTTAAAAAGATACATACACTCCAATGTTCATTGTAGCACTGTTTACAATAGCTAGGACATGGAAGTAGGCTAAATGTCCATCAGCAGAGGACTGGATAAAGATGTGGAATATATATACAATGGAATATTACTCTGCCATAAAAATGAATAAAATAATGCCATTTGCAACAATATGGATGGACCTAGAGATTGTCATACTTAGGTGAAGTCAGACAAAAAGACAAATATTATGTAAATATTGCTTGTATGTGGAGTCTAAATAAAAGGTTACAAATGAACTTACTTACCAAACAGAAATAGAGTCACGAATGTAGAAAACAAACTTGTAGTTACCAGGAGATAAGGTGGGAAGGGATAAATTTGGAGATTGGGATTGACTTATATACATTGCTGCTGCTACTGCTGCTAAGTCACTTCAGTCATGTCTGACTCTGTGCGACCCCATCCCTGGGATTCTCCAGGCAAGAACACTGGAGTGGGTTGCCATTTCCTTCTCCAATGCATGAAAGTGAAAAGTGAAAGTGAAGTCGCTCAGTCGTGTCTGACTCTTCGTGACCCCATGGACTGCAGCCTACCAGGCTCCTCCGTCCATGGGATTTTCCAGGCAAGAGTACTGGAGTGGGGTGCCATTGCCTTCTCCGCATATATACATTACTATATATAAAATATATTGCTAATAAGGACCTGCCATATAGCACAGGGAACTCTACTCAATACTCTATAATGGCCAATATGGGAAAAGAAACTAAAAAAATGGATATATGTATATGTATAACCAATTCACTTTGCTGTACACCTAAAACTAACACAGCACTGAAAATTATATTCCAATAAAAAAATTCTAAATCACCTATACATATAGGTTGCTATATATAAACCTCATAATAACCACAAACCAAAAATCTATGATAGACACACACAAAAAAGAAAGGAATCCAAATACTAAAAATAGTCATCTAATCAACAGGGAAGACAGCAAAAAAAGAAAACTGAATAAAACAGCTCCAAAAACAACCCCAAAACTATTAACAAAATGGCAATTAGTATATATCTATCAATTACTTTAAATGAACTAAATGCTTCAGTCAAAGGACATTAGAGTGGCTAAATGGATATACAAACAAGACCTACTCATATGCTATCTCTAAAAGAGACTAGGAAGAGCGAAAGACACACACATCTGAAAGTGAGAAGATGGGAAAAGGTACTTCATGCAAGTAGCAATGAAAAGAAAGCCAAAGTAGCAATATTAATATCAGACAAAATAGACTTTACACCCAATACTATATCAGGAGACAGAGAGAAACCTTACATAGTGATCAAGGGATCAATCCAAGAAGATATAGCAATTGTGAATATACATGCACCCAACATAAGAACACCTAAATACAGAAAGTAAATATTAACAGACATAAAGGGAGAATTGACAGTAACACAATAATAGTAAGGAACTTTAATAGACATGTAACATCACTGGGCAGATATCCAACAGAAAACAGATAAGGAAATGCTGGCCTTAAATGACACATTATACCAATGGAATTAATAGCTATATATATATATATATATATATATATATATACATACACACACACATATATATACATATATATATAAAACATTCCATCTGAAAACAGCAGAATACACATTCTTTTCAAGTGTACATGGAACATTCTCCAGGATAGATCACATGATACAAAACAAGTCCCAGTAAATTTAAGAAAACATATCAAGCATCTTTTCCCACCACAACACTATGAGACTAGAAATCAGCTACAAGAAAAAACTACTAAAAACACAAACACTTGGAACCTAAACAATGTGCTACTAAACAACCAATGGATCACTGAAGAAATCAAAAAAGAAAACAGTATATTTGGAGACAAATAAAACTGAAAGCACAACAGTCCAACAGCTATGTGACACAGTAAAAGCAGTTCTAAGAGGTAAATTCATAGTGATACAAGCATACCTCAGGAAACAAGAAAATCTCAAACAGCCTAACTTTATACCTAAAGGAATTTAAAAAGAAGAACAAAGAAAACCCAATGTTAGTAGAAGGAAACAAATCATAACAGTCAGAACAGAAATAGATTAAATAGAAACTAAAAAAGAAGTATAAAAGAGCAATGAAAATAAAACTTGATTGCTTGAAACAATAAACAAAATTGATAAACCCGTATTCAGATTCATCAAGAAAAAAAGAAAGTGCCCAAATCAGCACAATCAGAAATGAAAAAGGAGTTACAACCAACATCATAGAAATGCAAAGGATCATAAGAGGTTACTACAAACAGTTACACATCAATAAAATGAACAACCTAGAAGAAATGAACAAATTCCTGGAAATGTACAATCTCCCAAGGCTGAATGAGGAAAAAACAGAAAACACGTCGATTACCAGTAATGAAATTGAATCAATAATAAAACAATTTCCCGAAAACAAGGGTTTAGGATCAGATGGCTGCACAGGTGAATTCTACTAAGCATTTAGCAAAGGATTAACACCTGTCCTTCTCAAACTATTCCAAGGAAGTACAATGAAGGAATGCTTCTAAACTCACTCTACGTGGCCAGCATAACCCTGATACCAAACTCAGAAAAAGATATCACAAAAAAGAAAATTACACTCCAGTATCATTGTTGAACATATATGCAAAAATAAAAAAAAAATACTAGCAAACTGAATTCATCAGTACATTTAAAGTATCATACACAATAATCAATTGAATTTATCCCAGGGATGCTAAAATGGTTCAGTAATTACAAACCAGTCAATGTGATACAGGACATTAACAAACTGAAGAATAAAAATCATATAATCATTTCAATAGATGCAGAAAAACCTTTTGACAAAATCCAACATCCATTTATCATAAGAACTCTCAAAAAAGTGCTTTTAGAGGGAACATTGTTGTTGTTTAGTCACTAAGTTGTGTCCAACTCTTTGCAACCTCGTGGACTGTAGCCTGTGAGACTCCTCTGTCCATGGGATTTCTCAGGCAAGAATACTGGAGTGGGATACCACTTCCTTCTCCAGGGGATCTTTTCAACCCAGGGATCCAATCTGCTTCTTCTGCATTGGCAGGCAGTTTCTTTACCACTGAGCCACCGGGGAAGCCCCTTTGTAGGAGAACATATATCAACATAATAAAGACCACAGAAACTTCCCTGGTGATCCAGTGGCTGGGAGTCTGTGCTTCCAGTGCAGGGGGCCCAGGTTCAATTCCCGCTCAGGAAACCAGATCCCACATGCTGTAACTAAGACTTTGTATTCCACAACTAAAGATCCCACATGCTGCAACAAAGATTGAAGTACTGCAACTACGACCCAGCACAGCAAAATAAATAAATAAATGAAAATGAATAGTAAAAAAAAAAGAATAAAGATCATATTGTACTCAATGGTGAAAGCTGAAGGCATTTCCTCTAAGATCAGGAACAAGACAAGGATGCATCCCATAAATTTTTAGATGTTGTGTTTTCATTTTCATTCCATCCTGTGTGAGCTTTTTTTTCCTTTGAGACTTGTCTTACTCATGGGTTGTTTGAAATGTGTTTTTTAGTTTGTGAGTGTTACTGCATTTTCATATTTTCTTTCATTCCTATTTCTAATCTGATATTCTCTTACTCTGAGAACATACTCTGTATTCTTTAAATACTTCTAGATTTGTTGCAGTTTGTTTTTTGACCCAGGATATGAAATGTCTTTGTGAATGTTCCAAGGCACTAGGCGAAAAGATTGTGTATTCTGCTGTTGTGGGGGGAGTGTGTTACATAATTGGAGATTAGACCCTGATGGATGATTCTAGTGCTCAGTTCTTCTATATCTTTGCTAATTATCTGTCTAGTAGGTCTATATTGCTGGGAGTCAGGTATTAAAATCCCTAAGTATAATTTGGATTTTTCTGTCTTTTCAATTCTGTTTTTGTTTCAGGTATTTTGAAACACTATTCTTTGATGCATACACATTTAGGATTGCTATATCTTCTTGGCATGTCTATTTTTTTTATCATTATATGTTGTCCCTCTCTGTCTCTGGGAATTTTTTTTCTAAATTCTACTTTAACTCATACTAATTTAGCCATTCCTCCTTTTTTGATTAATATTACCATGATATGTCTCTTTTCTTCCTTTTAATCTATGTCATTGTGTTTGAATTATTTGTTAACTGCATATAATTAGGTCATGGTCATTTTTAGCCCACTCTGCCTGCATCTGTTTTTTAATTGACATATTTAGACCTTCTCTATTTTAAGTTAATAGTTGATATGTTAGGATTTGAGTATGCTATTTATTTACAATTTATTTTTGTTTCCTCTGTTTCTTTTTTTCTTTCTATGGATATTTTGCACATTTTAGAACCTCATAGTTTTACTTATACAGGTTTTAGTATGTCATATGTTGCTTAACATAATTTTCTTAGAGGTTGCTCTGGATATTAGTGTGTGTGTGTGTGTGTGTGTGTAACTTACCACAGTCTATACATATTAACAATTAACCATTTTGAATTAAGTACTGAAACCTTATTATATTGTATTGTTTTTTTTCACTTGCTAAGTCATGTCCGACTCTGCAACATCATGGACTACAGTCCTCCAGGCTCCTCTGTCCTCCACTATCTCCTGGAGTTTGCTCACATTCATGTCCACTGAATTGGTAATGTTATCTAACCATCTCATCCTCTTCTGCCTCCTTCTCCTTTTGCCTTCAGTCTTTTCCCAGGATCAGGGTCTTTTCCAATGAGTCAGTTCTTCACATCAGGTAGCCAAATTATTAGAGCTTCAGCTTCAGCATCAGTCCTTCCAATGAATATTCAGGGTTGATTTCCTTTAGTATTGACTGGTTGGATCTCCTTGCAGTCCAAGGGACTCTCAAGAGTCTTCTCCAACACCACAATTCCAAAGCATCGGTTCTTCAGTGCTCAGCTTTCTTTTCGGTCCAACTCTCACATCTGTACATAACTACTGGAAAAACCTAGCTTTGATTATATGGACCTTTGTCAATAAAGTGATGTCTCTGCTTTTTAATATGTTGTCTAGGTTTATCATAGATTTTCTTCCAAGGAATAGAAGTCTCTTAATTTCATAGCTGCAGTCACTGTCCCCAGTGATTCTGGAGCCCAGGAAAATCTGTCACAGCTTCCAATTATTCCTCATCTATTTGCCATGAAATGATGCGACTAGATGCCATGGTCTTACTTTTTTACTGTTGAGTTTCAAGCCAGCTCTTTCATACTCCTCTTTCACCCTCATCAAGAGGCTCTTTAGTTCCTCTTCACTTTCTGCCATTAGAATGGTATCACCTGTGTATCTGAGGTTGTTGATACTTCTCCTGGCAATCTTGATTCCAGCTTGTGATTTCCAGCCTGGCATTTCCCATGATGTATTCTGCATATAAGTTAAATAAGCAGGGTGACAATATACAGTCTTGTCATACACCTGTCCCAATTTTGAACTAGTCAGTTGTTCCATGTCCTGTTCTAACTGTTGCTTCTTGACCCACATACAGGTTTCTCAGGAGACAGGTAAGGTAGTGTGGTATCCCATCTCTTTATGGATTTTCCATAGTTCATTGTGATCCACGAAGTCAAAGGCTTTAACATAGTCAATGAAGCAGAAGTAGATGTTTTTCTGAAACTTCCTTGCTTTCTACATGATTCAACAAATGTTGGCAATTTGATCTCTGCTTCCTCTGCCTCTTTGAAACTCAGCTTGTACATCTAGTATCACATCAGTTGATTTTCTTTTCTCATTCACCTTGTGAATTTTATGGTTTTTGGGATGATGAGTTATTTTATTATATGAGAAGGCTCTTGGTCCTGTTTAATTTAAATCTTCTATTTAAGCAAGTAGCAGATCTGGTTAGGTATAGTGTGTTTAATTTGGCCTACTTTTTGAGCTATAATTTAAACAACAATTTCATTTTCTAAAGCCTTACAGTGCTACTCTGATTGTCTTCATGATCTGGCTCTATTTTAGCTTCTGCTTAATCTCTGCTGGTGCCGCCTGTGGGAGTACAAGTTGCTTCCATGACCCCACTCAGTGTCATTAGGTAGAAAACCGGGAATGCTAGAACTATATGACAGAGTGTTTTCCCTTCCCTATTTCCTGATCAACCAGCACTGGTGAACTCTCCTCATATCTACAGAGGAAGGAATGACCTAACTAGGCTGCTTTATGCTGCTAGGTAGAGTACCAGGCTTCCCAGGTAGTTCAGTGGTAAAGAATCTGCTTGCCAATGCAGGATACAAAGGAGACATGGGTTCGATCCCTGAGTCAGGAAGATCCCCTGGAAGAGGAAATGGCAACCCAATCCAATACTCTTGCCTGGAAAACCCCATGGACAGAGGAGCCTGGCAGGCTACGGTCCATGCAGTCACAAAGAGTCAGATATGACTGAGCACACACAGTACCAGGAAATACAGGTTCTTTATGGGTGTTTGCCACTGGGCAGACGTTTAGGAATTCTTGAGCCTGGTTCATCTTCCGCATCTCATTGGAGGGACAAAATACATTTTGTACAGGAATGGATTTCATATATTAAAGGCCTCTAATGTAATGCTGATGTGATATCAGACTTTGTGTGATTTTATCATATTGCCACCACTGAATGTTTGTTTCTTATTGAACTATCATTTTCCCTCCTTTAAATCCAATATCTATTGTTTTCCAAGACTATTGTGAAGTTGTAACAAGTAGCAGAAATGAACAATTTGGAATCAAATAACCTGAGTTTGTGTCTTAATTCTGCCACTGATTGTGGGATACTAGATAAGTGATCTTCTCTTCCTTGAGCTTCTGTTGCATTCTTTGTAAAATGGACATACTACCACCCACCCGCCCACAGTTAATGTGAAGATTAAGTGAAAAAATAATTCCAAATTCACTTTATAAAATGCTATGGAAAGGGAGTGGCAGTTTTCTTACTCATCTGCTGTTCTCCGTAAACATTTCTGTTATTGTCATATCTGTACCATGAGTACCCCACTAGATGACCATATTGTGCCAACCTTTAAAACCCTTATTCTTAAATTCTAATCATTGAACTGGTGCCAGGCTAACTACATAAGAATCATCTACAGTTTGCTTTTTAAATACAGATTCCCTCACTCTAAGCCCAGATTATATTTAGTAGATCTGAGATAAGGCCTAGATTTTTAAAATTCTCTCCAGACAATTCTTCAGATACAGTCAGTTAGGAGATCCACTTTGTCTGAAACAGCCCTGTACCTTGCATATGGCAGACAGTCGGGAAATGGTTATTAAATTAAAGAAATTCTGGAAAAGAGAAATCCATATGACTAAAAGGTTAGAAAGTTGGACCTTGGGATAGAGAAGAAAGGAGCTGGAGTATATAAGACCAAAGAAAAGGGGACATTTCACTGCTATTTTTTATTCCACTGTGGGTTATTTTGAAGACTCAGACAAGTCGTTCTCCATTTGTGAAATGAACTAAACAATGGACAATGTATATGATAGCAAGAGAAACTTCCATTATATGCCAGGAAGAATTTCTTGACCCTGGGTGGAATTCAGGGTTAAATATAGCAACAGATTTCAAACTAGCAATCCATAATATTTCAAACTCTTACCCCTCCTAGGTCAAAGGGGACCTAGCTACATGATCTCTTATCATTCTCTTCCAATTCTGTGATTCCAGCTACATCATGAGTCCTTACAAGCAGAGTCTAGTAAATTAAACTAGCAATTCTTGCCTTTTAAAGTGCTAGTGATTTTAAGAGTTTTCTTTGAAAAGTCTTATTCAATAGGGATATAAGATTATGAATAACCCTAAAATATTTAGCTATCTATTGAAACTTCTTCACAGTATCAAATAAAACGGGAACAGATGAAACTAGATCAGAGTCTGGTTAGTAGGTAACAGATTTACTGGACTTGCTCATTTTAAAAATTAATATTATAAACAACATATGTCAAAAATCCTATAAAACTGCTCTGGAAATCATCTTCCTGGAAAGCCAAAATCCCTGCTAATGTTCTGAATTTGCTCTTCAGAACTGAAAGATGACATTGTATACATCTGCCACACTGTTTCAAACAATGCTTCTTTGAAACAGAGCTTACTCTGCATGCATGGGTGTGCATTCAGTAGCAACCCCAAAGTTTCAAACACCTGGCCTCTACTCAGAATGTAATCCATCCAATCTTTTGAGAGAAGACAGCTTTTCTATTTATAAATACAGGTGGTGTTGCTATGAGTTACAGTTTTCTGGAAGTTTTCATGCATAGTTCATTATTTTAAAGCAAAAGAAAGTCATATGAGAGTGAAATCACCAGATCTTCAGTCTATCCTGAAGGCTAGAGACTTGAGAAGAATTTTAATTGGCTCTTTTTATTTTTGCTTTCACATATGTAAGTCTCCTGTTGAATCTCTCTGGTCCACTGTTCCCTCTAATGAAGTCATGTTCTGTGCTCAGGGCAGTAATATCCTCAGAAGCAGATGTCTCCCATAAAGCATGACCTCATTCATTGGAATGGGAAGAGCCAGCAGTAGACTGTTGGGATAATGTGGAGGGAAGGGCTTTGTTTAAAAATAGTTTTCTTAAATAATGTGTTCAACTTTTTATGAATTTCTATAAAAAGGCAAATCTAATTTGTTGCTGGTTTTTTGTTAGACTTATTCCTCAAATGCAGAAAGGGCAACCATTAGGCCAAAAGAAACAGAGTCCTCACAGAGCATAGACACTTCTGTCCAGTTGTTATACTGTGACATATTTGTGTATAAAAGGGTGAAACTTGGGCTTTTCCAGATGTTAAATCTAGGCTCTGTATCAGACCCCACTGAATCACAGCCTAGATTTCAGCAAGCATTTTATAAGAGCCCTGGAACTAAGAGGAAATAAACTTAAGTGCCCAAGGAAAGTTGCTGACCCAGATGCTCTCAGCAAATTAGGCAAGTGGGAACATTGCTAGAGAAGGAAAGGTAGAGAAAAAGAGTGGACCAATTAGAAAGATGCAGTTTGAAGCAATCCAAAATTGCCCAGGCGGTTGGGCTTTCCAGGTTATTCCTGTTCTAGATGTAGGGCAGTTCCTGAGTACTGACTTTAAAAATTATTAGGAATAACTGAAATCTATAATATCCTGCACTCTCTGACAACCTATAACCAGGCCTTATAGTCACTGCCCACATGTTCTACTGTGCTCCTTGCTTCTGTTTGTATTTATGCAGAAAGTGAGCATCCTAAGGGAAAAAGATCCAAAGCGCACATTTCCTAGAAAAAAAGCAAAGATTTTTCCACAATCAGCATCACAAGGAAATATAAGATACTTATCATCTGAGTTCATTGTCTGTAATTTGTAAGTTTAATCACTGCATTCCCATAAGACGTCCATTTCAGTTACAGTTCAGTTCAGTCACTCAGTCATGTCTGACTCTTTGCAACCCCATGGACTGCAGCATACCAGGCTTCCCTGTCCATCACCAATTCCTGGAGTTTACTCAAACTCATGTCCATTGAGTCGGTGATGCCATCCAGCCATCTCATGCTCTGTCATCCCCTTCTCCTGCCTTGAGTCTTTCCCAGCATCAGGGTCTTTTCCAAAGAGTTAGTTCTTTGCATCAGATGGCCTAAGTATTGGAGCTTCAGCTTCAGCATCAGTTCTTCCAATGAATATTCAGGACTGATTTCCTTTAGGATTGACTGGTTTGATCTCCTTGCTGTCCAAGGGACTCTCAAGAGATTTCTCCAACACCACAGTTCAAAAGCATCAATTCTTCAGCATTCAGCTTTCTTTATGGTCCATGTCTCACATCCATACTTGATTACAGGAAAAACCATAGCTTTGACTAAACAGACCTTTTTTGGAAAAGTAATGTCTTTGCTTTTTGATTGCTGTCTAGGTTGGTCATTGGGCTTTCCTCATAGCTCAGTCAGTAAAGAATCTGCCTGCAATGCAGGAGACCCAGGTTTGATTCCTAGGTTGGGAAGATCCCCTGGAGAAGGAAATGATAATCCACTCCAGTATTCTTGCCTGGAAAATCCCATGGACAGAGGAGCCTGGTAGGCTACAGTACATGGGGTCAAAAGAGTCGGACACAACTTAGCAACTAAACCACCACCAGGTTGGTCATAGCTTTTCCTCCAAGGAGCAAGCATCTTTTAATTTCATGGCTGCAGTCACCATCTGCAGTGATTTTGGATCCCAAGAAAATAAAGTCTGTCACTGTTTTCATTGTTTCCCCATCTATTTGCCATGAAGTGATGGGACAGGATGCCATGATCTTAGTTTTTTGAATGTTGAGTTTTAAGCCAGCTTTTTCACTCTCCTCTTTCACTTTCTTCTAGAGGCTCTTCAGTTCCTCTTTGCTTTCTGCCATGTTTCAGTTACAGTTGTATGTTAAGAAGTGAAGATATGCCAATAGTTCTGTAATATTATTTGATGGTGATACACACTGAAATTATATTTCTTTCTCCAGCTCCTACAAGTAGTTGCTTTGACTGGCAGCTAATACTCTTCCAAAGATCAATTTAAGCACATAACCACCATAAAGCAAATCTTTCCAGGGCAAACCTACCAGACTTCATTCCTCATGCTCCTTGAGTCCATCCATCCCCTTCCTCCCTCCATACCTCATCTCTCATCCTTCCTTCTGGAGGCAATGACATTGGTACCTTAGATGAAAATACACAGAAAACAAATAAGAAGAGATCAATGGACTTTTTCCTAAGT